>NC_072894.1:15000000-16250000 GCF_027943255.1 Anastrepha obliqua
TAATTGGCAATATCCATAGGTTTTGAGTACACAATATAAATATATACACACATATCTACATGCATGTACTCGTATGTGTATTAGATAGATAAATATGCTTGAATTTGTTTGTGGTCTATGTGAATGAGATGAATTTGGCGGCTTTTGTAGCGAATTCGTATTGTTGGTGTATGCACATACATATGTATGTATATATGTATTTTAATTGGCGCTGATTAATGGTACAATTTACGAAACTAGTTGCCATGTAGATGCAGCCAGTATAAACTGCACTATTTTCACTGACAAAGTGCAAATTGTACGCTATTGTAAAATTTTCCGGTAATTTGTGGCTTTACAATTTTTCGCACAAACCTTGGCTCAGATTAGACTTCATTCAGCTAGAATGCAATGAATAACTTGTATGTATGTGTTTGTGTGCGCCGATGAAGTTATACCATACAAACGTGCATATGTATGTACATATATATGTACAGGGAACCTTAAAGAAACTGAGACACCAATATTCAAAAGGTTCAAATTTATATATAATAAACAAACAAATTATCCACAGATTTTTAAGAAGTCATATGCGTTAAATAAAGGGTGGTTAAGTTTCAAGAGCCGGTGTTGATTTTGAATAAATACAATTTTTTAGGAAATTATTGTAATTTCTCTTTATTATGATAATATTGGTACGGCTCAATTACGTATGAAACAAAATATCGGCCGAATGGCCGCCGCGACCTCGGCGGCACACCTCCAAAGACCACCAAATGCAAATAGTTCCTTATCTAAAGCGTGGTTAAGTTTCAAGGGCCGGTGTCGATTTTGAATAAAATACAATTATTTTAAGAAATTATTGTCATTTTTCTTTATTATGATAATACTGGTAGAGCTCAATTACGCGTAGAACAAAATATCGGCCATATAACCGCCGCGGCCTCTTCCATCACACCTCCATCCGATGGTCCAAATTTTCAAAGACGCTGAGTCATAATTGAGGTTATATCCCGTTAATGTGCCGAAATATCTCATCCTTTAGCTCTTGAATTATTGCTGGCTTATCGACGTACACCTTTTCTTTCAAATAACTCCAAAGAAAGAAGTCCAACGGTGTCAAATCACATGATCTTGGCGGCCAATTGACATCGCCGCGCCGTGAAATTATTCGGTCATCAAATTTTTCGCGAAAAAGAGCCATTGTTTCGTTAGCTGTGTGACAAGCGACACCGTCCTGTTGAAACCACATATCGTCCACATCCATATCTTCCAATTCGGGCCATAAAAAGTTCGTTATCATCTCACGACAGCGAACACTATTCACAGTAACTGCCTGACCGGACTCATTTTAGAATAAATACGGCCGAATGATTCCGCCGGCCCATAAACCGCACCAAACAATCACTCTTTGTGGGTGCATTGCTTTTTCGGCAATCACTCTTAGATTTTCATTCGCCCAAAAGCGGAATTCTGCTTATTGACGAATCGACTGAGGTGAAAATGTGCCTCATCACTCAAGATGATTTTCTTCGAAAATTGGTCAATCACTGTTGCCATTTCCTGCCACCATTCTGGCCATTGACAACGCTTGAAATGGTCAAGAGGCTTTAGTTCTTGAGTCAATTGCACCTTGTAAGCGTGTAAATGCAAGTCCTTACGCTAATGTTCATCAACGACGAGCGTGAGAGGTGCAATTGTTGGGCACGACGACGAGTTGAGGTGGACGGCTCTTCAACCACACTATCGCGAACAACAGCAATATTTTCTTCAGTAAGAGCTGTACGAGCATGCACTGGTGTTTTCACATCTCCTGCAGACCCATTGAAGAGAGTACTGCTCAGTAGTGTGCATTGTTGCCTCGGTTTGTGTCCGGCGTTTACCTACACCGGTCGACACTTCTCCGTTTTTTGTAAATTTTGTATATTTGTATTCTCTGCAAATGTTGTCAATTTATTTAGATACATATTCTTTCTCTCTCTCTCTCTCATTCTCTCTCGGGTCTCTCCCTCTTTCTTTCTCTGCCTTGAAAGCTTAACTTCCGTTATGTGTACTACGCTACACGCACTTTTTTCCTAGTAGCGGGACATACATAGCTACAGTCATACTGATCAATAATTTTTTTTTGGTTTTTGTGTTTCAGATAAATAGAAGAGCAAAAATGGAAAATACCGTCAAGGTCCAATTTTTCGGGAAGGTCAACTTCAGCGTCATTTTTTAAATTATTAAAATTAAAAAAAAAATTATTTTCTCATTTTCATATGTATGTAAAAGAAGTTAAATCAAAAGCCTAAATTTCTAAAATTTCTGAAAATACTAAATTTTCGAGCTCTGGACCACCGGCACCCCTAAGCATTTTCCATCAATCATTAACCATGTATTAATAATCATTAATTCTTTATCATTTATATATATATATATATATACATATATGGCGCGTACACCCTTTTTGGATGTTTGGCCGAGTTCTTCCCCTATTTGTGGTGTGCGTCTTGATGTTGTTCCACAAATGAAATACGCTCCTTTTCATTTAAAAAGAATTGTTTCCGTAAAAAGATGCAAATATTACTATTTTTGCTGAGCACAAAAAAAGAAAAATTTTAGCTTCTTATTTTTTTAATTTTTTTTTTTTATTATTTTCATTTGATGATAATGAGTTTTTGAAGCAGGAACCAGATAAACCAAACTGTCACTTCTCGTTCCTTCGTAATTTCGTTCCCATTTGTTTTTCACACAATACTCGATTAGACCCCCACCTTTAGTGGCTGTCACATTTTAAAATCATCAATCATTTATTTCTACTAAAAATTTCCACTATCTACATTCAGCCAAAGTGTGAATTCGACAACGCAATGCAACCAACCTAATATTTGTTGAGCACTTTTCACTACCAAATTCATTTGCGCTCCAGCGCAAATTCATTCTCTTTCACACAACTCATAGCATTTGCGTTCTGGCACATATTCATGTGGGTATATGAATAATACAAGTTCATCTACCCATATATACATACACATGCATTTGATTTTAGCTGAGCTCGCGCCTTGAGTACAACCGGCGTGCGCCACTCAACTCATTGCTCGCAGCTCCAACGCCGCCACGAGAGCGCCACTCTCATTATCTCTTTCCAAAACGGCGAAATGAAATGAGCGCGCGCAATCACATGGTTTTCATTTTCAATTATATGGTAATTTATTTTTTTTTTTCTATTATTTATTAGTTTAGTATTTCATTCGCACATCGAAGTGACTGGAACAAAATTGCACAGCCCATTTCTTTCGCCAGTCGAGAGGCTTGTCACTTTGCGACGCGAAACATGCATAGACAGTCGAATAGTCAGTTGTATAGTTTCAGTGGGCAATAGCTTCGAATTCTAAAGTGGCTAGCAGAATACAAAAGAGAATTCCAAGTTATTTCTATTAGAAATATTAATAATTTACGCCTATAACAGCCGATAAGATTGCTGTACTTATTTGGCACTGGAAGAAAACTCTAATACGAAAGCGACTTGACAGAGCCAAAAAGCTCTACACTTGCAATTCTTAGTGGTTACTCCTATATGTACATTTTGGCTCCCTTGCTTGTGCTGTACATAGTGTTAGTGCTGTTATCACAAATTGATAGTGCGTCATTTAGTGTACAACAGTGTAACAAATACCTAATTAATTAAAGGGTTTGGCTGAGTTGTACAAAGCGCGTCTGTCGGATTTTTTCTTTTTTGTTATTGTGTAAGTTAACACCAATTAGGCCCAAAAAATAGCATCGAATGTGAGCAAATGAGGCTGGTGATCTATATAGCCTATCCTTCACAAATGTCAACCTCACCTTGAAGCGATATTCCCTGTTTCACAAGTAACGAGGCGCTGACGACCGAGTATAGGCGGTATAACCTAACCATTTGTGACAGAAGAAATTATGTTACAAAGCTGGCAGCACATGAGGGCGCTAAAGCCGACATCTCGGCACTAGAATCGAAAAGTAGGCTGATAAGCTGCCAATCTTAAACTCAAATCTATTGACGAAACCACAAATGACCCTGTGGAACCATAGGAACTTATATATAGGGTGGGCCATGTAAAAGTTGCTTTTTGAATCGGCTATAAAAAAAACTGATCAATATTTTTTCAAACTTTTTTTTTTATTTTGAAGATTGAACATTGTCATTTATGAGTGAAAAATAATATTCAAATGACTACCACGACTGGCTTTACAGTAAGCCATTCGATCAATCCAATTTTGAAGCACATTTTCGATTGTTTGGGCTCCAATTTCATGAATGGCAACTTCGATTTCGTATTTTAAAGCATCAATCGTCTCTGGATGGTTCGCATAGCATTTGTCCTTAACGGCTCCCCACAAAAAATAGTCCAACAGGCTTAAATCACAGCTCCGAGACGGCCAATTGATATCAGAATTCAAAAACGGTAGCCAAAAGTTCGAGTGTAACTTTTGCAGTGTGACAAGTTGCACCGTCCTGTTGAAACCAAATGTCGTCCATGTCATCCTCTTCAATTTTTGTAAACAACTCGTTCAGCATGTCACGGTAACGCTCGCCATTTACTGTAACCGCGGCTCCTCGCTCATTTTCGAAAAAAAATGGCCCGATGATGCCGCCAGACCAAAAACCGCACCAAACAGGGACGCGTTGTGGATGCATTTGCTTCTCTACAGTAACGTGTGGATTTTCTGAGCCCCAAATCCGACAATTTTGCTTATTGACGTAGCCACCGATGGGAAGATCAGAAAAGAAGAAGAAGACTCACCACTTTGGAAATAGGTTTTCAATATTTCCCAATTTTGTTCAAGCGTATAGCGTCCCATTTCGTAAATGTCAAACCTTTAAGTAAATTATGAACACATTTGACATGTCATTTGTGCTACCATTCTCAAAAAAATGGGTGGTTCAAAAAGCAAACACTATATGGTCCACCCAGTATTATTAAATTTCTTACATCTAGAGAAGTTTCCTTGCTTTTACGTCCCATCTTCGTGATCACTTTTACAAAAATGAGTAAAAAATGCTTGTAAATAATAAACAAGAATTCTAATGGTATTTTTACCGACAACAACAACAAATAATACAAAATACATATTCACTATAAAAGAAAAACAACGGTTGTCGGATACTTTTTTTGCTTTGGAATTTGTGCGGTCTTATCCAAAAAGATGACTGAGTGTTAAAATGTGAAATATAGGTTAATTTCATAACGGTATATTCTGAAATACTTACTACACAACGTTATCTTAAGCAGAAACTTAAACATTTTTAAAGAATACTAGCATTTTGAAATCAATTTTAAAAAATTACTCTAATGTCGAATAGTTTTTTTGACCGCTGTATATATATATTTAGAGATAGTTGGTAAAGTCAAAGCTTTCTTCGCTTATTTACACCAAATCAACATATAAATTTATAGACGAGGAGGAGAATTAATTGCGAGGCTTTTGAAGCTGATGTAATGGATATCGTCAACTGCAGCCAGTAATCGCTGCAGCCGAAAGGGTTTGTGCCTCATTTTATCATAATTCGGTAGCGCCTAGATTTGGAACCCATTGTGAAGCGCCAAGTGATGAAAAAGAATTTTTCTAGTAGCGCTCACCCCTACTAGTGTATTTCTGCCATTAATAAGCTGGAAAAACATCTGACTTTCATCTACTTCATCTTCTTGGCGTCGCAGTCCTTGGTGAATCATTGCTACGTTCAAAATCTGACTTTCATAGGTGGCATAAAACTGTAGTACAACGTCATGTCCTCCGATAGATACTGAAGAAGGTAGAAGTGAAATATTTAGATGAAGATCACGAGTGACTTGCAATTTATATATGTCAGGTTCAAGTTGAATTGAATAGAGGCCTTCAAAGTGCATTTTTTCCTCACAAAATCCAAAATTCCACAGTGATGGAATTAAGGTCGCACATAAAAATCAATTGCACAGCTTGAAAAGTTTATAAAAAAATGTACAGCACATTCACACACATACATATTATACATTAATTATAAACGATTAACGATTGTAATCGGTTGATGTTTTTGGGCAAAGTCTTAATTACTTTTTTATTTATTTATCTTTTTATTTTCATGAATGATTAAATGGCGATTAGCAACAGCGGCTATGAGCCTCTTTTTTTATTTTACTATTTTCATTAAATACAATTATTCTCTTCATTTATTGTTACAACTGCAGAACTTTCCTTCGTTCAGTTAAACATTCTGTCAAAAAAGTACCGCGAATTGTTCAATAAAACACAAAATAATTATTTAAACATCAAAATTTATTTTGTGGCCATCAACATAGGCTCCATTTGAAGGGATACGCATGTGCCAAGAATTAGCCCAGTCATCAAAGCTCCTTTTAAACGCGTCTACAGAGATCTTCTTCAGCTCCTTCAGCGAATTCTCCTTAATGGACATGACCTCTATCGACTCAAAGCGGCGTCCGCGGAGTGGCAATTTAAGTTTTGAGAAAAGGAAAAAGTCACAGGAGGCTAACTTCGATGAATACGGTGGTTGTTCGATGATATTTGTCGAGTTTTTGGTCAAAAAAGTGTTCACAATATGACCCGTGTGAGACGGTGCGTTAACATGGTGCAAGATCCATGAGTTTTCTCTCCACAAATTGGGCAACCGTTTCCTACGCACCTTCTGTGTGAAACGTCGCGTAACTTCCAAATAATATTCTTTATTTACCGTAGAACCATTTGGAACGAGTTCCGAGTGCACAACTCCCTGATAATGAAATAAAACGAGTAGTATGACTCTCACTTTTGACCGATGACAAACGGCTCATGTGGATAGCGCCACTCAGCCGCCTGTTGACTGCTCTGCATGTCAAACTCAAATACCCACGTTTCATCACCCGTTATGATGCGCTGGATAAACTTTGGGTATGAATTCACTTACTCAAGCATGTCTTCAGCCAGCTTCTTCCTATAAATTTTTTGAAAGAAATTATACTCTCTTGGAACGACCTCGAGCAGCCACGCGTCTCATGCCCAAGTGAAGATTTAAAATGTTGCGAATTATTTCGTGAGAAACGCTTAGGTCACGAGCTACCTCCCTCAAACTTAAATGGTGGTTTTCCAGCACCATTTCCTTTACTTTGTCGACGTTTTCATTCGTTGATGGGCGACGTTGATCCACGACTTCTCGGCCCTCTGCAAAAGCCTTATATAGGGTGGGCCAAATAAGACCTACTAATGTTAAGCACAAATAACCTTTTTATTTTTTGACATATTTACAAATTTTCTCTTTTTGTAGGTTATAATTGAATTGTTGAAAATTTATTATGGAACCCTACAGTACAACACAACGCGTTAAAATTATCGTGTTTTTCTATTCTTACATAATTAGCCGCACAAATTGATTTTTTAAATAATGTTTCGATGTCGAATGAAGCGCATTTCCATTTAAATGGTCATGTCAACAAACAAAACTGTAGATTGTGGGGCTCTGAAAATCCAAGGGCAACACACCAACATCTGTTGCACCCATCTAAATGTACTGTTTGGTGCGGCGTTATGGCTACTAGAGTTATCGGTCCATATTTCTTCGAAAATGAGGATGAAACGCCGGAATCGATTTCAGGAGCTTCTTACAGAACATTGATTGAAAACTTTTTGCGGCCAATGGCAGAGCAATATCCTAATTGGTGGTTTCAACAAGATGGAGCAACTGCGCATACTGCTAGGCAGTAGTCTTTAGTCATTAGTAGGTCTTATTTGGGCCACCCTGTACCACTCGTAGACCTGTAGACCCATGTTTTTGATAAAGCACACTCGCCATAGGCTTTGGCTTTCTACAACCTTTTCAACGATTCGCCACACGAAATCCCGTTCAAAAAACAAAATTTAAGACAAATTCTTTGTTCAATATTTTTATCCATAATGAAAATCGCAGAGCACAACTGCGGTCGACTGATATAATTAAATGCCAAAAACAAGCTAATTGAAAGATTACGCTCAAACTCTGCGACACTATAGAGGACAGTTGTACCAACATTCCAGCAAAAACAATTTAGACATACAAGTCTGTGTAACGCGCGCTTTTTAAATGAACAATTCCCGACATATTTTTGACGGAATGTAAATGCATACGAGTATTTTTATGTGAATGTGTAGCTCGTCCGTAGATTAAAATGATTATTTAATTAATTTTTCTATATTTGTAGTTTGTACAGAGTGCAATTGTGTTGATGATTTGTGATGTAATACTGAGATTCTATATGTAAATTGATTCTATATGTACACATCCATACATACATATGTAAGTGCATATTTACGCAATACGTGGAGCTATAATAAAATTGAATAACAGAGCCAATCACACGATTATAATTTAAAATAAATATGACGGCCAACAACTTCTCTACACTCAGCGCTCGACAGGTTTTCAAGTGATTGCTAGACAGATTAGAAATTTGATTTGAAAGTGTGGTACACAGCGAAAAGCAGTTGCTGCTAACTGAAAGCTTAAAACTCGCGCGGTACTTCATTGAAATCAGGCGAAAAAGTTTGCGTGTAGTACTTTGGGCAAAGGATTTCAAGATCGGGCCAAATCGGTAGAGGGCAAAGTTGTCCAGTGAAGCTCTTCCAATGCCTGTCAAAATTTTGCTTTGCTGGAATGAGACCGAGAAGGAACAACCTGCAGTTGACGCTTCTTCTAATCAAGCAGAGTAACTATAATACTTTTTTATTTAAAAAGTGTTGTTTCATAAAGGGTGGTTAAATTTCAAGGGCCGATGTTGAATGTAAACCACACCTAAACGTCAAGTTTTTTTTGCATTTCATTTGACATTTCTTAATATCAGACTAACTCAATTTTAAGAATGGAAAGATACACAATCGAGCAATGCGTTAAAGTTATTCAGGCTTATTATGAAAACGGGCGTTCAAATCAAAATGCATATCGCGCACTTCATCTTTAGTGACGAGGCATATTTTCACCTCAGTGGATTCGTCAATAAGCAGAATTGCCGCATTTGGGCGAATGATAATCCAAGAGTGATTGCCGAAAAACCAATGTACCCACAAAGAGTGACTGTTTGGTGCGGTTTATGGGCCGGCGGCATCATTGGGCCGTATTTTTTCCAAAATGAGGCCGCTCAGGCAGTTACTGTGAATAGTGTTCGCTATCGTGAGATGATAACAAACTCTTTATGGCTCGAATTGGAAGATACGGATGTGGACGATATGTGGTTTCAACAGTCTGTGGACGGTGCCACTTGTCACACAGCTAACGAAACAATTGCTCTTTTGCGCGAAAAGTTTGATGGCCGAAAAATCTCACGTCGCATCGATGTCAATTGGCCGCCAAGATCATATGATTGGACGCCGATGGACTTCTTTTTTTGGGGTTATTTGAAAGAAAAGGTGTACGTCGATAAGCCAGCAACAATTCAAGAGCTAAAGGATGAGATAATTCGGCACATTAACGGCATAGAACCTCAGTTATACCTCAGCGTCATCGAAAATTTGGACCATTGGATGGAGGTGTGCCGCCGAGGTCGTGTGCCGCGGCGGCCATTTGGCCGATATTTTGTTTCATACGTAATTGAGCCATACCAATATTATCATAATAAAGAGAAATGACAAATGGCACATTTTTTAATTAGCATCTGAATCGCCTGCGGAACGACGACCGCTATTAAGTGAATTTATATAACATGCGTTGGCCGGTAAAACGACACGCCGCCAATGTCAAATAAAACTGAAATGTGTATTTGTATGATAGCTGTTGTAGATAACGCCGTTACGAATGCGTTAACCCGACTTGCTACTTTTCTAATGCGTGAACCGAAAAAATGGACGATTGTCATAATTTTTTTTTAATATGTTTTAGAACTTTTATTCAAATGAGGCATAGATCATACTGAAATACATTTTGGTGTTTTTATTTTAAAAAATGTTATTATTTATTGTTGATATTGCCCCTCCTCCGAAACGCCGTTTTTTAGAAGAGGCTTGCGCTGATCACGGTAGCGTATAAGCAGCTCAACTGAAAGTTTAAAGTTTAAAGTTTTGCGTGCACTTAATTTATGGATAAGGTCGCGTGTTTCCACGGCCTGTAACTTTCGTTCTAGTGCTCCGATCTTTATGATTTTTTGAATTTATATTTTTAAGATGCTGTACTTTTAGAATATTCTATAAAAAAAATTTTGATTTTTTTAGTCCAACACAAGGTATATAACCCCTTAATATTGGAAATTTTGAATAGAAAACATAAACAACCAAGCAGCAACAGAAACACAGAATTTAATTGAAGAAATAGAGACCACCATTTTGATCTTGAATAACTTTCGAAGAAGTTAATTTATCGAAAAAGCATTGCAATCCTTTTTTGTAAAGCGTTCAATTCTCTATTTCAATTTGAAGAGAAAACAAATTAAATGCACACAGTCCTCAAACCCCATGTAATATTGTAGGGGAAATCTACAGGTTCCGGCACTCGAAGTGTAACCAACTTCAGACCGCTCGCGCAGCTGTTGCACGGCCATCAACTGTCTGTTAGTTGGCTAAATGACAGTCCAGAGTACTGTTTACAAGGGTGCGGAAGCATTTTGCCCAGAGTAAAGGCGAAAAAAGAAAATCAGTAATGGATTTCGAACCTAATAGTGGTAGTGCATTATATTCGGCGGGAAAATCACAACCAGCGTTTGTTCGTTAGCTCGAACACCTTAAAGCAAATAAAGCTTTTGTTTATCGCATCATTGCTCGTTACAATGATACTGGTAGCATCGCGAAGCGTGATGGAGGTGGTCATCAAAAGACCGCAACGTCACGTGAAATGTTTCAAAAAGTGAAAAAGCTATTCGAGCGAAATCCCCAACGAAGTGCCCATCAAATGAAGAAAGAATTGAAAATATCTCACCGTAGCATCCGCCACAAACTGAAAAATGGTCTCACATTCAAGTCTACAAGATCCAAAAAGCGTATGAACTCGCAACAAAGCAGCAACAAGTCAGACTTGAGAGAGCGAAGGAGTTGCTTCGCTTCGCCGAAAGCGGTCAATTTCCGCACATTGTGTTTTGTGACGAGAAAAATTTTTCAAATTGAGCAAATCGCAAACTCCCAAAACGATAGGGTTTATTTGACCGACCGTTCATACGAGAATTTGAGTCATCGATTGGCCACCAGGAGGCAGCTCCCGCACAGGTAATGGTTTAGGCCGCTGTAACCGCAGATGGGCGCTCTCGAATCGTTTTCATCGAGCCTGGTGTCAAGATAAATGCGAAATATTATCGGAAAAGTATTCTGGAGGTTGCTTTGAAGCCATCGGCAGACAAAGATTTTGGTGGCAGACCATGTACGTTTCAACAGGACTCGACACCGTCTCACAAAGCTCGAGTGAATTAAGAATGGCTGAAAATCAACATTCCGAACTTCATAACGTCCACACAATGGCTTTCAAATTCATCAGGCGCGAATCCGAAGGATTATTCTGTTTGGGCCATTTTGGAGCGCAAAGCCCGTACTAAAAGCTTCACCAGTCTCGAGGCGCTGAAAAAATCCATTGTTCATAAGTGGCCCAAAATACTTGCAAGTCACATTCGAGTATCTTGCGATTCGTTTCTGGACCGTCTCAAGGCAAAAGGTGGTCATATCGAGCAAAAGTAAAGCTGAATAAAGGTAATTTTCCAAATTAACTTTATGGCCTTTTTAATTGTTTACACTACGAGTGTTGGACCCTGTAACATAATTTAATTCGAAAATGAAGAAAATATTATTTTTAGAGCAAAACCTGAAAAATCATGAGGTGATAGCAAAATAAAAACCACTTGTGAAATAACGGACACCCTAAAGTACACCAACTCAAGAAGAAGGTCTGAGAAATTGCCGAATGTGTGGTAGTCAAGAATGATAGAAAGAAGATTGCGCCCATCAGAGAGTACGTGACGTCACGTTTTTCCAAGTTATTCAGTATTGCCAACCATTTGCTCTTCGCAAGAAATTGAGCGCTTTTTTATACGGAAAATTTTGAAGTTTCGTGTTTGTTTCTTTTTTTTAATTTAAAGCTGCCGAAGCTTAAAGTTAAAAAAACTGTATTATTATACAAAAGAAGGTTAAAAAATTTCACTCTGAGAAGATTTTAGTGCTAATGAAAATTAGTTGGTTCTTATAAAATTTGGTATTTTGAAAGTGTGAATTTAAGTTTTTGCGCCTTTTAAGGTTATGCAAGAATATTAAATGTCCCTCTCTCTCAACTCTTCTTAAGATTTAAAACCTTTTTACACATTTTAAAAGGCGTTTGAATTTACTGAATGCGGATTAAAACCATAGAAGTGTAATCGTTTCTTCCGGCCATCAATCCTTAGTGGGGCATAGGGCATTAATAGTAAATAGCATTCATTGTAAAAATAAGCCACAAAATACCAGAAAATACTAAAGAAACCATACTGACATTTTTACAAAAAGAGTACCTTATCTAGTTACATAACCTCAAATATAGCAAATAAATCGTTCCCTTAACAAAATAGTCTCGCTTTACAAAAATAAATTATAAATTAAATTGTATATAACCATAACACATTTATTAAAAAAAAACGCACATTCTAAAGCCAATTTGTCACGCATACAAAGTTCTTTAAGTAATTCAATAAAAATTTGGTGTTTTATTTTTTTTTAAATGGGCATTTTAGTGCGTTTTTATATCCAAAGCTAGGCAACACTGCTATAGCGAGAGAGAGAGATTTGACTGCCGAAAGCAGAAGAACACCAACAACACCTGCAATCGCGGGCAATGCCACCAGATGTTAAAAAAAAGTAAAGCTAAATAAAACTGAGTGAGTTATTTAACAAATTATTAAAAATTGTATATTTTACAAAATTATAAACATTGCATTTTAATTAGAACAGGCTAGAAAAATGTCATGAAGAAAGAACTAAAACTCCGAGACTAAATAACAAAAAAAAATGCTAAATCAAGTTACGGAAATGGTAATCTGGCCATCTCGTTGTCAAATTCGCTGAGAGCAAAGTAACGGGGCCACGATAGACGCCATCTCATTATTGAGTTATGTGGAGTGTGGTAATTACTAAGTTTTAGTATCTCTTTTTAAATATAAGTGTTCTATTTTCGCTTCACAGATGTTTTTGTTTACAATAGCAAGTGCCGTACAATGCGAGGTGTGTAACAGCTAATTTTTAAAGTCTTCAGCACACAAACAGTTCATGTAATACTGCAGCTATTAGAAATAACTTTGATATTTCATGTTCATATGGAACAGGGGATTAATTAAATCTAGTCGCCCAGCAGCAACATGGGTAGTATAATGTAATTTTCCCAAAGGATTTTGCTATTCAGCATATAGAAATATATGTAATTGCATACATACATACATATGTACTCATGGGTATACATCAAAGAAATACACTCGCACTTACCTTTCATTGACAAATCGATGATTTGAGACTGTTGTTTTTGCAATCGCTTCAGTACTTTGCTAAAGGGCGCTCGGTCGCAACTGCGTCCATGCCTGCTAGACATACTTATGTCTGTATGTTAGTAAAAAAAGGGAAACTAGAAGAAGACAAAAGCAACTAAAAATTGGGAGTAACACCGCAACACTTCACTTCACGTCAACCGCTCTCACTGCACTCCAACACTAGCAAACCGACACTTGCGTTGTACACTTGAATTAATTCACGAAAACAAAAAAATATGTATGCAATGACAAAAAATGCACCCGCGTCGACTTCGTAATTGTTGTTGCTACTATTTATTATGGCAATGCTCCGTAAAATATTCGGTCGTTCGGTTGTTCGTTCACAAAAAACGTGATGCACACGAAACGTGCTTCGGCAACACAATGGCCACACGGAATAGCAGAGAATGCTTTTACACCGCCACCAGCGAGTGCCGCCAAGTGGAGATCCAATGCCGTTATATAATTACAATGTGCTCGAGGTGTATGTATTATATAATGAGAACAATTTCTTAATTTTAACTTGTTGTGTTTGTTTGCTACAGTTGTTTTTGTTATTGTTAGAGTTTATTTATACGTTTGGAAAACAAGACACTCACTCATTATGAAATCAGCAGCGAAAGTGATCTTAACGAGAAATGGAACAAAACTGAGGCATTCATACGATAATTTTGTTGTATTTGCAACCAGATTTCATGTCGACGCAACGGAAGGCAATGGCTAGTGGATAGTCGCTAGCAGCTGTCGACTGGTGATTCGCGGTAGGCGGTTAGCGGTTGGCGGCGGGGGACGAGCACGCAAAACCCACAGGCACCCAGTTCGGTGGCAGCGCGGATATGCATATGTATGTATGCACTTATGTATACCGATACCCGTATGCACTGCTCCTAGCGGTCTGATTGCTGTGAGTAAGGCGAATGCGGAGAAGTTGGAGGTCGAGCCTGAGAAGTTATACATTCATATACAAATGTAGAACGCATATAGATTTATATCCACACACATCATGCATGCATACATACATACATATATACATACTCAAGTGAATGTGTAAAGTCTACATACATAAGTAAGTGCGCTCATATAAGAAATATGCTCAAAGACCACGTGTGAGCGATATCAGAATTGCATTTGGTATGTTATTGTTGTTGCAGCAGCGCCCGAGTGTCAGCCATGGTGTAAACCAGTGGCAGCGTTCAATGGAGATTGTTGTTCAGCCTCGAGGAGTGTCGACGGAGTGTTGACGCTTATGTAATGCTTATGCAATGACTTAATTTATGCACAGTGGGGCGCTTTTGATATATTGTTGGGCCAACACTACACCTACTGTCAATATTCAGCAGTAATCTCCAATACCAATGAAGTGCGAAATTGCTGCTAGTGCATATGATAGCTTCTTGCATCCTAGCATGCCGTTAAAATACATGTGAATCCAGTAGATAACTGAAAGAATCAGTGAATGAAATAATTGGGTGGACAGAAAAAATGGGGAATTAAACTAAATGGGTGGGTGGGCCATATGGCGTTTGCTTTTTGAACCACCTATTTTTTTGAGAATGGTAACACAAATGACATGTCAAATGTGTTCATAATTTACTTAAAAGTTTGACATTTACGAAATGGGACGCTATACGCTTGAAGAAAATTGGGAAATATTGAAAACCTATTTCCAAAGTGGTGAGTCTTCTTCTTCTTCCGCGGTTACAGTAAATGGCGAGCGTTACCGTGACATTCTCAAAGAATTTTTGTTTCCAAAAATTGAAGAGGATGACATGGACGACATTTGTTTTCAACAGGACGGTGCAACTTGTCACACTGCAAAAGTTACACTCGAACTTTTGGCTACCGTTTTTGAATTCCGATATCAATTGGCCGCCTCGGAGTTGTGATTTAAGCCCGTTGGACTATTTTTTGTGGGGAGCCGTTAAGGACAAATGCTATGCGAACCATCCAGAGACGATTGATTCTTTAAAACACGAAATCAAAGTTGCCATTCATGAAATTGGAGCCCAAACAATCGAAAATGTGCTTAAAAATTGGGTTGATCGAATGGCCTACTGTAAAGCCAATCGTGCCAATCATTTGAACGATATTATTTTTCATTCATAAATGACAATGTTCAATCTTCAAAATAAAAAAAAAGTTTGAAAAAATATTGATAAGTTTTGTTTTTTTTGTATAGTCGATTCAAAAAGCAAATTTTACATGGCCCACCCTACAAATTTTTTAGGAAATTATTGTCATTTCTCTTTATTATGATAATATTGGTATGGCTCAATTGCGTACGGAATAAAATATCGGCCAAATAGGCGCCGCGGCACACGACCTCGGCGGCACACCTCCATCCGATGGTCCAAATTTTCGATGACACTGAGGCATAATTGAGGTTCTGTGCTGAATTATCTCATCCTTTAGCTCTTGAATTGTTGCTGGCTTATCGACGTACACCTTTTCTTTCAAATAACCCCAAAGAAAGAAATCCAACGGTGTCAAATCACATGATCTTGGCGCCCAATTGACATCACCGCGACGTGAGATTATTCGGCCATCAAATTTTTCGCGCAAAATAGCCATTGTTTCGTTAGCTGTGTGACAAGTGGCACCGTCCTGTTGAAACCACATATCGTCCACATCCATATCTTCAAATTCTGGCCATAAAAAGTTCGTTATCAGCTCACGATAGCGAACACTATTCACAGTAACTGCTTGACCGGCCTCATTTTGGAAAAAATACGGCCCAATGATGCCGCCGGCCCATAAACCGCACGAAACAGTCACTCTTTGTGGGTGCATTGGTTTTTCGGCAGTCACTCTTGGATTATCATTCGCCCAAATGCGGCAATTCTGCTTATTGACGAATCCACTGAGGTGAAAATGTGCCTCATCACTGAAGATGAAGTGCGCGATATGCATTTTGATTTGAACGCCCGTTTTCATAATAAGCCTGAATAACTTTAACGCGTTGCTTGATTGTATATCTTTCCATGGTTCAAATTGAGTTAGTCTAAGATTGAAAAATGTCAAATGAAATGCAGAAAAAAGACTTGGCTCTTAGGTGTGGTTCACATTCAACATCAGCCCTTGAAATTTAACCACCCTTTATTAAGTTGGGGAATAAGTCCATAGTGTTTTTTCTATTTTCTTTCGTTTTACAACTATTTGTTTGCTGTTTGGCAAAGGGTAAGTAGATATTAATTCGATAGAACTTTTTCTGCTGTACAAAACTATGTCAACTGCACTTTCGAGTTGTTAAATTTTTTGTTATTTTTGAGGCTTGGAAATGGAATACCCAGGTGTACAAATATAAACATTTTCTACATCTGCTCTTCTTTGCTTTACATCGAGGTCAAAATGCTGCCGAAGCGGCCCGGAACATTTGTGATGTATTATATATCGAAAAGGTGGTATAGGCGAGTATACAGCACGCAAATGGTTTGCAAAGTTCAAAAATGGCGAATTTGACGCCGATGACACGTCCCGCAGCGGAAGTCCTTCTAAATTCGATGAAGAACGTCTCAAACCACTTTTGAAGAAGAACGGTTGCCAAGCCAGTCGTGAATTGGCCGGAAAATTAATTGCGATGATAAAACGATTATTAATCACCTGCATTCAATAGGATTTGCCGAAAAATTGGGAGCCTAGGGGACTCACGAGTTCAACGAAAAAAAAACAAGGAAAGTCGCTTTCAAATTGCTTCTCAGCATCTCGTCCGCCAACGAGCAACAGCACTTTTTGTACCGAACTAGAGATGAAAAAAAAAAGCCTTTACATCAATATGAAGCAAAGAGAGGAGTGGATGGCAGCAGGAAATACGCCAAAGCCGAGAGTCAAAACGGATCTTTATCCAAATAAGATATGAGATATGAGTTAGGTGGGAATGGGAGGGCCAGCGCACCATGGGGAATACTCGAAAAGAATGTCACGGACAACAAGGAGCTCTACATTGCCCAGCTACATCGCATGAATGAGGCTATTCGACTGAAAATACATGATCGATATGGTTAAGTCTAAAACGCTAGGTGTAAAATGCTACGAACTTATTCTCAAACCCAATAGAAAGGAAGATTTACGAAGAATTCTGGAAGGTGTAAAAAATGTATATTTTAAAGCAGAAATGGGCAATCAATGCCACCTTGAATAACAGTCAAAGCAAACGAAAACCAAGAATCGATCAACTACTTTCTAAAGACCTCAAGTAACATAGATCAATGGCAAACGTGATGTCTAAGATGGGAAAGAATCAGAAAATTTCAGATATGCCTTTTGATCCTGTCGACTAAAAATGTATGATATGACCACCAAATAAGATAGAATATGAACTCGATGAGATGAAATGAATGTGGAATGCTCCACTTTGCTCCACTGTTGATTCTAACCACACAGATATGTACGTATGTATATAGGCGCATACTTGCAAGGCGGGTTCTGTCACTCAAAGATAATTATTTACGTATATCTCTCCGCTCGTGATTTACTTATCTATTCTTAGTTTTTATTTTTATTTGCTGGTACAAATTGCATTTGTTGTAAAACTTATACTCCAATTGTCTACCAACTTTGGGCCTTATCTTTAAATTTTAGGCTTAACTCCTCAAAGCAATTCTCCAGTCTTCCTCTATTTTTTATTGCATATCTTTCGCTCCAACATTTATTTAACTTAAATTGTCATTTTTAGTTAAAACAAATTGATGAATGCCCCACAAGGCGGTGACGTGAGGGAATTTATATTTTTCTACATACGTACATACATACATACATGCATTAGGCCGGATCGATTTGTGGGGAGGCAAGAAAACGCCCATTGCTCTGTGAAAATCATATTCTAGGGATCAAAATAAGAAACTTTGCCGAAGGAACCATACCTCTAAAACGAATTCTGGTGTCCCCCAATTTGGGTCGAACTTTTTAGTTTCTTTTCTCATGTAAAGGTCAAAAATGGTGATATTTTGAAATGATTGTATGGGGAACCTCCCAGGGGAGTTCCAGGCGGTGTGCCACTGGCATGGGTGGATCGGCCGTCCAAAGTTAGTGGGGGTCGGTCATACATTTGGACTCGATTGGAGCACTCTAAATGGGTCAAAGTGGGGTTTTTCAAAATTTGCCCCTACCCAAAAGTTCGAGCCAAATTGGGGGACATCAGAATTCATTTTAGAGGTATGGTTCCTTCGGCAAAGTTTCTTATTTTGATCCCTAGAATACGATTTTTACAGAGCAATGAGCGATTTTTAAATCGACCAGCCCTA
This sequence comes from Anastrepha obliqua, assembly GCF_027943255.1. Classification (NCBI taxonomy): domain Eukaryota; kingdom Metazoa; phylum Arthropoda; class Insecta; order Diptera; family Tephritidae; genus Anastrepha; species Anastrepha obliqua. The sequence goes on from NC_072894.1 coordinate 15,018,641, forward strand.
ACATACATATATCGCTAATGGGTCCAAACGGTACACTTTCGATAGGAAAGCTAATATAAGTAGAAATTAAATAAATGCATACAGTGACTCAAATGCTTAATCGTCAAACTCGCTGTTCAACTTTAAAGCAAAATTTTGAAAATGTATTATAAATTAATTACAGCGAAAATTCTCAATAGTCCCTTTCTCTGAAAGGTACCCACAGTTTCTGCAATGGGGATTAAATGTGAAGCCCAGCTTTACTGCGCGTTGTGTCAATCGTCCAATAACCAATGAGCGCAGCTACAAATTGAATGGCGTGGAGTTTCCAGGACTATCAGCGTTCTGTGTCTATTTGCCTGGGGCCATAGGATTCACGAAGAAATGGAGCTTCATTTGATCTGTGCTTGCCTGGGAAATAAGTTGTGCAACTCCTCTTTAACAACAGTGAGATGGATGCCGATGACCAGTGGGAGCCCTCTGAAACCAATTCAGTCCACCCTTTCCTGACCAGCTCATAAGCAATTTCATTTCCTTCGTTGTTTCTATGTCCTGGAATACAGATCAGAGAAATGTTACCTGTACACTCAACAGGTTTGATCAATCTCCTTACAGTTGAGTTTTTTTTTTTGTTTTTTTTTTTGGCGGTGAGATTGGGTTAAAAATGCCTTCGCACCATATAGTAACCGTCGCTACTACGTGTGTGGTGATTCCACTAAAAATATCCATCCTCTTCTCTTGGATTTTTCCCTCCACCCCGGGACTGCTTCCGCATTGCTTCGAGGTAGAGGCTCAAGACGGTGTCCTAAGAAGGACACTTACTTACTCACCCTGCGTCCAGGGTCGCCTGTTTTGAGAAACCTATGCTCAATGCTCTTCAGCATAGCTTTCCATTTCGCGCTTCTTTTTTCGGATAATATCCTCTACAAAATTAGCGACGGCATTCCATTTTTCTTCGTCTATCATCATTTTCTCGATAATTTCTTCAGGTGTAAATACACCAATAGCTCGTTGCAGACCTGTTCTCTCTACGTTCCACCTCTCGCATTTAAAGAAGGTGTGCTCCGCATCATCATACTCAGTATCTCCATATATGCAGTTTGGTTGGCTCACTTTTCCTATTCGCCACAAATACTTGCGAAAGGACCCATGTCCGGAAAAAAGTGTGTGAGGTAATAGTTAACCTCACCGTGCTTTCTTTCTACCCACTTTTTTAGTTCGGGTATTAGTCTCGCTGTCCATCTACCATAACGTTTAGAGTTCCATCTTGCCTGCCAAAGTGTGAGCGTTTGAACTCTAATATCGGAGAAGTGTGGTACTGGGATTCCTGTGTTTTTGCCTCCCATCTCCGTTTGCGCTCTTGTGCTAGAATATGTATTGGGATGGTCCCGCTGATAACTAACACCGCTGCCTCAGATACTGTTCTGTCAACTCCACTCTGAGAGCGCAGACGCGATGCACAGATTGCAGAGTTTTACGCCGGCATTGCACCCTTAGCGAATCTGCCCATATTTCGCATCCGTATAAGAGAATCGCGTTCGTCGTGTCCATTAAAAGTTTTCTCTTCGTCCAAGGTTTGCCATGAGCTTACTTAACATGCCGCTTACTTTGGCAGCTCTTGTGGCAGCATTGTTTATGTGCGCCCAGTAAGTTAGCACTTGTGTCTAATTGCACTCCTAGGTATTTGACCACTCTTTTTGTCGATAAAGTGGCAGCGAGTACTTGTATGTCTACTTCTAACGTGTGTTCGTTAGAAGGATTAGGTCTGTTTTCCCTGTGGCCAGCTTTAATCTATGGTCTTCTAGCCATGCCTGAACTCAGATCATCACCTGATTTAACTTCCTTTTGGCTTCGTCAGTGTTTCGGGCGATTATTACAGTTGCAATGTCATCTGCGTATCCCACTAAAAGGTACATCCTCAGGCATCTCTATTCGAAGGATTTCATCGTAGCTTATATTCTAAAGTTCAGGTCCGAGTATTGATCCTTGGGGCGCACCTGCTGTTATTTGTTTAGTCTTACACCCTTCTCGCGTTTCGTATAAAAGCACGCGATTGCTTAGATTGATACGAATAATCTTCAGTAGATTATTCGGGATCTTGAATTTTATCTTTAAGGCTTCAATTACGTCGTCCCAACTTAAACTGTTGAAAGCATTTCTAATATCCCGTATGGCTAGTAACACTAAGCGTTTGGAGTATCGATTACCTGCCTGGACATGTTCTACGCTAGCTATTACATCTTGGATGGCTCCTAAGGTAGATCTGCCACTTCTAAAACCATGCTGCCTATCAGACAAGCCGTCACTGTTCTCTACGGCTTCGCTAAGTCTATACTTTATGAGTTTCTCAAAGAGTTTTCCTGCGCTATCCAGCATACATAGCGGTCTATAAGCGGACGCTAATGTTGGGTCTCCCTTTCCCTTACTGATTAGTACTAGTTTTTGTTTTTTCCATATTTCTGGAAAATTTCCTTCTTTTAAGCATGCGTTGTACATGTTTAGCAGCAAAAGAGGGCGTTCGATTGCCAATAGTTTCAATATTTCTGCAACTATGCCATCAGGTCCTGGCGCTTTATTGCTTTTCATTGCTTTTGCAGCATCCATAAGTTCTTCTTCTGTGAATGGGACAGGTTCCGTGGATTCATACTCGAGTTCTTCCCTCTCAGCACAGTGTGTTGGGAAGAGTGTGTTGACTATTTTGCTTACCACTTCTGTTTCCATTTGGCTCCTAGCTTTTTCATAATGATTTTGTAGCCCACCCCTAGGTTATTGTTTAGATCGTTTCGTAGCTTTTCACATTTGTCTTTTATGCATTGGCTTGGCGATCTACTTAAATCAAAGAGTGCTAAAGGAATGTCAATACTTTTGGAGAAATCAAGAACTAAAAAATTATTAATACTTTTACTTTTTGCAGAGCGAGATTTTTGTAGCATAATGTAAAATACTACATATAGAAGTATTTCAGTAGAAGTTGTTAAAGTGCATGTTATATGTTTTTGGTAAATACCGTTATCAGTTGCATTTATGTTTGCTGTCACACATCCATACATATGTACATACGATTGTGCATACCTGACTACGTCTGTGTTTACACGGATAACACAACTAACAGCGAACGACGCTGACAGTACCCCTGCAGGAAAAAGGCAAAAAAGGGGGAAATCATTCTAGTTCAGGTGCTGGTATTTAATAGATGAAATCATACTGGTTCGTCATTGAATAGAAGAGCACCAGTAGTAAAATGATCACTTTGTTTGCAAATTAGTTGATATTTTTTTTTTATAAGAAACTTTAGGATTCGCCTATGGATGCGCCAGCGTACCGCGACGATTAGATTATGTAGTACATATTGGGTAGACGAAAAAGGCTTTTCGTATTTTGTCGATAGATGTCGTTGGAGTCATCTATCTCCAGTGCTACCAATCACATTGTGTCATATTATATGGTGTTAGAAAGGTGACATTTTAAGCTTCATTTAACCAAAAAAAAAATTTAATTCGGAGAAGTTGAAAAAGCTGTTTAGCTGTTCACAAATGAGTGACAATAATGAAGCAATTCGCTATATTTTGAAATTTTTGTATAAAAAAGGGAAGAATGCCACGCAAGCCACCAATGAAATTTGTGAAGTTTACGGAGACGATGCTGTATCAGTTCGTGTAGCACAACAATGGTTCGCTCGCTTCCGTTCTGGAAATTTCGATGTGAAAGATGCACCTCGTTCCGGTCGACCTATCGTTGAAAAAGTCGATGAAATTATGGAAAAGATTAACCAGGACCGTGGCATAAGCTGCCATGACATCGCCAAGACACTAAACATTCATCATCAAACGGTTTTGAACCATTTAAAAAAGTTGGTTACAAAAAGAAGCTCGATGTTTGGGTACCACATGAATTGTCTGTGAAAAATTGAATGGACCGAATTAACATCTGCGATTCTTTGCTGAAACGAAATGAAATCGAACCATTTCTGAAGTGAATGGTAACAAGAGACGAAAAGTGGATCAAATACGACAATAATGTGCGAAAAAGATCATATCTGCAAGGGTGGTGAAGCTCAACAAATGGTCGCAAAGCCAGGGTTATGCTGTGTGTTTGGTGGGATTGGAAAGGAATCATCCACTATGAGCTGCTCCAGCCTGCTCGAACGATTGATTCTACACTTTACTGTTAACAACTGATGCGATTGAAGCAAACAATCGAAAACAAACGGCCAGAACTGATCAGCAGAAAGGGCGTCGTCTTGCATCAGGACAACGCTAGGCCACACACATCTTTGATGACTCGGCAAAAACTGGGAGAGCTTGGCTGAGAAGTTTTGATGCATCCACCATATAGCCCTGACCTTGCACCATCCGACTACCATTTGTTTCGGTCAATGCAGAACTCTCTTAAGGCAGTAAAATTGGCTTCAAGAGAAGCCTGTGAAAATTACTTGATTAGAAATACGAAAAGACTTTTTCGACTACCCAATATATGCTGATGAAACCATTTATGTATTTGAAAAACATTTATCAAATAAAGACAACATTTGATTAAAAAAAATAGAAAACATTTAATTAATAAAAAATAAAAAAACATTTAATTAAAAAAAAATAAAAAACATTCAATTAATACTATGTATATTAGTATGAAATTCGGACGCCGTACCCGAATGGATTGGTGCCTGACTACCATTCGAAATTCAGAGAGAACGTAGGTTCAAATCTCCCTGAAACACCGTAGTGATGGAAACAGTTTTTTCTATTAGCTGTCGCCCCTCGGAAGACAATGGCAAACCTCCGAGTTAATTTCTGCCAAGAAAAAGCTCCTCATAAAAAATATCTCCCGTTCGGAGTTGGCTTGAAACTGTTTTGTTTTTTTTTTTTTATGAGGAGGAAGCATTGAAAGCCTTACCTCGTCAGTGTGGGACTTTAACCCGAACTAAACCTCCTACCGTCAAAGTACCGATCCCCCCGGTACTACCGTCAAGTATTTCGTCGCGAGGCGATTTGAGCGTTGCACTCAACGCCAGTTACTGTTCTGATGCAAAATGTCACAAGCTGCATCTGCCTATTATCCCTATTATCCTATTACTGTTAAGTCATATCTGAAGAGAACCCCCCTGTCGGATCTATACGTTCCCTCCCCTCAAGTTAGAAAAAGTTAGTTTTTGATAGTGGTATCGCCAGTTTACCTGCGTTTCCATCTCTGAATAGGTGTGCTGCTTCATGTTCTTATTTGGCGTTCACGCATCCTCCTTGCCTGCTCGCTGTGTCGGAGTTGCTGTATTATTTCAGCAGCCATGTGTAGGGCTTTGCTCCAATTGTCCTGGCTCTTCAACATCAGTGGCAATAAATTCTCAGGCGTGATACTGCTGCCAAGGCTGTCTTCCAGTTTAGCCCCTTACTATTTTCTGAAGCTGGGACACGTGAGAAGCACATGTTTTCCGCGTCCTCCTCAACTGCTGGTGTGCACTGCTCGCAGTATGGACTTTCTTCGTGTCCAAAGCGGTGAAGGTACGCTTTAAAGCAGCCATGACCACTTATGATTTGGCAGAGATAGAAGTCTACTTCTCCGTGCTTTCGCTGGAGCCAAGCTTCAATGTGGGGGATGAGACGATGGGTCCACCTGACTTTATTTGCACTGTCCCATCGCGTCTGCCACTGGTCCACGCAGTTGTGGTTTACGGATTTTCTCAGTGCCTGCTGATCGCATTGGGCTTGGTTGTTCCTCATACGTCTCATTTCGTACATCAAGTCTAGTAGGAATAGACCAGCTATGATGAGCACCTCGTCTTCTGAGACTGTCCTAAAGGCAGAGCAGACTCTAAGAACACACAAGCGGTACGTGGAGTTACTACTTCGTACGAATGAAGCGTATTGGAATGCATCGCGCCATATAAAAGAATAGACCTCACTACTCCAGCCAGGACCTGTCTTGGTCCTCCAATGTTCACCATTATTCTAGCCAGAGCTGCTGTCGCAATCGCAGCTTTGTTGCTAACGTCTTCCAAGTAGTTTCGGAAGCTAATTTGGTGGTCTACCAAGACGCCTAAGTATTTTACGTATGGCTTTGAGTCGCTAATGCTGTCCCCAACTCTGATCTTGACTCAACTTTCAACTCTCTTTCGGCTGCTGATGAGTACAGCTTCTGTTTTATGCGTAGCTAGCTTTAAAACATTCGCGCCAGCCATCTCATTACTTTTCAATGAAACCCTGTGCATACATATATACTCGTATAATTATTATTCTTCAAATCGCAGATATTTTAGTCCACCGGAAGCAGCCCAACTGCTATCTTTTAAATGCGCCTGCTGACACACTACGTTTCATAGTAGCTTCTTACTAATTTATCGAGATTTTGTTAGGTACCCGAAGAGCGACTAATTTCCGGTGAATGTCTTCGGTAGATTCATAACTTACGCCTAAAAGTATGCACCACAATTTTTTTAAAGGCGATTGCTACAACAACTGACTGTGGTAGACAACAACAATAATGGCAGTGGTAGAATAGAAAGTATGCATATAAAACACCGGAAGCACAAAACTATCCCCACTCGTATTTTTATTTCTTTATGTGCATGCGAAATTACATCCTTTTTAACATTATTATTGTTATTATAGTGCACGTCCTCTATAACGTATACTCGGCTTAAAAACGTTTCTCGGCTGTTTATATTATATCTTGGAAGGTTAATGAATTTTAGGATTCGATACAACGAAAGCACATAAACAGTTTCGCTTAAACTTCGTGTTCTTTGCCAAACGCAAAAGTTTCGTTAAGCCAACGAGAGTTTAACTGCTGAAAATATGGAAGTGTTTCGAAGTCTACTAATCTAGGGAATATGCAATATGACTGGCTTAAGAAAATATGTAGTTTTTCACGGTTCTCTTGCAAAGTATAAATAATTCATAAGCCAATAGTAGAAAATGCAGTTAATCCGCTTAAAAATAAAACAAAAATAAAAAAAACAAAAACAATATACACTTTAAGCACAGCTGTAAAGAAAATCTTTCCACACTTTTTTTTTTAGTGTAGGATTTTGTTTTTTTTTTTGTAGGATTCAAAATGCCTTCGCATTTACAGCAGCCGCCGTTAGTGGTGGATCCAATAAACCGATTCCAAGTGCATATACTGCGAAGCGCCGAGTGATGACGTTGGCTCGCGGAAAGAGATGCTCTGAGGAAGCAGATTGGCGGAGCAACATAAACATCAAAATGCTCGAACGTGACTACAGCTGGAGCGTGACAAAGATATACATCGAGGACGTACTACAAAGAAAAAGGTAGACCTCGATACAGTGCAACAAAGCGAAGCCGCACAGATATAGACACAAGAAGATGAGCCCTTAGCATGAAAGCTGGCTACAAATCCGATGGACCCAGACGTGGATGAATAGAATTGGTCCTTTATGGATGCCATTCTTGGCCCTCCCGAAGTAATACAGAAAGTAGTCCCGAGAAGAGTATCTCCCCAGAAGGAGAGGAGGGCTTGTTTTAGTGGTCACTCCACTCGACGCATTAGACGACGGCCCCTGTGAGTGTAAAAGCATTTAAACCCAACGTCACCCAACAAAACGGCAAAAAAAAAAAATTGTTTGGAAATAGTGGATTGGCCACCAAGATTGCGTGATACCACACCTTTGAACTTTTTTTTTGTGGGGGTATGTAAAGTCTAAAGGCTTTGTGGATAAACCAACTTCGATCGAGGCATTGGAAGCCAGCATTAGAAAAGTTATTCCCGAGATATCGACCAAAGTCCTCCGAGTCATTCAATATTGGTGCTTAGGGGTGGCCGAATTACGGCGCAGTTGCGGTCAACATTTGAAAGGTATTATTTTTAACCTTCCGTTGGACACCTCTCTTAAAACCTTCGGTTGGACACCCAGCTCTGGTCTTTTTTTTCGTTCTATACGAGGATCCTCTTTAAAAGTTATACCCATAAACCGATAGAAAATTAAATTGTAGGAAGCCGCCTCGAAGCTCAAGTCGTTAGCTATAATATACAGGGCCCGCCATCTATCGTTACGGATTTGAACTAGGTATTATTTGAAGAAAGGTAATACTTAGCTGTCATCTGATTTAACAGAAAATTAGTTTTATTCTTCCGCTGAACGAAAATGGTTGTGTTGACGCTCAAAGAACGCTGGGAAATATTGCGACATTACTTTGAAAATCATGGTAATGTTGCAGAATGTGTACGAAAATTACGTACGGCAATGGGAAGAAGAAAAGCACCGAATGAAGCGTATGTGCGTTACTTTGCGAACTTTTTCGGATGAAGCTCTTTTCCATCTCGGCGGGTATGTTAACAAGCAAAATTGCCGCATTTGGGGCTCTGAAAACCCGCACGCACTCGAAGAAAAGCCGATGCATTCACAACGAGTCACTGTTTGGTGCGGATTTTGGTCGAGAGGCATCATTGGTCCATTTTTCTTCGAAAATGAGCGAGGAGTGGCCGTAACCGTCAATGCAGAGCGTTACCGGGCTATGTTGAACGAATTTTTGTTCCGAGAAATTGAAGAGGAGGATATTGGTGGCATTTGGTTCCAACAAGATGGCGCTACTTGCCACACAGCGAATGCTACGATCAATCTTTTGGCACTGTCTTCGAAGGTCGCATTATCAGCCGAAATTCTGATATCTTTTGGCCGCCTCGGAGCTGCGATTTGACGCCGTTGGATTATTATCTTTGGGGTGCCGTCAAAGACCAGTGTTATGCCAAAAAACCAGCAACAATTGATGCACTGAAGACCAACATACGCGATGTCATAGCTGAAATACAGCCGCATACAATCGAAAATGTGTTGAAAAATTGGACAGATCGTATGGGATGGTGCATGGCTAGCCGAGGCAGCCATATGAATGAAGTTGTGTTCCATCATTAACCGGAAGAATTGTACTTCAAAATAAAAACAACAGTTTGGAAAAATATTGAGTAGGTTCTTTTGTATAGCATTTTTAATTCCGTAAAGTTATATGGCGGACCCTGTGCCCAGGGTCAGACCAGGGTGCCCAAAGGTTGAAAATTAAATTAATGAATGATTCTACACAAAAATAATAAAGTTTGCTCTCTCAGGTTAATTTTCGTTGTTTTATTTCAATTCAAAATCCGATAGCTCTAAATTGAACACCCTTTACAAATTTTAAGAGGCTATATTTTTCACTGTAAGTCCCTTTTTAAGTTTTTTTCTTATATTTACTGTTAGTAGGTCTTAATGTAGCTGATAGTGAAAAGGAAAAATTTGAATGACGAATGACGATTTTGATCGTAAAGGCTCAATGCAATTATAGTTACATACGTCATTTTTTCTTACATAAACCTAATTTTAAAATATTTTCGCACATTCCACATTCCCCATTCTTCATAGTTCACCATTGAAGTGATTATGGTATTTGTGACACGATAAGGTTTTTTTCTCTGATTGTGGACAAGTTCGAACTTGTTTGCTCATGCCTTTACTCCTAAGCAGCTGCCATTTAATTGGTGTTGTTGTTTTATTTTTTTTATTTTTAGGTGCTGTACGGGTGTACCTACTATGTATATACGTATGTATACATATAATTCGACCTGACGAATTTTTATTCAGTTTTATTTTTTATTTATTTCATATTGTAGAAATGCAGTATTTCTTATAGACCCATGAAAAACAGATTAATACTAAACCATGCCGATTACGCAGCAATTGGACCACGGACTGTGGTTTAAGAGTAAACCAGAGAAAAACTGAAGTGATGCTATTCACTAAGACAACCAAGGTACCAAACTTTAATCTCCCAAAACTACACGGCGTCAGTCTCACGCTAACCCAACAGACAAAATACCCTAAATTGTTATGCTAGACCCCAAACTCAGCTGGAAGTCCAACGTAGAGTACAGGGTAAAGAAAGTGAATATAGCACTTTACACGTGTAAGAGAATGTTAGGTAAAAAATGGGGTCTCCAACCAAAACTAACCAATTGGTCCTACACAGCCATTGTAAGGCCAATACTAACATATGCGGCACTAGTTTGGTGGCCCGCAACAGAAAAGAAATACAACAAAACTAAGCTGAACAAGATACAAAGAACAGCGTGTATCCTAACGACAGGAGCGCTTAGCAACAGTCCTACTGAAGTGCTCAATGTACTAACTCATCTGCTACCATTAGACTTACATATAAAAACAATCGCTGCTTGCAGCGCGGTGAGACTCAGAGACATAGGAAGCTGGACAACAGGGACGTACGGTCACAGTAAGATCCTCTTACAGGGACCCTCGCTGCTCAAAAACAGATCAGACTACACAGTCCTCGACCTTAACTTCAAGAAAGACTTTACGGTACGTTTTCCACCGAGAGCCGAATGGAGCAAAGGGATGGTGATTGGAAGATACGATATCGAAATCTATACCGATAGTTCTAAGATGAACTGTGGTGTGGGAGCTGGCATCCATTCGGAGCCAGTCAACATATCTCAGTCAATTCGTCTTTCTGACTATGCCAGCGTGTTCGAGGTAGAACTGTTAGCAATCAGAGAAGCATGCAAATCACTAAAACTCTACAAGGAGGTTGGTGCAAGAGTAGCTATCTTCTCAGACAGTCAAGCAACTATAGGTAAAGGCCCTAGACTCCAACTCCATTTCATCCAAACTGGTCTTACAGTGTAGAGAGGAGCTGGAATTGCTTAGTCATCGGCTTGGAATCACTCTGATATGGGTTTCCGGTCATAGGAACATACGGGGTAATGAGATAGCGGATGAACTAGCAAGAAAAGGTTCGACACTAGACTTAGCAGAGGCGGTGGCAGTCTCCACCCCACTGAACACATTAAAGGCATCCATTGCTTCACATGCTTTAGCTGAAAGAAGATGGAAGCGCAACTAACTACATGTAACGGGTGATTTTTTAGCTATTATCTTTTTAAAGAGTTGGTTTAAACAGCTGACGAACGTTTCGTGTTTTGTTTCACTGTCAAACATCTTTAGTTTGGTCCACAATTTAACCATGAATCGTCTTACAAACGAACAACGCTTGCAAATTATTGAATTTTATTATAAAAATTCGTGTTCTGTTAAGTAAGCTTATCGCGCGCTTCTTCCATTTTATGGTCAGTTTAATCGACCCACTGAAGTGGCTATTCGAAATAAAAATTTTGCGAAAGGATTTAGGTGTGAAGCCTTTCAAAATACAGCTGATGCAAGAACTGAACCCGAACGACCTACCGCAACGCAGAAGTTTTGGTGAATTGGCTCTTGGAAAGTTGGCCGAAGATCCACTTTTTTATCGAAAAATTGTGTTCAGCTCATTTTTGGATCAATGGGTACGTAAATAAGCGAATTGTCGAGTTTGGAGTGAGGATCAGCCAGAAGAATTGCAAGAGCTACCGATGTATCCAGTAACCAAAAAAGGTCACAGCTTGGTGCGGTTTATGGGCTGGAGGTATCATTGGACCGTACTTCTTCAAAGATGCTGCGAATCGTAACGTAACTGTGATTGGTGAGCGCTACCGTGAAATGATATCCAACTAATTTTTTTGTCCAAAATGCAAGAGCTTGACTTGCATGACATGTGGTTTCGGCAAGACGTGTGGTTTCACGCGTAACAATGGACTTGTTGAGAGGCGAGTTTGGTGAACATTTTATTTCACGTTCGGGGCCTGTCAATTGGCCACCCAGATCGTGTGATACAACGCCTTTAGATTATTTTTTGTGGGGCTATGTTAAAGCTCATGTCTAATCAGACAAGCCTGCTTCAATTAACGCATTGGACGACAACATTAAAGCATTTATATGTGAGATACCGGCCGAAATATTGGAAAGAGTGTGGCAAAATTGGACTAAGCGGATGGACCATTTGAAGCGCAGTCGCGGTCAACATTTGCATGAAATAATCTTCAAACATTAAATTATATGGACTGTACCAACGGTTTAAATAAAAATTTCATGCATTTTTCTGAATTTTACGTGTGTTTTTTTTTTTTGAAAAACTTTCCTATAGCTCTTAAAAACTCACCCTTTATAAGACTAAAATTAAAAGTAATTGTTTTTCTTTCGTAGCTTAGAAGAAAATATATGGTTTTATTAGCCTACATCAAAGTTTTTTTAAATTTAACAAAAATTTGGCCAAGTCACAGGGTGATATGTGCAAATATAACAAGAGTACGGTGACTTAAGTGGCACACTGTATGTACTTACATACATATATAAGCACATCTGCATGAATGCCTGTACTACCTGTAGGCAAATACATAAAAGAAAAGAATAATAGAATAAAAGGCAAATTTTTGGCTAACCGATTTTATTGAAAGGCAAAGGACATTTTGCTAGACAGGTAGGCTGCATGCATTGCTTTGCTCAGCTCACTTTCTCGAACATCGCATAGGCATTAAGAACGCCATTTAAATTGCAAGAATTTGATTTTAAGTTCGTATTAAAGCACCTGAAAGATCTCAGAGTAAATAAGACTGAATTTTCTGCATAACTCATATACTTACATAGTTTGGTACGAATTCAATAGTTTTTGCTAATGTGAATCCATACAGGCGGTATCGGTAGAACAGCTGATTTGCTTTTGTTTGTGTGATTTGGTATTTTGAATGTCAAAGCGGCCGACTTCTTTGTTGCTGCTTTGTTTGTTTGCTTAAATTTTCACTAAAATTTTGTTGTTCAAAGTACCAAATTGCAAAAACAAAATACATGTAAATGTTTTGTGTTGCTTTTGTGCCATTACAGAACAGAATTTATAGAATCGCCTTGGTGATTGTCATTCACGCAGATAAAGAGATGCGGCTCGACATGACAAGGAAAGTGATTTCTCAACACACTGCGGTGCCGAAAAAAGTAATAGTAAAAAGTAGGCAGTTTAGAAAATTTTTCGGGCAATCGAAATCGAAAAGAAATTTTCTTAACCCGACTGTAAAATGAAAGGAATTTAATTTCCACTTGCTATCACCACAGCCGCCGTTCGTTGTTTTTTTTTTGGGAAGATGCTATCAAACTATTCCAGAGTTGTCAATAAAATGTAGGATAGATATTAAAAATATCATTTATAATTTTTTTTTTCAACAAAAAAATGTTAAATTGCACGGCACAACAGCTAAAAAAAATCCAAAACATTTTAAGCAAATCAGGTGTGCTTACGTCTCCAGATTATGAGTATACCTTCAGTCTTCTTCGGTCACGTCGAGTTATCCTTTCATCGGACTTTGAAGGTTTGAGGCTATTACCGCCTTGTTCGAAAAGTTGCCGGAATATATTCAGAAAATTCAAAATGCAAGTTTATTCGCTTGTAAAGTGAAATTGAAAATTCAAAAGTCGAGCCAAGAAGCACCGAGCTCCTAAAACACTCAGGCTAAAAAGTGCATTGTATTTAAAGCACGTGAAAGTGAAAGAGAGGGTAGATAGTCAAGGAGGTAGGGAGAGAAGTAACAGAAGCAAAAATATAGAATAGAATAGAGGCATAGAGGCAGTTAGACCTGTGAGAATTTTTCAGATTCTTTGATAAATCTGAAAATATCCTCCAGTTTGAGAGAACGAATATTACTCATTCTCATGACATCGGAACCAAAAACCCGTAGACTAGCTCAAGCAAAGGCAGGGCACTCACAGAGAAAGTGCTCAGTGCTATCCGCCTCCTCTAAGCATGACAGGCAAATCGGGTCATCACTGATTAAAATGGTGGTCATATGTTGACCCCATGGATTATGTCGTGTAATAATACCGACCATCAACCGAACGACTTTTCTTCCAAATTTTAAAAGGAAGTCCGACAGTTTTCTGTTCGGGCTTGTCACAAAACACTTTACAGCTCTTCAACGTTTTAAACCGGACCATCGCTCTTTATGTAAATTGCATAAATAAGCGCTGATCGACTTCTTTATTCCTGCTGAACTGATTCCGATTATTGACTCTAGTTCCCGTGTGGAAGCCGCTGATCCAAAGTTTTTTTTTTGAGGGGAAGGAGGATAAAAATGTCAGAAACATTCAATTGATGCCGTCGCGCCAATGATATGTGGGGCACGCTCCCACTAAAACAGACCTCCCCTCTTCGGCTGACTTCCACCCCAGGACCGCGTTTGCACTACATCGAGGGTGGAGCCGTGATTGTGGATAATAACCACAAAAGAAACCTGCGTCCAGGCTCTCTACCTATGACGTATGGAGGTTATAGGTCGGTGATAGTCTCCATTACTCCATTAAGAAGTAAATGAAACTTCAAAAGTGTGCATTACCGTCTTGCCTGCGTATGATAGGTCGTGAGTCATTAACTCAAGCGTCCATAATTGTTCTCGGTATGTCTGAGTCGACCTCCTCTGGAACATTGTTTCATGTTAGCTTTAGCACTTGTCGGGAAGTTCGGTGTGATCAGACGCGGCACAGGGCGTTAATATTGTTTTGCTCTAGCTGCCGCTACTGAAGCAGCTCTATTGTTCGCCTTTCTTCGTGCTGCTTGTGTAGCGTACGCAATACTTGCTTGGAAAACTTGCATGCAGCATGCCAGCAATGTTTTGAAATGCACATACTGCCAGTTAAATTAGTCTCACTTGGCTGTCTTCCAATGATAGTGGTTAGCTCCTCACGTTCTTTTTCGAATTTTGGACAGTAGAAGAGTACGTGTCGTGCGCCTTCAACATTCTTTGGGCAAGCAGGGTAGAGTGGCGAAGTGGAGAGACCAAACCTATGCAGATAATACTGAAAGCACCCATGTCCACTCAGCATCTGGGAGAGGAAGTAATCCACTTCTCCGTGTCTTCGCCGTAACCACGTATTAAGGTTAGGGATAAGTTCGTGCGTCCAGCGGCTTTTAAGAGAATGATACCATCTTCGCTGCCGTTCGTCAAGTGACGCCATTCACTGTGCCAACTTTTGGGCCCTTGTAGGTTTTGCACCTTGCCTTGGATAGAGACGGTTTAGTTCACGTGCTCGGATATCCAGTGGAATTTTTCCCGCAATCACGCAAATTGCACCTTCAGATACTAGCCGGTATACACAGGCTACTCGCAAAGCACTCACTCTATAAAGCTGCCTGGCCCCTCGTAGGTGTGTGCTTTTCTTGTGATTGGGACCAAATGGGAGCGGCATATAACCCCTAAGTACGATATAGCCGGCTTGGACTGGATGTTGAAACCTCCGACTTTCACCGTCAAACTCTCCCTATTCTTCTTTTTGCTCAACAAGACTGCTTCAGTTTTTTGCGCTGCTAGCTGGAGTTTGGCAGCGCTCAATCCTCGCTACCGCATCGTTGCAAGTGATTCCACATCAATGACCTGTTTCCCCGTTACAACCAGCGCAATATCGTTTGCGTATCCTACCAGTGTTGCATTCATCTGCAGCTCCATGTTGATGATGCCATCGTACATTGAGTTCCACAAAGTAGGACCGAGAACTGAGCCTTGCGATACTCCGCCTGTCACTGTGTATTTCTGAGGTCCGTCGTCTGTGTCGTATTCAAGAATCCTGCCATCGAAATAGCTCCGGATAATCCTAAGCAGGTACGAAGGCACTCCAAGACGACTCAGTGCTGAAATAATTAGCGTCCAATTTGCTGATTTGAAAGCGTTCTTTATGTCCAACTTTATGACAACGCAATATTTCATAGAACCGAATGTCCCACCTGTCCTGTTAATAGGCACCTGTCCACAGTGTCCT
Source organism: Anastrepha obliqua (assembly GCF_027943255.1). Classification (NCBI taxonomy): domain Eukaryota; kingdom Metazoa; phylum Arthropoda; class Insecta; order Diptera; family Tephritidae; genus Anastrepha; species Anastrepha obliqua. Next base: position 15,034,227 of record NC_072894.1, read on the forward strand.
GCAACCCACATAAGTATGAGCTTATTCTGTCTTAAGCTTCTTCTTACATTCTTGAACAATATTTGAAATTTGCTTTGCTTTGCGTTCTGCAGCCTGACTGTCACTAAAAACTTCAATCTATTTCCCGCTCCATCTCGTCGCAATTATCCATTCTGCTACTATCAGAATGGCAAAAATTTCCGTTTGGAAAACTGTTGCCATTCCTCCCATAGCATAGTGATATTTATTACTCTCGTTTAAGTATCATCCGGCTCCAGAACCTATTTCATTCTTGGACCCATCGGTAAAGAAAATTTCCATCAAACCTCTTTGAATGCACTCTGAATGATTTTATAGTACTCCTCAGCAACTGCAACTCAAATGCACTCATGCCAGCGTTTAATAGAGCTCTCGAAACTTTTCTGTAACTATTTTCGATATAGCCTTCAGAGCCATGTTCAATTTTTCGATTACTTTCTTGCGACTTGTTAAAACGCCGAAGTGGTTCTTCGACTCGTTTAAACAGAAAAAATCGCAGGAAGCCAAATCAGGTGAATTCGATGGCTATAGGATGATATTTCGTCGTTTCGTTCTTGGTCAAAAATTTACGGATAATGAGTGCGACGGTGCGTCCACTCAATCCACAAGTTGTTTCTCCTTTATTTTTGTTGAATTTATTCAAGCCCAATAATAGTCCTTATTAACAGAACTTCTGGCAAAATTTCGATGTAAAGGTTGGTTAAGTTTTAAGGGCCGGTGTTGATTTTGAATAAAATACAATTTTTTAAAGAAATTATTGTCAGTTCTCTTTATTATGATAATATTGGTATGGCTCAATTACGTATCTAACAAAACATCGGCCAATATCGGCGGCACACCTCCACAGACCACCAAATGCAAATAGTTCCTTATCTAAAGGGTGGTTAAGTTTCAAGGGCCGGTGTTGATTTTAAATAAAATACAATTCTATTAGGAAATTAATGTAATTTCTCTTTATTATGATAATACTGGTATGTGTTAATTACGTATGGGGCAAAATATCGGCCAAATGGCCACCGCGACCTCGGCGGCACATCTCCATCCGATGGTCCAAATTTTCGATGACGCTGAGTCATAATTGAGGTTCTATGCCGTTAATGTGCCGATTTATCTCATCCTTTAGCTCTTGTTTTGTTGCTGGCTTATCGATGTACACTTTTTCTTTCAAATAACCCAAAAGAAAGAAGTCCAACGGTGTCGTTGACGTTTAGGTGTGGTTCGCATTGAACATCGGCCCTTGAAATTTAACCACCCTTTATAATATCGTTTTAATCCATGAAAACCTTCAGCATCGCATTCTTTTTTGACTGAAAATGGAGTGTTCTTTGTTTTTGGTTCATTCGGAACTCTCCAAACACTCGCCTGATTGTCTCTTGTCTCCAGTAATGATGCGTTTAATGAATGTTGGTCGGATTCAGCCTTGGAAATCATGTCAGAGAAGGACGAGAATCACACATATCTCGATGGCATACATTTCGGCCTGGGAGAGTGTCAGCAGTACATTTTCTTCCACGAAGCTCCTTTTCATTTTCGCATTTCTTTGGTGGGGCTGCAACTTTTTTTATACAGCTACATCGGTTCCTGCTTCGACTTAGAATCAAGTAATAACCACAAATTTCACCTTTAGAAAAAATCTGGTTCATTAATTAATTCCTGTTCTAGCTGTAGGAAAGAATCGCGAGGGCACTTGAAGCCCTGTTGCTGCTGAAGTGGTTGTGCATTTTCTGCATCAATCTTACGGCTATCTTGCATTTACAATATTGAAAAGAAGAGATTTTTTTTTTGACATCTGAGTAATGTTATATTTTATCAATCTGATTTTATATAGTCCTGTAGGCACTATAAATTCTTTCGATATTTACTTTGTTTTCATGGCAAGGACAAAGTTTTGTACGGCAACACTTAAATCTTCTCACGTTGTTGTTATTTGCTCTGTATTGTACCGATGAGCATAGCTAATGTTTGCCTCTGTATTGCACCGATGAACATAGCTAATGTCATGAAAAATATGGATAAGGCCAAACGCACCTAACCAGCAGGTACATACATAAATATGTACATATGTAAACCCGTGAGAAAATATTAAAATTTCAATGTTTTCGGGAAAAAGGGCTCATTGTGTGGGCACCACTTAACAGAAATGAAAAGTATATAACGGCTCGTGGAATGCCATTGACCGCAATGGAACAATGTCGAGTGTGTCTGTCTGTAGAGAAAAAGGCAAGCAAGCAAACCAGATAGCAACAATTTTGGAAAAAATGAATTGGTGATAAGAAATTATTTTGAATTTATGGCATTTAGTAGAAAAATCCACCCTGACGCTAAGAGATCTTCGCGAAATTCAAAACGATCTAACGGTCATTCTTAATTAACAATGCTTCCTCGCGTTTCTTTAGTGCCTCATCTGGCGCTCCTTGGGCGTTACCGCATTACGCCCATTGCTATTTTACTATTTTTGTTAATGGCTCATCTAACTATTTAAGGTTATTCTACGTTTTTACTTCATGCCGATGACTTAAAGGTTTTACAACAGTCACACTTCTTCTTCTTTGTCAAGATGCGCCGGAAACAAAAATTCAGTCAGCACGGCTCGACAGCACTCGCCATTCACCATAACCGATGATGCCGCTAGTGCTCTCTGAACTTCGCGTACAGTTTTTTTTTTTTTTTGTTAAAAGTAAATTTCCACAATTTGGAAGCGTTGTTCGGGCATTAAACGATTCATTATGTGTGTGCGCTAATTATCGATTTCGATAGTTCTCAAGCAGCTAAGCAGTAACACCCGATGTTAACGTAAGTGTTTCTCTTGCGAACTGTTTCGCCTCCTGTACTTCGTTTTGTTAACGTTGATTTTAGAGCCAAGAGCCTAGATTTTTACTGCAAGCACAACATCGTTGACCAGTGCTTCTAATCCACACGGAGTATTCGCTAAAAGGATAGTTTCGTCATCATATCTGATATTATTAATATTAAGGGAGGATTCCCATTCCCCGGCTTAAAAAAATCGATTTTTTTTCCGATTCTTGTTTATTATACTTTCAAAGAACTCTGTGCAAAATTTCATGACAAAATTCGTTAAATTGACGAAGTTATGCGTGATCAATAGCCGAGCCTTAATGCAACGATAGAAGCTCGAATTTTACGTCGGGGTCAGCAAATGGTACAAAATCAATTTTTTGAAGAGGAAGAGGGAGTACTATATACTCGAGGAATAGCTGATTAACACGAAAATGCTGTGAGTCTTAAATATAAACCTTTTAACGTGATAACGTCTTATAATTCGATTTAGCCGGCTGCACGCACGAAAAAATGTGTCGTTACCTTGCTCATTAGTGTTACCTTGCTCATTTGTCGTTACCTTGCTCATTGCCGTTACCTTGCTCATTGCCGTTACCTTGAATGAACTGCAAGCGAAAGCGCGGAACGAACGACAAAGCAAACAAAGCAAACGAACGGCAACGTTCGACATCTTGCTCTCTCCTACTTAAGTGAGCGTATATACATATGTATGTATATGCGCATATGTACATATATAAATTCACGTATTTGTATTTGCATATGCCTTCTTATTGATTATTATTAATTTGATTTACTTGAAGAATTTAAAATAAAACCAAGTTTGTTTATAATACCTGTTGTTTTAATGTTATTATTATTTTTTGACGTGATAACGTCTAATAATTCTGCACGCACCAAAAAATGCGTCGTTATCTTGCTCATGCGTCGTTACCTTGCTTGAACAGCATGTTATGTTATGTTATGTTATGTTATGTTATGTTATGTTATGTTATGTTATGTTATGTTATGTTATGTTATGTTATGTTATGTTATGTTATGTTATGTTATGTTATGTTATGTTATGTTATGTTATGTTATGTTATGTTATGTTATGTTATGTTATGTTATGTTATGTTATGTTATGTTATGTTATGTTATGTTATGTTATGTTATGTTATGTTATGTTATGTTATGTTATGTTATGTTATGTTATGTTATGTTATGTTATGTTATGTTATGTTATGTTATGTTATGTTATGTTATGTTATGTTATGTTAAAGTATATTATGTTATGTTAAATGTTATGTTAATGTTACCTCATTCTCTACATCCATACAAAATATCTATCAAACAAATAAAATTAAAATTTTCTTTTGAAAAATGCAACCATTCAATCAGTATTTTCTTATGACGTTATCACGTTAAACTATCGTCAGTAAACCGACTTTACAGACAACCTCTTTTTTTCACATAAATATTTGAATGCGTTTTTCTCAAAACAGCATTTTTCTATACGGCTGCCATGATATCTCGAGAACTATTCGGTCGAAATTTGACACGAATCTCGAAATAATATCTGTCTCTATCATAAACTACGGAAAATAAGATATACGTATGACTTTTTTTTTATAAATAAAAAACCGAGGAAAAAATGTGCGAAAAAACAAACTTTGTCTTTCAACCATCGCAGTTATATTAATTTTCGAAAAAAAAATTTTTCAATAGCTCATACTAAAACTATATTCATAAGGAGTAAAATGCCATTTGAATTTTTCCTTTCATTCGCGGCCAGCGACCAGGAATTTTCATAGAAATTTGAAATTGAAGTAGATTTTATATAATGCATAATAAATATGGCTGTAAATTTTCGAAAAGATTCAACTGATAGTTTTCCCAATAAAAATTCGTAAAAAACCCGTATTTTTTGGCGTTTGAAATGGGAATCCCCCCTTAATATCGATATCCGAATTTTATGAAACTTCCTTGAAAATTCTTTCAAAATCACACACGCTACCGATTTTTTCAAACCTCAATCAGATCTTAATATGTATTATTGACTGGTGCAATCAAAATCGTCTACACTTAAATATAAAAAAATATTTTCATATCTCTTTACCAAATCTCGATCCCCTATCCCTGCTTCTTATACTATTGGTGATTCTTGTTTAAACAGCTTGGATGAAATATCTGAGCTTTAAGGGATGTGTAAAACTAAATTCTTGATATTGCATATTATTTTTCTTCTTTACGATTGCTTTTATCCTACGTTTTAGCTCGAATTTTAACATCTCCCTGATATAAAATTAATATTTACAGCTCTACTGCGCCTCAGAATCGAATATTCTGGATGCCCTTCTATGATTGTTATACTTAATACTTCGACTTGAGCACATTCAAAAAACCTTTTAGCATTTGCATTTCACGGACCCTATACCCTGTTACAGTTCAAGGTGTGCGTTAATCAACCTAATGTCTTTGGATAATAGAATAATTATCCTTACGCTGAGGAGGCGAGGTTCAATAGACTCACCATTTTTTACACTAAAACTAATATGATAGTTTTAATATCCCTTGCAAACGCCTCCGAAATCATAATACTTTTGTTCAGGAATAAGAATAATGGTGAACAAACTAATACATAAATGCTTGTGTGAGTACCTGAGAGAGCGACAGCAGCATGCCGCTATTTACACGGTAAATAAAATAAATTTTGTGATGGTTTTGCTTGTGTAATGCACGCATTTGCAGAGAGAGATGCGATAGGAGTTCGTGCGGTGACAGCGAAATGCAGCCAATTCTCACGTGAATAGAAAAGGCAAAAATGTTTGAGAGAATCAGGATCAGAATCATGTTTTATTTTAAATACATGAATATACAGAAAATAGCAGGAAAAAAGAACAGCACTAGCTCAAGGCCATCAGCTGGTTTTACAATAAACTAGGATTAATTACAATATTTGCTAGTCTTATATTTAAAATAAGGAATATATGTATAATACAAGTAAATAAAATATGTCTAAGTATAGGTACATATATTAAATTAAATGAGCTATGTTACGCAGTACAAGAAAGTTAGATATATAATAGTATTTACATTTGATAATGTTGTATTAACTATAAGTTGTGAAGGGAGAGCTGTGCCAAAAATCCTTCGCCTGGTATTGGTAAACTGGATGCATTCGTCTAGGATATGCTTTACTGATATTCTAGATGGCCCACAAAAACAGCAGGATGCATCTCCACAGTTTAACAAGTAACTGTGAGTGATCTGCGTGTGACCTAAACGAAGTCGTGAGAACAACAAAATGTCTGCATGTTTAGATTCCGGTGAATAGGTAGGCATTACCCTGAAGGGATTAATTGGTACGTAATGATGAAAGTACTCATTCCATTTCAATAGAGCCTTGTTATGTAGGTACTGCTTTATTAGACGTTTTAAGTCAGTTTTTTCCAGAATGTCAAAATACAGAGCCGGTTCCTTATGAACACTTTTCACGACATAATCAGCGAAGTCATTGCCTTTAAGGGGGGAGCCTGGTTTATGGGGTCTAAAAATTGCATCTCTTTGCGATTTTTTTTTTAAGGAAAAAATTAATTTAGCACTGCAAAGTTTTTTCTATCTTTTAATGAACATTTTAAAAGTATAAAAAATTTGTGTACTGGTTAAAATAAGTTGAAAAAAATGTTTAACATAGAAATTAGTAGAGCGCTACAACGCTGGAGTTTCCAAGTGGCGTACAAGATACAGCTCGTAATTATTATCTAAAGCAAAAAATTCAAATGGATTTCTAATTATCATGATTTTTTATTCTAGATGAACTAAGAAAACTGAGAGAAATTCCAAAATTTCAATTTTTTGGAGGTTTTAAAAAAAAAAAAAATGCCTTTCTATAAAAAAAAAATTTACTTCAACTTGGTATAAAAATCTTGAAACATTTTTTTTTATCTATTTTGTTAACTCAAATAGAAGAGAATTTAATACTGAAGGGAACAAGCTATGATTCATTTCAAAAGGTTCATTAGTTTTTTTCATTCATGTACGCCAATTCAAAGAAATCATAAAAATGAAAAGTCGAGAAAAGAAGATAAAATTTGTACTATAGCTGTCCGGTCATAGCGTAACTACCTAACGTTAGCCTACCTTTGGCTTTGTATCTACGGAAATATTGAGAATTAAGCTCTGTAACTTTGTGTGAATATTCTGAAATATATTAGGAATCGCTTAAAACGAAAAAAAAAATTGATTTTTTTGACCTTATAAACCAGGCTCCCCCTTAATTCCGCAGTGACCTGGTATCCACATCAATTTCATTTTGTTTTTTGCTTGACAAGTAAATCTCGAACATGAGTTACTACAACACTGTTATTGTTGAAATTTCTTGCGGCATCGATGGCAGATTGACTGTCGGTACGAATGCAAAATTTACCTTTCTTTTTGGAGGCTATTAGAGCGGCTTGATATATAGCAAAGATTTCACTACTAAATGTCGAGCAGTGATTGTGCAACAAACCTTTTCTCAGAACTTGTAGATCCTCAGATATAACCGCGAAAGAGGTTGAGAAGCTAATTTTGGAGCCATCGGTAAATATGAATTTGAAAGATTTTTGATTTAACTCTCGTTTGTGCTGAAGGAATATTTGGCGATAGATAAGACCTCAAGTGTTTTCCTTTCCAATGAAATTTAAAAGTGTATTCACAATCAAAGAAAATTCCTAATATTTTTAAATGACTCACGTTACTTATAGGTATATTATGGTGTGTTTGAGAGAAGTGTGTCCCTAATTGTCTAATTGAGTATAATCGGTTTTGTTTATGATTCTACCATAGCAAAAACTTAATTTAAGCTCTAACTCTTTGAAATGCTTAATCAATCGCATTGCTCTTTGTTAATTGTAAGTAGGTAGTAGGCAAGTTATTATATTTTCCAAATTGTAAATAAATATATCAATGAGTTGACTGCAAAACATTTTAAAGGCAATATATTCAACTGATTATGAAAACCAATTTAGTTTGCTAAAAAGTTTAAATTTTAGCATGAAAAATGACATTGAATGGTATTTTCGGATGAGTAAAAATTCAATCTGGAAGGTGCAGATGTATGCAAAATATTGCCATTACAAAAAGTGGTACAGAATAAATTTGAAACCCACGATTTTGAGATGCTATGAGCTATTCTGGAAAGTATCCTTTCTATATGTCTTATTTTTTCCAAAATATCAGGTCAGCCCATATGTTCGTGCGTTTTTTTAAAGTTGGTTTTAAAATTAATAAAAAAGATGCTTAAAGTATTTAGTAATCAATAATATATTTTCCTTCATTATTTACAATGTCTTCCCTACTAACGATTAATTCCTTGCTCAAAAAATTGTTTGTCCTTGGAGCTAAAATACGCTTCGATATCCCTTTTTATAGCTTCTTTTGAGGACTACATAGTTTTTGTTACTCATATGGGATTTAAGTCCACGGAAAAGGTGATAATCACAATGTGCAATATCCGGAGAGTATGGTGGATGCGACATTAGCTTCCATCCGAGCTCGTTCAGCTTGCCTAATGTTTGCCTTGCGGTATGAGGTCTTGCGTTGTCGTGGTGAAACAAAACTTTGCGTCCATTCACTAAAGACGATAGATTTTTGTTAAGTGCCTCATTCAAGTTTGATAGCTGATGGGAATAATAATCAGCAGTTATCGTCGGGTTTGGTTCCAGAAGTTCATAATAAACAATACCGGCCATATCCCACCAAATAGACAGGAGAATCTTCTTGGGGTGAAGACCATCTCTAGGGGTCGGTTCTGGTATTTCATCTTTATCTAACCATTGGCGTTAGCGAACAGGATTATTGTAAAGGACCCATTTTTCATCAGCAGTGACGATACAGTTGAAAAAACTTTTATTTTCAAGCCGTTGCAGCAGCTGAGAACACACATCCACTCTCTGCTGAAGGTTGGCGACGGAAAGTCTATGCGGACCCATTTTCCCAGCTTTGAAACCTTTCCCAACTGAACCAGGTGCCTGTGAACTGTTCCATGCGATGAATTTAACCTCTGAGCTATTATATCGACTGTCAAATTTGGCTCAGCTTCCACGAGTTCGAGCAAGGCGTCGGAGTTAAAGACTTCAGGACGACCAGCGCGCGGGGCATTCTCCACGTCGCAGTTACCACTTCGGAATTTTGAATACCACTTTTGCGCAGTCCTTACACTCACGGTATCCTCTCCGTGAACAGTGTTTATTTCTGCAGCAGCAGTTGTTGCACTTTTATCACTATTATAAAAAAAATACAAAATATTCCTCGTATACGCGTTCGCACACCAAGTGAAGCCAAGTCCTTTTCCACCTGATCTTTCAAACGCAGAGGAGGCCTTCCTCTTCCTCTACTACCACCAGCTGGTCCCGCATCAAATACTTTCAGAGCCCATCGCTGGATCTTTATTCGCTGCGCTATGTCTATGTCGTCGTAAAGCTCATACAGCGATGGATCGCCTGCGATATTCGCCGTTGCCAACGTCAAAGGCCCAAAAATCTTGCGCAGAATCTTTCTCTCAAACACTCCAAGCGTCGCTTCATCGGATGTTGTCATGGTCCACGTTTCTGCGCCATACGTCAGGACGGGCATGATGAGAGTCTTGTAGAGTGTTAGTTTTGTTCGTCGAGAGAGGACTTTACTACTCAATTCCCTACTTAGTCCAAAGTAGCAGAAAGAAAATATAAATAGTTCCGTTATATTCCGCGAATAATTTTTTGTATGCAAAAATCGTACAAAAGTGAAATTATGGGTAAAATACGCATGAACTTATGGACTGACCTAGGAAATACAGAATCCTCAGCTAAGTCCAATTATGCTCAGGGGGGAAGCTCTTGTGGTTTCGGAAGAAACCAAGTACTTGGGACTAAACATAGATAGAAAACTGACTTGGAAGCCAAACATCTTAGAAAGAGTTAGGAAAGCGAACCTAGCTTTTTATGCCTGTAAGAGAGCTTTAGGTAAGACCTGCAGAATTAAACCTAAGGTTGCTCATTGGTTTTACACTGCTGTCGTTAGACCCATTTTTCTATATGGAAATGTTGTCTGGTGGTGTGCTATGCAGAAAAAAACCTATTCTAATTTATTGAACAAGGTACAGAGATCAGCGGAATTAGCAATATGTGGCGTCATGAAAACCACGCCATCCCTGGCTTTGGACATCATACTACACCTGCCACCACTAGGTCTCTTCTGCAAATACTTAGCGGCCTGCTCCGATTTAAGGCTCAAAGCGAGCTCACAATGGAGGACTGTCGCACGTGGACATTCAACCTTCTTAGACTCCTACACGGATATACCCAGTGACTGTGATTATCACCCTCCCATTATTTGCTTCGAAAGGAGTTTCCTAATGAAAATTCCTTCTAGACTGGAATGGTTTGAAGAAGATCCAACACCCAACACACCCGTTAAGATCTACACGGACGGATCTAAAATGGACACACGTGTAGGATCAGGGTTATTTTGCGAAGAGCTTTCTATTAGTGAATTCTTTAAACTACCGGATAACTGTAGTATTTTTCAAGCGGAAATAAACGCTATTCATGAACCCTTAAAATGGATAAACAGATTATCATCAACGGATATCTGCATTCTATCAGACAGCCAAGCTGCCCTTCGAGCCCTGGATGCATTACAAACAACATCAAGGAGTGTCTTACGTTGTCGCCAATCTCCAAATGAGATGGTCAAACAATATTGCATAATCTTATGCTGGGTTCCAGGCCACAGAGATATACCAGGGAACTGTAGGGCGGACCAACTTGCAAGAGAAGGTACCTGTATGCCAGACATAAGTAATTTTATGGAGATACCCATTGCACCTTGCGAGCTTCTCATTAAGGACGCACTAATCAGTTCTGCAAATCAAAGATGGATTGGCGTTAACACCTGTGAAATCGCTAGACAAACATGGCCAAGGCTAAATTTACGCCTGTCCAAGAGTATTATAAAACTGAGTAGCCTTCAAATCAGGACCTTAGTAGGGGCCCGCACAGGACCTTGTGTCATAGGAAATCATGCTAGGAGATTAGGCGTTTACACGCATGACTTCTGTCGTGGCTGCAGAAATGAGAAGGAGTTGGAAATTCAATTCAACACCTTCTTTGCACATGCCCGGCTCTAACCAGAAGCAGGAACCGATATTTAAGATCCTACTTTTTAACGAATATACATAATCTATACACTTTAGGTATCAACAACTTTTTACGCTGAGTTAAAAGCTCAGGATGGTTTAATATGGAGAGGGAAATGTAGCCCAGCCCCCGCGGCTCACAACGGACCCATTTCGTGGTCTAAGTCGCATCGTTGTCTCTATGTGCAATACGGCTGCCAAACCTAACCTAACCTACGGACTGACCTGATAGTTTCTTATGAAGAACTTTTTCATGACAAAAATACATTGAAAATTTTGCCATTGCCTACCGAGGTGTTACTCGCAAGACATTTTGCCCTAATCTATTTTAAATTAGAGATCATAGACTACGCTGACTCAAGCAATAAAATAAATAAAACAATTTCGCTAAAAATAAATGGGTTGTTGTCACTTTTCAAAAATTCATGCTTACTTTAGAGTAATTGTGGTATGCAAACACACACATACATACATACATACATACATACATAAGTACTCACAAATACGACGTCAAATATCAGTTTTTATGTAAACAACCGTAAACAAAAAGAAAACGCATAGTTTTCTTCTAGTTATACTCAAAAAACGCATATACCCCCTCTCAACAGTAAGTTAGTATGGCAACTCTACTTACCTTTTGCTTACCCAAACACACCTTGCGATCGCACGCTCTACAAAACCAGGTAGCAACTCACCGTCGTTCCATTGTTTACGGTTGGTTGTATTTTACCGGCAAACCTCTGCTGGTCAGCTGCTTGCTCACTCTCTTTATGGCCAGCAACAGCGAAGAGCATTGATTCAGGCGCGCAGCTGTTTCAGTATCTTCCATGCGCTCCGCCATTTAACAACTACTCGCAGTCGGCTCGCGGTGTTCATACGCTCACTTAGTTGCTGGTTAGTTTAGCAATGCTTTACGCTGGTGAATTTCAAATTTTAATATCTAACTAAAGTTTGTTAGTGACGGACGTGTGTGTGGTCGCGAGTGCGCCAAACAAAAAATTATTTGAAGCCAAAAAAAAAAAACAAAAAAATTAACGATACGGACACGCATGTCCAAGTGGCAGACAAGTGGGCATTTTTCGGTTCGCATTTTGTTTTGTTATAATTTCTCGGTTATGGAGTGAAAATTTTGAACACAAAAAAAGTAAAATAAGTGTTGGCAATAGAAAAATACTTTCTAAGCAAGTGGTGAGTAGTCATGAAATGTAAACGAAAGAGTGGAAAATTAGAGTAGACAAAAAATGTGGTAATCGAAGAAAAATTGTTTCAAATAAATTAGAAATAAAAATTTATTGTTATTGTGAAACTGTTTAAAAAAATACAAAAATAAAAGTAAATATTTTGCAAACTTGCTAATTTAAGGAAAAAATTAAAAACAAAGCTATAATACCCGAGTGCATTAGTGCGAATGCATTTAAAAATACCGTTTTTAGAGAAGAAAAAAATCGAAAACAAAACGTCAAGTTTGTAAATGTCAGTGTGAACCATAGTCGATTGGTTGAAGTGTAAATGTGCAGTTAGAATAGCCTACCCTCCCTCATGCCCCTATATTTGTATGTGTTATTAACGGTTCTTGCCTGGAAAACAAACGGGAAGCAACAAAAAAGTGCGTTTAATAACTAATCACTTCCTTCTTACGAAATTAAAAAAAACAAAGTAAAAACAACAACGCCAACAATCGAGTGTCAATGCATTAAGTGAGTAGTGGTGGTCAGCGCACGCGTCATCGGCCACTTTAGCCAGCTGTTGGACGGTTATTTGGCCAGCACAGCCATACACGTGCAAATATACAAACGCGTAAGTGACGCGAACGTGACACGAATGTGATTAAGGAATAGTACCGTGAAGTATTAAACTATAATACAACAACAGTAACTGCTTAGTAGCCGTGGTAATTTACATATCTACCACACGCACCACGCATACACATTCACACACACACACACGCCTGTCTGCACATTCATCATGCAGACAACACCAAGCTCATCACCGCCTGATTTCGATTTCAATCTGCCGTGCCGCTTCTTCAAAAGCTCCTTTGCCCGCTCGCTCTCCATGCATGGTAGTGGCGCAGACGCGGTCGATGGCAACGATATGCAGTGCAAATCATTAGATTTCGATATCGGCCAATATCGTAAAATTAGCGCTTTTCATAACAACAACAGCAGCAGCAGCAGCAGCACCACCAATTTAGATATTGACACCATTCAACTGGAGTGTCCGCCTTTGCCGCAACGCCGGCAATCAACAACAACAACAACAAGCATAACTACAACCAAGAATGAGGCCATCAACACCGACAACCACAACAGCAACAATACAAACAACAACATTGCCTACATGGATAGCAATGTCAGCGATGTTGTGGTCGAGGAAGATGTCAAACCGCCAGCAATTCCAGCACGCTGTCCCATTGTCGCTAAGTCAAAGTCAGCCGGCGCATTGAACGTGCAACATAGACGGTCGCAGCAGCATTTGTTTGAATTTGAATTCAGGCGTTTAACGTTTGGCGAGAATGCGAACACAAGTGGGAATGCGGTTGTCGGCGTCGCCACCACAGCAGCCGCCACTCATGGGGAATTTAACAGGCCAATTAATCACAGCACACAGCAGCAACAACAGCAACATCAGCCACATTTTATTGGTAGTTGCAATGCAAACAACACTAACAACAATGATGATGACAACAAAAAAGTTGGCTGCCGTTGCAGTCTCAGCAATAGAAGGAATGTTTGGCCTACAGACCGCGATGCCTCGCAGCAGCAACAGGTTTGTTGTTCAACTTTCTTGCTTTTTATGCGCCTTCTCAATGCCTACCACATAAGTATACTCGCACATACATACATATGCACACCATTCTACTTCGCCTCCATAGTCTACGACTTTGCACTGCTTTCAACGCATTCGCACGAGCTTAAAACGAGGAAAATATGTTATGAATTTCCTTTTCTGGTGAAATCATTTCTATTTCACAGCTCCAGGTCTCGCCGCCAATTGTGAAAAGTGGGTTTATATGGAAGGAAATATACATATGTATGTGCATATGTATGTATGCCGCTAGCATCTCTTGTTCGTTATATGAGAACAGCTAAGTGATCCACTTATCCCATAGTGTCTGCGTATGGTCCGTGGCATGAATTGGCCACATAAGGGCCTGCGACGACTATGTATCGGCCTGGTTTTCCTTTGCCAATGATATCATTGCTTTTTCTCGATAATACTTATTCAATTCAATTATTGAATTATCAATTTGATTACATATTTTGTTGCGTGTGCGGTCGTGAGGCTCGAAAGCTGGTAGCCACGCAATAGAAACATTCATCAATTATTATTATAAATGGGGAAATGCTTATGGCCAAATACGTTTCGTATTTAGTGCAGGGACTTGAATTTATTTGCAGTGGATATAAACGTCTGTTCACTTATAACCCAGTACGACAAGAAATTTTACGCACGGAAATTCGAAAATATTTTGAAAATAGTTTTCTATTGGAACCCATTCGTCTGACATAGCCAAAGGATTGTTGCGTGACTACCATTCGGAATTCGAAGAACGCAGGTTCGAATCACAAAATTAAGAAACAATGTTTCTAATAGCGGTCACCCCTCGGCTGACAATGGCAAACCTCCGAGAGTATTTCTGCCATAAAAAATCGCCTCATATAAAAATGATCTGCCATTTGAAGTCGGCTTGAAACTGTAGGCCCCTCCATTTGTGAAACAACATCAAGACACACACCACAAATAGGAGGAGGAGCTCGGCCAAACACCCAAAAAGGGTGTACGCGCCAATTATAGATAAAACTTTAGATGTAAATAAGAACTCACCTAAAACGATAATTAAACAAAGAATATAGCGCGTCAAAGAAGATTCAAAGGTAGCCCTTGTAGATGGAAAATCAATATTTGTTTAGTTATTTCTTTTGAGATTATACTACATACTCTTAGATGATACTGCATGAGAAAGATAATTAGCTGTTAGTACATGGAGATAAAATGGAGTTTGAACACAAAGTGATTTGCTGGGTGCACTAAAACTAATCAGCCCAAGAAGTTCAGAACAGTCAATGGAACCACTGATTACATCGTACACAAACATAAAAGACTAGATTATTCTTCTGTATTCAAGTGCCTTTAAAGTAATTATCATACAGGGTGAACCATAAGAGGAAAGCGGAAAGCACCTTTTCACTTCTGGTAGCATGGCTCGGTACAGGCGACTTGTTCAAGCATGCAATGCAATACGAACGCGCCGCGTTTCCTGATAACATAAATGTTATTTCGAACATTACTAGTTTATTAAGATTTACCATTGCAAGGAGCATTGAAGACTTATCCGAGAACATAACGACAAAGCTTTGTGAATGCATTTCAAAATTCGAATACTTGGCTCTTGATGAGAGTTGCGATATTAGCGATACAGGGCAGGTTAGGTTAGGTTTGGCAGCCGCATCGCATATAGAAACAACAATGCCACTTAGACCAGGAAATGGGTTCGTTGTGAGCCGCAGGGGCTGGGCTACATTTCCCTTTCCATATTGAACCATCCTGAGCTTTTAACACAGCGTAAAAAGTTGTCGATACCTAAAGTGTATAGATTATGTATATTCGTTAAGAAGTAGGATTTTAAAAATCGGTTCCTGCTTCTGGCTAGAGCTGGGTATGTGCAAAAAAGGTGTTGAATTGTTTCGAACTCCTCCTCATTTCTCCAGCTACGACAGAAATCATGCGTGCAAACGCCTAATCTCCTTGCATGATTTCCTATGAGACAATGTCCTGTGAGGGCCCCTACTAAGGTCCTGATTTGAAGTATATTCAGTTTTATAATACTATTGGACAGACGTAAGTTAAGCCTTGGCCATGTTTGCCTAGCGATTTCGCAGGTGTTAACGCTAATCCATCTTTGATTTGCAGAACCGATTAGTGCGTCCTTAATGAGAAGCTTACAAGTTGCGAGAGGTATCTCCCTGGTATATCTCTGTGGCCTGGAACCCAGCATAAGATTATGCAATATTGTTTGGCCATCTCATTTGGAGATTGGCGACAACGTAAGACACTCCTTGATGTTGTTTGGAATGCATCCAGGGCTCGTAGGGCAGCTTGGCTGTCTGATAGAATGCAGATATCCGCTGATGATATTCTGTTTATCTTTAACCATTTTAAGGCTTCATGAATAGCATTTATTCCGCTTGAAAAATACTACAGTGATCCGGTAGTTTAAAGGATTCACTAATAGAAAGCTCTTCGCAAAATAACCCTGATCCTACACGGGTGTCCATTTTAGATCCGTCCGTGTAGATCTTAACGGGTGTGTTGGGTGCTGGATCTTCTTCAAGCCATTCCAATCTAGAAGGGATTTTCATTAGGAAACTCCTTTCGAAGCAAAGAATGGGAGGGTGATAATTACCGTCACTGTGTATATCCGTGTAGGAGTCTAATGTCCTTGTGTGACAGTGCTCCATTGTGAGCTCACTTTGAGCCTTAAATCGGAGCAAGCCGCTAAGTATTTGCAGAAGCCAGGGATGGCGTGGTTTTCATGACGCCACATGTTGCTAATTCCGCTGATCTCTGCACCTTATTCAATAAGGAGAGGAAATGATGGGATGATGGGCGTTTAAGATTAACAGGGGATCTTCGTCGGTACGGTGATCTTCATATGGTGATTGGATGGCCACCAATTTTGCCGTAAAGCGGATGGATGGCTAGCCAATCCTCATTTGAAGCTTCCCTCTTAGTTTGTGTTGGGTTGGTCCCCATGATATGGGGGTCAAACCACCACTTAAGCCTCATCCCCGCGGCAAGGAGACCAACATGATGAGGCAATGCAGGGCAACTCGCTATATTTTTACATGGTACTGACACCAAATTTAATACTCGTATTACTGAAGAATTGTGTTCACTGATTCTAATGAAAGGGACTACAACAGGCAAACACCTGTACGATGAACTAAAGTCTGTGTTGAACAAATTTTCTAATTTTATTAGAAAATATTATTAGTAGTATATCGACAGATGGAGTACGAGCAATATAAAGCATCTAGGTAAAATATCGGGAAGGCTATTTCAAGGCATTAAGAAGTCACAGGAAGAGAAATCTTCGTTAACCACTGCGTAATTCAGTTGGAATTTGTATGCGAAAATATGAAGTTTGCCAAATGATCATGCAATATTGGTCCTACTAATGGCTAAGGATGCCTCTAACACGCGATATGCCACTTGACTATCTGTCGATATTAATTGACGCACAGCAACGTTTCACAGCATTAAGGGGGAAACCGGTTTAGATCGATCAAAAATTGATTTTTTATTGCATAAATCGTTAGTATAATTACTCAAGAATATCTGGTAAATATTTGAAATCGAAATTCGCATTTTTCCCGATTCTATGAGCACCTGCTTAAGTGACTGCCCGTCGGTTCCGCACCGTAGCGCGCGTTAGTTAAAACGACGTTTTTCTCGAAACTACTTTTTTTCAACTGATGGACATTCTAGCTTAAAAAGTTATCGACCAATCGTTCTAAAATTTTTCGGAATTTTTTCTTTATTCAATTCGAATCTATATGAACCTAATTCTGCGACTATATTATTATTTAAAATATGGTTTTTTAAGCACAATAGATGAAAAAATATGGTATAAAAAACTACTTTGTGTTCAAGCGCCTCAAAAGCATGCAATTTTCAATATTTTTTTACCACAATTAGGTTCATATTCTTAGGAAATATGTTGTTAATAAAAAAAAATTGCTGTGGATTTCAGAGAAAAATTGCAACTTCAGGAATTCCCACCAGCAAGACACTCGGATGGCAATCGTCCATGGACAGCACGCTCTAACGCCACTATCTCCCGCGGAAATAGCTTCAAAAAAATTTAAAAGTGTACCTAAAAATGTAAATAAAATATCCTCTAAACTTAAACAATTGCTGATTATTCCTTCTTTGTTCAAAAATTTCTCGAAAAACACCAAAATTTTGGCCTCCAAACCGGTTTCCCCCCTTAACAGTTTCTGGCGCAACAATCCTTTTTGGGCGGCCTTCATGAATTTCATCCTGCAAGGACCGACGGCTATGTTGACAATGACTAAATCTGCTGCTTTGGAAACCAAATATCGAAGTCAGTTCATCAATGCATTCCACGTTGATAATCATAATAAACATTGCAACAAAATTTTCACGAGCTTATTCCACGAGAAGAATTTTTCGATTCACTCAAAAAAGAAAAAAAAAATAAAGCGCATAAGTGAAAGAGCACATCACACGTAGTGTAGGGAAAGCGCAGAATATGAAAGCAACCCTCGTATTCCATCTGCTGTTATTTCGTAAAGCTACATAGAACCTTATTTTTTACTAGACTGGCAACTTTCATTGTGCCTAATAAATAAATATAACCTTTACGATTTTACTTTAACACGAATATTCAATTTCTTCATGCAACCTAACTGTGAATATGATATGTACGTATGTGTGTACTTTAAGTATACCTTCTTCATGCTTTGATAGCATAAATTAGTGAGATTCCTCACTTCCAATAATTTAGTATTGCAACTTTACTAAATTTTGTTTCCTTTTCTTACGAACAACTCCTGAATTTTGTTCAATACTCAGTTAGACTCGCATTTGCAGCATCATGACTTTTCCACTTAAAATGTCAAACCAAATCAATCAAATGCAATTAGTTGTAGTACCAAAAAAGAAACTCTACATAGTGCCGGCACCGTGACTTATGGTAAGCATCGCCTCATTGTGCCACACTTTTTCTCCACTAACATAAATACAACATCTACATAACTGCAACACTGCTTATGGCCTATGTATGTAAGTGGTTAGCTGCACTTATTCATTATAAAATTTAAGTTAATACGTAAAACAGCAACTGTGTTAACGCAGCTTGAACTAATTTATCACTTGTTATACATTTTGACGTTTTAAACTCAGCCACATACCGAATTTAGTATTGGAAAAATTAACATTTACGGCTTTTAATTACAATTGATTTATTGGAAAAAGTGCCTTGAACACCGATTTGGTGCGCTACTGTATGTCATTGTCTGTAAGGCGTTAGCATTAACATATTGATAGTGGAATGTATGACCACAAAATAGTTGTGTATTAAAAAGAAGAAAACAAAGAAACTGGAATCTGTGTGTTGTTTTTTTTTCTTTCTTTTGATTCGTATAAACCCTCTTGTTTATTTGCTTAACAGTAATAGAAGCCGCGCCAGTATAGGGCATATCACCGGTCGTCTTCGTCTAGCTCATCTAAAGGTAGGCTCTGGAAACATGATGTTTCGACGGGTTGGGTCCAGAGAGAGAAGGATGAGTCGGTTTTAGAGGGCACGTGAAAAGGTGGTTAGTGTCGTGCGGTGTGCCTTCACATGCCGGACGCATGTTTGGTATGTCGGGGTCGATTCTGGATAAGTAGGAGTTTAACCTGCTACAGTATCCAGAACGTAATTGTGCCAGTGTTACACGTGTCTCACGGGGAAGCTGGAGCTCTTCATCTGGTATAGGTGGTGGTTGGACTCTGATTACGGCATTCACAGGACGGGAGGTTAAGAAGGTGGTGACGGTCTCCCGGTGAATGTCATTTATTGACTGTCTAAACACTGTCTGGTCCAGTAAATATCTGTCAGTTTTGTCCTGGATTTCGTCAGCGTAGTTTAAGAGGTGTCTCCTGACGTGCCTGGGAGGCGGCTCATGCTCAAGCAGGTATCTGCAGGGGTGAAGCCTACGGTAACATCCTAGCAGGAACTGCTTGCTGAGCAGTGTGTTATGCTCCATTACAGGGAGCATCTGTGCCTCATTGTGTAGGTGTTGTAGAGGGGACATCAGGAGTCATCCCGTCGTTGTCTGAATAGCAGTGTTTTGACAAGGCTGTATCTTCGTCTACTGCGCATTACTAGTTCCAGGCGACCAGACAGACGAATTGCCTTAAATGTCGATTGCAACAGTTCTTAGTCTCTGCCCCAAGTGCTGCCGGCAAGCGATTTGAGGACTTTGTTGCGATTTTGGACTTTAGTGACAATTGCAGTTGTGTGCGCAGAGAAGGAGAGCAAACTGTCGAAGGTTATACCCAAAATTTTGGGGTTGTTTACCGTCGGAATTGGTGTGTCGTCGATTTTTACCTTAAGGGACAGTTTGACCTCCTTTGTTCAGGTGGTAAAGAGGGTCGCTGTGGGCTTAGTGGGGCAAAGTTGCAAATTCCTCGCAGTGAAAAAGCGAGAAAGATCGGTGAGGTAGTTGTTCACTTTGGAACACAGGCCATCGATGTCATTGCCCGACGCCATTATCGTACAGTCGCCAGCGTATGAGACCAAGGAGAATCCCTCTGGTGGTTGGGGGAGCTTTGAAATGTAGAAGTTTAACAGCAAGGGAGAAAGTACACCACCTTGCGGTACACCTTGCTTAATCTTCCTCTGCTTTGATGTTTGATCTCGAAAAATAACTGACGAGTGACGACCGCTCAGGTAGTTTGCGGACCACCTCTTCAGCTGGACTGATAAATATCATCTAGTAGCGTGGAATGGCTGACTGTGTCGAAAGTCTTCTTCAGGTCCAACGCTACTGGGACAGTCCTCTCGCAGGCGCGGTTTTGGTTAAGCCCGCGATTTATCTGGGCGTTTATGGCGGTGAGTGCAGTGGTGGTGCTATGCACTCGTCGGAAACCGTGCTGATGTGGGGCTGGGGTTGGCAGGTTTCCCAGGTTTCAGTAGTGGGACCACTCTCCCTGCTTTCCACTTGTCAGGGATGATAAGAGTGGCCAGGGACAGATTGAAAACCCTTGTGAGAAATCCTACTCCCAGAGGTCCCAGATGCTTCAGCATCAGCGCGATTAATCCGTCAGTGGTGGACCAGAGCTTACTCACCCCAGAGGTGAGGTTACAGGTCTTCAAGTGCTCAACCCACTTAGTCCGCTTATGTTGATCTACCAGTTGCCGGATCTCCAAATTGAGATCGCTTATGCGGGGATCCCCGGGATCGACCTGGCGTAGGTGGTCACGCTCGTTTGCCAAGCTGGCTGCTTCGGCTGGGGAATGAGGACGAATGTCCTTGAACCTTCCAGCAAGAATGAAGCGAGCTGCAGCAGCTGTGAGCACCTTGCGGAATGCGCGTTCGCCTGCGCGCACATCGGTGGGGATGGGAAGAGCGGCGAAGGTGTCTTCAGTGAATTCCGTGAAGCCGGCCCAATTAGCTTTTTTAAAGTTAAAATAGGACCAGTGGTTCGCGGAAACGAAGTCGGCAGATTTCTCAATTGAGACGTATAAACTCTCTCGCTAACGTCGCATACTTACTTAACATTATTGAGAGAAGGGAGTAAATACAATTCTTATTGTTGTGGGACTCGCAAGCACGTGAGTATATGTATGTGTGTATGTGTGTGTCAATGTTGATAATTTAAGACTGATTTCTAACGTTAGCTAATAGGATTTGTAATGTAGGGAGTAAATGTCGTTTCGTAAATGGAATGTACGATCGTACGACTCATTCGATTTTGTGCATCAGAGCGAACATACGCATTGTTATTAACTCGACTGTCAATTGATATTACATTATTATAGGTCTTAACAGTTTCATGTAAATATTTTTAACAGCTTACAGACATGTAAAATCTCTGCAAGCTTAGACTGGGAATAATTTTAGTTCTGTTACGCTTACTGTTGGTTGATTGTGATCCAGAATGATAATGGAATTGAGTTGGTAAAATAAGCGTCACTTTGCAGTGGCATCACTATCGATAAGGCTTATAAGAAGATGCACGGAAGCATTATCGCTGCAGGCTAACTGCTGCTTATTTTAAATTGAAGTAAAGTGGTATTGAAACCGTGGTTGGTTAGTATTGAAAAGTGAAACAGTTAAATGTACGAGTATATGCGGCTTACTGTTTATATTTCTGAAATGAAATTCAATATAATGTTAGTTTTTTAATAATTTTTTTTTATTTGTTTTATAACACTGCGTTACAAAAACGAACCTTTTTCTGTCCTATGAACCAAATATACTTTTTCGGAAAGGGGAGAAAAAATAAAAATACACGTGTATCGGCGATTTTCATGTACACGTCAGAACTTTTTTTTATGTATAAAATATAGACGTAGTCCGCCTGTGTGAAAAACTTTCGATCAATTTTTTACTCGTGGAAATGTTTTTATTATGTAAAGTTAAAAAAAAATTATCAATTCTCAGATTTTCTTGAGAAGATTTTCTTTAGAAAAAAAAAAATTCTAAATTTTCGGCATAACTTGAAGGGACTCTAAAGTTTTAAACAACTTATTAACCTTTAATTTATTGTTTCATACAACACACTCTGTGCCGTTTGTGTGTTTGTTACACTTCCGGAAGTTCCGATCATCTGACAGTTGCGCTACTAGGAGACGTATACTTTGTCAATTGTATTAAGTTCTGTTGCGCGAAAACGTCTTTCTGTATATTTCATCTTACGAAAAATGCAGTGCCCGACTCGAAATAACTTTTGTTACGTTTGTGGCTTATTCGCACCAAGTAAAAATTTTAAAAATATTACGAAAACAGTGGTGAATTCGTTTCAGAAAATATTCAAGACTGCTTATGTTCCTTACTTGTGGTATACTCCGGAAGTCTTGTGCGACTATTGCTCTAAAAATTTATGCAAGTTTACTGATGGAAGGTCAACAATAAAGTACTCTGTACCAACAATTTGCCTACCACGTACGGAGCACTGCAGTGAACTGTGCTACTTTTGCGTAACTTTTACTCAAACTAAAGGGTACCAATACTTTCGCCGCAACAAAATTCGCTACGCTAATGTAGAATTGGTTATTCCAGCGGTTCTGTACTCACCAGAAGAACGTATAGCGGCTTCAATGGAGATTTTTGATAATGTTCCCGAATT
Organism: Anastrepha obliqua; assembly: GCF_027943255.1. Lineage (NCBI taxonomy): Eukaryota > Metazoa > Arthropoda > Insecta > Diptera > Tephritidae > Anastrepha > Anastrepha obliqua. The sequence continues at coordinate 15,057,046 of NC_072894.1, forward strand.
AAGGGATGGAGAACCAATGTAACAATTTTTAATTTTAATATAATATAATAAAATTAATAAAAAAATTCGGGGTTTTATATCTCATATATATTACAATGCGGAGTGAAATACCTTTCTTTTGATACCCACTTCGGCATATCTCATGCAATTTTTTTTTTAATTTCTAACAGGTGGCAACCCTGTGAAACATTGTCAGTGGCAACACCTAGGTGAAAAGTCTAGAAATGTGATACACTATCTGTGTGCCCAATTTCATTCAAATCCGTTAAGCTAATCCTGAGATCGTGTGGCTATACAGATATGCATACAAGAATTGCTCGTTTAAAATTATAAAATACGAAAAAAAAATTGTGACGTGTACATGAAAATCGCCGATACACGTGTATTTTTATTTTTTATCCCTTTCCGCAAAAGTATATTTGGTTCATATGACAGAATGTGTGTAACGCGGTGTAATTGTTGTTCATATTTTTGTAAATTGTTTTTTTTTTTGTTTTTTTTTTTTTTTTGTTTTTTTCGAAAAACCATCCAATTAAAAGTCTTTTACAATTTTATGAAATAATGACTTAGTCACGCCATTAATTGAGTCAAAGCAACTCTTGTCGCAGCCACTTCGATGTACAATTTATGCATTCCGGTGCGTATTTCGCACATTCAACTCTGGCGCACTCTGTTCGCAAACCACAAAATAAACATAAATTTCATTGCTAAATGATTAAACGTTTAGAAAATATGACGACACAGCCAACATCAACGTCACTCGCGTGTGCAACAAATGTCAGATAATAAACGTAACATCAAATGGAAAACTGCGAGGCATGCAAAATTCCACAATTTATTTGAGTAGGTATGTCTGCCAGACAGCTATGTGGCTATCCGGCAAAACGAGCCAACAAATTGTTTTGATTGAACGATATGAAATGCAATAAATAGTAAAATATAGAAACAAAGAAAGACAATGCAAATCGGAAAACTCGAAAAAAATTTACAAAAATGAAATTTCACATTAATTTATTTATTGTGTACGTTTTTTTTTTCTTCAACCTTTGCACGCTTGGCATTATATTAATATATATGTATGTATGTGTGTATAACTGATGAGGATTTTACTTTTATTCATATATTTGGGCCTAATAGATGCTTATTTTTATGTTTCAACTGAACAATTAAAAATGCGCCCACACCATATGCCATTTGTTTGTAATTTTTCTCCCTAAGAACTGTTAAATTATTTTTCGCTTTCAGCTTTTATCCTTTTGCTTGCCATTGCTGCAAGGTACAGTGGGCAATTAGCGAAGCAAATGTGCGAAAAAAGGGGAAGTGCGTGAAGTGTGGTTGTCGTCTTGAAGCTGTTCCACAAATGGTCACTCCACTACAGTTTTAAGCCGACGCCGAACGGCAATGGGTTTTTTTAGAAACTTTTTTATAGCAGAGGTTTTACATTTGCCACCGCTGTTAGAAAAAGCTTTCCGTAAACTTATAGACACTGCGTTTTCATTTTTCCCCTATCTGTTTAGCCGGTCGGTCGAGTTGACTCTCGGCTAATATTGCAATCTTTAGTTGCTTTTCATATAGAATCTTCATCTTGTCGTTGTTTTTCCGTCGAGCTCAGAGTATCTGTTGGTTTAATGACAAAAATTGTTTTATTATAAATGTCACGCCAATGCAATGCGTTTGTAAGACCGAGGAAAAAAAGTCGCCAGAATATGATAAACCAAGGCTACTAGTCCAGATCATGCATGGGATAAACGGAAAAACATATTTTCAAATTCAAATAAACTTTTTTTTATTTTTCGCCATAGTCTCCTTTTAGACTTGCACACTTCGTTCAACGCTATTCTTGATAGTTTGTTGATTCATTCCGAATAATAGGATGTGTCCAAGTTTGAAAAATAGCCATTCATTTCTGCACGCACCCCCTCGCCATTTAATCAAACTGGAGAACAAGTCCGACTAATACAAAGGAGCCAAGGCTGGCAAATAGGGGAATGTGAAACGAGTTGGAGCCCTATTTCGCGACCACAACTGCTGAGGCGTGAGGTGGTGCGTTGTCGTTAGGGAAAAGAACTTTTTTGTGAGCCATTAGTGAGCGTTTTCCTTACATCTCGGTTTTTAAACGATCCAATAACCTTGAATAATATGTACCTGTAATAGTTTTACCCTTTTCCAGATAGCCGATGAGGATTATTCCTTGCAAATCGGAAAAAAACAGTCTCAATAATCTTTCTCAATGACGTAACGGCCTTCGTCTTTTTTCGCGCAGATTCCTTCTTTATAAGCCATTGTCTTCTTTTGGCATTCTTTTTTTAGTGCTCTATACATGTTTCATTCGCAGTGACGAAAAGGTGCTAAAAGTTCTGCGAATTCTTCTGGGACACCTGCAAACCGCCATTGCAACACTTAGCACGATTTCGTTTTTGCTCAGTCGCAGTGAGCAGTCGCCGCACCCATCTTCCGGATAGCTTTGTCATACCCAAATGTTGATGCCAAATATTGAATGAACGTTCATTCGACATACCCGCAGTACTATCAAATTCATGCATTTTCACTCCTTTTTCATCCATCACCATATCAGGGATTTTATCAATGACTTCTGGAGTAGTGGCCTCAACTGGGCATCCAGAGTGCTTAGCATAGCTTGTGCCCATATGGCCACTCCGAAACAGTTGAAACCTCGTATAAGCTCTTATAATCCAAGGTTCAGAGTCACTATAATGTTTTTCAAGCTTCTTTTTAGTCTCCTGCTGAGTTTTGCTCTTCATAAAGTAATGTTTAATCAGCACACGACAACAAAGGAATATCTGACAAGCTTCTCTCATTAAGCACAGTAGATCTTTTTTTTTTTTTTTTTTTTTTTTTTTTTTTTTTTTTTTTTTTTTTATTTAAAACTTTATTTTGTATTCTGTCTATACTTACAATTCTTAGAAGACATTTTACAAATATTTGGTTACATTTAAGAGTGGCTTTGATTTTAGTATTAAAGGAATATTTCCAGTGAAATATCCTTTCTAATAAATATAATAATAAATAAATAAATTCAATATTTTATAGATGGCTCTTGGACGAGCTGAATTGGTGTTTTTCTTTTCAACCTTACAAAGACACATGATGGTGACATGAGGGTAGAGGCCAGCTCATTTGGGTGCGATTGAAGTCGATTTCGGTATTTACTGGCTACATTTTGAATTTCCTCTTTTATTGAAGGGATGTCTAAGTCCCGATGAATTTGGGCATTTGTCACTTCCACGGAGCGTTGACTAGGGTGCGCAGTAGATCTGTGTCTCTTAACAGGATATCTACAGGTCACTGCAGCCTGAGGTATCATCTAAATAATATTGGTCTATCTGAGACCAATGTCTACGGCTTTTGCGAAATGGACATATGTATGTTGAAAGCTCAGAACATGTGCTTTGTGAATGTGCTGCATTGGGCAGACAGAGACTTCATCACCTTGGTGGTATCGTAGTATCTCCATGCAATCTTTGGAACAACAAACCCAAAATTGTGCTAAAATTTTTAAAAAGCCTACAACTCTAGGGTTACAAAAACAGGCCTTTCACAATAGATCAGCTCTGGTCGCAGTGCGTAATGACCTTCTAATAATAATAACACATGACATTCTTTTCGTCCATTTTTTGAATATCAATGAAATAAATAGGTCGATCTGGCTGAAACTTGGAGTGTGTTCTTGCAAGTGTGTTCTCGTAAGCTCAAGTACTGCTATCTCTGTAACATTGCAAGGACTTTTCACATTTTCAAGCACTTTTCGTATTTTCAAGCAAATGCACTGAATTAGAAATATGAAATACTTCGTTTACAATTTGAATAAAAAAAATATTATACATCTTTCTAAATGTACTTAGTTTAATTTGGAGAGATTTTTTACCACTTTCCAAAGAGATCTGCTACACTGTGCGGTACTCAACCGCATGAAAAATGCGGCAATGCTGCAATTGGCGTTGCACTTACGGCCTTAAGGCACACACACAAATGCCATGAAGTGCAATCCGAAAATATGCATAGAAATTTTTGCTACTATTTTCAGTTTCAAATGTAATTGTTGGCAACATTTCGCATTTTTTTACTTTTTTACATTTTTCCAATGCGTCGGTTGTTGTTGAACGTTTTAGTTTTCGGGTTTTTAATTTTTTCCAAAATACCAAGCAAGCCTTCAGGTTTACCAGAGTAATATTAATGTTGCGGTTTAGCTTAACATACGACTATATGCGAACGCATACGCACATACATATGTATGTACATACGTACAGGCACATATCCAGCTATTCATTTAACTTTGCTGCCTGCTGTCCACCGGCTCGTGTTGTCAGTTGTTCGGAGCTGTTCAGCTGTCTGTGGCGCACATCGTGAATTTGTCTGCTTGAATTTGAGCAATTTGCACTTTTCAGACATTAGCGTACATATAAAAGCTTAATTTGTCTTGCAATAAACATCCGAGTGGACGAGCGGCAACAATTCAGCGAAACAAATTATTATTATTAATATTTGTTTATGTTAACAAGCGTGTAAATAGCCAGCGCAAGCTACATTTCAGCGTATTCCGAGTGCATTTCGAGTTCAAATGTTTGCTTTCTCCACGCAAGCGCACTAGGACACTTTTAGCCAATTGCGCTGTATTTGTATTGAAAGCATTTTATTAGACTATGCTGTGCTGACTACATATGCATGTATATATACATATGTATGTATGTGGTATACACTTATAAACTTAGTTATTACTATAATTTTTCTGTGTTGTTTTTTTTTTTGCATCGAAGAATTACCGGCTACGCTCGTAAATTAGCAATAAAACGCACAGCTCGCATAGCTGTCGGCAATAATCGTAAACAACGCTAAAACAATAACTAAAACAAATGTGTCTGGCAAATAAGTGAATTGGTACTAACAATTTTGAAGCTGAGAAATGCTGATGGTTTTAGCTCGCAAAGGCGAGTCACGCCAAAATCATGTGTAAGGTCCCAAGAACAGATTTTTTATGCATCTCTGGCGCTTTAAGAACTACTCCCAACAAAGCACTGGAAGTGCTAATCAGTTTCTCTTCTTCTTCTTAATTGGCGCGATAACCGCTTACGCGATTTTGGCCGAGTTTAACAAAGCGCGCCAGTCGTTTCTTTCTCCGCCAGTTGGACACACCAAGTGAAGCCAAGTCCTTCTCCACCTGGTCTTTCCAACGCCGAGGAGGCCTTCCTCTTCCTCTGCTACCACCAGCTGGTACCGCATCGAATATTTTCAAAGCCGGAGCGCTTGCATCCATTCGGACGACTTGACCCAGCCAACGTAGCCACTGGATCTTTATTCGCTGCGCTATGTCTATGTCGTCGTAAAGCTCATACAGCTCATCGTTCCATCGTCTGCGATATTCGCCGTTGCCAACGTGCAAAGGTCCAAAAATTTTACGCAGAATCTTTCTCTCAAACACTCCAAGCGTTGCTTCATCGGATGTTGTCATCGTCGGGCATGATGAGAGTCTTGTAGAATGTTAGTTTTGTTCGTCGAGAGAGGACTTTACTGTTCAGTTGCCTACTTAGTCCAAAGTAGCACTTGTTGGCAAGAGATATTCTACGTTGGATTTCAAGGCTGACATTGTTATCGGTGTTAATGCTGGTTCCTAAATAAACGAAGTCTTTTACAACCTTGGAATTATAACTTTTCACTGTGACGTGGGTGCCGATACGCGAGTGCGCCGACTGTTTGTGCTCTTTCACCATCAGACCCATTCGCTTTGCCTCTTTACCCAGCTTGGAGAAGGCAGAACTAACAGCGCGGTGGTTAAGGCCGATGATGTAAATATCATCGGCATACGCCAGCAATTGTACGCTCTTATAAAATATTGTGCCTGAGCGATTAAGTTCTGCGGCTCGTACGATGCTCTCCAACATCAGGTTAAAGAAGTCACACGACAGCTAAACAATTTACCTGCCCTAAATCTGGTAGAGAAGCATCGCCTCGGCGCTCAGACTCAAAAGTATGGCGCTTTGGAAAGACCGGTGATTTGGTCACGCTTCTTTTTTACACTCACTGAATAGTCACAAAGAAGAAATAGACTACTCTATTCCTAGACTCACCTTCGAAAGGCTCTTCAAAACGAGTATATCGTCAAGAAAGGAGTGGCAGACTCCAAGGCCATGGGGAAGGAGGGAATTAAATTTTTATACAGATGGTTCCAAGCTAGACGATAAAGTTGGCTATGGAGTATTTTCGAAAGAATTAGGGCTGTAACTATCCATTCGACTACCAGACTACTGCAGCGTCTATCAGGCAGAGGTTCTAGCTATAAAAGAAGTGGCTACATATCTAAATACGCATTCCATAACAAAAACGACTATCAAAATATTCTCGGATAGCCAAGCGGCCATTAAATCAATTAATGCGGTTATACTAAGATCAAAGTTTTCACAGGAACGCCGGGCAGCCCTAAATGATATTAGTGTCGTATTCAAGGTAGCCTTATTTGGGTTCCGGGATAGAGAGATATTGAGGGAAACTGTAAAGGGGGTGAGCTAGCTAGAAAAGGTACTGCTCTTTAACTGCTCAGTGTTAAAAGTACCATTGGAATACCAAGAGGATAATAGGTCATGGGAAGATGAAGATACATGCGTAACAGCCAGGCTACTAAGAGCGCAAATAAACAAGAAAAGAACAAAGGAAATGCTTAGACTCTCAAGAGAAGATATCTCGAAGGTCGTGGCTTGTTTAACTGGGCACTGGCTATTTGGCAAGCATTCCTTGAGACTGGGAGTTTTCTCCCATGAATATTTCAAACGTTGCAGAGATGAGGAAGAGGAAGAAACAGCTGAGCACTTCCTTTGCAATTGTCCAGCCCTAGTTAAAATCAGAGCAGGTTGTCTAACCTAGCCGCATTGCCATTCGTCCCATGTAACTCCTAATCGTTGTAGAAATCGCCATGTGCTGCCCAATCGGTGGGTAAAATGATATTTTAAAGGCGTTGTTTTTGAATATAGACGGTGACGTCCAAAATAAACAAGACTGAACTAAAATAGAAACGACAGGAGCTTTGTTCTGATAACTTCGAGTTTATTTATGCAAAATAGTCCCCTCTAACCTCGATACACTGCTTTGCGCGATCTAAAAGCTTTTCGAAAGAGTGTTTCAGGCCATTAACGGGAATGTCCTTCAGGATGCCGGTACAAGCCTACGGACGCAAAACGTTTTTCTTTCATGGCCAAATGGAGTTTTCCGATTAGGTAGAAGTCACAGGGAGCCATCTCAAGCGAGTATGGTGAGTGATTGATGGTTAAAATGCGATTTCTAGGCAACAAATGCAATAAGCGCCAGCTTCCTCCTTCGCGCTATTCAGGGCGAATTCGATGAATGCGACGCAATAAACGCTTCAAAACGCCAAGATAGAAAATAGCATTTACGATTTGGCCCATTGTCGCGAACTCCTTGTTGACAATTCCCTTGAAATCGTAAAAACAAATGAACATCGACTTGATTTTTGACTTCTCCAAATGCGATTTTTTTGGTGGTGGATCATCTGGGCCCTTCTATTCGGCACTTTGACGCTTAGTTTCAGGTTCATTTTGGAAACACGGCGTTTCATCACCAGTTACAGTGCTGTAAAGGAAGTTCTCGTCTTTGCTCGCCTTTTTAATGAGGTCTTTCGAATGTTGAATTCTGAGCAATTTTTGGTCCTCAATTAACATGTGGGGAATGATACGTGCACAGACCTTTCCTAAGCCCAAATGATCAGTTAAAATGCAATAAATCGATGTTTTTGGATATATTCAACTCCAATTCCATGAATTTCAACGTTGAGTTCGGTTCATTTTTGATAAATTTACGAACAATTTCGATGGATTTTTCGGTGATTACTGATTTTGGGCAGCCCATATGTTCATTGCCATTTATATCCTCACAACCATCTGTGAAACGTGTAAACCACTCATGAACTCCGGCACGAGATAGACAATCATCTCCATCAACTTGTTTCATCAATTCAAATGTTTCAGTAAACGTTTTACCGATTTTAAAACAAAATTTGATATTAGCTCTTTGTTCGATGACACAAACATACTGACAATTTAGACGCAATAACTTCGCTTCCACTGAACCGAATGACACCAAGCTTTCACTGGAAGTCAGCTGGGGATGTAGCTTCCAACGCACTAACTCATTAAAAAGATGGCGCCAATCTTGTTTATCTTGGACTTCACCTTGTACTACATATTACCACCATCTTCTTGTTAATTTTGGGTGTTAAAGTTCTTAAGTCACGTGTTCGTTGGCTATTGCAAGCAGAGCACACAGCGCAAATGTGCGATAGCAAAGTGGCAAAATCGATAGTATCACTCCTCCAAAGACCGATGGTCATATAAGTTGACCTCCAAACTAGATGAATGGATAAGCAGAAAGCACGGCGAAACAGATTACTATCTAACCCAAATTCGCAGCGGACATTCTGAGTCCAAGCACTCAGTCAGTAAACCATTGTACTACACCTGGATAGATATCAGTAGAAAGAATAGAGATAGGAACGATGAAAGGAGGATGGTAAAAACGGATAAATTAGTTTGAGGTCACTCTTCCACAAATCTCTTGGATTCATTGATGAATTTTAAGAGATCCGGAAGAGGAGGAGTATGAACTTTGTCCATACTCAGTGTATCGCAACCCAATATCCTAAGTCTGATTCTGGAAAATGCAGGACAGCTACAGAGAAAATGCTCTGCAGTGTCGTCATTCTCAAGACAGGATAGGCATATCGGGCTGTCAACGACCCCCATGGTAGCCATATGCTGACCACAGACGTTGTACCCTGTGATTACACTCACCAGTACTCTCAGGTCCTTCCTGCTGAGTTTTAGGAGAAAGGTCGCTGTTTTCCTGTTTGGTTCTTTTACAAAGCACTTGGCTACTCTGCACGAGTTCAACTCAGACCAACGACCTCTGTGTGTAGACCTCATGAAGTTGTCAATCCATAGTTGTATCGATGCGGAATTGACACCTAGAAAGGGTTCAGAGCCTAGTGGCATACTTGCAGAACCTTCATTTGCCAATTTATCAGCTAACTCGTTCCCTGCAATACCATAATGTACAGGCACCTAAACAAGACTAACTTTGTTGTGTTTTGCAAAACTGTTCAGTTTTGTCTTACATTCACCGACTAACTTCGAAGAGCAGCGTGGGTTAGCAAGGGCTTTCAATGCAGCTTGACTGTCACTACAAATTCCAATACTGTTGCCCCGCCACTTTTTCTCAATTATCCAGTACGCCACATTCAAGATGGCATAGACTTCCGTAAGGAATACCGTGGCCATCTGTAATGTGGCATAGGAGTACTTAGTGTATTCGTCTAAGTACCATCCAAATCCGCTTCCATCACTGGTTTTGGATCCGTCGGTGGACTTAACCATTGATCTCTATCTGGGATCAAAACGTCATACTTCCTACCGAAGCTAACGACAGTCACCCCATTATCCACTGGCATCGAGAATAGTGTGCACCGCTCCAACAACTGGTGGTATATCTGACAGTGGCCAGTTCTTACTTCATTTCCCCAGACTCCGCTTAACTTGAGCCTGTACGCCGTCTTCATCGCTTCCTTTCGAATTTGAAGATCTAGAGGTTGCAAGAATGCGACCCATACAGAACAACCAACAGATGCGTCAGCTAAAGAAGCCATTTTAAAACAATCCCCTGTGAGGGTGACTGTTGTCACGAACAGACGACAAGCACGAACGCGTCAGGTAAAGCCTCAAGATGAACCCAAACAGTCGATATCGCGTAATGATATTGAAATTTGCCGATGCCCCATTGGTCACAAAGCAATGGACGCTATCGAGAGCGCATAACCCCAACAGACGCAGTTACTTGGTGTGTCTAGAAGGCATAAACACGGCTCCACCTTGATGAAATGTTTTTTACAGTCCCAGCTGGAATCAACCGAGAGGGGAGGAATGTTATAGGGTAAGTTCAATTTTTTTTAATTAGCTCAAATATGATGATCGATGATGTGTTTTATTACATCAAATTAAATGCAGAAAATAAATGGAGTTTAAATTAATTGATTCAATTGAAATGCACTCTTATCCTTGCGATAAAAACTTGCAGAAGTGGAGAAAAGGCTACAGTAAACTAAGTTGTCCTGAAAAATGAATGTGCGTGAAAAATTAATTGTGTTTATTTTCGAGTCATTTAAAACTCAATTTTTCTACTCCCAAACAATATTTCGGATGTAAACTACCGCTTCAGTGCGAGCTATCAGGTGTGAAGTGGTGCATTCCACAGCAGCAACTAGCCGCCACTCACCTACCGCCTTTACCAGTCTACACACCATCGCACTTGCACTGCCCAACCCAAAGCAGCCCAGCCCAGCCCAGGCTAGCCCAGCTCTGCGCAGCAATGCCGTAGCCACTCAGACCGCAAAGCGTCGGTATGAGCGAGTCGCCCAAGCAATAAAGCAACGCAGTTGTTTCCGAAAATGCGCGCAACTATCAATTTTACCGGAAATCGTTGCGGCTTATTCATTATTTCAGACGCGCTTTTGCGTTTGCAATTGTAGGGGGCCGCTTTGCTGGAGTTGGCTAGTGCGAAACGCCAGCTGGCAATGCCCAGTAGCATTCAATGCAATCAGCGCCATCACCAAATCCATTACTCGGCTGCCAACCTAACAAATTGGCATAATCACAGTGACAAATTATCAATGGGCCCGTTAAACATTTCATACTCGTACTTGCGTGCTTCTGTACATACGTTTAAATGTATAGCATATGTATGTGTGTATGTATGTATTTGTGTGCTCGAAGCACTTGCACATTTGTTTGCCAAGCGACCGGTAGCTGTAAGGCTTATCATTGCTGGTACTCTTTGGCACTCTTGGCGGCCTTTCTTGCGCTTGTTATCGTTACCATGGCAAATTTTGTTGTTGTGGTTGTTGATTTAATTTTTGTTATTGGTGCCTTCGTACATACAAACATTTTCACTTTTATATACACTTATGTGTGTGTGTGTGCGTGTGTTTTTAAATCCGGTCGACAGTTTGGCGCGAAATTACAATTCCCGCTGCGACATCAAACGAAAAATTTGTTTAATTAGAAAATTGGCAGGCTTCAATTGACACGCCAACACCGCGGACCCGACAGTTTATCTATGTAAATGGAATTTTTATTGTAGCTATTAAGCCCAGGTGGAAAATGATGAAATGCAGACGCATTGTCAGTTGGCAGTTGACACTTGGCTGTTAAATATACCTGTAACTATAAAATTCACGGTCAATTGCCGGCAATCTAGCAAAAAGTTAATCCTGTGTCTTTAATAAAAATGTTATGCCAGCTCAAAAATATGCAGATGTGCAATGTGCAATGTACAGTGGTGAAAATAATAATAGAAACAAACGGCGAGGAAATGAATTAGGACGAAATGTGCGCATTTTCATAACTCAACTTAGAAACTCTGAAAAACAAATTTAAAAAATCTATAAATCTATAGAAACAGTAGGCGATTCTCAGGATTCTTATTCTTTTCCCATTCCTAGCGCACGCAAAATGTGCGTATCGTTTCCCGACGACTGTAGAAGAGCACAACGGCTCCGTTTAGCCACCTCTCAGAATGTACAGAATTTATGCATATATTCTAACATCCTTGGCTACCCCTGGCCTAGCCTCAATATAGGTTAGGTTAGGTTTGCCTGGCTGGCTGAATGCCATCACATAGACCTATTGGTCCTTAGTGGTACCAGATGGGGCTTGACCCTTACGTTTCCTTGTAGTAGGTTTCTTGTAATAAGCCTGCGTCTTTTGCGAATCTAAGGAAGCTCTGAAGCTCTAACCCCGAGAGACATTCTAATCTCTCATATTGTAGAGCTCCTAAACATTTCATTCGGGTTCTAGCTAATGCAGAGCAAGAACATAGAAGGTGTCCAAGAGTTCCCTCTCTTCTAGTTCATTACAAAATCGTTTTCTTCTTCGAATTGTATGTATGATAAACAGCGATTTTGGCAATCTCATCTACAATTTCGCTTCCTGCAATGCCCTTATGTTCGAGTATCCGATAGAAGTATAACCGTCTGTCTGCGGCTAGTCTCTCTATGGCTTCCCTGGTCCTAAAAACGTTTTACGATGAAATTTCATATGAGTTTATTGCCTTTATTGCCGTTGGACTGTCAACGTATATATATATGTTGGAGTTGCTCGATGTCCTTGCTAGTGCTATTTATGCAGCCTTTCCTACCGCAAAGACTTCTGCTTGAAAAACAGGGCAATGGTCAGCGAGCTTAATTGGCCGCCTGATATCCAGTTCTGCGCAATAAATCCCTGCACCTACCGTCCATCATTTTCGAGCCGTCAGTAAGTATATTAAGCGTATTGGGGCTAGGTTACGGAATCTCTTCACCCAATTGTATTTCGTGTCATATAGCCCGTATTGATCTGATAACTCATATCTATGGTATTGAGCTATGTCCGAGTATATTACAGGTAAATTCACCCGTTGCGTTAAGTCTTGCGGCAGATCTACCTGCTAAACCTTCTGCCGCAATGTCAATCGGTGATAGGTTGAGTATTCTTTCAAGTGCTGCCGTAGGAGTAGTTTTGATTACCCCTGTCGTGCAGAGAGCACTAAGCCTCAACATAGCTTTTAGATATTTTTTTTTCACCTATAATAAAGACCATTAATGCTTTCATGTGGCAAATTCCATATCTTGTCTCTTCTTCGCTCTTCTTACTATCATAATTAGTTTAGTTTCTCCAACAACCCGTTCGACTTTCATCTTTTCCCCGCTACCATATCAAAATTCATAAGTTACTCACATACACATACATACGTACATACTTGTATGTCAGCAAAAGCAGTGCAGCGCATCCCACGCCGTTTGACACAATTCCACGCGAACGCATTTGTCTCCTACATTGGCTCAGAAATGTCTACTTGAGCAAACAAAAAGAAATTCGAAATTCGTGCCTTCGATTTGCATAATAAAGCAATCAAGAATTAGCTATCAACATAGCAAATGACTCGTACAACATATTTAACAGCCAGCTGTAAAGCTCAACAAAAGCCATTAACGAGAGCATACGAGAGCAGCCGACCTTGCTCCGGCTGAGCCATTAAGCAACAATAAAATATAAGTACTGCAGGTACATATAACTAAGTTTGAAACGAATGATATTAAATTAGTTCTTTTTTCTTCTTTCTTCTCTATATGGGCAATTTGCCTTTCTACAAGCAGATTTTATTAAAATTTCCATCTACGCGCTACTAGCTTAGACTTGTTCAACCCGATTTTTGTGGGTGCAAAGCGTAGAGCATGAAAGTCAGCGAGCAAAAATAAAAATTAAAATGGTTATGGAAATGGAAATGGGAAAACCGTTGTAAGTCTCAATTTTCCAGTGCATAACTATAAATTGAAATGCGCTTAAACAGCTGCGAGAAGCTTACTTACAGTAGTTGCGCATGTTGACGGTAGCGCATGTGGAGAGGCGGATTAGTAAACGAGGCAAATTCGGCATACGAATGCGAAATTTGCAATCGACCAACAGACTAATTAAAGTGTTAGTGATTATCTCTGGCGTTTTTCTCCATTTTTCTATATTCGCAGTGATTAGCAAAAAATGCACACGAAAGCGTACAATGCAACTCCCACAAAGGCCTGCAGAAAATTACACAACCGGTCTGTAGGAAATTCAGCTAATACCAAATTAGTGTGAGTCTAGTGAATTTCGAATCATAATTAGCTCGTGTTCCTACTCTTTTGCCACTGCGTTATCTCTTTTTCTTTTAAGAGCTTGAGAACTTAAAATAATAGTACAAAATAGAAATATGGTTGGAATACATTTTTTTATTATTTTTTCATGGTATTTATTTTTCTCCCACCTACGCATATACATATATATCCGGCTACGATTTACTTGGTTCAGTCGATCAGTCCAATATTCTACTACTTCTGAATAATAAATCTAAATGAGCCCCATCAGCAAAAATGCGACGCAAACGTTGGTCATTTAGCTTCAATTCTTGCTCAAGCTGATTTTTATAGGCACGTAAGCCAACATCCGAACGTCAAATTTTCCGCGTAAGTGAAGGACAAGGGCAAAACAAATCGTAATTTCGGTGACTTCTTCAACCCTTTGCTCTATGAATCTCGGGAATAGATTATATGTAAGTTTCAAAGTAAATTTGCACAATTTGGAAGCGTTGTTATGACGTTTAAGCGATTTATGATGACTCGCCTAGCCTCAGTGAACAGAAATGTCAGCCGACAAACCAGTGTTCAGTGAAATCCATAGTTCTTATGCAGCTAAAAAACACCCTATACGTAACTAAAATCGGCAAAATAGTTCCAACCAGTGTAAAATTCAAAACATTATGCATGTAAATATTGGAGAAACAAAAAAAACTTAAATTGTACCATCAATAATATTCTTGGAAAGGACTCATTAAATGAGAATCGACATATACCATCTTTTCGGCAATTTTAAAGCCGCATTCGGCAGCACGCAAAGGAGTTGATGAATTTGGTATCCCCGCAAAACTAATACGGCTGTGCAAGATAAGGTTCTTCAATACCACCAGCGGTGTCAGAATTGGGAAGGACCTCTCCGAGCCATTTGATACCAAACGAGGTTACATACAGGGTGACTCGCTGTCATGCGCATTCTTTAAGCTGATGTTGGAGAGGATCGTACGAGCCGCAGAATTTAATCGCTCAGGCACAATTTTTCATAAGAGCGTACAATTGTTGATAATATTGACATCATCGGTCTTAACAACCCAGTCGTTATTTCTGCGTTTTCTAAGCTAGATAAAGATACAAAGCGAATGGGTCTGTTGGTGAACGAGGACAAGACGATGTACCTGCTGTCGTCAACCTAATAGTCGGCGCACTCGCTTATCGATACCCATGTCACTGTTAACAGTTATGATTTTAAAGTCGTAAGAGACTTAATTTATTTAGGAACCAGTATTACCACCGATAATAATGACTGCCTTGAAATCCAACGTAGAATCTCTCTTGCCCACAAGTGCTACTTTGGACTAAATAGGTAATTGAGTAGTAAAGCCCTCTCTCAACGGACAGAACTAACACTTTATAAGGCATACTCATCAGGCCCGTCCTATCGTATGACGCAGAAACTTGGACGGTGACAATATCCGATGAGGCCTTGCAGTATTTGTGAGAAAGATTCTGCGGAAGATTTTTAGATATTTGCAAATTGGCGATTACGAGTATGGACGGCGCTGGAACAATGTGCTCTACGGCGACATAGACACAGTGCAATGAATAAAGATCCAGTGACTCCGTTGGGTGGGTCATTTCGTTCGAATGGATACAAACATGCCGGCTCTGAAAGTATTCAATGCGGTACCAGCTGGTGGTAACAGAGGAATAGGAAAGTCTCTTTTGCGCTGGAAAGTTCAGGTGAAGAAGGACTTGGACTTCACTTGATGTGTCCAAACGGAATCGATTAGCACAAGAAAGAAACGACTGAGGGGCTTTGTTAAACTCAAGCCCGAAGTAAGAAAAAGAAGAGAGCAGTCACACTAAAATTGTTTGTGTTGCTAAAACTGCAGTTTCCAAGCGAAAACAAAAGTTCTCATTCTATATCCTTTTGTGATAACGGCTAGCAAATGCAACTGCCAAACAAAATCGCACAGTTGAGCTGCTATTTTATTAAATGGTCCCGGTGGTCTAGAGCTCGAAAATTTAGCATATTTTCAGGAACTTTTTTTTGCAATAAAAAATAAAAACGATATTTAAATTTGTAGGCTTTTTATTTAACTTCTTTTACATAGAAAAATGAAAAAAACTATTATTTTTTTATTTTAATATAATAATTTTAAAAACGGCGCTGAAATTGACCTTCCCCGAAAAATTGGACCTGTGCGGTGTTGTCCATTTGGCTCTTCTATTTATCTGAAACACAAAAACCAAAAAAATTATTAATCAGTAGCTATGTATCGTGCTCGAATAAAAAAAAACGACAAAATGGCGCGGTTTTGAATTTGACACTCTACAAATCGTTTTGTTTTTCAGTTTTTTATTAAAAAATACGAAATAATTGGAATAATAATATGATTCTAGTTCGGGCAAAAGCCATTGATGTTGAACAACATATTGTATTAAAATTTCAGACGATTCGGTTGAATAGTTTTTTTTTTTTTTTTGATAACACCAGGCCGAAAAAAATCGTTTCGAGATAAATGTTTGAGGTACAGGAGTGCGCGGACCGCTCTCTACCTAGTTAATGGGCTGTAGAAGCTATAATTTGGGGAATTTCCGCTTGAAAATTTCACAGTATATTCTTAAAATACTATACTTTTTCCGAATTTTCGAAATAAAAATCGATTTCTTGAATTTCTACACCACCGGGTCCCATTAAGTTTGTTGAGTTCACTTTTCACCTCTGAACATAACTGCCACTACTCGCACCGTGTTGAGCCAAGTCATTCGCAAAATTTTTGGTATCGAACCAGAAATTCTGATTCACTAGTTCAGTTTGCCCTAAAGGGTACGAATGAGCTCATAGTTATACAAACTTATGCATAATTTTATGCGCGCACATTAACTGCTATTAAAAGCTTATGAATTTCTGCAAATTTTAATTTCGCTAAAAATAAGAAAATTAAATAAAAATGCATAATTCAAAGAAGGCCAGTAAAAGAAAACCTTGACAGTCTCAGCTGTAAAGGTCAATGTAATTGAAATTTTTATATGGGTTGTATTGCGTTGTATGAATGTATACCTGGTTGCATGAGCTAGAAGGAAAAATCGCAACAAATGAAAAAAAAAAAAAACACTGAAGGGTGATGCAAATAGTAGGCTGCAAGTTCATTGCGGGCAGTTGGGCTCTATGTTGAGCGCATTGATACGTTGTTGCCTGCTGCGCTGTCTGCGAAAGTTGAACTCTCTCAACTTGATTGTGGCATCAGCAATGCAACGCATTCGATTTCAACCACGAGCTGCTAACAACAATCCAAAACACAACAACAGTAGCAACAAACACCATTAGGCGGGTGGCGGCACTTGTTTGGGTGCTTGATTGCTTGAGTATTGTTTCAATTTAGAAAGCGATCTCATGCACTCCACACACACACACACGTGCACATACGCTAAGCTCCTTGGGTGAAACGAATAAAAATGAAAAGCAAAATCATCAGATGACAACGTGTAGCTTTTGCATATTTTCCATCGGCGTGGATGCAGCGCATCAAGAAGCCACCAGCTTCAATACCAATGGCGCTAGGAAAATCAGATGTTAATGACTTTTGCTTGGTGGGTGAGGGGTCTTAACGTAAAAGGAGGGGTAGGGTGTTGAACAAATATGCAATCACGCATACATCCATACATACATGCGACTGTGTAGTGAATGGGAATACATACATATGCACAAACACATGCATAGCGTCGACTTGTCTTTGCTTCTGCTTTAAGTCTGTTGTCACAGCGCACTTTTCTTCTTTCCGAATGACAACTGGAAATGATCGAACGGAAATTGGCGGTGATTGTGTTGCGTGTCATTGTGATTGCAATCCAAAGGTATTATTTACCATTTCATATTATATCTTGTGTTTTCGCTACAGTTATGTGGTCTCAATGGCGACGATATGGTGAGTTCAGTAGAAGATTACATAAAAACATTTTAAGATCATGGGAAACTGATAAATAAGATAAAAAGTACCTTCAAGCATGACGGCAAATAAATATGTGTGTGTAGATTATGCTAATCGTGAAAAAGCAGCATTCGTCTAGAAGTGAATGGTGTTAAAAGCTACCACAGAGGTACCTACATATTTTATTTCATGCAAACCTAAAGACGCGGTGAGTCATAGCAACAAAAGCACTTTTCCAACTAACTTTCGCATGAGAACAGGAAAATAGGTTGGAATCAAAAATGATAGATTTACCAGTTTCGCTCTTTAACTATGGTGCTCAGATGGCAACGAAGCAACATGAGTGTAGATTGCATTGATTTTTTCGGTTTATCACTAACACAATTGCACAATCATTTCACATCTATTCACTCAATAGCAACGAAGTCACATGACCGAAGACCGTGCTGATTTTTTTTTCGTGTATCACCAACACAATCTCAGCTGTTCTGTAAGCACGCCCCTAGTGACGTCAGTTCATCAGCTGATTATGTGAAATTGGCTCAGAGCCGAATAACGGTCTGCTAAAGAGCATATCTCTAAAAATCTCTTCACTATGATTTGGAATTGCTCCTTTCAACTCTTAAGCAAACAATGTGGAAAATATTTGGAATGGTCCCTTTCCATTCTTAAGCAAACAATTGCGAATTATAAGAGAGCAAAAAATTACTTAAATTAAATTATTATTGGAAAATTACTTTCTGATGGCAGGGTTAAGTCAGCAAATTTCGCTTTACTATGAAAGTGCTTTCAAATTATTTGAGTATTGCCATGTGAAAAAAATGAGTGCTAAAATATTATTATACATAAAAAATATTAATAAAAAAATAATTCAATTTTTTCTGAAATCGATTGTAAATTTTTCTTATGAAAACAAATTTAAGAAATTAATTTAACTATTTTCATTTTTCTATTACTGGGTTAATTTCTTTTAGAAAAAAAAACATACATACACACATATAACTGTATCTAACGCTAACACCCGTTTTGGGTGTTTGGCTGAAGTCCTCTTCTTACTTGTGGTGTGCGTCTTGATGTTTTCCGCAAATGGACTACCCTACAGATATACAGGCCGGCTCCAAATGGCAGATGGTTTTCATGAGAAATGAGAAATTTTTTATTGATAAACATATTTTCTTCACAAAATGCTACATCACACTCTAATCATCGTCATCGCTTTGAGTCTCGTTATCGCTATCAGTATCATGGTTCTCGCTTTTCTCATAACTCAACAATGCAAGCGCTTCCGAAGATAATGCCTTTCCTTTTTTCGGCTTTAACTTCTTCAAACTAGAAATATGGGGATCAGAAGATACCAGAAGCAAATAGAATATGTCTTCTATTGTACTTTTTCTAGAACATTTTCGCGAAAAGTGCTCCCTGTAATTCCTAATGTCTTTATTTCGGGTTTCTTGTGCCTCTTTTCATAACTGTCCGATAGGCAAAATAGCGGACTGGATAATTTTTGCGCTATGGATAAGAACTTTATGGACAGTGGTCGGCATATACCTGTAATACTACGAATATTCAGTTACATATAAATTAGCAGCAAGAATCCGCAGTTGATTGAATCGTTATTTTATTGTAGACACTTTTCCGATCCCGAAACTCTAAGGCTCTAAGCTCAACTCGGTTCAACTCATGAACTAATTTTTCACTCAATATTGAAATTTTTATTAAACAAAAGAGAAATAAAACCCTTTCGTTGGACGTCTCTGACAGGTATTAATATCAAAATTATCATTCTAAGTTAGTATGTAAATACTCCACTTACCATCGCGATGAAAATCCATCAGGCCCGGATATTCTCGGAATAGTTGTACTCTTTTTATAAACAAAAACTTTCGGATGCACGCGATTTAAGTGTTTTGCCGTTATATTGCGATAAAAAAAACTAAAAACTGTTTTTTTTATTATTAAAATTTATTTATTTATTTTAATACAACAATCTACTCCAATGGAAGGGAGGAATCAGACTGGCTTTATTGTTTTACTTCAGGTAAAATCAAAGCTTACAAATGTATATATATTTGCTTACTCGGTATATTACAATTTTATTTTCTTATTTGCTAATTACATTGGTTTATGAAAAATACTTATTAATATTACATTTTCGTGTGGGAACGGAAATGCTGATTTGACAATATTTATTGTAGTGGACAGTAAAGTTAGTTAATTTTGGAACGGTTGCAATTCCTGGAATTGCGACCGAAAAATAATTTTGATTTGTGAATTTAATAACAATTTTTGCAAACAAAACGGAAGTT
Organism: Anastrepha obliqua; assembly: GCF_027943255.1. NCBI lineage: Eukaryota > Metazoa > Arthropoda > Insecta > Diptera > Tephritidae > Anastrepha > Anastrepha obliqua. Next base: position 15,076,941 of record NC_072894.1, read on the forward strand.
GGTTTAATATTACATTTTGTCTTTAGTTATACTTGCAATGAAATCATCTATGCTTGGTTTTATATATGTAATGCTTGGTTTTACATATGTAACTCGCGCGAAGCTATACTGCAGCGTCACGCCCATTCATCGGAACGCCCTGCTCAAAACAAATGCACGGGAACATATATCCTCTAAAACATATTGACAGTAACGCACTCTAAATACGGTGAAGTCAATTGTATCCCGATCGGTGACAAAAGTATTTCGAGGTTTTGGTGCGTTTTTTGGAATTTTCGACCACAGTGCACGGGCAAAATTGTTTTCGCCAACATTCGTTGCTTTTGACGTTTATTTCTTTAGTATCTTCTGGTTCGAATATATTCTACAATCCGCGAAAATGTAAAGCGTAAATGTAAATGAGAACATTCGACAACAATTTCTTTAATTCCAATGAAGAAGGCAAACTGGATTGGTTAAATAGTAAGTAATTTGTTCTTTAGTTACATATATACTTGTATGTAAATCTTAGTACTTCAATAAAAAAATGTAATTGAAAGTAGATGCTTCATTTTGAAATTCTTAACTTAAAATTAACTTGAGTATCTAGAAATGAAAAAAAAAATTCAGTATTCAACATAAACTTGTCCCAAAAATTTTTTAAATCATATCTGCTTTACTAGCAAAAATCATCCAAGCAGGGTTGTGCTGCGTATCATCGTCGATTTCCTCCATTTGATGAGAAACCAACATAGAACTTTTTCACACATAAAAAGAAAACGAATGAAGTAACCGTCAAAAATTGTTTTGCGGCCAACTTTAATTTGGCAATACAAATAAGAAGCACAAAGCGTGCCGCCAGTACGGCAGATAAATATAATACCACTCTCTCTTCACTGTCCGTCCTTCTCACACGAACAAAATGTTTCCCCTCCAAATGTTTCCCTGTGTAAATCGGAACTAAGTTACATCTTTTCGACCGAAGAGCAGCAATTTCATATACACATACATACATACATATGTATATCGCTCACCTGCTGTAAGGGTGTCATAATCAAAAAATAATAATAATTTCGACAGCTATGCAGAAATTACCATCAACTCTTCTGGGCAAATGTGCTGATCATGCTAGGTGATGGCGATGTCTATTAGCAATACCTCAGCAAAATGTATGTACAGACATACATATGTTTATTTTTACTTAGTAAATTTACATAGTGAATTGAAAACTTTGGAACCATTTTTTCGAATTTTTGCTTTTTTAAGCAACTGAAAATTATTGTATTTTTTCTTAGGTTGCTCCTTCTTGAGAGATAAAAAAAGTGAATGCCAACTCATCGACTTCATTAAATCTAGACGATTCCCTCTTCAAATATGGCTAAAAGGGAAATGTCAAATTGTCTGCCAATGAACCCAAAACTTGGCAGAATTTATTATTTCCGCTAGCTAAACACACCAATACACCAGGTTTTAATGCAAATGTATGTATGAGTATACTAAGCCACGGACAAAGGAACAGAGGCTTTCATAAACCTGTGTATGTGTGTATGACAGTGTAAAGTCCGAAAATTCACTTACCACTAAAACCAGCTAACTTTTAAGAATAGTAACCCCTTCAATAGTCCACTTGCAGTACTTCATTGTTCTTTCGGACTTCCAAGCTAAGAAAACAAAAGAATTCTCACAAACTTCACAACGCAAGTGTATCATGCATTTTTAGTTACGCCTGTTCCTCTGACTTCACACTTGGCAGAACATCAACCAACAGCCACAGCAACACAATCGCTATAACAACCACCAGCAGTCACATGGTGGGTTTTATTGCTTTTAGAGCAACAAGTGGCTGCCCCTTCCCAATAATACAACACACATACACACTAGCTGCCTACTTATACATATGTACATACATGCATACAAATGTACATCGAAATTCTCTGTTAGCGAGCAGCAACAGCGGCAATGCTTCTTCTCGCTAATTTTCGTACGCATGCGCAACGCTAACCCAAAACCGGCGAGGGTGTTCGCTGAAGAGGAACATGCGCACAATTTTTTATTTATTTTTTTTCATATGAAATTATATTAATTTCCATTTTTAACCACCCTGTCGTTATTGTTTTCATTTTCGTGTTGAAGTTACTTCTTCTTTTCCTTTGTTTTTTCTTCACACAAATGTCTATATATTTTCTGATAATTTTTTTTTTTTGTTTTCTTGCCAATTCCTTATACGAAATTAAATGGTCTGTTGAATTTTCATGCTATCTCTCGTATTTTCATTCATTTATTACCTTTTATTGTATTCTTCTTGCGTTGTCTATGAGTCAGGCTTTCAACAAATGTAATTGCTGCCAACTTCAGTTACATATACATATGTATGTACATATATGTGTGTGTGCAGTGTTTTGAAAATGTTTAGATTTCGTTTTTACTAAATTATATATCATTAAAAATCGTAAGGTGCTCTTTATCAACTATTTTTTAAGATTTAATTTAAAGTTTATGTGAAATTATCAGCGCTGCATTTTTGTATGAAAGTAAAAAAGCGAGCGTAAACTTTGAATAGAAGCGACAACTGTGACGATCTTATTCTAACAACAAGTATGTTAAAACATATTTTTTATAATTCTTAATAAACTCAAAAGTTATACTTAGAATACAGAAATTGAGAGCAACAGCCATGCAAGGCGATCTCTTAGAAAATGTACATACATATGTACATATGCATATGTGAAGATGTCTATACACACTTGCGATGATCGTTACATAAATGATCAAAGTTATAAAACTCTAGCGCATAGAGACATTAGATAACATGGTCCATAGACTGACTAATTGCTGCAACCAAGCCCTGCATAAGGCTTGTCCAGCAGCTAGGCATAGAGGGAAGAATAAGCCACCCTGGTGGTCACCCGAACTGAAAAAGCTACAGAAGAATTGCAGGAAACAATTCAACAGAGCCAAAACTCTCCCAAAGCGATGTTTATTGGGACAAACTAAAAATGTATAAGTAAGAAATAAGGAAAGCAAAAACGTCTTCATGGAGAACTTTTTGTGTGGAGATCGAGACTACGGTAGAGGCATCCGGACTGAGGAAAATCCTAACCATGTCAGCTCAACCCATAGGGTATCTTCAGAAGCCAGACTCCAGGTGGACAGAATCCAGCGAAGAATCATTAGACTTATTACTAAATACTCATTTCCCAGGTAATTCAGAGGAAGCAATAACCGCCAATATCCCAACTCCGGATGCGGTACTAGGTTCCGATATCTTCAACATTGTTACAGAAGCCAATATAACTTGGGCTGTAGAAAACTTCCAACCATATAAAACACAGGGACCAGATGGGATAATCCCTGCGCAACTACAACAAACATTGGGCAACATTATGAAATGGTTGGTAGCCATATTCAGAGCAACATTACGACTAAATTACGTCCCCCTAAGGTGCAGGGAAGTCAGGGTGGTTTTCATACCAAAGGCTGGTAGGAGCTCGCATACGAAACCTAAAGACTTCAGACCTATTAGCCTTTCCTCATTTCTATTAAACATGCTTACTCTAAAGATGGATCCACAGAGACAGCATTAAACTCACTAGTTTCAGAGATAGAGAATGACTGATTTGTCTGTCGCCGAGGGCCTTGTGAAACTTACAGAACAGTTACTACTAGGCAGGTTCGGAATTTCGACGTTGGACCCCTCGACGATACGCAGATCCGTCAAGAGGGGCCCCCCTCAGGGCGGTGTACTTTCTCCTCTGCTGTGGATTCTGGCAATGAATCAGTTGTTGAAGAATCTAGAAGAAAGGAGGATACACGTAGTGGCCTACACAGACGAAGCTGCAATATTAATAAGGGGGAAATTCCCAGATACCCTCTGCAACATAATGCAAAATGCTTTGAACGATGTAAGCCGGTGGGCTGCATCGAGTGATCTTGGAATAAATCCCAACAAAACAGAACTATACAGCATCTTCTTACATTCTTGAACAATCTTTGAAATTTGCTTTGCGTTCTTCAGAGCCTTTAGTGCTGCCTGACTGTCACTAAAAACTCCAATCTGTTTCCCGCTCCATCTCGTCGCAATTATCCATCTGCTACTTTCTGAATGGCAAAAACTTCTGTTTGGAAAACAGTTGCCATTTCCCCCATAGCATAGTGATATTTCTTACTATCGTTTAAGTACCATCCGGCTCCAGACCCTATTTCATCCTTGAACCCATCGGTAAAGAAAATATCCGTCAAATCTCCCTGTATGCATTCTAGATTGCTCCATTGTTCACGCAATGGAAATCTGACATCAAATTTCCTTCCAAATGAAACTGTGGGTATCAGGACGTCTTTAGGTGCCAAAAACAGTGGATACTACTCAGATAGCAACTTAAAGATTTCTTTGTGTCCCGAAGTTCCGTCTTCGTGCCAGAAATCATATTTAAGGAGTCTACACATTGTTTTTATTGCTTCCTGTTGTATCTTAAGATCCAGGGGGAGCAAATCACTTCTTTGTAGCCTATATAGTTCCCGGATTGTTGACTTAACCATGCTCCGACGCCACCATACCACAGAAACGTAAGTGATGATTGGTCTGATAAGTGCTGTGTATATCCATAGGACCACAACAGGTTTCACACCCCAGCTTTTACCAAAGGCTCTACGGCATTGCTGAAAAATCCTCAATGCGCGATTCATCGTCAGTGAAACGTGTGTCTCCCAAGTCATCGGAAAGACCAAGTGTCATACCTTTCAGTGTTGGAAGACTGAGTCCATCCAATTTCCGTTTTCTCGTAAACAAGACTATGGTTGTTTTGTTCGGATTAACAGAAAGACCTTGTCTCATGCACCAGTCATCGATTTTGTCAAGAATCCTCTGCATTTTTTGTGCAAAGGCTGCTTAAGGATTTATCCGATGTTAGCGCACAGACATCGTCCGCATATGCTTGGACATGAAAACCGAGTTCCTGTATCTCCGCTAGTAGAGAGTCTACGACGAAGCACCACAACAGCGGAGAAAGAACACCCACTTAGGGACATCCTTGCCTGGCCCTGACTGTGATTTGTTCGTCACCGCTCCCACCAGCGGTTAACAGCCACTCAGAGAGCATGAAATATATCCATTTTACAATGGTTTGATTAACTCCGTGTCGTTCGGCAGAAGAACATATCGAGCCGAAAGTGGCATTATCAAAAACAGCCTCAATGTCCACGAACACGCCCATTGTGTATTAGTCAGCTTCAAGCCCGGCTTCAATCTTGCTAACAAGATCATGTAAGCGTGTTGATTTCTACTAAGTAGACTTCTCGGCAATACCCCCACTCGAATATGTTTCTCCACCACTCGTTCTAGACTTTTCAACACGAACGATGTCAAACTGATTGGTCTACAACTTTTTGCTAGGGAATAGTCATCTTTTCCTGGTTTCGGAATAAATAGTACTCTTACGCGTCGCCATTGGGATGGTATGTATATAACCAAATGCAAGACTTTGCTTTAAACTCGCCTTAAGAATGTCGAGATACAATCTTTTGTCCATAATTGTGTCAATGAATTCGAGGTTGCCCACACCACCACTAGCCATACACCCCCACACCATAACACCACCACCACCGTGCTTAACGGTAGGTACTAAGTTTTCTTTATTTAAGCCTGTACCTTGTTTCCTCCAAACCAATTTACGTCCTTTGATTCCAAATATACAAAATTTGCTCCCATCAGAAAATATCACCTTGTCCCAAAACTCTGTTGACTTATTAATGTGCTCATTGGCAAAAGCAATTCGCTTCTGCCTATTTACAGGTTATTTGTACGGTTTCTTTCGAGCAACTCGGACCGCTTTTTTTGAGGATTTTGCTTCAGACGGCAGTGATGTGGCGATGAAGAAATTTCACTGATATTTGCGGGTCGGCTGTTAATAGTTCAGGCTGTATGCCATCTTTGCCCGCCGCTTTGTTGAGCTTGAGCTTCTTAATTGCGTCCTTCAACTCCGCTAGGCTGGAGCAGGTCTATCTACATACACATACATACATATCTCATTACAAAGTTCTTTAAGTCTGCATTTAACCTTCCACTCAGCTGACCCTCAAACAATATGCCTCTGTTTATAATTAATTTTCGTGAGTGAAGTCTGAAGTAAATATTCAAACCACTTCAATTGATTGTTTAGCTTTTTCGTCTCGTGCAGCGCACTGTTTTTTTTTTTTTTTTCATTTCGTAATAGGAACATAAAAATGAAAAGCGCGAACATTTTATTGCAAAAGTATTTATAAACAAAAATCTTTTGAAAATATTGGAAAAAAATCGAAAAATGCAAGCAGTTCAAGGAAGCGATTAAATAAGCAATTTCGTACATTTTTAGATAAATATGTATGCATGTATGTATGTATGTATGTATGTGCACACATATCTATTGGAGATTTTTCGACACCCTGCCTCCAGTAAAATACTCGCGTGAAAGATATGCATATGTATATGTATGTGTGTACGATTTATTGTGGATATGATACGAAAAATTGTGAAATATATTTTTTGCTTTGCTGGGATTTCGAATACAAGTAAAACTAAAATCAGTTTGTTTGTTCTCGAAATACTAGCACGCGGAAAGTATTTCTCCATCTGTCTATTTTCTTATTTTTGTTTACAAATGTATTTTTTTACGCTAATGTGTGTAATGAGCTACGCGAAACGGAGGCTAACTGAGAGTGAGAAAATAGCAGAGTTTTCATATGAGTTCACGCGCTGATTTATTTCGAGGCCAGCAAAAACTCTGAACGCGGTTCAAATTGAAAAAATTATAAGCCACTCATTGATTCTATTTCGCAATGCGTTGTTTACAGCAGAAGCTTGGAAGAAATCTAATTTTCTGGTTCGATTTTGTTAGGCCATTCAATCGAGATGATTATCTACTTCTCCTCGTTTTGACCTATAAAATTAGTCTTCCGCTGGGGTATATATTCACTCCAATATATGTACATAAATGTGCGTATGTGTGTATGCACGCATGTGCTTGCATAGAAGCACTCATAAGCAACAACTGCATTCGGCCACGTCGTGTTTACTTTTAGATGGCTTTCTAATTTTTTCCAAATACTTCTTATACGCAGCTATGTTGATATTTAGGAATGTATGTAGGTGTGTGCGTGTGTGTGTAGTGGTGTTATTTAGATATTTTTCACAAACAAATTGGCTCGCGGAAAATATAAATATTCAGGAAAGTGTCGCAATGGTTTTGCCACTTTGTTGCTAAAAATAAAAGCGCGCAACAACAAACGGGAAAAGTAAAGGCAGACAGAGTGCGCACAGTGGTTAAAGAAAGTGAAAATTATTAAATGAGATTATTATTTATTTACTAAATTAATATTAATTCATGAAATTTTTTTTATTAAACAAATAATTTAATTTAATTTCCATGAAAATATTTTTTTTTAATGAGACATTAAAAATATGTTTAATAAAACTGGTTAAATTTTTAGCCAAATCGGTTTGAGTCAGTGATTCCCCGAAATTTAGAAAACATGGTTTTGAGAAAAACGCGTTCACAGTTTCGACAACAGCTGCTGCTGGCGTGTCACACGCTTTCATACACACTACGGCACGCTCTCTTATTTTAGCTATAACTTTAAAAATAATAAAAATTTCTGGCTGAAATGTTTATAGAATATTTTTAAGATGTTTTTCTTCTGAAAAATGTAAAAAAAAAAATTCGATTTTTTGAACCCGTCACACCGTGCTACTACCATAAGTGCGTTGCTGTTGATGGGGAGTACTTTGAAGGCGATAATAACACTTTTGAGGAACTTGATATTTTAAAATTTTTGTATATACTGGGTCCTCGCGCAGCTAATGCACGGACATCAGCTGCCTGTTAGTTGGCCAAATGACAATCCAGAGTATTGTTTACAAGCGCGCGGAAGTATATTGCCGAGAGCAATCGCGAAAAAAGAAAATCATTAATGGATTTCAAGGTCCGAACTAAAAGATTCACCTGTCTCAAGGTGCTGAAAAAAGCTATTGTTCACCTTCAAGTCACATTCGGGCCGCTTGCGATTCGTTTCTGGACCGTGTCAAAGCCATAGTCAAGGCAAAGGGTGGTCATATCGAGCAAAAGTAAAATGATACTATTGATATATGATATATTATTTTCACACATTTTTACTTTGAATTGAATAACAGTAATTTTTCCAACTAATTTTATGGCATTTTTAATTGGTTACACTGCGAGTGCCGGACCCTGTATTCCGGGAACTTTTTGATCAAAGTGTATGTATCATATGTGAACATGACGTAATTTTAAATTATCGCCCTAACAGCGTCTTCAGTACCGATAAACTATACCGCGATATGCACCTTCTGCCTTCGCTCAATCGTAGATATGATCCCAGGAAAGAATGTTTCGAAAGAAAGCGATTGTTGACACACATAACTAACTTTCATAATTCTCCTTTCATTTCCTCTTATTTCGCAACCAATCTCACTTCGAAGTGTTTCATACTTGATGCTTTATTTGAGCTTCAATTCGCCTCATAGAGCCTTGGAAGGTTACAAAAAAATTATATGAGACTATATTCAAAATAGCTAAAAGTTTCTAAGACATTTATGGCAGATTCTTTCATTTCGATGACAAAACACTGTGCGCTATTATTTGACTCGCTGCTAACGGCGGCGACGTCTTAGCCAAATTTGTTACCGTGTTCAGATTTATATATGATTTCGCTATTTCCGACAGCTTTGTATGCATGTTTGAAAGTCTGTGCGGCACATTCTCATGACGATACAGCCACAATCTCTACTGCCACAACCATCAATTGCTCGTTTACACAATATTGCGATGCAAAAATTTCTCCTCTTTGCAACTCGTTCACAACACTGCGAAGTTCAGAAAGATGCGCCACAGGCCGTCAATGAGAAGTTTTAACACAAAAGATGGTTGTTGGTATTTATGTACGTACAAAGCATATGGATGTATGTATGCCTACATGACTTGGTATGTGCGTGTCTATGGCGCTTTTCGAAGCACTGCGCTTTCCTCATCCAAATGCCATGTATTTTTTCGCTATGCTGTGCAACCGCAGCAGCTTCCCACATAATTTTTGCATGCCGCATACGAGTATTATCAATGTAGGTACTATACACTGTAGAAAAAATTTCAAGTAGGTGTGAAAGAATTATCCAGTTCAGTCTAAGAGTGTTTGGTCCGAATAAACAAAAAATGTGCGTAAATCGCGCATGGTTTTGTTGAATTAAATAGTGAATTATTTTTATGGTATCCGCAACGGAGTGGTGCGACACGAAGCATCGAATGTTGGAAAACATATTTTCTTGTAAAGGTTTGTAACAGAAAATTTCCGTGCGCATTTCTACATAGTATAAAAAAGCTTCTGCATTCGTGAGCAGCAAAAACTGTAGGATCTTCTAGTTGTGTAGCGCAATTGTGGTTCTTGAACCCACACCACAAATTAAAGCAGTTCGTGCCAACACCTAGCAAAGTAGATGAGCGTGATTTAATGTGAATAAAATGCGCTTTCGATTCCACACATTTCTGCTCGCTTGACGAAAAATTTGCCTGTGAAAGCAACAACAAAGTTATTCAGCAAAATTCTGATACAACTCACTACTTTCAATGCTGCCAACTCTCTTTTCTGATATTAGGCAGGTTTCATTAGACCGCGTTCATACAGAGCAACTTTTGTTGCTTCAATTCGTAACGTGTAGAAGCATGTGTGACGAGGAAAGAAAAAGGGCACCGTATTGCTTGAGATCGATTGACATTTTTCTCAATGTGGCTGTTGGCTGTGAAGTCACAACTAAAACAATTGCAAGCAACGGAGTTGCTGTATGTGAACATAACAGGCAACACGAAAAGAGAATTCGCTAAGTTAAAGCAACAAAAGTTTTCTTCTATGAATGTGGTCTTACAAATACTTATTAAGTCCTTTCATGCATAAATGGCTGCCCAAGCCAACCTGCTATATCCACAGATATAGCAAAAAAGTGAGAGCACACATGTTTGAATCTCAGCCCAATCAGAGCAACGCAGCTGAGGAGAAGGTGCGGAGATGATTTCACCTCATCCTCCAGACAGCTTCTGCAAAAAGAACTTGGGGCAAACCAAATTTTCACATACAATATTCGAGAACTGTGGTTTTATTAGCCTCAGAAGTTCCCTCCAGCGCCCCCGATCTACCTGCGGCCAGAAGGATCTCACGACTTTAAACGTTTTCGCACTAACCCAGCGCTCGTTGAGTTGACGCGAGGTTCAAATCTCCAGGAGCAGATGACAGGTTCTCAAGGGAACCCCAATCCCCTTATTTGTCCAACCAGCTCATCAGTCCAGCAGTTTCTCGATATGCCACTGTGACCAGGAACCCAAATGAGCCTAATCTCAAAGTATTCGGTTGCAGTCGAAAGTGAAATCAAACACTCAGGCAAATGTAATTTTTGGCAGCTCTATTCTAGTGCGGTTTTTTAATAATTCAAAACAACTTTTTATATTAGGTGCGCAACTAAGTTTCCGCTGTTTGTCAATAGATGTCGCCAGCAGTGTGTGCTAGTCGATTCTAACATAACCTAAGCGTCATAAACCAAGCTTGGACATATGGTAAACAAACTGCTTCGACACATTAGTGATTTTGTTTTGGTATCATATTCTTTTGGTTTTGTGAAAATGTCTGAGTTTGTGCCGAATAATCGTCATTTGCGGGAAGTGTTGATTTTCCTCTTTCATTCGAAATAAACGGTGGCTTAAGCGCATCGAGAGCTACAAAAAGTTTATGGAGATACTGCTTTAAGTGAAACAACTTGACGAGATTGGTTCCGTCGCTTCAAAGACGGTGATTTTAATGTTGACGACCCTCCGCGTGAAGGAAGGCCAAAAACTTTCGAAGACGCTGAATTGGAGGCATTGCTCAATGACGATCCATGTCAAACGCAAGAAGAGCTTGCTTCAGTATTAGAAGTTACCCGCCAATCCATTGCGAAGCGATTGCATGTTTTGGAAATGATTCAGAAACAGGAGACTTGGGTTCCTTATGAGTTAAAACCAAGGGATGTTGAACGTCGTTTTTTCGCCTGTGAACAACTGCTCCAGCTGCAAAAAAGGAAGGGTTTTCTTCATCGCATCGTGACGGGTGATGAAAAATGGATTCATTACAGCAATCCAAAGAAAAGAAAGTCATGGAGTCTGCTCGGTCATGCTTCTACGTCGTCGCCTCGGCCGAATATTCACGCTGCGAAGGCTGTGCTATGTATTTGGTGGGACCAAGTTGGTGTTATTTATTATGAACTGTTAAAACCAAGCGAAACCATCACTGGGGATCGGTATCGACTTCAATTGATGCCATTGAGCCGAGCACTGCGCGAGAAGCGGCCGCAATACGCGGAGAGGCATGAAAAAGTGATTCTACAGCATGACAACGCTCGGCCTCACGTTTCCAAACCCGTTAAACCCCTGAAATGGGAAATCCTAACCCACCCGCCATATTCTCCAGATATTGCGCCGTCCGATTATCACCTGTTCCGATCGATGGCACTTGGTCTAGCTGACCAGCAGTTCCATTCATATGAAGATATCAAAAAATGGCTTGATCCGTGGAAGGCCTCAAAAGATGAATAGTTTTACCGCGACGGTATACGAGATCTGCCAGAAAGATGGGAAAAAGTAGTAGCCAGCGATGGGCAATACTTTCAATGACTCACTTGTAACCATTTTTTCAGAATAAAGTTGTATTTTCATCAAAAAAGAAACAGCTAGAACTTAGGAGCGCACCAATATATATTTTGTTTTTTATCTTCGTTTGAGCGTAGTGGTTTTAGCCCGTTTTAATTGTACTAATTGAACTAGTTGCAATCTATCCCAAACAAAAAAAAAAACAAAAACAATACTGTGAGAAAACTGATGAAAAGTATGGCAATCGAAATAGCAATATTTTTGAATTTTTCTTCAGAACTGATTTCCTGCTGGGTTGTTTGCAAAAGAGTTTTTTTTTGTTCATATATGTATATATCTCTATCACATATAAGTACGTATACTCATATATCAGTATATGTATGTATGTATGGAAGTGTTGGGGAAATGCAACATGCACCTAATTTTTTATATCTCAATGAATTGAGGGTGCATGTGGCATGCAACAAACGCGTAAACCAAGAAAGAGTTTGCATTTCAACATTTAATAAATTGTGTAAGCAAAGTGGATGGAATGTAAAGTGGCGTTCAAAATAAGAAGACCAAAGCCGTATCCCTGAGATATTCGTACCTCAACACCGCTAATTAGGTTTCCGCTTTTAATTGACTTTTCTTATTGTTAGCCTCTTTTTATGAATTTTTGTTTTTTTCTTGCAATAATTTTTAATGAATGCGACCTTCTTTCACACATATGTAAATACATAATATACATACATACGTTGCTCATTTGGTGCACAAACAGAAATAAATTGTATATCTACTGAGGAGGTATGTAAGCATGTGTGTGTGTGTGACTGGATGCTGCATTACTTTCAAAGACAAAATACCTAATTATGTGTGAAAAAACAAATTTTCAATTTTTCAGTATTTCTGTATTTCTGCATTTCAACGCCTTATTACAAAGTGATAAAAAAGAAGCGCTGGCAAAAACTAAGCCTCCTAAACAAAAACTCCGAAATGCAAAAGGTGTTTTGCCTATTAATTACCTGCATGCGAGTTATTTACAACTCTGCATCGCATTTAAATTAAAGTTGTGGAGAAGCTATAAAAAGCGGTACAAATCCGAACAATGCAATTTGCATCAGAAACTTCACACATTTTCCCCCTATTTGTACTCTACCATTTATGTGCACACATACGCACGTACATACATATCTACATAGTTGCTTACAAACGTAGCGTGAAGAGCAAAAATACTTACCAAAGTCCATTGCGTATTCTGCGGCCAATATGTAAATCTGAAGCTTACGGCAGTTTACTACGATTCACCGCTATATGGCAGCACCCAGACCTAGCAGAGCGCCGTTACTGCACATTGCTTGGCAAACCGATTACATGCATACCTGTACATGTGTTCGTGCGACTTTGTATCGTTAAGCCCTTAAAATGGTTTATTGCATTTGCCATAGTTTTGCATAGCAGCAAACTACAGTAGCGAACAAGGAAAATGCACCATCAGATCTTGATAGTTTTAACCCTTTCGAACCTCCTGGTACACCATGTGTACCACTAAATGTTTATAAAGTGTACCTGAAAAATACATTTCAGAAATACCGACAGGATAGTTCTAGGCAGAGTATTGATGAATCAATAACGAAATTCAAAGGAAGATCGTCCTTAAAACAATATATACCACTCAAGCCAGTAAAACGTGGTATAAAAATGTGGCTGCGATGCGACTCTGAGACCGGGTATACATATTATATGATTTTAATATATATAATGGAGGGAAACAAAATAATTGCGATGGTACTTTGGGAGAACGTGTGGTTAAAAGCTTAGTAAGTACAAATAGAGAACGTGATGTGACGGTATGTTTCGATAAATTTTTTACTTCTGTGAATCTACTTGAGACTCTAGAGTTCCCAGCTTTAGGAACATGCATGCGAAAGAGAAAAAATCTGCCAGTATTAGATGAGAAATTAAAAAGAAGCGAGGGTCAGGGCCAGCACATCCGGCCTTCTTTGCGTTAAGTGTCATACGTCAACAATGACAACAGTTAATAAAATGCTGAAAGATGGAAAAAATATCGGTATCATGCCCTGAATCTATAAAGTTTTACCGAGAAGCAATGGGAAGAGTAGATCGCGCCGACCAAATGGCAGGAATTTACGAATACGATAGGAAGTCTACAATATGGTGGAAAAAGGTTTTCTACCGTCTGCTAATATTTTCTGCAGTAAATTCCTGGATAATTTACTGCGACCTTAGAAGAGAAAAACTTCCTTCCATCGAATTTCTAATAACATTAACTGAGTCATTAATAGCAGAAGGTAAGAAAACTGCAACCGTCAGCAGATCCCAATCATCAGGTCATATCTAAGCGTCAGAGACAGCTGGGAAACATATCTTTGCATTTGCCGGTGCCAATTCAAACTCGCAGACGTTGCTCCAAATGTGCGCTAGAAAAAAAGCAAACCAGAACAAAACAAATTTGTCAGCAATGTAATATACCACTTTGCATGAATTGCTTTGCCACTTACCTATCATACTGAAAATCAGTAGACTCCGTACATTTTTATGAAGCTAAGATACTTTACGTTCATTTCGAATAAAAATCTGTTTAAAAATGAATACTATTTTTGTATAACTTGAATTTTTCACCATTAAATAATATAAAAATTTAATTCTATATATACTTAGTTTTACTACTTGTCGATAGAGGGCTGATGGTACAAATGTAATACCACTCAAAGGTACTGATGGTACAATGTTGTACCACGCCCTCGCCCCACCCTGCCCCTCCCATGACGAAATTGGGAAATCTTTAAATGCACACTTTTCAGTTATCAGTAATCAAATAAGTTGGTGCTAGTTAAATTATTTTTATTTAATAGGCTGAATGCCGGTTCGAAAGGATTAAACATCTAATAACAAATTTAATTTTCTTATAGCGCTCGCCCCACGGCAAGCATTTGCACACCTTTGAATGCATTAATGCCGGGGAATCATCAATTCCTAGAGTTCCCAGTTGGAACATAGGGTCACAATGTCATGGGATAACTTCTCATAAAAACCGTCTGCTACTCAGAGACGGTAAACATCTGGAAAGAGCTTTGAGAATCACCATATTTTCCTGCTTAAGGAGTACCTGTGGTCTAGACCTCGAAAATTTAGGGTAGTTTCAGGATTTTTTTTACAATAAAAAAATTAAAACCGATATTTAAATTTTTTTTAATTTAAAAATTAAAAAAAATGGCCCTGAAGTTGACCCTCCCGAAAAATTGGACCTGGACGGTGTTGTCCATTTTGGCTTTTGTATTTAGCCGAAATTAAAAAAAAATTATTGATCAGTATGACTGGAGCTATGTCCGGTACTATAATAAAAAAAATTTACAAAATGGTGCGGTTTTGAATTTAACACTCTAAAAATCGGGTTTTTTAGTTTTTGAATCAAAACAATACGAAATAATTGAAATATATTAATAATATAATTCTAGTACGGGTGATCACCATTGATGTTGTGAACAACATATTAAACTTTCAGACGATTCGGTTGAATAGTTTTTTCTTCTTTTTTTTTTTTGACAACACCAGACCGAAAAAAGTCGTTTCGAGATAAATGAGTTTAAAGTTTGAGGTACAGGAGCGCGCGGACCGCAGTGGTATCACAAGGGGCCTCTAACTCGCCTAGACGCTCGAAGATCAGACAATTCACCTAGATTGACTCTGTGGTCGTCTGTCGGAAATATATCCAACCAATTGAGATATGCATAAATAAATAAAAATAAATAATTGGCGCGTACATGTTTAGCCGAGTTCCTCCTCACATTTGTGGTGTGCGTCTTGATGTTGTTCCACAAATGGATGTGCATACAAAAGTACATAAGCATGTTTTGTTTTTATCTTTTAAAGTATTCGTTTACTATTAAACTTCTATACTTCAGTGATATACCAAAGAAGACAAATGCACCAATGCCATTTATAGTATTAATAATTTCTTCAAAACTTAAACAAATCTCTCTCAAATATACGTATAGGATTTTTTTAAAAATTGGACACTTTCCTAAAAAATGTCTTATATTTTCTAATAGAAAAGATTTTTTTTTTTTTTATATACATACTGACCAAATCAGCCACTTCACTTTTTTTGCTCGCGACTGTGCAACATTACGCGATAGATTCGATATGCACTAATGCATGTATGTATGTAAAGTTTTATTGTTGGAAAAGCGATATTTGTTAGTTCTTTGTTAACTGCAGCTGTGTTAGGTACATTAAAAATTTATTTACCTGTATACTCCAAGACATCTCATAACTCATCCGAAGTTATATTTATGTTTGTATGGTCTCTGCATTATAAAATCAAAACAAGGCAACAAATAAACTAACAACAAAATTGGTGTTAAAATTTATTAAATACTTACATCTAGTTTTAATGGTTATGTCGCATACATACGTACGTAAATATGTATTTGTGTATGTATGTATGTATATAGTTTTCTTCCCCTGCAGTGTTTGAAAAGTGTCCAAATACTTAAAACTTTGACTAATGCCTTAATTTTAGCTTTACTGCACCAACTTGCATACAAATGTACCTGTCCAATGAATGTATGTATGGATATTCTTCGTCACAAGAAACTTACATATGTACATATATGTTTTTGTATGAAAACCGATGCATACTCCTCCAAGTGTAGTGATGCATTTGCCCCTTCATCATGCAGACCCTTGCTTCTGCAACTATAACTCTCCACTTCGATTATGATTCGCAATTTCTCCAGGGCAGCTATGACCTCATATGTCCAGAGTTTATTTGGCCCTCTCATCTTTTGCGTAATATCGTCAGTCTATGGAATGCTATGCTGGCAGCTATGTTTTTGGGCATTCTGTACGAATGTATGCCCTAACCATCACATTCTTTGACTTTTACTGAAACGTATCGCATTTTCATGATGTATCAACGCATCGAGTTCGTCATTATATCATTTCACCCTCATCCAATATATTATCTTTAGAACCTGATAACATAGGACAACAAAATTGCATTAACATTCAAAAGCAAAAACTAAGGGTAGACAAACATTTCGGCGACTTTTTGACGTGTAAAATATGTATGGACCTGAATAGTTCCAATTTATCACATTTCGGGATAATCCGAGAGATTACCATTTTTAAGGGTCTGAAAAGGGTTTAAGTGTCTCAAAGTACAACCTTTTCACTTTTGTGGCCGTTTTCATAAAAAAAAATATAATTTTTTTATTTATTTATTTATATGTAAGAATAATAATTATAAATAAGCAATATACTAAAATTTAACAAGAACTCTTGCTACTAAGGCCTTCGGCTCGAGATTTATACTTATAAGACTATTTTAAATAATTTAGAGATAATTTACATTAAGTATTAAAAAAAAACAAAAACTTTGTGTTTAGTTTAGCTAAGATTTGAAATTTAAGGAGAGCGTTCATATTATCTGAGTTTGCTAATTTCAGATGGTCACAGAGGGTTTGCTGCTGCCAAAAACTGTTGTTCGGATCTGAATTAGGCCAGGGCATTCGTCCAGGAGATGTTGTACTGATAAATCTGGTATATTGCAGTATGAGCATGGCGGCTTCAAGTCGCCATTTAGTAAATGACTATGAGTGGGAATTGAATGTCCGATTCGTAGACGCACAAAAGTTCTGATACCTCTGCAAGGAGAGTCAGATGGGAAAATCGGTTTAGTTCCACGGGGACTATTTAATTTTGTAGTAGTGATGATATGTGGCCCAATCATGCGTGAGTTTTCTGGCTAAGTAATTTGACGCATACATCCGTAGGTCTTTAGGAGTGAGGTGGTTAAAGAAATGTAGTGGCTGCATCCGTGCTTTATTTTGCATGTTCACCAGCAACTTCGTTGACTTTGATTCCAACATGACCAGGAACCCACATAATTTTTATTGCGTCTTTTTTTTTCATATATAATATTTTTTATCATATTGATGAGTAACAGATAGTTTTTTGGGTTCTGCTCCAATGACGGATTTGCTGTCGCTGCATATTAAATGTTTTTTGCTCGATTGGGAGGCAAACATTACTGCTTCATGCAGTGCAGCTGCTTCTGCTGTGAAAGCTGAGCAGTATGTAGGCAGTGCACCGACAGAAATTGTGGCACCGTCGCTATTTGTCACACCGAATATTGTGCTGGTGTCCGATTTGGAGCCGTCAGTGAATATAAAATCCCATTCTGCACGAAAAGGTTCAGGAGCTTCGCTGTAGTGCTGTATGTATTCGACCGATGCTGTTTCAATTTTTTTAAGGCAGAATAATTTATTATAGAAACATGATTTAAGGGAAACCCACTGAGGGTGGTATGTTGGTGTTCTCATAAGGATCGGCGTCGATATGTTGTTCAATTCTTTGGCGAGTGTGATGCATCGCGACAGGACCGAAGGCTTTTTGCTTTGCATTGTAAGCTGTGACGACCTTTTGAATATGTTGTATAGAAGTTTGCTCTTGCAATGCATAATTTTTGGTATTAACATCAGCGTCTTGCTCAGTACTCTGAATGCGATATCTGGTAGTCATGCTTCTGTTAAGACAGCTTTGGTTGGGGATGCGGCGAAAGCCCGGATACATCTTCTAGCGGCTCTGTGTAATATGGTGCTTGCAGTAGTTCTAGATGATTTTTGGCACAGTGACCATATATAGACAGGGCGAATTCAATTTTTGATAATATTAACGCTTTCGTTATATTTATTAGGGTTAAAATATGTACTAAAAAGTGTTTAGACGAAAGATATTTTATAATATTTAATCGCGATAACAAGCTTATACTAATATATTTACAATGGTCTTTAAATGTAAGTTTTTTGTCAAAAACAACGCCGAGTATCTGAAGAGTGTTTGGGGGATTATAGTGTTAGAAATGGAAAGGGGAGGGAAGATACACTTGCGTTTACTTCAGATGTGGAATGTTGCACACTTGTTCAAAGCAATGCTAACTCCTAATGATTTAGACCATTCAGAGATCTGACTTGAAATATTTAGAAAATGAATTTTTATCTGGGAAAGGTCGTTTAGGTCAGAGAAAATTGCCAGATCGTCAGCGTAAACAAAATGACTAATAGATGGGAGTGGTGAAATGAAGGAAGTAATTTCATTGAAAGCTATGATGAACAAAATTACTAAAAGAGGAGAACCTTGAGGACGTATGCCATTGTGTAATTTTAAAATATTAGAATTGTTATTGTTGATACTAACAAAGAATTTGCGTTTCAGTAAAAAATACTTAATTGTATGGTACATTTTGTTGCCCAACTTTTCAGCGTTTTAATTGCCGAAGAACAATATGAGGACCTATTCTATCGAAATCTTTTTCGAAGTCTAGGTTAAGAACTGAAATGTGTTTTCGAGAGGATAGAGCGTTAGAGGCAAAGTGCTCAAAATATAGAAGTGGGTCAATCACACCAAGAAAAAAAATATTAATATGTCTCTGGAATATCTTCTCTTGAACTC
This sequence comes from Anastrepha obliqua, assembly GCF_027943255.1. Lineage (NCBI taxonomy): Eukaryota > Metazoa > Arthropoda > Insecta > Diptera > Tephritidae > Anastrepha > Anastrepha obliqua. Next base: position 15,096,032 of record NC_072894.1, read on the forward strand.
ACCGTGTTTACTTACTCACTGTTACTTACTTGTTTTTGTTGTTCCCAAGCTGGGAGCTGGCAGAATAACACTTCCAATATACACTTCTCTCTCAGGAAGGGGAAGAATGTTTAAATTTCCCCATCTATGTACAAATGCAAGTGAGAAAGCGCGCCACTCTGACGGCGCTCTCAAATGTCAACTGTTTTTACATGGCAACTTTATATTATTGGCCAGATGATTGCCACATTCTGCGTTTATTTTTAAGAAAGCTATACATATTTACTAGGCGCTGCAATAACGTATTTTCGTAATAAAAAATCTGTACTTAATTTATGTTAGCGCTGCCGTCACAACAATCGAGTTACAACTGCCCTAATTTACATTCGCTGTGCACTAGTTTGAAGGCAGTCATAAAATGGATCTGTAGTGTAAAGCACCAATACTTATTGTGTACATACATATGTTTGTATGTATGGACATATGGTATGTATGATATTTCCATGCAGTAAAAACCTGAACTAGTGTAACAAATTTCTAGTTCAGAACTAAGTAATACGATTTCGGCAATCGCAAACCACTTTGGCGCTACCCATGTAATGGGTGTGGCATTGTCAGGCGAAAAGTTAACGTAAACCCAAATGACTTACATACCTACTTACATGCATGCTTATGCTCATTCCAATAAGCCGGAAGTAGTTCTAAATTCCACGGATGAGAATTAGTATGTGTCAAATTATTTGCGTTAGCTCCAAACCAGTATTAAAGTAGATAAATGAAAACTAGGAGAAATACAAAATTGACACATATACATCTGTGCATGTACGAGCCTAAGCATGCATATATGTACATATGTATGTAGGAACATTTAACAGACACTTCCTAGAACAAAGGCATCTGAGACACATTAACCCTTATGTCAATAACCGGGTACCCTTTTCCAGTAGTACAATTCAAACACTGCTTGATAAAATTTTTTTTCCGCCCGGATCCTCGTTATTTAGCCAATTCTACATCGATCCATGCTTTTAACTTTTTTTTATGAAATTAGCATTTGATTCCTGGTCGTCAAACTAATTAACGCGTTTGTTCAATAACCAGGGTACCCGGGTACCCACTTAATTCCAGTGTATTGTTCGTGCTGTAATTGTAATAAAATGAATATTAAAAGTGTAAAATTGGAGAAATGGTATCTAGAATTACTACATACAAATCATTATTATTGATAAAAAAAAAATTATGAAAAATATTTATTGAACATTAAAACATTCAAGACATTTTTAAATAGACTTTGAATGCTCGTCACAAACAGGCTTATTGCATTCTGAGCATGATTTTCGTGCTTTCCTCCTCTTTCTAAATTCACCTTTACAACATATGTATGTAGCACGACCCTACAACAATTTTTCGTCCGGAATTATCGAGTGCTTGTGGTTGATGTTGACTGGTCGATGCAACAGTCGGAGGTGCCAGAGGTTGTCCAATGACACTTTCCATTCCATTTCTCTGTAGGCGTCAAATCTTTCCACACGTACTGTTTTCTTTTTCCAGGATTTGCTTCATTATACTTCTGGTACTCCCTGTTTGCGTGTCTGCTAGTGTGTCGTATAATGATATCAACCATTTCATTCATGACAATCAATTTGAAAGTGGCCAAGATTGACAATGCCTCCGTGCTTCGATGAGGACCACATCTCTGGCGAATTATATTTCGAGCTGCAGTTTGACGTTGAATGGAAGTTTGTGTTTTATTCCATATTGTACCGTCCTTGTCCACAAGAAAATCAGGCTCCAATTCATGTGATGTGTCCACTTCAGTAGGCTCGTCGTCATCTTCCTCTTGCTCGACTTCGCTATCACGGTCACCTGGTATCTCTTCACTGTCAGAAATTTCAGTCTGACGTTGTGACTGTTCTCTCGCTAACGGAAACCACTCTTCATCCTCACTATCTGACGTGGAACTCTCAGAGCCTGACTCATCTCCCAGTAACGCGGCCAAATACGCTGACCTCACTACAGCAGTCAACCTAATAATGAAATACATAACAGATCATTTTTTTTACTTTCATCAAGGTCGTAAATTTATACCGAAATACTAATTTTATATAAGTTTACCTTGCGAATTCTCGCTTATATAGTTCTTCCATTTTCTTCTCAATTAGGGTTTTTGTTTTAAATCACACTGAAATCGTATACACTTCTCAACTACTCAGCGAATACTAAATGAAATAGACGCCAAAGACGCAGTCACATTACAACGCAGCTACCTTATGACGTCAGTTCTTCACGTCATAGGGCTCGGGTAGTCGCGCATCTGCCTACCATTTGTAGGGGAGCGTGCGACTACCTGAAAGGCCGGTACGTAATAAGAATAGACCTGGGAAAATGCAAAGAAAAAATATCTCAAAAATACTGTACTTGTTCAAACAGCTACAGATCTTTCAATTATACATATAATAACAATAAAAAAAAACGTGTGTACCACTAAATACGCATATACGCATTTTATATAAGTTGGGTACCCGGGTACTCCGGTTATAGAACAATGTCGAAAAAATTGGTTATAGACAAGGGGGTTAATTGCTTTTAAGGAAAAGGGAAGCAGTGCGAGCCAGTCATGGTTCTAAATGGTCTAGAAGCGCATGAGTTTGGCAGTAGTGGATTTTTCTTCAGGGCATGATTGTCCTATTTCAAATAACACACATACATACATACATACACACATACACACATGTGTATGTATTGTACATATATACTCGTGCATATAAAAGTTTGTTGCATGCATGAAATAATAACCAAGATGTGATGTAGCAATAATACAACGCAACAACAAAAAACCAACAAACTGTAACAAAAAATAAGTGCAAAAAAACATCTAAGGAATAGTTTAAGACGAGCTTAGATAAAGCTACATGTGTTGTTGTTGCACTTTATTGTTGTATTTAATTCAACACATTTGGTAAACAATGTGCAACCTGCAGCTAAACAATGTGACTATGCAACAACAATAGTAACAACACATCGACACCATTATGCTAAGAGATTGCACATTGTCTCTGAGATGGTGGGTCCAAGCAATGCCGTAGCAGGTTGCCATTACATTTCTAGTTTTCTTGTTGAGGCCAGTAATTTTTCAGTACACACAACAATGGTGCTTTTTGCCGACATTATCACGCCCAGCATACTAGAGCACAATAACATGCCACATGTTGGCTTCTGTGTATGTACGTATGTGTGTGCATTTGTATGCAAGAATGTGCCTACCTATTGTACCTATGTAGATATGTATGTATGTTTCTTGGGGTATCATATCCGTCCGTTATATGAGCACTTCTTCAGAGAGATCTGTCGATATTTTTTTTGTAAGTATGTAAATCTACATACATACATATGTACATATACGATTACATACACACATACATGTACATATATATGTAAGCATATGATGAAGGCCTCCCGAGTCACATTTCGCAGTTACATGCATACATACATAGTTACCAATTACATTCACACATGTATGCATGCATATGCACATATGTATGCATGTATGTGTATGTATATGCCACCATCTAACTGTCTCGCCTTTAATTCAGATACATGCAAAAATATTATGATAGCAATGGATCACTCCAAAGCCCAGCAGTAATGTAGAAAAATTTCCACCGAAGAGTTTTGCAGACTAGAAAGTTTCAAGAAAAATATTTAATAATGCTTTTGGTCCGAAACAATGGAGCCAAGAATGATAGTTTCACTGCAGGCTCACATATCTGCATACATACACACATACACACGAGCGCAATTTAATACTTAAAGCGAAATGAAAACGGCAAGTTCAGATTTCTGAAGAAGAAATATCTGCAGTTAAGCAAAGACAATTGAAATAATATACCTCAGGTGTAATTGAAAACTTAAAGTTACAATTTCTTCTTGCCACAATTAAAAGTAAATCGCAGATTAAAAGAAACATTGGAAAGTATCTACATATGTAGGTATGTATGTATGTAATCACTAGGAGATTTTCCTGAAATATCGCCAAACAAAATAGCTGAGCTGCGCGAGAACCAAGAACGACAGAAACAAGATTGCGCCCATCAGAGAGTACATGACGTCGCATTAGCTGAGTTGTACAGTGTTCCCAGTGTTGTTCCTTTTAAGGTTTTGCAAGAATATTAAATATTCTTTTCTCAACTCTTCTTAACATTGAAAACCTTTTTATATATTTTAAAATGACGTTGCTCAACACCAGCAGCGCCGTCAGAATTGGAAAGGACCTCTCCAAGCCGTTTGATACCAAATGAGATTTCAGACAGGGTGACTCGCTGTCGTGTGACTTCTTTAAGCTGATGTTGGAGAGCATCGTAAGAGCCGCAGAACTTAATCGCTCAGGCACAATATTTTATAAGAGCGTACAATTGGCGTATGCCGATGATATTGACATCATCGGCCTTAACAACCGCGCTGTTAGTTCTGCCTTCTCAAAACTGGATAAGGAGATAAAGCGAATGGGTCTGGTGGTGAACGAGGACAAAACGAAGTACCTCCTGTCTTCAAACAAATAGTCGGTGCACTCGCGTATCGGCACCCACGTCACTGTTGACAATTATGATTTCGAGGTTGTAAAGGACTTCGTATACTTAGGAACCAGCATTAACACCGATAACAATGTCAGCCTTGAAATTCAACGTAGAATCTCTCTTGCCAACAAGTGCTATTTTGGACTAAGTAGGCAACTGGACAGTAAAGTCCTCTCTCGACGAACAAAACTAACACTCTACAAGGCTCTTATCGTACAAACGTATGGCGCAGAAGCTTGGACGATGACAACATCAGACGAAGCGACGCTAGGAGTGTTTGAGAGAAAGATTCTGCGTAAGATTTTTGGACCTTTGCACGTTGGCAACGGTGAATATCCCAGGCGATGAAACGATGAGCTGTATGAGCCTTACGACGACATAGCGCAACGAATAAAGATCTAGCGGCTACGTTGGCTGGGTCATGTCGCCCGAATGGAAATGAATTTTGGAGCGGATTTTCTACTACTTTTGCTTCGAAAAAACTATTTTTTCGAAATTGTAAATTCACATAGAAAGTAATATCATAAAAAAGATGTGCGAAAAATTCCAGGGAGATCGGTCAATAACTTTTCGAGTTCTCGTGTACGCCAATTCGAAAAATATAGTCTTGCGAAAAACGCGTTTAAAGTTTGAATACAACGTAACTATACCTCTCCCAGTGCTCGAACGCAACGGTTAACGATCTATAATATAAGAAATACTTAAATTTACGTTCTAAAATTTTTTTGACGTATTCTTAAAAGATTATATTAACATTTTATGAAAAAAAGAAAAAAGTTTTCGAAATTTTACAGGTATCTGTCCCCTTAATAAATGCAGTGTTTCACGTTGCGTGCCCTTAAAATATATTTTCAATCTTTTCCCCGCTATCCTCAAACTTATTGACCGCTGAAAACTTGCTTCTATTATGCCGATTTTCAAATCTGGTACCAAGAGTGATGTAATGAACTATAGACCCATGAAACAATATAGTAGGTGGTGCAAAATAAAATATACTTTTTTGTAAAAGAAATAATTGATCCGCAGCATCAGCAGCCTTTCTGTGTGCGCTTTCTATGGTTACCAAACTGGCTGAATTCTCCGAATTTTGTATTTCATCATTTAATACTGACCATCAATTAGATGTTGCCCACAAAAATGTTTCAAAAGCTTTCGATATTGTTTCCCATAGTATCGGGAGTTTTATCTGCATGAGAACTATCGATATCGATAACTATGATTCGACAGCTGAGAGAGGCGAGGCAAACTGTGTTGACATTTCTGTTCAGTAAGGTTTGGCGCAAGTCATCATGAATCCTTTATCGCCAAAACAACGCTTCCAAATTGTGGAAATCTACTTTGGAAACAAAAAACAAATCTGTTCGCGAAGTTCATAGAGCACTTGCGGCGTCATCGGTCATCATTTGGAATGGAAAGTGCTATTAAATGATGTCTGTCGGAATTTTGTTTCCAAAATATAATAAGGTAAACATCGACTATTGCCAAGACCAAAGACATAAGAGTTAACCACAATAACGCAAGACAGATAATGGTGCACTAATGCATTAGTGGAGCAGATGAAGATGTCAACTGCAGGCTAAACAAATCAAGGACGGCATTCGGGCAAATGCATACGGTATGGGGGAGTTCGCAAATCTCCAGGCGCACTAAACTACGAATATTCGGCTCATTTGTAAAGGCAGTGCTGTTGTACCGAAGCGAAACATGGCTGGTCTCTAACACCATCACACGGAGGCTACAATCCTTCATCAACAAATGTATCCGCAGCATCTGCAGAATATTCTGGTCGGGTCTCCGCCTGCTGCAGCATATGCCGCCAATTGTCTCGGTTCCGTACCTTCGGTTCTCCATGCCCGAAACCCCAAAAAACCTGAGTCTGCATCTACATCCTCAACCCATCTGAGCGGGGCGGGCGGCCCCTTCTTGTATGTTTGTGGCACTTCTCAAAGAGTATTTGTTGGGGTGGGTAATCGGTATTAGACCATAATAAGTGACCTGCCCACCTCAGTCTATTGATCATTATTGTGGTTATTACAGACGGGTGACGTACAATTTTTCGTGTTCCGAGTTCATGATTGTAGGGCACTCGCCACTCGCCTGTGGTAATATCGCGCCAAAGATTTTGCACAAAGCTCTTCTTTTAAAGTTCAAAAGCTTCTGTGCATCTCTGAGTGACCAGGTTTCATTACCGTATAGGATAGGTTGATTAATTTTGCGCCACCCTAATTGGATCTTACATTCTTTGTTGTTTGGCCGAGCTTCTCCTCAAATCTGTTTTTGAAGTTCATTTGAGAAAAATTTGCAATATTTCCCATATTTCATTGGTAGTGAATTATTTTCACAAAAAATGCAAATACATTTTGGGCACTATAGCTCTCACGGTGGAATATTTACGAATACTCTTTTCTTAATTTGTTTTTTAGTGCTTTATTTTAATGGTGCTCGATTTTTTTTTTTTGTTCTCCATGCAACTACACCTGGAAGTAAGTCGTTTTTTTATTCCGCACTCGTTATTACCGCATTTTATTGGCAAAAAAAAATATCCCTTTTACATTGACCTAACCTCTAAGTTCTTCTCTATTCAATTTTAAGCAATTTTTTTTTTAATATAATGTCACAATTCATTAGACGATTTTACACATTTTTGCGTAGCTGTGGCATCTCAATATTTGCTGAAACTATCCATAGGTCTGACGAATGCTCAAGAAAGCATTACTAAACCGATGCCTTTCGCCATTCATTTTGATAGAAAAAATCGAGCTAGATGATTCTATTGGACTGTTACGTGAGCAAAGTTATAATATCATGGGAGGCTAGTGTGTCCGGGTATAATTGCTTAGAGCAATTGGTTGGACAGTTGTGAGAAATAAAGAAGTGGCTTGAATAAAATTATAAGATATTTTTCCCTACTGTTATATTAATATATGTATGTATGTACGTAAGAGCGTCACATTAGTTATAAAACAATTTTTCTTTAGCGGCACATTTAGAAGACACGAAAGTCTTAGGGACCTATTTCATATAAACATATATTACGTACATACTATTTCATATAAACATATGTACAAGTATGTTGCCAATTAACCACCGTCGTTCTCAGCCTGCCACCATACCACAAATTCAATAATAAATCATTTGTGGGTTTAGACAGAGTACCACAACACTTGCAACGATGTGATTATCTACTTACCTCTAACGCTTTTTGGTGGATAAACAACCGCTATAAAATATGCATAAGTTTGTACATAAAATATAAATCACACGTGCACATCCAACTAGGCAACCCAATTATCCGCCCAGCAAATTCTTTCCATTTGAACACGCTGTTACGTTCCACTTCATGGCGCCATGAACCCCCTACGCTAAATAAGGTTAAAAAGAAATATTCAAATTCTTCACATAAATTATGTAATTTTTCACTCATTTGCACAACACCCAGTTCAACGCACTGGAAGTCCAATTGTATGCAGATAAATGCCGACATTTAATAATTAAACAAAAAAAAAATACTCCCAAACATACTCACAGACATTTCCACATACATACATACATACATACATATGTGCTGTCATGTCTTGAAGATTTGAACCCACTTACCACTAAAATACTCTCATCGTGAACTGAATTAAAGTAAGTGTGAACACACATACACACATACTCGTGCAATTACTCCTAGTATAGAAACCGTAACATTCTACAACGCGTAGCAAATAAAATCGCGACATGCGCGTGGAGAAAAAAAATGGAGAAATGTTTATGTGGAGAATGCCAAGTACTTCGATAATAATGCCTATGAATGCAGTCGAGCGTCGTACCTACCTACACATACCTGCATACGTTATTATAGGCGAGTATACTGGTATGTAAATACATACGTACATATGTACATGTGTATGTTCTTCACACGCCGCTCCAACTTATTATTCCAGATGCGCCGGCAAAGAAACTACGCAACAGCTATGAAAGTTCATTAACAGTAGCGGGACAGCGCCACCGACTTCAGCTTCAATGACGGCATAAGCGCCGGTGCTATTACTGTTACTAATTACTGGTTACTGATTGTTGGTTATCAGTTTCAATGCCAAGACCCTTTGGGATTGTATTTGACGCTCAGTGTGGAAAGGACTTTGTAAATACGAGTACTAATAGAATAGTTATTTAAGAAATATGGCTTTTACTCAGATTGTGCGATTAATTTAAAATTATATAAATATACATATACAGGGTGACCGACGGGAATCTGACGTTTTTGGGATGGCTAGTACTCTGCCGGTGAGAGGAGTAGGGAGGCGAATTACAAGCCAGTAATCTCGCCATTCGATGCCGTTTCAGTAGCTATGGAGCGGTGGACGGTTGAACATCGCATGTTTGCGTATGACGCATTTGTGCAGAATGGCGGGTCTGTTATTACCGTGCAGCGACTTTTTCGTGTGCGTTTCAATCGTGGGCGTCGTGGAACCGTTCCAAGCACTTGTGACTTTTTTCTGTGGGGGTATCTCAAATCACGTGTGTACTCTCACAGACCCCGCACATTGGCAGAACTGAAAGAGGCAATCAGGAAAGAAGTGGCTACAATTGATGTTGAAAGGCTGGAAAACTGCATTCAGGAGGATGGGCACCACTTACCCGACGTAATTTTTCACAAATAATATTCATCTTCAAATGGCATGTCATGACAAAGAATTTTGTGTATTAAAATAAAATATTTCATTTAAAATAACTGTGTACTGTTCATTTCAAAAACGTCAGATTCCCATCGGTCACCCTGTATATTGGCGCTAACCCTCTTTTTGGGTGTTTGGCCGAGTTCGTCCTCCTAATAGTGGCGTGCGTCTTGATGCTGTTCCACAAATGGAGGGACCTACAGTTTCAAGCCGTCTCCGAACAGCAGATATTTTTTATGAGGAGCCTGCCGAGGGGCGACCGCTATTAGAAAAATGTTTTTCTTAATTTTAGTGTTTCACCGAGATTCGAACCTACATTCTCTCTGTGAATTCCGAATGGTAGTCGCGCACCAACCCATTCAGCTAGGGCGGCCATTTGAAGCCATTATTAGACATAATAAAGGATGTATATGCATATGTATTGGTGATTTGGCGAAGCTCTGACGCATCTTATCAATTATGAGGCATACACATTGGCTTTGTTTTCAAAAAACGTGGTGGGAAAATGAGCCCTTGAAGAAAAAGAGGAGTCGAAACTGTAACGCAGTAATAATATCGACAATTACTTCACGACTTTATTTTATTCGCCATCCTGCAGCTGAATTTAAATCCATGTGCCGAAGACTAAATCAGGAAGTCATTATAATTTAACAGATATTTTATACATTTTTTTATTTTCAATCCAATCAATCATCTGTCCGTTCTGTTTGGCTTGCTTCTAAATCGTTTACCACCAATTTAAAGCGTTCTCCGTTCGTACTTACTGCAATTTAACTTTCAATACGTGAACGGAATGCACTCGAGCTGCTCGCGCTCTGGCATGCGCACTGCAGTTCTCGCTATACTCTAGTAACGGTAAATGCACCAATTTAAATGAATTCTATTAATTTTTATGATCCATCGATTTATGCGTCGCTACAGCGATCAATCGTTCGAAAGATCTTTCCTAGCGTTACGGTTGGCAGCATTGTGACGCACAAGTAAAGCACGTCCGCCGTACGCGCTGAGCCCCTTCGTTCACCTCGTACAGCCACTCAGTTACTGCTCAAAACTGCAATTTGCTTCGCTTTCAATGAACTTGTGTCCAAAAAACTTGATGCATTTGCAGGTAACAGCACCGAAATTAATTCCATCGCAAACGATTGGTGGCCAAACAGAGACGCCATTTATGGCAGCACGTCGACCTGCCAACAACCATCAATCGTTTGTTCGGGCGAATGGGCTGAACGGCTGGCTGGTTGGTTGGTTGGTTAGTTGGTTACGAGCCAAAGCCGCAAGAGAATTGATAGTGGAGAAGTGTACGAGTAGAATGTTATTAACTTGTTTAAAATGCGCGTTGTAAAATTGTCGGTCATCAGCGTCCACAGCAATTTGCTTCGATAATTTATTTTTTTATGCTTGTTTGTTATTTTTATTATTTTATGCTTTGTTGTTGTTCAGTAGAACAACGGTGCATCCGCTCCGGAGTTTTTTATATGTATTGTGTGTATGTGTGAGTGGCCAAGTGTGCTTACGGTGCTGCGGTGCGTATGTATGCACTTCCGCTTCAAGCCAACACAGATTCTTGTGCACGCATACACTTGGAACTTCTAGCTGTAGGTTTTTATACCCTTTCAGGTTGAATAAGGAAATAATTGAATAATTAAAAAAATTCATATAAATGTGAAATAAATGAAAAATAGTAACGGAAGAGTTCTCTTGAGTAAAGTAAACAGGCGACTGACAAAATTACTTGAATGATGTTTTATAACGACCCAACCATCCCAAGTTGAATGAAAAGTGTTTTCCTCATTTCTTAATAGCTGTATAAATAAACAATGCATATTTTCCTGAGTGTTAAGTTTTTTCTGAAAATTTTATTGAGGGCGCAACTAAGTTCTCGCTGTTTTTGTGGTGCAAATACACCTTTATTCTGAAAAAAGTGGTTACAAGTGAATCATTGAAAGTATTGCCCATCGCTGGCTACTACTTTTTCCCATCTTTCTGGTAGATCTCGTATACCGTCCCGGTAAAACTGTGCATCTTTTGAGGCTATCCATGTATCAATCCATTTTTGGATGCCTTCATATGAATGGAGCTGCTGGTCAGCTAGACCATGTGCCATCGATCGGAACAGGTTGGTAATCGGACCGCGCAATATCTGGAGAATATGGCGGGTGGGGTAGGATTTCCCATTTCATTGTTTCCACGTAGGTTTTAACGAGTTTGACACTGTGAGGCCGAGCGTTGACATGCTGTAGAATCACTTTTTCATGCCTCTACGCGTATTGCGGCCGCTTCTCGCGCAGTGCTGGGCGCAATCGAATCAATTGAAGTCAATACCGATCCCCAGTGATGGTTTCGCTTGGTTTTAACAGGTCATAATAAATAACATCAACTTGGTTCCACCAAATATGATACATAGCATAACCTTCGCAGCATGAATATTCGACCGAGGCGACGACGTAGAAGCATGACCGGGCAGTCCCCATGACTTTCTTTTCTTTGGATTGCTGTAATGAATCCATTTTTCATCACCCGTCACGATGCGATTAAGAAAACCCTTCCGTTTTTTCCGCTGGAGCAGTTGTTCACAGGCGAAAAACCGACGTTCAACATCCCTTGGTTTTAACTCATAAGGAACCCAGTCCCCTGATTCTGAATCATTCCCAAAGCATGCAATTGCTTCGAAATAGATTGGCGGGTAACTCCTAATACTGAAGCAAGCTCTTCTTGCGTTTGACACAGATTCTCTTTGAGCAATGCCTCCAATTCAGCATCTTCGAAGGTGTTTGGCCTTCCTTCACGCGGACGGTCGTCAACGTTAAAATCACCGTCTTTGAAGCGACGGAATCAATCTCGGCACGTTGTTTCACTTAAAGCAGCATCTCCACAAACTTTTTGTAGCTCTCGATGCGCTTCAGTCGCCGTTTATTTCGAATCAAAGAGGGAAATCACTTTTCCCCAAAATGACGATTATTCGGCACAAAGTCAGACATTTTCACAAAACCCAAAAGTATATGATACCAAAACAAAATCACAATGGCGAGGGTATCGGTTATATCACGAATTATCACGTGTCTTTCAGGAGTTGTGTAAAGATTTGTCACAGAGAGTCACAAGGGGGGAAAATCGGGACGCCAGGTTTATGAACGGCCCCTAAGTGATATGTTTTTTCCCCCTACAATCCCTACAAAGTTCACCCCATTGAATTATAAGTTTTTCCAGCAATGAATTCACAACCAGAATTGTTGACCCTTTAGAAGTTCATCTATAGTGTCGTCCCCTTCAACACTAATTGCCCCGAAATCCATAGCATCTGCACCCTGTGATCAAGACCACTTACAAAGCGGTTTCACTCTATTACGAACGACTAAAAACCTGTTGCTATCTACCACAGATCCCTCAAGAGGAGGCTACTCGGCTTTCTACTGGTATAGTTAGCGAAGCACAGCAAAAATATCAGCAGACGAGCTTGCAAGAAAAAGTTCTTTTGCACATTTTTTGTGGGTCTGGCGTACCGCAAATCATGACAAGAGACATTTCCTCTAAGATGTAGCATCGAAATAAAATCACAAACAAACTCAACTGAGCGAAATGGAATATGCAGAGCTCTATAAATTGAGTAGAACAAAAAAATATTTACCGCCGAGAGGAATATGAAAAGATTGAAAACCTACTGAAGAAAAGCCGGATACCATAAGACACCTGCTTTGCAAATTCTTCAAACTCTAGTGGAAGATTCCGGAATTCATGGGTTCAGAAGTTTTTGAGGGGCAAAAGACCGAATGCAATGATTCGTTAACTCCACGAGTTGGTTCGCTTAGGAGAGAAAATTTGCTCCAAATGTTATAGAAAATGGGTTCATGTGTCACCGTGTGGTTGTTATGCTCCAATCCAAAGCCACTTCTTCCTCGACCAAAAATATTTGCACTGGCAGTGGAGCATTGTTGGGAAAGAGCGGGCATATTATTGATATATATATTTCTGAAACATATTCAAGAATGTACATATATTAAGTGTGTATGAAATCGAAATAAAAGGTTTTCCAGCGCTAGTCTCAACACTCAATAGCCACACCTCGTACGTGAACAATTTGCTTTTCTAAGTTTTACTATTGCTTCTTAAAAATAATTAGCAAAACCAAGAAATGTAAAGCAACTGTAGAAAATTCAAAATAATTATTTTTTCTTTTTTTGTTGTTGTTTTATTTTAATAAGATTTATTCTTTTCAAGGGTATTGATAATTTCTGATTCGCTTTTTATTCTTTTTCATTTAATATATCTGATTACGAATGTTTCTTTAACACTTCCATTGCAATGTTTTTCTTGTTGTTACACGTAGTTACACCAGCTATCGTAATTTTTGTTGTTTTCGTTGTTGTTGCAGTTTTTGCTTTTTTGTATTTATATTATTTCCTTTTTACGCTGCCCATTTCAGTGAACGCCAACGGCCATTGCCCATTGACCAACGCTTTATGACTGCTCGAGTTAGGGGTAGGGGCAGCGGGGCAATTGTCGATGCTAGTTTAGAGTCACGCCCAACGAAGGTCAACTTCCACAATTGTCGATAATTCACACCATATACCTTCGTTTGCAGCAGCGCTGCAAATGTCAAACAAACGAATCGAGGAAGATCTACTGGTTTTTAATGGCCTCTCTCGGTGCATCGCAATTCACTGCAGCTCATTTTTGTTTTCTGTTTTTTGTTTTTTTTTTTTTGCATAGCTATTGTTTAGTCGTTAACTATGTATTGTTGTGGCAGCAGCTCTACTGCACTACGTTGCATTATATCGTCTTTTGCTTTTGAGTATCGGTGGTATTGATTTTTTATTGCACCATATTGTTTTTCGCTCCAATATATTGGTCAAGTTTAATGGCAGAGTATCACATTTTGATTGCATATCATTCATTCCTCCCAAACTAACACTAATTACAAATGCAGCGAATCGGTTTTCACATGAGAAATTCCTCCGAGTCATTATATTGGACTACAGCACATAATACCCTGAGCCACACAAATATGCGTACAACTTCGCTAATTTCATTTACTCAAATACGCGTACCCAACCCCACTGAATGCTTGTGTTTCCCATTCTCTAATTGCACTTTTACTCACATTTTTCTGCCTTTAAAGTCTCAAAATATTTACACACTAAACCACTTTTAAAATACAAAATTACAATGCACTGCTAATGGTCGCTGTGACTTACAAAATCGTATTCATTACGAATCGCATTATTTCAGCAGATTTTCTGGTGGCGTTAACATTTTTATTTTTTTTTTCAATCAATGGAGTTTTAATTTCAAAGCGAGTTCAAACCAGAGACCTGCTGCCACACAAGTAATTTGAATTAAGTAATAAGGGTCGCCTGCAACACAAAAATTGAAATAAAACAAAAAATCTTTAAAGGCACTCAATGGAAATATTCCCCACTTGCATCTCCCGATTTACTACAGCACGTCAGAACGTTGTTTCTCATTTATTTCAAGTCTTAAACATAATAATAGTTTTTGCTGACCATTTAGGGCTAATATGAGCTTAAATTACTACAACGACAATTAAATAAATAAATTTAAAAAAATAGTTTAGCAATTCATAAAATTCATTCTTTCACACCGAAAAGACAAGTGGAATAGAAAACGAGATCTTATTGAATGCTGTTAGTGCGCGGGCAACGCGTAACTCTCCTGACGCGCAAATTTGTGTTAAGCAATTTAAGATGGAATTGGCACTTACCCACGAGGGAAAGAATAATGAGATGGCGCCTATCGTGGTACCGCTACTTTGCGCTCAGCGAATTTGACAATGAGTTACGTCGTTTTAGCACCAGTATGGCCAGTTTACCATTTTCGTAACTTGATTTAGCATTTTTTTATTATTTACACAGTCTCGCAGTTTAAGTTCTTTCTTCATGACATTTTTCTAGCCTGTTCTATTTAAAATGAAATGTTTATAATTTTGTAAAACATACATTGTTTTTTAATTAGTTCAATAATTAATATACTCAATAATTATAAATAATTCACTCAGTTTTATTCAGCTTTACTTCTTTTAACATCTGGTCACATTGCCCGCGATTGCAGTTGTTGTTGGTGTTCTTCTGCTTCTCTCAGTCAAATTTCTCTCTCGCTACTGGGGGGGGACATCAGAATTCGTTTTAGAGGAATGGATCCTATGGCAAAGTTTCTTATTTTGATCCTAGAATACGATTTTCACAGAGCAATGAGCGATTTTTAAATCGATCCGCCCTACGGTACACCCTATACATTTGTAAGCTTTTACTTCAAACTAATGTTGTCTAAATTTCTTTCATCTGACTACATTTTTTTCACTCACTCTGCATCTGCATTAGAGAAAGCCAAATTCATAATTTTTTGAAGAATTTGAATTAACCCTTTGACGATGGAATGTGGATTTTTATTTGGAATTTCTTATGATTTATTTAAGTTCTGACAACATAATCCGTAAGAAAACTCGTTTTTATTGCCAGCAGCTACGTTATGGATCCGCCCTCGCTTTGCCATTTCGTACCTAAACTGTCCCGAGGCAATACTAACGAATTATTTTTCTACTGGAAGTCATTTTTTACTTATTTTCGAATACTTCAGCGAGTCGTTGATCGCATAGAAGAAATGGGCATGCAAAAGAACGATGTATGTATGTGTATACATATGTATGTATGTATGGGCTTGTAGGTACATGCGTGTGAATATACTACTAAGAGGTGCGTGATTGGCAACACTTGCATGGCTTATCCAGCCTCGAGGCAACAACTGAATGGTTAGAAAGCAAAGTTCGACTTCTTGACGAACTGACAAACTCATCAGACATCAAGTGATCAGTGAATGACAAAAAACAAAAAGAGGTCATACCCGAAAAAATGTTTTGTTAAGGCAGCATTAGTATCCAAGCAGTATTTTTCTAAGCAATTTTACATTTGGGGCTCGAAAAAAAGTCACTTATTAAATAGGTTAGATCCACAATGAAGTTGCTGGGCAAGGCATTAAAAAATGTTCAGTTTTTTAGGCATAAATATGTGCCATGTGTGTGCCAGGCTAATAAATTAATTTACACGCAAAAGTCGAAACAGACAAATAAAATACGTAAATAATGCAAGCACACATTCATACATACACATTCGTACACATATACGAGTACATACATACATATATGTAAGTGAACAAATTGTGGTGGACAATTATCGATCGCACGCATTCTAGCATCGATACAACAAATGCATGCAAACAATTTTATTGCCCCGTTAATAAATGTAATCTAGTATATATGTATGTATATACATATGCATGTATGCATACATGCATATGTATGAACGGATGTGTGCTTGCATAGGCCATCAAAGTATGCATTTCACGTACAATCTATGTTGCGATATTCAATACAATATTAAAGTACGAGAAAAATGTGACGACTACAATTCACACATGAATTAGTTTTACACCTACAGTACTTTCTGGATATAACTGCCCCCATTATTGGGTTTCTTCGCCTGAATGAAAATTTGTGCAGTAGCCCAACATTTTGTGGAAGGAGTAGCGGCTTTTATAGAATTAATTTTGCCTGGTTCACGATTTTTTTATTATTAATTTTTTTTTATTGAAGTGAAACTTCTTAGGCGTCGATGGACGAGCGAGAATGGAGAGTAAAATTTCAAGGCCATGCAACGTTTTGGGCATTTTCGTTCCGCGAGAGAAAAAAGGTATAACGTAGAGGAAAAGGAGAGAGAGAGAGAAAGTTACATATACCTTATATATTTTATAGCAATTTACCATCATAAATTCATTCATTTTCGGTTGATCATTTGCTGTTGACCGTCTCATATTTGACAGTTTATATTTTGTATTATATCATTACGGGCATCAGTCACAACGCTCTGTTTAAATTTCGGCTTATTTAAGGTTTTTTGCAATGTTAATCCTTTTTTTCCAATCCAATGGGTTTTCCGCATTGTTGCTGCAATGAATGAAAAGCGTTAACCAAAAGATTTCAGATTGTTCAGACTTGAACACAGGGAAATATATTTCGATATAAAGGATGGTTAAGTTTCAAGGGCCGGTGTTAATTTTTCATAAAATACAATTTTTTTAGGAAATTATTGTCATTTCTTTTTATTATGATAATATTGGTATGGCTCAATTACGTATGGAGCCATTGTTTCGTTAGCTGTGTGACAAGTGGCACCGTCCACAGACTGTTGAAACCACATATCGTCCACATCCATATCTTCCAATTCTGGCCATAAAAAGTTCGTTATCATCTCACGATAGCGAACACTATTCACGGTAACTGCCTGACCGCCCTCATTTTGGAAAAAATACGGCCCAATGATGCCGCCGGCCCATAAACCGCACCAAACAGTCACTCTTTGTGGGTGCATTGGTTTTTCGGCAATCACTCTTGGATTATCATTCGCCCAAATGCGGCAATTCTGCTTATTGACGAATCCACTGAGGTGAAAATGTGCCTCATCACTGAAGATGAAGTGCGCGATATGCATTTTGATTTGAACGCCCGTTTTCATAATAAGCCTGAATAACTTTAACGCGTTGCTTGATTGTGTATCTTTCCATGGTTCAAATTGAGTTAGTTTGAAATTGAAAAATGTCAAATGAAATGCACAAAAAAACTTGACGTTTAGGTGTGGTTTACATTCAACATCGTCGCCCTTGAAATTTAACCACCCTTTACTTACAATTTCTTAGCTGCTGATGGTAGAGCAATCTTTTTGGTTTTAATTATTTCGTCCAAGCTCAGATCCATAGTCGTTGCGTGCCGTATTTCTTTTTTTCCTCGATAATTGGTAAATTAAGAATTTTTTAACTGATTTTCCTTCAAATATTACGAAAAAGAAACAATTTTGTCCCCGTGTACGTCGGTAAAAAAAACCGATTGATGTTTAGTGCAAAGTTGGATGCGCTTGCTCTATTGTGAATAGTATGTAAGCACTGCTATGAGGTAAAAGTAAGACACTTATGCCGAAGCAAATTTTATTTCAACGTCGCTGCTAGGTATTCGCAGGGCAGATTCAATTTGAAGAATGTTTAGGAATTAACGCAGTTAGGGCCTCCGCACACGGGCCATAACGTCGTTAGTGGCTTGTCCGCACACTATGCAACTATCTATCGTAAAAGTACGAGTTGTCAATATGTCGAGCGATGAAGCGGAATTTATTTGTAAATTTTGTCTATTTGTATTCTCTGCAAATGTTGTGAATTTATTTAGATATATATTCTTTCTCTCTGTCTCTCTCTCTCTCTCTCTCATTCTCTTTCGGGTCTCTCCCTCTTTCTTTGTCTGCCTTGAAAGTTTCACTTCTGTTATGTGTACTACGCTACACACACTTTTTTCTTATTAACGTTTCTTAATCGTCGGTTAAAGTACTAGAATTTTGAGCAACTTTTTTTAGAGCTTATATCCAGTAAGTACTGTGCATAAAAGATAAAATAAATTAAATATTTATTACACGAAAATCGACTGTGTGCAGCTACGCATGCAGAAAATGTAGTTTCCGTTAGAGCGAATGAACAGCTTGCTGTTGTTGCATGCCAATCCACATTTTAAGCATTATTTATATTGTATGCATGTATGTATGTGTAAATGTATGCGTGTATGCAAATAGGTGCTAGCATCTTATTGCAACACACGCCTCAAAACCAGTAGCAGTTCACAAACCTCACCTATACAAAAGCTAAAGATTAATGTAGAGTATCGAATTTTCAGAGCTGACTTTCTGAGGGAATTTTCATTCCGTATGCCTATGTAATAGCAGGTGTGGCTTTTGAGCAACGAAACTGGCGCTGTAAAACATTTATTTTGATTTCATATACACACATTCGAGTACATGCACATCTTTGTATGTATGTATGTACTACTTATTATCACCTAAAACAGCCAAAACGATTCTTGATGTGTTCAAAACAGCCTTCAGTGTGGGCTGTTCAAGGAAGCGTACTTCTGTGGGCTTCTTCAAGACAAATGCCAGCTATTTTTCACAGCTTCAACGAACTCAAATATGGTTATGGTCAAATTTCACAATGCGAAAGAAGCCTATGGCTAAACTAATTTGTTTACAGAAGTGCAAGGAATGCATTAGAACGAGTAGGATTCACTCTAAGCAGCCAGCGGACGTTATTGTCTTTTCGTGACTAATTTTTTTTTGTGCATGACATAAATGGCAAAAATAGTCCGGGAACCAGGGGTCGATTTTGGACTGCGTTTTTGTACCGTTAAATTCTTGACTATACTTGTAATTTAGCTTTCATGAATAATGAAAGTGAGCGTCAGCTGGCGCACCCGCGGGGGGTGTAATTGTGAGAGGGTACGAAACGTGTCGAAAAAGAATGTATCATTGCGTTCATACATCTCGGCGGCGCGTGGAATTTGCAATGCTTCGGCTGACGGTCTTTCCACCGCTATAAACGCAGCTGACCATAATTATTATATTTTCATATGTATCCAAAATTATGTAAAAAAATTTCAATCGGCATAAAGTAGTTTTACTTTGTAATTTATTTTACAAGTTCGCCTGTTCAGCTGACATATTTGCCCCCCTCTACGGCGCAGCTGACTATTTTTTTTTTATTCTACTAAATGTCAACAATACACAAAAAAATTTCAGCCGGTATTAAATGGGTTGTTAAAAAATTTTTTGGGACACATTTCGCTGCATCCCACGCACGTACCCACCGCTACTGGACCAGCTGACGGTTGGTTTCGTCATCCATTGGATGACGTCTGCCTTCAGTATTAAAATCAGGCGGCATGAAATGATGAGGTCAAAATGACCCCTGGCGCCCGGACTAAAAAGGGCAATGGGTTGGAGCAAAATGTGGTGAAGATTTTATTGTTTAGTGCGGACCAAAATTGTTGCCATTGGCAATTTCATACAAAAAGTTGATGATGTTGAAATTGAGACCGAACCCAAGTGTTTATGATATTTTTTTAGAAATGCCACAAATATTGCTGCATTCCACTGGCTACATTATTTGCCCAAACGAGGAAGTTAAGCAATGCATCAGATAAATTACAAAGAATTTTTTTATTTTAATAACCGTAACTCATTTGAACGCTTCTTCAACAGGAATTTAATAATTTTCTGAAGGGCTTGAAATTTTTCAAAACAGAAAAATTATTAATTTCAATATTAAAAATTTATTGAACGCTTTTTCAACAAGAATCTAATAATTTTTTGAAAGGCTTGCAATTTTTTAAATCAGAAGAATTTTTAATTTTATTATTTAAATTTTATTTATAAACTTAATTCAATGCTTTTTCAATAGGAATTTAATAACTTTTTAAGAACTTGATTTTTTTGAAAACAAAATAAAATAAAACATTTAGGGGTTATTGTCTTCTGGTGATTTCTTCTAGAGTCAGTCTCATTATTTAATAAACACACCTCGCATGTACATTAATTCAAATAATT
Source organism: Anastrepha obliqua (assembly GCF_027943255.1). NCBI lineage: Eukaryota > Metazoa > Arthropoda > Insecta > Diptera > Tephritidae > Anastrepha > Anastrepha obliqua. The sequence continues at coordinate 15,116,675 of NC_072894.1, forward strand.
GTGGTATTTTGTATTAGGACATATCAAATAATGATTTATAGTTCTCACTTTCACATAAAACGAATGCTAATAATAACACAAGACTGGCGCATACGTCCTTGAAAGGTCAAACTTCACCACCAATTTGTGTTATTAATATCGATATTTTCCATCAAATGGATCTACGGTTTTTCCGCATCCGCAGGACAAATAGGAGAGGCAGAAGTTGAAAAGATCTTTTATAGCGGAATTGCACTGATAGGTTTGCCATTGCTAGCAAAAGGGCCATCGCTGATTGAAAATATTTGTTTGGTTGTTTAATATCCACAGTGAGTACTCAAGATCGTCTGCTGGTACATATATTTATTACACATATACACTTGACTTCAGTGTCGCCGTTTGACTTTCCTGTACAATTGACTCTCGTCATCTCGAAGCAGCAGAAGGAGCTGTAGGCGATTCCAAAGCCAGCTTAGTAAAAGCCTTTTGAAGATTGGTTACCATGGAGACTACTAAAATACCTATTGAAGATCATGGAAATATGTAGGCTAGGTTAGGTTAGGTTTGCCAGCACGTAGAGACAGCGATGCCACTTAGACCACGAAATGGGTCCGTTGTGCGCCGCAGGAGCTGGGCTACATTTCCCTTTCCATATTGAACCATCCTGAGCTTTTGACAAAGCGTAAAGGGTTGTTGATACCTAAAGTGTATAGATTATCTGTATTCATTAAAAAGTAGGATCTTAAATATCGGTTCCTGCTTCTGGTTAGAGCCGGACATGCGCAAAAAAGGTGTTGAATTGAATTTCCAACTCCTCCTCATTTCTACAGCTACGACAGAAATCATGCATGTACACGCCTAATCTCCTTGCATGATTCCCTATGAGACAATGTCCTGTGAGGGCCCCTACTAAGGTCCTAATTTGAAGGCTATTCAATTTTATAATATTTTTGGGCAGGCGTAGATTTAGCCTTGGCCATGTTTGCCTAGCAATTTCACAGGTATTGACACTAATCCATCTTTGATTTACAGATCTGATTAGTGCGTTCTTAATAAGAAGCTTACAAGTTGCGAGAGATACCCCCATAAAATTACTTATGTTTGGCATACAGGTAACCTCTCTTGCAAGTTGGTCAGCGTTACAGTTCCCTGGTATATCTCTGTGGCCTGGAACCCTGAATTGCCGATGCTTTTTTTGGCAAATTATTTTTCTTTTATACCGCGTTGTTGCTTTTTATTACTCAAATAAGTTGGAGGTAACGAAATTACCTGACAAAAATTGTGCGTAGAATAGGAAACCAGTGCAAAAGTTGCTAGACTTTTTATTTATCGATAGCCAGAGTAGTATGAAATACTTTACGCAAAATATTTTAAGTAAATTCTCACAATATTACATTCTTGAGCTTACATTCTTCTTATCTCGATTTTTTGTGTTCGGCTTCCAGAAGTGTTCAAAGGCCGAAACTTTTAAAGCGTACTTTAAACCGCATACAACCGCAGATTTGCGCCCATAAATGATTTTGTTTTTGTGTACTTTTATTCGCTACCCATCGAGTACCTGTCTACCTGTCAAAGTCAGAACGAACAAGTTGTAGGCCAAAATACATTCGGGCATTCGTATGAAAACTCACGTATAAGCATATGAATATAAGTACGTATGTGTGTGCGCGTATGCATTTATGCCGCATTTATATACATATGCGTATATTTTATATGGGTATGTCGTGCATATTTAAAATCCATGCGCTGCGAAGTGGAACCGATGATATCCGCCAGTTACGCGACACTTCATCCCATTACATACGAAAATTAATTCGCTCCTGCACATGCCTGGGCGCCCCTGGGCTCCACTATTTATTTTGCTTCATTTTTTATACAACTTTATACAAGTACTCAGATGTATAAGTGTATGTGTGTGTGTGTGTTTTGTACAATTGACTCGTGCACTTGTTTGCCTTCGCTGCTGTACACATTTTAGGTAGAATTAACATTTTGGCTGTTTATTTTTACTGTGTCAGATGTTTTCCTTTTTAGCTATGTTTTACATGACATCAATGGTTATTTTGGCAATGGTAAAAAATAGTGCAACTGCTGAAACAAAACCGATTGACAATTTCATTATAACAGACGTCGCTACATGATGACATGACATGAAAAATTAAACATTCATACACACAAGCAAACCCAGATGTGTGCACACATGCATGCATACATTTATAGATATTTTCGAGTTATACATTAGCATGTATGTATGTATGTACATATGCACATTAGAGCGGGTCAAGAAAAGTTCGCAAAACTGGTATCCCACTTGAAGGTTTTTTTACTTTTACTTTCAATGCTTTACATGGCATAAATGGCAAAAAAGGGGAATTGGCTTGGAGCAAAATGTGTTGACATTTTTATTGATTAGAGCGGACCAATTGTTGTCATTGGACAAGTTGATGATGTTGAAATTGAAACTGATCCCAAATATTTATAATATATATTTTTTTTGAAATGCCACAAATATTCCTGCCGTCCACTGGCTAAATTGTTGTTCAAATGAGGAGGTTAAGAGTATGTAAAAGTGATCAGAGAAAATCAGATATGGATCAGAAGTCAAAAGCATCAGATAAATTACAACAAAATTGTTAATATTAATTTTAAAAACTTTAACTCGTTAGAACACTTTTTTAGCAAGAATTTAATAAATCTTTAAGGGCTTAAAATTAAAAAAAAAATTAATATTTTTTTGATAATACAATTGGAATTGTTGGTTATAAACTTAATTAAGCACTTCTTTACCAAATATTTTATAAATTTTGTAACGACTTGAAACAAAAAAAATTATTAATTTTAATATTAAAAACTAAATTGTTTAGAAACTTAATTGGAGCAAATATTTTATAATTTTTTAAGAGCTTACATTTCTTTTAAGAAAAAAATACCAAAATCATTAACAAAAACATTTTTAGTAAGATTTTAAAAGGTTTTTTAAGGGCTTGAAATTGAAAAAAAAAAACAAAAATTATTAATTTTAATGTGTAAAACTATGACTTGTTTGTTTATAAACTTAATTGAAATTTTTTAGCAAATATTTTATAATATTTTAAGAGTTTGATTTTTTTTTTAAGAAAAAATATCGAAAATTAAAAAAAAAAATATGTAGGAAGAATTTAATAGATTTTTAGAGAAATTTTGAAAATAAAAAATTTTGTTAAGAAAAAGAATAAAATTAATTGGCTGGTCATAAACTTTTTAAACACTTCTTTACCAAAAATTGTATACATTTTATAAGGACTTGAATTTTTTGAAAACAAAAAAAATTTTATAAATTTTTTTGTTAAAAGCTAAAATTATTTTAAAATGAAAAGTACACTTTTTCAGCAAAAATATAATACATTTTTTTAGTATTTGAATTTGAAAAAAAAGTATTCATTTTAATGTTAATAACTATAACTCGTTTGTTTACAAACTTAATTGCACTTTTTTTTAGCAAGACTGTAATCAATTTTTAAGTGCTTGAATTTTTTTTGAAGTAAAAAACAACTAAATTTTAAAAATATTAAAAACAAAAAAAACTATTATTTATAATATTAGAAAGTATAACTCGTTTGCTTATAAACAGAATTGAAACCTTTTTTGGCAAAAGTTTTATAAATTTTTAGGTGCATGAATTATTTTTAAAGAAAAGAAGTATTTAAAAAGTATTTAATATAAAAATATTAAAAACAAAAAAACTGTGTTATGAAAAAAAAAACTTTATTGTTTTTAATATTAAGGAATATAACTCTTTTGCTTATAAACAGAATTGAATACTATTTTAGCAAAAGTTTTATACATTTCTAATTTTAAGTGCTTGATTATTTTTCTTTTTAAGAAAAGAAAATATTACAAAAATATTTAATATTCAATTTATTAAAACCAAAAAAAAAATGTATTTTTAATGTTAAAGAGTATAGCTCGTTTGCTTGTAAACAGAATTGAATACTTTCAGCAAAACCTTGAATTTTTTTTTTAAGAAAAAAATATTAAGCCCCAAAACAGGTATTAGTTTTAATATTAAAAACTATATCTCGTTCATTTACAAACTAAATTGAAAATTTTTTTGCAAGAATTTGATAACTTTTTAAGGGCTTCAAATTTTAGCAAGAATTTACTAAATTTTTTAAGTTCTTGAAATTTATGAAAACAAACAATTATTATTTTTTCATAAAAAAAAATGTTAATTAAATTAGTTATAAACTGAATTGAGCACTTCTTAACCAAAATTTAATATTTTTTTGCGCCTTAAATTGTTTAAAACAAAAACAAAAAATACAATAACGGAAGCACAACTCTAAAAGCCAAACTAGACTGGTGAAATATGACTTTGAAGTTGAATAAAAAGAAAGATTTTACTGTAAATACAACTGCAGAGACGAATACTACTTTAAAAAGTAGCGAAAACGGAGCTCTTTGCAACATTAAATCGTTTATAAAAATCAGTCATCAAATATGGCAGTTATGACCAAAAATTAATTTAACGCCTTTGACTATTCTAAAATTCATATTTTTTTGTTTTGTACTTGTTCCATATTCAAACTTTCAAATAAGATATTATATGTTTTTTTAATTTTTTTTTTTCATCGCTACCGACCCAACCTAACCCATAATATATACCCTTTTATAAGCACTTGCTCTCATTTATAGGCTCTTTTACAGATTTTTGCCGACGAGATATGGCAGGTACTACATTTAGCCGCTGACTTTATTTTAATTTCTCAATAATTATAATTAACCAGCCATGCAGCGCTGCGCTTGCAAAAATGTTGCTAAATTGTCTCTTCTTCTTCTTCTTGTGTGCCAACTACCATATGTATGTTGTCAAACCATCAGTCATGGCGCTTGGCTGTTTGTATGTAATTTGTAGACTTTTCCTTTTACAGCTAACTCTTTCAGCAGCAGAGAGACAGTCCAACTAACAGACTGGCTGGTTGACCTTCATTTTCTACATTTCAATTTATTCAGCATTTTAGCTACACCTTTTCATACTAAACGTTTTTTCATTGTTAAACATTTTCACAAAATGGAGACTAAGTAATTTTGCTAAGAGCCAGAAACATTGACGCTTTTCAACTGCTTACGTAATATATGAAATATACATTTAAAAAAAGTATGTGCATAGATGCCAATTAATTTTTTCAACACACCAGTATAGTCAAGTCAATAAAAAACAAATTTTTGTCAGTTCGGAGTTTTGCAGTTGACCTCCGTCTCCAAATGTGGGCATTACCTGCTATAAATATTTACTAGAGGTATGTTGCAAAATGCACGCGTGCGCGAAAAGCCTCAACTGAGGCAATGTGGCTCGCTGTTGCACGAATTGCTGCAGCGCTCCAAGGCGATACACACAATTTCTATATACCTATGTATTATGTGTATGTATGTATGTGTATATGAAAATGTTGTACATTGACAATGACCGACAAATGAGCCCAATGAGATATATCATACATAGGCGCAATGGGACTTGAAATCAATGGCTATGAATGACGCAATAGCATTTAAGGCATCAATGTTGGCACAGCTCGCTTGAATAATCTGATAAATTGTAGTTACTTGTAATTGAAAAAATTTGGTTCATCTAAATATGGGATTGCTTGGTTTTATTTGAAATATTTCAAGTGCAAAAATTATACGGCAAACCCGCTGAAGACATTGTAGCCCCAAGCCAAGGCATTTCGGCTTCAAGCAGATAAAATATATTTTTTCGATCCAAAAAACTTTGCAGCCTACCTTGTACTCGTACAATCAGAATTCGACACTAATGAGAAAATCAGTTAAAAGAGAACTCAGGAGTGAACTCTTAAAATTAATCTATAGTTAAATTATTTTAACGCAATCTTAATTGGCTGAAGCTTTAACTAACTGACTGCATAAGAATTCTAAATCAGCCGCCCATTGATAACAAAAAAATTGGCTTTAGATTGCTGCGGAGAACGTTCACAGCAGAAAAGTTGCACTTCCTGCACTAAAATTCCATTAGATTGAACTCCGGCCGAAAGCTGGACGTAGCCTTGTCATCTTTCTACGCAATCTGATTTACCTAAAGCTTTAATTAACTGACTGCATAAGAATTCTAAATCAGCCAGCCATTGATAACAAAAAATTGGCTATAGATTGCAGTAGCTGCTCAGAACGTTCACAGCAGGAAAGTTGCAATTCCTGCACTAAAACTCCGGACCATTTGGAAACGACCCAAGGTCGCAACCACTAAAGTGTTTGTTCATTGTGTTCTCTCGAAGAGGGGATATCTCTTGTGAAGCAAGCTGTTTACAATGACCCCTACTAGGCATAACAGGCCAACCGCTTTTTCTGAGGTTCGCAAACGCTTTTGAAAAACGAAGAAGGTCCATTAGATTCAGCTCCGACGGAAGGCTGGATGCAGTCTCGTCATTTTCTTTGCATATTTGGCATTCAACAAAGTTTCTTACCACAATTATGTATGTACCACAATTATGATGTACTCGTTCAAGCGAAGCAATCCTGTTATTAGGACAAAAAAAAAAGCTCGAAAGTCACGTTTGACTTCAGAGCTTCAAAGCAGGAGTCCATTAGAGACTAGTCCGATTTCAGCTTAGTACGGCTATGCAAACAGTCTGAAAGCATTGAATGAATTACTCAGGCTTGTCCATTTTTCCGTGAAGTTGAAATGCGCGCTATGCCAATCAAGCAAATATGAGGAAAGGTTAACAGCTTTTATGCTAGTTTTGGATTTTATCATAGTATTATTACTAAGATGGGAATCAGCGTTACGACCTGAAAGAACTTGTGTACCCTTTTTATGGATACAGAGTATTTCTTTGATTCCAACTTCCTTAATGAATTTTAGTATTTCTACTAATTTTTTTAGGTTTATTCCCTCCTCTGGTGAAATATGTTTACCTGGTTATTTGCCCCGTCAGTACTGGGCCCGATGCATATGTTTGACGATTTTATATTCCACCATCTTTCAGAAACTTCAAGTTCCATTGGGGTGTATTCCCAGGTTATTAAGATCATAATTCATCCTACAAAACTCTGTTAGAATTCCTGTAATTATTCTAAAATTACTCTGATTTTGTTCCATATAATATTTAAATCGGTTTAGGTTAAAGCTACCAATCATTGATTTTGATTGCAATTAACCCGGTAGATTGTCCCAGAGGGATTTTCCTTGTTTTTTCTCCACTTCCTGAAAATAAAAGTAGAAGTTACCCTGCGTTGACCACAAAATAGTTTTGAGCCTACAAATGGCAGGTCCGCCTCTTTGCTTACTAATTTATCTGTACTTTCGCTCACAGTAATTCCTATGTGCCCATGGAATACCTACCTAACTACTCTCACACAAGATATTCAGCTTATCAGGATTGAGGGTTCTCGTCTCTCTACTTGAAATTAGATCTCCGACATGGGCGTTATTTTTAACTCAAAGTTTTTATTTCTAAGTCATATTATGCTATGCTAGCATTCAGTCTCCATTTTTGCTCTGATTTTTTTATCCATATGCCCTGAAGTTCTTGTATACATCACCAGTTTAATCGAAACTTGAGTAGGTGGTCTTCTTTTAAGGAACTTATTTTTATTGTTATAATAAAATACATGAACGTATTGAAAAGGTATTTGTTCGCTTCACCCTCCCATCTTTGAATTTTGTGGACCAAACCTCATCGTATAGGGTCAGATGTAAGTAGGTAGCTAGGTAGGGTAGTTGTCGTAATGACACACTTAGGCCTGTCGTAGATCTATTGTAATATCACAGCTGTAAATTAATAAACTTAAAACCATTCAACTAAACCATTTTTGAACTCGTTCTATGCACCAAATGAAGCTATCGTAATCAAGTCTAGATATTAAAAACGAAAAGTTTAAAATTTCTAGAGTATACCGGTCAGAAAACGATAAATTGCTCCGTCAGACATTGCACAGGATTTCGAAACAAAATAGTTGATAATATGAAAATATGCTCCTACATTTTTTAGTTCACTAACTCTAAGTGCTTAGAGAGGACCCCCAAAATATGATAATTCATACATAAGGAAATGAACTTCCTAATAAAGGCAGCACTGGAACACTTATCAGAACATATTCAGAAACATTTAAAATATTTCACATTTTGAAATAGAAAAACATGTTTTCAAAAACCTACTAAGGGGTACCACTTCGGCGTTTTAACAGCCAACATAAAGTAATGAAAAAATCGAAGACGATGTCTGATGTCTATACCGAAAATAGAGTTGGAGAAACGTTTCGAGAGCTGCATCAAAAGCAGTTGACGGAGAGTACTTTGAAGGCGATAATATCACTTTCGCGGAATAGACTTGCATTTTGAATTATCTGAATATATTCCGGGAACTCTTTGGTTAAGGTGGTAGCCAGTTTGTAATGAGTCACGAAATATTCTAAATCTCCATGCATCGAGCTAAATACAATGATGCATCATCCGCATATCGGCTATGTCTCACATATCCTATTAAATTGATGCATCAGCTAGCAAACATAATTTGATTGCTTTTAAATGCCACAAAAATACGCATTGAAAGACATAATTATTGTATATGCAGCAATTTGTATGAAAATACAAATATATATTCACTCACCGCCTTGCATATTCATGAAAACGAGTGCGTAAAAATTCAACTAACACATACATACATACATACATATGTTATTAGCTAAATTTTATTTAAGTGGCAAGGCTGTCAACGCTATGCTCCAGTAATTTCGTTATATGAATTGGAGTAGAGAGGTAAAAAATAAGAGTGGAAAAAATAAAAAGTACCAGCAAAAACCATCAACTAAAGTTAGCAAACAAAAGCCACTAAAGAGCCACTCCGGAAAAGCAACGACTATAAATTTACAAATACGCGCAACAGAAATGCATACAAATTCACATACACACGCACGCACATATGAGGATAGAATACAATAGATGTACATATATATATGTGTGTAGGTATATGTATACCCTGCAGGAAAATTTATTGACTCGCGTCTAGTGGACTCTGAACTATGACTATGGGGTTCACATTACTTTCCTAATAAGAGGCAGAAAATTTAAAATTTCTCCTCATTGCTTACTATTTAGCGGGCCTTGAAATTGAGGGCGACAAATTAGATCCAGATTTCGCTTAGAAAGGAATGACAACAGTTGCAGTTTCCAAAAATATTTGGCCTTATTGAAAAAGAAAAATACAGCAAACTTCACGAGGGTAAAGGGTCGTTCTCCCGACAGTCGGTTCTAGGTTACCGGAACGACCCGGAAACTGTCACTCCAGCCGACCAAAAACTGTTACTTCGGCAACATTTCTTGTACATATATGGGGCATGTTTATGCTACTCCTACTACAACAACAACAACATCAGGGTAATTATTTGTATTGTGTACCTTGGCAGTCATAAGAGTTTGTAGATGCCCGCTGACATTTAAACGGGAAATTCTAGCATTTGTATGCAACATTTTTGGCCATTTCAGCGTGATTTGTGTTGTTTAAAATTACTTGAAAGTTCTGTATCAGCAAAAATATAAAAATGGAATTAAATATTGAAAATGTTTGCGCTATTATTTAGATTAACAAAGCAGGAGTATCTTGATGAGGCCACCTTCACTTTTTGAATGAAAATAGTGGTGCCACTATTCGTCGCTTAATCGCTCAACAGTGAATTTCGCAAAAGTGGATGAAATCAAGTTGTTGCTCGAGTATCATAAATTTTCAGTCCATGCAAGAAGTGATAAATTGAAGTCGGCTTGGGAGTGAGTGGCGCGTAATGTTCTGTTAGATGTTTGGCCAAGCTCCCCCTTCTATTTTTTGGTAAGCGTCCACAAATGGAGGGACTTACAATTTTAAGCCGACTCCGAGCTTTTCTATGGCAGATATATACTCCGAGGTTTGTCATTGCCTGCCGAGGGGCGACCGCTATTAGAAAAACCTTTTTCTTTAATTTTGCAGTTTCATGCACAGATTCGAACCTACGTACTCCTAATGGTAGTCACGCACCAACCGAATGGGCTTCGGCGGCCGCCGAAAGCAGTCAGAAAAATGTATTCAATTATTTGCCTCCCATACAATTGGTAGTTAAAAAAATACTCATGGTTGAACCAAAAAAGTTAAAAAATCTGAACGAGGCCTTTAAAGACGTTTAGACAATGATAATAGGTAACAAATCGTCTATCATCGTATTTTATGTATTTGTTTTAAATATTTGTGTTTTTTTTTTTAATTTACAATATATGTACTTAGTAACCCTCGTAAAAATAGCTAAATAAACAACAAAAAATGGAAAAGGGTACAAAAATATTAATTTTATAACCAAAACCAAGTAACTTACTAAAAATATGTTACTTCATTAAGTTATAGAACCTGAAGATATTTACACGCCTTCGAATCGGTCACACTATAGCCACCCATGTTCACATCCCAAACGGCACAGTCAAACCAGCCTGCCCTTTTTGCAACTCAGATGACTACACGACTTCACACCTCCTCGATACCTGCCCAGGATTGAAATGCACTAGAAATGCAATTCATCCTAACTTTGAACTTTCGAAGCTACTCAACAACACAGATGACAATAGCATTAACTTAATTTGTATATTTATTAAACTAACTAAATTAAAACTTTAACTCTTTGCGAAAACTAGATATACATATTTAAAATTATACTCCGGTCAAACTCACACTACCCACTAATCTTCTAATACTCCCTCAACTGCTCTCTCCCATCCTCTTGTATAGTTACTTACCTATATTATTACTCTAGTTAAGATACCATAAGCCGAAGGCCCTGGCAGTCAGTGCTTATTTCGTAAGTGGAATAGTTATTAAAAAAAATAAAGTTATAGACAACATATTTTTCGCTTGCGTATTTGCACATTCACAATCAGCAAAACTTGAATATTTTCTGTTTTTTTTAAACCCCATTTCGCATTTATTTACAACCTGCACATTTTGTGAAGTATGAATTTTTTATCATTGTTTTAGATTTTCCCTACGCGGTATTTATATGAAAGCGCAGCCTAAGTATTGTAATGCAACGCTCGCATGTGTGGCCATTTCCCCGGCATTCCCATGGCTGCGCCAACAGTTTGAATGCGTAGTTGCCTCCGTTGGCTGTTAGTTTCCAAATGTGTACGGCATGAATGAGCTAATACTCACAGGGCGCCCCTCAGCGCTATTTCACCTGTGGTTTATCATATTGCTGTTGTTGTTGTTATTGTCATTGATGGTGGTGGTGGTAGTGGTGGTGTTGGTACCCCGCAGTTGCCCATACAATAGTTGTTGATTATCATATCTCATTCGCTAGTGACTAGCTGATTATTTCCATTCCCTAGTGAGGCAATATTTTTGTGGCTGGTATAAATGCCTATCGGAGTACAAAGAAGGATTGTTGGGGACTTAAAATGTTCGACTAGCAAGTTTTCTAAGCTGTGCCCTGCATATTCCCCGTGGTTGTCAGTGTTGTTGTGATGTTGATAGTGCATTCAGCTCACCACGGTGTTCAAGTTCCATCCGTCCGGCCGTTTGCCTGTGTGACGTTGATGAGTTGGCGATTGCAGCGTGAAACCTTGTGTTCATGTGGTTTCTGTTGTTGTTATAGTTGAATTACATTGCTAATGAAGATACTATGATACAACAGTGCTGTAACTAATGAAGTTTGATGTCGAAGTTAAGTGTTTACATTTGCATTACTTCTCAACAGGAAGCCAGCGGCAGTCAATGGGAATGAGCGCAGTCAGGAAATAAAGCGACTAACGAACAAATTTCATTGTAAACAAAGCTTGTCAAGTTAAACAAATGCAGGTGAAATCGTTGTTACTTGCGATCAATATATACAATTTTTACAAAAGGTTTTCGAGATGCATATACAAAATTAGGAGTAAAAAAATTATGTTCAACTTTGAAAGCGAACTTTGTATCCTTTAGTCGTTTTATTTGTCGTTTTCAATGTTGGCTATCAAGTCGTCAATCATAACTGTATGTTCAATATGGCCTTAGTGCAAACATGGGCCCCACCCAAAAGTGGTCAAAGGATGGTAAATTCCAGGGTCTATGCGGTGATTTAATCAACCCATTTTTTTATATGATTCGGTTTTCAAAAATTCCTCTCAAGGAAGTATTGCAAGAAAAAGTTTGCGACTTATTTGCTTGGAGCGCAGTTTGAAAAAAAAAGTAAACCAAATACAATAGAATTTTAAATGATTCTAATGTGAGTCATCGAGTCATTGAGTGGCCTCGGTAGTCTGGCGTAATTTCACTAGCCTGCCATCCCACAGGTTGTGGGTTCGAATTCCACGTAAAGCACGGTCCTCGCACTTTTCCAAATTTACCTACTTTCCCTATTTCTAAAAATACAAAACAAAAAATTCTCCAATTCCATTCCTCAGCCCCAAAAAAAGCGGCCGACCGCGGTAATAGCGCAGACACAAGAAATTTAGCGAAGTCCTCAACCATCTGTGCGATGCTTCTGGCAGAAAGATGTGAAACACAGATGGCGCTCCAAGCAGCAAGAAGGCGTTGTTCCTAAGCAACGACAGGTGGGCATTCCCACTATTTAGGACTGGTAGCGGCAGGCTAATCACCTACCCTGTCAGAAATCAAATAAACTAACGAAACCAACGCCAGACTGAGTCTTTGTCGGGGCCCTATGTCCCGAGAGGACTGAACACGGAAAAAAAAATGTGAGTCATCTCAGAAAGCAATATTCGAAAAATATTCGAAATCATGTTTTTGGTGAAATTGAATGTATTTGTCATTTCATTCAGAATGGAGCAAAAATGTTGGTCGCCAATACGAAATTTTGAAATAGCTCAACATTACCTCCACCTGGCGGATGGCCACAGAGTCGCATTATATAGCCCTTCCCCAGATTCCCCCAGCTCTAGAGTTATCTATTGATACGTAATTATTGTAATGTGCAGCAACTCCAAAGAGGCTTTTATGCTTGAATTTCTTTCTTACATCCGTTCCCAACTTCGTTTATCGAACTGTTTTAAGATATATAAGTTTGGGGATGGCTAATCGCTGTCACTCCCTGAGATCACACAAAATTCTCATTATAAAATATCCATATTTAAAGGCCTCCTTTCGAACAGAAAACATAAAAACCAATTAGTTATAATTTCTCAAGTTTTAGCAAGCGATTTAAGACCATTAAATCGGGCAAATTCTCTAATTCACTTCCAAGTGAATTTTCTTGAATTATTCTGAATACTACAGCGAAATTCACTCGGAACTGAATTACAGTTCCTACCCGAGTATATTAAATAGAACTATTTTTTAAACCCAGTAAAATGGGTGAATTCCGAAAAGGATGTTTAGCAGGTCTTATAAGTAGGTAGGCAAGGTCTGCCGCTTTTTATTTTTTTGCACGGCATTTTGACATTCAGCCGCCATACCCGAATGCGTGGGTACGTGACTATCATTCGGAATGGCCCAGGTTCAAATTTCCAAGCAGTAGAAAAAGTTTTTCTAAAAGCGGTCAACCCATGAAAGGCGCTGGTGAACCTTCGTGTGTATTTCTGTCATGAAAAAGCTCCTCATTAGCACCATCTACCGTTCTGAGTCAGCTTAAAACTGTAGGTCTCACCATTTGTGGAAAATAAACCACAAATGGTAGAAGGATATATTTTGACATTTATCAACCAAACAAAAACCTCGATGTTCATTGTGTGAATAAATAAATACTAAGTACCGTCTTAGCGATTGAGTGCCCTTTACTAGGCAAGACTATAATTTGTTCCTCACTTTAAAGTGCCTTTGACTCTTTTCGTTGTCTCAGCAATACGCTAAAAAAATTTGCCAATTACGAAACTACGACAAGGCACAAGTAACTAATTTGAAAATTACGATTTAAACTTAAATACTTTGAACATAGCTGCACAATTTTAAAGGGAATATCAATTGGTCTTTAAATATATACCAGGAGTTCAATAGGTGCTTAAGAGAACGCAAATTCCATCTCGATAAAGTGACTTGTAAAGTTAGAGGTCTGATCCAAAGCATCTTCTTCCTGTCTGGTTCTACTTGACTGGTTCCTTCCCTTCTCCATTCACCTCCTCTTCACCTGTATGGTATAACAACAGACAAATTTGGAATATTTGTCCAAGTGGATTCCTCGCAAGGGCAGCCATTTATTTTAACCTAACCCAGAGGTTAGTTGAGGAAGCGGGGCTTAAGCAAATTGAAGTATTTGTAAAAAAAAATTGAAGTATTTGTAAAAAAAATTGAAGTATTGTATTTGTATTCAAATTGGAACTGTCATTTTAAAGATTGGAAAAATGTCATTTTAAGAAAAACGCGTTTAAATTAAAAATATTGAGTTCATTATTACGAATTCTTGAAGGATTAAATTATCAAAAATTGCATCTCCATTTCACAAGTGTCACAACGATTGTACCTCTTCAAATGCAAATCCGTAATGGTACCTAATATTTTACTTTTTGCGCCATCACTGATTTTTGCTCAATTAAAATGTGAGACTTTTAACTTAACTATTTTGTAGAAACCACAAATTATGTATACTTGGCTTGCCTATGTGTCAGTGATAAATGAAACAGTTTACAACCTCCAACAACAAAAGCACGTCTTCTACTCTCAAAACGACAAATCTGTTCATTTATTCGTCCACGGCACGTTAAATAAATGCGAACTGATGGCAAGAAAAGAAATGTGTCTTAAAAACCATAAACATTACAAATTTGAAGCCATCAACGCCATCAACGTAATCATAATTGTTGTGCTTAACTGCCACAACTATGATTCCAACCGTAAAGACGACCACAACAATGGCATGAACGCTCCATAAAGACTTTCTGTCATAAACCACAAGAAACGATGTGCATACATACATATGTCTACAATTAGATACATACATACATTTATATATACACTGAGAAATATATAAATATAAAAATTGCAGATGTATATGTATGTGCAGACTTACATACATACACATAAAATGAAGAAATAAAATAAAATATGCTTAGAGTGCAGATACACAATTGTATCTGATAAATTTAAGTCGACTATAATCATGCTGAAACCCCAAAAGTAATAACAACAACAAAAAACACACAGAAAACATTTCAAGTTGTGACACTTTTTCGGTACTCAAGCCATTTGGACACTCCCCAGCCGCATGTAAACGGCTTAAGTTCATTTGTTTGTTGGAGCGGAAAAAGATGTTTCCAGTCAGGTTTGATTTTATTTCTAGCTATAAATTTGCAAACCAAAAAAGCAACAATATGTATGTGTTTGAGACAGCGAAATAGAGGTAACACTATTTACCCTTTGTTTGTTTGTTTGATTGAAACGATGGACTTAAGACCCGAACATTTTCTCCTGATCAGCACAAATTTTATCCATACGAGGTGTGTTAAAAAAATAAGGTGCATTTTCATTTTTCTCAAAAAATATTTATTTATTCATCAATTTCTATTTTAACTCCTTCAAAGTAGTCCCGCTCTAATATAATACACTTGTGCCAGCGTTTTTTCCAATCCTCGAAGCAGTTCTGAAATGCACTTTTTGGTATGTCCTTGAGCTCTCTCAGCGATTCGGTTTCTATCTCCTCAGTCTTGGGAGCAGGTAAAACTCGCAACACGGGGCCAAATCTGGTGAATATGGTAGCTGAGGCACGATAACGGTTTTGTTTTTGGTCAAATAATCTCTTGGTCTTGGCTCTCCTGGACTCTTCTATTGGGACGATTGGGCTTTGGTTTCGATGTCATAACCATATACCTATGATTCGTCACCAGTTATGACCCTTTTAAGCAAATCTGGATCATCGCTGACGTCATTCAACAATTTTGGAACGAACTTCGCTACCACACGCTTCATACCCAACATTTCCGAAAAGCTTGCACGGCACGAACCAATCGATATGCCCACATCCTCAGCAACTTCTCTAATTGTGATTCGACGATTTTCCACAACAATTTTCTTCACTTTCTCAACATTTTCCACGGTTGTTGATGTGATGGGGCGTCCAGAGTGAGCGCCGTCATTCACATCTTCTTGATCTTCTGTGAAAAGTTTGTACCACTTGTTAAACATTTTTTTACTCATAGTACTCGCACCGTATGCCACTGTCAACAATTCAAGTGTTTTTGAACACCTAATTCCATTTTTTATTCAAAATTTGATGCAATTTCTTTGATTCATTTTTTTCGATAGCAAAAAATCGCCGAACATGCAAAACACTCGTCTTATTTATGCCCCTAACATAGAAACTAAAGATGTTATATTGCTAAAACCGTGAACTTTCTTCGACACAAGCGTACCAACAGTCAAGTACCCGATAGTCAAGCTGCGATCAAGGTTCTAACCATGGTGCAGACCCAAACTAGTCAACTCCTTTAAGGAGGAGATCAAATCTCTTGGGTGTGCAAGCAACAGTTCTCTTATATTGGTTTCAGTACATGTAGGAACATAGAGGAAAATGAAATTATTGATGGTGAAATGTCTCCTACTAGATCACTGGCACTCCCCTGACTGTTGATAAAGGGGAGTTGCACAACTTATTTCCCCGGAAAGCGCAGAACAATCGGAACTCTGGTATTTCTTCGTGTGCTATTTCGAAACCCCTTTGGTCCCAGTACAATAGGCGCAGAACACAGAAAGGGCTGGGGACTCCACGACATTCAATTTACAAATTCTCAGCTCTGTTAACCGGTCACTGGACAACTGGCACGCACAAAAAAAACTGTTAATCCATACTGCAGAAGCTGTGATGACCTTTCAGAGAACGAGACTGTTGAGAGCTTTCTCTGTAAATATCCGGGCATGACAGCTAGACAATTACGGTCACTGGGTGCTTCTTTCTTCGCCAGTCTGGGACAGTACTCCAACCTAAATCCCATCAAACTTCACCATTACATCAACAGCTCTGGTTGGCTGTAGATATCTGCCCGTTGGAGGTCTCAAAATGGTATCAAAATGGCGTTTAAATGCTACTAGGGTGGGGAGTGCTCAACTGGTACTTCAACCATTTCACCTACCAACCTACCTGCTTACCTCTTGCACAGAGCAAGTTACCAGCCAGTTCTAATAAAAGCAAACTACTTAAGTCTTTTTAAGTATTAGTGTCAACAAATGCGTGCATACATACATACATTTTACGTTCTTTTCATACCACAAAACCAGTTAGAAATTGAAAAGCATAAGCAAAACTGAATATTTGACAAGTACTCTAAAAAAATTTGTTTATTCCTGCATTTAATAATTTGTGCAAAAGCGCTCATAGCTGGAAAGCTCAGTGCTTTTATTTTTACCCAAAATAGTTTTAACAATTTTCACTCTTGGCATTAAAAATGAATTTTCAAGTATATTATTGCATCTTAAATTTACTTATATGTATAAATTAATTTTAATTATAATTGTTATTGTAATTGTCAGAAGAAAGTTGTCACATTACTCGAAAAACGTTTACATTTTAATTATATGAAATCAAAATTATTACTCAACTTTAAGCGAATTATTTTGTGCATGCAAGTACATTTTAGTATTCTCTAACTAAATGCCATCCATTTTTAATTTTTCCTCAACACTTGAAAGTCATTTACTCGCTTTCGCATGAAACCATTCATATGTACATACAAAAGCAAATATGATAAAAGCTGATCCGAGTGCAAATAAATATATGAATATTTATAAGAATGAATTTAAATGAACAAATCTCATTTTCTTGCCAGCATCCATGTGGGGCATAGTAGCATCTTGAAGCAGATATCCCCCTTCCTTCTCTGTTCTTCGCACTGATCTCTCCACCCGCAAACTGTGTTTTGAGGGTTGTGCTAGGGCTACCTTTCAGAGCAGGCAAGATTGGAAAGAGGAGAGAGTAGGCACGGATATAGGTACGTCTGTTTTCACTGACGATTCCAAGATGGAGTCTGGAGTGAGAGCGGGGGTTTTCTCTAAATCAGCCAGCATTTCGGTCTCATTTAAACTGCCTGAAACGAGCAGCGCTTTTCAAGCAGAGGTCTTCGCAATCCTGCAAGCATGTAAAATGCTTCGGGATCGCTGTTGGGAGGGAGACATTAATATTTTTTCCGATAGTCAAGCTGCGATCAAGGTACTGTCGTCGCCGTATTGCAGTTCTCTTCTGGTGAGCTCCTGTAAGGAGGAACTCAAACGTTTCGATAGAGCAGGAAATCTCCTTTATCTGGGTTCCTGGCCACAGGAATATAGAGGGAAATGAAATTGCCGACGAGTTTGCCAGTAAGGATCGACAGAACCGGTTTCAGCTGTCCCCCTCTTTGGCATCGGTGTCCCCTTGACCGTTGATAAAGGAAAACTACACAATTTCTTTCTAAAAAAGGCGCAAGACAGAAGAAATTTGGGGATGACTTGCAGAAATTCTCGAGTCTAGCTCCCTTTTTTCTCCTCCACTACATCAACAGCACTGGATGGCTGTAGAAGGTTTCCTCTTCCCAAAACTTTTCTTTGCACAGGTAGTGGTCCACATTATGGTATCCAAACGGCACGTAAGTGCTACCTGGGGCAGGCACTCTTGCCATCTTACCTACCTAACTACCTATTCTTCAAATACGATGGCGTTCACATGAATCTTCGTCTGCAAGCCCAATTTTGCAAACTCTTTTAAACAGTTTCTAGCTCTACCTCATTAATGGCCGATCGATATTTGAATTAACGCCCCAATAAATGTCGAGTGCAATCCAGTCGCATCCGCAATCCATCAATTGACACTGCCAAGGCGGCTGATAACACCTTTGCCGAACTAGATCCGCCAAGGATCGATTATTTGATAGTCTGTGTTGCATGTGTGGTACTATGAAACCGAAAATCTTCCAAGTTAATATCTTTCAGCACACGAAAATTCGGTAATCATATTGTGCAAAAGGGCAGTCTAGCAGCACTGCAAAAGTCTTTAAGGGTGAACTAACTTCTCAACGACCACATGCGGGATTCTCTGGTATGAAAATTGGTCTCGTCAGAAAAAACAAATTTTTCACAATTAACATTTGGCAACTAAAAGTATTTTGATTTTTATTCGTGAAAATTCGATGTGAAGATGGAGAAAATGGAGAAAAACTTAACTTTAAAACGAAATTTTTGAGTTTATAATACGACTAGCAAACCCTGCGAACTCTGTTTCGCCACCAGATGGCTTCGTTTTTTGTAACATTTCGTTTGATGATTAAAAGATAAAGAAAAATTATTTGTTTTGTTTTATATTTGAAAAGGAAAAATTTTATTTCATTTCACAACAGTAATGAATTCATTTCGAGTACAAAAATGAAGTGTAATTTACTTGAACTTCTCTAAATAAAAAATGAAAGTGAATCCAAAGTAAATGCTGAATCGAAGCGTTATACGTGTCCGCAAATGATCCGTTTCATTTCACTAGCTTGTTTGCAATAGTCAAGCATTGATCCCCCATCAAGTCAATCCTTCATTGTAGATTTCATCGGTTATTTGCAAGATATTTGCGCAAGCGATGCAAGATATCTTCACAAATGTCGTCTTTGTATTTGTTCCATAACTGAATTGGTTGTGGTGGTGTAAGTAATGGATCCAGTTTGACTTTTGACAAAGTCAGCATTTGAAAGAACGTGCGCATAATAAATGTCACATCAAATTAACTGAGCAGAGTACATGCTATAAACCTCGCGGAGCTCGAGACCTTTCCAACGAAAGCCAAACCGTGGAAATCGGTTCGTGCGTTCTGGAGTTATAGCGTCAGGATGGAAAGCCCGACTTATTTTTATATTATAGATTAGATATTTTGAACTTTCGCAGTCGATACAATCGAGTTTTGCTTGCAACCTAGCCTTGTTCAGAAAAAAGAGAAAGAGAAGTTTAAGAAGGCAGCAGCTATTGCTCTTACAACATTAGAACAAAATGCAACTCAAAAGTCGCTTGTAAATAAATCAAAATAATTTTTGCCCTAATCAATAATGTTTCCTTTCTCATAGAATAGAAAACAAATTTTTTTTTAAAGCGGGCGGAACTCCTTCACTCGCTCTTTCCATAACTTGTAACAGTGACTCCGTCCCAGTTTCTAAAATATATTTTCATTGAAAATTCATTGTTTAGTTTCTTCGCTATTTGTTTTTAATGACGTTTCGTTTTCACAATACTCGTTTACTCCTTGTTCTTCTCATTAAACAGGCTTCACAGGGTTGCATAGGAAATCTCAAACAAATTTATTGCCTATTGACTATTAATTGCTAATTACTAATTTGAATTTTTGTAGGATGAATTAGGTTACCACTGAAGTGTAAATTGCTGAAATGTCGTTAATAGCCAATTAGATGCATGTCTAAGGTACCCACCACTAAGGAGAATTGCGGTTCTGTAGACCTAAAAGCTCCATGCGGCGTCTCTGATGCGGGCCCCCACAAGTTATCATGTCACTATTTACTATCCAAGCTTTTGTTAAACCCATCTGAGACCCGTCTATCTAAGAGTTCTAAATTGAATCCAAACTTTATACTACTTATAAATGACTCTTCATCAAAAATTTTGGAAACTTCCCCTAAGATATATGTACGTATATATGGTAGTTATTCAATAGCATAAGTCGGAACTCGGTCAAAACCGCTTATGCGATTATCGCGACAATACAGAAGAGGAAGAATTGAGGCTTACTACAGGCGACATAATTTATCTCCGAAGTCTTGATAGTTGTTGCACAAATCTTGAATTGAACTTATGAGGGCTTGAGGAACTCCCAATTTATTTTAAATGATTTTTACAAACGATTTTTTATAAACGTTTATCAAGCCATGCAGTTTTCAAGGTGGCGCAAAATTAATCATCCATTTTTTTTTTTTTTTTTTTTAAATACCTTTTTAGGATCTTTTACGCCGAAGTGTCGACCATTGGACACGCTACAGATTCAAAATTATTATTACCTTTTTTCTTCTTCTTCGAATTTGGCGCGATAACCGCTGAAGCGATTTTGGCCGAGTTTAGCAGTGCGTCCGTCGTTTCTTTCTCATGCTAAACAGCGCCAGTTGGACACACCGAGTGAAGCCAAGTCCTTCTCCACTGGATATTTCCAACACAGAGGAAGTTTTCCTCTTTCTCTGCTACCACCAGCTGGTTACGAAATAAAATGATTTTGAGTGACGAAAATCTTTATTCTAACCTTTACGCACTCCATTGCTTGTTTGTTTGTGTACTGCAGCTATCTAATTTACAAGTGTCAAATATGATTGACGTACCACGCTATTGCAAAAATTATAAAATTATAATTTCGCACCACCTGTTATTATTACTGGTATTATTTCTATAATAACTTAAAACTTATTGCCTTAAGTCTAAATCTTAACTCTACACTAAAATCAGCTAACAAATTCCAATTAAACATATTTATTCATATTATTTGTTGCGGTGTTATATATATACTTTTTTCTGTCTTCCATATTTATGTCTGTATGTAGTCTTTAGTTAGATTTTGGTGATTTCTTTCCTGCTTGACTTTTACTGGTTTCCAGTAACCTTCTGGTTCCACGTAATCATAATCAGCTGGCATCAATTGTTTCTTGACTACGTGATGTTTTTTGTTATCTTGTTGTGGAGGCGCAAATGAGTCCATCAGCTCTGTATCGAGATCCAAATCAATTCCAGGCCAAATTTTCGCTTGGATGTAGGAGATCCAACAAGCGAGCGTTGTTGCTAAATACAAAAGTCGCACAAGTTTTGCTTCCATAGCGAAGTATTTTGTATTACTGAGCAGAGGTCACCCTAAACAAAGGTATTTATGAGGTAGTAGCTAGCGATTGATATAAAACACATTTTTTTAAGTAAATCTTTACTTTGGCGATATTTGTTTCATAATATTTGTTCTGAACAAAATTGGGCAACATCAAAGGAAAGGAGAAAAATAAGAATTTAAAAGCAAAGTTAAAATAATTTTCAGCCTCTAGCATAAATCTGCTGCTTTTTATTAAATACTATATTACATTATTTTAGTAGAAAATTAAATATTTATTTATTTAAAGAATATTTATATATACCTTCTGCTCAAATATGAACGAGACGTTATCAATAAAACGGTCCGCGGATGACATATGGCAAAAATAAATTTTTTGTTTTTTGGTAGTACTGTTATAAGCTTACATGGCAAATTTCAGCGTGATATGTCACATAGTTTGTTTTCTATGCTACTGTAAACCAGTCAAGCTCGAGGGTGTTCTTCGAATTTAACGATGGAAATTCAAGTTGAACAAAATTTCGGCTTCAGACGCCTTAAAAATGTTGCAAACAACCTATGGGGGCTTTGCTCTATCGCGTGCACGTGTTTTCCAGTGGTACAAGTCGTTCAAAGAGGGCCGTACATCGGTTGAAAACTTGCCTCATGAACGTCGTCCAGCAACATCAGTAAAGGACGAAAACATCGGAAAAGTAAAGGAAATTGTGCTTGAAAATCGCTCAAATCGCAAAATCGGTTAACGCTGAATATTATTTACACGTTTTAAAGAGTTTGCACGAGAACATTCGTCTTAAAAGGAAGGAATTGTGGGACAACAAGTCATGGTTCTTGCATTACGATAATGCACCAGCTCACACATCACGTATTTGAACAAAAATAATGTTAATATCGTTCCGCAAGCACCGTATTCGCCTGATATGGCTCCATGTGACTTTTTTCTATTTCCCAAGCTCAAGTTGCCGCTCCGTGGAAAACATTTTGAGACAATTGAATTCATAAAAGAGAATTCGAAGAACACACTCGAGCTTGACTTGTTTACAGTAGCACAGAAAACAAATTATGTGACATATCACGCTGAAATTTGCCATGTAAGCTTATAACAGTCCTACCAAAAAACAAAAAATTTATTTTTGCCATATGTCATCCGCGGACCGTTTTATTGATAACGCCTCGTTCATATTTGAGCAGAAGATATATATAATTGGCGCGTACACCCTTTTTGGGTGTTTGGCCGAGCTCCTCCTCTTATATGTGGTGTGCGTCTTGATGTTGTCCCACAAATGGAGGGGCCTACAGTTTCGAGCCAACTCCGAACGGCAAATATTTTTATGAGGAGCTTTTTCATGTCAGAAATACACTCGTAATCACGCACAAACCCATTCGGCTACTTACTAAGTAAGAAATTAGTGCAATGTGTGCTTCAATATGGGCTGGTAGTCTTGTGGTGGGTACCTACCTCGATGCTGGCAAATGATTGGTAATGAAAATGATTGGTAGGCTGCCATCGGAGCGATAAAGTCGGTATAAAACTCAAGAACTCTCTCCACATTCACTCCTTTCAAGCTCAAGCGAGCTCTTAGATACTGAGTATCCAGTTTTACTAAGAAAAATAGTTCGATGTAGACTGCCACAATACAAAAATCATTGCGATCCTCTTGAATCTACACAGCAAACCCCTGAGTAGCACCCCTTAGCTCAGCCCATGTTTCTCTTCGTATAAAATGCCTCCAACAACTGTTTAATCGTATTCTTAGGAACAGCTGCGCTCTATTTGCCTAACAAGTCTGGTTGTTAATTATTTATATCTCATTTTTTCGTTTTTCTTTTTTTTTTGGGTACCAAATTGTTATGTATATGTAAAATTGCTTCCAATTCTTATTTTGTAACTCTTTACTTTTTATCAGGCAAGCGGAATACATACATATGTACATATACACGTACATATATGGTACATATGAATATGATATAATTTTGCTCGCTGACCTTATTTTTACATAAATATAAATATTTGTCATTAGTTCAATGCCAGCTAATCCATTGCCTAAGAATATTTTACTCATCAAAAAATGTTTGATGCAGAAGAAACAGCTGTCCAAAAAGCACTGGGAGTAGTTTTTCTTTAATATCTCTGTATACTACCCATTCTCTTTTCAGCTGAACCTACTAGTTTTCTATTGTATCTTTTTTCATGTGAACAAGTAATATTTTATTACGGCGATGTGCTACGGAATGTCGAGTGTTCGGCCATGCATCAGCGAAATTTCAATTAAAATACCAATTCATACTAAAAAAATTCTACTCCAATATGTTTTTAAAACAACCAGTTTTAGATTAGTTAAAACAACCATTGCATTCTAAAGCATAGTGCTAAGTTTGTATTTCATGAGAAATGGCAATCAAAATCCACACAAATTGCATTGTCGTGAAATAGGAGTGAAATTTCGTATGTATCTCACGGCAAAGTAGTACTCAGTTCACGCCGTAAAAACACCATGTTATGTGGGCCCAGCAAAATTTTTTCCCACCTATTTAAAATGCTCACGTCATTTAGAATAGAGCGAAAACTGAGAGGTCATTTGTGAGTGAAGTGCCTGAGTTGAAAGCTCCGAAGACATAGTGTTTTTAAACGAAATGTCTTTGCAAAAAGTATAAGTAAATCTTCTTTATATTTTTTTGTGACAATATGTGTACTTATATATGCCTTAAGTGGTTTAAAAACACTTTTCTTACCAAAATTTGTAACTTTTTTGAGCGCTGCTCTTAAATTTTACGTATCTTCTCCTTTAGTATTGTTGAAATATTACTGATTAGCGGCGAGCCCTGTTTTAAGGTATATACCTATGAAATGAGACTTTCAGCTAGTAGTCCATAGATGTCGCTAGAAGTATTTTTAAATCTTCCCAAATGTCTTGTTTTTTTCGTCTGTCGTCTGTCAACAATATTCAGTTCATTGTTTATTACGTTTCATACAACAATTTCGTGCCTTCAAACTACGATTTGCGGACATCGTTGATTTTCTGTTATCAATTGAAGAAAAACGCTTCTCAAGCTCATCAAATGCTTATTGAAGCTTATAGGGGACATGCTCTAGGTAGAGCACAGTGCTTCAGGTGGTTTGAAAAACTCCGAAGTGGTGATTTTAGCGTGGAGAACGACGACCGTGGCCGGCCACCAAAAAAGTTTGAGGATGCCACATCGAACAAGAGCGACCCGGGAATTGGTGGAGACGTACGATTGGGAACCGCTGGTACATACGGACTACTCACCAGACTTGGCGCCTTCCGATTATCATTTGTTTGTATCGATGGGCCACGCACTTTCCGAGCAGCCCTTCAATTCTCACGAAAAAGCCAAAAAATGGCTCGATTATTGGTTTGCGGCCAAAGACGGCCAATTTTTTTTCGCGCGGCATCCACAAATTGCCTGAGAGATGGGAAAAATGTGTCGCTAGCGATGGCTATTATTTTGAAGATTAAATTTGTAACCATTTTTGTTAATTAACGTTTGAAATTGAAAAAAAAGTCTCATTTCATAGGTATATACCATTACGTTTGGCTTTGTTTTTTTTTTTAATCAGATCCTAGTATATCAGCAAATTTTTTATCTCTATGTCGATTTCATTTCTATTTCATTTCATTAACTTACTGTAAGAAATTCTTGCCGAAAGAGCGAAGTCTTGCCCTAGCTAAACCTGGACATTCACGTAAGTAGTGAAAAAGGCTTTATTTCGTCGCCTCCACTACTGCAGATGCGATTGAAAGAGAGGTTAAGTCTGGCTGCATGATCCACTACCTTACAATGACCTGCAAGGGTTGAGTGACACATGAGATGCTTTTGCGAGAGCATCCTAATAGGTAGTTCGTCCTATGGAGTATTTTCCGAGTATTTTTCTGCGTTGGCTCTCGTTGCCGGTCGTCCCTTCACTTTGTTCGCTTCTATGTTAAGATTATGGTATTCGAAGATTGTCGCGTGAGCTCGTAGACGCGGTGCAGAGCTTTTAGAGGACGAAGCGTTTTGGAGTGTGGCTTTTGCCGAGAGTGCTGAATTTGTTTTCTAATAATCGAAAGTGGAAATGGATAGGCCATACAATAAGTAAAGTTGCGACTGATATAAGCAGAATGTTCCGCCGAAGAGGACGGCTGAAAGGAACATGGAGACGAAGTCTGTATGAGGAATTCACGATATCTGACGACTCACGCACATGGCAGCAGATAAGCTCAAAAGCTACAAATCGATTCCAATGGAATTTATTTGTATCGGGGTAGCAACTAATAATAATAATAGCGTTCCCACGACAGACAGTTCTACGTTACCGGGGAACGACCCGGCAGCAGCATTTACCCGTGCATGTATGGGGAATGTTTATGCTGCTACAACAACAACAATAATAGCATCATTTTCGATTTATTTACAAAGTTCGGAAACTTATTGAACAGAATATGTTCCTAAAGGCTACGTTTTATGTAAAGTTAATGCCATGAACTTGAACTTTTTTTTTTATCTATAAAATGCGCGCTTATTATGTATTATCCTAAGTTCAATCCCCACTGCAAGCATGCGACATCAAAAGGTTGAGAACGGTTTTTATAATAGCAGACGCCTTTCGAAAAACAAAGGTAAAATTTAAGGTACATTTCTGCTATCAAAATTTGTAGAAGATACTTGGCCTAAGCTTCTGTCAAGTTTGGACGAGTACCTGTATATACCATAGTATTATTGCTATTATTGGACCTGGACATTTCCAAACATTGAAATGTTTACATTTTCCAGAAGAGAGTACTCTCTGGAATGTGTGTACTAAGTGAATGCTAATTATCTTTGAAGTGTTAGTCTACCCCGATCAAGACTTAACTAGTAAAAATTTGCATAAGCGATCTCGTCATATTGGCATACCCACTCTCCCTTGTGTGCCTATGGCGCTCATATCTTTCATACAAGCGCCAGTTTGGTGTTGTTATTGAAAATGAAATGAGCGAATTAATTATGTATGCCTTATTATAACCCGGCAAAAATTACTTGTCGACTGGCGTATAATAAATCATCAATTAAATGCTAGAAAAAACCAAAAACTAAGTGGCCCAGAAACGAATAAAAATATAAATTGTAATTGCACAGCTACACAAATGCATACCAACACAAGCTTTTGTTAAGTTTAATAATTTTTTTTATATAAAAAACTTTTTCATCATCGTGAATTAACGATTCAAACTTATAAAAAAATATGTTCATGTATGTAACTAAATCACTAAATAAAAAATTAGACCAGTAATTCCATTCTTTCATGTATGTAGAGCAAACTTTTTAAGCAATTGTGCGATTTTCATACAAATTGTTGAATACCGTTGTACAAGTACAAGTACAACATAATGGAAGTACCCATATATGCGTATGTGTGTATGAATGCGCTCGTATGTATGGGTGTCTATATATGCATGGGTATGCATGTGTGCATGTGCGTGAGCAGATGAAAAAATTGTCTGATAATAATGCGAAAGCAATTGGATGGCTTGCTACCGGGTATTTACGATTGCTGCAGTCACCACAGCCAACCACAATGATGGCCACAATTTGTGTCTCAACCATTTTCAGCCGCCACAAATTTTAAGTTGTTAACAATGCCAACATTGTTTTTTTTAGAAATAAATAAAATAAAAGCCTGCATTGTTTATGGTTTTTATTGCTAAATAAATGCAGTAGCAATGACAATGCAAGCGTATTAGAGACAGAAAGAGAGAGAGAGAGAAAAAGAGCAATGAGGGCAAATAAAGTTTCAATTGTATTTATTTTTTATTTAAAGCGTTAACGTAATAGTTTTGAGTGAGGAGTAGCAAAATGTCGAAAAATTGTAAGGAAACATTTTTTTCTGATTGTTGTTATTGTAGCAGCATAAACATTCCCCATACATAAACGGAGAATGCTGCTGAGCTGACAGTGCTTTGCCAGATATAAATCCGGGTCGTTCCGGTTACGCGGAACCGGCTGTCATGGGAACGTAAAAATTTTAAGGAAACACTTTTTCCTAATATTTTGTACTGAATTGAAAGGAGTTAATCACAAGGAGGTCACAACAGTTGAAAGTTTTATACAAACGCTGCATTAAATAATTAAAGCACAGGATCCTCTCAGCAAGTTTTAACTATTTATTTGTTTCCCATTTAATTTTAATATTTTTTTAATGAAATTAAAGTCATTTGAACAATTTCCATTTGTTCAACATTGTAAGAAGAAGCTCAATTCTGTCGCAAGACAAAACAGGCTTGTACCTATATGGGCTCCGGGACACTCCGGTGTTCAAGGAAACGAAATCGCCGTCGAATTGGACAACCGTGGATCAGCGGTGCCCCCACAGGTGCCAGAGCCAATAATCGGAATCAGTTCCGCAGGAATCATGAATTGGATCAGCGATTATGTAGGCAATCTACATAAAGAGCGATGGTCCGGTCTAGAACGCTGCAGAACTGCAAAGTGTTTTGTGTCAAGCCCGAACAGTAAACTGTCAAACTTTCTAATAAAACTTAGAAGGAAAGACATTCGGTTCGGGTCGGTATCATTACAGGACACAACCCATGGGGTCAGCATATGACCACCATTAGAATCATTGAGGACCCAGTGTGTCTGTCATGCTTGGAGGAGGTGGATAGCACTGAGCACTTTCTCTGTGAGTGTCCTGCCTTTGCTTGAGCAAGGCTACGGGGTTTTGGGTTCCGATGTCGTGAGAATGAGTAATTTTCGCTCTCTAAAACTGGAGGATATTTACAGATTTGCCAAAGAATCTGGAAAATTCTCACAGGACTAACTATCTATATCTCTGTCTCTATTATTTTATGTGTCTTTATTTGATACTTTTCTCCTTCCCTCCTTGACTATCTACCCCTTTTCCAGAGCTTTAAATACAATGAGCTTTTTAGTATGAGTGTTTTAGGAGTCACCAAATCTCCTGGTGCTCTTTGGCTCCACCTTTTCAAATTTCAAATTTCATAGTCCATTTGCCTAAACTATACGAATCAAAGCCTCAAGCTTTGTGCAAATTTACAAAATCTTCAAAAAATGTACATCAAGACTTCAAACTTTTTAATAAGAATTTTTAAAAATATTTCCGATATGCAGTTTTATAGTCCATTGAATTTTGGTGTAATAAAGTGAAAATTTCAAATGCATCAAAAATCGCTGCAATTTGTGAGAACTTTTTTTGCTGGCGTTTTAGTGCGTTTTTCTGAAATAGCAAATGCCTCGATTTATTTTATTTTTTTTGGGAAACAAATAAATCATTAAAACTTGTCCAGAAATCATTGTGCTACAGGTATTTTAAAGAAACGGCCGGCGTAGCCGAATGGGTTGGTGCGTAACTATCATTCGGAAGACGTGAAACACCAAAATGAAGAAGAAGTTTTTTCTAATACCGGATACCGGTCGCCTCTCGGTAGGCAATGGCATACCTTCAAAGTTTATATTTCTGTCATGAAAAAGTTCCTCATAAAAAATATCTGCCGTTCGCAATCGGCTTAAGACTGTAGTTCCCTCAATTTGTGGATCAACATCAAAAATGCGCACCACAAATTGGAGGATGAGCTCTGCCACACACCCAACAAAGGGTGTAAGCGCCAATATTTAGCAATTCACACCAGAACAACCTGATCTGAACTTCGGTGATTGCCCTCTGGCAGGCAATGAGAAACCTTCGAGAGTATTTCTGCCATGAAAAGGGTTGCCATAAAAAACCACCTGCCCATGGCAGGCGACATGAAAGTGAAGATTTTTCTATTTGTAGACCAACATTAACATTAAAAATGTACAAAGATGTATGCGCAAATTTCATGCTACATGCATTAATTGGCATTTTGCAAAATGTAAAAATAAATATAAATTAGAGTTAAAAAAGTGCAAAAAAGTAAATGTTTTTTTTTTCATAAAAACCAACATATTTGCATTACTTTTAATAACTTAATTGTTGTCTGTTAAATGTTGCAGCTGAATTTAAAAACTAATCAGCCAATTACAAAACTTTCAAAAATGATGTGTTTGTATGTATGTGCGTATATTCTTTGCGGCAAAAATATTTTTCCTCCAGTGTTACTAATCCGAAAAGCCTTTAATACGCACATAATACACATGCATAGACAGGTATGTAACTGCGGCACTTAAATTTTCGGCCATTCCTAAAAGTGTGAAAACGACCGTTATTACTTGCTGGCAAATTTACTCGTATTTAAGTGCGAGTTTTAAGCCACGTAATTCAGGCGTGCGTACTTGCATTTGAGTACTTGCTTTCATGTATGTGTATTTATGTGAATATGCATGCATGTGTGAGTGCGCGCCAAGACAGGCATTTCTTGTACATTAATTTCAATTAAACATTCCAACTGTAACACAGCATAATTAGCGCTGGCCGCCACAATGCGCTACATTTGAAACAAAAAAAAAACACAAAAACACAAAATTGAATTATTTTTATTTCAATCACACGTGTGGCTTACGACGTGGTTGCACATGCTTGTATGCGCGCATTTTGGCATTAGCAAACGGGTTTTTTTACATTCAAGTGGCACAACTTATTGCCTCAACTGCTTTAATTTGAAGAGGAAGTGTGCCTCTCGGAAATGACTAAAAACTTGTTGATTCTGTCTGTTGCAAACGAGCGTAACTTAACATAAGCCTTAACACATTTACATACACACACATATCCACATGCATTTGCTTATCTATTTTTCAACTAAGCAGCTCTGTTTCTATTCACTGGTTGCATCTGGCAGACTTTTTGCATACACAAATTTATTTATTTTTTTTTTTTTTTCATTTATATTTTTAGGGTGACAATCTTTCGTTCAATGCAACAGTTGACATGAACGGCGTGGATGATGGCGATTGTGCTGCAACACCAGCCCCACCAGTGGCTGCCAGGCGTGCAACGCTAACACCTCATTATGCTGCAACAACCTCAACATCAGTTACGGCGCCGCGCGCCACTCCTCCCGGCATTGAGCGCTCCGGCACGAACGCTTTTAAGGCACATAGCGACAACTCAGCGATAACAGCTAACGTACAAGTGGTGTTGTTGCAAAATCAAGTGGACACATTGCAGTGGCAATTAAAGCAGGTAAGCATGCATGAGTAGATATGTAGCCACATGCGAGTAGATATGTGCATGTGTGTTGATGTAGTGCCCTTTTCACAAATTGTCAGGAAATCAAAAGACTTAGGCGAGCAACTCGTTCGCAGACCGCATTACAATTGTTCTTGTTGTTGTTGATTCAATTAATTTCATGCTAAGTCGACGCTTAATGTGGTCAATTATGGTAATTTCATATATTGCGTCTAAGCACACACACACGCACATACACATACACATCGTGGGGGTAATAAAGCAAAACAAAAACCAGAAAACATCTCAGCAGCACAACTCCATTATTGAGCTTCTAAAATAAAACGCTGAGTTAAAAAGGTTCCTTTCATTCCATTCTCATACCTTTTTAAAGATAATTGCGGTGCACACAAACAAACATCCATGCTCGAGTAGGAAGGTGTACGCATGTAAGCAGCGCGAGAAATCTATAAATTCATGAATAGCACAAATCAACCAGCTGGAAAAGGTGATTCGTCGCACAGCTAAACAAAGCAGCTGCCACCCTTTGTTCTGCCAAAGTAAACAACAACAAATTGTACTCATAAAAGTAAAATGCCGCTTCCAATGGCGTAGAAATGATAGGTACCTCCGCCCAATTGTGATGTTGGAATGTGTTAGAAGACATTTTTTACGATCAAGGCACTTGTAAACTTCTTCATTCAGTCTATTAAAAAGGCATTCCATTCACTACGCGGCAACTAGCGCAAGTTACGCTTAAGTGCTTTATACACCAGCGATCATCTTCGACAATCAAACTTGAGCAGTTTTGGCTGAAAGTTTGTAAGGCCAGCATATCGATCATGGTTGTGCGCAAACCTACAGTTAAGGTGCGAAATGTGATCAATCCACATAGAGAACAAGAAAAATGGGAGCTCTTTATCGAAACTCGTATGGGCTTATCTCCCGATAATTTTTTCGTATATCAGTAACACAACGTCAGTGTTTTCGTGAACAAACTGCTGTCATAACCTTGGTGGTTACATCTGCAAATCAGCTGAATCCGCCAAATTCGCTGAGAGCCGATTGGCATTAATCACACCTTCTGAATCCTCTTCAATGTACTCGTCTTTCATCTAGGTACAATACTTTATAGTAAGTTATGAACTCCTTCAAAAAATCGTTCTCAGCATTCATCTTAGCAAGGGTAGAAAGGAAATATGTTCGGTTAGAGAACTCAGCAGAATAAGGTGACTGTAGACTTTAGTTTTAAAGACTATGTAGAACTAACAGTACATACTTATATACCAATAATATGTACACAACTATTGCAACTACTTCAAAAAATTATTGGAGTGATGATTTAAAATTATACTTAGACTTTTTAAGCAGTTAACCTCGCATTTTTCTAAACTTCGTACAGATTTTTCTATCCGCAAACCGGATAGTCTTCACTGACGGTGCCAGCTAATTAATTGATTTCCCTAAGTTGCCGAATACTGCTGGTGGCAGGCAGAAATCTTTTAGATCCTGCCGAATGCTTAGAGAACGTTGAAGTGAGGGATATAAATTAACATTTTTCCTGATAGTCAAACTACGATCAAGACACTGACGACGCCATGGTGCAGATCCAAACTCGTCGGAGACCAAATCTCTTGGGTGTGCAGGACATAGGAACATAGAGGGATATAAAATTGCTACGACTGAATTGGTCTCAGAGGTCTCCTACCCAGTCATCGGCTTCCCCCTAACAGCTGTTAAAGGTGCGAGTTGTACAACTTACTTCCCAAGAAGGCACAGAACTGATGGATCTCCATTTCTTCGCATGCTATTTCGAAAATCTTTGGCCCCAGTGCAGCAGACGCAGGATGCCAAAAGTTGTGGGGACTCCTCGCTATTCAATCCCATAAGCCTTCCCCACTACATCAGCAGCTCTGGTTGGCCTAAGGAGAAATGCAGCAAAATTAGTTCATACCACTACTCGTCAATTTAGCCTGGCATCACTGTTTAAGTAGATGTTACTTCCCCAGAAGGAGTTTTGGGCTTGTATGAGTTTCAGAAAGAAAAAAATAATAATAATTGGCGCACTTAACAGAAGTATTTGGCCGAGCTCCTCCTCCTATATGTGGTGTGCGTCTTGTTGTTGCCCCACAAATAGAGGGGCCTACAGTTTTAAGCTAACTCCGAACGGCAAATGGTTTTTTATGAGTAGCTTTTTCATGGCAGAAATACACTCGGAGCTTTGCCATTGCCTGCCGAGGAGCGACCTTCTTCTTCTTCTTAAATGGCGCGATAGCCGCTTACGCGATTTTGGACGAATTTAACCAAGCGCGCCAGTCGTTTCTTTCTCGTGCTAACCGGCGCCAGTTGAGCACACCAAGTGAAGCCAAGTTCTTGTTGTAGCAGCGTATGGGGATTCCATACATATACTGGGAATGTTGCTGAAGTGACGTCCTTGGAGCCAAGTCCTTCTCCTTCCTCTTCCTCTGCTATCACCAGCTGGTACATCGAATACTTTTAGAACCGGAGCATTTATATCCATTCGGACCTAGCCAGCGTAGCCGCCGAATCTTTATTCGCTGCGCTATGTTTATGTCGTCGTAAAGCTCATCGTTCCATCGCCTGTGATATTTGCCGTTGCCAACGTGCAAAGGTCCAAAAATCTCGCGCAGAATCTAGGTTGGTTGGATGGTTCCATATGTAGAAGTCCACTCAAGTGGGGAAAGTTACTGATCGTCATTCACTTGAGAGTGGCCAGAACGATTCTGCTGCAACTTCCAGGATTAGCCCAAGTATCCTCTGGATAGCTTCCGAACACCCGTTCGGGAGTGAGATAACGTGAGAAGGCGAAGTATCCCAGGATAGTTGGTTGTGCGCTGGGTTTGGGACCAGCCACTTAAAAATCCCCCTCAATGAAAAGATGTACAAAACCTCGGATGAGAAGTGCCGATTGGCGACCGCTATTAGAAAAAACTGACTTTTAGGATATATGCAAAAATTTGCACGCTAGCCGGCACTGCTTAAGGAAAAAGTATAATTTACGTGATCTGTTCTAAAACTAGCGGCTAATAGAAAATCGAGCACGTACTACCAACAAAGGTTAGGTTAGGTTAGCTTGGTTGGCAATAAGCCACGCATAGACCTTTTGGTCCCTAGCGATACCAGATGGAGATCGACCTCTATGAATACCTAAAGTAGACATCATGTAGGATGTCCGCGCTTTTGGCGAATCTAAATAGTGCTGGGAGCTCCGCTTTTGAGACATCCTCCAGACCCTCGACCAATGGGGCTCCCAGGCATTTTAGTCGCGTTTTTGATAATGCCGGACAAACGCACAGAAGGTGTTCTAAATTTACCTCAACATCCTCTCTGCATTTCCTGTATTTGTCCGTGTTAGCAATGCCTTTCTTGTACGCATGTGCAGCCCATAGATTATGACCTGTTAGCATACCTATGATAGTTCTGCAGTCCTTTCGCGAGAGCGTAAGTACGAATTAAGTCAGTTTTTTGTCGTTAGTTCTACACACAACTTTTGCTGTTTTGTATGTGGTCGGATTAGTCCACCTAGCTTCCACTCGCCTTTTCATGTGGTCGTCCATTTCATTGTATATTGTGTTTAGCGGTTTTGGTATGTCGTTCTCTTGCTCAAAGGGTAGTCTAACAGAACTTTTTGCTATCTCATCTACTATTTCGTTCCCCATAATACCTTTGCGACCAGGTACCCAATAGATATGCAGCCTACTGTTTGCGGCTAGCCTTTCTATGGCCTCCCTGCTCCGTCGAAGATTTTTGGACTTAATACAATATGAGCTTATTGCTTTTATTGCTGCTTGACTATCCACGTATATATTAATTGTTGAGTTCTTTCTTGTTCTAGTGTAGGCTACCTCCGCGGCTTTCCCCACAGCAAAAACTTCCGCTTGAAAAATACAGCTGTGGTCTGGCAGCTTGATAGGCTTATCCCTTGTTTTGAGCAGTAAATAGCCGCTCCCACTCCGTCTAAAGTTTTAGAGCCGTCTGTATAGATGTGAAAAGAGGAGAAGAAACAAAAAAAGAGGAGGATAATATTTAATGAAGTTAGTGACCAAAATTTTAACTCCTTACATTAAAGTATGTGCATTTAAAACAGGAAATTTAACAAATATACACCTAACTTTACAATTTGTCTTTAAATAGCACACATTTTTTTTTTTTTTTCAAAAAACGAAGTAAAAATATTTGAGGTTTAAAACGGCTGACCTACGTGACATTTTTGAAAAAGTAGTGTGGGCAGGACTAGAATTTTTATCGCACTTTTCTAATACTAACATATTTGCCTATTATGCCAAACCGAATTCTCTTAAAACAAACACTTTTACATTTACTAAGTGCAGCCAGATCGTGAATATCTGACATTCTGCTGTAAATACCGCTGCTTGGTGGAATAAAAACTTTCTGATCTTGCATTTACGCCTGTGGTCAGCTCTAATGGCTGCGAATCAAAAAATGCTAATAAAAATCAACTAATAAAAATGTTCGCCAGCTAATAGCAGCATCAGTCAGCCAGTCAGTCGGTCAATCGGCCATTAGTAGGCTGTTCCATTAGCTCACTTTATCTGTCATCTACTTTTTCTCGCTTTAACATCGAGCGTGAAGCTTTAGTTGAACGTTACACTTTTTCTTTTAATGGCGTTTTGTTTTTTTTTTTTTTTGTTCTTTTTTTCAATTTCGAAGTTTTCATTTATATTTATGTGATAGTAAATATGTGTGCGAAGTTACACCCTGCAGCCAAATCCATCGGTTCTGAACTACTTTATTACCAGTCTCTTTTGAAGCTCGCTTGATATATTTTTCAAATGCGAACAACTGGTATTTTTAATATCTTACGGAATTTCGCGAATTCCATCAACATTTATATTCATCAAATTCTCATTTCGTGTATCCTTAACATTTGAAGTCTTCTTATTTATAAAAATAGAGTAAGATTTGTTTTTGATACACCTACAATTGGTAATTTTGCAACTGGTGTATTTTTACTCACTCTCGTATTAATATGACTACTTCCATCATACAGTGCCTGCACGGATACCTGCATACTCATGTATAGCATGTATGCACGTATGTGTATTAATATCGCTCTTTGCTTTTGTTTACCACTTGTGTTTCATTTCTTTCTACAATCGACACTAATACGTTATGGGTGCAACCAGCTGACCAACAAAGACACAGTTTTTCTATACTTTGTGGTTTATGCTCGTAGATTTATGTTTGAGTTGGTAGTGAACTCTGTAAGACACCAGAAATCAAATATTGCTAATGACACAAATTTGAGAAAATCCATGTTGGGGGATAAATCATTTGTTTTCATAATCGATATTTAGCTGATCGATATTGGGAGCGGCTGAAACGCGCTCTGGCATACATTGAAGACATTCAGATTAAATGCTTATGCTTCCGTGTTAAACCTATGTGCGTACTATACAGTGGATAAAGCAGAATTTTTGTGTGCTTGTGCGTAAGTTACCTGCATATATAATATACATATATATATATGGGGCATTCTTTCTCAACGGGAGACCCCTATCTGTCCAAAAATGTTTTTGACCTAGAGAGTTCTAATAGGGCTTAAAATTTAACTCTTTTTATCTACTTTTCAATACAGAGTGGCCAAAAACGAAATTCAAGATGGCTCATTTAATATGGCTAAAAATGTAATCAAAATTCATTAAATTCATTCTAATAACCTATACCAAAAAAATTCATTTCAACGGAAAGAGTTGTACGAGGTCTCAAAATTTAGCTAATAAAGTTTACTTTAAAATACAAAATGAAAAATTTTAAAATCCAAGATGGCGGCCACAACATGGCGGCTAATTTTTTAAAACTACTCAAATCCACTTAAACCCCTGAGTAACGAGTTTCATGCGAATTTATGTGTTTTTTCAAAAATCCGTCCGCCATATTGGATCCGCCATTTTGAAATTTGGAAATCTAACACCATATTTGTAATCAGCGACCCAAAAAACCCCCGAGTAATATTATACATCCTCCCTCTCATCGTCCTCTTCACAAGCTGGGCAGAGTACACTGTCTGAGATGCCCAACCTTCCCATGTGCTTCGCCTACAGAAAGTGGCCCGTCATCAGTCCAACCAGCCGTCTGCACTCCCCCCTGCTTAATGACAGCAGGGTTTGCGACAGTCGTTTGGACATGACAGGTAGCATCAGTTTGCTCCATCTGCAGCCTCTCTCAGCCTGCCAAGCTCGCTTGTGGGAGGTAGTTACCCATTTGCTAATCGTGGCTGTGATGGCCGCAGAAGGGAGTGGCAAAACGGGCTCTGGGCCAAAGAAGTTGGCCTCAGAGCCCATCTTAGCTAAGGAGTCAGAGGTCTCGTTACCTGCGATGTCCACGTGTCCCGGGACCCATGTTAGCAACAGGCTATTATGTCTACCGACATAGTTCAGCCTGGATTTACAGGACTTGACTACCCCTGATGTGGTTGGGGGGCTGTCTAAGGCCATAAGCGCAGCTTGGCTATCGCTGCAGATACATAGTTCTGCCTCTCCATCGATTTTCCACAACAAATTTAATCGCTTCGTGAGCTGCATACACCTCCGCTTGAAACACAGATGCATGCATTCCAAGAGCAGAGTGCAGTTTTGTCCCGCTGGATTCCACGTAGACCCCAGAGCCGGATACCCATACGCTGTGTAAGTATGGGGAATGTTTATGCAGCTACAACAACAACAACAGCAAACCTCCTAAAGCAAAATTTTGTGAAACATAAAATGAATGACGTCGACATATCAGTCAAATTCGCTCAGAGCCGAATAACGGTATATAGGTAGTACACCTCTAAAAATCTTTTCACCATGAGGCAAAGCAGCATTCTGTGGTGAAGGTATTTCAAACATCATTTTTTTTTTATTAATAACACGGTGTAACAAAAAAAAAAATTAAATATACTTTTATGGAGACCTAGCACGATTTGTGGCTATTGAAAAACTAAAAAAAATGGTATAGGAGAAATTTCCAATACACCCCCAAAATCTCATTTTATGGCCATAAAACCGTTTTTCAGTAGGTTGATGTGAACAATCCCTCCTAACTTCGCCAATTTCCATCCGATTTCGAATTTGTTTTTTTAGTTCGAAAGAACAAAAACAAGCCTTTTTGACAGTGTGTTATGTCCATCAAGATACAGTTTCTGCACCCACATTTGAATTTTTTCCCGGAAAACCTGGGCCAGATGAGCGATGAACAGGGTGAAAGATTTCACCGGGAGATAGGAGTCATCGAAAAACGTTTTCAAGGGAAGAACTCCATCAACATGCTTGCTGATTACTGCTGGTCCTTGAAACGTAAAACAAGTGATGACTCTTATAAACGGAGCAGGTCTAGCAAACATTTTTGAAATTAAGATTAGTTTTTCCCGACATCTTTTAAAATTTTAAACCTGTACTGTTTCATACTGATGATGTGTTTATACTGACACTTGGTATAAAATTAGTAAAAAAAATAAAATCTTAAAACTCGCACAACTCTATGAATTTTAATTCAATTACAGTTAAATATAGCTCATTCGACGCAGAATTAAATTCACTATAACAGTAGTCTACTAAAAAACATCCTCAATATCGGATAATATCGCAAAAATGATGTCAAAGTTGAAAAAATAGAGAAAAAATAAAAAAATTCCGAATACTTCCGTCTACAGTCTCGTCAGTTGTCATTTCAGAAAAATTGTCAACACTCTCTCAAAAAGGCTTGTTTTTGTTCTTTCGAACTAAAAAAACAAATTCGAAATCGGATGGAAATTGGCGAAGTTAGGAGGGATTGTTCACATCAACCTACTGAAAAACGGTTTTATGGCCATAAAATGAGATTTTGGGGGTGTATTGGAAATTTCTCCTATACCATGTTTCTTAGTTTTACTATACCTACAAGTTGTACTAGGTCACTATAAAAGTATAATTTCACTGTCGCACAGTGTAATCTATAACATAGCAGTCGCTTAACTACAGGGTGGCTCATATACATAGTGTTTTTTTTTAATCGTATTTCATTTTGACAGGAAATCTTAACAGAAAGTCGAACGCTTGAGCAACGTTGGAAGATATTGGGCCTTAAAGCAGCTGGAAATGGACAACGATTTTGTTCGAGAAGTCATATTTTCGGACAAATCCATTTTCCAATATATCCAATAAGCTAAACTGCCGCGTATAAACATATATACTTTTTATATATTATTGGCAACGCAATTGACCCTACATAACCTACCCCCTTCTTGAGTGTTTGGCCGAGCTTTACCTCCTATTTACGATGGGCATCTTGATATTTTCCCCAAATGGTGGGACCTACAGTTTTACGCCGTATCCGAACAGTGGATGGTTTCTTAAGAGCTTTCTTATGGCAGAAAAAGATGGTTTGCCAATGTTTGCCGGTGAACGATGGCTATTAGAAAAAATAAATTCTATCAATTTGTATTTCGTGCCCGGGATTTCGAACCTATGCACTTACGAATGATAGTTACGCACCAACCCATTCGGTCACGGCGACCCCATTTAGGAGGCAGGTCCCATTAATTTAACTTCGAAAAGCCGATGCTTTCTCAGGGAGTAACAGCTTCATGCGGATTTTGGAGCGGTGGCGTCATGGCCCATTTTTCTTTGAAAATACTACTGGAAATGTAATTTCGGTCAACGTTAAGCGCAACAGAAACTAAATAAACGATTTTTTGTAGAGGAAAGTGAAGACATATAGTTTGGTTTCAGCAAGATGGCAGACCATGCTACAATCAGTCTTTGGCCCATCGGAGCTGCGATTTGACGCCGTAAGGCTTTTTGTTTTACGGTGCCCTGAAGGTTCGTGTTATCCGAACACGCTATTAATGATTCAATCCCTTAAGCGAAATATAGGGCAAGCCATTCTTAAGCGACAGGTCTTGGAAAACTAGGGCAGCAGTATAAGATACAGCAGCAGTATAAGCCACATGAATAACGTACAGATTTTGATGCTTGAACATTTTTTTCTAATCTTTAGAAAGAAGCAACTACAGGGTTTGATTGAAAAGTAATGAGGCTTATTTTTTTAAGCAGTTTTATTAAACCTTTTAGCTTGTACAACTAATATTCTTCAAAATAGGACTCTTGAGCGTCAATACACCGCTGGTAGCGGTCCGGGTGGGGAAGCACCGGAACCCCCATCTTGGCCAATGCAGAGGTGCAGAGGAAGGCGGTGTGCGCTGGCGCATTGTCGTGATGAAGGGTCCAATTGTTTACGAGGTCGGGCCGAACCCGGCTGACGCGGTTTTTCAGCCGAAGGAGCACTTTTTTGTAAAATGTCGCGTTTACAGTGCTTCCTGGAGGTACAAACTCCTTGCGGACGATGCCTCGAGAGTCGAAAAAGATGATCAGCATGGTTTTGACCTTGGATTTCGACATGCGCACCTTCTTAGTTCGTGGCGACTGGCATGTGTGCCACTGGGCACTGGACAGAGATTGGTTCCCGTAAGCCTCCTTGAGTAGCCCCATGCTTTCGGTACTCGTATTGTTTAGCTTTACGCAAAATTTGAGCGAGTAACGTTGCTTCAACGATCGCTGCATTTTCGCCACTCCAAAATCCTAACACACTTTTAAAACAGCTTTCACGCGCGGAGCGATGTTGACTTCTCCGCTGTTGCCAGCAAACTGGGACCGGTTTCTAGAGCAAGGGGAAGGTCCAACGTTCATTTTCCCCCACCAGCCGATTCGGTTGATCGCTTGGTAGACGCTCCGCGCGGAAAAGCTCATTACTTTTCAATCAAACCCTGTAAATTGGGGCACTTGTATACTGTTTCGTATAGTAGTAGTGGTAGCTGTCGGTGCTGAATGATATAAGTGATTGCGTTCACGCGTGATAGGTAATGATTCTATTCCATTCAAACTTTTTCTGAATACGTCTCTTAAAAATACGCTAAATATTTTTGAATTGAAATTCGTCAATATTTTTTGACAAGAGGCATTTTAGTTAGAATCAAAGGATCACATAGAACTTGTAGAAGATAATTGTGGGTGATTTAACTTGTAATGGCGCTCAACGTGTTAAAATTCGAGATTTAAGTGAGTGTAAAAGAGTAAAAGTATCAAAAACTCGAAAGAACAGGAGCCTTATTTATTGGGAGGTTGAATTAGTTTTAAAGGTTTTTTTCGAAGATTTGGGGCTTTATTGTGAAAAAACGGTACAAAATATTTTATTCGAAGTATTGGCCATCGCTAGCTACAACTTTCGCCCATCTTTCGGGCAATTTCCGGATGCCGTTTCTCCAAAATTCTGGCCGCTGCTTGGCTATCCATGACTCAACCCATATTTTGGTAGCCTCGTACGAGGAGAACCGCTGGTCCGCCAAATCGAGACTCATATGCCGGAACAAATGATAATCGGAGGGAGCTATGTCTGGACTATACGGCGGGTGGGGTAACACTTCCCAGCCAAGCGTTCCAAGGTATTTTTTGACAGGTTGAGCAACATGCGACCGAGCGTTGTCATGTTGCAAAATAACCTTGTCGTGCCTTTTTACCGTTTCCGGTCGTTTTTCTTTCAATGCCCGGCTTAAACGCATCAATTGCAGTCGGTAACGATCCCCCGTGATTGTTTCGCCCGGTTGGAGCAGCTCAAAATATACGACGCCGACCTGATCCCACCAAATGCAGAGCATGATTTTCTTGCCGTGAATATTCTGCTTGGCCGTCGACGTTGATGCGTGGCCGGGCAAACCCCATGATTTTTTGCGTTTTGAGTTATCGTAGTGGATCCATTTTTCGTCGCCAGTCACCACCCGATGCAAAAAACCCTTCCGATTTTGTCGCTCGATCAGCAATTCGCACGTAAAAAATCGCCGTTCGACGTCGCGCAGCTTCAACTCGTACGGGACCCAACGTCCTTGCTTTTGGATCATTCCCATCGCTTTTAGACGCTTGTAAACGCTTGATTTATCAACGCCCAATGATTCAGCAAGCTCTTCTTGGGTTTGGCACGAGTTCTCGTTTACCAATTCCCCCAATTCCGCGTCCTCGAACTTTTTGGGCTGGCCAAGACGCTCCTTGTCTTCGGTGTGAAAATCACCACTTTTGAATCGTCGAAACCAGTACTCACATGTTGAAATCGACGGAGTATGGTCTGGGTAGGCCTCCTGCAGCAATTCACGGGCTTGGGCTGTATTTTTTTTTCAAATTGAAGCAGAAAAGCAAAGCTTCCCGCAAATTGCGTTTCGACGGCACGAAAGTTGACATACTCGGAGCACGAAAACAGTGCGTTGTTTATACTTCAGCGAAATGACAAATACTGATAAACAAAGCCTAGGGATGAGGCTTTGTCATGAATATATATTCAGTATTGCCAACGCGATAAACGATAAATAGCGCCATCTGTGTGTCACCTTTAAAACTAATTCAACCTCCTAATAGTTTTAGCGGCGTTAACTCAATATACAACCGCATTTGTAGAAAATGAGCATTTCCTTTGTCAGTTTTATTTAAAAAGTTCTCCCATTAGTTCCACTTCTAAGGCTAACAAAGCCGCAGCTGTTGAATTTTGTGGACATACTTTTCGTATATTGTCCGTTAGGTGAGACTTGGTATTGCTTCTGGAGTCTGAGCTGGAATTATCTGACCGTCTACTCCTCAGCTGTTCTGCTCTCTCTACACGGAATAGTAAGAACCATAAGTAGCAATCGCTGGATCTTCTCAATAACCGCTCTCCACTATCCTTTCACGCATATTTGTTTCCCTTTTATCCCCACTATGCAATCACAAGAGACGATATTTGTATTTTTCGTCCAAGTGGGCCTTCGCTTGGTTAACCATATCATCTGGCCTAAACTAACCCACCGCTGATAACACTTCATATGAAGCAACCTTCCGGTATTGACTTCATTCGTAATCCACTTGAGTGCGGACTTGTACATACACATATACATTTGTATGTATATTATGTATTCAATGACGACCTCAAGCAGTTAATGCAAACAAGCGAATACGTCAGATAAGCAGCTCATAGCCACCAGCAAATCTGTGTTGAATCGCCATACGTTCATACTCGTAGTTGCCAACTGAGTAGCAATTGCAAAAGAGGCAGCCAATTTGATGCCATAATCAAAGCTCCTCCACCATGAAATGTACTAACATTAAGTAACTGTTCTCACAGTCATTATAGCCAAATGGTTCCGACAAGCCAAATTGTGCCGCCAACAATGCTAACCCAATTTGTATTTAACAAAAGCATTAAAAAACAGCTGCAAAATGTGTGTTTGTGTGTACGCCCAGTGTTACCCCTTTCATTTTATCTAAGATAGGGCGAGATTTAATGACCCCTGTCTCTGCGCTCACTGATGTGCATAGCTCAGCTGCTCCTGGCACTCGCTTGTTAGTCAATGAAATATATGGGCAGCAGTTAAGGAAGCAAAAAAATCAATTGCCCTGCAGGAAAAACATACGATATTAAGAAAACTTTGTAAAAAATGATGTTTTTTTTCGTTTCTAACCCTCGTTGGGCACCCGGGTCTGACCAGACCGGCGTTTTCATTTTTAAGATATTGAGTTAAGATTTCGATTTTTAATTTTGACTTGAGCTTCCAAGTAGCGTTCTAAAAATTATTTGTCTACCGATTTATGAATATAACCATTTAAAAGGATCCTCGAACAAGACGAAAAAGGCAAGACCCGGGTGCCCAGCCGAAAGTTTTATAAAAGGTGTCCAAAGAAGAGTTAAGTTTGTTATATGACAAAAAATCAAATTAGAGCATCTATATTTTTAATTTTTTTTAATATTAACCAGTTTCGCCAACGCTTGAAAAATTATCATTGAATTCGCACAGATTTTTTTTACTATAAATTATTTGTATCAGTAGGTATAAGACTCTGTAGGTAGTAAGACTTAAATCTTTTGATAGTACTTGAAAATTATGATATGCAACTAAAGGGTGATTTTTTAAGAGCTGTAGGAATGTTTTAAAAAAAAACACGTAAAATTCAGAAAAATGGATGAAATTTTTATTTAAATCGATAGACAGTCCATATAATTTAATGTTTGAAGATTATTTCATGCAAATGTTGACCGCGACTGCACTTCAAATGGTCCATCCGCTTAGTCCAATTTTGGCATACTCTTTCCAATGTTTCGGCTGGTATCTCACATATAAATGCTTTAATGTTGTCTTCCAATGTGTCAATTGAAGCAGGCTTGTCTGAATAGACATGAGCTTAAACATAGCCCCACAAAAAATAATCTAAAGGTGTTATATCGCACGATCTGGGTGGCCAAATGACAGGTCCCGAACGTGAAATAAATGTTCACCAAACTCCCCTCTCAACAAGTCCATTGTCATGCGTGCTGTGTGGCATGTGGCACCATCTTGTTGAAACCACATGTCATGCAAGTCAAGCTCTTGCATTTTGGGTAAAAAAAAAGTTGAATATCATTTCACGGTGGCGTTCACGATTCACAGTTACGTTACGATGCGCAGCATCTTTGAAAAAGTACGGTCCAATGATACCTCCAGCCCATAAACCGCACCAAGCTGTGACATTTTCTGGATACATTGGTAGCTCTTGCAATTCTTCTGGCTGATCTTCACTCCAAAATCGACAATTCTGCTCCAAACATGAGCTTCTTCGCTGAACACAATTTTTCGACTTAAAACTTTCTTCACAGAACACGCATTTTTGTAATAAAATTCAATGATTTGCAAGCGTTGTGCGTTTGTAAGACGATTCATGGTTAAATTATAGGCCAAACTGAAGATGTTTAACCTGTCAAATAAACCACGAAACG
Source organism: Anastrepha obliqua (assembly GCF_027943255.1). Lineage (NCBI taxonomy): Eukaryota > Metazoa > Arthropoda > Insecta > Diptera > Tephritidae > Anastrepha > Anastrepha obliqua. The sequence continues at coordinate 15,161,184 of NC_072894.1, forward strand.
TGCGTCAGCTGTTTAAAACAACTGTTTAAAAAGATAATAGCTAAAAAATCACCCGTTAGAATGATTTACACATGAATTAAATCCACTCTTCCGTAAATTTGATATAAAAAGTTTACGGATCGATATTACTAACAAATGCCCAAAAAATTATGACAAAAAAGGAAACGAGATAAGTATTTCGGTTTTTTTAGCACTTTTTTGAATTTTAATGTGTTTTCAGGGTCACCATACGAAGCAGTTAATTTTTGTTTAAGCATGGGGTATCAGTTTTTGCGCGTTTTGGAAGGGAAATTAAAAAAATAGATATCGATCTGCTAACTTTTAATACCAAATTTACAGAAAAGCGCATTTTTCATATGCAAATTCGACGATAATTTTCACAAATTTGCCTCACAGGTAAATTTAAATAAATAAAAAATAAAAATTGATATGACTCACAGTACACTGCTTGTGCTATTTCGACATATGAGTTTCAGTTTGAGTAGGCAAAGCACCAAAAGTGCGTGTCATAGAAAAAATTAACACCAAAAATGAAAAGGAACCTCACTCGAAATTAGCTTAGCAGACACCAGTTCGACCCCGATGGATTTCCCTGCAGGGTGGGTTTGGGTACACACATTAGCACTCACACAAATGTATTATATGTTGTGGATATGTATGTATGAGTGCACATCTCGCTTCGCACGCCAATATTATTGTTAAGGCTGGTGAGGCAGATGCTGTTTTCTTGTGTTTAGGCCAGATTTTTTTCCAAAAGATAGCATGAAAATAGCTGCTGTTTTGACTTGCGTTATTGCCAATTTGCACTTTTTAACACTTCCCAAATAATGTTTCGTTTTTTTTTAACTTCTCTTGGCACAAAAATTGACAGCTGATCCATTCGTACACTCATTTGCCAAATTGTGGCTACTGTAGCCGTTGCGCTCCACCCTCTACGCACGGATATCGTTATAATCTTGTATGTATGTATGTACAAATGAATGCATGTATGTGTGTATGCGTGTATGTATATACCCTGCAGTCAAGCCTACTTTTACTGAACTGAAGTTAGTGCCAGTTTCTTTTGCAGCTGCAGTAATTTGTCTGTTATCTTTTTTCAATGCGCGCAACTGGTATTTTTAACGTGCCCATGTCCCACGAACTAGTCAGCTTCTGAATCATAATTGGCAAAAGATGCATTGCTTCTCAACATCAACATTTGAATTCGTGAAATTCCCATTTCGTTCATCCTGAACACTTGAAGCGTTCTTATTTATAATACTTACTTACTTGGTTATATGGTCTGGTCAGGAATCACAACCCGTTACCGGATGAAAACCGACTGCAAATAGTCTCGCCAAGCGTTTCTGTTTTGTGTACGCCTTTTCCGATTTGTTACCCTAAGCGATGTTAGAGTCCCCTCGATTTGGTCCTTCCATCAGAGGCATGGACTTCTCCTTCGTCGTTGCCCTCTAACTTGCCATCTGAACACCTTCTGAGCTGGAGCATCTGCAACCATACGTTTGTGCTCTAAAACTCATACAGCTCGTACCGCGTAGAGCTCATACAGCTAGTAGTTTATTCAGCAGTAGTAGTTATCGCCAACACGAAGAGGATCGAAGATTTTCTGAAGTACCTTTCTCTAGTATACTCCAAGAGCGGCTGCATCAGTATACGACACAACCCATGCTTCAACGCCATAGAATAGCACGGACCATATTTAAACGTAATAGCATGCGCGATTCATCGGTTTATCTCCTTTCTGATATCTGTTGTTGTTGTGACGGTGATGCCAATATACAGGATTTGATTGAAAAGTAATGAGCCTTCCCGCGCGGAGCGTCTACCAAGTGATCAACCGAATCGGCTGGTGGGGGAAAATGATCGTTGGACCTTCCCCTTGCACTAGAAACCGGTCCCAGTTCGCTGGCAACAGCGGAGAAGTCAACATCACTCCGCGCGTGAAAGCTGTTTTAAAAGTGTGTTAGGATTTTGCAGTGGCGAAAATGCAGCGATCGTTGAAGCAACGTTACTCGCTCAAATTTTGCGTAAAGCTAAACAAAACGAGTACCAAAACCATTGGGCTACTCAAGGAGGCTTTCGGGGACCAATCTCTGTCCAGTGCCCAGGTAAAACGGTGGCACAAGTCGTTCAAGGAAAGCCGGGAGGACGTCGAAGACGAACAGAGATCTGGAAGGCCTTCGACGACGCAAACAGACGAAGATGTGAACCGGGTTCGTGAATTTTTGAACATTGACCGTCGTGCTAGGCTACGTGAGATCAGTGAAGAGTTAAATTTAACTTATTACGATGTGCGGGAAATCGTGACCGGAAAACTTGAAATGCGCAAAGTGTATGCCAAATTGGTTCCAAAGGTTTTGACTGATGAACAAAAGCAATTGCGTGTGGAAGAGAGTCGTGAAGTATTGGAAAGTGACGAACAGGATAATACTTCGGACAATTATATCACAGGAGATGAAACCTGGTGCTTTGAGTACGATCCTGAGGGCAAGAGAGAGAGGGCGGCACACGAGCCAGTCGCCACGACCCAAGAAGGCGCACATGTCGAAATCCAAGTTTAAAACCATGCTTATCATTTTTTTCGACTCTCGAGGCATCGTCCACAAGAGTTTGTTTGAGCCAAAAGGTTTGATAAAACTGCTTAAAAAAATAAGGCTCATTACTTTTCAATCAAACCCTGTGTATATAAATTCCTTGGCAATTACAAATGTATGGTGGTTGTCCGCTAAAATGCTGGATCCAAAGCGCCGTGTATATTTTCTAGTGAACTGCATACACCTCGCCTTATCCTCGTTATCCGCCAGACCAACTCTAGTTGACTCTCTTTCGATAGCGGAAAATGCTGCGGTCATTGTCATCAGCATATGCAAGAATCTGGACACTTCTGGTGAAAATAGTGTAATTTGCACGAACACAGGCTCTCCGCACTACCCCCTCCATGAGAAAGTTGAAGAGGTCACACGATAGTGTATCGCATTGTCTGAAACCTCGCTCCGTATTGAAAGGTTCGGAGAGGTATTTTTCTACCTTGGCAGAGCTGGGCGTGTTGTCATTTTGCAAAGCCGAACCAGTTTTGCGGGAATACCGAGCTCAAACATTGTGTCGCATAGGCGATCTCTTATCGCGCTATCAAAAGCAGCCTTATAATCGATGAAGAGATGATGGATTATGTTGTTATCTTTTTCATGGGGTTTTTCCAGGATTTGGCGTAGTGTGAGGAACCTGTCCATGGTGGTCTTTCGAGGTCTAAACCTCACTGATTCTGGTTTTAGTCTTTCACACGATACGCTTGACAGAACCTTATATGAGATGGCGATAAGACTGATTTCTGGGTAGTTATTTATAATAATTGAGGAATATTTGTGTTTTATACGCCCGTAATTGGCTATTTTGCAACTGGTGCCACTGTGGTCCACCTCGAACTAGTTCCAGTTCATAAACAAAATGGTTTGCTGCTTAGTTCGCTTATATTCACTACAGAGTACATATGTGTGTATGCATGTATATATGAATGTATGTATGCGTGTTTTACTGTAGGTATTTAAGCCTGTTGGCAACTTGACTGAATGCTACAAATATAAAGGGTGTTTTTTTTAGAGGTTAGGTTTTCACGTTGGCACTACTTTTTTCGTAGATGGTCTTTTTGACAGCTGTCACTTGATTTATGCTCAGTTTGGTTTGCCATTTCATAATGAATAGACTTACACCTGAACAACGTTTGCAAATCGTGCAAATTTGGGCCCAAAATGAGATGGCCACCGATCCCGATTTTCACAAGAAAATTTTGTTCAGCGATGAAGCTCACTTTTGGTTGAATGGGTATGTCCATAAGCAAAATTGTCGCATTTGGAGTGAACATAATCCACAAGCCATTGCTGAGACGCCGTTACATCCTCAAAAAGTCACTGATGGGTGTGCTCTATGGGCAGAGGGAATCATTGGTCCATATTTCTTTAAAAATGAAGCCGGCCATAATGTTACAGTCAATGGTGAGCGCTATAGAGCCATGATTTATGACTTTTTCGTGCCTGAATTGGACGATGTTGATGTGGACGACCTTTGGTTCCAACAAGACGGCGCTACATGCCATACAGCCAACGCAACAATCGATTTATTGAAGGAAACTTTTGGTGAGCGCATTATCTCGCGCCGTGGACCTGTGGCGTGGCCTCCAAGATCGTGCGATACAACACCGCTGGACTATTTCTTGTGGGGCTATGTGAAGTCGCTTGTCTACGCAGATAAGCCCGAGACGATTGACGTCTTGGAAGAGAATATTCGGCGCGTTATTGCTGACATACGGCCCCAATTGCTGCAAAAAGTGGTCGAAAATTGGGTCTCTCGGCTGGAATTTATTCGAGCCAGCCGCGGCGGCTACTTGCCCGAAATCATTTTTAAAACATAATGGCAAACCCTTATCTTTATAATAAAGCTAAATTCTTGGCCATAACATTAAACTATATACGTTTTATTTCATCTTGAAAACCTAACCTCTAAAAAAAACACCCTTTATATGCGCATGTATGCAATTATTTTCGAAATTACGTTATTTGTTTTGCCAACAAGCAACCACCAACAACGACAATAACACTTAGTACAACCACCAACAGCTGGCCACCAATGAGCAACACTCAGCAGCCCACCAAGACCACAAATTCAACACCGTCGAGTCAACGGGTGGCCAACAAGTATTTTCTTCCTCAAAATCTGCAACTTCCCCCGCTATTTTGTTGAAATGTTTTGTTTTTGCCAGCAGTTGTATATTGGCCAGCAGTTCATTAGTGTGCCAGTTATTTTGCCAACAATGTGCGCATGTATTAGTGCACACCTCTGAGTATCCCCTCCCAGCCAGAAGGCGTTGCAGTTGCTAATGGTGTTGTGGGAAAGTGTTTGTTTTTGTCATTGTTTTTATTGTTGTTGTAGATGTATCTTTCTTGGCATTTAAGCAAATCTTTGGGGCGTTATGCAACTAATATTTATAATTAATGGACATTTTCGATGGTAAATTATTCCGGTATCGCCAATCGTGAGGAAGTATTATGAAAATTTTAAACTTTTTTAAGCAGCAAACAACCCTTGGCTGCAACTATCAAAAACTGATTTATATTTGAAAATAAGGAATTTTTATAAAAATCGAAATTACATAAAAAGTCGAAGTAGACGAAAAGTGGATTTAAATGCTGAAATCCAAAGGTACGACAAATTAACGTAGTTGATATAGAGAATTCGCTAATGTCTTTAAAGCTTCAAAGCAAATCTCAAGCAGGGTTGCACTTAATGCGTCTCGGAGAATCGGGGGGATGATGAGAAGAAAGTCTTACAAAATGGGAGTGAGGAAAAAGGCAGGATCCTATGATAATAAGTCAGGTTTTCATTTCCATTGGGGGGTATTTTTTAAGAGACGGATGCCAAACCCAGCTTTCAACAAGCTATTCTGGGTTGCTTCGCCTTCTGACATTAGCTCGCTCTCAAACGGATGTTCGGAAGCTACCCAAAGGATACTTGGGCGAAGCCCGTAAGTTTTGAGCTGCTTGGACCATATGCAGAAGAATCGTCCTAGCCACTCCCAAACGAGTGGCGATCAGGGACTTTCCCTACTTCCGTGGGCTTCTACATATGGAGCCAACTTCAGCCTTGAAATCCAACGTATGTAGAATCTCTCTTGCCAACAAGTGCTACTTTGGGCCAAGTAGGCAGTCGAGTAGTAAAGTCCTTTCTCGACGAATAAAAGGCTCTCATCATGCCCATCCTAACGTATGTCCCAGAAGCTTGGACGATGACAACATCCGATGTGACGTCGCTTGGAGTGTTTGGGAGAAAGATACTACGGCAGATTTTTGGACCTTTGCACGTTAGCAACGGCGAGTCTCGTAGGCGATGGCTTTTAAAGTGTTCGATGCGATTGTGGCGGAAGCGGAAGAGAAAGGCCTTGGAAAGATCAAGTGGAGAAGGACTTGGCTTCAGCAGGAGAAAAAAATTACTTGCGCGCTTTGTTAAACTCGGTCAACCTCGCGTAAGCGATTATTACGCCAATCAAGAAGACGAAGAGAATAAGGCAGGCCTATTTTTCTAGAAATTAAATTTCTTCAAAGATAACCATAGAAGAGCAGTTGCTTAGAGAAGAGTGGGTTGGTAATTTAATTCTAATGGAGCCTTATCTTGCCAGAGGACCAGAGTCGGAAATTTACTTTTCGTCAATAACTTTCCAGTAGTGAGAAACGCCTATTCACGAGAAGGGAGAAGGGGGACAGGTCAATCCCGTGACAAAAGGAATTCAGTTGGATTACGCGCTACTGCCTGCTTGATTTGTTACTGAGTGCACCGAAAAGTAGCTATTTTTTGGAGGAATCCCTATATATGCCGATAGTTCGGTGGTGGAAGCAGTAACATATATTTCATCTGTGGATGTGAGTAAGACGATGACGATACTGGTATTTTTTTTTCAAGCAGATGTTGCTTTTATCAAGGAAATAGTCGCTTGAGACCCTTGCAAACGATCACCATTTGTTTCGAAGCCAAACAGCAGCCGAGGAATTTAGTAGGTGACTTCGTCGCAGTCAAGCTTGTATTGATATCACTGTTGATAAATCAGCTGATCAACTGGCAAGGTGGGCTTTGAGGAGGTTTTTCAATGCAAATAAAGTGTTTTGGGTTTACTTTGGTTTGCTGCAGTTTTCTTCTTGCTTTCTGTTCGGAAAAATCTCAAATAAAAGGCAGGGACAGTATTACGCTTATTCTTGGCATTGCTGAAGAAAGTGCCGTTGCGAATTCCAAATTTTGTCACAATAATCGTGTTTTCGAATCTCCAAAAGATAGAAAACCTACGAGTGTATTTCTGCCACGAAAAAGCTCCTCATAAAAAACCATTGCCGTTCGGAGTCGACTTAAAACTGTAGGTGCCTCCATTTGTGGAACAACATCAAGCCGCACGCCACAAATAGGAGGAGGTGCTCAACCAAACTCCTAACAAAAGTGAACGCGCCAATTATTTATTTATTTTACTCAATTATTAATTTCAGAAATATTCGTATGAGAGCTCACGATTGAGCTGTATAGGCTATCGTGGCGAAGGTGGATAAGGCAATGCTGCCCACCACAACTATTATTCCCTATAGGAACGATTGCCGCTCAGCACTTAAAAGCTGTTTCTTATTTTAAAGCACAATCCCTTTCAAATCAGTCAGAAAAAGCTTAAAAATTGGAGTCTTCATTTTCCAAAAATCTAATTTTAGCCACGTCCCCGTGAGTAAGCCGACTTTATCAATTTATCAGTTGATATAAAAATTTGTAATTGGGAATATCTGAACCCCCGTGTAGTCCAGTCCTCTTCCACCTATGATCATATAATTTCCACGACCGCAGAGCCGAGTTGGCAAAAACAGGAAGAAGAGGTCAGAACCCGCCTAGTGCCACTTCCATCTAGAAAGGCGAATTTCAATCATTTTGTGGCTCAAGCCTGCACAACTTTACTTTAGGTGGAAGCATAAAAGTTAATTGGAGCTGTAACATTTCTTTCATTCACACGACGTTCTTCTTCTTAACTGGCGTGATACATTAAATGCCTTAGCGATTTTAATCGAGTTCATGGAAGTACATCCGCCGTTTCCTCTTTCCTTCTGTTCTTCGCAACTTGATCTTTCCAATGTACAGGTGACCTAGTCTGCCTGTCATCATCAGCTGATACCTCGCAGAATACTTTCAAAGCCAAAGCGTTTGTATCCACTCGCACGATATGACTCCTCGTATTCTATAGGGTATTTAATAGTGATATTCTACCGCACTTTTTCATGCACATGTTTGTACATACATTTTCATATAAAATATTTACTTATTATCTGCTCCGCAGGTCGAAACCGGCAAGGAAATGTATCGCGCTGTCATCGAAGAGGTTGCTCGTTTCCTTGATCGCTATCAAACGCAAAGACAGCAACTGCACCAAGTACAGCAGCAGCAACAGATATCTCGATCCAAGAGTCTCTACCAAGTTTATGATGGCAGCAGTAACGGCCAAGATACAGAACAAAACGCCAGTGGCGATAAATCAGCAGCCACAACGTCATGTTTACGCGCGCGCAGCACCAACAACCCAAACGTAGACCAGAAGCAATCGGCCAATAGTAGTTCGAAAACAAGCCGCGCTAAAATGGAACACGATGCCATCAACCCGTCGCCCAATAATCCATATACAACCTTCAAGGACTTCACTTGGTAAGTTATTACACGAATTTCGCACATTCAAATTTTAAATTGACATGTACGCTCTTCTTCACCTCCCTACAGGCGCCGCTCGCCCAGGAAGTATGCCGAGTCGAAGGCACTAGCCGCCGCCAATGAAGTTGAAGAAAAATTAAATCAGGAAGCTTTTCGTCTTTCACGTACGATACAAAATCTGCTCAACACATCTACACAACAACCGGATTTAACGCAGCATCGTAACGCATTGATCGCACGTAGCAATGGAGCGCAAAGTAAAGTGACGAAAATGCCACTGCTGCCGCCACCAACAAACCCAGCACCACCAACCATCATACCAAAACTCATTATGCCTGCTCAAAGCAATGCGAATAAGAAGCATATTACAAATGCTGAAGCGGATAAATGCAACAGTCTCGCAGTTCCAGCTGACAGCTCGCTTGCCACCGCCACCGCTGAAATGCTATTCCTGCGCGCAAACGTCATACGCGACTCTCGCCTATCGTTGCGCAGCTCCACCGATAGCTCAGTACATTCCACCACCTCCAATTCATCGGCAGTGTCTTCCTCTTCGTCGTCGGCTGCATCGACCACTTCGAGCAAAGTCGAGACCGACGAGGATATTACGCCGCCGCATCCATTTCATTCGATCGCACTGCCAAACAAGCAGCATCAACATCCGCTCAGCTCAGCCACAGAGGATGAGAGCGGTTTCAGTTCGATAAGCTCTTTTCATGATGTCGGTGTACCTTTGAGCTCCACAATGATATCGAATCGCATGTCTTTGCCGAACGTAAAATTCGGTACAGCTAACTGCGCTAAAGTAACGGTTACCGCATCTGACGTAAGTGACAACAACGAGACCAGCAACAGTCGTAATTCGACCTTGAAAGCCAACCATCCCAGCAATGTGCTCGGACTACCGCTGCAAGCCGCACACGATATGCAACACCGCTGGGACACAACAACGAAAACTAGTTACCGCAACGCCAATACATACCAACGCTTCTCCACACTTTCCAATGAAGATGCGGCTGCTGTACTTTGGGTTTAGATGTCCATACCTGCACCTGCACCTGCACCTCATCTCGGCTCAAGTGTACTTTACGCATTTAACTGCTTAAATGTTTTTTTAGTACAGAAATCGAGAGAATATTTTTAAATTTGGTTCGGTTTGGAATTTTTTTTTTTTTTGCAGTTTTAAAGTAAAATTAATGATTAAGTGCTAGGGGCGCTTTATATCTAATTAGTACTGTTATTCGATGGTACACAGCAGTGCCTTTTATTATGTATAGTAAAATACGTATTTTAATGCTTACTGTTAGTTTTATGGTAGAAATTTAAAAACTTACGATTATCCATTTTCAAACCGTCCATTTTCTGCCACACATTCATGAATGCATTTATGTTGATTACAATATTTTCATTATACGAGTACAGTTTGAGAAACTTTTTTAATTCATGCTAAGATACGTTTAAAATGTACGAGTAAACTCAAATAAAACGCCACTTGGCCTTATTAGATTGCGCAGTAAATAACTGTATTGTTGTTTCTCTTCAAAACACACAAAAAACGTTGAAAGCGGCACGCCTATACCATCCGACGAAAAGGTCAAAGCTGGAGCATACCGACATTACTCTCTTAAAAAGAAATGGATACAGAAGTGTCGAAAAGGTCGAGCCAATGAGCAGCAGGGGATTTGGTGGCTCCTAAAATACTCAGGCTAAAAAGCCCATTGTATTTAAATGCAGAAGTGTGCTCCGCTGTCTCATCCCATGATCTACGATATTCGACACAGAAAACTCACAAAAATCCACAAGTCAGACACACGACGATAAGACCGCCTAAACAGGTGGAATGTATCCCATACGATAGCTAAAATGCGAGACCAAAAAAGTGCATATATTCGTCGAGGACTTACTGTTAAATTATCTACGAATTAACCCATTCGATCCCATTGTACTCGCTTGAGTACAGAAAAAGCATATTTTTCGAAACGACGTCAAAAGCCAACGCTTACAAATTTTTAAATGTGCTCGCCACTTTATAATACAGAGCAATGTCGAAAAGGAATACACATGTTTCTCCTACTTTTTTTTCGAGTCCCGTTATCCGTTATTCACTTGTCTTTGCGTGCACCTTTGCTATTTTTCTTCTTTTCATGGTTTAGTTTGCAATAAGCTCTCTGTTTGACAAAATCTAAGTTATCACGGAAAAAGTTCAGTGTTGTAATATTCACAATACATATAATTTGTATACTTTATACCAAAAAAACGAAAAAAGTTGTGGAAAAGTGCATTTCGGTAGGTTTAAATTCTAGTGTACTCGCATGGGTACAGTGGGAACATTCATATATATTTTGTGTGCATATTTCATGTAGATTTGGTAATGGATGTAAAAAAATTTTACGGAAAGAGGTTTCATAACCTTTCTGCGGCCACCGACTATATTGAATCAAGCGACCGTAGTCAATTCGACTTCGCTATTATACCGCCAAATACCCACTGTGACACAGATGAGGAGGACATTGAAGAGGATAATATATTGCGTGATGATATTCCAACCTTGGAATCGTATTTTTCGATTCTTCTTTACGTCATATGACCTTCTTAGAATTTTGAAAGAACAAGGATTTAAGGCTACTGGGACTGTTCGTGAACGGCGGACCAAAAAATGTCCTCTGAAAACGAAGGACAGTGGGAACAAACTTTGATATAATTGAACCTTTACATACCGTCAAACGATGGTCAAGACAAGAGAGGCGCAAGGTGAATGCCCATCAGCCGAAGTTGATAGCGGAATACAACTCAGGGATGGGAGGAGTTGACCTCCACGACCAAGCTTTGAATACTTACAATATAAAGTTTAGAGGAAAGAAATGGTGGTGGCCTCTTTTCACCACAATGATAAGCTCGTGCGTAGTAAACGCATGGAAGCTTTATAAAATGGCAAGTAAGAGTCAATGCGACTTGTTGCAATACCAACGTGAAATTGTGCGATTTTATTTACGCAATTATAATATCCGGGACATATCTTCAAAACGATCGACAACGGCATCAATAGCTGGTTCCTCATATAACCATTTTCCCAAAAGGATATCGAATCAGCTGAGGTGCAGGGAGTGTCACCAAAGAATTCGATGGATTTGCGAGTTATGCAATGTAGCCCTTTGCGTAGAGAGAGAATGTTTCAAAAACTTCCATACTGTTAACCGAACTAATAACCAAGGAAGTCTTTGAAAGTGTCTTTTTATTTAATACTCCATATTTTCATATACAGGCAATGTATATACATACATATTATCCCACTGTACTCGATTGGGTGCAGCCCAAAAAATGCATTTCTTTGATATTTTTTCATGTTTTTTTTTTTTGAAGGAGCTTAATTACACTATTTCAATAAACTTTTTATAAACGCATTTAAAAAAAATTGTTTTATATAAGGTTGGGATTTAATGGGTTAAAATTCAATGCTGGATATTGGAAAGTTTATGTTTTTTATCGGTGTCAATCCTAGTTCCCAATTGAATGAAGTACTCTAAATTAATAGATGACAAAATGAAGGACCGAGATTCTCTTTTTTAATTGCGGCGACCGCCTTAACATATTGAGAAACCTAGTTTTTCGTTCCTTCGATCGGAAGATGGTATTTTATTAGAGGCATTTCTAGAGCCGAAATACACTCACAATTCTGTCATTATACATTTAGTCCGGGAGCCAGGGGTCGTTTTTGGACTGTGTTTTTATACCGTTAAATTCTTGGCTATACTTGTGATTTAGCTTTCGTGAATAACGAAAGTGAACGTCAGCTGGCGCACCCGCAGTGGGTGTGATTGTGGGAGGGTACGAAACGTGTCGAAAAAAATTTCTACCAACTCATTTTATGCCGGCAGAATTTTTTTTGTGTATTGTTGACATTTAGTAGAATAAAACAAACAGAGTCAGCTGCGCGGTAGAAGGGGGAAAACACGTCAGCTGAACAGGTGAACTTGTAAAAAAAATTGAAAAGTAAAACTACTTTATGCCGATTGAAATTTTTTTACATAATTTTGGACACATGAAAATATAATAATGATGGTCAGCTGCGTTTATAGCGGTGGGAAGACCATCAGCCGAAGCAAGAATGTATCATAGCGTTCAGCTGACGTATTCTCCCCTCTCTACGGCGCAGCTGACTATTTTCTTTTTTTTATTCTACTAAATGACTTAAATGAATTGTTTTTTTGACACGTTTCGCAGCATCCCACGCACGTACCCACCGCTACTGGACCAGGTGACGGTTGGTTTTGTCATCCATTGGATGGCGTCTGCCTTCAGTATTAAAATCAATCGGCATGAAATGATGAGGTCAAAATGACCCCTGGGTCCTGAACTAATTGGGGGACGATGGCTGTGCAAAAAAAAAAAACCATTTTCACATTTAATGTTTAGAGGCTACGCTTGACTGCTTCGTAGCAAGAAATATTAAACTTAACTCACATTCGTTTCCTTCTTTAATCAATTTGGAGAAGACAGAGCATTCGTTCCTCCTTCCGTCAGAAACCTATTTTGCTGTTTAACAGTTATAGTAACAGTACTAGAAGCCCCGTCAGTGTAGGGTATATCACCGATCGTCTTCGTCTGGCTCATCTAAAGGTAGGCCCAGGAAACATGCTGTGACGACGGGTTGGGTCCAGAAGGAGAGGAGTGTTAGATGAGTAGGTTTCAGAGGGCATGTGAAAAGGTGCCTTAGTGTCGTGGGGTGTGCCTTCACATGCCGGACATATGTTTGGCATGTCGGGGTCGATTCTGGATAAGTAGGAGTTTAACCTGCTACAGTAACCAGAACGTAGTTGTGCCAGTCTTACGCGTGTCTCACGCGGAAGCTGGAGCTCTTCATCTTCTATAGGTGGTGGTTGGTTGTTGTTGTAGCAGCATAAACATTCCCCATACACGTGCAGAGAATGCTGTCGGAGTGACAGTCCCTGGCCGGATATAAATTCGGGTCGTTCCGGTAACGTAGAACCGACTGTCGTGGGAACGAGGTGGTTGTTGGTCTCCGATTACGGCATTCACAGGGCGGGAACTTAAGATCGTGGTGACGGTCTTCCGGTGAATGTCGTTTATTGACTATCTAAACACTTTCTGGTCCAGTAAATTTCTGTCAGTTTTGTCTTGGATCTCGTCGGCATAGTTTAAGAGGTGTCTCCTGACGTGCCTGGGAGGCAGCTCAGGCTCAAGCAGCTGTCTGCAGGGGTGAAACCTGCGGGAACATCCTAGCAGGAACTGCTTACTGAGCAGTTTATTGTGCTCCATTACAGGGAGCATTTGTGCCTCGTTGTAAAGGTGTTGAACAGGGGAGAACAGGAGGCAACCGGTCGCTGTCCGAATGGCAGTATTTTGGCATGTCTGTAGCTTTATCCACTGCGTGTTACTTGTTCCAGGCGACCAGACAGGCGCAGCATAGTTGAGAACCGGCCGACCAATTCTTTGTTTTTGCCCCAAGTGCTGCCAGCAAACGATTTGAGGAACGTCGTTGCTGATGGTGTTCGGCCAGAATATTCTACAGATGAAGCGAAGGCATTTGTTGACTAAAGATTTTAGACTCTATGTGATGGTGTTGGAGACCAGCCATGCTTCACTATCATACAAAAATACTAACTGCACAAACCTTGGCACAATTACGTTCTGGATACTGTAGCAGGTTAAACTCCTACTTATCCAGAGTCGACCCCGACATGCCAAACATATGTCCAGCATGTGAAGGCACCCCGCACGACACTAACCACCTTTTCACATGCCCCATCAAACCCACTCATCCAACACCTCTCACCCTCTGGACCCAACCTGTCGAAACAGCTTGTTTCATGGGCCTACCGTTAGATGAGCTAGACGAAGATGACCGGTGATTACACTACACTGACAGGGCAAAGGTACTGCTATAACAACAACAACAACTAACTTCACACTCACTAATGCACTTACGGTAGTCTACCGAGGTCGCTTGCAACGAACATAATTTATATGAATTTTTAACAATATTTCAGTTGTACATCCGTAGTTTCTTCTTATACATACCCGTACAGCATTTATGGAAAAAAGTTGTACCAATATTTTTGTCTTAACTACAATAGATAGTTGTATTTTATTGTAAAATATAGTATGCTTGGGTATATTGTGTATTTGTAAATAATGTAAGCCCATACAAATATTCTCATACTCGTAAAGCAAAATCATCCATTCATTCAAATAGGCATATCGTACATAGTCGCTATAATTAAATATATTAATGTTTATGTTTACGTTTATTATAAGCAAATATCTTGGCCAGTTACATTATTACTTTCCGTTCGCTTCAAATTAAACATTTAGCTGTACAAAAAACCGAACTAAGTGAAAGTAAGCAAACTTACAGAATAGGTTTCAGATTTTGAATAAATTATCAATGCGTATGATTTAGATTATATGTATGTATTATATTGTAATTCGTAATATAAATAAATGTATGTTATGTACGTTGCTAAAACGAGATGATGGAGGGTTTGTGCAATCCTAAAACAAAATTATAATCGAACACGATAATCTTTTGAAGTATATATGTAGGTAGATATATATTTACAATGTCTAAAACGAAAAACACATACGTATATATATAGCACATAAAAGCTAGAGACAATTCCCTGTGGCAATCCAACACAAATGCGGTACATTTTAGTGCACATATAAAACACACAAAGATATTGTACCAAAATGAGCATATTTTTCAGTTTGATTTTTGATTTTTGTTTTTTTTTTTTTTGCATAAAAAACACATTCGAAAGTGCTGGTACCGCCCGATAAAGCATCGCATCATCATGCAGTCAATTAAAGCAACGTTTGGCATCAGCCGTTCGTACACAGTTACATAGCTTGTGATGAAAAAGTCAATTCTTGGTGGCAAATCTGAGATTGCTCAAAAACGCCGCGAATATAGTCTTATAGTGAAACTGCAATTTGCTCGAAATAACGGTAAAACTTCGAAAGAGTTTCATGCTTTGCAAATGAATAAGCGCTGATCGACAGCATTCCGAACGCTGCTGCAATGTAGACAAATTCGATGGATCGTTTCTCCATTCAACAGCCTAAACTCTTAAAGACGTCCAATAACACTCAACGTTGAGGACTTATTTTTGCGCATTGGTTGTACGGATAGTGGTGGCACCAAAATCTCCAACTGCGGCGAAGGTGAACTGCTGCGGTTGCCCTCTTCATCCACCGCCTCCTGTGACATAGATAGATATGGTACATATAGAGTGAATAAATTTGAGTTTGGTATAGTACAGAGGTGGTGAATGCACTTACGTGTATGTTTGCACAGCTTGCCAAACGCATTTGCGCTAGTTGCGAGGCAGGCGTCAATGAGTTCGTACTGCCAAAGGGTGGTGTCATCATGGTGGAGACGGCTCGTTTCAATTTCGAGGGGGTCTTGTTGAATGAAAATGCACGGCCCACCTGAGCAAAGTAAATATTTTCTTCATTATAAGCAAATAAGGGGGAGGAAAAAAAGCCAAACATTAACCAAACTACATACATACATGGAACAATGCAAATAGATGATAAAACTGCTACATTCATACTTAAATTGTAAATGAAATAAATACAAAACTACCAGTAAACACGTAGAAGTTGTTACATACAGTGAAACAAAAATAAATTGGGGCACTTGTTTGTTCTGACTTCAATCCTATTATAACTGGGGAACACGGTTGAATCAATTTTCAAAAATCAAAGGCCAATATAAAGTATTCAATTCAGTACTTTATTATAAAAAAGGAAAATAATAAAGTGTGGTTAAATTTCAAGGGCCGATGTTGAATGTGAACCACATCTAAAAACGTCAAGTTTTTTTCTGCATTTAATTTGACATTTTTCAATTTCAGACTAACTCAATTTGAACCACGGAAAGATACACAATCGAGCAACGCGTTAAAGTTATTCAGGCTTATTATGAAAACGAGCGTTCAAATCAAAATGCATATCGCGCACTTCGTGATTTTTTCGGTCAATTTAATCGTCCAAATGTGCGTACAATGGGAAAAATTGTGTAAAAGTTTGAGCAAACCGGGTCTGTAAGAGATGTGAAAACATCAGTGCATGCTCGTACAGCTCGTACTGTTGAAAATATTGCTGCTGTTCGCGATAGTGTGGTTGAAGAGCCGTCCACCTCATCTCGTTGTCGTGCCCAACAATTGCACCTCTCACGCTCGTCGCTGATGAACATTTGCGTAAAGACTTGCATTTGCACGCTTACAAGGTGCAATTGACTCAAGATCTAAAGCCTCTTAGCCATTTCAAGCGTCGTCAATGGTCAGAATGGTGGCAGGAAATGGCAACACTGAATGACCAATTTTCGAAGAAAATCAACTTCAGTGATGAGGCACATTTTCACCTCAGTGGATTCGTCAATAAGCAGATTTGCCGCATTTGGGCGAATGATAATCCAAGAGTGATTGCCGAAAAACCAATGCACCCACAAAGAGTGACTGTTTGGTGCGGTTTATGGGCCGGCGGCATCATTGGGCCGTATTTTTTCCAAAATGAGGCCGGTCAGGCAGTTACTGTGAATAGTGTTCGCTATCGTGAGATGATAACGAACTTTTTATGACCCGAATTGGAAGATATGGATGTGGACGATATGTGGTTTCAGCAGGACGGTGCCACTTGTAGCACAGCTAACGAAACAATGGTTCTTTTGCGCGAAAAATTTGATGGCCGAATAATCTCAAGTCGCGGCGATGTCAATTGGCCGCCAAGATCATGTGATTTGACACCGTTGGACTTCTTTCTTTGGGGTTATTTGAAAGAAAAGGTGTACGTCGATAAGTCAGCAACAATTCAAGAGCTAAAGGATGTGATGATAATTCGGCACATTAACGGCATAGAACCTCAATTATGCCTCAGCGTCATCGAAAATTTGACCCCTCGAATGGAAGTGTGCCGCCAAGGCCGCAGCGGCCATTTGGCCAATATTTTGTTCCATACGTAATTGAGCCATACCAATATTATCATAATAAAGAGAAATAACAACAATGTTCTAAAAGAATTGTATTTTATTCCAAATCAACACCGGCCCTTGAAACTTAACCACCCTTTATAATAATGGTCTATGGATAAGTTCGTGCGGTTTTACAACAGATGGCGTAACTTGATTATTATTCCATCGATCCACATTTCCAAACATTCATTGGAGAGCTACTGTCGTAAGGCACAAACGTCAGTATAAGTTTTTTATTTGAAGCGTAAACAACAATATTTTTACCACACTTGAAAATGTCGAATTTCGTGCCAAATAATGTGTTTTTGCGGGGAATTCTTTAATATGAAGAAAAAAGCAGCCGAAAGTCATCGTATCTTGGTGGAAGTTTATGGTGAGCATGCTCTAGCTGAGCGAACGTGCCAGAAGTGGTTTGCACGCTTTAAAAGTGGTGATTTTGGCCGCGCCGCCAAAGTTCATGGATACCGAATTGGAGGAATTGCTCGATCAAGATCCGGCTCAAACGCAAGAAGAGGTTGCAAAAACTTTGGGAGTTGATCAATCAACCATTTCCAAACGTTTAAAAGCCATGGGAATGATCCGAAATTCAAATTTCGAAAAAAAACCGCATGAACTTATTCATAGACCTATTATTTAAATTATTTGAAAGTTTTCCAGTAAACAAAACAATAACTTAGTTTCACAACTCAAACGTAAAGTGGGAAAGTAATGAAAATATGGAAATAAAGGAAAATTTATGAACTAACATTTTGTGCAGTATCTCTTTACACTAATTACTGCATGCTGTCTACTAGAGTTTTGATGGCACCTCTTGGAATATTTTCCCATATCTCTTCAATAGCTGATTGTAGGCAATTTTTACTACTAATCTGCCGTTTGCGCAATTCTCTTTCAATGTGGGCCCACACAAGTGCTCAAAGGGATTGAGATCTGGACTCTGAGCAGGATGGCTCCATACTTTTTTTTACATTATAAAGCAACCATTCACAGTTACATTCAGCATGGTTTGCATTGGGCTGTTATCGTGCATGAAGGTGAGCGTTGCTGGTAACTATAATTTTTCGACAGTTTTTCTGTTGATATTTCTAGATAATTTACTGTAGTCATAATGCCTTCAATAAAATAAAACGTACCCACTCAATTTGCGGTCATTTTTCACCAAATCATTACATGCCCACCACCACGTTTCACTGTACTAACCACATTAGACGGATTGAGCGCTGTACCTTCCCTTCTCCAGGCAAAACTGCGGTCATTCGACACAAATAAGCTAAATTTTGCCTCGTCGGTGACAATAGCGTTGCTCCAAAAATTCATTCAGCCTGCTAACGTATTCTTTAGCGTAGTTCAACCTTTCAATCGCATTAATCCTTGAAAGGAGATTTTTTCTGGGAGTGTACGCTCTGGATTCGTGCTGTGCCGAAAATGTCTGATAGTTTGTGGGTGTACGTTCATTATGGAGAGCACGCTGCCGTGGTAAAAGCCGAAAGGAAGTAATAGAAAAATCGGCCTACCGAGAGGTAGTACATGAAAAGACGATATGTTTCGAGAGCTGGACGTTTGTCATACTCGTGTCACTGTTTGTCACTTTTGAAAGCGATAATATCACTTTTGAGGAATAAACTTGCATTCTGAATTTTATGAATATATTCCGGGAACTTTTTGGTCAAGGTGATATATACCCAGCGTATGTTTTGTCAAAATATTATTAGTGGGAAATTATTTCTGAATTACAAATATGAAATCGGAGATTTTTATTTTGAATATAGGTAAGTCTCAGACGTATCGCATGTTTTACTTCTTACTCAATTTATTTTATATGCATGAGAGGAGAGAGAGACAAACGGATTGAAAAATTAAGATTGAGAAATAATTCGCTTCGATTGCGAAGGTGAGAAGAAAGGAGTTTTCAAAGGTTGGCTCTGTTGCCGTCATATTTTATAACAGATGACCAGAACAGCAATGATAGTTTCTCTAATGGATGGATACAAAGTTACTAATTACATCCAGCAGTCAGAATATTCAGTAAGGCTTGCCATTTCACCAAGCATCGTTTCATGTTTGCCAAACATAAACTATTAATAAATAGAATTCCATCACGGGAGGTCGCCATCGGACGAGGCCCATTTTTCGCTCAGCAGATAATGCGGAATTGTCGCTACGGGAACTAACATAGTCCGCAAGTGATCGACTAAGTAGCAATGCATTCACAAACGTTAGGTCGGTTCTTGTATTTCTCCAATAAAAAGAAGCCAGTAAAGAAATTTCTAAGAATTTGATTCATTCTTAGAGAGGTAAATGGTGCAACAAGAACGCAAAACCTATAAAACTGTTGCCGGAACAACGTTGCAACATTCGAGATGATATTGCCGGAACAACGCCGCCCATATTGAATCTAGTCATCAAACATTGAACCGATCGTTCGAAACACTACCAGCCACTACCACTCACCACAGCACTTAAATCATAAACACGCGGACTTAACCAAACCGAGTTCGCGAAAGAACCGTTCTAGTAGCGTTGGATCTGTCTAAAGCTTTTGATTCAGTCAACTATGCCACGCTGCTAGTTGACATTCAACAATCTGCTTTCCCGACAATCGTATGTCATATTTCGAGATCAAATATCAAAACAGATGACGTTTAAGCAAGGAATGACACAAGGTGATGCATTTCAACTTCTATATTTCGAAGCTTGCACAACCACCAAAGGGAAATTCCTTAATCGCATGCGCTGTAGGTTATTCAATATTGACGTGTGGCAATGACATTGTTGGTTTGTTTTGAAAGGTGAACAGTTATCTCTCCACTCTTTCTCGCTATGCCTGCATGTGAATGCACACCGCAGAACGGTAGCTATCTATACACCGCATGACCGCTTATATCAACTCATCTAACATCCCTTTTCCCTTAGGCTCATCTCGGCGAAAAGCCCCCACGCGGAGGAGCCGTGCCAAATTTTTAATTATTTTCACAGATGAGGAGTCGCTATTCTGCACTGTTTTACCTATTATGATTTATAAAATTTTGGGATAAAAATCGATTTTTTTTTTTTGCATGTTATTGTAGTAAAACATTTCAAAAATACCGTGTTAAAATTTTAAGTCAATCCGAGCAAAACTTTTTAAGTTATAGAGCATAAAGCCGAGCCGCCTCAAACATCTGCCGAGACGCAGCAGTTGCGCGCGTAGTCCGTTACAAACTTTAAACGCGGTTTTCTCGAACCTTTTTTTTTAAAGTGCGTAGTCATTGGCATTTGAAAACTACTCAACCGATCCTTTTGAAATTTTGCACACATATTTTACATATAAAAAACCTCCTCCCAACGTTTTTTTTTTCGCCATTTTTTTTTATATTAAGGCGGTTTTACACCTACAAAATGGCGGCATTTTTTCGTCAAAAATCACTTTTTACTTCAAACGACTACCAAATGGCTGACAATGAAAATAAATCGTCAAAATAAACGTTGGGGGGAAGTTTAACTCATACTTTAACTAAATTATTCGATTTTTTTGATTTCAGATGATTCTACGCTGAGATATGCTGACTGCTGCAAAATGTATTTTTGAAAAGACGTCTACGTAAATGTGCTCTCATTCGCTCATTTTGCAATATTTTTACATGAAAATTTTATCAAATATTCTTGAAATGTTACTTTATAATATGCAACAACTTTTAATAAACTGACTTGAACCGTTTCGCTACAATAAATTCAAGAAAAAAGTGTTTTTTTTAGCGTTTATCCCTCAGAAACTCATTTGCATATTCAGCAACACGAAACTAATCTAAAAATCATTTCGTTAACGAGGTGCCAGAGATCGAACTCAAGGAATTATTGTGATAAAATTTATTTGGATAAAAACGTAAAAAATGTGTAACAAATTCTTCTTTCTCTTTCATCTAGGAAAACTATTAATACTGCACACATTTAAGAAAACAAAGAGTTATATTTCATTATGAAGCGAATATCCTACACGAATAAAATAAAAAAAGTGCGTGTAGCGTAGTACACATAACAGAAGTGAAACTTTCAAGGCAGACAAAGAGGGAGAGACCCGAGAGAGAATGAGAGAGAGAGAAAGAATATATATCTAAATAAATTCACAACATTTGCAGAGAATACAAATAGACAAAATTTACAAAAAACGGAGAAGGACCGACCGGTGTAGGTAAACGCCGGACACAAACCGTGGCAACAACGCGCACTACTCCGAGCGTGTATCACCCGCACAAACGCAGCGATTACAGGACCGCAGCAACGGCACAAATTACCGCAAGGCGATACAAATAAATCCGACGCCGGAATGGATAGCACTTTATAGTACGCCCAAGCATTAGCCAGGAAACGGAAATAAGCGCCAAAAAGTAGGCACCAAAAAAAAAAAACGCCAAAAAAATTGGGACCAAAAAACGCCCCAAACAGTAGGCACCAAGGAAATATCACGCTAAAAAGTAGGCACCAAAAATATATTTCCCACAAGTTTGCACCAACAAACAAGCGCCAAAAACTAGGCAGGGTTATTTCTCACTTGAAATTACCAACCTCAAGGAAAAACTCAAGAAAAATAGCTTAGAGTGTATCTAAGATATACATAAGGTATAGCTAACTCTCTCTCCTTTTCCTCTACGTTATATCTTTTTTTTTCTCTCGCGGAACGAAAATGGCCAAAACGTTGCATGGCCTTGAAATTTTACTCTCCATTCTCACTCGTCCATCGACGCCTAAGCAGCATTTTTAGCACCTTCTTATTAGCTTACAGCAACAATCGAATTAGAATACAAGAAAACAAAGTTTTACAGTACTACAGATATTTATCCAAAAACCAAGCTTCTTAACTCACCTTTTGACGTGTGCGTGCCGCCAATTTAAACGCCTTCGACAATGTGCTCAGATTCACATCACTGATATCCACTTCCAACTCTTGTGAGGTGCGACTCAGTAATGCGCTCACCGTGTCCGTGCGACAAGCATTTTCAGCCATTTGTTTGCAAAGCAACTTCAAGTAGACCACCTTATCGGTTTCTTCATCGGCTATGGTGAAAGAATGCAGTTTCTCTTTGTCTTGTCGACAGAGCAAGGCAAAAGCGCGCGGACTGTCGGTGATGTCAATAACGAAACGTATCGCATTCAACGATATTAGTTTCACATGTTTGTGTGATTTGGTTGCACTCGGCGATTTAGCAGTGTTGAAAGCACGCGAACGCCTTTTACACACCTCAATGGTGTCAGAGAATAAGTACAACATCAGCGAATCGCCACGGCCACTCAGGCTGTCGGACAATTCAGTTACTTCACACTTGGAAATGAAACTACGATTCGAGGATACTAGATGAGCCTGTTAGAAGAGGAGCGAAGAGAAGAAGGGTTACAGAAAATCAATATACAATTCCACAATTAAAATAAATGCACACTAATCAGACTTACGGGACAACCTTCAATGTCATTGAAGATATCAAATATTGCCATGCGCGATTCCGTCTTCCGCTTGTCCTCGTTGATATGCATCATAACCTCTTTGATGGCTTTCAATGCTTGCTCCAACTTAACATAGTCTGGATTGTTTTTATTTGTGTGCTTTAAAATGTCTGCAAACCATTAAATTAATTAGAAATTTTCCCAGTTGAGTATGTGCACGCCTATAAATAAAATAGGAAATTTGTGCCGCTACTCACCGTTCAACAACAAACTAATGCTAGGCAGTCGTTGCACGGGACGTATCATTAGATCCTGTAAGCTCTGTCGCCCGCATTCTGGTTTTGTTTGATTGATTTTTAAAAATGCATGGAAGCGTGGATTTTGACTATCACATTGTTGCAGCGTTTCCTTCATCTGTTCGAAGAAATTCACGTAGGGTGGATATGCTTTGGTTAGCTCATCGCGGTATTGCAGTATGATTTCGCCAATTAGGCAATCCTCTGTCCATTTACTCTGTATCGCACGCAATTTTTCCAACATACTCTGGTGCACTTCATGTATGGGCAGAAAATTGTTGAAAATCGATTTGATCTCGGATTTATTGAGTAGTGCATCGTTGGTCTCGGCAATTTCCTCGAGTGGGTTCTTGAAGAGCTGCAAATTAAAATTTTCAATTTACAAGTGAACATTGAAGCTTTTTACAACATAAAAGTCTAGGCCGAGTTTGACTAAACTCATGTCAGAGCTGAGCGATAAGAATTACGTGGGTAATTGATTGGGTCTAAGATTAAGATTATTTTAATCGCAACTTCATTATATTTTTAAAATTAGCATTTTTGTAATCGTAAACTTAAAGCGTCTTACTTTTCGGCAGATGATGAGACAGTCGGCTCTACGTTACAGCCACGGCCAGGACTTACAAATATACGGCCGAGGACTGGCACTTCACTGTCTTGAATGGAAAATGTTTTTGTTGTGAAGCAAGCAAAAATTTTGATGGGCAATATTACGCCCACTTTTGGCTAGTGTGTGTATCTTGTAAACAGTTAATAAAACTGACCCAACTTAGTAATGCATTACTCGCCACCACACTTAGATACGACGTTTCCACGACAGTCGGTTCTACGTTACCGAAACGACCCGGATTTATATCCGGCCAAGGACTGTCACTCCAGCAGCATTCCCCGTATGTAAGTATGGGGAATGTTTATGCTGCTACAACAACAACGACTCAAATATTATTGAGATCGGGCAAAAAGCATGAACTTTTCATATATTTCGTCTGATGTTACAAGCTATACACCAGTGCTCATATAATTAAGTCATTAGGAAACAAAATTAAAAAAAATCTAAAATAGCATATTAATCTTTGACATACGGTATATTTTTTCTCAGCAGAAGGAAGAGCAGACATTGCTAAATCGGCTACTTTCATCATTCTGAGTCGTTTGGTAAATATATGTATATGTCTACTATATAAAGGATTTTCCAATTATTTTTAAAAGATCAATGGTTTCATTGCTTGTGTGGCACGTAGCGCCGTCCTGTTGAAAATAAACGTTGACCACATCAATACCATCCAATTCTGGCCATAAAAAATCGTTAATCATCTCTCGATAGCGCAATCTATTCACCGTAACTGCTGCTCCAGCTTCATTTTCGAAAAAGTAAGGTCCGCCGGACCATAAACCGCACCAAACAGTCACACGTTAAGGATAGAGGGACTTTTAAACAATAACCCTTGGATTTTCGAAGCCCCAGATCTGACAATTTTGCATGTTGACGAAGCCACCGAGGTGGAAATGGGCCTCATCGTTCAAGATAATTTTTCGATGGAATTCCGCATCATTGTCGTGCATTTCAACGACCCAATCAGATTTGGGACGCGACGTTGTTGATGATTGGCCGGCTTGAGTTCTTGTGTTAACTGGACTTTATAAGCCTTAAGACCCAAGTCTTTATGCAAAATACGGTGTAATGGCGTTTGTGGAATGCCGAATTCCAAAGAACGACGAGGAATGCGCAAGGCTGGGCTTTCTTCAACACTTTCGTGCTACAACAGCAATATTTTCGGCTGTTCTTGAGCGACGTGCACATCACTAACTTGTCCCAACAGCTCGAATTTGTTCACTAATTTCTGTATTGCGACCCGACAAGGTGCTTCACGATGAACCGTCTCTGCCAAATTTTCACCATTTTTATAGTGAATTTTAATAATTTGAATGCGTTGTTTAAGCGTGTGTCGTTCCATTTTTATTAATGGCGTAGTTTTTACTTGTCAAATATCAAAAAATTACAGCTTCAAAAGTGACATCTACCGAAATAGCGGCTATTCAAAATAACAGCTGTTATTGGAAAACCCTTTATCTATCTCGATGCCTTTATCGGTACTCTTACATACAACCGTCATAAGAACAAAATTAGAATACCTTTCTGCGCAAATGCGCGTGACTGTAGTGACAAGACTACAATCGTTTCCACGACAGTCGGTTCTACGTTACCGAAACGACCCGGATTTATATCCGGCCAACGACTGTCACTCCAGCAGCATTCACCGTATGTAAGTATGGGGAATGTTTATGCTGCTACAACAACAACAACAAGACTACAATTAAAGTAATCTTTCATCGAACGAATGAAAACTGTATCCTTAGATTAAGATTTCAGTAATCGTAATTTCGACTACGATCACTGCAATCGTAATTTAAACTCATTCTTTGAACGATTTCATTAATTTTAACCAGGTTTTCTTAACTTTCAATAGCCACTGCAATTATAATCATTTGGTAGTCAAACTCCTTATAACATAGCTCTATCCCATCTTGCCATTTTGTTAAAATTCTCTTTAATTTCTACGTAACACAAACCTTTACAATTGTATCCAGTATGCCCACATAGTTGGACTCAGTGCTAAAGAAATCCATAAAATGATTGAAACGCATCGACTTCTTTGCCGGAGTCGTCTCACAAACTGTAGGCGTTTCAATATGTGTCTCGCCATGCAGTTTGCCAGCCTCCAACTTATCCGGGCTGGCGGTGCAATCAAAGAAGCTACCCGAGACCGACAACAAACCAGCATCAGAGACGGACGAACGCCGCTTACCCGACCCAATGGGTGTCCCTTCAAATTGTATACGCTGTGAGAAACGTTTCCGTTTGCGCTTGTTAAAACTAATCGGCAGTGAATCACGGCGATCCGTATTGGGTGTGTTCGCAATACTTTCCAAATACTAAAAGGAAAATAACGGTATTTTTATAAACACGTGAATGTACTGCAATAAATTAAAAATATATTTACATCGCCAAATAGGTAATCCATCTCGTCCGCGTAGCCATTCTGTATGGTATACCAGAACCAATCGGACTTGAGAATATGAGTGCGGTGATTTTTCGGATCTGGCTTAGATTGAGTGGTGTGTTCATCAACAACCTAAATTATGAAAAAAATGCAATATTTTATACATATACATATGTACAATATATTTGTGTAAGAAGGTATAAATGCATAAACGATGTAAGCCTGATGACTGCTCTTACGCGCGCACAACTAAAATTTGCTGTTTTCCTTAATTGTAAGCAGTAATAATTGATTCGCGTGAAACAGTCATTTGTCAGGCATGGAAAATTTTCCAATTTACAAAGTGTTGAAATAACAAAGATGCTCGCATGCTTTTGCCTTAAAATCAATTTGAAATTTAGATTTGAATTATAAACAATAACAGGGCAATCGGAAAGTATAGTAGATGGATATGTATGTAGTTATGTATTTATGTGTGAATGGGATGATGAGTTTGAAAGACTGGAAAGTTTTCGTTTGCGATATTTACTACAGCTTTTCAGATCACCCTGTTTGCTTAAGCAAAATTAAAAACGGCTGAAATTGAAATGGGCTGCGAGGCTGCGAATTCGCGAACCGAAATTAATTAAGCGTTCTAAATATTAGCTTCGAGAGTACAAAACAATTCGCACAATAACAAATCCAGCAATTAATTCGACATTTATGATGTGTAAGTAATACAAATATAATGGCATGAGTGAATATTTTGGGCGATGTGATGATTTAAAATTAATCCAACAGATACTGAGTTAGTAGAAATACAAAAGACTTATTATTTGCCAGCACAATAAATTATTTTCAAAACGCTGAGGAGGGTTAACGGTGCAGCGAAATCAGCCATGTGTCCATAAAAGTTAGCAAATATGTAGCTACAAATATCAATATCATTGAAGACAAGGTTTCTTTTTAAACGAGAAGTGAAACAAGGCAAAAGCAGTGCGTTTAGAACAAAAATTGAAAAATATACGACACCAATTTCAGACTAAAAATAAAGATGAGGATGGCAAAATAAGGTGTATTTGATCTCATATAATTTATGTGTCAAAAATGAGTAGAAATACATATAATTTGCGTAGCATTTTTAATATTTCTCACTTGCGAAGCGTAAAATGTTTTTAAAAAATATTTCAATATGAAAAGAAATTAGCTGTAGAGTGCAGAATAGTGAAGTGGTTACAGTTTTCAAAATAATTTATTGTGCTGTCGCCTTAACTATAGCAAACGTTTCATAAAAGTTTCATAAACATTTCCCAAAACCACATAATAATATTTGTAAATTACAAACAAATTTCAACAACAATTAACACACTTACACAAACAATCGATTAAACGGAAATATTTTCAGAAAACACGCCGAAAAATAAAACAAAAAAAAAGTATATATCTAAATGAAAAAAATATGTTAAAAATGCGATGCAAATTACAGGACTTCACTCGACAGATTTTTGAAACAAATCAGCTTATTTCAATTACAAGGCATGGGTTGACCAACCCAAAAGTAGGTATTCGGTTAGCTGGCAAACATACAGTAATGGCCAAAACTAAAGCAGCCCCTTTACAGGATTTTTAATAAAGCCAAATAATTCAGTAAAAACCACGTCAAATATTGCATATTTTTGTACCATATTTTCCTTATTAATTCGGTATTGATAAAACGTAACAAAAATTATTCATATAAAAAACTAAAATTGAAAATATCCGCAGTACTCAAATATGAAATGGTCAAAACTAAACCACCCCTAATTTTTATTTATTTTTTTAATTTTTTTTTAATTTTTTTTAAATTTTTTTTAAATTTTTTTCTTATTTTTATCCCTTTAATTTTTTCTTATTTTTACCCCTTTCATTTTTTTCTTATTTTTATCCCTTTAATTTTTATTTATTTATTTATTTTTTATTTTTTTTTTATTTTTTTTTCTTATTTTTATTGTTTTTATTTTTATTCTTTTTAGTTTTTTTTGTATTTTTTTTTTTACTTTTTTGTATTTTTTTTTTAATTTTTTTTTTTTGGTTTTTTTTATTTTGTTTTCTTTTTTATTTTTTTTATTTTTTTTTTTATTTTGTTTTTTTTTTTGATTTTTTTTATTTGTTTTTTTTTTGGTATTTATTTTTTTTTTTTTTTTTTTTTTGTAATCAAAGCCCGGTTTGGTTGTTTGTTAGATGAATTCTCTTACTAAGGCTACTTTGAGAATTTACAGCGAACATGCGTAACTCAATAAATTTATTTTTATTTTTATTTATTTTATTTGTTTTTTTTTTTTAGTTTTATTCTTTTTAATTTTGTTATTTTTTACTTTTATTTTTTTATTTTATTTCTTTTATTTTTTTTATTTTTGTGATTTTACTTTTTTTTTTGTTTCTTATTTTTATTCTTCTTATTTTTATTTTCTTTTTTTAATTTTTATTTTTTATTTTTTTTGTAATGTTGTTTTCCATTTCTTGTTAGATGAATTCTCTTACTAACGCTACTTACTACGCTACTTTGAGAATTTAGTATTGTAGAACAGCGAACATGGGTAACTCTATAAATTGGAGAAGCGATTTATAAAGACACAAGTTTGTATAAAAGTATACGATCAACACGAGTGTGATTTCGCGACGTATTATAAAATTCCAACGAACGGGGTGTGTTTCTACAACACATAAAACAGGAATGAACTTCAAGCTTTAACTTGAGGCAGGATAAAAGAAGAATTAAATGCGATACAAAAGGTTTTTCTGATCCAATAAAAAGTTAATTAAATGTGCCAGTTAGTGCCAGGACCATTAAAAGACAAGCGGTGAAGACCGGACTGTTCAGTCTACGATCAACGAGAAAGCTGTACTTGAGTTTGCCAAATCCCATCATAACTATACATACAATTCAGAAATGGAAAAATGTATTGTCCAATGTGTTGTTGAATCCAAATATAATATAAAAGATTCAGATTCAGGTATAAGGCAAGTAAGAAGGCCAAACAGCAACGATTAAATCCTAGGTATAGTATCGCAACTACATACTAAGTATAGCAGGGGAGATATTTTGGTCTGATGTTGCTTCTCTGCACAAGGAATCGGTCCTATCCACCGAATAGAGGGTGAAATGGATCGCGTTATGCATACGAAGAATTTAAATTTTGCTGTATGCTAAGGAAGAAATGCCATTAAATTCGCAGTTAATGGAGGTTGGAGGATAACGATCCTTAGCATATGTACCTCTAGGCACTGTAAAATATGGTTAGACCAAAATTCTATACAGGTCATAGATTGGTCCGCTCAATCTCTTGATCTCAATCCGATTGGGAACTTTTGGGAGATTATGAATTTGAAAATTAACAGAGAAAATTGTACAACAAAGGAATCTCTGCTCGAGGCTGTTAAAGAAGACTGGTACAACATATCGCCGGAAGTTATCAAAAACTTAATTTCTTCTATGCCAAAGAAATGTGCTGAAGTCATCAAAAATAATGGGTTTAGTACAAAATAATAAACAATAAAACGTAAATAACTTACTATTAAGGTAGGGAGTGCTTTAATTTTGACCATTTCATTTTTGAGTACTGTGCATATTTTCAATTTTAGTTTTTTATATGAAAAGTTTTTAATAATTTTTGTTATGCTTCATTAGTACCGAATTAATAAAAAAAATATTTTTCAAAAATATGCAATATTTCACGTGGTTTCATTGAATTATTTGGCATTTTTAGAAATCCTGTAAGGGTGGTACTTTAGTTTTGACCAATACTGTATATTCACATTCTTCGAGATCAAATATGCAGAATCGAAATATTGAAACAATAGTGAAATTTTACGTTAAATTAACCTCAATCTTTTGTTTTCTTTTTATCTGCATTGCTAGTGGGTATCTATACTTTCCATTTCTTGTTCTTTTGCGAAAAAAAGCAATATGCAAAAATAGTAATGGAATGAAATGCGTTAAATACCATTAACGAGCGTCCAACATCGTTTAGCAAATTATTACGCTGCTGACAGAGCGCAGTGTCCTGACTTTGCACAGCCTGATTATGAGCCTGAATTTGAAATAGAGTATCCTGACGCGTTATCTCTAGGTTAAGTGGTAGATTTGAACTATGAATGGACGATGAAGATGAAGGAAGCATTGGAATGGGAGCAGGATTTATAGCGCTGGCAGTGGTAGAATTACTGGCAGCAATAATAACCGCAGCAGATTTGAGCTCAGAGTTCTCAATGCCGCTCGCTTTGTGCGCCGCAGATGGCGACGGTGATGGTGCGGATAGTGCAATTTTCGTCAACGATTTCGGCGTGCCAATGGCCTTTGCTGCAGCGCTTAAGAATTTAGCTGGCGCTTTGGGCGTTTTGAAACCACTACTCGGCATCTCGCGCTCACATTTTTCGTCCTTTTCTGGCGTCGTCACACTGCATTTGTCCTTCTTACTGCTGCTACGCGTTATGCGATCGCGTAGACTGCGAAATTTCTCCTTGACCGGTTTGCGTATCGATTCATTAAACGTAGTTTCCATGGAGGCAATCGAACAAAATGAATCATCCGCATTGCAGGCCTCATCGTAGTTGGGCGCAGCATCTAGCGCTACCGAACTGCGACGTGGACGCAACATTTTCGCAATAGGTGTGCGCACAGCCACAAAACTCATGGACCTGCGTATGGAACGTGTAATGGAACCGGTGCGAATTAGTTTTGGTTTCTTCGTACTATTCGGCAAAACAAAAGAATCCACCGACATAAGTGAAATGCTATCAAAGCTTTCGCGTTTACGCTTAAGTTCATTGAGATCGCCGAAATCTTCTTCATGCGCGGGGTTCATGTCGTCCGTCTCCATCGGAACTACCGCGTTTTCTCTTCCTGCGGTTACTTGTGCGGCCTCCTGCCTGGCAGTTAATATGGGTGATATATTGTTCGGATTATGGAACGCATCATCTGCTTCTCTAGTAAGTATGGTGCCATCGACGCCGATTTTAGTATCAGCATTTTCATCATTAGCATCAACATCATCACTGGCAGCCGCATGAGTCGCTTTTATTGGCGTACTTGCATTTTCATTGGTTTCATTAGCCGGCGATACGGGTACCGAAATTTTTTCTTGCACTTGGCTTGAATTGGCATTTATGCCATTTTCTGGCAATGATTCAGGCAATGACAATTGTGTTTGCTTTCGTGGCGTACTTGCGCTCGGTTGACTGACAGCAAGGTCGGCTTCATAGGGGTCATCTATGTCCACGCCTTCGGGCAGCGGGGAGCCACGTTGCAACTCCTTATTTCGATCATAATCGACCACTAAACGCTCATCAAAGTAGACACCATCATCATCGATATCGACGTCAACATCAACATCTTCAACAGATGCAATCACATTTAACGCCACATCCATTTGACGATCATCAGATTTTTCTTCAGTCTTTTTTGCAGTATTTTCTTCAGTCTTATCAGTAATTTCACTTGCTGGCTTTTCCGCAACTATTGCGGTTGCTCCGATATTGACCTCTTCAGGCTGTTTTGGGTTCCGTGAATCGAGTTGGGAAATGAGTTTAGGATTTAGTGGATCGGGATTGAGGTGA
This sequence comes from Anastrepha obliqua, assembly GCF_027943255.1. Lineage (NCBI taxonomy): Eukaryota > Metazoa > Arthropoda > Insecta > Diptera > Tephritidae > Anastrepha > Anastrepha obliqua. Next base: position 15,192,677 of record NC_072894.1, read on the forward strand.
GGGTTAGTTATAGATTGGGGCTTAGGTGAGTTGCAAGAGTTAGTCATGGTTTCAAGAAAGTAACCACCAGTATTAGGCATGACCTGTAAATTTGTAAATTGGTAAATATACATAGAAAATTTCCAAAAATGCTCTAATAGTGAGTTTCTAATGTACTAATTTTTTGTGTTACTGTTTGCGAAAAAAAACATTGGATTTAGTTATAAATTTATTTAAGTATTTTTTTTTAAACACTACTTCTTGGTAGGCCAACGAGCAAATAATTATATTGTTGATGTCACTTAATTTTTTTTTTTTTTTTTGTCTCATAAATTACAATAAATGATTGTTTTCGTCTACAGCGGCACAAACTATGTTACAAATTGTTTTTCCAGTTTTTTGTTATTATCTCAATTGTTTATGATGCAAAGTGCAAAAAAGTACAAATCAATTAGTAGCAGCATCGTTACATACAAAAATTAGTGCCACCAAACCAGCGCGCGCGCACACACACTCTGTTACACACACATGTACACACTCGCAGAGCACAATAATAACAACATGCAAACAGCTCAACACAAACAGCAACAGCAAACGGCAAACAGCAACATTCTAATGTTGTTTGTGCAAAATATTTAAATATGGAAAAACTCACAACATGCGAGCACTCGGGATCATCCAATTCTGCCGGCACGCCCCCATTGCTGATCAACACATCCACCATGTGTTGATGCTCGTCCGCGGGAAAGCCAAAGAAGCAAATCTTCTGACCTTCAAACGCTTTCAGTTTATGCTCGCGCGAAAAATCATCGGTCGTTGCACGAAATTGCAGTTCGTCGCGCCGTTCCCAAGCGCCATAAACCCAGGCCGGTCGCACCACGGTCAAACGAAATGTTTTTGCGTATCTAAAAAGAAATAACAATAAAAACCCAAAAACATAAATAAATTGCCATTAGTGGACAGCTGACAAGACTAAGCAACTTACTGATACTTATCACCGCCGCTTTGATTGCAAATTAAATGTGTGATCTTGGAATTCATGTCTTTGCGTATGCAGCCGCCCATCGAATGTATCAGATTGACGAGACGTGTCTATGGGACGAAAGGAAGTATACAAAAATTCAGCAATCGACTCTTTAACAGGAAATGACAAAGAAAAACAACAAACAGAGTAGCAGAGTGTTTCGATAAACATTTCACACTCACCAACTCATCCTTTTTGCGGATGCCCGTAAAACACGTCACCACGCCACGCATCGAGTAATTGTAAATGGGTCGCGCGTTGCGTATAAGTCCATCTTTTGACTCGGCCGCATGTTTCAAGGCAGGTGGGCCCAAGATGCTGGAAAACAAAAAAAATAAATTCATTGTAATTAAAATTGACAATGCAAGCAGGTGTAGAAGGAAAAATAACCTGTCAAAATGTACAGCCGTCGCAAAATACTTAAAAACGATACCCAGTTTTCTCAATTTCGAACTTTTTTTATAATGACACTTAAATGTTTCGCATATTAGGTTTTATTTTACAAATTTAAAATGTTTTCCATCTGTATCAGCCTTTTTTTCAAGGAAAAAAATAATTAATTTTTACTTCATGTACAAAAGTGAATACAATGCGAAATTCCTTCGACAAAAATACTTAAGAACGAAGCAAAATACTAGTGACATAATAAATAAAAAATAGTTTAAAAAAACTAAAAAACACACTTTTATTGCTAATCGAACTAAAAAGTAGAAAATAAATTTTAATGACAAAGGGACCTATAATGAAGTAATAGCAAATCGAAAGATCAGTCATAGTCAACTACCTCAGAACAGAATTATAACAAAAATTAAGATACAAATAGAGTAATTCAAATTAGAGTTAAAAGCGTGGGATGCATTTTGCTTCACTTTCATAACCTTCTGTACATAGGTAGTTGCCAATAGAATGATTGTAATATTTACTATATCAAGCATCCCACGCTTTTAACTCTAATTTGAATTACTCTATTTGTATCTTAATTTTTGTTATAATTCTGTTCTGAGGTAGTTGACTATGACTGATCCTTCGATTTGCTATTACTTCATTATAGGTCCCTTTGTCATTAAAATTTATTTTCTACTTTTTAGTTCGATTAGCAATAAAAGTGTGTTTTTTAGTTTTTTTAAACTATTTTTTATTTTCTACTTTTTAGTTCGATTAGCAATAAAACCGTGTTTTTTAGTTTTTTTTTTTAACTATTTTTTATTTTTAGTATATGTAGGTGTTTACGAGTAATATACTATTACACAACCGCACACTAAATACTAACCTCAATGGTGGTGTGGAAACTAAAAATTCCCAGTTTTTGTTTAAAAAAAATACCCAATTCATGTTTCTACCGGTATGGCAATATTGGCAAATGTTATAAAAAATGCACATTTTTCAGCGCTCTCACGAGAAAAAGAGTTTCCCATCTAGTCATCTATGTTGTTTGTTCCGAGTCGATCAGATTTTTAGAAGCCAGTGAAAATTAAGCTCAAAGATTCCGTTACAGTCATTCATACATACAACCCGAGCTAATAAAAGTGTGTTAAAAAAAATAAAATATTAATCCTGGCAATCCTAATAAGGATAATGGAAAATTTATCTCACATGTCTCACACTGCACTCGTTCTTCGTGACTATTTCGCCAAAAATTCCACACATATCGTTCCGCAACCACCGTATTCGCCTGATTTGGCTCCGTGTGACTTCTGGCTATTCCCAAAACTCAAGAGACCACTACCGGAAATGGACTATTTGGCATGTTTCGGGGATTGGAAAACTCGTTGGCATAAGTGTATTTCATCGAGAGGGCATTATTTTGAAGGGGATGAAATTGATTTACAAGAATAAATGACGATTTTTCATTTTACAACCAAATTCACCTTACTTTTTGCCCACAGGTAAAAAAAGAAAATATTAATCCTGGCAATCCCAATAAGGATAATGGAAAATTTTTATCAAATTATTGCATTGTCATCGGTCCTTGATAGGTGTGCAAAATTTCAAGTCGATCAGATGTTTAGAAGCCAGTGAAAATTAAGCTCAAAGATTCCGTTACATACATACATACATACATACATACATACATACATACATACATACATACAACCCGTCCTAATAAAAGTGTGTTAAAAATGCAAGCGAAAGGGAAAAGTATATATTCATATTATATTTTGTTGAAAATCCTTTTTGTTTTCTTACTGCTGCATAGCGCAAAGTACTTAGGGGTAATTCTGGACTCCAAACTAAGCGGGAAATTTAATGTTGAAGAAAGGGTAAGGAACGCAGAAATTGCTTTATATGCCTGTAAACGTATGCGTGGAAGAAGATGGGGTCTTCAACCTAAGCATACATTACGGCTGTATAAGACGGTTTGCTACAACAACCTATTTTATCGTATGGTTCGGTAGTTTAGTGGAAAGCTCTAAGGAGAGAGTACAATACCAAATTACTCGGCAGAATACAAAGATCAGCCTGTACAATAAAGGTCGGTGCAATCAAATCATGTCCTAGAGAGGATCTCAATGCACTGACACACGTTATTCCAATAGACCTACATATTAAGAAGACGGCAACTATGAGTGCATTTAGGTTAAATGAATCGGGTCGCTGGAGAGAAAAAACGTATGGTCATGCTAGTCTTTTATTGCGACAAACTCAGTTAATCTCGGTTAATCTGATTAGGAATTTTGCCACTCTCTTTCCATCTAAGGAAGAATGGAATAAGGAATTCTCTCTAAACAACTTCGACACTACAGTCAATACGGATTACAGTAAAATGGGCTGCGGTATTGGAGCTGGTATATATTCTCATAGACTTGGAATGGAAAAATCTGTGCGTCTCCCTAATACCAGCAGTGTCTTCCAGGCGGAAATACTGGCAATTGGGGAAGCCTGTAGGCTACTAATCACGGATTTCTCTTTTAAGGGCAGTATTCTCTCGGATAGCCAAGCTGCAATCCAGGCACTGGGTTCGGCTACTACAACCTCTAAAGTGGTCGAATAAAGTAGGAATAGCCTCACCATCTTGAGTGAAAACCATAAAGTTGCCTTAATCTGGGTCCCGCGACATCAGAACATTGAAGGTAACGAAAAAGCAGATGAACTGGCAAGAGGGGGATCTGCCATGAATAACGCTCTTGCAGAATCGGTATTCACACCATTAGGTGCAGGCAAGAATGCAATTTGCCAAAAATACCTCCGAATCGCGGATTGTAGGTGGAAAGACCAGACGAAATGCAAAATTAGCAGAACGTTATGGCCCACCTACAACCTCAAGCAATCGTCGGCATTAATAAGCATGAAACGACGGGACGCCTGGAGACTAACGGCAGTCATAACTGGTTTTTGGAGAACAAGGAGACAATCTTCCATTTCCTCTATGAATGCCCTGTCCTATGGAAGGACAGAATGTTAACCCTGGGCCAACCGCTGTTCGAGAATCTCGAAAAACTGTCTGGCTTAGACGTCAACAACCTAATAAGGTTCTTAAACCGCACAGACTGGATATAGTCATATTGTAAATAACCGTCAAACAAGTTGGTAACGAGGATGTGGCAACAAAATGGTGCGGAAGCGCTAGTTAGATTCTGGAAGAATCACCACTTTAACCTACCAACCAACCAGCTGCATAGCGCCTTAGGGTTGACATTATTTTATTATGAAACCTCTACAACGTTCAACAGTAATAAATTCCCATACTGTCTTGACCGAATCGTTCTTAAGCCTATTTCTCACAAAAGGAACACTGAAACCTACTAAAACGCATTTCAATGAATGTACCGTTACGGCCCCGTACTCGATAAAACATGCGCATACATATGTATATAGTTGTCAACGCATGGTTCTTAAGTATTTTCCAACGGCTGTAACATATGTACATACGCAGAGCATTTTCCATATTTCGTCGAATTTGGCGCATGCAATGTGTCCACATCGCATAATTATTTAACAGTTCATGGCCAATAATTATTTACAGCCATTGAATTGCTGGTGAACTGCCGCCAAATGCACCAGCTCTTAATCACGTATTGTACATATGTACATAAATTTAATTTTCTATTTTGGCAATTAAACTAAAACAATGTAATTATCGGGAAATCTTGATGAGCCACTTTGAGTTGATGCGCTTTTTCTGCAAATGCCAGGTGGCACATCGCTGGTGATCAATTGTGAAATTTTGCGAAAAATTTCTCTTGGAATTTTGAAGGAAACTACGCACACGCATATGATTTATGAGGTGTGTATGTTTTAGACCATCTAATGTTGGAATTCAGCGACCTGAATCATGAGACTCTCAAGCTTTTTCTTCTACTGGAGCTAGTGGGTTTATGATCTGGGTATTCGTATATGCATAAGCAGCTTATAAGTACATAAGTTATAAGTACATAAGTCATGGCGGAATACACTCGGAGGTTTGCCATTGCCTGCCGTGGGGCGACCGCTATTAGAAAACACGATTTCTTCATTTTGGTGTTTCACCAAGATTTGAACCTATGTTCTCTCTGTATTCCTAATAGTAGTCACGCACCAACCCACGCCGGCCGCATAAGTTAGGTATTCAACAAAAAAACAAAAAACGATTATTAATTAGCTAATTGTAATAGAAGCAGGGAATTATGACCTTGATTTAGATAAATATTTTAAACTACATAAATATTTTTAACTAAATAAACTACTTAAGAAGATTTGATGGATACGTTAGGGAAGTTGAAAACAGCCGAAGATACGATACGAAATTTTCGAAATAATGAAATTGGAAATCAAATTTTAACGGTGCAAGTGTAGTAGACGCAGACCTAGGTATTTATTCAAAGACTAAATTACATATATTACTTAAGTACTTAAGTATTTTTTAGTAGTTAGACCAGAGGCGTACCTGGAAGACGTAGCGCCTATGGCAGCGCATTTTGAATTTGAATTTCTTTCAAAGATGAGTCGTACAAAAAATTGTACAAATTTATCGCTGAGTCACTTGGACGGTACGAAAATTGTAATGTAAGCCTAAAAAATCCACAAAACGACATGATGGCAAAAAGCAAACGTCTTGTCTATTGATAATTTCATTGTGACTCTTGTCAAGAGGGATCCTTTTGAGTCATCAAAGGCCTTGCAGCTGAAATCAGCAACGTAGTATCAGCAAGCCCTTTACGGCGTCGATTGTAAAACATGAACCTACCTGGCAGAATAACTCGAAAAGTTCCGCTGTAGAAACAAGCAAATTTAAGGAAGAGCAAAAATTTTGCTCGAAAGCATAAGTTATGTGTGAAAAAATTGGTATAGCATACCTTGGAGGAATGAAACGAAAATACATTTATTTGCAAATGATGCTGGTCGAAATGTGAATCAAATTTATTTTCATGGACATACTTCAAGAAGTGATGCTACCATTTGTTGAGGCGAGTATGCCAGTGGCTTCTTATACAATATAAAATATAATGAACCAAAACACTACCCAGTATTGGTACGTGAATGGGAGTTTTTTTTTTTTTTTTTTTTTTTTTTTTTTTTTTTTTTTTTTTTTTTTTGAGAAAATAATGTTACTGTTATGAAGCGACCAAGCCAGTCACTCGGCTTTAACAACATTAAAAATCATTGGGGAGAGTTAAAGAAGCGAATCGCAAAAGAGGCATTCAAAAATAAGATTATTTATGACAAAAAATCAAAGAACTATGATATTCCAATGCCACAGCAACATGCCGTAGGATTATCAATTCTATGCCAAATCGAATGCAAAAAGTGATTGACAATTATAGTGAAATTTTTATTATATTAAAATTGAACGTGCTATAAAACTGCATGCTTTGAAGTTTTCTAATGATTCTGATTAAAAATATTAAAAAGTTGAACACATTGATGACAGTTTTTCAAACTTTTTTAAATTTTTGTGAGTTTTGCATAAAACTTGGGTTTTTGAATTATACGGTTTTTGTTGGAGAAGTATTGTGCATTACTAAAAAAATAATAACAAATTAGTAACTAATAAAAAAAAATGAATAACAAATAAAAATAAACAAAAAACTAATAAAAAAAATTTAAAAAAAATATTAACAAAAATTATAAAAAAAAAATAAATAAATAAAAATTAATAAAATAAATAAGTAATAAATAATAAAAATTAATAAAAAAAATAGTACTAAATAAATTAAAAAATAATAATAAATAAATATTTAAAAAAAAAAAATAATAATATAAAAATTAATAAAAAAACAAAATTGAAAAAAAAAAATTAAAAAACTAATAAAAAAACAAAACAAAAGAGAAAAAATAAATAAATAAATAAACAATAAAATAAAAAAAAGAAATAAAAAAAATAAAATAAAATAAAAAAGGAAGAAAAAGAAGAAGTATTTTAAAAAACAAATTAAATTAAAAAATATAAATATAAATAAAAAAATACAATAGTTAAAACTTGCCCTCGGGCTACTATTATTTTGAACACAAGTGCATATTAAAAATATATGTGACGAGGGATGATTCTTAATAAGCACCTAAAACTACTGAGCAGCAGTTCATTCACTTTTTCACGTACAGCCACATCAGCCTACAGTCGACATACATATTTCATAGAAAACAGCTGCATATACTTTGTATAGAGTAAATAACAGAGTACCATCGGCAAACACAGCCAAGTAATAACAAAGTAATATCAACATAATAATACACCTCATTGCAGATAACCACATTTCAAATGCCTAAAAATAGCAAAGTTCTCCTACCCTTAAAATAAGAGTAAATTTATATCGCGCTCGTCACCTTCACACAAATCACCCCTCTATACGAAAAAACCGAACATTTTACAAATATAAATAGCCGACGTATATTATGTGACTAATGTTTTTATGCGATACACAGATGCCTTAGGAATTCCCAGTTTCTATACAATGATTTTTACGAAAGATTTCTTATTATTTTTATAGAAATGAAGTACTTTCTCCATGTTTATTGAGGATGTGAAATCTTTCTCTACTTTCTCGACTCTTCTTAAAATGATTAAGGCACTTATAAATTTGCATGCGGGATAGTAATAACTAAATGCTTTTTGAAGCTTTGGGTGTGTTTTGGGTAAAATATTTGCATACTCGTAAAAGTCAAACGTAGCTTTTTGTTTGAAACTCACTTCGCAGATCGCAGTACAAACACACACTAACAAAAATAATGCAATACTCAAAGTTCTTTGCACACAAATGTAATACTTACAGAGTCCAGTTCACTTGATTAGAGACAATAATTTTTATGGAAGAAAATGGTTACTACAGCAACCGTTTTTGATTTGGTAACAAAAGAGTTTCTGATAATTCAAGTGAAATCATTCAAATATTATTTCATCAAACTTCATCAGTTGTAATATTGCTTTTCATTTATTGATTATTTTTATTTAATTTCGGTTTTTTAATAGAGGGTATGCCCTTACATACTAAGTACCCTGCAGTAAAAACGTATCGATTGCTAAAAAATAAGTAAATGTGTCGTACAGTTATCCCATTTTTATCAAACGCACAAACACCAATTTTTAGAAAACCTAGTTTTTATATTATATCTTCTCTTCTAAAAGTATCCAATTTTTTCAATGTAACAAAAAAGATTCTATTATTTCTTTTTATTTATTGTATTCCCATCAACATATTATCCATGATAACCAATACACATATTCCGACGCTTATTCCAATATTCAAAACACTTTTTACTGGCAGATTTTGAAATCGGTTTCAGTTCCTGCTGCGAATTCTCCTTCCTCCTTACCTAAAGGGCTCATCATATTACCCCGTGAGTCATACGAAAGAACAAAAATTAACTTCGTTTTTGGTCAAATTTGGAAAGAAATCGGAGTGAAACACACCACAGCAATTAAAGAAATCAGTCAACAAAATAATTTTAATTATCAACAGGACTGACGTTTTCGCGGGCATCACGTCATATAAAATTTATCAGCTCAAATCAACGAAAATAAATAAACAGTAATTAAGCATTTTTGATGCTTTTGAAAATCGTTAAAAGTTCTACAAGTTTCATTTCCTAGCGGGCCACTAAAGCTTAGACGAATGACAACTCTTGCCTTTTAACTGGCGGGCAAACACACATGTTTGGCCATCACCGTTGCAGCCGTTCCCCAGTAGTGCAGGCACTGAACTTTCAGCTACAAAAACACAACGAGACTTTTATGCGGCTTAATAAAAATTCTTTCATCAGATTTGTTTATGTTTGTTCGCTGTGTTTGTGTTGCTTTTAACAACATGGCCAGCTAGCAGGCACATACTATTAGAAGAGCAACAACAAAAAACACCTACAAAGCAATAACAATACTATTGCAAGCAACAAATTTATTCCTATAAAACTTTTTAAGAATTTTGGTCATCGCCCTTCGCAAATATAAAAGCAGACAGTACAAGTTTTATACAAAATGTTCAAGTTAGAGCATTCAAATTTAATAGTAAAACCAAGCATTTCAATAAAATTGTCGAAAAACAAAATAAATCTTCTCCTATATGGGCATTTCCCTCAGAACGTCCTCCGCAGACAAAATATCGAAAGTTAATGAAATTACATTGTTTTAGTATATTTTCGTAGGGAAGCAAAAAAAAAGAAAACAATTTTTTTTTTGTACATAATTGATTTATTTATGTAAATACATACTTTTAAATGTTTTAAATCCAGATGAGCAAAAACGGTGGCGAGACAATAAAAATAATTGCACAGGGTGGGGAGAAATTTTGAAGGAAGATCAAGCAATATTACAAAACGATAAATTGAAAAACAAGGACAAAATTCGGAACGCGGAATGCAAGTCATAATCCTATTTAAGGATAAAGTGAAAGTGCTCACGGGCATTCTCACAGGTCATTACAGATTGCGCCGTATCTGCACATGATTGGGATATGGTCCACACTTACTCCTGTCGTTTTTACGACTAGTCTCCGGAGAATACGAACTCACCTTCTTCTTCAATGTGACGCTAAAGTGCGGAGAAGGTTGAGAAAACTCGGCCAGATGTAGCCAGAAGAAAGACAGCCCAACCCAGATCTGTTTTTAAGCTTAGGGAACTGGGTCTGGATGAGGTACCGTGATGAGTAGGGGGCACAAAAGACCATGAGTTCGAAGTGCAAACCGCCATTTCATTCATTAATTCAAAGCTGAATGTTAACCAAAAGTGGCAAGAGTTGGCTGAATATAAGATACAAAGTCGGGAGAAGCTCGCAAACAAATCTTACAAATGCAAGTAAATGTAGGCAAAAATGTGAAAAGAAGTGGAGGAAAAATTTAAAATATTCGAAGTTTTGCTTAAAAAAATATAAACAGTCCATATGAAAAAAATTGATACTATATCTATTTAAATTTGTTTCTGTTAATTATATTTGATTGGGTTCTTACTTCTGTAAATGCTGTAAAGGACGTAGATATCTACTCCGACAGCCAAGAGGCAATTAGGGTCTTGGGCTTGTTGTTTGTGCGTTCGAAATTAGTCAATGAATGCCTCACTTCTCTCACGATTCCATCCGAATACTTTAATATTAGGCTCATTTGGGTTCCCATTCACAGTGGCATAGAGGGAAACTGCTGGGCTAATGAGTTGACTAGACAGGAGACCCTAGAGCAAGTTTCATTGCAAAGTAAGGGAATTGGGGTTCCCTTGAGAAACTGTAATCTGCTCCTAAAAAGCTAAATCTCGCGTCAACCCAGCGAGCGCTGCGTTAGTTCGCAATCGTGCAAAGTCGTAAGATCTTTCTGGCCACGGGTAGAACGGAAGCACTCGGGGAAACTTCTTAAGCTAAAACAATCGCAGTTATCGAATTAAGCAATTAAGCAATTAGGTATCCTTACCGGATATTGTCCGTTGGGCATCCATGCGGTAAGACATGGGATTGCTTCAAACCCTTTCTGCAGAAGCTGTCTGTAGGACGAGGTGAAACGATCTCAGCACCTTCCTCTCAGCTGCCCTGCTGTCGTCGGGCAAAGATTTAGACATATGGGTTCTCACTTTTTTGCTACCCCTGCGGATATTGCGGGTTTAAATATCACACACCTGGTGAAATTCATCAATAGCTTGAAGCGGTTACTACGAACGTAATTAGCCACTGCTGGTCGCCATCCTCCAATCTAAAGCCCCTACTTCTTTTTTCCATCCATCTGGTTCTTTTCCTTCTGCTTTCAAAATTGGGCTCTTAACAATTATATGTGAAAAATTACATCATTTAAATGTCCACGATGAGTTGAAGATTGTTCAGCAACACTTCGCGCTACAGCAGTAATTTTCTCAACAGAACGTCCAGTTTTTGGTCTACCAATCCTCTTCTTCTTCCGCTACAGAACAAGTTTCTTGAAATTGTGTCACCAACTTTTCAAGTCGGCTCATTCGGAAGATTATTCCCACAAAAAAACACAAAGTTCGCGATATGTTGTTCTTAAAGATCATCCATTTTCATAACAGGTTCCAATAATTTTAACGCGGTTTTCTATCGGGTAAAATTTTGCATCTGTGTTACCAAATGAGTCGTGGAGGGCATTCAACGAATGCAATGTTTCATAGACTAAAAACCATGATGAGAGAAAAAATATTTCGAATCACCCTGTTTTATTAATACATCCACTGTACATACATATGCATACATATTTACATATACTCGTACATCAACTTGAGAATACACATTGTGCAAGAATGTCGAGCAAGCTAAACAATTTTGTTTGTAGAATTAAATAAAATACGCTTAAAAGTATTTCAAAAATGTGAAAAAAAACGTGAAATTGATGTCCTTGTAATGTAATCGACGCTATAGCTGTTGCTGTTATCCCCAAAGCAACACACAGTTGACTCAGCTGGCTTTGAACTATGTAAGAGGCCAGAGACACGAGCAGAAACGATGACGGCGACAGACGCTTGCAGCTTTTAAACTTTTTGAGGGTCTCCGGTCTTCTCGGCTATTTGGGGGCACGCAACGCATACTCAAAAGGGAACATGCAAACAAACAATTGTAAATACATATGAACATATATGTATGCATATATAAATATTTATATTGATGACTACACACATACATATGCATGCATTCTTACATATCCTCCACTCATTTGCCTGGGCGCTCAGCTTTTTTTTGATACAATTTCTCATTTTAATACGTATTCTTCAATTTTTCCAAATGCTTTTGTTTTCAGTTCCACACAAGCACAAGCGCAATGTCAAGATGAAAATTAAATAAATGTTTCATTGCAATATTAAAGCAATAAATTTTTTGTAAAATTTTTTATACGATAAATAACAATTAGATTTCTGGCGTTATTTCAATTTAGTCGGCTATTTCTGTTTCTATTGTGCTTTTGAATTAAATATAACTTTGTATTTTATAAAAACAAAGTATGCATATATTTATATAAAAACCTAATTGTTTGTGTGTGCCCACGCCTGCTACCTTCTGAAAGCATCGCTTCGTTCACTTCATCGTTCGCTACTTTTCCTCATCGGCACTTTTACTTTTCATGAATGTGTCTCTTTGTTGTTGCTATTCTAATGATGTAGCGTTTGAAGTGGTGAAACGATGTGGTCAAGCCGGCAGCTGTGACTAACGTTTATAGTCCGTCAAAAGCGCCTACCATCTGTATCACTGTGTTCTGCACTTCAGCTGATGGCGAATGGCAACGAAAAAAGACGGCAAATCATTTCGGATTTCGCTGAAAAATCAACTTGTTTGCGGTGAGAAGACAAAGTGATCAATGCGCATTTTTTGGCAACGTGTCACAAATGTGTTTCCGTCGCCTAAATCGTCATCAGCACACCGCCAATCTCAATGAATAGCTATGAGAGAAAAAACATCCATCATCCGCCATGGTGTCCCTCACTGCCACTTTGTAAGCATTTGTGTATAAGTGTTAATATGCGAGCCTAAAGATGTATTGATGTGTCTTTATTATTGTACTATTATTGCGCTTAGGCCTACTATGCGAAATCAGCCGAATGCCGGCGACATTTTGCTGACTCTCAAAGGCCTTGTGCATCCATTAAGACCTCAATGAAATATTTGCACTTGTGCATGCGTATCCACATACATGCATACATATATAGTATACATATGTTTATGTGCATACACATATACGTAAATATTGAATGCATGCCCGTTAATTTAAAGGAATGCGTGCATTTCTGTGCACTGTTATGCGCAAATACGGTGATGTCCAATACAGATCCTATTTTTGTGCAAACACTTACGAGGCAACTAACGCATTTACATACATATATTTATGTATGTATTTGGAGGCCACTTTGTGGTATTCATATTTATATATGTATCTATGTAAGCGTGAAAAAAGCTTAGCGAATGTGATCTTATATTTAAATTTGCAGTCCATCTAAGCTTAATAACTTTATGTTTCGCATTTTGGTTTTATGAATTCAGCAATTTACGAATTAGCAATAAAGCAACAAATTTAGTTATTGCTTTTGTTTATCTTCAGGCACTCTTGGCTATAACGCATCCAAAATATTTTTATATTGGAAATTTTATATTTTTATTGAAAAGTAACATCCTGAAGGAGGTTCTAAGATGTAGTTAATGTAAATATAATACGAATTATCGAAAGATCCATGTTGTGCGCTATGACAACGCAGAATCTAAAATCTGGACTCAAACAAGTCACTTTTCGAACACTCAAAGCAACTAATGGATCAGCCGTCATATGCCGCCCTACAGCTTCCTCTTGATCCCGCATTTCCAATATAAACAGGGCCGTTCTGCAGTCGGTTTTTTCAATTGCGGGTAAGTTCAAACCAGAAGAGACATGCCTTGGGGCTGCTTCTCCGAAAAAGTGTTTGGTCGCTTATTTGTGTTTACCGCCAACTTGAATACAGTTTTTATGAATGAAATTTACCAAAAAGCATCATTGCCATCAACTGCAAAGATATTTGGAAGAACTAACCAACCTACAAGCGCACAACGATCCCAAGTATCGAAGACGAAAGTGCGTAAATGGAAACAGCAAAATGGGATTGAAATGCTGGATCGGTCTTCACAGTCGCCTGATGTCAACCCTATTGAAAATGCGTGGGCAAGAGTTAAGCAAAAACTCAAAGGAAAACCAATATGCACGGGCAAACAGTTATCAAAGCAAATTAGGCTGATTTGCGGTCGATTACCTTCAGAACTTCGGCAGAACTAACACAAAGTATGACTCGAAGATGTGAAGCCACTATAGCTAATGGTGGTGACTATACAAGGTGAAGTCCAAAATAAACAAGACTGAGCTAAAACAGAAACGACAGGATATTTGTTCTGATAACTTCGGGTTTATTTATTTAAAATAGTCCCATCTGGCCTCGATACACTGTTTTGCGCGATCTAAAAGCTTTTCGAAAGATCGGAATGTCTTCATTGACCGGAATGTCCTTCAGGATGTCGGTAAGAGCTTTTTGGATGGCCTCTACGGACCCAAAACGTTTTCCTTTCATGGCCAAATGCAGTTTTCCTAAAAGGTAGAAGTCACAGGGCGCCATATCAGGCGAATACGGTGAGTGAATATGGAATGGATTGATGGATGCGATTTCTAGTCAAAAAAATCAGTCACAAGAGTGGATCGATGAGTGCATTATCATGCAATAAGAGCCAGCTTGCTCCGTCGCGCTATTCCGGGCGAATTCGACAAATGCGATGCAACAAACGTTTCAAAACGCCAAGATAGAAAATTGCATTAACGGTTTGGCCCGTCGGCACGAACTCCTTATGGACGATTCCCTTGGAATCGTAAAAACATTCGGCACTTTGACGCTTAGTTTCAGGTTCATTTTGGAAACACGGCGTTTCATCACCAGTTACAGTGCTGTAAAGGAAGTTCTCGTCTTTGCTCGCCTTTTTAATGAGGTCTTTCGAATGTTGAATTCTGAGCAATTTTTGGTCCTCAATTAACATGTGGGGAATGATACGTGCACAGACCTTTCCTAAGCCCAAATGATCAGTTAAAATGCAATAAATCGATGTTTTTGGATATATTCAACTCCAATTCCATGAATTTCAACGTTGAGTTCGGTTCATTTTTGATAAATTTACGAACAATTTCGATGGAGTTTTCGGTGATTACTGACTTAGGATGGCCCGTATGTTCATTGTCATTTATGTTTTCACAACCATCTCTGAAACGTGTTAACCACTCATGAACCCTGGCACGACATAGACAATCATTGCCATAAACTTTTTGCATCAATTCAAATGTTTCGGTAAACGTTTTACCGATTTTAAAACAAAATTTGATATTAGCTCTTTGTCTCATACTCATTTTTGTACCGATGACACAAACAAAAAGACAAATTAAAGACACTTTACGACGCAATAACTTCGCTTCCACTGAACCGAATGTCACCAAGCTTTCACTGGAAGTCAGCTAGGGATGTAACTTCCAACGCACTAACTCATTAAAAAATTGGCGCCATCAAAAACATTTTTAGGACGTCAGTCTTGTTTATTTTGGACTTCACCTTGTACATTTTATGGCACATATTGCCTGTAATAAATATTCTAAGCCCGTACAATGTAGTTTCTAAGAATCGGATTGGTCAAATACAGATCCGATTGGGCAGACTATATAGTATATAAAACATATTTTGCTGCTACAACAGCAACCATCTGAATCCATTAGGTGAATCTACCTCGATTCACTATCGTTCTCAACAAAGTTAGTGAGTGAGCTAAGGCTTTCGTGAAAAAGTTTTCAGTGAATTGTGTATGCTTTAAAGATCAAATGAACACAACATTGAAAAGTTCAGAGAACAAATTTTACAATAAAGAAGATAACCTTCTCAGATGAGACGCATTTCAAATAAGGTGGAAAGGTCCACATTGTCATATTTGATACTATGCGTCTACCACAACACGCTATTTGTTTGGTGCCCATTTTGATTTGGTGAAGTGATCGGAAAGTTCTTCTTCGAGTATGCGTTCCCATAAGATACAAAAAAACACTCAAGCTGTAATTGATATCGAAGAGAAGTGACTTCGAGAGGATGCTGAAACTTGCCCAAAAGCGCGGCAACAAAAGAATTCTTGATGACAAAAATTGAAGATGGAGTTACTTTTGTGACTTAATCGTGCAATTTGATAGCATTGGATTTCTTTTTTGTGGAGTTTTTGGAAAGAAAGTCATTTGGCAATATGGCCAAAGAACTGCGCCCTTACTGAAATTGAACCGGCACTATGCAAAAACGTATATTGTGTACTATACACAACAGTCATCTGTACTAGAACTCTCAATTTTGTTCACACATTTTCGAACAGCCCGGACGAATTTTTATTATTACTCTAAATGAGATCCAGTATTACGACTTTTTTTTTGATGATTTCAACTTTTATGTCAGCACTTTTTTAAAATTTAACAAATTTTTTATACAGTGGTAATGTCGTTGGAAAACTAAAGAAAATCTAACAAATAGAATTTAAAAATTTTTATAGCTGCTCAAATTGTTCAGAAACTCGAAAATTTCGAACAAATATTTAAGTAGTTGACCAATGAACAACTTTCGAGCGAGTATCGAGGCACTCACACTACTTGATAGCCGGGTATCTGGAGCTATAATATGTACACTCCGTATTATTCGATCTTAATAAATAAAGACTGGGTTTTTAAATTAAAGGGGCAGGAAAGTGGTATAATATAGAAGGAAATTATCTTCCACTTCCTGTTAACGCTTAGCAAACCGCATTTTGAAAATTTCGAAGAGCTAACCGGTATGGACGTAAAAAAATTAAGCTGTAAGTGTAACGACAGCCGCATCATTACAGTTTATGACGATTACTCATGCCGTAACCCATAAACAGCTGATATGGAAGTAGAATTATTGACAAAATTTGCATTTTGTCATAAAAACACAACACAACATAATTTTCCACTAAGTCAATTCATTTTTCGTTGTTTCTATTATTCAAATTTTTATCTCAAGTATCAAAACAAATGTGAAGTATTTCACGAACAGAAACCAAAATTCAATAGATACGTACAGCTACGGTTATGGCTACGGCGTTATGTTGCGTCACCTATAATCCTTTACAATGATGCCCATATGTTTGATCAGAACAGCTGATTGCTCTGGTTACGGTTACAGCTAAGATACCGCACCACTAATTGCAGCTTTAAGAGGTTTCTCAATCGGACAGACTGGTTATAGTTATGAAGGAATAACCGTATAATATGTTGGTAGCGAGGATGTGGCAACAAAATGGTGCGGAAGCGATAATTGAATTATTGGAGAATCACCACTTCACCCAACCAACCAGTATAATATTGTAATTTCCATAAATGGTCGGTGTGGTGAAATCATTCGAGAAGAGTGGGGAAGAAGAAATCCATTATTTTTGCGGTAGAGGGATGCCGTGATCGATGGTATATCGTAAAGTATCTATGAAACAATTTGAAGTTTATGCTCGCTGTGAAGGTGACATTTCACACTAAAAAGATCTTTTGCTGTTTTTTTGTTTGTTCCATTCAGTTGTGAGTTACAGGGTGTTTACAATGGAAGTTAACAAAGAGATTATCCGGTACATTTCGCAATTTTCTTGATTTATGGTGCCGATTCTGCAACCGCCGATTCGTCTATTCTGTGTAAAATGTCATCAAGATCGGTTGAGTAGTTTTCGAGAACATTTGACAACCGAATTTGAAAACACGTTTAAAGTTTTGAGTAACAATGCAAGTGGCTTGGAGTGCAAACATTCCAAAGGCTGTATCCCCGCAACTATTATTCGCAAAGACTTGACAATTTAGGATAATATTCTTGAGATGTTGTAGAAATTAATAAGCCAAAAAAACGATTTTTTGAATCCACGTAACCCATGTAACCCTTAAAATAAAAAGGCCTAACATTTTACGGCCTTTAAGTGTATCTTTAAATTTTAAACATATGCTTGATTTCTTAACTAAAATGTATGCGAAACTTATGTGGAATAAACAGTTTTTGTTATTGTTGATTAGAAAAATTTGATTTTCATTCCATTGTCGTTATGGTACCTATACTTATGTCAGTCACTATATACACAGAGTTCTTTATTTTGTTTATAAAACACTAATTTCCACTTGTAAAACCCCCAATGCGCTGTAATCTGTCTTCTATTTAAAAACGTTACCGCAACTGACTAAATTTAATACCTCCCATTATGGCAAACAAATGTTTCGTGTCTCTATTCCGCGTGCACTTATAAACGCGATAAAAGAAAATAGCCTCAGTGATCATAAAAGTCCCACCACGATTTTGCAAAAATATGAAAAAAGAGAAAATAACCAAAACAAAAAAAGAGCAAAAAAAAAAAAAATAAATAAAAAAAAAAATAAAAAAAAAAATTAAAAAAAAAATAAAAATAAAAATAAAAAAAAAAATTCCGCACAATAATAACAATGAGAATTTTAGTGCGACAATTTTAAAGGGGGACTCGAAGAAAGAAGAGTCTGCGGTCGCCAGCAATGTGCATCATAGGCAAAACAACTTGAACCAAACGAAATGATAAATAAATAAATCAAGATGTACAAGCGTTTACGTATGTCTATATTTGCATATATTTATGTATGTATGTATGTATGTGGGTATTTATATAAGCGGACAGACGAACGCCCGTAAAACGATGAATGAAATTTGCAGATATCAACTTCAACACTGTTACCGCCACACCGCCACCAGTAGTATTGATGCTTGTTTTCACTTTACGCTAGTAATGTTGATGACGATCCACCATCAAATGTCAACAACAACATCAATAAGAGTAGGTGCTTGGGTGTGTATGTATGTATGTATGTATGTATGTATGTGCACTATAAATGCTGCGGAGAAGTGATGATAAATAAACATGATGACGATGTTGGCAGCCACATTATGATGAATAGTTCACTTGTAGCCATCAAACGCTCGAGATCACAAGGAGCAGAACAAACAAAGCCATCGAAATACATACATATGATACGTACGTATATTTGTATGTTTGCACACTCGCGATATGATATATGGCAGCATAAGTGGAAAGCATGCGAAGGCGCCGCAGGGGTGCCTGTGGTGGGCGGCCGACAAGCAATTTTAAAAAAATGTGCACTTTTTAGAAACACACCGGAAATGTAGTATTTTGTTTGTTTTTGGTTTTTTGTATTTGTTTACCTTCCAGAAGGCAATAATTTGTTATTTGTCGCATTTCTTTATGAAAAACTACAATATGTATGTATGTACTTATGTATATACGAGTATGTCCATTTTAATTAAGGGGTTATATACCTTGTGAGCCCGAAAAACTGGACGATTGTCATAATTTTTTTTAAATATGTTCTAGAACTTTTATTCAAATGAGGCATAGATCATACTTAAGGGTAACTCTCGAAGAATACATTTTGGTGTTTTTATTTTAAAAAATGTTATTATTTATTGTTGATATCGCCCCTCCCCGAAACGCCGTTTTTTAGAAGAGGCTTGCGGTGATCACGGTAGCGCTTGAGCAGCTCAACTGAAATCAAAAAAATTAAATGATGGTTGTAGAAAAAATTTTTTTAGTGAATCGGAACGGTTTGGTTTATTTACCCAAAAAAAAATTTGTCTCGATATGAAAACCGCTTTGCACCAAATAAACGATTTTTGAGGGGTTGAAAAATTACAAAAAAAATTAATTCCAGCGAACTAGGCAAATATTAAAAAAAAAGTGAACCGTTCAGATTCACGAGATTGTAACTTTGAATAATTAAAAAAAAAAGTTTATGCAAACCGGTCCAGTAGTTTTTGAAAAATAATGATCACCGCGACGCTAATTTTCAAAAAAACACGACTTCGAGATAATCGCGTTTAAAGTTTTACGTGCACTTCATTTATGGATAAGGTCGCGCGCTTCCACGGTCTCTAACTTTCGTTCTAGTGCTCCGATCTTTATGATTTTTTGAATTTATATTTTTAAGATGATGTACTTTTAGAATATGCCATAAAAAAATTTCGATTTTTTAGTCCAACACAAGGTATCATATATAACCCCTTAATCATTCAATTTATGTATTTCAACCATTGTTCGGATGCAATTTTTCACCCAATGCTCGCAAAAACAATACAAATTTCACCGCATAAAGTGAAAGTGTAGTTGATACCTGTTTATTTTGTTACTTTGGGGAAGACCTTGACATTTTTTCGTCTCGAATCAGTCATTTGCTAAGTGCTAAGTATAGGGTGACCAATTGAGAACGATAGGAAAATAAAAATAAAACAACAAAGTTGTGAGATATTAAGTTGCTTATCGCTGCTGTTGTTGTTGTTGTTGTTGTTGTTGTTGTAACAGTTCACTACGACCTGCCAGAGCGTTGTAGTTAGCGACCTCCATCATCTAACTCATCTAACAGTGGACCCAACGCGCTGTTTCGATAAGTTGGATCCAGATGGAGAGGGGTGTTACCTGAGTAGTACCTAAGAAGACATGTGAATAGGTGGTTTTAGTATCGTACGGTGTACCTTGCGTACAGTGCCGGACATGTATTGAGTATGTCGGGGTCGATTCTGGATAAGTAGCAGATTAACCTGCTACAATATCCAGAACGTAAATGAGCCAAACTTACGCGGTCTCACGAAGCAGCTCCAGCTCTTGCAGCCTGCAATGTCTGGTGGTTGGACTTCGATAATGGCATTCGGGACTCGTGTGTTTATTGGTAGGAGCTTCCCAATTAATATCGGTTAATGTCTGTCTGTCCGGTTCAATAGTTTCATTTGTGTTTTGTTCTCGATCTCGTCGGTGTAGTTGAAGAAATGTCTCCTGACTCGCCTGAGAGGCGCAAGCTCTAGCGAATGTCTGCAGAGGTAGTCCTCTCCTCAAAAATTGCTTGCTGAACATTTTACTGTGTGCTCCTTGACAGGAAGCATGGAAGCCTCATTGTAAAGATGTTGCAGGAGAGACATCAAGATGCATCCCACGGTTGTCCTGATAGCAGTATTTTGGCAGGCCTGAAACTTCATCCAACGCGAATCACTCATACCAGGCGAGCAGGCAACCAGGCGGGCGCAGGGTAATTTATATTGCTTTAAATTTTACCAACAACATTTCTTTATTTCTGCCCCAACCGTTGCTTTAAAGAAACTGTTACTCAAAGACTCAAAACTAACTTATCCTGTGAGATTCATAAAAACCGGCGCATAGGCCAAAAGTCCCCTTTTAATGGGTTAAATACTCAAAAAGTTTGCTGTTGTTGTTACCGGAAAAGTGGGAGAACAAAGCTAATAGAGGCATTGTTTTCGCCTGCAACAACATATGTATGTATGTATCATACATTATTGACAGACAGAATATGCATTAGTAGGGCGAGTGCCTGAATTACACAATCAAAACTTCCGGCAGCTAACAAAGGGTGCCAAACGAAGATGACATATGGCGTCAATTTATGGAAACCGTTGATGTGCCACAACCCCATAAACACCAAAAGCCAAAAAAACAAAAAAAAAAAATAATAAAAAAAAACCAAGGCAATACATAAAACACTTTTCATAGAATGTATACATATAAATATTTGTATGTGTTTGAAATTATCTAAAAATAGTGTCTATGCACAAGTGATTGTCATTTGAGAGATACACTCGTGCTAATTTAAGAACACTCTAAATATCCCCCATACATACGTATATCAGAGCGATTTGGATTTTGCAAAATTTAGTCAGCGCGTGTAGAGCATTGCGTAAAAAATAAGTATGACAAAAATCGAACTTAGTCAATTGTTCGTAAATATCAATTAATGTACTCGTAGTTGAATATCACTTACCATTTCTTGTTTTTGTGTATCGCATCGAAAATGGGGCCCTCGAAATCTTTCAGCACAAAATAGGTACGCCACTCGGAATCGTTGAGAACATCCAAGCCATTCTCAGAGGTGATGACAGGAACATTAAAACAACGCGCAGCCTCAACTGTTTCCGCATCGTTAACAACATCGCCAACCAGACATATCCTTAAATTCTCGGGCGAGGGTGAAGGTGAAATTGACATTTCTGTAAAAAAAAAAATTAAGTTGGCATTAAAAATTTTATTGAGTAATAATTTTAACTGACGTGCATATTTATGATTTTTAAATTCATGCAAGTAAATGTTATAATCAACAGGGGACCGTTGGGCTGTGGCCGATTAAGTGTCTGAAGCATTGCCAAATGGAAAATATTGCTTGACTCGCGTATGATTGGCAAAAAACAGAATTCCCTAACTTAATTTTCTTTCAGCAAAAATAGGTGTTAAAAGTCGCAAATACTGACAATAAAATAGCCACAAATGTGGATGTTACGCTCATTAAAAAATACGCTAAAAGCAGCGGAATAGAGCCATTAGCCGAAACGGCCCGTTGACAGTTGCCGACGCACAGCCGTTGAGCAGCCAAGCATTACAACGAGAACCAGTGCTGCCAGTTTAGCAATTTAGTTGCTAGATCTGGCAACTTTTGAAAAAATTTGCAACTTTTCTTTATAAAATGCTATTAGCCACAAATCTAGCAACTTTTTATTTTTTCTTAGCAATTTTAGCAATTTTGTTATAAAAAACGCAAATTTTATATTTTTCTTCAGAGTTTTTTCATTTTTTATACCTTTTTGTCATCGATTGCACAAATTACGATGAAAGCGGTTCGCAAAGATATCGGAACATGTATTTATTTCAGTGGTTCGTTTATATGAACAACTTTATTGTGTATGGTAACTCTTTGAATTTGTTTGGTGATAGCAAAGCGATCAAAATGCCAAAAGTCTACAAGCAAAATTTTCGTGATGCCTGGCTTCAAGACGAGGAGTTTAAGCAATGGATTCGCAAGGATTGCACTGATCCAACGCGAGCATATTGTGCCTACTGCAAATCCTCAATAGGCGCAAAGCTTTTTGACATTCGCCACCACGCTGCCTCAAAAAAACATGTAGCTGTGATGGGCGCATGTACCCAGAAAAATAAGTTGCATTTCGTTCCAAAGTCTACCAAAACGCAGGAGCAGGAAGCAGCACTATGTCTGCATATTGCCAAACACTCAGCGATTGCGACAAGTGATCATTTGTCGAAGTTGTGTGTTGAGCAGTTTTCAGCTTGCAAAGCTGCTGCAAATATAAAACTAGGCAGAACGAAGTGCACCTACATCATTAAAAATGTACTGGCAATGCATTTTATTAGCGATTTAAGAAGCGACATCGGAGACTCAGGCTTTAGTCTTCTATTGGACGAGTCTACTGACATCAGCGTCGAAAAAATTCTTGGTAAGCTTTTTGTCTAAGTAAATATTAGCTTGTATATACATGTATTTATGTTAATTAATATGTAATTGTAAATATTGTTAAATCTTAAGGAGTTGCTATTTGTTACTTCAGTAAGAGTAAATGGGATGTAGTATCAACGTTTCTAGGACTCGAGCAAATCGATGCTGGAGACGCCATTTCCATAGCAGATGCTGTAAAAAGTTTGCTTTTATCAAATAATTTAAAAATATCCAATTTAATTGGCATAGGCACTGACAACGCTAATGTAATGACTGGCTCCAAAAAGAGTGTATACACAGAGTTGAGGAAATCAGTTCCCTCTCTGAAACTTTTAAAATGTGTATGTCATTCAGTTCAACTAGCTGTTACAAAGTCGTGCACAAAAGTTTTACCGGACAACCTGGAATTTCTTGTGCATGAGACTTACTCCTGGTTTTCGAAAAGTTGTAGTCGCCAATTAAATTATAAAAAGATGTATCAATGTATAAATGATAACAAGGTACACATACAAATATATGTATTAACCAAAAATAATCCGAATTGTGATTGTCTATAACTAATGTATTAAAAATGGATAGATACAGTAAAACTTTGTTGTTTTGTGTGTGTAATTGTTAAATGTCTGTTTTCTTTGATTTTCCTATTTTAAACTAATCGCTTTTTTTTATTTAATACAATGGAATCCCTTAAAAATACCGAGAGTATGTGACACAAGATGGTTGTCGATAGAGAGTGCGGTTTCTCGTATCGTGGATCAGTGGACGGAGCTGAAGCTGCATTTCGAGTTAGCAGCTACTACTGAAAAGTGTCACAAAGCTCACATTCTAAACGGATTGTATAAAGACGATACAAATTATCTGTATTTGGTATTTTTAAAGCCAATTCTAAAAGAGATGCAAAGTCTTAATAAAAACTTCCAAGCACGGAATGGAAACCCAACCCAATTACTTTCCGATGTAATTGTGGCCATAAATTCGCTTAAATCAGATCATGAAATTAACATTTTAGAAGATGATTTGGAAAATGCAGCAGTGCCTAATATGTATTTGGGCTATGCTTTTGAGCAAAAAATTAAAGAGGCTCAATTTCTATCACAGGAGCTGGAAATTAGAAAAATTTGCATGGAATTTGTTAAAGAATTAATAATCCAACTACGTGAAAGGTAATATGGGAATTTTGGTTTAAGTTCATATCTTACAATAATTTTTTTACAATTTCTAGGTTACCAGATAATATAGAAATAATGCAACTTGTAAATTTATTTTCTGTACAAAACATGCTAAAAGTTTCAAAAAGTAAAGAAATTTTCAAAGTATTAGAATATTTTGAATGTAAAAACATTGAAAATATTCAATTGCAAATTGAAAAAATTAATTTTATAAAATGGGAGTTTGTAGAGGACACCAGCAAATTTTGGACGGAAGTTATTAAGTACAAAGACGCTGGAAATAATAATCCGTTTAGCGACTTAGCGGAATTCGCCTTAAAAATTCTTTCTCTGCCGTGGTCGAATGCAGAAGTTGAGCGGATATTCTCACAAATGAACATCGTTAAGAGCAAATTACGCAACGCCATGAGCCTTAAAACATTAAATGCAATAATGTATATAAGGTAAGACTTAATTTTGAATAATTTTCACCAAAATACAAATGGAACATATTTAACTTCGAATATTATTACAGATATGGACTAGAAAGACATGGCAAATGTTGCCATAATTATGTCCTGCCAAATGAATATTTGAGTCAAATAACAAGCAGTGAAAAATATTCTGATGTATGTGAAGCTGACGAGCTAGACAATATTTTAAGTATCCTTTAGTTTAAGACTGATTTAGTTTATAAATTGATTAAGTAATGAATTTTAAATGTACATTGTTTTTAAGTGTTTTCAGTAATAATTTCTACGTTTCATTAAATAAATATGTACATTTGTTGAAAATTAAGATTTTAATGGCTTAGCAATTTTTCTAGCAATTTTCAGAAAATTTTTAGCAACTTTTAGCAATTTTTCTTCAAAAATCTAGCAATTTTAGCTTGGAAGATTCTGGCAGCACTGACGAGAACAGACATCCATTCGACGCCTCGACACCACGCTGACGGCTGGCAGCCTCTCTAAACGAATTTCACACACGTCAGTAGCAAAGGCCCGACAACGAAATACTTTTACAGGTTTGAGCATTCAAATAGAGATGAGTTGAGATACTGAAGAAAATATTTTTTAATAAGGCCGCAAGAGTTTGCTAGAATTTGGGAAACAAAAAGTATAAGCCGGCTGAGCAATTACTTCAGCCCGATTAAACCAAAATAAACCGATTTGGTTGTTGTTGTTGTTGTATCAGTTGTAGCACCTTTGCCCTGTCAGTGTAACGTAATAACCGGTCGTCTTCGTCTAGCTCATCTAACGGTAGGCCCAGGAAACTAGCTGTTTCGACGGGTTGGGTCCAGAGGCAGAGGGTGTTAGATGAGTGGGTTTGATGAGGCATGTGAAAAAATGGTTAGTGTCGTGCGGGATGCCTTCACATGCCGGAGATATATTTGGTATGTCGGGGTCGATTTTGGATAAGTAGGAGTTTAACCTGCTACAATATCCACAACGTAATTGTGCCAAGGTTACGCGGGATTTTCGGGGAAGTTGGAGCTCTTCGTCTGCGATTGGTGGTGGTTGGACTCCGATAACGACATTCGGGGGTCGGGAGCTTAAGAAGGTGGTGAGAGTCTCTCGATGAATGTCGTTTATAGCCTGTCTGTACTCTGTCCGATCCAGTAGCTGTATGTTTGTTTTGTCTAAGATTTCGTCCGCGTAGTTGAGGAAATGCCTCCTGATGTACCTGGGAGGTGGCTCAGGCTCGAGCAGGTAGCACCCTAGCAGAAACTGCTTACTGAGCAATTTGTTATGCTCCGATTTGGTCACGATGGGCGCCGATGGACATGGAAAAACATGGCAAATGCTCAGGATATGTATATTCGAGCGGCATTAAAAAACAGTGGAGGCGATGGATACATGTTGTTGTAGCAGCATAAGTATTCTCCATCCATATACTGGGAATGATGCTGGAGTGACAGTCCCACGTTGGATATAAATCCGAGTTGTTCGGGTAACGTACAATCGACTGCCGTGAAAACGTGAGGATGCATGTCAAGGAGTTTGGTTAGCAAGTGTGAAAAAGTTCAAGGTCTTATGCGAACGAATCAATATATCACCATCCTGAAAGAATAACGCCAGGGAAGGGTGAATCAATTACGGAAAAATGGGGTGGACACTGTCTTCCAGCAAAACATGTGATCCGAAACATTTCCGTTCCCAGGACAGTCGGTTCTTCGTAACCAGAACGACCCGGATTTATATCTGGCCAAGGACCATGACTTCAGCAACATTCCCACTACATATATGGGGAATGTTTATGCTGCTACAACAACAACCGAAACATGCCGCTAAAATTAGAAAAAAGTTTGGCTCCGAAACACCTGCGGGTTGAGATCAAAAGAACACGAAAAGTTGAGTCACTGTAAATTAAAATAAAATAAAATATGATATTAAAATAAAAGTAAGCGCGTGAGATAGGAGTAACAGCCCGAGAAACCATCCATCTTTTCTTTGTACGCACCCAGCGACAATTCCTCCAGACATACACAAATTAGCTGAAAAATTATTAGAAGCTTTCAATTAGAAATAATTTTGAACTTGAGTGTCACAAGAGGTATTTTTGTTTTCGATTTCTTACTAACTTATTTACGTGGCGCTACAATCATGAGTCGATTTTGGCCAAATGCAAAATAACGCGTCAGCTTTTTCTGTCCTGCGCTCGCTGGTGCCAGTTAGAAATACCGAACGCGGACACATCCAGCAACAGTTGGTTCTTCCAACGGAGATGTGAGTCACTGTGAAAAGAGTTCCTCGCGCGCTTAAGACCAATTTATGATGTTCAGAGATGAGACCCATTTTTGGTTGCGTCATTAAGCTAAATTGCCGTATTTGCGCTGCAGAGCAAGCCGAAGCAAGTCAAGAACAGTTATTAGATACATTGAAAATAACAGTCTGGCGCGACCTATAGGCTGGAGGAATCATCTTCGGCCCATATTTCTTCAAAGCCGAAGCAGGCGCCAGTGTAACAATGAATGGCGAAAGCTATCGTGCCGTGATAAACGACTTTTTTATGCCACAAATTGAAACCCAAGACCTCCACATTTAGATATTTCCAACAAGACGGCGTTTTTTGCCATATAGCCCGAGAAACAATGGAGTAACTGCATCGTCGTTTCGGTGTGCAATTTATCGCTCGTCTCGGACCAATGGCTTGGCCACAAAGATCGTGTGATATCACACCTTTAGACTTTTATTTGTGGAGGATGCAAAGTCTAAATGCTTTGTGGATAAACCAGCTTCGATTGTGGCATTGGAAGCCAACATTACTAAAGTTGTTCACAAGATACCGACCGAAGTCCTCTAGTGCATCATTCAAAACTGGTGCTTACGGGAGACCAAATTACGGTCAACATTTGAAAAGGATTATTTTAAAAAAATAAATATCATGAATGGTTCTACATAAAAATATAATAGTAAAAATTGCCCAATCAATTTGAATTTTCGTTGTTTTATTTCAATTTAAAATCCGATACCTCTAAATTAATCACCCTTTATGTAAAACTCCTAAAATTTAAATGCAACAGGTTAGTTGAATATCTACATGAAAAACTCAATTTAAAACTTAAACAAGTATTTCCATATCAATTGAAAACTCAAAATTTCCCATGGAACTAAGATAAATTATTTTGTAATTTTTCATAGATTTAAAAAACATTGTACTATATTAAAAATGTATTTTTCTTTAAAATCTCTTGCTTTCAAACTTAACAACGAATTCGCATGAGAGAAATAATGCTGAAATTTTCGAATACAATTTTTATAGAAAATATACAGCGATTTTCTTCTTTTTTTCCTTCAGCCGTGGCCTACACGTTTTGTTCTCTTTCCACGCTTTCGCTGAATTACCTTTCTCATTTCTTATTTGTTCTTCATAATTATTACTATTGGCTTTTCTCTTTAGTGGTATTTTTCTTCCACCACTTGTGCTTCAATATATCAATTTTTCCTCACGTTTACATCTTTCGTCTCTCGTACAAACGAAACTTGGCAATTGAGTCGTTTTCGCTTTTTATGACGCTTATCGCGCAAAAAAACGTTTATCCGCTCAGCGTCTATTAGAGTAAAAATTAAATAGCGTACATACGAAATATGTAGTTCGCATAATCATTTGACTTCAATTAAACGGTTTGAAAAGTACTACCACAAGAATTTAGAGGGGTATGTATATATACATATATATAAATGTATGTACTAGTGATGCTCGCGGCTTCGCTTGCGTATATACAAATATTTTTAGTTTTGTCTCCGTTCAACATATAAGGTTTTGAATTTCTTAAAGTATTATCGGAACCCCAGCTTTAGGGGATTTGATGTGCGCTTACGCGATTTTGGGCGAGTTTAACAAAGCGCGCCTGTCGTTTCTTTCTCGTGCTAACCGGCGCCAATTGGGCACACCAAGTGAAGCCAAGTCTTCTCCACCTGAATACCCGACAGGAAGGATTGGCAGAGCAGAGTCATATCAGATGATAGTGGCCACCATATTTATACTGACAGCTCAATGATGGACAATGGCACTGGATCAGGAATTTACTCGGAATGATTATCCTTAAATTGTTCATTTAGCAAGCAGCAAAAACGATAATACTTATGGACTTACTGGACTGATCTGGACCTTTAGCGAGTGGTACATGACATAAGCATTCCTCTGAACGAGTTATACAATGCGATTGACCTGAGCGTAATCGCGAAAACCTATAGAAGGTGGTATCTGACTACTAACTGCAGGGTCTCCATAGCGCTCTGACCAAAACTGAATCTTAAAAGGACAAAATTTCTGCTTGGATGCAACAGATCAACTACCAGCGTCCTCACAGGTATTATAACGGATCACTACACTATTGGCACTTTAGCCAGTAGAATGGATGTTCCTCACAATGACTTCTGCAAGAGCTGCGAAGATAAATAAGAAAGTGAGTCGGTGCAACACCTCCTCTGTGAATCTCCTGCACTTCAAAGAAGCCGTGCCAAATATCTTGACGATTACTTCTTTGAGGACCTGGAAAATTTGCAAAATATGTCCCTGGAGGGACTAAATACTTTCTTAAAAAGATCTAAATGGTTTAAGCAACTTAGTTAGGGGAAGAAAAACAAACGTAGGTATCATAATAGGCCTTAGTGCCACCTGTGTTAAACAAGCAACCTGACTGACCTAACCTAACCTAAATGGTTATTAAAACAACTACATTTTATCTAGTAACCCAAAGATTTTTGATAATTCAAGTGCTCGAAAATAAACCAGCATCAAAATATTATTCAATCTAACGTTACTTTGCAGCAGTAAAACTTCAACAGCGGCACTCAGTTAGCCTCCATTATTTGCGCACTAAAACTATGAAAAGGGATTGTTTTTTAAGCATTCACTGAGTTTGGCCAAAAACTTGTTAATTCTAAAGAAATGAGAAAGCAGAAAGGTTTAACAAATCGCAAATAAGGACAAAGCGATAACCTGGCCTCAGAGAGAATTTCAAATCGCCAAATTACCAAAAAGATTGATCGAAATACCAATGTTGTGGATCATCATGTGAAACAAAGTGCCTCCTATGGTACGAACTACAAAGGCAGAACTGCGATGGCTTTGACACTGAAGGAAAGCCGCAAAATCCTTAGAATTGCATCAAATTCCGCCTTTCGAATAACAAAACTTAATAAAAATGGCAAATGTTGCAGGCAGCAAATCCAGCGTGTGAAGGGCTCTTCTAAAAGTGCCACATCTGAAGAACGAAAAATCACAAAAAGGGACCACATGGCTTAAAGTTCGGCCACAAATAACGATCCCGGTGAATGGAAAAAAGTATTATTTAGTGATAAAAAGAAGATCAATCTGAATGCGCCGGATAAATCCATTTATTATTTCCATGACTTAAGAAAGGAGAGGCACTTGAGTCGACTTCACAGCCGTGAAGGTGATGTTAAGTTATGGGGAGCAATATCATACTATGGTGCGTTCAGCTATAAAACTCTGTTGGAATCATCTTCCCGCGAGGGACGTCAAACATTTGGACCTATTAAGTTGATCTTTCAAAAGCATAATGCACCTGTACACACTTCATGTGTGGTCAGAACTGGGATTGCGTCCCAAACGTTGAAATTTTAGCTTAGCCACTGTATTTCTCAGATCTTAACAGTATTGAAAATCTATATGGATGGCTTACTCGTAAGGTTTATGAGAACGGACAACAATTTGAACAAAAATGCGTTAATTCGAATCATTAGAAGGGCCTCATCCAAAATTTCGTTAGGATACCTGGAGAATTTGTATAAATCCATTCATCAGCGTATATACGAAGTAATTTATAAACAATACGGCAGCACAAAATATTAAGATTTAAATAATAAATGTAAAGAAAAAACAAAATTTCTAACATTTATTATTATTTTTATTTGGTTAGTGTCTCTATTCAAGTGAACCTATAAATCAAGCACAATATTACAACTGCTGAAGTTTTACTGCTGCAAAATACCGTTAGAGAATAATATTTTGATGCCGATTTATTTTCGAGCAAAGTACAGTCTTCACTTGAATTATAAGAAACTCTTGTGTTGCTAGATCAAATACGGTTGCCTTAATAACCATTTTCTTCCAGAAAAATTATTGCCTCCAATCAAGTGAACCGGTCTGTACTTGTGCTTACATAATTATTGCACTTTATCTTTTTATGTACAATAGTACCAATATTTTTAATGCTGAATTTTGTTCGTTATTTTTTTTATAAAAATATAGTGCATTGTATAACAGAAACCTTATAAGTCAATAAACCCTACTTTGCACGAAACTCACAAAAAATTTAGAAATTTCAAAATATTGTCATTAAAATATTCAACTTTCTAATCAGAATTTTTAGAAAACTTCTAGGTATGCAGTTCTACGGCCTGCTCAATTATATAATTACAAAAAGGTGTAAGTCTGAAGTCAATTGACAATTTCCTCATACGATTTTGCCAATTTTTTTTCATATAAAGCACATATTCGGAAGTATTCGCATATGCATATATACATTCTGTCAAAAAAGTACTCGGAATTGTTCAATATAACGCAAAATAATTGTTTAATCTTCAAAAATGTATTTTGTCTCCTTCAAAATAGGCTCCATTCGAAGCAATACACATATGCCAACGATTAGTCCAGTCATCAAATCACCTTTTAAGCGCGTTTGAAGAGATCTTCTTCAGCTCCTTCAGCGAATCCTCCTTAATGGCCTCTATCGACTCAAAGCGGCATCCGCGGAGTGGTAATTTAAAGGAAAAAGTCACAGGGGACTAAGTTTGGTAAATACGGTGGTTGTTCGATGATATTTGTCGAGTTTTTTGTCAAAAAAGTGTTCACAATATGAGCCTTGAGAGACGATGCGTTATGGTGGTACAAAATCCATGAGTTTTCTGTCCACAAATTGAGCCGTTTCCTACGCACATTCTCTCTCAAACGTCACATAACTTCCAAAAAATATTCTTTATTTACCGTTTACCGTAGAACCATTTGGAACGAATTCAGAGTGCACAACACTATGATAATCAAAGAAAACGAGTAGCATGACTTTCACTTTTGACCGACTTTGACGTGGTGTTTTGGGTTTCGGCTCATGTGGATTGCGCCATTCAGCCATTCAGCCGCCTGTTGACTGCTTTGCATGTCAAACTCATATAACCACATCTCATCACCCGTTATGATGCGCTGGATAAACTTTGGGTCTGAATTCACTTACTCAAGCATGTTAGCCACCTTCTTCCGATGAATTTTTTGAAAGAAATTCAACTCTCTTGGAACGAGTCAAGCAGCCACGCGTCTCATGCCCAATGGATGATGTAAAATGTTGCAAATTGAATCGTGAGACACGCTAAGGTCACGAGCTACCTCCCTCATGATGGTTTTCCAGCACCATTTCCTTGACTATATCGACGTTTTCATCCGTTGAAGACGTTGATGGGCGTCAAGATCGGGACAAATCTTCCACGACCTCTCGGCCCTCTGCAAAAGACGCATACCAATCGTAGACTAGTATTTTTGATAAAGCATCCTCGCCATAGGTTTTCTGCAACATTTTCAACAACAAATTCTTTCTTCAATATTTTTATCCATAGTGAAAATCACAGAGCGCACCTGATACATATAATTAAATGCCAAAAACAAGCTGATTGACAGATCAGGCTCAAACTCTGCGATATTATAGAGGACAGTTGTACCAAATACCAGCAAAAAAAAAATTTAGTGTAACGCGCGCTTTTTAAATGAACAATTCCCGATATTTTTTTAACAGAATGTATGTGCGTATCTACGTAGTTCACATTCCGCAGAGCAATTGAATTGTTGGCCAGCAAAAATATTTTCTTTGCATTTGTAGAATTTATTGCACTTCTTTTGTGTTTTTGTGCTGTTATTGTAGTAATAATGTGTGTTTCTTGTGCATTCCTTTTAGATTGCCAATGCAGGGATCAATTATTGAAGCATCTCGAGAATTGCGCAAATCATTCCAATGCAACTGCATTTCAAAGATACTAAATCAAGTGCTTATTCAACACGGAATGAACTATGCAAATGCTTGCATTCGTCTACACATACATAGGTACATGTTTGCATATGTGTAAGTAAACATTCATCTGCACACGGCATACATACTTACATATTTACACACATAATCACACTTTCAATAATTTCAAACACTGCCAATCTTAATGGAAGAAGTTCAAATGTATACATGCACATATGAGTACATGTGTATATCTGTATGTATGTGCCTGCTTGATTGAAATAATATTTGCTTAAATATCTGCAGAGCTGCCAGACATTTAGCCAATCAGCAATTTCTTTGCTGATAGTATTTTAATTGGGGCACAAGTCGCAAGTCAAGGATCATAATGCGATTAAAGGCACGAGAAAGCATTTAGAGAAAGTGCATTCATACACCACTAATGAACAGTTCTCATCTCACAGACTTCAACTTGATTATTCCCAGAAGTTAGACCACAAGTAGGTGGCTATTTCCATAGCATCCATCCAATGTGCGCGAGCAATTTCGCACACACTCATCTGCATGTACACATACATGCACACACATACAAAGCTACATACATGCACACACACATACAAAGGTACATTCATGCACCAGCTATTCTTCCAGCCAAGTAAGTAAGCCTTTAATATAATACATCCCGCGGCTAATCCAATTAAACTCAAAGCTACAAGACGCAGGAGGTGGCCCCCCATGTAAGCCAACTGGCGGGTGGAAAGCAACCAGCTCAGACAATCGTCGACTAGCAACAAGCAAACAGCCATCATATCAGACCGCATTTGCAATCATATTGTGCCGCTCGTACGATTTTCTGGTGCAATGACGAGCTGTGGTCGTACATCTTCATATTTCGCTCTCAGCAACTAATCGTGCAGCTATTGAGTGACTGGCCCGTCGTCCGTTGCACAATATTTAATTTGAAAATTGCAAAGCAAATAATTCAGCATATGGACGCCCCAGCATTTATATGTACATATGTACACACATTCATATGTGCCACACTTGGAAGTGCATAGTAAACAAAAATATAATAGACAACAACAATGAAATAGAAAGATCAAGTGAAATGACAATTTGTGACATTTGACAGTGGAAAGGCAATGATAACTCTTGCACACGTATTTTGACATACACACCCACCCACACACTTGTACTCTTACGCTTAAGTCACCTACATGCACACATACTTTCGTATATGGTGCAATATCGTAAAATCTTGCGAATAGGATTGCTTTATTATTGCATACGGTTTTATACACTCAAGATAGGCCTGTTCAGGGAGATGAGAAACAAAAAAAAAAGTAAAGACTGCCGTCAGAGCAGTTTTTTTATATTTTATATTCATTCTATATATTAATTATCACTAAAAATATTGTTTGATCAATTTTTTTATAAAAAAAAAGTTTAATTTTTTTCTTTTTCACTTCAAATTTTAATTTTTTTTTTTTTTTGTTAAAAATAGGTAAGTGCAAAGCGGAAAAAACTTATTTTATTGAAAAATTTGTGTCTGGTTGATTTCAGTTGATTATAAGAGGCTGAACTTTCCACGGCGCAAGTTAAGGGGGGAGCCTGCTTTAAAGGCTTCAAAAATCGATTTTTTTTTTCCTAAATGTTTTCCCAAACTATCCAAGAATGTGTCCTCAAAATTTCAGAAGCAAATTCAAAATATTTTCGGGATTACAGAAGAAATTGTGAGCAAGCGTCGAGCAGGTACTAAAGCGTTTTTCAGTAAGAGCGCTTCAACTTTTTTTTTTAATAAAACACAAACGGTTTGACTTGTTTAACTAATTTTTTTTTATTATCGAGTTTGAACATATACATTTAAGTATGAAATTCGATTTCTTTTACATGACCACCGCGTGCACGTTTTACGAAGTCCAATCGTTGAACCCAATTTTCGACCACTCTTTTGCATATATCGGCCGAAATTCCAGCAATTTCGCGTTCAATATTGGCTCTGAGCTCACAAATCGTCGCCGGCTTGTTACTGTAGACCAATGACTTCACATAACCGCAAAGAAAAATAGTCTAGAGGCGTCAAATCACACGAGCGCGGCGGCCATTCGACCGGTCCATTTCTGGAAATAATGCACTCATCGAACTTACTCTTCAACAAATCAATTGTGGCGTGTGCTGTGTCGCTTGTGGCCCCTTCCTGTTGAAACCACATGTCGTCTAAGTCCATACCATTCAATTGCGGCCAAAAATAATCGTTTATCATGTCGCGGTATCGATTTCCATTCACAGTAACGTGGCGATCGTTCTCGTCAACGAAAAAATATGGGCCAATTTCGCCGCCGGCATGTAAACCGCACCAAACAGTGATTTTTTCGGGATGCAACGGTGCCTCATGAATCACGTGTGGATTGCTTTCTGCCCAGTAACGCATATTTTGCTTGTTGACAAACCCATTGAGCCAAAAGTGAGCTTCATCACTGAAGATGATTTTTTGGAAAATTTATAAATTTTCATAAAAAATTTGCACGATTATTTTCATAAAAAATTTGCACGATTTGCAATCGTTGCTCAAGTGTGTAGCGTTCCATGATGAAATGTATACTAATGAAGTTTACAAATGACAAGCGAAAAATAAAAAATATTGCGTCGTTCGCCCTCCCTATCGGAAAAAAGTTGAAGCGCACCTATTGAAAAACGCTTTATATACGAGCGGCCGGATCGCTCGAAGTGCGATTTCTCGGTTTTTTATTTTTCCGATTTTTCCTAATTGGCGGTAAAGATAGGGAAAAAGTTAAACGTTCTATCGAAACGAGATAACATTGATTGTACTCGGAATTAAATTCCCTTCTAGTTGAACCTAAAAAACCTTAAGAAAGTTATGATTATCCCACTTTTTAAACAATCTAAAGTGAATTTGTTTTTCCAAAAAAATGATTTTTTTTTTAATTAGCGAAAAATTGTTGAATTTCTCACTTTATGTTTAATTTTCTGGGTTTAACTAGAAGCTATACTATACTACAATAAAAATTTTTTTGGGTTTTTAGTTTCTGATGAAAATTGCGACCTGCATCTTTCCCGCCGCACGACACATGCACACTCGAGGCGCCTCGGCAAAATGTTTGTACCAGGCATAATATGGCATATATTTTAATGAAAAAATTTAAGAAGACTGTTGAAACATATAACAATATAACCTAAAAGTTTCGTTTCAATCGATTATTTCTTTCCTTTCCAAAAAAATCCACGAAAAAATCGATTTTTTGAAGCCTCTTTGAGTAGCTGTAGCGCAGCTATTTTTTTATTTTTTATTTCGATAAAATATTTGTATATTCATTTAAACATGAATATTAATATGTATTGTATAATATGATATAATTAACAATTTATTTTAAGATAATAAATACTCTCAGTTTTTCGCAAAAAATTATTGAAAAACTCGTTGTCTGTAGGAGCTTAACGATTTATTAGCTTCAGTGAAGAAGAATTTTTTTTTCCTTGTTCACTCCTCTCGGGAGCATAGAGCGTCGACAAGATGAATTGCGTTGGTTTCGTTAATCTATTTTGCTTTCTGTCAGGGTAGGTGATTAGCCTGCCGCTACCAGTCCTAAATAGTGGAAATGTCGTTGCTTAGAAACAACGTCTTCTTGCTGCTTGGAGCGCCATCTGTGTTTCACATTTTTCTGCCAGAAGCATCGCACAGATGGTTGAGGACTTCGCTAAATTTAGTGTTTCTGCGCTATTACCGCGGTTGCGCGCTTCCTCTTGCTGGCGCCACTGATACAATGTGTAACTGCGTGTTTTTCTTTGTTTTTCCTTGTTTTATCAGCCACAGTGCAAATAATGCTCTGACTATTGTGCGGGAGTAAGGATGGAAAGGATAAGTTTTTGTGTTTGAGGAATGAGATTTTTATTTTATTTTAGAAAAACAGGGAAAGTAGGAAAAGTGCGAGGAACCGTGCGAAGACCGTGATTTACGTGTGATTCGAACCCACAACCTCTTGGATGGCAGGCTAGTAGTGCACTTACGCTAGACTACCGATGCCGCAGAAGAAAATAATATTGATGGTATATTCATAGTTGTAATATATTGATAGCACAAAGTTATACACATCACAACAAAGAAAAGGCGTTGTGAATTTAGAAACAAGAGAAAGTTTAGTTTAGAAAGTAAAATTATTTCATGAAAGAAAAACCTTCTCTCCCCACGTTATACAACGATTTGAATACTTAAAAATATTTAGGTGTAAGATTTAAATGACGTCTATGCTTAGAAAACGGTTTCCTTTCATTATATTATTATAATTATATTATACGTATTTAATTATATTTTTTTCAATTACATATTTTTTTCAATTATATATTTTTTATTATATTTTTTTTAATTATATATTTTTTAAATTATATATTTTTTTAAATTATATTTTTTTAATTATGTATTGGTTAAATTATATATTTTTTATTTTTTTTTTAATATAATTATTATTTTTTTTATATATAATTTTTATTATTGTATTTTTTTAATTTTACTATATTGTTTTTAATTACATATTTTTTTAATTATATAATATATATTTTTTAATAACATTTTTTTTATTATATTTTTTTTATTTATTTTTTATTTTTATTTATATTTTTTTTTACTTATATATATTTTAGATTTATATTTTTATTTAACTACATTTTTTTTCGGCCGCCGTAGCCGAATGCGTTGGTGCGCGACTACCAATCGGAATTCACAGAGAGAACGTAGGTTCGAATCTCGGTGAAAACACCAAAATTAAGAAAAACATTTTTCTAATAGCGGTCGCCCCTTGGCAGGCAATGGCAAACCTCCGCATGTATTTCTGCCATGAAAAAGCTCCTCATAAAAATATCTGCCGTTCGCAGTCGGCTTGAAACTGTAGGTCCCTCCATTTGTGGAACAACATCAAGGCGCACACCACAAATACGAGGAGGAGCTCGGCCAAACACCCAAAAAGGGTGTACGCGCCAATTATACATACATACATAATTTTTTATTTTATTTATATATTTTTTTATTTGTATTTATATTTTTATCACACACATCTCTTTTTCTGAAAATCCAACGGAGAATCTCTCTTGCCAACAAGTGGTACTTTGGACAATTAGGCAATTGAAAAACAAAAATCACTTTATAAGTTTCTCATTATGCCCGCCTTATTTGACACAATTTATACGGGTGCATTTCGCGACGGAATCGTACGGGCGCATGGATTTTGCACGCATATTTAGTTATTCAGTTAAATCTCAATAAATCAAAAATTATTTAATTTTTTAACCTAAACTTTATGTATTTTATATTGAAATATAATATTGTGCCGTTACACTAACCCATACTAGTATCAACGGAAAGAAAACGTGATAGTACGTGTCCCGTACACAATATGTTAATGGCAATAAAGCTTGTATAATATGATGACTACGACTACAGAGGCTTTGTTGTTCTAATGGGTGGTGGTACGACGATTACATCGCCAGCGACATCGGTGTCTATTTCCGCATCCACGCTGCTAAATCCACCATTAAATGACTGGCAGAAGTGATTGCTCCATAACCTAAGCGTGACTTGGTTATCCGTCACCAGATCGTTGATTTCGTCTTTACAGGAATTGGTCCCAGCTTTAAAACCTTCGATCTGGCGCCCGGCACTTTGGTATAATGTTCGGGTCATGTTCCTATCGTCTAGCATCTAAAATCCTTTCTATCGCAGGTTTTTCCGCACTCCGTTTTTTGTGCCAGAAAAGATTCTTCTCTTCCCTCCTTAACTCGCGATATCGCTCCGTCGAGACGCGCGTTGCGGCCGACCGTAGTGTGGCTGTGTAAGCTCGGTTGTTGCTATTGTTGTAGCAGCATAAGCATTTCCCATACATGTACGGTGCATGATGCTGCAGTGACAGTCCTTGGCCGGATATAAATCCGGGTCGTTCCGACTGTCGTTGGTTGTTGTTATTGTACCAGTACCTTTGCCCTGTCAGTGTAACGTAATCACCGGTCGTCTTCGTCTAGTTCATCTAACGGTAGGCCCAGGAAACTAGCTGTTTCGACGGGTTGGGTCCAGAGGGAAGGGAGTGTTAGATGAGTGCGTTTAATGGGGCATGTGAAAAGGTGGTTAGTGTCGTGCGGGTTGCCTTCACATGCTGGACATATGTTTAGTATGTCGGGGTCGATTCTGGATAAGTAGGAGTTTAACCTGCTACAATATTCAGAACGTAATTCTGCCAACGTTACGCGGGACTTTCGGGGAGAGACTTTTTGAGCTCTTCGTCTGCGATTGGTGGTGATTGGACTCCGATAACGACATTTGGGGGTCGGGAGCTTAAGAAGGTGGTGAGAGTCTCCCTACGAATGGCGTTTATGGCCTGTCTGTACACTGTCCGATCCAGTAGGTGTATGTTTGTTTTGTCTAAGATCTCGTCCGCGTAGTTGAGGAAACACGTCTTGATGTGCCTGGGATGTGGCTCAGGCTCGATCAGGTGTCTGCATGGGTGAGGCCTGCGGTAACACCCTAGCAAAACTGCTTACTGAGCAATTTGTTATGTTCCTTAAGAGGCAGCATAAGGTCCTCATCATGTACGTTTTGTATTGGTGACATCAAAAGAAATCCTGTCGCGGTCCTTAATGCAGTGTTTTGGCAGGTCTGAAGCTTCGTCCACTGCGAATCACTGGTTCCAGGCGACCAGCCAAGCGCAGCTTAGTTTAGAACCGGTCAGCCTATTGCTTTAAAAGTCGACAGCAACATTTCCTTGTCTTTGCCCCAAGTGCTGCCGGCAAGTGACTTGAGAACCTTATTACGCTTCTGAGAAGGAGAGCAAGCTGCCAAAGGTAACTCCCAATATTTTGGGGTTGTTAAACGTCGGAATTTGTGTATCATCGATTTTCACCTTGAGTTGTAGCTTGACCTCCTTTGACCAGGTGGTGAAAAGGGTCGCCGTGGATTTAGTGGGGGAAGAGTTGTAAATTCCTCGCAGTGAAGAAGCGAGAAAGGCTGGCGAGGTAGTCGTTTACCTTGGAGCATAGGCCATCAATGTCATTGCCCGACGCTATTATCGTGCAGTCGTCGGCGTATGAGACCAGGGAGACTCACTCTGGTGGCTGGGAGAGTTTCGAAATATAGAAATTGAAAAGCAAGGGTGAAAGGACCCCACCCTGCGGTACGCCTTGCTTTATTTTTCTCCGTTTAGATGTTTGGTCTCGAAATATCACCGACGAATGATGACCACTCAGGTAGTTCGCGGTCAAACTCTTGAGCCCTGGCGGGGATGTCGACTGTAAAATGTCATCTAGTAGCGTATCGTGGCTAACTGTATCGAAAACCTTCATTCCCATAGCAGCCGGTTCTACGTTACCGGAATGACTCGGGTTTTTCCCGACCAAGGGCTGCCGCCCCAGTAAACTAGCACTGTCTAGTGTACCGTATCCCACTGTCGTTGGTATTTTTCTGCAGTAGCGTGGCGGCACTCGGCCAACCACTGTTTATTGTCCACTGCTCATTTACGTCGTTGAGTTCGGGAGTGCTCTAATTGAGCTCAAGTGAGACATGAGCTGTGAAGTTCCTGGCTACCGCTTGTGACTGCCACTTTCCGAAGTTTAACTCTCGCTATATGCGTTGACACGCGTTTTTTACCACATAAACGCAGGTATGGAATTTAAAAAAAAAATTAGAATATGCAGTTTTATAACTCATTCAATTTCAATGGACTTTTAATTACGATAATTTCAAGTGAAATTCAATAAATTTCGGTAATAGTCCTCTGAAAATAGATCTTAGTATTTCACACTCACAAGACAAATCGGCAAAGTTCGGCTTTTTTGCCCACTAGAATAGTGTTACCTTCGTAAAATAATTTTGGTCATCCAACTTGTAAATTTAAAAGTGTGTGGGTTTAATTTGTTATTTAGTTAATGATGAATATTTATTTATTCGGCCAAGTTCCACTTGATTACTCACTACCAACGCATGCGACTGCAGATTAATGAAATCGAACAAGAATAGAAAGCCATACACGCATTCATACATACACACGTACACACATTCATGCAGCGAATTTTAGTTTTTATTACAGAAATTCCCTACGTTTCATTTATTGGCACACCGCCAAATTACACGAGTGAAGGAAGAGCAATTTAACGATGGTTTACAAAGGCAACCGAATTACTTTGCTAACTGAATAACTGACACTTCATTCTATTCGATGCAATGCCAATGCGATTTAATTCATTTTTACAAATATGCGTGTGTGTGTGTGTGTACGTAAGAGTAAGATGTTCATGTTTTCGTAATTTAATTGAGGAGAGGGATTCATTGGCGCCTTCATATACACGTGTACAACGTAATTTTTCGAAATTTACAAACTGAAATCCAAGCTTTGTGAACTATGAAACTATGAACTTATGAAACTCCGATTCAAAACTGCCTCCAAAATATGCCATAGAAATAAAATGCATATTGTCCGACGAAACTTTTTGGGTTGGTGCCTATTATTGGCACTATTATCTCTTGGACGTAAAAATCTTATTCTGAAGATAATAAAATTATTTAAAAATAAATAATAAATAGTTATTTTAACCCTCTCATGCCCGAATTAAAATGGGCAGGGCTAAAATTTTTTTGAGTAGATATATAAGATAGGATTAACATCAATATTAACTGTTCAAAATTTCAAGGTCCTAGGAGTCCTGGTTCAAGAGCTACAGGATGTTGCGTATATGCAACATTGGGCAATGGTGGTATGTATTCAAAAACAAGTTTATTTCTTTTACAAATGCCGTTTATTTATATTTTATGTATGATAAGACACGAAACAGTTTTTTTGGGGATTGGAACACAAGTGCACATTACATTTGCTGCATTTACAGCTTGGAAACCCAGTGGTGCATGCTCTACATCTGCCTCTTGTTCCCCATTCCGGCCAATGATTATAACCATCAAGTCGTAGTGATTTTGGTGGGTCTTCAATATAAGCTCTTTTATAGGGATTTGATTCAGATCCTGCAGAAGCAGCTGGTGATGATGGAGCTGGTGATGATGGAGCTGGTGACGATGGAGCTGGTGATGCTGGAGAAGATGGTGCAGTTCCTGAACTCATTGTCAAAAGGAGTGATGATGGACTACCTCTCCTTTTGGCGACAGCTGTAGTTTGACTTGCGTTCAAAAGTTCGGCAGCAACATCATCCGTAAAGGAAGTACTAAAATATTTTATGGGTTTTTTCACCGCATTGCTGCATAATTTACTTTTCCAGGAGGTCTCACATTCCATAAACTCAGCACTACTCCACTTCAAACTATTGAAATCAATTTTTTCCATTACCTCCTGTGCAACGATTTCATTTTCATTCAAATCTTCAACATCTTTGCTTCCAATAATTTGATCAATCAAAGCAACTTCCACATTTTCAGCTCTGTTATCTAAATTTTTCAATGTTTTCCCTATAATTTCCTCCATATTTTGATCTTCTTCTTCTTCAATTTCATCGTCAGCCGAATCATCCCAATCAAAGTTGGCAAATCTTTCAATCTCAGCTTGAGTCAGACCTTTTGGACGCATCTTAGAAATAGTATACTGAAATAAATTATATTTTTCGAAAGTTACCACAATAGATCAATGTTGCATATACGCTACACGAAAATAACAAAATTATTACACACAAACTAAATAATATTTTGATGTAGGGTCTTTTTCTAAATACTCTCTTACCTTTCTATATTTATGTAGTAATGTTGGTTTCAGAATGAAATAATGATTTTAATAATTTTTTTCCACTTTTTTAGAACACCGTTTTTTCGCAAAATCAATTTTTCAACTTCTCGCTCACAAATATAGCTACGGACTGAAAGCGTGTACAGTTGACTGCCAAACAACTTGCTGTTTGCTTTCTCAACATAGTAAGCTATAATTTAAAAGAAAATTCAAAACAATAACTAGAAAATAACGGGAGTTAGAGGCTCGGAAACACAATGTTGCGTATATGCAACATCGGGCATGAGAGGGTTAAGAAAACGTAAACAATCATTAAATTATTTTCACTCCGTGTAATTATATACAAAAAAACGCCCAAATATTCAATATTCAGTCCGACAAAACATTGAACTAATTATATGCTTTATATGCACTGTGCAACAGCATTTTTGGGAACGCAATAATTCCAACGCAAGACGAAATACCTACGCCCATATAGTAAAACCTCAAAATCGTTTTGCATTATTTGGCCAAATTTCTTTGCTATGGCCATTTTAAATTTGCAACATTTTGCTCAAGTTTTTTAGGATAAATAAAAAAAAGAGTTAAATACATATCGACGAAAAATATGCATGACATCGATAACTATGGTTTGACAGCTGAGAATGGTGTGCTGTTGTGCTGTGTTGGCATTTCTGTGCAGTAAAGTTTGGCAAGTCATCACGAATTGTTTAACGTCCGAACATTTCTTCCAAATTGTGAAAATTTACTTTGTAAAAAAAAAAAAAAATGTTGGCAAAGTTCATAAAGCAATGCGACATCATCAGTCCTTACTTCTTTCGAAACGAGGAAGGAGCTGCCGTTGCGGTGAATGGCGAGCGCTATCGACCAATACTGACTGAATTTTTGTTTCCACAATTAATATGCTTAGCATCAACAACATTTGGTCCCAACAAGACGGCGCAACTTGCCACACAGCGCAACAATCGATTTATTTTAATACTGAAGTGAAATTGAACTGATCGAATGATCCATGTACTTCATAGCCGCGGCGGAGATATGTCGGATATTATATTCAAAAAATAAAAGCAATGAAATTGTCTACCAGATTATAATAAAAACAAAATCAATATTTCTGTTTTGAATTATCATTCTTAGTTCTCAAGCTCTTAAAAAAATACTCGATACTACTTACATATATGTATAAGTATAAAGGGTATTAAAAAAATATTATGAAATATCTCAAGTCGTAAAAGTATGGATCGAAATAAGCAAAAATATTTTAATAAACAGGGACCGCAAACTAACGGTTTTGGAGATCCGGAAGTTATTCTTTGTTCAAATATTTATCATCTGTTCCAATCATCTGTTTTATCTATTACGTACAAACAAGCAAAACAAAAACAAAGTTTTATAAGATATTCAAAGTGTCGTCTTTCCAGGCAGGAATACTTTGTCTGAACAATATTCGAACTCTTTCCAAAACTTCCACAATGTATCGGGTTTGTTGACATTTTTGTTTAAGGGGTTAGAGGTAGTCAGAATTTTCCAAAAATGGGACTTTTTTTTGCGTTGTCTTAAAGTATAATATCTTTAAAATATTGTGTGAAAATTTGAAGTGAATCCGACAAATACTTTTCGAGTTATTCAACAACTAACAAAGGGCGCTCGGGTGCTCCGGAGCGTTCGAG
The DNA here is from genome assembly GCF_027943255.1 of Anastrepha obliqua. Taxonomy (NCBI): domain Eukaryota; kingdom Metazoa; phylum Arthropoda; class Insecta; order Diptera; family Tephritidae; genus Anastrepha; species Anastrepha obliqua. Next base: position 15,236,848 of record NC_072894.1, read on the forward strand.
ACAACTTTAAATGCGTTTTTTTCAAAACTATGTTTTTTGAACCAGTGATCACGGTAGCTTAAAAACCGTTATACTGCTTTTGAAAAACATAAAAATCTCGTGCCTGATCGAAGGAATTTTTTTTTCAAAAATTACGATTTTTTTTAGAATTAACTCTCGGTTTTTTCTCGATAATCTGAAAAATATTTTCTGAGGCCGCCCTATTGTTAATTTTGAAAAAAAAAAAAACATAAAAAAGCTTCGATCACGCACAAGATTATCTATTAATAAAACTAATTTCTTTTGTCCGATTTATTTTAGATAAATATCCAAGGACTTGTGATGATCACGGCAAGGGACTTCTGGCACAACGATAACTTTTACAATTAATATTTTTTTTGAAATTTTGCTACAGTCAAGTCGAAACATGATGTATTAATGCTATGTTTTTATTTTAGTAAAATAAAGCAATTGACTAGAAAAACAAAATTCTTGAAAATCATCATTTTTTCGGGCCTCTGACTACGCCTTAACCTCTCAAGAGAGAACATTTCGCAAATCGTGGCTTGTGTCACTGGTCACTGGATGTTAGGTAAGCATAGTTCTACGCCAGGAGTATTTTCTTACAAATACTGCAGAAGTTGTAGAGTCGAGGAAGAGGAAGAGGAAGAAATAGAATAATACTTACTCTGTAATTGTCCAGCTTTAACTAGGAGTAGAGCGAGGTTGTTAGGAAAATACTCTTTTGACTCTCTTACGGAACTACCCGGTGTTGAGATAAAACCTATCCTACGCTTCATAAGAGCGTCGAAATGGTTCCATGATGAATAAATAGACACGACGGTCTACGTGAAGCAGCTATACTAATAATATAGTACGTTCACATATAAGTAGAAGATCTACTTTTTCGTGCTTAACTCAAAATCCGTAATGAAAAAGCGCGATTTCCCATACAAAATTTCTCTCCCAAAATCTGAGATTATAATATAGTCCTAGATAATAATCATACTTTTAGACATACAACCCTGTGTTTTCTGTATTATCGATAATTATTACTACGAATGTGAAGAGAAACATCAAAATAAAAACTAAATGAAATGGACGCCGGCAAAGAAAACAGATTTGTAGAAATAGTTTCAGTTGAATGTTTGTTAAATATTATTAATTATGCATTCATATTACAGAAAAAAGCGTGTGTCCACAAACGCTTTGTCCTCTTATTATCAATGTGATATCGAATTTCGCATGCGTATTGCTGTCATAATTTTTTGCAACCTCAGTAAACGTCGCATAAGGATTTCCGGTAACTTTTTATTAATAGCACCCAATTGCGCCATTAAATTAGCTATTATTTTTCCTTGTATTTTCTTCAAATCGTTAGTAATAATTAAAGAAACCAAAAACATCGAAATATTCCACCAAAATGATTTCTATGAAGAAAACCCTCTCAAAGCAGCATTGACAGCTGATTGTCAATTTTGCAGGTAATATGCCACATGTGAACGGGTACATTAGTTTGGTGGATTTTTAGACGATTAATGGATATGTGAACGTATTATAAACCGACTGTCACGAAAACCTAACCATGCTGCTACCTCAAAACTGAATTGTAACTACTGAAACCAACGATTGCCACTCCAGCTTCATTTCTCCAACTGTTATTTTATGCGCAACTTGTCCACTCTGCCATATTATAAGTAGAATTCATAAGTATGCGCATGTGTATGTATGTATGTATGAGAATGTTTATGACAACAACCAACGATATACGGTATGTATATATGTACATATATACCTACAAGTTTTTTCGCCCCCCCACAGTTACTATATGTATGTATGTATATGAATAGTTATGTATCTGCAGTGCTTGGGATTTTCTTCAATGCACAGTAACTATTACGAATCTTTTTTTTTTTCTGTGCACATACTCCTTTTAAAATTTGCCTACATCCTAAGCATACAGCAAACCGTAAGCAGGTTTTTAGTGTGAAATGCATGCTAAAAGAAATTAGCCAAGGAAGTTGCAAGAAAGCAATGTTCATACAGCACTATAGGTAGTTATGTATGTATGTTTACATGTAGAACATAGTCGATATGAAAAATTCAACGTCTCATTACAATATTTGACTAGAGGACAGGTTTATGACTCATGCGTAGCAGTTACTTTCATGCAGTACTTGCAGCCAACCTGTCTGATTCCCGGGCTTTACGCCGAAATGCCAATTGTTAGTTTTCTGTTGTCCTGCACACATAGGTTGTGTTCGATTTTGTTGTTGTATTCGGCAGGAGTAATTCTACTTAAATATAGATGTGCATAGGTATGTGTATATAGACTCTTGAAGAAAAAATTGCGCCAAATAAGACAATGTCAGGAGTGAAGCCAAAATAGTAAAACCTTTTACTACTTTTAGTGATATTTAGCACTCGACACAATGAGAAAATGTTGTTCGGAAAAAGAAGCGAATATTGCGATCAGCACCGGCCATGGCAAACAAATATAATATAAAGAGCAATTGAATTTTTGTTATACATATAGTGCATACATACATATGTATATAAATATATAGTACACAGAAATACATCTTTCGTTTTTTGCAGTCTAAAATTGTGCTAAAAATTCAAAGCCACCAGACAAATTCCGATGATAAGAGATTATTTTTGATTTATATGTGGGCATTTAATTCATGCATCTAGTATCCAAATCTGGTACCCGCATTCCTATAAGTATTTTTATGCACAAATACACATACCCGTTCTCGTACGCTACGAAGCCATAAGTGATTTTATGTTATTTTTCCATTTCGATTCTGATATTCAGCGTGTTTTGCGAACTTTTTTAATTTAGTGAATACTCGCGACGATCTCGTACGTAAATCAGCGAAAAATGCTCGAATTTTTTTGAATAGAATAATGACGTTGTTTTGGGTTAAAAAAAAAAAAGTTTTGCGGTTATAAACGTATACATATGTATTTCTGTATACAATTTGTTACGTACAAAAAAAGGTATTTATACAATATAATATATAAAAATGTTATGCATATATAATTATAAACTTAGGTATTTATTTATTTATTTTTTTTTTTTTTGTACCTGCGCTGGTAAGATCGCTTATTTGCGTGCACACATTTATAGCTGCTTGGCTTGACAACATCAATGAGTGCACAAGTCTTAACGCAATTAGCGACCTAACAGAAACAGAGAGAAACAGAGTGATATTATTATTAACATGACCAGATAACCGTATAGCTAAAAGCAACAAAATGTTAATATGTAATCGCTAACATCCAGCATGGATACGCAGGCCCAAGAAGAAGAAGATGTACTATGTAAAAAACAGCATATTACAGCAATTCTGTAGGAGTATAATCAAAGTACCACATATGTACCTATACAGACTCTCTATGTACTCTCATATTTTGCTGAACTTATAGAATCTATTAGATATAAATGCATTTTTCAGATAACTAAATCTTAAGTTAGCATCTTATAACTGTTCGTCTGTATGTATGCAGGTATATGTTATGTATGCATTACACATATGTATATACTCCACATATGTTAAATATGCATTAAAGCACTTACGTACATACATATGTATGTATGTATGTACGCACCACCTGCTGCAGTAAATTTCAAATTCAGTATTCCCAAAGCGATTTCTAAACATGGATGCAATTAAAAAATTATAACTTAAATTATAACTTATTATAAATATTTGTAACTTGCATACGTTATTTTTCGTTTCGCTACGATCTGCTAATTGTATAGATCAGAATATGTTCCCACATAGAGCATATTTAGCCTACAAATCCTTGGTTTTATGGATCTAAGTGTCTATAAATTGGTTTATCTTTGCCAGAATTCTAATTATTTATACTTATACGACTATAGGTACATATGTAATAAACACACGATAGTATTGCAATTGGGTGAATAGCCCGCCATCACTACTTTAGACAACCAAGTTATGCAAAACAAGTAAAACAGGTGGAAAATATCACATTTACGAAGGTTGCCTTTTATATTTCTGGTTTTGGGCGCTTCCAGTTGTTGTTGTTGTTGGAGCAGCATAAACATTTCCCATACATATATGGGGAATGCTGCTGAAGTAACAGTCCTTGGCCGGATATAAATCCGGGTCGTTCCGGAAATGTAGAACCGACTGTCGTGGGAACGGGCGCTTCCAGTCTTGTCAGGCGCCATCTGACGTTTGCATTGCAAAGTGTGACATATCTTATCATAAACGATTATTCTTTACAATTTGTTTTGTGGCTTAACAAGGCAAGAATGCATGGACGAAATGAAAACTTCATACGGCGAAAAAGTACCATAACACACTGGTACAATGAACTTACGCGGGATCGCTGTTCGCTCACCGACCTTTTCCCAAGGGAAGGTCGTCCAACATTATTTACTGCGCCCGAAAACATCGATGCTGTGCGGGAAATGATTAAGCAATATCGTAAAGTCATATACCGCGAGATTGAAGCATCCTTAGGCATAAATATGAGGAGCATCAAAAGGATTTTGCATTATCGCCTTGTGGTAAAAATAGTGTTTTCGTGTTTGTTGGAACCCACACAATCTAAAAAACAAAGACATGGAAACGCGTTCAGTCACATGCTTCGAAAATTGGTTCAAACGAATACATTCATCTGATTGATATTTTTAAAAATTTTGTAAAAGAATAAAACCCTTTTTTAATATTTATTTTTCCAGTTCGGCCAGAATTGTAAAGAGCAACCCTCGTATAGCTTCTCCACGCAGATATATGATGCATGTATGTATATATGTATGTGACGCACAATGTGGAGTATTCCATCATTATTGTATGTGCCGAGTTGCTAGGACAGGTGACGTAGTTATTTCAGAATTTAAAATCACGAAGTTCGTTTTTTTAACGGAACACAATTAGGCTACTATTATCCTCACATATCTATAAATGTTGATTCACTTACCACTTTTAGACTGTTCGTCAATTGTCTCCATTTTGCTCTTATAATCTAATAAATATATTAAAAAATATTTTACGAGTATTTTTTATTTGGATTTGTTGTTTTTCAAATGGCGTACAGTAGGATAAATATAACTCCGAAATCGCAGAGTAAATGTCGTATCCTGACACTCATAAACATTAGCGTTGGTTGTACACACTACAGCACCAGCTGTTACTCCGCGGACGATATCTTTCGTAGCGTAGATGGAAAACCGACACACACCAGGCGCTTAGAACTACCAATATTTTGTAGTGAACAAATTGTTGTATATTGAATATAAAAACCTCATTTCAAAATATTAGCACCATAAATTGCTTCACTACACTTCACTCTAACACTTTTTCGATATATTTTGCTGCTGCGCGAACAGCTTCAAGGGCGCGCAAAATTTTCCTGCCTTTTGTTCTTGTCCGTATGCGAAAATCCACAGTTTACATTCAGATAAACTTTTTGGGTTGTTTTTTTTTTCTTTTTTATTTTTACTTTTTCAATTTGTCACATATGTATGTAAGTACTTTTTCTAATTTTTTATCGCACTCACACTACAAATCATGGAAAGAGTCCTCATTTTGCGTTTCCAACTAAGAAAATCACTTATCGCCGTTGTATACGCAAAATTCCAAAATGAGTAAAATTAAATATGAAAAATAACAATGACGCTGCGCGACGATGAAATTTAAGCGACTGCGACAGCGACACCAACACCAACGACAACGACAACTACGGCGCGAAATAATGCAAAATCAAAACTCAACGGACGCACAAACGTCACTTATGTGAGGTTAGGCTGTGTTTACTTGACTCTAATGGTGCCAAAAGTAAATGACGCTACTGTTTTATTACCATTCGGTATGAACGCATATCTTGTGCAGGCAGTGCTAATTTCCCACAGATGTCGTACTTTTTTCCCAATGAGTCTTTTGGGCATATGTACATTTTCCCAGTCAGCATTCCCTCAAAAAGCCAGTTTGGGGACGTTTTTCAGTGCTAATTTAACTGAATTTCAGCATGTAAAATTGAACCTTTAAATTTGGCCTAACCGGAAAAAGCAAAGTTAAGCCCGTACTGAAAAGCAGACCCCGATATGGAGGAACATCGCATAGAAAGCTATTCCGTTGATACGCTATGGTATTCTAGAAATAAATATTGGAAACTAACAATGCAAGACTTAATTTATTTTAAATAAATTTACAATAGTAGTAAAATAGTGAATATACTTTAGTTTCCTAATTACAGCGAGATTTTAGCAAGCTCGATACTCGTATCATAGGATCACGCACCCGGTTATTATGTGTCACTAGCGCGAACAGTACATCAATGCAGCAATACGTCAAACAGTGTCAATGACAGTTCCTCAATACTTCCATCAGTAGATTATATTTGTTGGTCAATACTTCAACTCCTACAGGAGTGATTATACTTCCTAGTTTTGCATTAAGTAAAAAACTTCACCTCTAATTCAATACATCCGTTTCCGCCCGCCTTATCAAAAAGTGTAACAGTTACAATTCGAAATGCTAGCGCCCGATAAGTATCTCTCTCCAATGAAGCAAATGACAGGTGCGGAGGAAAATCGTCACTTTTTGCGAGCATTCATTCACACTTATCGCGATCTGCCAGTTCTATGGGATACTTCACTCCGGGATTACACAAATCGCGATAAGCGCGCAGAGGCGTACGAGCAACTTGTACCAATTTATCGTTACCTTAAACGTGATGCAAACGTTGAAGATGTAAAGAAGAAGATTAACACGTTACGCACCAACTATCGCAAAGAGTTGAAAGTGGTGGAAAGCGCTCGCCGCAATGGTACCATACACCATCCACGTTGCTGGACGTTTCACGAATTAGATTTCCTGCGCAACACCGAGAAATTTTTGGCAGTTAATCCAAGCACGCGTGGAGATTCTTTCTCCGCCTTTAGTGAAAACTCACAAACACAGGCTTCATTTATGGATACACCAACGTCCAGTTACAATTTTCGCACAATGATGGGCGTGGGCACGTTGCAATCGCCACCCAGTATCACCGAAATGTTTCATAAATCTTTTGGAAATTCTCAAAAATTGGAGCCAGAGCAAACTCCCCCTCCACCTGCCTCACAGGTATCGACAACAAATGCAGCGTCGAACGGACAAACTGCAAATTCAGCAGAATACAACCATGCTGGACAGCAATCGGGAACGGTAACAAGTTCTGCGAAGCGGTCGCGTTTCTCACCGACAAGCGCTTCAGGCACTTCTGGCCAAACCCCAGATGAGCTACTCAGCATAGCATGTGATTATCTTTCGAGCACCTTTCCTGAAGAGGAATCAATCGCACGTACCTGGACTCATAAGTTGAAACGTTTACAACGCGAACAGCGCTTGTTGGCTGAGAAATTTATCAATGAAATACTCTTTGAGGCGGAATCAGGCACATTGCATCGTGGCTCAGTTCATGTTAATAGTTTTGAACCATTTGTCCGTTTTGAAGAGCAATCGGGTAATGACCAAGAACAGGCCAAATCACAGAGTCCCAGCGTGCACACATCCACGTCAACAATACCACTCGATGGTGAAATCAAGTCTATTTCAAATGCCGGTACTTCTGAAAATGCTAATACGGGCAGTTCCGTCAATGAGAGAGGATATGAAAATTACCAGAACTAGTTTAATATTTTATAAGTATTTTTTAAGTCAACAGTGTATGTACGTGGTACATTGCGTTTGTATATTAATTATAAAGTTTTGAATTCGTTATTGAACTTTAAATCGTAAAACGTGAGTCAAAGTGTTAACATGGTTTCAGTAAGTAAAATAGAGGAATAAATCTGTGTTGGTCATATTAGTTTGTATTTACATACTATACATATGTACATGAATAAAATTTATTGCTTTTTAACTAATTATTCATTTATTCTAGTGACTAGTATATTCAAGTACAAATTGGCAAGTATTTATATGGGTGATGAAGTTAAAATAATTATTTTTTGTTTAACTAATGGTAAAAAAAAATATTTTATAATGAATGTACTTTTCAATTCACGCGTTGATAATTTGTCACACTGCGGGCACACCACACAAATGGTGATGCTGCGGCAAATAATAAACTAGCCCCAATCATTGGACGATGCAAAATCCAGGCGATCGAAGCAATGATCAAAGCAAACGAAAGGGATAGCATAAGGTTGGCGCCAACGGGAAACTGTGGATCAGGTGCCAACACTGCCAGGAAACTAATACGACTTACTGCAACCAAAAAGGATGTAATTATCAAATGGATAATGCAAAATCGAAGAATAATTCTTTAAGTCACCAAGCTTACAAATAATGTGCAACAACGTAGATGTGCAGGTAACACCGAAGAACACCAACACCCAACCCATAAGGCGATAGCCCCACGTAGTAAGTCGCTGTGCATGATGCTCCTGTTTAAAAACTTCCGCAAGACTAAGTTCTCCACTGTATACGAGCAGGATATCCACGCCCCGACTCGTGCGATACGGCAGTATTTTGTTATTCACCAGTTTTCCTACTACGGTATACTAATACAAAAACAGAAATTCATATTAAGTCACCTATACAAGCCCGAAAATTCTATGTTTTTAATCAGACTACTCACCATTTCCCCCTCCATTCCGGCGAATGAGAAGAGCAAACGTATGTCGCCTATTTCAGGATTGAAAACGTCGTTTGAGTGGTAATAAAGTCCCAAATGCATTTTGATCGTGGGATCATCCGGTCTTGTATCCGACGTTAATTCCACATAGTTTGAAAACTTATTCTTGATTTCGTTACCCAGCTCATATTTACCAATGAATACTGCATCGGCAACTTGGGTTTGACTTTCAATCGGTAAACTTTTAGGATTTTGGTGACCAGTTTGTATGTAAAAATTGCGTGAGTCAATTAATTTGTCACGCCAGTCCGTATAGTAATAGTACGAACGACTTTCTGTTTGTACAGATGCAACACTTTCACCATAGTTGTGCTCTCTACAAAATAAATTAGAAAAACATGCTATATTTTTTAAATTTAAGATAGCAACGCCATACTATTTTCAGAAATACACTTACACTGTTTCTTCCACCCATTGAAACATTTGTACCCGACGCTTCAACTTGACAGACAGCACTTGGATATTGTAGTCTGGTTCTGTTAGTGGTTCACCAATCACTATAGGCCCAGTCATATGCACTATCCGACCATTGTAATTGTGGTCCAACTCCTCATCTGATCCCAGGGTGATTGCATCATCCAGCGCTTCGTCTAGTGATAAGATTGTGTGCACCGCTCGTCCCTGTGAATTGCGAAATACCAATATGTATTTTAGCTTTTTTTATGCTGAAAACTTAATGTGACCTAACAGCAACAACATACTTCATTCCAGGAGAGGACGTAGAATCCGCCAATTAAAAGTATGCAACCAAATGTGGCTATTAGCCAATTCGACCGATATGATTCCACCAGCGACATTGTTAATAACTTTACAAACAATTGGTTCGTGTTAATACACGGAAATTAAATTTCCTAAAACCGAAAGTGCTGCAAAAAATAACATTTAACTTTCCTAGGGCGAACGTCGAATAAATATGCGTGTTTACCTTTTTACAGCTGTTAACAGCAGATTGACGAAGAGCATAGATAAACGAAGAGTATAATATCGGTACAAAGAGAACGAAGAGCGAGCAAGTAAGAAACGAAAACTGGTAGATGTTTGCACGTAACTACTAAATCGCAAGAAAAAACAAATCAGCTGTCTTTGGTTATTTTCACCTTGTGTTGTACAATCCATAGTAAAAATATTCTCAGCTGGTTGTCAAAAAATGCCCACAGCTGAAATCATCTAATTCAAACGCTCTTATAGGTAACATGGTTGTAAAAAAAAGATAAATTTCACAGGAAATCGTATCATAAAGTGTAAAAAATGACATTATTATAGCTAAAAATCAAAATACCAAAATTATTTTATCACTAGCTTTAACTATTAAATAAATTAATTGTAACAATATCCAAGACCTATTCATAACACATATATTTTATTTAAGATTAAAAGGTCTATTCTCGAGTGGCAATAAAATTTACCTTTCACTGAGCGCCAATATAAAAAGTTAATGCCTAAATTAACGTTCTCTGGCACGTATTTTAGAGAAAAGTAAGGAAAACACAGTAAGTAAACAGATGTTTAACAGCTGATGACGTATTTAAATATAGACGTACATATGTAGTGGCCTCGCGAGAAAATGTTTGGCTTTCCACAAGAATTATAAAATTTATTGTATTTTCAGACTTTCGCTAAAATATTCCGATTTAAGGGGGAACACCACTATGTTTTTCAAAAAAATCGATTTTTTTTTGCATTTTCTTAAAGTACATTATTCAAAAATATGTAAAAAAATTTTGACTTAAACTTTTGAAAATTGACGAAGTTAGTCCCAATACAATAAATGTAGGTAGTGAGTTACGACCAATGAAAACTTTAAACGCGTTTTTCTCAAAACGCATTTTCTGAACACGGTGGTCTCGATTTCTCGAAGACTTATGAACCGATTTTAATTTTTTTTTTTTAATTTTTGTGCATGTACTGGCTACAGTCGTACATAGCCGTTTTTAAAAATTCCAAAAATTTATATTTTTTCAAGCCTTTCGAAAACAAAAAACGGATAAAAACACAAACTCATTTTTCAAACCTGCACCATTTTCTCAAAACAAAAAAAAACCGTCGATTAAGAATTTTTTTTTGTTTTTTTGCTTTCAGACGATTTTTCGCCGCAGTATCGTGGCCACCAAGGTGCACCAGTTCTTTATGACGTCATTGCGTTAATATTAATAACAATTGTGATTTTTTATATTTTTTAATAAAAATTTGGGTCAGTATAGTTGAAAATTTGTTAAGTAAATTATAATTTGTCCGATCCTCAAATAATCATCCCTACTTATAAAAAAAATTCATGAAAATCACTTAATTTTCACGCGTTTACAGTGGTGTTTCCCCTTAAAAGTACTTTCAAGCATCAGCCTAGAAGAATTTAAGCTTAAAAGGATTCAAAATAATAAGACTTTCGGTGATACTTTCTCAATATTTTTCTGAAATTTTTTGGCGAAAGTTTTAAAATATAACCCTAATGGAAACAGTACTAGTTTTTCTTTTTTTTATGAGGAATGGTGCATCCTAATGTACATATATTCATACACTTATACATACTTATTTATATTTCAGTGCACAAAACAATTAATTGAATCAATAAAATTGTCGATCATGGATGTGCCGACAGCTCCAAAACTTGCAACGCTAGCCTTTCAACAATTTAAGTTATTACCAAAAACCGGAAAACCTTCTGCCAGTGAATGGACAATTTTTTCGTCAATTCTGTTGCACAGCGCGGCTGAAGAGAAAACTGAAGTGATATCAATAGGATGTGGCACCAAGTGTATAGGTAAAAGTAAACTTTGCAGCCACGGCTTCATCCTGAACGACTCCCATGCAGAAGTGCTGGCTAGACGTGCTTTACTACGTTACATTTACTACCAATTGAAGCAAGCTTTAGTAAGTGATTTATGTATTTTTCAATGGGATTCTGAAAACTTAGTATTTCGACTACGGCCAGGCCTTAGTTTTCATTTCGTTAGCACACAGACACCCTGCGGAGATGCTTGCATACACCAAAATACAAGCGTGAACTCCTCCACTCATCATAATCATGAAAATACTGATGGACCAACTGCTACAAAAAGGGCAAAAATTGAAAATAATATCTCAAGTGAAACTGCCAAGTCTGCTGACAACGTAGGATCTGTTCTAGATGCGTCTGCTGATAATGCCATCTATACTGGTGCAAAACTAATTGGCTTAGATGATCAGCAGGATGCCATGCTGCAAAAAATAGGCGCCGTGCGTACAAAACCCGGGCGTGGCGACCGCACACTTTCTATGTCGTGTAGCGATAAATTAGCGCGATGGAATTTGCTTGGCGCACAAGGAGCGCTGCTGGATTCCCTACTTGCAGAGCCTATCTACTTCAAATCACTTAACTTTTGTGGTAACCCTCACAACGAACCAGCTATAAGACGTGCCATCTATGAGCGTTTTATTGATAGACATTTTACTTCTTGTAAATATAAAATTCAAAAGCCAGAAATTCGCTTTGTTCCGGGAATTACGTTTGATTATGCTGAGGATAATGACCGGCGGAATCCATCACCTACTGGACTTTGCTGGTGTAATATTGATGAACATTTAAAGTAGGTTATTTGTGTATTATGAATAATTTTCACTATTATATATTTATATGCATTTTCGGACAGGCCTTATGAAATATCTGTAAATGGCAAGCGGCAAGGTGTCACCAAAAAACGAATGAACACTCCACAGGCCGCCCTTAAAATTGCCAAATATCATCTCATGAATGAATTTGTAGAACTATTAAGGTTGGAACCGAAGTTGGCGGAAAAATTTCAGATCAATCAAAATCAACTTTCCGAAATGAAATACAACCAATTTAAACAACTAGCAAATGACTATCAAAGCACATGGGCACTGGCAAAACAAATTTACTTTCAACAGTGGACGCAAAAACCTCCAAGTTTGTTGGCATTTTGTTTGACTGCAGTAGAAACATAAATGCAAAAAAATGTGTTCGAGGGTACCTGAAAAGTTAATCGAAGGATGAAGACATTAGACTAGTATTCAATTTGTGTTAGTATATCAGCGCTATTTTTATAACGGCATGCATTAATGTTGTACCTGTGTATGCTGTAGGAAGTATGTAGTTATGATAGAAACACATATTTGAAAGTGAAATTTTCTTAATTCATTTATTTATAAGTATAAGTCCGCTATATATTGAATGTATATGTGTATATAAGAGTAAATATGTATATGGAGGATTTTTATGCAATTCTATAAAGAATATTTACAATGTTTGCTTACAATCAATCCGACATAGTGTTTTTTTTTTTTTTTTTTCTTCAAATATTTGGAGTATAGCGCGTGAATTTGAAAGTAAGTAATTCAAGTTATTAATTTTTATTTCCATATGAGCTAAATGCGTAAAAATGTGATGTTAAGCGCTGTAAAAATGATAGAAAATCGTCGCATATCAAACAAAATGTTTGTCTTCCAACCTTTCATAGCTCAAACTCAAAATTATAAGTATTTAATTAGGCCCAAAACAACGCGCAAGACTGAGTTTATTTTTAATTTCAATTGATAAATGCATATTTTTGTTATTGTACTACTTAAATACACTCCGCGAAGTTCAATTAAAGGCACCTTGCTTTTCCTTAAGAACATTTGAATAAAAACTCTGAAGCACATGCATTTTTCTACGTTGTGTAGTTTACTAGGACTCGTGACAAATAAAAATTCTTCAGTTAAAATTATTAAAAAAAAAACCAAACGCAAATTCGTTTAAAGGCACAGCTTCGTAAACAAACAAAAATTATTTAGAAAGCGCATGGAAAATGTGTATAATATAAAAATAATAGTAAGTCCAATTTCCATAGTGTTTATCACTTCAAAAGCTTGAGATTTACATCCTTCCACTCCAGCGGCATTACTCAATCATGTACGTTTATGCTGCTACAAAAACAACCATTTCTTCATAACGAAGTTGCGTAGCACTTCTAAGATCTGAAACTTACGACGGAGCACATGCTCTCGATCGGATGGAAGTCCAGGCGCCGTGATTGCCCCTCTAATACTTGAATCTGCTTCTCCTGGAGCCAACTTCCGATAGCGCGTGACGCAAGTATGGCAGTATTAACTTGCTGAAATATGGACGCTTCATATATTGTAGTTAATTCAACAAATTTATGTAGCCATCTGAGTTCATACGTTTGGTATTTCTAGCATGGGTGTTCTGTTACGATAACCTAACCAACCCAACCCATCAAACAACAACTTCATCCAAAGATTCGCTCGTTAGAAAAACACTCAGGACTCTTCAAATCATACCAGTAGTAATTAATACAATCGGGAGTGTGGAGATTGAATATTTTTCGTCTGAAAATATCACATTTTTACTCCTATCGCTCCCACCAAATGTGTTGTTTTGCGAATTCTAGTTTGGGATGTTTGTGTGACACAATCAAAGCTGGTTTCAACTTAACGGTCGCCGTGGCCAAATGGGTTGGTACTTATCAATTTTCATTTTTCTTTGCAGATCAGTCCGAATAATGCGGATACGTGTCACAGTCATTCTTGTTTAACTGATTTGCTTACACTTTTCCTTAAGCTTTACCACATTTGGGAGGTTAAAGTCAGAGGGCAAAATAACATTTCATTTTTAAGGGGAAGTTGCAAGTTTTTACTGGATAATTTTTACATGAAAACACCTACTACATATTGGTGAGGCCAAGCGATTCAATTTAATGTCGATTTATCTGTTGTACATACCAGCAACCTTGTTGGTGATTTCTTCAAGTGTTTTTTTTTCTTTTCCGTTGATGACAGTTTTGTAAAAATTGAAGTATTTAATTGTTAAATAAAATCAAAAGTTTAAAGTTATTATGCTCAACTGAACAAAAAATGATTAATTTGAAGACACAAAAATTACTGCATTTAATTGAGTGAACAACAAAAGTAACTCCCAAACGAAAAACTTACAAATTACGAAGAAGGAAGTAAGGATATTTGAATTTTTTGAGCAAACATGAAAAAAGAACTAAAACGCAAAATTTCAAGTGCAAAAAGAACGCACCTTATATTAAACCGGCGTTTGTCGCTACTGGGTAAAAATACCACAGAGGTAATAAAACCACTTCTAACTTTTTGACGTGATAACGTCTTATAATTCGATTTAACAGGCTGCACGCACGAAAAAATGTGTCGTTACCTTGCTCCTTACTGTTCATATGTAGTTACCTTGCTCATTACTGTTCATATGTAGTTACCTTGCTCATTACTGTTCATATGTAGTTACCTTGCTCATTAATGCTCATATGTAGTTACCTTGCTCATTACTGTTCATATGTAGTTACCTTGCTCATTACTGTTCATATGTAGTTACCTTGCTCATTGCCGTTACCAAAATGTGTCGTTACCTTGCTCATATGTAGTTACCTTGCTCATATTAGTGTTACCTTGCTCATATGTAGTTACCTTGCTCATTAGTGTTACCTTGCTCATATTAGTGTTACCTTGCTCATATGTAGTTACCTTGCTCATTGCATTGAATGAACTGCAAGCGAAAGCGCGGAAGGAACGACAAAGCAAACAAAGCAAACGAACGGCAACGTTCGACATCTTGCTCTCCCCTACTTATGTGAGCGTATATATGTATGTATATGCGCATATGTACATATATAAATTCACGTATTTGTATTGGCATATGCCTTCTTATTGATTATTATTAATTTGATTTACTTGAAGAATTTAAAATAAAACCAAGTTTGTTAATAATACCTGTTGTTTTAATGTTATTATTATTATTTTTTTATTATATCTGAAGGAAAAAATGTATGGTAATATTCACCATATCTATACTAATATTATAAAGAGGAAAACTTTGTTTGTTTGGTTGTAATGAATAGGCTCAAAAACTACTGGACCGATTTTAAAAATTCTTTCACCATTCGAAAGCTACATCACGAGTAACATGGATTATATTTTATTTTGGAAATAGGGCTCGAGATATAGGTCAAAACGTGGACCCGGGTAACCTTCGGATGTGTATGTACAATATGGGTATCAAATGAAAGCTGTTGATAAGTGCTTTAATACGGGGTAATTTTCATACCTATTGATGACTAGGGTCTGGAAATATATGCCAAAACGTGGACCCGCCGTGTCTTTGCACCGAATTAAACCAAACTTACACACATTGTTAAGTAGGTATTGAAGATGATTTCCGTATAGTTTGAATACCTATTGGTAGATAGGGTCTCGAGATATAGGTCAAAACGTTGACCCGGGTAACCTTCGGATGTGTATGTACAATATGGGTATCAAATGGAAGCTGTTGGTAAATGCTTTAGTTCAGAGTATTTCCATCCGCTCCGTGACTAGGGTCTCGAGATAGAGACCAAAACGTGGACCCTAGAATGTGTTTGTACAATATGGATATCAAATGAAAGCTGTTGATAAGTGCTTTAATACGGGGTAATTTTCATACCTATTGATGACTAGGGTCTCGAAATATATGCCAAAACGTGGACCCGGGTAACCTTCGGACGTGCATGTACAATATGGGTATCAAATGAAAGCTGTTGGTGAATGCTTTAGTACAGAGTATTTTTCATGCCGCTCCGTGACTGGGGTCTCGAGATATAGGTCAAAACGTGGACCCGGGTAACCTTTGGTTGTGTATGTACAATATGGGTATAAAATGAGAGCTGTTGATAAGTGCTTTAATACGGGGTAATTTGTTATGTTATGTAATGTTATGTTTTGTTATGTTATGTTATGTTATGTTATGTTATGTTATGTTATGTTGTGTTATGTTATGTTATGTTATGTTAGGTTATATTATGTTATGTTATGTTATGTTATGTTATGTTATGTTATGTTATGTTATGCTATGTTATGTTATGTTATGTTATGTTATGCTATGTTATGTTATGTTATGTTATGTTATGTTATGTTATGTTATGTTATGTTATGTTATGTTATGTTATGTTATGTTATGTTATGTTATGTTATGTTATGTTATGTTATGTTATGTTATGTTATGTTATGTTATGTTATGTTATGTTATGTTATGTTATGTTATGTTGTGTTATGTTATGTTATGTTAGGTTATATTATGTTATGTTATGTTATGTTATGTTATGTTATGTTATGTTATGTTATGCTATGTTATGTTATGTTATGTTGTGTTGTGTTCTGTTGTGTTGTGTTATGCTGTGTTATGTTATGTTATGTTATGTTATGTTATGTTATGTTATGTTATGTTAAAGTATATTATGTTATGTTAATGTTAACTCATTCTCTATATCCATACAAAATATCTATCAAACAAATAAAATTAAAATTTTCTTTTGAAAAATGCAACCATTCAATCAGTATTTTCTTATGACGTTATCACGTTAAACTATCGTCAGTAAACCGACTTTGCAGACAACCTCTTTTTTTTCTACAAAATATCGTGACTTGCCGATTCAAGTACCTATCTGCATAGAAACAAAAGACGCGCTGCTCCCTACGTAAAATAAATGTTGAATTAATTATACACCTATATATTATGTGGTAATTTTTACCCGGTTGCGACCGTTTGTGTTTATATTTGTCTAGTGACAAACCCCGCGTTAAAACAAATTTTAAATGGCATAAACGGCAGTGTTCTTAATTGAACTGCGCGGAGTGTGTAAATGATACTACGTCCACTAAACAAAGGAAAACAAAAAATAAGAAACGAAACCCTTTTGGATTATTGCTTTTATTAAAATTTAAGTTAAAATAGGTACAATATCGACAGAAATGTCGACGCTTACAAACGAATTTAACAAATGAAACAATGCATACAAGCATTTATTCGTAAAAGAGAAACAACATAAACTCAAAAGAAGTTAACGAAAATGTCTGTCTACTCATCAAAATTTACTTTTCGAGAATAAATTTTCTTTTTCATACGCTTTTTTTTGGGACACGCTTTATTACAAGTCAAACCCTACTAGCACTGCAAGCAAAAGGTCCCATATTCTGTCTAGTACATGGAACGGTAATTACATAAACACGTAATTTTTTATAAACGGTATTTTAGATCGTGTTCCACAATATGCAAGTAAATTAAATTTTTTTTTTTCAATTTCAATAAATAACTATTGATTTAGAAGTTCTGAACACGTTGCCACTATAAATTTTATTTATTTTTTATTTTTGTTTTTAGCAGAAAAACATTAATACATAATATATTTATACGGATAGGACTAAACTATTCATTTTTATTTGATTAATATATATCTTTCTACTGCGGTATTTTATGTCATATTTGGTTGAGGTTTTAATGTGCCTACGTACTAATTATGTAATTAATAAAACGTTTAAACGTCTTTTTGGTTAGTTTTTTTGTTTTTTGTTTTTAAAATATTGTTTACTCGACCGGTTTGAGTTTTATCACTGCACGTAAAGCTTAAGCTACAATTACACATTCCTCCTTATTCTTTACAAACTGAAAGCATTGTCTCCGAAAAGTGCGCACATTTCCTTTAAGTTAATACAAAGTGCGAAGCTAAAATGCTAATTGTGGCAAAGCTAAATACAAACCACATTTTGAATACAATCTCCAAAGTAACTGCGTTCATAAATCGTTTTTATTCTCATCCTCATTATTTCTACTATGCTTTAATTCTTTAACTGGGATTATCATTTGCGTACATTTAGTTAGAAACTAATTGCTATTTATCCTGCCTCCGATTGCTTGCAACCATCTAAATAAAAAATCTAACAAAGTACCCATTAGCTACTCTTCGTAAGAGTGTACGACCTTAAAAACTAGCGTTGACTAACATGCCACACAATTAAATAACTCTTGTCGCCGCGATTCTCAATCGTTTGATTTGCCTCCAGTTGAATACTGTTCTCCATGTCATTATCATCTGTAAGTTGTAAACAATTAATTAGTATTCATAATAAGTCATAGCCTGCGGAGAGATGTTGAACACTGAGGTGTTATTTGTTGGAATAAGTTTAGTAAAGGTTATAAAGTTAAGCAGCGTTTACAAAATACTAAAAAGCAGATGTGCTCCAAAGCTTTTCTGAAACAAGTAACACGGCAGGTACACCTGAGAACATAGTGTATGGAGTGATACATAGTGTAGAAGTGTTGTTTAAGAATACACACTAGAGGATGGTTTAACAGAAGTAGTCGAATGTGCGCACCCGAAAGATAGAGAAGAAGCATAAAAGCGTTAAATATTTTAATAAGTTAGTGCGAACCAATGAATTAAACCAAACTTTATAAAAACGAAAAAAAAAATATCACCAAGCGAATTAAGGGGTTTGGGGTAGTCAGAATTTTCAAATTGGATTTTTTTGTTTGCTTTTTCTTAAAGTATAATATCTTAAACATATTGTGCAATATTTGAAGTGAATCCGACAAATACTTTTCGAGTTATTCAACAATTAACAAAGGGCGCTCCGGAGCGTACGAGAGCAAGTAGCTAGTTTTAAATGCGTTTTTCTCAAATCCATATTTTTCGAACTGAAAACATAAAAAAACCTAAAAAAAGAGATATCACATTACACTTGAAACACTCCCTTTCATTTCCTACTTTTCCTATCATCGTCCTATTCTCAACAGAGAAATGGTTTATTACCATGCACACAGGAAGAAGGCATCTGCAAATACAAATATGTAAATTTATATACATTTGCGCATATACATACATATATATGCTCACTCAAGTAGGAGAGAGAGCCAGATGTCGAACGTTGCCGAACGCGGGGGCCGATTGTGCCTCTTTGTCGTTCGTTCCGCACTCTCGCTTGCAGTTCAAGCAAGGTGACGACGCATGAGCAAGATAACGACGCATTTTTTGGCTACATCGAATTATAAGACGTTATCACGTCAAAACTCGTGCCTGATAGAAGGATTCTTATTTTTTTCAATAATTTCGATTTTTTTTTTTAAATCAATTGTCGGTTTTTTTCTCGAAAATCTGAAAAATAATTATTTCCTGAGGCCGTCATATTGTTAATTTCGAAAAAATAAAAAAAAATCAGGCACAAGATTATCTATTAATAAAACTAATTTCTCTTGTCCGATTGATTTTAGATGAATCGCCAACGACCGCAAGGGACTTTTGGAGAAACGGGCTCCACACAAACAACGATAACTTTTACAATTATCAATTTTTTTGGAAATTTTTTTCTAAAGTCAAGTCGAAACATAATGTTTTTATTTTGCAAAATCAAGCAATCGACTAGCAAAACATAATTTTTTCGGGCCTCTGACTACCCCTAACCCTTTAATACGAATGGAATTTTCTTGTTTTATGCACAGCCCGTTTTTACATATTCAAGTTTTACTGAAGACTACTGCTGGCGATAACCCTCTAAAGACTGCCGGTTCTACAGCAACGGAGTGGCCCCAGCGGCAGCAGGCAGTAGTGTTTTACATTGTTAAAATAACAACAAATGCAGAAACATAGGTGTCAATTCAGAACAAAAAATCGATTATATATACAGAAAATTAATATTAAAAAATAAAATAAAATAAAAAATCATTTGGCACGTTGAATCGTCGAAATCGTAAACAATAATTGATGCATTGCGATACTGGCATTTGCTTCATAAAAAACAGCAAATAATTAGGTCGAAATGATTATAAAGCAGATTGTTAATAGTTAGGAATGAATCTAAAGGCGAGAATAAATCGCCTTAACTTTGCTTGTAAAAAAAAAATAATAATAATTTGTATAAAACCATTAAACTGTTTGATTTCGAAAACTAATTTCGGCCGCCTACTAATGTACAATACGATGATATCATATCAATTTAGGGAATTTTTATTCACTAATAATTAAATATCTCGTTTTTATGAATTTAAAAAATTACCACGGCGTCACACCTTTTATACGTCACCATATCCTCTAAATACACCCAACTCTCTGTTTACGTGGACCTTTTTTACATGATTGTCTAACACATTTTTTACACGTAATTCTCGTTCTTGCGCGAGTCTCAAAACATTTTTTTTCTAAACAAAAACATAGTTCCTAAAAGAATGCCTTATTTTTTTCAAAACGCCAGGGTATTACACGACAGTCGGTTCTACGTAACCTGAACGACCCGGATTTATATATGTGTGTATGTTTTTATGTTGTCTTGGAAGTATATCAATTTTAGCGGATTTTTTTTTTTTTTTTTTTTCGTGCAGTTGCAGTTTCTTGAGCTTGTATGTATATGTAGTTGTTTGATTTCATTGTACCCGATAGGTCTACGCGAGCCATTGTGTGAAATGCCTTATTAAGTAAACATTTTTCGTTTCAGATTAAGTAAAGATAAATACGTACATGCATATGTTCCTTCCAAAACGATGCAATAAGAATATTTTAGACATAACCAAGACCGACTATACATTAATTCATTTGTACAAGGTGGCGCAAAATTAATCATCCAATTTTGTTTTTGAATCATTTTTTTCTGAATAAAAAAAAAAACTATTTTGAGTGATGGAAATCTTTATTTGACCTTTATGCGCCGTATTTCTTGTCTGTTTGTATTTGCAGCTATCCAGTTCACAAGTGTCAAATATGACTGACGTACAACGTCATTTGGAAAAATTATAAGTTTTCCGGTAGGGTAATTAATTTTGCTTTCCCTTGTATAAACAACTTGAGAAATCAAAAAACAATAGCCAATAACAGAATTTGTTACAGACAACAGAAGCCGTTAATAATTTGAGTTAAACCCGACAGATGGGCTGGACATATCTGACATATCTATCGGGTCGTTCCGGTAACTGTAGTGAGAACGTTCTTTTGCATGGTTTTTTTGGAAAATATAAGTCTGGTGAAAAATGAATCCAAAATTTTTGCGCAAATGGTTTAACGATATTTAGCTCCTGGGCGATCCTACGACTACTAACTTCGATTATTTTATCGACATTTTGACATTTTCGACATTTTTCTACCATCAAATATGCCTGAACGGAATAGAAATTGCACGTAATAAGCTGTTACAGTATCGGCACAATGAACACCATTCACAATTTCAGTGGCCTGTTTTGCATTTTCGCCTTTATCAAAGAAAAACTGCAAAATGTACCGAATTTTATCTTTGTTGACTTCCATTGTTTGCACCCTGTACTTGCAACTGAATGGAACAAACAAAAATCAGCAAAATAGTTTCTTTAGTGAGAAATGTCACCTTGACAATGAGCATAAATTTCAAATTGTTTCATCGATACTTTACGATATATCGACCACTCCAGCCGTCTACCGAGAAAATAATGGATTTCTTTTTCCCCAAACCAATATTCAGAGTTCTTTCATCTTAAACGATTTTTTTTAAGCTGTGGAGCATATCTCCAAATTTACGATACCATTTAAAAAAAAAGAGTTGGGTTATTGTAATATTTGCGCCAAGTTTCGTTAATACAACTTTTGACTTCGACCTCCGGGTATATGTATTTCTACCATGCTCTCATTAAAAGTAATCTGCCGTTCAGAGGCGGCGTGCTTTTCCCTCTTTTAATCCTTTTTGTAATCATACCTATCAATCGCCACGAGTATACAAAATTAGGTAGAGTTTGATGAAAGAGTTTCATACATACATACATCTTTTCATTTACTGGCAGTAAGGCCATGTCACACCCATCTCCAAAGTTCTAAATATGCATATTTATTGTTTTATTTCTCACAAACTAAGTAGGTACTTAAAGTGTTATTGAACAAAAGTGCAAAATCAAACTGGGGTGTTAATAAAAACTACTGCACCAAAATAATTAGTTAATTGGAAAACAGGAGCAAAGTCAAAAGTGTAAGTGGGAGGATCGTTGGATTTGTAATATTTGAATAGTGTAATCCTATGCACCACTCGTGTACAAACTTATTTCTTTTGCGGTACAATTAAGCAATAGGCACCAAAAAGAAACAAACCAAAAAACAACTAAAATAAACAGAAAATAAGAACTGGGACAGTAAGTAGTACTAAAATACAATTTGAAGCAAATAAATACGAAAAAAAAACATAAAAGGAATACAACAAACTGCTTTTAAAAAAATGTGAAAACCTTATTTTTGTATTAAATCAGGTCACTGCCGTTGCATTAAGAAAATTTGCAGCGCTGTGCAGGTGAATTAAGGTTAATATGGGCTAAGGCACGACTTTTCACTGATCACAACATTGACAGCTTAGCTTAGTAGTACGAACTACCAACGATAGTGTGTACATCTTCTATGGGGCCGCGTTGTGATAATACATTTGTTCGAAGTTATATCCACATCACTCAATCACTACAAATTATACGTACTATAAGAATTTTGAAAAACAAAAAAGATATAAAGGAAAAAATATGTAATACGGAGAATATGATTTCATTTCAAAATGGTTTAACAATGAATTAGATGTGTTAAAAAGCATTTTGTTAAAATTTTAGCTACCATATTTGCTTTAAGTTATATGCAATTAATTTCAAATAAATTTATTGAGTACAACATAAAGCAATAAATAAATATTTTTAGAAAACAACCAAATCAAAATAAAACTTTTAAAGAAAGGCTTACGTATCAACTTTCCAAACTATCAAATGCGCCTCATTATCACCAGGATCGGTAATGGATTTTTCTGGCCCTGCAGACAACAATAAGGTGAATTCAGTGTGGTAGTAATATTTAGGCTTTTGTGATTACTCACTCATAATTTCTATGTATACAGTTTAAATTATAATAACGGTAATAAATATATATGGGAGAGAAAAAAATGTATTCGCATAAGAAGAGTGAGGAAAATTAAAGATTCATTCCAAGAGTCAGATGTATAGTCATAAGTGAGAGAGCGCGCACACTACAACTAGCAGAAGCGATATTTGCTGCTTTCGGAAAACAAACTACACGCTCTACACTTTTGTACTTGCTGTTGTAATACATATAGGTAGAACAGTCTAATTGAAGCGTACGCCAAGGAACAGCTTACTTACTGATGCGGAAATCGATGTAGCCTTCGCCACCACACATGACTAGCATATCCGGCCGTTTGTTGGTGAATTGCAGTTGGCCGCCATTTTGTGACTGCATTGGCACGGATACAAAGAACTTCACCGCATCACGATGGCCGTGGAAGGATAGTTGGGCATTTGCCATACAACATAACGGTATTTGAGTGTTGGGGTCAGCTGCAAAAGAGATGTGAAATAATTTCTATGCATACAATTTTTCTTCACAAGTTTCACTCACATGATTTGCCTTGACTCTCTGACAATGGCACCGAAATAATGACACCGTTGCTGGTACCAATCCACAAGCGATTACATGACACCATCAATGCGGTAATGCGTACAAAAGAGAATCCTAATTTTCCAGTGCCCAACATCTTTGAAACGTATGGCTCGATGTCCACGTCTTGTTTATGCTCAAAAGTGTACGAATTGTACAGCCGCAAGGTGGAGTCCAAACTGAGCATTCATACAAAATAAAGACATCATTAAAGTTTTCAATTAAATATCGCATATCACTTTCAATTTCAAAAATATTAATATGTCCATATCGCTCCTTCGCTGGGAGAGTATCAAAGCATATTAATGAGATTTTTCTAAATAAGTATTCAGAAATCACCGCAAATTCGTATAAAAAATTCGTAGCAGTTTCTGTTAACAGTGCCTCATTAGAATAAAATGAATGAATGTTTCTATTTTCACATAGACAGCAATAGCAAATTGCAAACTTTAAAGTCGGTTTCCACGATACTCAGGTTCTTCCAGCAAATGCACGACAAGTGTGTATATGAAACTTACCGTATGGAGACCCAGACACCAGATCCGGTAGCAGCCATTTGTCGCACTTGACTCTCCTTACGCGGATGCGCTTCCAGCGAGTGGACTATGCTCAGTGAGATCGGATCAACAATATAAATCTTGTTGCGGTGAGCGGCCCAAATGCGTTCGCCGGCCACACAGAGGCAACGTATCGAATGATTACGATCACCCAGCGTTACCAGGTGATAACTATTCAGATCCCATTGACCGTCTGTTTGACGGCGAAACACTGCCAGTTGAGCATTGGCTAGGGCTACAACAACGCGCGATTCCACTTGCACTATCGCTAGAACCGCATCGGGCAGGAGAACCTTGTGTAAGCACTCATGCCAGCGACCTACAGCACTATGCACGTACAGCCAACCTTCCTGATCGCCCATCCACATAGTCGGCCCCACAGAACTCATTGGAGGCTCTTGACGATTTTTCGTGCCTAGAATAGGGTTGATGGGCTTCGAGAAAGACGGTTGAAAGTTATTGTTGTTGATGTTCGCCTTGGTACTGATCACACTCCCGTCGTCCTGCAAACGCTGCGGTGCACCTGGCAGCGCCTGTCGTACCTTAATCTCTTGTATATTGCCCAATGGCTCGCTAGACACATTCTTCGAGCCACCTGCTGTTTTTTCAACAGCCTCCTTTGCATTCTCTTCCACAGCAGCGGTTTCAATAGCTATCACTTCTTGAGCCTGCTCATCCGTTTTAGCATTATTGCTGGTATTACTGTTTTTATCAGCCTTCGGACGCACGCGCACGAAGTCAACCTTGCCGAAAGATTCAGTACCTTCACCCGGGCGCTCTAACATTTCACCGGCCTTTACCACTTCAGAGTTCTCTAGCAAAGCGTAGTCTTTTTCCACGGCACCTACAGATGTAAATTTAAGTCAATTGAATTTTTTTTTTTTTAATTTTTTAAGCCATTTATATTTGTGCTCACCTTGAACAGAAGCAATACAAAGCATGTGTGACGCACAGATGGGAAAAGCATCTAACACAGTCGCCGACTGGTTGGCATCCACCACTGTTACTGTGCTTGCCGCATGTGTACTTGTGCAGATCCAAACGTATGACGACAACTGAGTTTCCGGCTCTAAGTTGGCCAAACTCGCACGATTTATCTGCCGATCAAGCGCTTCAGCTGAATGCTCCGCCGTCGGACTGGTAATCTCGGCGATTTTAGCCGTGGAACGGGGTGCATACGGTGAAGTTGCCGGTATAACCGAGTGACCATCTTTGGTGAAACCGCCGTTTAAATTCACACCTGCAGCACAGAACACTTTCATGTGCGGTGACGCCTCCGCCAATGGATTACAATAGACGGGCACGGGTACACCACCTGAATGGCGATTTTGTTGTTCTTGATTCGTCTTATTTATGGGCAAACTCCAACCATAAGCCTGCAAGCGGCCATCCTCCTTCTGGACATGAGCACGCAACTGTCGATATTGTTCACGCCGCCGGGCGCTGGCACGTTCAGATGTACCCTCCTCAGAGTAGTCTTTCGCCATGATTAAGGCATTTGCCAGACCCGCACTCGCGGGGTGTGGTGGCGGATTTGCATTGTCTCGAGCGCCAGTTAAGGCAAGGCGATTGTCGCTATTTCGACTGGGGGATCCGTGGCTGTGTACTGGACTGGAGTAACGAAACATAGGCCCTCCTCCTTGTCCGTCAGCGCCGCGTTCCTGTGGACGATTGGAGGGTCTGTAAATAAGTGAAACAAATAAAATCAAAAACAAAAAAAAACATTTTTTAATCAAACAAGTTTACTCCTGAATGATAGAATATTAGTTTGGGGAGAAATAAATCCATATTTTTGCGTAAAATTTTTGCGCAAATGGTTTAAAACAAAAAAAAAAAACATTTTTTTGTTCAAATAAGTTTACTTCTGAGAGATAGAATATTGTGGAAAAATAAATTCATTTTTTTGCCTAAAATTTTTGCGCAAATGGTTTACAACTTTTTTATGATCGATATTTAGCTCCTGGGCGATGCTACGACTACTAACATGCAGCTAAACTTCGACTATTTCTGTGATTTTATCGGCATTTTCGACATCATCGATATTTTCTTCAACATCAAAAATGCCTGCACGAAATCAGCGAAACAAAATTTGTACATTACAGTATCGGCACCATAAACATCATTCACAATTTTAGCGGCCTAACTTACATCTTCGCCTTTATAGCAAAGAAAAAGTGTTAAATGTACCGAATTTTCTCTTTGTTGACTTCCATTTTTAACACCGTGTAACTCACAACGGAACAAACAAAAACAGCAAAAAAATTGTTTAATGTGAAATGTTACCTTGACAACGGGCATAAACTTTAAATTTTTAATCGATACTTTATGAGATATCGACCACTCAGCCATCTACCAAGAAAATAATGGATTTCTTTTTCCCCCAACCTAAAATTTTCTATACATACGTAAATAAGCTGCTAAAATATTTCCAAATGCTTTGCTTCGACTTTTTATCCAAATTGTCGACGGTGCGTGAGGCGCGTAAAATCTCGGTTAAACGTACAGCTTCTTGCAACTCCATCAGACGCTCTTTGTATTGATTGCGCTCCATTAAAACCATTGCCATTTCCACGCGTGTAAAACGTTTGCGCTGAGCCAATGGCACATCATTCTCGTCCTGTTCGCTGTCATCTAAAATCGAGTACAAAACCAAAGCAATTAGACTAAGTTTTATCAAAAGAAGCACTGCCTTATGGGCACTCACTCTGTTGCTTGACTTGTTCCTTTGTCTTTTTCAGCTCCTCCTCCAGCTCGCTCACCTTTTGACGCAACTTGTTACGCGATTGCTGCATTGCATTTAATTCTTCACGCAATATTTCAATCTCGCCAGTAAGCTCGTCCACTTTGGCAATCAAATCATCCTTAACGATGTTCAAAGCATTTCTGTAAATATTAGGAATTTTTTTTTTAGAAAAGTGAAAGTGAAAATAATGGGTGTTGTTGCTATACATACTTCGTTGCCAAAAGTTCATTATTTTCCATGATGAGATTCTCCACCTCCTTGCCCATGCCTGAAACAAGTTTGGAAGCAATTGAAGACATTTTTGACAAACAATTTTTTTATTCACAGAAATGCGACTCTCTTGAATTTATTTATAGCTACTTTATGAATTAAATAGACAAATGAAAACAAATCACAGAATATCTACTGTTAGTAAAAATGTAAGGTAAGTGTAAGGAAACATGCCACTAACAACAATTTATGTAGTACAAAGAAGAGTAGGTTTGATTATAGATAAAAGTGATTACGAGCGCAATGGAAGGGTTTTTAAAATGTGTTTTTTATAATGTTGGCTGTTTATACATATACTCATACATATGCGTGCACAAATGTATATACACATCTTCAACAAAGACGCCACCCAAATTTAATTCTGCAGAAAATATGATTTGCTTATTTTTTATTTAAGCTGCAATTAGTGGTGATGTACCTTAGCTATAACCGTAAGCCTAACAATCAGCTGTTCTGATCAAACACATGGGCATCACTGTAAAGGATTATAGGTGCCGCAGCATAACGCCATAACCATAACCGTAACTGTATGTATCTTTTAAATTTTGGTTTTCTCCCGTAACCGTAAGCAGGTGCTGAATACTTTATATTTATTTCGATATTTGGGATAAAAAGTTTAGTATTGATGAACGACGAAAAATGAATTAACTTTGTGGAAAATTATATGAATTTTTAAGACAAAATGCAAATGTTGTCATTAGTTCTACTTAAGGAACAGCTGTGTATGGTTGTGGCATGACTAATCGACAAACGCTGTAATATTGCGGCTATGGCGTTATAGTTAGGGGGCCACTATGTGCAATAAAACGTTTTAAGTTTTATCTGAATGTGTCTGAATAACCAATGATACATGTCTAGTGAGCAAATTCTTTTCAAGATCAGCACAATATTGCAAATTTCATTGGTTCATAACCTCCAAAGCCCCACTTAGAGTGAAGAGTGAAAATTTGTATGAAGCAGTGAATTATCTAATATTGAAACAATTAATATAATTTTGAATTACCCTGAAAACTAGGTGCCCAAACTGGCAGACATTTGATTTCACTCCTATTAGAGGTCGTGTATTCGAAATTTCATTGGTGCTATGCCCATATAGGCAGTTTAGAGGGGGATTCTGTCGCCGTGCTTTTTCTCCCTAGGGTCGTTCTGATTTTAAGGATAACTATGTAAGGCGGGTCAGTTTTTGCAGAATTTGAGCAAAGCCTGATCATAAATACAATTTTTCGAAATGCAAGGTGAAGTCCAATATAAACAAGACTGGTGTCATAAAAATGTTTTTGATGGCGCCATCTTTTTAATGAGATAGTGCGTTGGAAGTTACATTCCTAGCTGACTTCCAGTGAAAGCTTGGTGACATTCGGTTCAGTGGAAGCGAAGTTATTGCGTCTAAAGTGTCAGTATGTTTGTGTCATCGAACAAAGAGTTAATATAAAATTTTGTTTTAAAGTCGGCAAAAGTTTTACCGAAACATTTCAGTTGATGAAAAAAGTTTATGGCAATGATTGTCTATGTCATGCCAGAGTTCATGAGTGGTTAACACGTTTCAGAGATGGTTGTAAAGACATAAATGATAATGAGCATACGGGCCGCCCTAAATCAGTAATCACCGAAAACTCCATCGAAATTGTTCGTAAATTTATCAAAAATTAACCAAAATCATCGTTGAAATTCCGGGAATCGGAGTTGAATATCTCCAAACCATCGATTGAGAAAAGCTTTGAAGTCAAATTCTCTTTATACCGGTTCACCTCTTAAGTCCACACAAGAAGGTAAAAATAAAATTTGAAATTGGGAATAGTGTGTTATGTTTATTTCAAAATCACGGTCAGACTTTTAATTTTTGTATATGTATGCATACGAGGGTCGTTCAAAAAGTCCGTGCAAAGTCAGAGAGGTGTCACTACTGGCGCGTATCGAGGTTATATTTAGTTGGTTATCATCTCTTGGAAGAATACACACCAAGTTTCAGCCAAATCGCTATATTTCTTTGTGTTTGTCATGCGTTTGAATCGAGGAAGTCGAGTGATTTTCAAAAAATGCGCGACTAAGAATTTCGTTAGGTGATTCAACTGCCAGATCACACCTCGGCAGTAGTTGTCGCAAAGTTAATGGTAATTTCACACCCCCAGACTCGGATCGCTTGGCTCCCTCGAACTTCTATTTGCCCCCCAATTTGAAGAAATGGCTGTCGGGAAAAATATTTGATTTAAACTAGGAGGTTATTGCAGAAATGAGTAGCTAATTTTCAGACTTCAGCAAATCCTCTTAACAAACTAAAACAGCGTTGAAAGAAGTAAACAAACCTAAAAGGAGACTATGTCAAAAAATACCCTAAAAGGTTTACCCCAAACAATTAAGTACATAGTTTTTATTTTTGCACGGACTTCGCAAACAACCCTCGAAGATAGAGTGAATTTACATTTTTCAAACGCCACAACAGCAATATATTATATCATTTGGAAGATGTGTGGTTGAATGTATATGTAAATCTATACATTTATAATAAAAAACTGCATAAAAATAAAAGAAATATGTGTGATACAAAATGAGACACCCTATGCTCCAATAAGAGTTAAAGGAAAAAATAAATAATATGTATGCTAAAATCTATATATGTATAATATATTATAAATTCACATACATAAACACATACATATAATAGCTACGGTTGCGTTTTAGTAAAGCAAATTTAATTACTGGATACAAATTAGCTTTGAATGTCCCAAAAAATACAGTAAGAATTGTTGAAAAAAATATTTTTTATTTTTCAAATGAGCACCATTTCTCAATTTTCGCTACATTTGAGTTTTAAAATCAAAATATGGTTAATTACAAAAACAAAATACCATTGAAGTCGTGTTTGTTAACGAACATAAATTGTGGAAAAGAAACAAAGAAAAAATCAAATTTACCAATGAGGAAACGTCTACAGCAAAGTGTTCTACTTTAACGGTGAATATACTAAACAGACAATATGCCGTAACTTACCAAAATAGTTGTCGTTAGCTTTACGAACAATATGAATCACAAATCAAACGATTTTCGTACGCCAGTTCGTTTTCATAATCAACGATATGCGAGTATCCGTGAAACACCCGTATTATCAATTCAGAAATTCCAAAAATGTTATGCGATTTTTGCATATTTTTGTTTTTGCATGCGTGTATGTGTTCGTTCGTTCGTTTGTTGTTTTTCGTTTTTCGTGTTTTTTTTTTGTTTGTTTATTTTTTAATTCACAAGTTTCGAGTGTTGAGAAAGGAACAGGACAAAAAAGATGATGAATTCGGTTATAGTACATTGTTCTTATTGTTGTTGTATTAAAAATATTGTACATAATTGTTTTAGCATCCAACCAATGGACTAGATGAGTAGCCAATTCAGTTGTTCAGTGTTATACGATTTTCGACTTAGGCGATTACAGTTATTATTTGGTGTTTAATATATTTACATGTGACACTAATAAATCCATAGAAATATGAATCTTGATACCTACCGGAAGAAGCATATTCTCCAGGATGCACCCAGCTTCCTGTTTGCGGCGTTGAAAGAAAGAGTACAGCCAAATATTAATTAAGCCAAGTCGGAACATCACAGCATAGCAAACGGTAATTTGTGATGAGAGAGTTTCACAGCAAAGCAAAAGAGTTTTCGTTGTGTTATTATTTAACATAACAGTATAAATTCAAGTGCGTGCATGTTTGGGGGCGTATAGACAAGCAGGTCGGGAACATTTCAATATATTGCAATTTCAAGCAGCACGTGGACGCATAATAAGAAAAAATAAATAAAAAGTAGGCATTTAAAGATTTTTATATACATACATAGTTTATATATGAATGCAAGTGTGTATGTAAGTATGCAATTAGTCATGATTATGGAAAATGTCAGAATACACTTATGTATGTATGTATTAGTTTTATTGCTGAATTAAGCGCTTTGTAAAATCCAAATGAAATCAAATAATGAATGCATTTGATGTATTGTAATTTAGAAATTTCTTGATGACAGCTGCTGATACGGGGTCTTCAACGCATACCAGCAACCATGCGGCACAGTGAAGCGGATGAGTGAAATCATGTTAAAAAGTTAGCCCACATACCTGTAACAACTTCATGCTCTTCACTCTCTTCATTGTCTTGAAATGACAACTCTTGATATAGGGTATTAGCTGAGCGTTGCTCCTTTTTGGTTGTTGAACGCCCAACTGCGCAATCATTTAATCAATTATGTAACATTTTATTGCAGTTATAATTACAGGATATGGAAAAGGTTAATGATTTTTTCGTAATTTTTTTTTTTTTTGTTGTCGTTGTTTTGTTAACACAAATGTGGTTTCATGGGATAAATATTTGTTGGGATGCATATTATGATAATAGTGAAAGGAAGAAGATTAAAGAAATAAATAAAAAAAATTATTAGTACAATTTGTATACAGTTAATGCTCGTACATAAATTCACTTGACAAACTTTACTAATTTCGATACTTTTTACTCACCATTGGATGGTGCATTTGGCACAATGGGACTCGTATCACTTTGTGGTGATGTGGCCTGATTCTGCTGTTGCAGAGTATCTGTCTCAGCTGCACGCTCCACTGTCTGCAGACTATCCAATTCGTTTTGTAACGACGGTGGCCCCGAATCATCTGAGTTGCTGCCTACACTACAGATTGTCTCTGTATCTAACATGACCGAGTTTTCGAGTGACGCAAAGCCATAAGATACTGGACCGGACGACCTACAGAAATGAATTTGTAATTAATTCGAGCGGTTCGTAAACTATGTATGTCAATAAACATTAGGTGGATTAGGTGATGGAAAATGTTAACAATTGAAAAATTAAAACTTCTGGCATTACCGAGCAATCGGATTTAACCTGGCTCTATTCACTTCCAATCGCTCCGAAGCAGAACTCATTTGTGAGTGGGTGGAGCCCATGAGCATTTTGGTGCGTTCCATATAGTCAACGTGATTTTTGAAAAGCTCCGTGTAACGGTCATGCAATTTATTATACTCCTGCAAAATCAAATGTGAAGCTATCTTTATTTTAAATCAAAAGTATGTATTGTACCTTCTTCAATTCGGTTTCGCGCTCTTCCAATCGATTCGCATGTTCCAGACTGTTCTTATGCTTCAATTCAAGCATGCGCACGATGCTCTCCAATGACTCCAAACGACTTGCGAGGTCCTTATTTTCCTGCTCGGCAACATCCTCGGCTTCCAACAACTGAAGATTAACAAGCAACAAAAACAGCGCTTTTTATTGAACATGAAATATCCGGTTGTGACAAGTTCTGGATTACCTTCTGCTCCGATTGTTTGCGTGCACTCTTCTCGCGTTCATACTGTGTGACCAGCTGTTCATTGTCCTCGCGCAGCAACTCCAATTCAACATCTTGCTCCTGGTTAATGCGATACGATGCATCCAGACATTCCAAAACATTCACCAGCAATGGCATAAGATTCTTAACCACATCTTCATCATAACGATTGATCATGCGTTCGAATTCTTGATAGATACTACCAGCTAATTGTTGTACCTAATGGAGGAAGGTTGTCGGTTATTGGTAGTGAGAAATTTATAAAAACTTATGGAAGGAAAAGATCATCAATTTTGTTTTTTGTAAGACCAAAAACCGCTTCAGCGATTTTATAAAATGATATTTCATTTTATTTCTAGGGCAAAGTGATCTTTAATTAAGTTTATGTGTTCAGTAACATCAGGCGATTAAGTTTTGCTGAGATATAAAAGAAATATCTCTCTATTAGACCATAGAAAACGATATATGTAGATATGTTTTGCCACCATTTGGACGTACTTAGCAGAGACTACAATGTTGACTTAATGTCAGCATCGAGCTCGGGCTCCTTCATGGTAAAATGGACGAGGATCTGGCAATCTGTATCGAAGAAAATTAGGGTAGACTCCCCTTTTAGGTATCCCTGAAGAGAAGAGGTATCCCTGAAAAACTTGTTGGACTTATAAGAGAGAGCTACAGTGACGCAAGTTGCTCCGTCCTTCATAAAGGAAAACTGTCGGACCCTTTTCACGTGCTAAGTGGTGTACGACAAGGCTGCATCCTGTCATCAATTGTCTTTCTTCTAGTCATCGAAGACGTGTTGCGAGATGCCTTTAGATTTAGGAGCATCCAATGACAGATTAACAACACATTCCTCAGATACCTGTCAAACGCTGATGACGGCCCGCATACCAGCTATATGCTTCACATATGCAATGGAAGCAGTGATAGTGGGTTCCGAGGTGCATGTGGGATATAGAATTAACAAAGCTAAATCATCTTTCGGCATCCTCGATCCATTGAGGCGAAACAACAGTATCCGTCTTCACACCAAGCTATGCATCTTCAACATGAACGTCAAATCCGTTCTATTATATGGCTGCACCACCTGGAAAGTAACTGGAAAGATCACAAAGCGCCGCTGCCTTCGTCGGATTTTGCGAATTTTCTGGCTCCGGACAATAAGCAACGCCGAGTTGCTTGCGCAAGCTAACCAGGTCGACATTGCATCACAAATAAAAAAAAGGAAATGGCAGTAGATTGGCCACACGCTAAGGAAAAATGACGACAATATCACTAAAAAAGCGCAACGCTGGAATCCACTTCAACAAACCGGTAGAGGAATTGGCAGACCACGTACCACCTGGCGACGCTCAACAGCTGAAATGAAGTCTCTTGGATTATCGTGGGACGAACTAAGATCCATAGCACAAAACCGTGTACGTTGGCAAATAGGAGTGGCGCCCTATGCTCCAGATAGGAGTTGAGGGATCGCTTATATATATTCCCTTTTATGTATGGAAATATGCATCGGTGCTCCAAGCATGGCCTTGAAGTCATAGACTATGTGAGAGCAAAGCCAGTGACGAGCCACGAAGCTGAGCGGACGGTAAACCCGTCCCGGAACAACCGCCAGATGACGCTCTAGGTCAACTGATTTGAGTTTTGTTTTTTTGTTAGGTCGCCACATCTGTAACATTCCTATCAAAATTGATCGCCATTGCCTAACATTTGTAAAAGTTACGCCACATTGAATAAATCTACTCTGTACGTGTCTTCGATTTTTTACAATTTTAAAAATGGATTCGAGTTTACAAAAATGAGTCTGCATTAAATATGGATTCAATGGTACGAAAATCTTAGACATGTTGAAAAACTGTTTGGGTAATGATACTCTAAAGAAAACAGCCGTTTGCGAGTGGCATGAACGCTTCAGAAGCGATCGTGAGTCCATTCAAAATAACGAACGTAGGGCAGGTCGTCGACATCGAAAGCTGATGAAAACATCGATATATTAAAAGAATAGTTGATTAATAACAGCAAATCAACTAACAGTAAGCTGGTAGAGGACTTAAACATTATGGATCCATTCCGGACATTGTAGTTAATGATTTCGGTTTGCGCCGTGTTGCTTCAATGTTGGTTCTAAAGGACCAAACAGGAGCCGCGTTGATATCGCCAAAGATATGATTTCCAAAGCTGAATTCCGAATCCGACCAAACATTCATCCAACACATCATTACTGGAGGCGAGACGTGGGTTTATGAGTACGAGGCGAGTGAATGGAAATGGAAATAAGACCACAAAATTCACGCTATTTCTAGTCCGAAAAGAAAGCGGTGCCCACGGTTTTTATGGATTTCAACGGTGTTAAACCATGAATTTTTGCCAGAAGGTCAGAGAGTTAATAAGGACAGTTAGGCGTTTACGATTTTGCACCATGAAAACGCACCGTCGCACAGTGCCATTATTATCCGTGATTATTTGTGACCGAGAACGAAACTAATACCGTCTAACAGCCATCGAATTCACCTGATATGGCTCCCTGTGATTTTTTTTTTTTCCTGTTTGATCGAGTCAAAAAACCACTATGGGGAAAGTGTTTTTACAACCGAAAGCAAGTAATGGAAAAATAGAAGACGGCTCTGGTGGCTATACCAAAAATAGAGTTCCAGAAATACATATTTCTAGAGCTGTATTGAACGCTGGCATTAGTGCGTTGCAGTTTATGGAGAGTACTTTGAAGGCGATGATATCAATTTTGAAGAATAAACTTGCATTTTGAATTTCTTGAATATATTTCGGAAACTTTGATTAAGGTGGTATATTGAATAGTAATCAGTTTATTTTATAAGTAAATTATTCTATTAAGATGTATTTAGTTGTATTACTAATAATATTTGAACTACGCCTCGGTTCGTTTCTGATAAGTAACTTTTGATGAGTAAGCATTTGTCAGCGCGAAAAACTTGTCTGGACGATTCACCATTGAAAAAGAAATAAATTGCAGAAGCTGGTTTGTTACTGGAGACTAAACTTGGATTGATAATTCTGAACGCTACCATTGAATTCCCATAGTAAAAATTGAACTTCAACATAAATTTGGTATACAATTTTTACAGACAGATAACATTTAATCTCCTACTTTAATTTCTCTTCACAAATATCCAAAAAATCATACCAAAAATACGAAAGCACAAAAAAAAATATTTTTTTTAAATATTAATTTTGTTTGTTTAATTTTAGGGGGTTTTCGCGGTCCCTATAAATTTACTTTTTTTTACAATAAATAATGCCATCCTAATTTGTACATATGGTATGTTAAGGGGTTTCCAATAAGAGGTTTTATTTTGATATTCAAAGAAAAATGCTATTTTTTAATATAAATGATCGGATGTTTAGTTCATTATAAAGAGGAAGGTATGCCGTTAATACCGGAAAATAACATCAGGCAAATGACCACCACGACCACGCTTACAGGACAATATCCTTTTCATGAAATTTTCCATAGCCAAATTACAAAGTGGCTGCCATATGTCCACGATAGCCTCACGAATTCCATCTTTGAGGTCTTGAATCGACCCTGGGCTGTTGGCGTTACAATTGTGATCACCTCTTCGAGAGATAACACGGTCCGGAAACTTTTCCCGTAAAAGATCAATGGTTTCGTTGCTTGTGTGGCACGTACCGCCGATTCCCGAAAAACTGGCCAAAACTCAAAAAATTAAGTAATTGATTCAAAATTTCTTACTCGGGGGTTGTCGGGGTCGCTGATTACGAATTTTATCTTAAAATTTTGAAAATCCACCCCCTTCCACCCCTATTGGCCACCCCCTCACGTGAAATAGCGTATATTCTAGAACATAATCAAGATGCATGTAAATTTATATGTTTTCGGGGTCGCAAGGTAGCAAGTGGTAGCAGCTGAATCTTGTTTTATTCAGTAACCATTACTTTTTTGAGTAACCTTTAATAGGTTTCAAAGCAGCATATGACGGCGTTGTATTACTATACAGTTTGAAAACTCAAATTTTATAAAAAAAAATGCAAAAAATGTATCTACGTATTGCTGCAGCTAAAAATTTTGTGTCGAGGTATTGATATGTACTAAAGATTTCTCGTATTTTACTAACCTTCCGAAGATGATTCCATTTGGTTTTGTTCAATTTACTCCATTACAAAATCTTTCAAATGTGTACAATTTTCACTATTCATCGACAGTAGTACGATGCTCAAACGAAGGCCACGTTGCGACTGAAAATACAGAGGATACTTAGGGTACAGGACGTTGCTATGAACGGTTTTCACTACTCAAGGCATTACTGTAGCCAACCCAAAGACAAAAAAACTCTATCTAGAAACTTTTTTTTCGACTTTTGGCCAGCTTTTTGGGAATCGGCCGCACTGTGCGCCGTCTTGTTGAAAATAAACGTTGTCCACATCAATACCATCCAATTCCGGCCATAAAAAATCGTTAATCATCTCTCGATAGCGATAGATAACACCTGTTATTGGAAAACCCTTTATGTACGAATATGCATGAACATTTGTATTAGAAAGACTGTGGGAAGTGGAAGCCAGCCTGCATCACACTTATTTCTGATAAGCGAAAAAATTAACTGAATGTCAAAAAGGTTTACTCATTATTCAAACTGATTCATAAAACATACTATGTATAGGGTATTTACCGCTTCCTACCTACTTACAGACATACAATCTTATTAGTGCAGATACGCTCGTACGTGGGCATGTTGAGTGGTAAAAACTAAAAAAAAAAGTTGAAAAACAATATGAATAAGAAAAATTCAAAGAGTTTTATCTTTCTCCTTTTCTAAACTCATTCAATGTACCATACGTGGAAGCATAACAACGGAACAGCCGTTCATAGTTGCAAAACGAACGACCTTGCACAGCGCAAGCGCAAAAGTATACTCGCACTACGAGTATTTAGGTATGTACATACATATAATGCGTATGTCGCTATGTATTTCTAAAATGTGTGCCTTTTTAAGTTTTATTCATAAACTACAAAAATAACCATAACATGCCAACAAAGCTACCAAATCACGTCACTAAAAATAGAGTAGCTATTCATTTCAAATCGTATCGTATTAATGAAATTGAATTTGCTTTTACACTCTTACAAATTCATTTGAGATTCGTTATCGAGTATCGTAATCGCGAATTGTAATTAAAAAAAATTACAGAAGTCGAGGAAAGAATAGTGTATTTAATTAAAAAGGTGTAGCCTCCGGTTGTATGTAAATGATGTCAATTGTCCGGCACTTGAAGTGTAATCAATTAAAAAGACCATAAATTTAGTTTGGAAAATTACTTTTATTCAATTCAAAGTAAAAAAACAGTGTCGAGTCCTGTTGAAACGTCCATGGTATGCCACCGAAATGTGCATCAGCTGCGCGAGCGGTCTGAAGTTGATTACACTTCGAGTGCCGGACCCTGTATAGCGTATCAGAAAGCACTGAGAATTAGAATTGAAACTTTTATTCGTACATTCGAATAAAATTCATAACAATTTTTTATGAACCTGATGGAGAAGTAATTCCGCCATACTTTTTGCAATTATTGGTGATTGGGGATCATTATCGCTATCGCTATCGAATCATTATCGCGATGTGACAGGAATGTGTGACAATTATGACATTTCTCTTCACAGTGCTTTGTCTAAAAATAGCTTTCCCCGCCTTTCAAGAAATCTAGTGGTTCTTAGAGAGGCATTCTCTAAGTTGATTTTCTGTCTGGGATAGTCGGGATTTAGTGAAGTTTCTTACGTGTTTTCTCTTTTTTCATGAGCTCATCTTTATTGGCATATATTACAAGTGCAAGGAAGCAATCAATCACTAATGGCGTTGCCTATTTGCCCCTTGGGATAACACTATTTTTGTAATATATTTCTGCTGTAAATCGATCAATGATCAAATGCCCCTTAAGTGAAATTCCGCCTGAAAGATGCTTAAGAGTTTATCTGTTGGAATTGAAAATTTGCTCTAGACTCAAGGATCTCATTTCTTATGACGGTAAAGTGTGCGCCTCGGAAAGTCGCTGGAATATGGATGCTTTTTAGCAATCCCTATTTCCTTGTTTCATCATGAATATTTTTGTAGAGTTTATGATCTTGCTAATGTCATCTTCCTGATGATTACACTTTTTTCTTTTTAAGGCCCTGGTCTCATTTGAAATGTTGTATTTGGGGAGTTTCTAAAAAAGCGTGCAAAACGGAAGCAAAAAAAGATTTGTTATTTTTGTTTTCAGTATTTTATTTTTTCATCTCTTGTTAAAAAATAGAAAAATATTTTTTGGCCATACGAGGTTCGTTCAACATGTTTTCAATCTTTAAAAAATGGTCTTCACATGGACAAAGGACACAGATATAGGCGGTTCACCGATTTGGTGAAATAAAATTTAAATGACTTTGACTAGAATCCTTTTATATGCATGTACATATATTTATAACAGACGAGGTGTGTTCAAAAAGTATCGCGAATCTTGAATTTTCTCATGTTACGTATGTTCGAATTTCGATTTTTTTGTGGCGATATGTTGGTACTTATGTCTCTCACGCGTGCCGCGAGTTCGGCCATTTTGAATGTTCAGTTAATTGTTGACAGTTGCTTTGCTATTCAAAAAGATGGATCAAAGAACCTGTATCAAATTTTGTGTGAAAAAAGGAAATTAAGTGCGCGGATGCATTCGAACGACGATGCATGTGAACGACGAAAAGCGTGCCGCAAGCCCGAGCACTTCAACAACAGACGAAAAAATTGATGAAGTGAAGAAAATGGTATTGGCCAATCGTCGAATAACCGTTAGAGAAGTTGCTGGGGACCTAGACATATCGATTGGCTCGTGCCATTCGATTCTTTTCAATGATTTGCTCATGAGACGGGTCGCCACAAAATTCGTACCAAAATTGCTCAATTTCGACCAAAAGCAGCATCGCATGAACATTGCTAATGGGACGTTGGACTCTGTGCGCGGCGACCCAAACTTGCTCCAGAGGGTCATAACTGCTGACGAATCGTAGGTTTATGGTTATGACGTGGAAACCAAAGCTCAATCAACTCAATGGCAGCTGCCGCACGAACCAAGAGCGAAAAAAGCGCGCCAAGTTCGGTGGAATGTAAAAGTTTTGCTTATTGTTTTCTTCCATTGCAGGGGCGTTGTGCATCATGAGTTCTTGCCACAGGATAAAACGGTTAATAAGGAATATTACCTGCAAGTTATGCGCAATTTGCGCGAAGCTGTTCCCGCGAGAAACGCCCGGATTTGTGGAAGAACAAAAATTGGCTCTTGCATCACGATAACGCCCCTGCGCACACATCGTTGCTTGTGCGCGACTTTTTGGCCAAAAACAAGACACTAATGTTGGCACAGCTTAAGTATTCCCCAATCTGGCCCCTGTGACTTTTTCTTGTTCCCGAAACTGAAGAGGCCCATAAAAGGACGACGCTACGCTACGATTGACGAGATAAAGACGGCATCGAAGGAGGAGCTGAACAAGATTTTTTGAAGTGCTTCGAAGATTGGAAAAAACGTTGGCACAAGTGCATAATATCTCATGGGGACTACTTTGAAGGGGGGAAAAATAGATATTAATAAATAAGTAAATAATTTTTGAAAAAACACAAAATTCCCGATACTTTTTGAACACACCTCGTATATATCAAGTGTTTTTTTTTAGGTGCATGAGATCAATAGTTCTAATTAACTTTGATTTGACAGCTAAGAAGATTTAGCAAGCCATCAGGATTTATTTTTTTTTCATGTGAATGCAGCCATACAATTTTGAATTTTCATATTATACTTTAATGTAAAACCAAAGCACATTGAAGAGGTAGTAGGCCATCTGATTTAATTTTTTTCTATTTATTTGGTCTATAAATTGTGAAATTTGGTTAATAGATTTTTACATTCTAGGGACCCAAAATAACAATAAAACTCATTGTTCTTGTTGTTTTTGCTCTACTGCTAGCTATTAGCTGTTCAATGTACCTTGAACAAAACATAAGAACTTGCCTACACAAACAAATGAACGCATTTGAATACAAATAATAAACATTAACAAAACCAAATTTTACAAAATACGCAGAAAATAACAAACAATGTTTGACACATCGAAACATATCCATATACATATACACATACATACATATACTAACTATATACTATGTAGATACCAATTTTTAAATATGAAAATTTTTATTAAGCCAAACTATACTACAAAGAAATATTAAACTAAATAAACTCACGATGCTCACAACCTGATCATTCTGAAAAAGAAAAGAAAAAAAGAAAATAATAATAATGCAGTAATGAGTTTTCTTGTTTTGTTTTCAGAAAAACATAATACGAAAATAATTTTGAATACAATTTGTGCAAACATATAAAGGTTAAAAAAAAAATTTCATAAAAACTAACATTCGCATTGTCGAATATAATTCCATATAGTAGTTTGGCAAACCAAAAAGAAAAGAGGTAATAACTGTATATGATATAAAAAAAGTAAGTGGCAAAATCTAAGCAAAGAGTGCAAACAAAGATAAGCGTAAACAAGTTTTCGAGAAATTGAAACATTGAAAGCAACATTGCGAAAAACATGTAAATACAAGCTGCATACTTCACAAAACCATTATTATTATTTTTTTTTGTTGCTCCTTTTTAAATAAAAAATGGAGAACTACAGCTCAACTCAAGAAATGAAGAGACATGAAGCTAACGTCGCTTTATGTGCAAATTTCATCGACTTAGAAATCTCTAAATCTCGTAAGTGCACCCGTTCATTCATTAATAAGATTCGCCGTGAATTGAAAGCATCAGTCGTCGCTGTAAAATCTGTTGTAAAACATAAAAAAAAACACGAGGAACGTTCTGGCACTGTCCGATTCGCAGAATTTATTTAAAAAGTGCAAGCGATTATTGACGAGGACCCTTCAAAATCAATGAAAACCCTTACGAGAGAGCTTAATGTTTCTGAGATAAAATCTCCAGTATAAATCCTACGTTGTGCGCAGAAAGCAGTTTGTGTCGGAGCAAACACGATAACAGCGCATTATCCGATCAAAATGAGTTCTAAATAAAATGAAACCCCCTGAAGCGGCACACTTCTTTACTCAAGGATTTCGAGTGAACTTTCCTGCATATGTATATCGAGGTTCTAGAGGCAGTAGTGGAACCCTGGATTTATAATGTAAGCGGTGTCAGCGCATACATCTTCCAGTAAGACTCTGCTCCTTGTTCCTTTAGTAGCAGAAAATCGGTTCCAGTGAAGGCCCACATAACTCCAGCAACCTTCCTCGTAATATACATATATGGGAAATATTTATGCTTTTACAAAAACAACAACTTCAGCTGCACTAGCTAAAAATTTATGTAAAATATTTTATAATGTTACAACAGCAATAGAGGATATGAACAAAAAATTTTTATTCAGAAGTAGACCAATTTCGACAATTCGAAACAATTTCGCTACTCATGGAAATTCAGGAATAGGATCATTAAGGAAAAGTGAATGCGAATAAGCGTGTGACGTCAAGTAGAAAAAAAATAAAAATAATACAAAAAACAAAAAAACAAAAATAAAAAAATAAATAATACAAAAAAAAAAGAAAAATAATACAAAAAAAAGTAAATAATATATACAAAAACAATAAATAATACAAAAACAATAAATAATACAAAAAAATAATACAAAATATATCTGGTTTCACTGCTCTATATACCATTAGGATTTTATATGCTGCGTTTGTGGGTTCCAAATATCAGATCAGTTCATAAGTTCGTGCGTATTTTACCCATAATTTCACTTTTGTACGATTTTTGCATACAAAAAATATTATTCGCGGAATATAACGGAACTATTTACATATATTTTCTTTAGTATATTGCGCATTCAACAAGTGATTTTAATCGGGGATAGAAGTACGTATTGTTAAAAAATAAAATGGAATCTTCGAACGCGTATAAGAGACATATTTTGCATTTTTTTTATAAAAGTGGTAAAAATGCAACATTTGCTGCTACAGAAATAAACACTGTTCACGCAGAGGATATCGTGAGTTAAGGACTGCGCAAAAGTGGTTTTCAAAATTCCGAAATGGTAACTGCGACGTGGACGTCCTGAATTCTTTAACTCCGGCGCCTTGCTCAAGCTCGTGGAAGCTGAGCCAAATTTGACAGTCGCTATGATAGCTCAGAGGTTAAGTTTATCGCATGGAACGGTTTACAGGCACCTGGTTCAGTTGGGAAAGGTTTCAAAGCTGGAAAAATGGGTTCCGCACAGACTTTCCCTC
Source organism: Anastrepha obliqua (assembly GCF_027943255.1). Taxonomy (NCBI): domain Eukaryota; kingdom Metazoa; phylum Arthropoda; class Insecta; order Diptera; family Tephritidae; genus Anastrepha; species Anastrepha obliqua. Next base: position 15,279,858 of record NC_072894.1, read on the forward strand.
GCCAACCTTCAGCAGAGAGTGAATGTGTGTTCTCAGCTGCTGCAACGGCTTGAAAATGAAAGTTTTTTGGACCGTATCGTTACTGGTGATAAAAAATGGGTCCTTTACAATAATCCCGTTCGCAAACGCCAATGGTTAGATAAAGATGAAACACCAGAACCGACCCCAGGAGATGGCCTTCATCCCAAGAAGATTCTCCTGTCTATTTGGTGGGATACGGCCGGTATTGTTTATTATGAACTTCTGGAACCAAACCAGACGATAACTGCTGATTATTATTCCCATCAGCTAACAAACCTGAATGAGGTACTTAAAAAAAATCGACCGTCTTTAGTGAATAGACGCAAAGTTTTGTTTCACCACGACAACGCAAGACCTCATACCGCAAGTTAAGCATTAGGCAAGCTGAACGAGCTCGGATGGGAGCTAATGCCGCATCCACGATACTCTCCGGATATTGCACCTTGTGATTATCACATTTTCCGTGGACTTCAATCCCATATGAGTAACAAGAACTAGGAGTAGAAGCAATAAAGAAGCTATAAAAAGGGATATCGAAGCGTATTTTGGCTCCAAGGACAAACAATTTTTTGAACAGGGAATTAAAAATTTGCCTAAACGTTGGGAAGACATTGTAAATAATGAAGGAAATATATTATTGATTAATAAATACTTTAAACATCTTTTTTATTAATTTAAAACCACCTTTAAAAAACGCACGAACTTATGGCCTGACCTGATAGTTTAAAAACGATTCAAAAGATATTTCCACGTTTCGCTCTGCGTTCATTAAATGTTTCAGAACCAATGTCATCCTCCTCGTTATCGGCTAGTTATTTTACCAATTTCTGGGGCTATCTCGTTTTTATTGAGTATTGGCTATCCATATACTCTTGGAATGTTCCCAGTCGTAACTGTCGTCGGTTTGATGCCTTCAGAGTTGGATTTAGCAAAACTTAATTTTACCAATCCTAGATTAACTTCTTTAAAATTGGGAAATTCTATTATCTTAAATTATCTTAGCTGTATCTTTTTATCTTTTTTCGAATTCATAGGCTGTAACCAATTTATTACTCTTGACTTTTATTCAAGTTCCTAGTCCGTAAGAATTAGTGCTAAGTTTAAATCTAGTCTGAAAAACTTTTTATATAGCCATTAAATTAATGAATAAATAAATAAATTTCAAAACAATAAATAGATTTAAATTTAAAAGTAATATATGTTAATTATTTAAATAAATTCAAATACAGATATTAAAAAAACAAAACTGGAAAAATATAATTTATCGAGTTTAATACTGATTCTGATCTCTCAAAAAAGCGACACAGGTGGGAGACAATTGACACTGCCTACCACAGCGCCATGTAAAATTCACCAATCACACATACAGTAAGGTGCAAAAATGGAACATAAATAACATAAGTTACCTTTAGTACCATATCTACGCAAACAAGCTTGTTTATTTGAATGCAATTGTACATGTGTTATATAATTAGTGTGTAAGCTTTCAAATGAGCCCATAACAGTTAAAATCTAACAACAAAAACTACTCATTGGAAGAGCTGAAAATAAAAACACAAATGTTCCAATTATGCACCGCTTACTTCGTTGTTGTTCAATGCTTAATTTTAACGGTTCTTTTTAAATTTGGCTGTGGTTTCTTTTGTTCTTTTTCTGTCATAAAGTGGTAAAGTGTCAAGTCATTAATAAATAAAACTATGAAACCAAGTGTTGAAGAAAATATTGTAAAATCTGTGCGGGGCGGGTTGTCAATTCGAGAATGTGCCCAAAAATTCAAAGTTAGTCACACCACAGTGCAAAGGCTTAAAAAAAACATGATTTATTACAAGTTAAGCAAAATCCTGGGCGTCCACAAAAAAAGACCGAGAGGGAAAGCCGGCATTTGGCTAAACTAGTTGCAAGCGGAGCGCAAAGACACCGAATGAAAAAGGAGCAGTACTTGACGATCTTGCAAGAAAATTTGCCTGCTGCCATCCACAAAACCGGTCTTGCTGTTGAAAAAGATATCTTTCAACAAGACAATGACCCTAAACATACGGCAAAAATGGTGTCCAGCTGGCTGAAGTCCCAAAAGTTTTCGGTTATGCAGTGGCCAGCACAAAGCCCTCACATGAACCCCATTGAGAATTTGTGGATTCTCGTAAAACAAAAGCTCGTACACTATAAAAACCCGCCAAAAGGGATGAATGAGGTCTGGGAGCGAGTCCAGGATGTGTGGTACTCCATTTCGCCACAAACTGTGTATGCCAAACCGTATAAAGGCATTAAAAAAATCGAAGGGGCTTTGGACGAAATATTGAAATAATTTGTTTTTTGTACTTTTTTTATAAATAAATAAGCGGTGCATAATTGGACCATTTGTGTTTTTATTTTCAGCTCTTCCAATGAGTAGTTGTTGTTGTTAGATTTTAACCGTTATGGGCTCATTTGAAAGCTTACACACTAATTATATAATACATGTACAATTCTTCTTCTTCTTAATTGGCGCTATAACCGCTTACGCGATTTTGGCCGAGTTTAACAAAGCGCGCCAGTCGTTTCTTTCTCGTGCTAACCGGCGCCAATTGGACACACCAAGTGAAGCCAAGTCCTTCTCCACCTGATCTTTCCAACGCAGAGGAGGCCTTCCTCTTCCTCTACTACCACCAGCTGGTACCGCATCGAATACTTTCAGTGCCGGAGCGTTTGTATCCATTCGGACGACATGACCCAGCCAACGTAGCCGCTGGATCTTTATTCGCTGTGCTATGTCTATGTCGTCGTAAAGCTCATACAGCTCATCGTTCCATCGTCTGCGATATTCGCCGTTGCCAACGTGCAAAGGTCCAAAAATCTTGCGCAGAATCTTTCTCTCAAACACTCCAAGCGTCGCTTCATCGGATGTTGTCATCGTCCAAGCTTCTGCGCCATACGTAAGGACGGGCATGATGAGAGTCTTGTAGAGTGTTAGTTTTGTTCGACGAGAGAGGACTTTACTGCTCAGTTGCCTACTTAGTACAAAGTAGCACTTGTTGGCAAGAGAGATTCTACGTTGGATTTCAAGGCTGACATTGTTATCGGTGTTAATGCTGGTTCCTAAATAGACGAAGTCTTTTACAACCTCGAAATTATAACTGTCTACAGTGACGTGGGTGCCGATACGCGAGTGCGCCGACTGTTTGTTTGAAGACAGGAGGTACTTCGTTTTGTCCTCGTTCACCACCAAACCCATTCGCTTTGCCTCTTTATCCAGTTTGGAGAAGGCAGAACTAACAGCGCGGTTGTTAAGGCCGATGATGTCAATATCATCGGCATACGCCAACAATTGTACGCTCTTATAAAAAATTGTGCCTGAGCGATTAAGTTGTGCGGCTCGTACGATGCTCTCCAACATCAGGTTAAAGAAGTCACACGACAGCGAGTCACCCTGTCTGAAACCTCGTTTGGTATCAAACGGCTCGGAGAGGTCCTTCCCAATTCTGACGGCGCTGCTGGTGTTGAGCAACGTCATCCTACATAGCCGTATTAGTTTTGCGGGGATACCAAATTCAGACATCGCGGCATACAGGTAACTCCTTTCCGTACTGTCGAATGCAGCTTTGAAGTCGACGAAAAGATGGTGCGTGTCGATTCTTCTTTCATGGGTCTTTTCCAAGATTTGGCGTATTGTGAATATTTGGTCGATGGTAGACTTTCCAGGTCTGAAGCCACACTGATAAGGTCCAATCAGTTGGTTGACGGTGGGCTTCAGCCTTTCACACAATACGCTCGCTAGAACCTTATAGGCGATATTTAGAAGACTAATCTCGCGGTAATTGGCACAAATTGCAGGATCGCCCTTCTTATGGATTGGGCAGAGCACACTTAAATTCCAATCGGCAGGCATGCTTTCATCCGACCATATTTTGCATAGGAGCTGATGCATGCACCTTACCAGCTCCTCGCCGCCATGTTTGAATAGCTCAGCCGGCAGTCCGTCGGCGCCCGCGGCTTTGTTGTTCTTTAGCCGCGTTATCGCTATTCTCACCTCGTCATGATCGGGTAGCGGAACGACAATTCCGTCGTCAACGATTGGGGTATCGGGATCTTCACTTTCTCGGTGACATGCGCAGCTGTCACTGTTTAATAGGTTCGAGAAGTGTTCCCTCCATAATCTAAGATTGCTCTGTACGTCAGTCACCAGTTCGCCGTCTTTGTTCTTACAGGAAAACGCCCCGGTCTTGAAACCTTCTGTAAGCCGCCGAACTTTCTGGTAGAATTTTCGGGCGTTGTTCCTGTTGGCCAGCATCTCAAGCTCTTCGCACTCACGTATTTCGGCCTCTCGTTTCTTCTTTCGGATAATACGTCTCTCTTCCTTTTTCAGCTCTCTGTAGCGATCCCACATGGCTCGCGTTGCGCCCGATCGCAGCGTGGCTCTATAGGCGGCATCCTTTCTTTCTGCGGTGCATGACATTCCTCGTCGTACCAATTGTTTTTTCGGGCTCGCCGGTATCCGATTTCTTCTTCGGCGGCGGTACGTAGGGAACGAGAAATGTTGCTCCATTGCTCGCGCATGCCGGGTTGTTGGGCAGTGCTCTCCGAGAGCAGGAGTGAGAGTCGAGTGGCGAATCTTCTGGCTGTCTGTTGTGATTGCAGCTTTTCGATGTCGAACATTCTTTGCGTAGGTAGATGTACGTTTTTTGCTGCACAGAGGCGGGTGCGCAGTTTGGCTGCAACAAGGTAATGATCCGAGTCGATGTTGGGTCCTCGGATCGTACGTACATCTAATACACTAGAAGCGTGTCTTCCATCTATCACAACATGATCGATCTGGTTTCGCGTTTTTCGATCAGGAGACAGCCAGGTGGCTTGGTGAATCTTCTTATGCTGGAATCTGGTGCTGCAGACTACCATGTTTCGGGCCCCGGCGAAGTCGATCAGCCTCTGTCCGTTACCGGATGTTTCGTTGTGCAGGCTGAATTTTCCGACTGTGGGACCAAAAATTCCCTCCTTGCCCACCCTGGCGTTGAAGTCGCCAAGCACGATTTTTATGTCGTGGCGGGGGCAGCGCTCATAGGAACGTTCCAGGCGCTCATAGAAGGAATCTTTGGTCGCATCGTCCTTCTCTTCCGTCGGGGCGTGGGCGCAAATTAGCGATATGTTGAAGAAACGGGCTTTGATGCGGATTGTTGCGAGACGCTCGTCCACCGGAGTGAACGACAGTACTTGGCGACGAAGTCTCTCTCCCACAACAAATTCGACACCGAATTTGCGCTCCTTTACATGGCAGCTGTAGTAGACGTCGCAAGGTCCCATGGTTTTCTTTCCTTGCCCCGTCCATCGCATCTCTTGGATGGCAGTGATGTCAGCCTTTACTCTCACGAGGACATCAACCAGCCGGGCAGAGGCACCTTCCCCATTAAGGGACCGGACATTCCAGGTGCATGCCCTCAAATCATAATCCTTAGTTCGTTTGCAGGGGTCGTCATCAGTATAGGGAGGTCTTATCCGAGGCTTTTTAAAACTTTTCATTGGGGGCGATTTTTAAGTGGCGGGTCCCAAACCCAACGCACAACCAGCTATCCGGGAATGTTTCGCCTTCTCACGTTAGCTCACTCCCGAACGGATGTTCGGAAGCTACCCAGAGGATACGTGGGCTAATCCCGGCCGTTGTGAGCTGCTTGAACCATATGCAGAAGAATCGTCCTGGCCATTCCCAAGTGAATGGCGATCAGTAACTTTCCCCACTTGCGTGGACTTCTACACATGGAACCATCCTGTACAATTGGATTCAAATAAACAAGCTTGTTTGCGTAGATATGGTACTAAACGTGACTTATGTTATTTATGTTCCATTTTTGCACCTCACTGTACATATTAAGGCACAAAAGACTATGAGCTCAATGTGCGAACCTCAAATCAGATCTGTCTATCTACTCATACTTATAGGAAAGAGAATGGCTCTTAATCACTAGGAATGCACCAATTTGGAACAAGAGCCTTTTCGCTGGATACAGCCTCATAAAAGCCAAGCCAAATGTAAATTTTGCACAGAATTTACAGCCGGACATCAACACCCTAACTGACCCTATTTATGCAATATATAAGTAAATGCATACAAATTATTCTAAGACTAAGCGATTGGCTTTGTTATAGAACACAATTTATCATATATGTAAAATGACTTTAAAAGTTTAATGCACATTTTTTTATATTCTCGTGGAGCTTTAAATAAATTTCGTTCTAGCTACTGATTATTGTTATAATTAAAAAGCAATTTTCAGAAGCAAATTACTTTTGTCTGGTTGACTTCCTTACACCGGGTAATTTTAGGAATACTAAAAATTAAATAGCATCGAATTAATTGGGGGCAGGGAGAGAAACAAAGAAAACTTTATTTCATTTATTTATTAAAGACAAACATACAACCATGGGTTATTTTTAAAATGATTGCGTTAAAGTAAATGTAAAATCATTTTATACAGTCATCATACAAAGAGTATTTGAAAGAAGTTACGTTAAGATGTTGTTTTATTGGTTTCATTGGCTGCCACCCAATTTTCAATAATAACCATTTAATTATAATTATAAATTCAAGAATTATATAAGAAAATAAAAGTTTTTTGTTCTCAAGCACAGACGGACTTTTGGTTACAGCCGGAATGTCGCCGCGGTGTATAGTACAAAAGTGTTAGTTATTTACTGCATTGCAAATCACGCCGAAATGAAAATGCAAATTAATGTCTTATTTTTCTAAAAGTCATTAAGCCATGAAGTCCTCAAAGCTTTTTCATAGCTCAAATGCATCGAAGCTTGAGACCGTTATCATTACGTTCCCATAACAGTCGGTTCTATGTTATCGGAACGACTCGGATATATATCCGGCCAAGGACTGTCACTCCAGTAGCATCCCCCGTGCATGTATGGGGAATGTATATGCTACAACAACAACAACCGTTATCATTACTAAGTTACCGTTCCCCCGACAATCGGTTCTACGTTACCGGAACGACTCGGATTTATATCCGGCAAAGAACTGTCACTTCAACAGCATTCCAGGTATAGTACAAAAATAACCGTTAGCATTTCCTTGGCAAGCGAACTTAACTTAAGACCTGTTCAGGCTTGAAGCCACACGGTTTGTAGCCGCATGCTGCTCTCGCCATCAAACGTGGAATCTCCACGACTCCTCCTGGAACTACCGAAGCAGCATAGCTCTCACCCGCTCCAGCATTTATGGTACACCATTCTGTGCAATATCGTCTTATCGATGAAAACATCGACCGTCGGGGCAACATCTTAGAATTTCAAGATATAGCTATACGGTCGAGCTCAAAATATTTAATATAATATATGTATTTTTACAACTCCTGCCACCGGGATATCACCCTGGTATCGCTGCGCTTATTAGGGGTGAAAACCGATTGGTAGTCGACGACTTTAAGGCGTAACACGAGACAAAGTACAATAACAGAGTGGCAATAACTTTCGGTGATGGCGTTTCGCCTGACTCGAAGAGATACGCTAGCCTTTCCAGCGGTATCCTCTGGTAGACAGAACCAAATTAAGCATGTTGATGTTGGAAAACATAAGTGCAACAGGATCAGTATTATATCTCATAAAAGTCTTCAATCTGTCTTATAATCCTTGACATTTAGAAAACACGAAGAGTGGTCCCACTACTGAAACGTGGTAAACCCGCCAACCGCTTTACTTTTCAATTTCTATATTTCAAAACTTCCTCAAGCATCAGAGGGATTTTTTTGGTATCATACCTTAACGATTGTTCTATTAGCGTCCGGTAATGACAACGATGGTTTGTATTGAAAAGTGAACGACTACCTCTCCAATTTTTCTCGCCCCTTCACTGCAAAATACACTGTGACCATATTCTCAACATACACGAAGGAGGTCAAACTATCACTGGAAACCAAAGTCGTTGATACACCCATCCCAAGGTAAATAACCCCAAATTACTAGGGGCCATTTTCGACAGTTTGCTCTTTTTCTCGGCACATAAAACCGCGATAGCCTCTAAAGTCCAAAATCGTAATAGTTGGCCAGTAGTACTTGGGGCATATCAGAAAGCGCCGCATAAGCCCGTCAGTAGGCATCTACATCATGTGACTGACGAGATTCAGAACGGCAACTCCTTAAACTCCCAATATACAGACAGACAATTAACAACATTCACAGACAGGCTCTTATTATCTTTATAGGCTCTCGCTCTCCGAATGTTGTTATCCCAATCCAGCCAGTACCCATTGCAGACGAAGAGCTACATCTTTTTCGTGAGACTTACATTACTCTGGCCCCACTACAATCTAGATATTGCAGTAAGTTAACCTATGTCCGACATGTGCAGGTAACACACTCACCTAATTTTCTAGTTTGATGTGCATATATACATATAACACATGAGCAGAAAAGTCCCGGACCTAACACATAGATGGCACTAGTTTTATTGCATTCACATCTTTTTCATGATTTTCTATTCATTTGTTTGTGAGTTATTGTGCTAGGAGTGACGCTACTTTTTTTTTATTTTCAAAACAATGGATCAAAAGGAGTTTCGTGATTTAGTTTTACACTGATGCTTGATGGGAAAAAATACCATTCAAGCGAAGCAATGACTTGAAAAGTGTTATGAGGACTCCGCTCCATCAGAAACAACAATAACACGATAGTTTGCTGACTTCAAACGTGGTCGTAGAGACACCGATGATGCACAACGCAGTGGACGTCCGAATGAGACGTTAACACCAGAAAACATCGAAAAAATCCACAAAATAGTTTTAAGTGATCGAAAAGTGAAGTTGCGTGAGTTAACTGACATCGTAAAAATATCAAAAGAACGTGTTGGCTTTATATTGGACGAGCATTTGGCTATGAAAAAGCTCATAGCTCGAAATTGGTGCCGCGTTTGCTCATTGTTAACCAACCGCACCGTGTCATAAGTCAATCAAAACAATGACAAGACTACATGATTTGAACTTCGAATTGCTCCCACATCCACCGTATTCGCCAGATTTGGCTTTCAACGACTACAAGCTATTCGCAGACCTAAAAAAAATTCTCGCCGGTAAAAATTTTCGATCAAACGAAGAGGTTGTCACTGAAACTGAGTCCTATTTTGAGGCAAAAGATAAATTGTTCGACAAAATTGTTCTTTATGGAAATTACGTGGATGAATGAACCTAATTTTAAACAAAAAAAAAACGTGTTTTATTTGTTAGGCTCGGGATTTTTCAGCCATTGTGTTATCAACTGCAAATCTAAGCTGCCCGACGCGAAGAGAGGAGATAAGAAATTTGAGAATTTTATAAATTTGATTTGAAATCATAACAGGTGCTTATTATATTTTATGTTTATATGCACGCCAGCGCAATTATCTCACTTTAATCAAGTGATTGTTGCTATCCGATTTATAAAGTTTGGATTTTTCGGATTAAATTTATAGACCAAATCACCACTCCAGTATTAATAGGCCAGCAATAAATACACTATGCTATGTTAGTTGCCTCGCCTAGAAGAGACTACGTAGGTGGGAACTTGGTTCTAAAAATGTTAAATCACATCGGAATTCAAAGAAATTTTGGGTACACAAAATATCGGCGAAAGCTAAGACTTCTTTAAAATTAATATTATGATGTTAAATATACATATACGAGTGTACATTTAGTTGTTGTATTGGCATGATAATTTGCAACTTACATAATAGCAGAAGATTTGCACTTAAGGGGTTATATACCTTGTGTTTTTCAAAAAAATCAAAATAAATTTTATTTCTTTATCGTAAAGTACAATCCCTTGAGAACATTTTCCAAAAATTTCATAGAGATCTGAGCAATAGATCGAAAGTTACAGCGTTTTAAATTGTGCGTCGTCACAACGTAACGTAACTAAACTTGAAACTTTAAACGCGATTATCTCAAAAACGTGTTTTTCCAAAAATGCTTTTGCGGTGGACGCGATTGCAAAAAAAGTATTCGACCGATTTTTATAATTTTTTTTTTAAATTGTTCGTAATTGATGTCGCCTCTTAGTGAACGATCAACTTTTTATGTATAAATTTTTATTTTGCAGATATGAATTTTTTAATGCCAATTTTAGGACTGTAGAAGTGGAGTTTTTTAAAAACATGTTCCTATTTTCACAAAAATCAAAATATTTAATATATTGATCGTTCACTAAGAAGATATAACCCTATACTAATGAAATCTTTTCGATTTTTTGATTTCAGTTGACTTGGTGGACTTGAATCGCGTCCACCGCAAGCCTCTTCCAAAAAAAGGGTCTTGGGGGAAAACGCCATAACTCCGCCATTTTTAAATATTTTTACACAAACAAAGCCTTTTTTTTTCTTTAAACATTGTAATATCCAATAATAAAAACTTTTATACAATAAAATTATTGCTACATATCTTTAAAAAAAACCCAACTTTCGCTAATTTCACCGGACCACAAGGTATATAACCCCTTAACTCTCGTCGACTCCTTGAGGCTAATTTCTCAATATCTTTCGGCCGAATCCTGTTTCAGCGTCCCAAATATATTAAAACAACATCCAAGTGACAACCAAGAACTGCAAATTTCATGCAGTGATATTAAAGATAAGAAAGGCACTTATAGCAGATGCTTGTATGTATTTGCATAATATTGTACAATATGTCTGTATGTATGCATGCATACTCGATTAATAAAACCAAAGGCCAGCTCCTTCTTACACGGCCTATCTATTTTATAAGAAGCGCATGTTCACACTGGCATATGTATGTATGTACATACATGTGTGTATAGCTTCATATGTATCTAAGCAATTTATTGCAACAACTATGAAAAATCAATGACGGCAACTAGGATTTAAAAGAAACAGCAGTCACACGCTAATCGTGCAACGATAAAAAAGGCAAGCATACGTATGTATGTATGTATGTAAATACACACTAATCAAACTTACATAGGCATGAACAATACGTATAAGAGGCGAATGAAGCCCAATAGGCCAACGAACAACAGTGGCTGATGCAATGCGAAATCAATAAAGTTCTTAATCATATCTGATTTGCTGGCTTTGTATTATGTATTTATGGGCAAACAAGTAGAGAATGACAGAACTTCGTCTTCGGCCACGTTCGGGCTCAAAAGTTTTGGTCGATTAAAGGCAGGACTACCACCATCAACTAGCATTAAAATTTTATAGGAGTTTTGTTAAGTCAAAATAGAGTATTCGAGAACTACGACAACTTTAAGAAGAAACACAACAATTAAAAAAATTACAGCTTTTCAAAACTCTTTTCTTCGGAGATGTTTGGGTGTCCCCCGTCAACCCCGGTCACGCTGCTGGGGTTACGGTACACTAGACAGGGCTAGTTTACTGGGGCGGCTGCCCTTGGTCGGAAAAAACCCGAGTCATTCTGGTAACGTAGAGCCGGCTGCCATGGCAATGTGGCTGCTACTCTATGTGCTCACGCACGAGCGCCCTACAGCTGAGAGTGAAACGTGGCTCACTATCAAAGAAATCATTAAGCGAAAAAAATTCAATTTTAAAATGTATGAAAAAATTGTTAACAAAACTGGCACAAAATCCGGCTGCACCTGTGTATATAAAAGCATTTTCAGACGATTTCAGCAACACTAAGATTGGTGATCCTTTCGAGGCTGTAGAAAGCTTATGCTTGGACACGCACACCCTCCCGAACGTTAAGAGCAAAGTGACCACAGCAGAAATTACAGCTACCTTTACACAAAAATTAAATGAGTATTTAACTGATGGTTTTAATGTTTTTGCTGCAGATGCTTCGCTCTTGGCCTACTAGGTAGACTACGGCGTCAGAACAGATAATAAAGTTTTCTGTTTTAAAATAGAATGCCGCTCATCATCCACCACATCAAATTGCAAAAGAAGCAGCAGATAATGGTATTATCATTATCAAATAGAATACACTCCCCAAGAAGCTTCATGAATGCTTCGTAGTGGCATTTTCGCTGAAAGGTGGGATGGTTTTCTGTCATAAGCAGTAAATCGACCTAACCTTTTTGCACAAATTCTCACAAAGTTACCAGCAAAGACCATGTTCAAAAACTGTAATTTCGATGTTAAAGCCATAAAACTTATCAAAGAAATATTGGTTGGCCACACTTACGATGGCAGTTACTTATATTATATCATACATGATTTGTGCCATGGACTCGGAGCTATGGGAGTGCGGAGAGGTAAATTCTTAGACACACCAAGTTTTTCATTGTGTCAGACTTAATCTAATAAGGAGTAAATATATATTTTTTGATAACTATAAAAATTTTAAACCAGTGTTATCATCTGCAAATGAAAAGTGCACAGTAAATTTGCTTTCATTTATTAAAGAAGCTAACACTGAGTTTTAGCAGTCCCTTACACACCATTCATCTCACAGACAATGGAACACCGTGGCGTTATGTGGATTTTCATGTGGATTTTTTAAATTAAAGAAAAAAAAAATTGATTTATTAAATTTATATTTTATTAGTCAATGTATAAAATTGACATTAATATTGAAAAAAGTAAGTTTTCATTAAATAACAAACTTGGCATCTGCTGCCAAGGAATTATAACATTTTTTAATACTTTAATACCAGTCCACATATTCTGTTGAAACAAATTGCTTTGAAATATCTATCTTTGCCTCCATCGTGTGTACCTAGAAAGGAATTGTTCAGGGCTGCAGGTCAGCTCTGTACTGATAGACGATGCCGCTCGCAAGGTGAAAATGCTGATAAGCTATTTTTTCTCCATTTCTCTTCTGCTTGAATGGCAGTCGATTCTACGTGACCGGCGTATTTATGGCGAATGCTTATGCTACTACAAAAACAACAACGGCACAGTATTAGGAAAGGTATGGATAAGTAAGAAGCATTCTTTTCTGACGTACATTGAAATAAGAGTCCAAATGGAGCAGTCTCGCGGTATAAAAATATCAGTCCAAACAGGCCGCCGTCGACTACAAGAAAACTGCTTAAAAAGGCAAGTTGTGCGACGAAAGTAAACATTAAAGAGTATTAAAAAAGAGCATTGAAGGCAAAATATGTTTGCGAATTGACACCAGCAGAAGGGTCTAATGGAGTGTTCAACGCAATGTGGAAATGTTGGTGGCCTATATATTAGGTGACCAGCATAACAAGAATTGAGCCCAAATCATAAAAAAAAAATGTCAAACATGGCGGCTCTTCAGTAACGGCACAGCGCTGCTCCACCGCATTTGGAGTAAGTCCAATTATGCAAATTTATAGAAATGACTTTCAGAATGTGCAGAGGACGAAAATACTCCAGAGTCGTTAAGGACTTACTTATGGTTAAGAGCATCTATCAATTGCGTGAAAAGTATTGGACTTAAACCCCATAGAAAATACTAAGGAGGCCGTTTCTGCAAGGTAGCCAGCTATAAAGCTTCATCGTGGGAAATTATCCAAGATGAGTGAATTACTCCGGATCAATGGTACGCAAAATGAGCAATCACTGCACTAAGTACATAATTTTGAAAAAGCGTTTTCCAGCAAAGTACTAATAAGAGCAAAACCGAAATATATTCGCATTACAGAAGCACAAAAAGTCATCGATGCTAGAAACAAAAATTGTTAAAGCATTTTATTTACTTTTATGAAAAATTTTTTGTCGGCCTATTTTATATAATGAACTTCCATGGCTTGTTGTATATACATATGTATAGCCTAACTTTGGGAGTAGAAATGTGTACATGTGTTATGACTTGGAGTTAATGTGATTGAAACTTTTTTACTCTTTTATTTATTTTATTTTTATAAAAATACTGGATTTTCTAAAGGATTTTTGATTACTTCTTCCTTTGAAAAAGTTCGGTTCGGCCTTAGAAATCGATGTTCGGTCTTATCTAATTACAAGCAATGCTGCTAAAACAAAGTTGAACTAAATATTAACTAGTTAGACCTGTCCGTCTGTTGATGGAATTCTTGTGCGAATTGAACGGAATTTCACCGACTAAAACAGAAACATGCAAATGTGCGCATAAAAGGCAACAAACGAGGCAACGAACAACTGTATTCCCACCGAATGGAGGAGACCGAGTGCGGTTTATTGATTGTAATGTAACTTGTCAAAAAAAAAAAAGAAAATAAAACGATTGCTTGGAGACGCATAATGTCAATGACCAATTTACATATCGTATATGCACACATATGTATGTACATACACATACACATAAAAATACAGATTGTGTACATATGTAAAATATATATTTAGTAATTGCATATCTTCAACTAAAGTAAAATTTTTTTAATTTGTTTGCCTTTTCAGCACTTCTTTGATAAACTTTCTCTGTCAATTTCTGCACATTTATAGCTGCGTTAAATGGATTTATGTAGTAAAGGGTTTTCTGTGTTGTTCCATCACAAATTCCTATTATGAAATTGGAAAAAGAAAAACGACGCGGTTATTTGAAAAGTCCTGATACTTTTACTTTGATAGAGAATAGTCCAGAAACTGCAAACTTTTCAAAAAACATTTTTTTTTCAAAAATTTAAAAAAATTTCAAATTAAAAACAAAAAAATTCTAAAATTAAAAAACAAAAATTTATCTTAAATAAATTTTTTAAAAAGTATATTTTACGTTAAAAATAAGAAAAATTATAAATTATTATTTGAAAAGTCCTGATACTATTATTTTGATGGAGAGTAGTCTAGGAACTGCAAACTTTCAAAACAAAAACTTTTTTTTTTTTTTTCAAAAATTAAAAACTTTTTTTTTTAATTTTTATTTTAAATAAATTTTTTAAAATGTATATTTTTTGTTATAAATAAAAAAAAATTATAAACATGTTTAAAACAACCGCGGACATTTAACTTCAAAATACTCAAATATCAAAATTCTTCAACAATTTTTTTTAGTTTACTTCTTCGTATTCTCAAGTCTATAGTGTAATATGCAAGTAAAGAAAGTGAACAGGCTTCCTTTTATATATATATATATTTTCACATTCAGCTGCCTTAGAAAAACACCGTTTGTCTATTGAAGTTTTTAAAAGTTGTGTTCAAAGATGATGGAGGTTTGGCTATCCAAGGCAAAATTGTGAAAGTAACTTCGGTTGCCACATTATTGTGGATTGAAGAACAGATCTCTGTCCGCTCATTTCACACGTATTTACTCACTCGTCCAATCAGCAGCGGCAACAAAAAAACATAAGATTTTTTCGTATATCACCAACACAATCTCAGTTTTTTCGTAAGCAAATCGCTGTCATAACCACGGTCAGCTGATTTCTTCAAAATCACTGACAGCTTGTTAACGGTCTGATGTTGGCCAGGCCACACCTCTGCATTCTGTGCATGGTGAGTCGAATTAGTCGTTCTTCAGACGGCTACTTGTGCTAGTGTCTAGTACTGTGTTGCTTTTGTTGTTGTCGTCACGGGTTAATATTACCCATAAATGTTTGAGGAACGTTGCTAGTGTGACAGTTGGTCTTTCGTCGGATAACAAACCGGGTCATTCCAGTTACGTAGAACCGACTGTCATGGGGATGTGTCACTTTTCGATGAGTTGACATGTATTTAGATAAATATTCCTCTGTTATATTTTCAAACAATTTATGATTTGCGACGTTTTAATTTTCCTATATTTTCCATTGATTACTTCGTAAAGAAAAACTTGTACTTTTTTTTAATTTTTCATTCTTTGCGAAAAATGATAAAATGCCAAATATACTGCAAAACATGAAGTTCTACAACAAAGGGATCCATTTACATTACACACCCGCCTTTTTCAGCTAAGATAGCTCTGATTTATTTTATGTAAACACCTCGGAACACTGAAATTTTGGGTCGAAGAGGAAGAGTAGAAACAGTAATAGCTTGTTGAGGCATCTGTATTTTAATTAATTCATTTTTTTTTTTCAAAAATCGCACTCGTATCTAAGCGTTACTGGATTTTCCCCTTTTCAATGCATTTATTAAAATTCAATAACTCCTAATAAATTGCACATTAAATGTATATTTTTATTTCTTTTTATAATGTACAAATATAGTATAAAATATAATTGCAAAAAAAATATATAATAAATAATGGAATATATAAATTTTAGAACTTCATATTAATAGATTCAATACTTTGAATTGCAATGAATTGACTGTCTGTGCTTGAAAGCAACCTTTTTTCTAGCCAATAATTAAAATATAAGTTTAGTGATTTAAATGTTGTATATTTGCAAAC
This sequence comes from Anastrepha obliqua, assembly GCF_027943255.1. Classification (NCBI taxonomy): domain Eukaryota; kingdom Metazoa; phylum Arthropoda; class Insecta; order Diptera; family Tephritidae; genus Anastrepha; species Anastrepha obliqua. The sequence continues at coordinate 15,296,054 of NC_072894.1, forward strand.
ATTAAGAAACAAAGAAATGCAATAAAAAATTGCATATCTGGATATTAGTTAATTAAGTTTAATTAATTTAAATTTTATAGTGTCGATATTTATAAAACAAACAAATAAATTGAACAAAATAAAAATTCTCACCCTCTCGCACCCCAAAAGGAAAGAATTTCTCTGAAATCTTGCCCCCTTCACCGTCTTGGTGAATATTGTGATTTTTAAATAAATAAAAAAATAACAAAATTAAGTTCCGCCTGTTAAATTGTGAAAGCACGAATAATTATGAAATATTAAAAACCTCTTTGTTTTGCTTTTCCTGCCGATGACGCATTGTCAGGAAAGTTTATATAGTTCTGCCGGCAGTATTGTTTTTTTTTTTCAAAATTTAGTTCAATAAAGTTTTGATTAAAAACGTTTGCAATTGCCCAGAACTTGTTTTCACTTTCTCTTAATCTCCTTTTTGTTTATTTATTTTATTTATTTCCTGTACTGACGTTGACTTTTTTTGAAGTCCAAACGGAGAGGGCTATTACTTGAGTGAGCTTGGGAGGACACGGGAATAAGTGGTTAGTGTCGTGCGGAGTACCTTCCCATGACAAATGTGTGTATACTGAGTAGGTCCTGCTCGATTCTGTGCCAAGATGATGCGGGTTTTGCGAACCACATAGAATTCTTAGTCCTTTATGAGTGGTGGTTGGACTCCAATCACGGCATTCAGGGGCAGAAGTTTATAAAGGTGGTAAGAGATTCCCGATGAATGCCATTTATAGCCTGCCTGTGAATAGGTCCAGTGGAAATTATGCTAAGCGCTGTCAGTTAAACCGAAGAGATGTCTCCTGACGTGCCTGGGAGGTGACACAACCTCCTACCTGAAGGTGTGGTTTCTGCGATGGCATCCCAATAGGAACTGTTTGCTGAGCATCTTACTATACTCACTGTGAAGATTTTGCAAAGGGACCTCAGATGTATCGCGTGACTGGTCTGACAACAGAACTGTGGCAGATTTGGAACTTCATGCACCGTGTGCCACGCGTTGCCAGCAGCACATCTTTTTGCTTACCCCAAGTGCTACCGACTAGCAATTTGAGGACCTTGTTAAGGTTTATTACCTCAGCATTGATTGCGGTTAAATGCGCAGAGAAGGAGAGCAAACTATCAGAGGTGGCGCCCGGTAACTTTGGGTTGTTAACAGTTGGTATTGATGTGTTATTGACGTTGACCTTTAGTTGTAGATTGAACTCATTCGTTCAGGTAGTGGAAAGAAAGATGAAGGGAGAAAGTATGGAGAGATAGTCGTGCACTATTGAACACATATAAGTGCCAGACGCCAATATCTCAGCAATCAACGGTGGAATTTGTTCTGGTAGTTCAGGAATCTCCTAGACATATATGTAAGTTGAAAACCCAGGAAGGAATGATACTACCATGCAGCGCCCGTTACTTTATCCTTCAATGTTTAGAACTTAGGAGTGCTTCAAATGTCTTCACTACTGGGGAAAGGAGAATCTACCGGCGACAAGACTGCTCTTGGTTCGTGGGTTTCACAGGTTTCAGTAGTTTAATCACTTTACCTGTTTTCCGTTTTTCAAGGTAGATAAGAATGACCATGAACAGATTGAATACCCGTATGATATAGGTTATTCCCGTTGCAGCATTTGCTTTCTTGATGACCACCTAGATCTCACCGCTTTGTGTGAAACCGGCTGGTAACACGGCTCTGGTATCTGTCAACTGGTGGATGTAGTAGGAAGTGCCACTTCGTGTCCGACGAAACATAATCACGGAATGTGATTGGCACTGTGTCGTTAGGCGTTATAAGATTTGACAGATACCTTAAGGGGTTATACGCAGTTATGACTTTCAAAAAAATCGATTTTTTTATTGCATTTTTGTAATGTACATATATTCAAAAGTATACGCACGAAATTTGAAGTAGATCGAAGCAATACTTTCGGAGTTATACCTAAATATGTAGAGATGCCTCGGCACGTTTTAAGGTAGGTATTGAAACTTTAAACGTGTTTTTTTTCAAAACGGCATTTTTCAAGTCGGTGTACACGATATCTCGAAAACGGCTTGTTTGATCGGTCAACCGTTTTAACTCAATCTTTAAAGATGCATTTTCTAGGAATTAATCGTTCCTTTTGTAAATCTGATACTTATTTTCCATTTTATAATCAATTTACGGCCAAATTTTAACGTAAAAATCGAAATCATTTCTTTTAAAAGCTGCCATTTTGTGAAAATTCACTATTTTGATTAGCCGAACGATTAATTACTAGATAATCTAATATATTAACAAAATTTGTTTGGTTTTTTGATTTCAGATAATCCAATCCTGAGTTACGATGTACACCGTAAATCGTCTTTTTTTAAAGGAGGTTCCAGAAATCGCGCGCTCTATAATCAACATTTTCATAAATAAAAAAATTTCTTACGTTCTTGAAGGATGCTTTTATAACCGCCAAAAATTTTCAAATTAATATTCTGGTTAATATTCTGAAGTTTCTTCAGGATAAATCCTTGACAACCCGTCTTTTATTTGCTTCATAACTGCGTATAACCCCTTAAGGTGTACTACAGCTTACTCACACCAGGGTGGAAGTTGCACGTTTTCAAGTGATCTACCAGTTACCCATAATCTCCTTAAAAAGCGCTGCAGCAGCAGTGATCACCTTGCGGAATTAGCATTCACCCACGCGTATATCGATGGATACGGGAAGAGCGGCGAATGTGTAACGGTGAATTCCTCAAAGCCGATCTATTCAGCTTTATTAAAGTTAATATTGGAGCGGTAATTCGCGGAAATACAATCGGCAGGTTTGTCAATCGAGGCGATAATGGGTGAATAGCCTGATGCAAAAAATAGCTGGGTCGACATGTTATTAATTAGACCAGTGCTAGCAATTCTTAATTCAGCAGAGCCGCTGTAGTTACCCACTATCCTAGTGGGACCATTGCAATTTACTGTGCTGAATGTCGAATCGTCTATCAGCTTTGTCGAAATTTTACAGGTTTACAGCCAGTGGTCGTGATGCGACTTGAAGTCAACCACTACTAATCGGCTTCCTCCTTTGATAAGCACACCAATCTCTTCATGTTTCATAGTTAGAACAAAAAAAAAAAATTCAATATAATTTAAGGGATACAAAACCAATTCGTTTCTCTACACTATACTTAGAGTCTTATGAACTCCATTACTAACGGCGAATTGTTATCTGTCGGTAGTTTAAATAACTTATTACCAAATCAGCGTAGATAAAAATTCGTGTATATTTACATATTTGATTTGTCATATGCACATACATAGGTACATATGTAAGTATGTACAAACAATCGTCTTAATTGTATATACATATGAATTTGTGTTGATTTAATTTCAAATCTTTTGATTGTAAAACTACTCACAACGTGGCAATGCTTTCTTGTTGTTTTTAAATAGATTTTTTATATTATTTCATTATTCCTTTTAATAAAAGCAAACATTATCAACTGTCTTACGAACCTTCTCTGACATGACCATATTGTTGTCCTCGGTGCCATAAACCGTCTCAGCTCCAGGCTGAGGTCCGTGGTTGTTGAGCATTGTGTCGTCGTCCATTGTTACTCTTGATTATTTGTATTTTTTATTCTAATTCCAATTCACGCGCACTGTCTACTTGTGTGATTTTTTACCAACACTTTTTTAACATACTTGGTTAAATCGAAGGAGAACTACTCCCCATACGATGACGTGCCACTTGTTATAGGATTGCTGTAATTCGAAGGGGTGTGGGCGGGGGAAAGTGGCGAAAAAGGCTACTCACACTATGGACTACTTCTCCTACGTCGTCGCCCTTTCCAACAACCAGCCTGGGATCCACCACCCACAACGTCGATTTTTTACACTTTAAAATATTTTCATTAATTTCTTTCGATTTATTATTAAACACATAGTACACTTATATTTTTGATATACATATGTTTTTCTAATTAGTTATCACTTTTTTTCATTTCACTTTTGCGATTTTCTTTTTCTATTGATGAATGAATTTAGACTGCGAACACATATATACATATAAACGCCTTCCCTCTGATTGTCACTATTATTTGACTAGATTTATTGCAATATGGTACAATCACTATGAACTTCACTTTTCACATTTTTATTCTTCCATACTCATTTATTAAAAAATGTATGTGTTTTTGAAATAATTTTCATTTTTGTTCCGTAATTGCGAATTTTATATCGACCAATTTCGTCTGATACAACTCGCCAGCATGAAAATTTTTCTAATTACCTCTTGCGTTTGACATTCTTCGATTTTTCTTTTGATTTGGCATAAGGCGAAATCAGTTGAGCATTGTGAATTAAACAAAGCAATAGGCAGGGCCAATTCAGTTGTGGTAAGACAACCTCAAATATATACATATATTCATTTTATAAAAATTAAAGCTTCAGAATAGACAAGAATAACACGATCCACCATTCTTGATTTTATATGTTTTTATATTCAATGTTAATAATTTCGATGGAAATAAATGGTCTTATATAAAATCATAATTCCATTGTGACCTACTTCATGGTATGGCATATTAAGAGTTAAATTTTTAATTTTGAAAATTAGCAAGTATTTAACGGGATTTTACATCCACGTATTTCCTCGACTAACTCCAGCAAAGGCTGGAGCAGAATTCCACAACTAGGCCCTAGGTTGTCTTGAGTAAAGCGAGTGGATGCTTGGATTTTAGTCACCTTTTACAACAAGCATGCCTTACTGAGGGTAAGGGGGGAAAAATATATTTAATTATAATTACAATTATCATTTCTTAAATATGTAAATAAAATACCAACAAACTGCATACATATGTATGTATATGTATGCCGCGATTTCTGAATTTCGTATCTCCGCAAAACTAATTCGGCTGAGTAATATTAGCAGTCCCAGCCTCTCACAACCTTTGGGCATCGCCCAAGTATCATCTGAGAAGCATCCGAACATCCGTTTGAGACCGAGCTAATGTGAGAGGGCGAAGTAATTCAGGATATCTGGTTAAACGATGGGTTTGAGACCCATCACGTAAAAATCCTCCCCCAATGAAAATGAAAACAAAAGCTCGGATGAGAACTGCCTACTCTGATTACGACTCTTGCAAACGAACTAAGGATTATGATTTGCATGGAATGCCCGCTCCCTTAATGCGGAAGGTGTCCTGCCGGCTGGTTGATGTTCTCGTAAGAGCAAAGGCTGGTATTACTGCGATGCACGGGTAAGATAAAAGGAACATTGGGGCCTTGCAACGTCTACTACAGCTGTCATGTAAAGGAGCGCAAATTCGGTTGTGGACTTGACTTCGTCGTAGGCCTGAACAAGTCTTAAGACGCCACCACCCGTTGTATTTATTACACCTAACCGAGGTGGAGTTCGGGTGGAGCCGTTTGTGGCAGATGCAGCAGTGAAATACCTCTGGTCCAGGGTTGGGATCGCCGCCAGCCCTGAAGAGAAGTAATACCTTGCAGCAGGTTTGCTCCTGCGACGAAAGATTGAGGGTGGGATACGGTACAATAGACAGGGCTAGTTTACTGGGGCGACAGCCCTAGGTCGGGAAAAACCCGAGTCATTCCGGTAACGTAGAACCGGCTACCCTTCTCTTCAGAGCTGGTATCGAACCCAACCCTGAACCAGAGGTATTCTATTGCTGCGTTTTCCATAAAAGGTTCCACTCGAGCCCCACCTCCGTTAGGTGTAACAAGTGCGACGGGTAGTGTCACCTGAAGACCTGCTCAGGCCTTGAGTCACATAGGGCGGGATCCACACGGTTTGTGGCCACGTGTTGCTCCCACCCTCAGGCCCCAGCCTCAACGGTCCTCTTGCTCCAGCCGCAGTGCGTGTGTCAGACCAGAATACCTGAGTCAAATGTAATTCCTCCCCCCTGCCCCGGCCGCCCACCACCATCAGGCCGCAATAACAACAGCGGAACACACAGCAGGACCAACGTCCCTCATACCCCGACAGTCCTCCCGAGTAGCTTCAAACTTCTCCAATTCAACTACAACATATTTACCTATGAGCAAGATAGATCAGATAATTGGCTCCATGAGCCGTCATGGAATCACAATAGCTGCGGTCCAAGAGACAAAACTGCACTCTAGCTGCTCCCTGATAACCATGGATGTCTATAACGTTTATAGTCCACTCACCTGTCTTTCTCGCTTTTTCACTGTGAGGAATCTACAACTTTCCCCTATTAAGTCCACGACGACCCTCTTCATCGCCTGGAGAAAGAAGCTCAATCTACAACTCAAGGTCAAAGTCGACGACACACCAATACTGACTGTAAACAACTCCAAAATTTTGGGAGTAACCTTCGTAAAGTTGATCTCCTTCTCTGCACACACAACCGCAATTGGTACTTAAGTCCAAAACTGCAACAACAACAACGACTTCAAATCGCTAGCCGGCAGTACTTGGGCAAAGACAAAGAAATGTTGCTATCGACATTTAAAGCAATTGGCTGGCCGGTTCTAAGCTATGCTGCGCATATCTTGTCGCCTGGAACTAGTGACACGCAGTGGATAAAGCTCCAGACTAGCCAAACACTGCTATTCGGACAGCGACGAGATGACTCCTGATGTCCCCTCTACAACACCTACATAATGAGGCACAGATGCTCCTTGAAAAACACCACAACAGGCTACTCAGCAAACAGTTTATACTAGGGAGCTACCGCAGGTTTTACCCTTGTAGACACCTGCTTGAACCAGAATCGCCTCCCAGGCACGTCAGAAGGCCCCACTTTAATTACTCCGGCGAGATCCAGGACAATACAAATCGACAACTACTGGACCGGACAGTGTTTAGACAGACAATTAACGACATTCATCGGGATACTCTTACCACCTTCTTAAGCTCCAGACACCCGAATGCCGTAATCGGAATCCAACCACCACCCGCAGTAGATGAAGAGCTCCAGCTCCAGCTCAATTACGTTTGGGATACTGTAACATGTTAAACTCCTACTTATCCAGAGTTGACCCCAACGTACTAAACATATGTCCAGCATATGCTAGTACTGCTACAACTGGGGCGCTTTGTTAAACTCGTTCAAAAATCGCTTAAGTGGTTATCACGCCAATCAAGAAGAAAAAAAAATGTAGTAGCTTCACAAGAATGACAGAATGTAATTCGTGGTAGTTGCACAGAGCTCCCAACAACGATAAGTACAATAATTTTCATAGAATGAAACATTTGGCACTCTCTTTCATCTTCGGCTGCGAGCACTTACTATAAGACTGAGCCCAAGAACAGGGACCAATGTACATTTAAATTGATTAAGCAGATATGTGAGATGACAACACCATATAGATCATTAACTTTACTATAAAAAGAAAGGATTTATTATACATCATTATCTTCGCATTTAACAATAAATTAAAAGCATTTCATGGAAATGTTTTCGATAAAAGACGGTGCTAGCCGTCTTCAACTCCACTCAATAAGTGGTTTCAAAGCTAGCATTAATTCAATGCTATTTAAATTTAAATTACTCTGTGCCCACTTTCGCACCCCTTCAAATTTTTTTTCTGCTGCTCTTTATTACTCCTTGGATGCCATATGTCCCATTAGATTGCCTGATAGCTTTTCGATTTTCTTCAAATCGGGCATATTTTCTGCTTTGTATTGGATGCACTGTAAGTTATAAAGTGAGAATAACTACGTGTAAGCAACAACATTGCACCTACTTTCACATTGTCAGTCATTTTCAGGAGTATGTGTCCCTTCGAGTGGACGTATTTCATTGTGTATCGGCAGTTCTGTGGATTCGCCATGTACATGGACTCGGCAGCAATTTCAAAATCTTCCCAGTTTTTTACAAATACCATTTTTAATATTTTCGCATAAATAACTAAACTTCACAAATAATAAATGTGGATGCAAAGTAAACGTAAAACGTCACTATTTGCTTACTTGTCACTTCTTGTTATGTCCTTAATGTTGCCAGACTCGTAGACACGATGTGACACTGTAAGCAAGTCGACTCAAGATAACTAACTTCGCTCCTCGTGTTCAAAATATATCAATACATTTGTGTTATTATTTACCATATATAAAAAATTAAAGAGATTGAACCGAAAATCTATTAGTTAATTAATCAATAAATTTATCTCACTCTTAAACAACGTTTTATTACTTTACTTAGGTGAACCCTGAAGTCATTTTTGATTTTTTATTCGACGAGTGCTCAGGAGTGCTGTCATAGTTGCCAACCTAATGCTTTAAGCACTAGATTTAATGCGTTTTGAAAATTAAAGTTGCATTCATATGTGTATGTAATAATAGCAATAAATCCACAAAAATTAATCTACCTGTTCACACATGCGAGATTAGCTGCAAAATTGGCAATCCAGACTGTCGAGGCTGTGTAGACTCTTTTGAAAGCTCCTTTTAATGATTTTTTTTTTTTTTTTTTATTTGTGTAACTATTATTAACGATATGAAGAATTAACAAAGAGAAGTATTAGTTAATTTAATTTGCTGCTAATATTAGACAGCTGGAGGAAATCCGTAATTCGAAATTCGATATCAAACCTCCCACTAAAAACACAGATTTTTTCGGTCTGTACTTATTAAACTTTTTTCTATATTGTTGCTATTTGTATGTTTATATGTACTTATATATTTAAGTGGACAAATAATGGGTTTGTGAAAATCTATTTGTAACAAAGCAACAAGATGCACACCACAAGGAGGAGTTCGACCAAACACCTAAAACGTGTGCAATAGCTTAATACATTGAATATGAATATGAATTTAAAATATGTGCAATAATTAATTACAGAAGTAGTTCTTTAAAATAGTATTTCGCTCGTCACTCGTCGCTGCTGACTTCTCAACATATCTAAATGAAGCCATTAAAATCGGAGAGTAGTAACTCCTGTAGAGCCATTGGAGGTGTATTCATTTAGCATATGGGGCTTTAATGTGCTACATATTGCACATTTTTGGAGAAGTTTAATAGTTATTTATCAATATTCAAATGTTTGTTAACACATTTTGTGGTTCCCTGCTTATTTTTTTCGATGTTGCCACAAAATTATACATTTTGTCAAAGAAGTACCGGGAATTGTTGAATAAGACGCAAAATAATCGTTTAATCATCAAAATTTATTTTGTCTCCTTCAAAATAGGCTCCATTCGAAGCAATACGCATATGCCAACGATTAGTCCAGTCATAAAACGCGTTTGAATATATTTTCTTCAGCTCCTTCAGCGAATTCTCCTTAATGGCCTCTATCGACTCAAAATGACGTCCGCGAAGGGGTAATTTAAGTTTAAGGGAAAATTAAAGTTAATGGAAAAGGAAAAAGTCACAGGGGCTAAAACCGGTGAATACGGTGGTTATTCAATGATATTTGTAGCGTTTTTGCTAAAAAAATTGTTCCCAATATGAGCCTTGTGAGACGGTGCGTTATCACGGCGAAAGATCCATGAGTTTTCTTTCCACAAATTGGGCCGTTTCCTAGGCACATTCTCTCCCAAACGTCGCATAACTTCCAAATAACATCCTTCATTTACCGTAAAACCATTTGGAACGAATTCAGAGTACACAACACCATGATAATCAAAGAACACTAGAAGCATAACTCACTTTTAACCGACTTTTACATTACTTTTAACCGCCTGTTGACTGGTTTGCATGTCAAACTCATATACCCACGCCTTATCACCTGTTATGATGCGCTGGAAAAATGTCCGAATTCACTTGCTCAAGTATGTCTTCAGCCATCTTCTTCCGATGAATTTTTTAAAGAAATTCAACTCTCTCTCTCATGCCCAATTGATAATGTAAAATGTTGCAAATTGAATCGTGAGACACGCTAAGGTCACGAGCCACCTCCCTCAAACTTAAATGATGGTTTTTCAGCACCACTTCTTTGACTTTGTCGACGTTTTCATCCGTTGAAGAAGTTGATGGACGACCAGATAGGGGCAAATCTACCTCGACTTCTCGCCCCTCTGCAAAAGCCTTATACTCTTTGTAGACCTGTGTTTTTGATAAAGCACACTCGCCATAGGCTTTCTGCAATAAAATTTAAGACAAATTCTTTGTTCGATATTTTTATCCATATTGAAAATCGCAGAGCAGTTAATTGACAGATCACGCTCAAACTCTGCGAAACTGTAGAGAACAATTGTACCAACATTCCAGCAAGAAAATTTTGGACAAATCTGCAGCCCGTGCTATTTAAATGAACAATCCCCGATATTTTTTTGACAGAATGGCTATTACATAACATAACTGGTTTTCAGTAACTTTTTTTGTGTAAACACAAATTGTTATGAAAAAAAGTTATCTTTGATTAAAATAATTATGATTTTAGTGAGGCAGAACATTTTTTCCCCAATTTCGGTGCGTTTTGAAATTCAAAAATTTGGCAGGTCCGAGTTCTGTGCCTCTTCGTTTGTTTTGATGTTTTCTTTATTTCTTTATGCTACTTGGTCATTCGGCTTCGTACCGTTTTCAATTTCGCACAAAATATTCTAGACGTACGTTGGCAAATTGACAGGAACGAGTTTTTAAAAGTGTGGATTTATCATTTACTAACTAAATAAATAAAAGATAAATTAATTCGTAATTTCATCATGAACTTACTAGAACTACCAGAATGTATGCTTATGGAGATATTTGAGTTCCTTACCTATGAAGAGGTATCTAAGAACCGTTTGGTAAGATTGTGTTACGAGAAACTGTTGCAAATATGCTTCCTAACGGCACTGTTTACATGAATTTCAATAATAGGTTTGCAGGAGAATAAATCAAATATGCCAACAAGTATTAAATGGAGGTTTCAGTCGAGCTGTCCGCCAGCATGGCACCATCTTTAAACGGATTAAATCCATGCTCCCACGTAGAGAATCGGAGCGACGGTGAGTTCAAGAATGTGTGAAAAAATTGAATTGTTTTATAGTAATACATTTTTTACTCAGGAATCACAGTTTGGCGCGTCATGCAGATATTCTCACATCTATCGAGACACGTATTTCCATGCTATCCATGACATATTGCAAGTACATAGATCTGAATTTTTGTTGTTTCATACCGGGGCGTGTGTTAGACGAAATTTTTCGTATTCTCGCACTAGTGTCAAAAACTCGTAAAACTCTTCGACCACACGAAGTTCTTCAAGAGCTTCGTGATATATCGTCCATGGCTATAGAGCACTTTGATGAAAAAATAGCAAACCTTCTTAAATCCTATGTGGATGCTAGTGGTAGCAGGTCGAATGCCAGTGGAATTGATAATAAACGCATTACGCCGGCAAGCTCAGGTTTAGGGAGCATTAGCTTCAGTGTTCAACCAAGTAGCTCAAGTATGTGGGCACAATCGTCTAGCACATCCACATCAAAAATCTGGACACCGCCAACACGAGCGGCGCCAGTGAAACTTGCTTGCAATACTTGCAATGACTCTGCTTGTGAAGCTATTCTGAACCGGATGGCCGCTATTATAAATATGAAATCACCACATTCAGACAGTTCAGATTCCACTGACTGGGATTCCTTGTATACGGCAGTTGGGTGTTGCGGTGCTAAAACTACAGATGTTTGCCGCAAAAATGATGCCCAACAACGCAGCAATGGATGTGCAGAGGCTAGAGCTACTATGGTCAAGTACAAGAAACTTGAGTTGGAATACAAAAATGGAGTACAAAGGGTGTGTGCGCAACTTGCGTAATTCTTACTATTTTTTATAATTGAATAAATATTCCAGATGAACCGGATGCAGCAAATACAAGTGCAACAGTCACGTCGTTTGCAACAATCTATGAACACTATTACAATTATGAGCACTCAAATCACAGAACTTAAAAAACGTTTGGAGGATTTAGATGCAAAGAATCGTGAAATATCTGCAAATATCAAACAGATTAACCCATCCTCAGGAGAAGCCACTAATGCAACACCAGCATCTGGTGCTATTACTTCTGCAGACGTAGATGATGACGGACTTGAAGATACTGATAAGGCAGAAGGACCCTCAGCTGCCAAAAAACGGCGTTGCGAAGGAAGATCGACAGGGCGAAAGAGAAAGTCTGATTCAGATGAAGAGCTTTAAATTGGATTGAAGATTACGGAGAAATTAAAAATGTCATAAATGAATCAAAGGTATTAATCCGTGTTTGCATTACCTACTCTGCAGCAGCAATATCAACGAAAGCATTGCTCTGCTCTCGCTACTGCTTTGAACTTGAACAGATGAGTAGTGGAGTAACTGTTTTGCTCCGCTCCAAGCAAAGTTTCTAGTAGCTTAGAGGCATAGCCAAACAAATTTTAAGTGCATATGGACTCGAACTACAGCTGCTGCTCTTGCTTCTGTTGCTCCCTACTACTTCCATAGTTGCTATTTAGCCACTGTACGTTTTTTTTTTTTGTTGTACGCCTTTTTTATGAATTTTTGCGATGCCAGATTAAAAATATAACCGACAAACTATGTAATGCAGATTGTTGGGATGGTTGAATGCAACTTAAAATAATTTTTTTTTTTGTAGTTCTTGAAGCCTCCAACATTGTATGTTAACATAATTCCATACGTGACGGACTCATTTTAGCGGACATATCGCTAATAATTTGGAATACATATAGCGCTAAATCACATTCTACCGCATATCATATGTAAATGTATGTGAGTACATATATTCGCAAACTAGCGAAGGAATATTTCATACTTCAGAGTCTGATTTGAATATTTTTATTTTGAGTATGGCTTGATGGGAGAAGATATTAAGTATTGATCAAGCAAGAACTGTGTGTGTAAATGCAAACAAGCGGGATGTTTCCAGGAATACACCAAGTGATTAATATTTACTTTCTTTTTTAAAACATGAAAGTGCGGACAGGCAACAGAAATCTAATATTTTATTGCTCTCTTTCCCTCACCGATATTTCAATTGTCTTGATACTTTTTCCATTTTTATATACATATTTGGGCAGGTAACAGCTGCACTAATTACCTCATAATTTGTAAAGACCAAAAAACCTTTAGGTTTTTCCAGTGTAACTCTAGCCCGTATATTCGAGAGTTGCAATGCTTTGTTCTTGTTGCGTTATCACTCGCCTACCGACAAAATTCGTGAAAATGGGAAAAGGTTCCAAAAAGCATTGAATTATCGGCGAGAATTTAGATTTCTCTAGTCTGTATTTACTTTCGTGTCTCAAAAGGGAGCTTTCATATTATTTACTTGATATTCCTGGAAATATCCGGCTTGTTTGCATCTATACACTGTTGCTGCTTGCTCAATATTTTATGGCTCCTACTCAAAATTAAAAACAAAAATATTCAAATAAAACTCTGACGCACAAATATTCCTTTATGCGTTGGCGCATATATGTAAGTAGATTAATTTACATATGAAATGGCGTAGAATGTGATGTAGCGCCATATCCCAAATTACAGACACATATTATTAATTTATATCGTAAAAAAAATGTTCAAGATATCAATAGAGTAGTCCGTCCTACCTGGATTTTTTTTTAACCTAAAAAGTTGTAGTCTTTAGGAATTATAAAAATCATAATTTTCCAAACCAAAAAAAAAAAGAATAGTGACCAAATAGTAGCAGTAGCTGGCGCATAAATGAATCATTTCGCAAGCAGCGCTCCGGCCCATTTCAAGTTTTCTGCTACTACTCCAACTACAGAGAGCACTTAAACATTTGTTTGACAATTTCTCTGAGATACTAGCAGTTACGAAACGCATTTTGGAGCGGACCAAACCAGCTGATACCGCATTTGTGCTATCTGTCCACTACTCATCTGTTCAAGTTCAGAGCAGTAGCGAACGCTAAAATTAAAACTAGGAAATAGCGGCGTAATTTCAATCCCTGATATTAACTCACTTTAACCAATGGTTAACAAAAACAATGGTAATCGCTGGATTAAAGTTGGCTGACTTCCTAAACACATATTACTTTTCGTATTTCTGCGTATACTCAAACTGATTTACTTTGCGACGCATCATAGCAGCCATGCCTCTAAGAAGTCAGCGAATCTAAAAAAAATGTATACTTATTTTCGTTGTAAGAATTTATACAGCCTATTTCTATAGATTAGTTTGTACAAAAAATAGTCGGTTATTTGATTTAGGATGAAAGCCGACTGAAGTGGTACAAACGCGAAACTCTTACATTATGGGAAATATTTGTAAATACCTAGCAGCTACATATGTATTTTGTATCCTTGTTTAAATAAATCGACTTATGCCTGTACTGTTTTTATTTTTTTATTAGTAAACAAGTCTGGACCTTGTCATATTACGCCCTTTCGATCAATAATCGTAGACTATTTCAAATAAATCTAAAACGATTCTAGCATGAAGCTTCGTCATCAAATTTTAATCTACTAGCTTTCGTTCGATGAAAAAATAAAGTAATTTTAAACTAAATATGTTCGTTCATACAAGAATGAAAAACGGAAACTTGGGTTGCACACATTGTGAGCATTAGCGAAACTAGTAGACAATTTAAGACAAAGGGCGATATTAATAAATAAGTCCTTTGCGACTTATATTGTTTGGAAATAGTGTCTAGCTATTTTGATACAAAAATTGCGAAAACAGGCATTTAGTGCTTCTTGCTCTTGCCATAGCGTTCATACTTGCTCTTCGAGGAATGCCACAGTGCCAATGGAATCGCCAATGACGGCAATGTCATTATAGCGAAAGCAACCCAATCAAAAAAGTGTGATGAGAAGCGTTTGTTGAATTCGCCAAGATTGATGATACCACCCTCTCCAGGTTCAGAGCTCACTGCCAATTGTAACTAAAAGTAAAATTCGATTATTCTGTCCTACTATCTGTAACGCAATCATTTACCTTTTCAGCTTCCTCAACAGGCTTGTATGAAACTTCAGCGGCAGTAAAATTAAAGTATCCATAAGATTTCGGACGCACCACTAAAACATGGGTGTAGTTGGCTTGTGGAGCGATACGTTCAACAGTCGCTGTAGGTTGACCTCCAACTAGATCGAAGGCTTCTGGGGGGAAACCACTATCAACCAATTTTACATTGGTGGCGGCGCCATTGCCAACGTTGTAGATTGTGTATCGCACCAACAGATCACTCTGTTCCACCAGATACTTGTTTAGAATTTGTTTCGAAACTAGCAAACGGGCGCTGGTCTCTTCATCCGAGAGACAAATATTTGATGTGGCCAGTAAAATTAAACAAACTAAGAATGACTTGAACATTCTGTAAATTAAAAATTTAAATTTATATTAATTCAATTATAATCGGCAAAAATTAAATGCGGTGTATGAAAGTTTAACTTTAGTTGACGTGGATGCAGAAGCTTCCCAGACAAAATAAAACTAAAGCTATATTAATCATTAATATTGATTTTTGTTCTCTTAAAAAATACGTCTTATCGATTTAACTCACATGAAAAATTGTAGGTAAAATCTCAGCTAAAATCACTAAAATACTAATAATTTTCGCACCGCAAACGAACTAACTTTCCAAAAACGCGAAGAAATGGTAGGAAAGAATTTACGAACTATGTGACGTGTAAACTTCGTGTCTATGAAATGTCATAACTACCAGCGACATCTAGCGCATCACTCTCTCACATGACTATCGCACTGAAATAATAGATGGTACTTCAGTAAAACAATGAACTGCATTTTTTTCAGAACTGGAAATTAATTAATCTGTTTCATAGCTCATTTACTATTATTGTCCTATTCTCATAGAGTGAAATACAAGTAATTAATACTATAATTACATGTATTATACAATATTAAGAATGTGCATAAATATGTTGTCATGTTCCGATATGATCCTTGCAATTGTCTGTATTCAGTTTCAGCAAGAACGATAGAATTCAGGATGAACACAAGAATGATAGAATACGCAATTCCCCTTGAGATTAATCAATTAAACAGGATCACGTATTCGAAAAATAGCAAACGGGCGCTGAAAAAAAAGATCAAGAAAAATAATTTCTGGTTGTCACGTCGTGCTTTTAACACAAAGTTTGATGTTGTGTAATGTTACAAGAAAAGAGTAAGTAACAAAAAGTGCTTATATATAATAATAATTTGTGGTATGAAAATGAAAAAATAAGAATGAAATTTAAGCAAACTAAAAATTTCATTTTCTGAAATTTCAGTACAAATACGTTGACCGATTACGTGATCTTTATTCATTGGTTCATGAAAAAGTTGTCTATCGTGCACAACGTGCTTCAGTTTAGCACTGCTTGAAATTGCTCGCGTCCCGCCCATTAAAACTTCTCAGTGAGAATACACTGCACTGAATTCTGTTAAGATTTGTCTCTCTGTCGCGTTGGATGTGGTGACATCTTCACCGTTCGACTTGATTTTTGACAATTCACACTATTCACAGCCCATGAGATATCTCAATACTTAAATTTGATCTGCGCAAGCACTCTCTCCTAAATTTTTTGATTTGGCATGTCTGAACACATCCTTAAATTCCTATGTTATCGATAGATTTTTTGTTTATTGAGAATTCACAATGGTTTGTTTACAATACGTAAGAGCACCTGTAGTTTCTAATTGCGTCTCTAACACGAATTTAAGTGTAATTTAAATAAAAACCAGTTACAAAGTCAAATATATAGATTCAGGTAAAGAAATATTTTGGTAGGAAAGTAGTTTGCTAATATTTAAATAAAGCTTTAAGTCCTAAATTAATAATCAAATTTCGCGCTATTTGAGATGACACGACTCGACGTGGTACGACCTTGATTGACCTTGCATGCGTGTATTATCAGTTATTTGCCTAGTCTAGCGTAGTCAGTTTTTGGTATTCAAGTGTTGTGGACATAAATACGTTGTCTAATATTAGTATCGAACCCCTGCTGACTTGCGGAAAATATAATTTCGTCAATATGTCAAACATTTCTGTAGTTGATACAAAACCATATGAGGGACAAAAGCCCGGCACCAGCGGATTACGCAAAAAAGTACAAATTTCTTTTAATTTTTTAACTTTGTGGTTGATTGTCAGGTGGAATATATAAACTTTTTCTTTTGTACAAAAAATTTTAAAGGTAAAAGTTTTCACTCAACAAAATTATACTGAAAACTTCGTTCAGTGCATATTGGACGCCAATGGTGCAGCACTGGTGGGTGCTACACTCGTAGTGGGTGGTGACGGCCGCTACTATTGTAAGGAGGCAGCGGAGCTCATTATCCGTATATGTGCTGCAAATGGGGTGAGTTTTGATTAATTTGTGTACATATATCGCAAATAAGTATTCCAAAGTGCTTTATAATATACATAATTGATATGACGTTTTATACCGATTAGGTTGGAAAATTGCTTGTGGGACAAAATGGCATCCTCTCCACTCCGGCAGTTTCAAGTTTGATTCGTCATAATAAAGCATTAGGTAAATAATATTATTTTACACAAAACAACAAAAAGAGAACAAGAACCAGACCATCCAATTTCTACGTAAAATCGCTCTATAGTTTTTGAGATAACACCAAAGAACGATATCTGGATTCTCTTTTAATCAAGTTTTGTTAACGAGTCAGAGGTAGTCAGGCCTGAAAAAATGATGACTTGCAATAATTTCTTTTTGCCACAATTGCTTTATTTTACTAAAATAAAAACATAGCATTAATACATCAATTTTCGACTTGACTTAGCAAAATTTCAACAAAAAAAAAATGAATAATTGTAAAAGTTATCGCTGTTTGTGTGGAGCCCGTTTCCCTTGCGGTGATCATCAGAAATCCTTGGAGATTTATCTAAAATCAATCGCACAAGAGAAATTGGTTTTATTAATAGATAATCTTGTACCTGATCGAAGCTTTTTTTCAAAATTAACAATATGGCGGCGTGAGGAAATATTTTTCAGATTTTCGAGAAAAAAACCGACAGTTAATTCGTTAAAAAAAAACCAAAATTTTAAATAAAAATTCCTTAGATCAGCCACGAGTTTTCTATGTTTTTCAAAAGCAGTATAAATTTTATTGAAATCTACCAAGCAATTTTTAAGTTAGAGTGATCACCAGTTCAAAAAACATAGTTTTGAGAAAAACGCATTTAACAATGTGCAACAAAAAATATTATCCAGCATTTGTACTGCCTAGAAATTGTAAATATATATAGTAGCGTATATATAGGGGATATATATATTTAGGTATACTTACATATATATACATCAGAATGGACATTCATAACAATAAAACCCGAGAAGTCGGTTGCTTGCAGCTGCTACTAGCTACTTGCTCTCGTACACTCCGGAGCGTCCTTTGTTAATTGTTGAATAACTCGAAAAGAATTTGTCGGATGCACTTCAAATTTTCACACAATATTTTTAAGATATTATACTTTAAGAAAATGCAAAAAAATCCAATTTTTTCTAAAATCTGACTACCCCTAACCACTTAAGCCAGTGACATATCAAATTAAAGCTAATTGAATAACCGATTTTATAATTAAAAACCACAAATTTTTTACTCTCACCGGAACAAACAATTCGCCAAACAATTATGTCGTATGTTTATTCAACATAGAAATTGGGCGGTCTGGATTCCTGAAGAAAATCATTAGTTATTTGTAAAGTTATTATTTTAACTTTTACACTTGCTTTAGGGAGTGTGTATATATATAAGTAGGTCCCCAAATAAAAATGTATATATACGAAGGCATATACATATAAATACATATATATGTACATATGTGTACGAGTTAGACAAGATTTAAAATGCCTAAAGTTACAGAAATTGTAATCTTAACCTTTTTTCATGTAATATTGGATTTGTTTACACTTATGCATATACATACATATATACCACATATACATTTGAAACAAAATGAAAAATATTCCTTATCTGGCATGTAAGCAAACTTACAGGTGCATCTCTGAATGTCAACGGAGACCCAGATAAGGGAAATCATTTCGCAAATACGATAGTCGTTTCCAAAGTGAAATGAAATTATTTTTAGTTTTAAATAGTATTAGTATTAAACATACATACTTACCCGTGTAATAAATACACATTGAATTGTTTTAGGCGGAATTGTGCTGACTGCATCCCATAACCCTGGCGGTCCCGAAAACGATTTCGGCATTAAGTTCAATTGCGAAAATGGTGGACCCGCACCAGATGCTGTAACAAACAACATCTACCAACTTTCCACTGCCATCAAGGAGTACAAAATAGTCAATGCCTTGGGAATTGACATTAGTAAAATCGATGTCAACAAATACGAAATCAATGGTAAACCTTTCGTTGTTGAAGTCATCGACTCGGTAGCCCACTATGTTGCCCATATGAAAGAGATTTTCGACTTTGCGAAGTTACGCGACTTTGTTAGTGGGAAGGCATCTGGTAAGGCTCTTAAAATGCGCATCGATTCGCTGAATGGTGTGACGGGCTCATATGTGCGTGAAATCTTTCTGAACTGCTTGGGTGCAACAGAGAACTCTGTAGTTCATACTACACCACTGCCCGATTTCGGCGGCTTGCATCCCGATCCAAATCTAACATATGCTAAGGACTTAGTGCAAGCGGTGGCGCAAGGAGACTACGATATCGGTGCTGCGTTTGACGGTGACGGAGTAAGTAAACGTAGGAAACGAGTTTTACGTGAGCCAGTTGATTTTATATTGTTTTTCTTTATTGTGCCGTTTATAGGACCGCAACATGATAATCGGGCATCGTGCGTTCTTTGTGACACCCAGCGATTCCTTGGCCGTTATCGCAAACAACTTGGAATGTATTCCTTACTTCAAGAAAAATGGTGTACAAGGCTTTGCTAGAAGTATGCCCACAGCTTCTGCTGTTGATTTGGTTGGCAAGAAACTGGGAAAAGAGGTATTTGAAGTGCCAACCGGCTGGAAATATTTCGGTAATCTTATGGATGCTGGACGTCTGTGCTTATGCGGTGAGGAAAGTTTCGGTACTGGATCCAATCATATACGTGAAAAGGATGGCATTTGGGCAGTTTTAGCCTGGCTTTCGATTATGGAACACCTCGGCAAAGGTATTGAAGATATTCTCAAAGATCATTGGGCTACGTACGGGCGTAATTATTTTACACGCTACGACTATGAGGAATGCGAATTAGACCCTTGCAATGAGATGATTGCAACTATGGAGAAAAATATCACAGATCCCGCATTTGTGGGAAAGAGCTTTTCGAGCGGTGGCAAAACATATAAAGTGAAGGTCGCTGATAATTTTAGTTATACTGATCCTGTAGATCATTCTGTCGCTACAAAACAGGGCTTGCGAATTGTCTTTGAGGATGGCAGTCGAATTGTGATTCGCTTAAGTGGTACTGGCAGTTCAGGCGCTACTGTACGGTGAGTGCTCGAAATGTTTTGTATGAATATTTTATATGAAATATAATACTTTCACAAATAATTGCAGTTTGTACATTGACTCTTATGAGAAGGATAACGTACTCGGACTGGCTAGTGAAATGCTGAAACCTCTCATAGATATCGCTTTGGAGATTTCACAGCTGCCGAAGTTTACTGGACGCAATGCACCTACTGTTATTACATAAGCGCTTAAACAATAACAAAACTTACTTCGTTTACAAAAACCTTGCCTGGAAAGTGTTTTAATGGTTAATAGTTTTTGCCCTAAGAACTAATTCATTACAAAATCAATTGCCATTTAATTTTTTAAATTAGTATCATATATTTTTTGTTAATAAAAACAGTTATAAATAATACTTAAGTTTTATTGCTTACAGATAAATATTCAAATTGGTTTACTATAATTGCTGGACAGCTTTCTGACAAAACAGTTCGTGGCAACTTAGCTAGTCTAATAAACATCTCAAGAAAATGCAACGCAGTTGTCGCCTCCGTACATAATTCATTTTTTGTGCTAGAAAATTAAACATTTTTTTTATTGCTACATATTAAAGTTTGCTTAGAGCTTATTTACCTGATGCTCGACTCAGCTATCACAGTGGCGTATTGGCAAAGATAAGTTAAGTACAACAGCTTAACGTCTTTATGGAACTGTTGCAAAACAGTAATTAGTCCAACCAGAAACGGTGCTCCGTCTATGTTATCTTTGGTATTTTTTGCCAGTAGACTATTCGTGCAGACAGTAAATTGCAGACGTGGCAGGTGCGCTATTGTAAATAAGAATAGAAAGAGTGCCACGTGATGTGTACTATTGGTTTTAAGAAAAACTTGTTCGAGTGGTTCGTACGAGCCCGTAAATGCTAGGTACTCATTAAATTCTACGAGCAATTGGCTGCCACGTTCTGAGTCGATGAATTTCGTATAGACAGCTGGCCGCTCCAATTCATTCAATAACGCTCTGTAACATTTTTAAAATAAAGTTAAATTTGAGTGTCGAATAAGGCGAGATAATGGGATAATTCAAGTAAGATGAAGCTGTTAAAGAGTTCAGAGAACAATAATGGATACCGAAGTTATTAATCAAGGTTTAGCCGCAACCAGGATTGCGATCACTAAAAAATATACGCTGTTTAAACTTTTTTATTTGGTATTTACCTGTTGAAGGTTTCCAATGCCGATTCTAAATTTTTCGAATTGCATTTGCTGCTTCTGTTCAATTCAAATACCAACTGTTGGCGCAATATTTGCTTATGACCCAAATTTTGTATCCATTCCAATAGAGTAGGCCACACTTTCACCCACCGACTATGGTAGTTGAAGTAAAATTTGGATGGATTTGCTGCACTCGTTCCCGGAAATTGTTTGGATTCCAATTCTGTACTTAGACTTTTTAGTGCTTCCACCCACATGTTATCATTGGCTAAATTCTTTTGCATCTTGTCCAGATTGCGTTTCAGGTCAGCCGCAAACATATATGAGTATAGACGATCCAAGCCCACCAATCCTGCCGGTCCAATTGCTTCACGTACTTTGCTGAAGAAGCTTGCGTTTAGTACCTCTTTGTGTGGCGCGCGCTTCTCATACCAAGCTGCTTTGAGTTCTAGAAATATTGTTTGCTTAGGGTCAGTGCACTGGAGTATTTCGTGTGCCAAACGACCGATGAAATTGTTTGATTTCGAAGTGTCACCTTGCAAAGGTGGAAAACATGGTATGGGTATAGTTTGGCTTTGGTAGCGTGACTGCCAATCTTGTATTTTGTTGCGCAAGAACGCATTGCATTCTCTCTCTACGTTGTAGTTAATAATACGTGTTATTTCTTCTTGCAAAATCTTCAAGCCATGAATCTTCAAATAGTCCTGTATATACTCAAAGGAGCGCCTATATCCATCCATGATTTTGGCTAAGGCCTGCAACTTCGCTTCCAGTTCAGCCGTTGGCTGTTGCTTCGCTTTATTTGTTTTCGTGAAAATCAGTCCTATATTGAGCGCGTTTGCGAGGTGTCGCACAACTTCTTTGCGAATACCATCCTCAAGTAGTTGTTTGGGATCTAGTTCAATTACACCCACCAGCGTCTTTTTCATCATTAGTATGCCTTCGGAGAAAATCGCAATTGAATGCGTTAGCTTTGCAACTGTATAGCGATCATCAAATTGGGCGTATTCTTTCAGTTTGTCTTTTTCGAGGCGCGTTGGTATTTCGTGCAGCACCTCTGTTTGTAAATGTATGATGCGTGCCAGGATGCTGAACATTGTTTCTGGAATGATCTGCAGTACCTTGCGCATATAATTCGCAAGCTCGGTGCTGTAGTAGTTTGAAACCGATACTAAGTCTTCGCTATGTGCCTGATTTATACGCAATAGTGGAATTTCGAGTGCGCTCGCTAGCTTAAGGAATGCTGCACGCAGGCGTATTACCGACTTTGGGTTCTTTTTAATGCTTTCCTGCATGATCACGGTAAAATCTCGATCAAGCAAACGCCAGGCATAACTCAAATCGCTTATCAGTTGCATATTGATAAGGATGTCCTCCTTGACGTTAATGACCTGGAAGAAAGTGCAATAGATTTACGGAAAAAACAGATTCTCAATTGTTTATCTACGCACCTGTATCATGCGGTGCAAAAACTCACGAGTTTCATGCAGATACTGCTTTACTTGCATATTCGCTTGCAAATTGTGGAACTCCTCCACCTCTTCAAGAGCCTGGATTAACTGAATTAGTGTTCGCCCTGAGACATTGGCATTTTTTTCGTTGAGTTTTTGAACTTCATTAGATATTTCACTGAACCACAACTTCAACTGTGGGTTATTCTCTATTTTTGACAGAGGACGCGAGCCACCGAATGCCTCGCTTAGCTCGTTCAGGCGATCCAGTGCCTCACGTTTGAATTGTGACCAGCGTTCGTTTTTCGCGCTTATTAAATTACGCAATATATCTTTGACAACCAACTCTAACTGACTGCAGTCTAGCAAAAGTTCTAATAACTGTTCACTTTGATAGTCTAACTCAGTACAAACCAACCGCTCAAGCTGCTGAGCCTTTTGTGAGCTTTGAGAAAATTCTAGTACAGCTTTGGAGGTGTGGGTGAAATACCAACGCAGCAAAACATTGCATTGCCGCATTAAGGGAAGAATTTTTGTAATATTTTGTAACACAAAATCATCAGTTAGTACACCAACTCTTAAAATTTCTTGGGTCTGTTTTAGAGTTTTGCTCATTTTCTCTCTATGGAGCAAACAAAAGCCTTTAACGCCTGTATCCACTACTGGTGCCAAAGCTGCTTTCGCCGCCTTAAATTCATCCCACGCATCAATCAGGTTAATGGTTAAGCCCATATATACCGATACAACCCAGTTATCGGCGTAGAATTTGTCGACGATTTCACGCATTTGCGCCACTTGGGCGTGTAAAGTTTGTGGTGTAAAGAAAAGGCATATAAAAAGCATAGTTGCTTGTGTGGAAAGTGCGGTGGACCGGTGATCGGGATGTGGGTAAATGGACAATTGATTGTAAAGGTCGTCGCATCGCAAACGACCGATTACCATATCAATAAAGGTTTTATCAAACGTAAAACGGGAGAAGTAAGCAACTGGATATTGAGCTGGTGAGGTTTGCTTTGCGTTGGAGTGAGCTCCTACAGTATTTGCCTCAAACCCTGTTGAGCGTAGCAGCATACAAACGTCGTCAATATTACTATCTCCTTGCGCTTTTGCAGCACTATATCGGTAATATGATATTAAAAGGCGCTCGCGTATGATGCCCGGAATGTGATAATCCAGAAGCAAAAGCATTGTGCCAAACAAATACAAAGCTTCACACTAAAATTGAAGGTGAAAAAGTGTAGGATGATGGTCATATCGATAACTGAAGCTACATGAATTACCAACAATTGCTTTCCCTCACCGTCTTGCAACACAGATTCCAGCGTTTGCTGAATATAGTAGCCTCGATTTAATTCATCAATGAATTGGTTAAGATCTACAGCGTATTGATGAGTGCTCTCAAAAGCCAAGTAAAATCGTGTCAATAAATCCAGATAATTTTCGCGTATTTCATCGTCTAAATCTTGCAATTCCTTAATAAAAAGGGAAGTACCAAGCAAAATGCAGAGTCATATTATGTGTGAGGCTTTCAAATTAATTATAAAATTATCGTATTGTGCTTACCGGACTTTCCTCAATTTTTTTCTCCTGCGCCTCTGCTACTTTCAAGTAACTGAAGTCTAATATAATATCGGAATACTTTTGAAGATCACTTTTAGATTCTAGACTGAATATCAAGCTTTGTTTTACTTTCTGGTATTGATTTAATTAGACTTGTATCTTACCGATAAATCTCCGGTATGTAATCCTTGAGGCGTAGTATTTCTGCAATTATGGCATTGCCCACAGATACGATATGTAGTAAACTTTGCCCACAAGCATTATTTTCAGCTAGAAACTCTGCCATTTTCTCCCTTAAAAACCAATGAAAACACGCAACATAAATCCCTAGATGATACTAAAATACGTTTGTTATTTGGGAAAAATTTTCACTGTCAATGAAATTTCAATACATGTTGACATTAACGCCATAGATAATATTAACGCCCTCGCCCATAGATAATCCCTCTCCTATTGGTCATGGGAGAATTGGTGCCAAATTGTTGAATATCTTTCCATTATTTTGACATCTACGAATTCTCTGAATTTATCATTACTTTTTCACATTTTCTTTACAAATAAAGAAAAAAGGAAAATCCAAAAAGAGGCGAATTCACACATTGCAAAAACAAATGACATGTAAATGTTGTTGTTGCTTTAGCCGTCACCTTTGGATTCGCCTATGTACAAAAAATGTTTATTAACTCGTAATTCGTAAATGGACTTTGTTAAGTACTATTACTACTTAACTAACTTTTACCTTTCTGGTTCATGCTTGATAGTCTAGTTTATAATTAGAATTTAATTGTGAAAGTAGAAAGTGATACTGTTATGGCTTCTTATCAAGGATATAATGAGATTCGTCTAGAGAAGCGGGGCAAAACTTTGTTGGTAACCTTTGACAATCCAAATAAACGTAATAGCCTTAATAGGAACGGATATAAGGAACTCGGTAGGATGTTGCGAGAAGTAGCCAAGGACGACGACGTGACAATTGTGGTTTTCACTGGGAATGGAGATTTTTTTACAGCCGGAAATGATTTATCTCACTCTGCGCTTTCTTCGTCCGACATTGAAGAGTACGTCAAAGAATCAATTAATATATTAAAAGAAATGATAAGTGCTTTAATTGATTGTCCTAAAGCAACTTTGGCGCTAGTAAATGGACCATGTATTGGTATTGGAGCCACATTAACAGCGCTATGTGACATAGCGTGGTGCTCATCAACAGTAAGAACTTAAGTATTCGATCATTAATGCCTTAAGTTTTGTCGTTTAAATTTGTAGGCATATTTTTTAACGCCCTTTACCAAATTGGGTATTGTGCCGGAAGCTTGTTCATCTTACTTGTTTCCATTTATACTCGGTCGCTCCAAAGCAAACGAGATGTTATTGATGTCACAAAAAATAACCGCTCAGGAGGCTTACCATTATAACTTTGTATCTAAAGTATACGAGCCCGCTGAATTGGATGCGATTATTTGGCCAAAGATACAGGAGTTTTCTGAGTTACCTCCGGATTCATTGCGAATTTCTAAATCACTTGTGCGAATGCATGAACGAGATGCGTTATATCGAGCGATGATTGCTGAAAACGATGAACTTTACCAACGATTTTTCACAGAAGAGTTTACGAATGCCTTGATAACTTTCGCTACACGAAAAAACAAATCTAAATTGTGATAGCAATAAACTTAATAAATATATGTACATATTTACGAAAGGAAATGTAGCCTAAAATAGTCGAACTTATTCCAGATATTTTAAATTGTCATAATTCTATAAACGGTACGAGAATGTTAGAATTCCCCTTGTAAACGGCGTTTTTCAAATACTGAGGTAAACGCCACATCCCTTTTGTCAAGTATAAACTACAATTTTAGAATACCACGGACACTATTTAGTAGAGGTACACTATGTATTATAGGTAAATAAAGTAAAAGCGTATCGTATGTTGAATTATATATGTATATTCATTTAACTACATTTAAGTAAACATTTTAATTAACGTAAGAGTAAAATATTATATATGTGATTGACGTTTACACCCTTTTGGTGTGTTTGGCGGAGATCCTCCTCCAATTTGTGGCGTGCGTCTTAATGCTGTTCCACAAATGAGGGACCCACAGTTTTAACCCGACTCCGAACGGCAAACACACGGAGATTTGCCATTGCCTGTCGAGGGGCGACCGGTATTAGAAACCAAATTTTTATTTAAGTTTTTCATGCACGGAAACTCGAACCTAAGTACACCCAATGGTAGTCACGTATCAATGCATTCGGCTAAGGCGGCCGTCGTTTTGTACTATTATATTAGTATTATAAATTTAGCATATATTATGATATTTGTATGACTAAAATTAATGCTCCATTTCTAAATTTCATTGTTTTCAATTTTCAATTTAAAACCGTCAAAATAAGGATGCTCTAGAATGTCTTTAGCAGAAATACGATGCACAGGATCATAAATAAGCATTTTCTGAATCAAATCAATGCCTCGTTCATTCAAATTTTTTAACTGGTTGGTAAGCTCATTTGTCGACCAACATGGAAAGGTACTTTTATAATCTGGTAAAGTTGTTACTCCAGGCCACGTTTCTTCAGTTGGTGTCTTTAGAATTTTGAATATCCGGAAAAGTTGGTCAATTTCTGAGTCGCCTTGAAAAAGTGGTTTCCTTGTAGACATTTCAGCGAATATGCAACCAATGGACCAAACGTCCACTGGACAAGAATATCGTTGTGAACCCAATAAAACTTCTGGTGCTCTGTACCAAAGAGTAACAATTTCATGGGTGTAGATGCGAACTGGGATACCAAAAGAACGACCAAGTCCAAAGTCCGCTACCTTTATTACACCCTGCTTATCTATAAGTAAATTTTGAGGCTTAAGATCTCGATGAAGAACTCTACGTCGGTGACAGAATAAAATTGCACTTGTTATTTGATACAAATAACTCCGCACCAACTCAGTTTCCATTAGTTTCCCTGGCGGCAATGTATCCATATATTTCTTTAAGTCCATAGATAAGAATTCAAAGATTAGGTATAACCTGTTTTCTTCCATTAGAACATTTTCCAAACAGACAATGTTTGGATGCTTCAGCTCCATTAGCAGCGATATTTCCCTTATGGCTGTCGATGGTATTCCTTCATCGTCAGACTCCAGCCGGATTTTTTTCATCGCTACTATTTGTCCTGTTACTCGATTGCGGCCCTTATAAACCACGCCGTATGTGCCTTCACCAATCTTTTCAATTTTCTGAAAGTCTTCCATTTTCAACGTCGTGAATAAATTTCTGCGATACGAACTTATGTTTAAAACAATAAACCTGGCTTAAAACAAAAATTAAATAAAATTTTTAATCTGCCAAGACAAATTTCGCGCTTACTCTATTGGAAAATAATGGGAAAACTCATCTTCCATACATGCAACCCTGAATTAAAGGAGCATTCTCAAGGCGAATTTATTACAGGGATGGCATTCACAGATAACTAAAAACATAGAATATTTGGATTCGTTTTGGTTTTGGTTTTCCATCAAGGCAATTTACTTGAGCAGAAAATGATAAACGTAAATAAAGTTGTTGAAGCTTCGAACTTGAATTATCAATTACGTTCAATTTTGATGTATTTTTGTTTGCGTTGCGGCAATGTGTATGTAAATGCAGGTAAGCAAAGGAATACTCACTTCTACTTTCATTTAGATAATATTTCTTCCTATGCGCAGCGCCGGCTACAATTACATGCACGAAATATTATCTCCATCCTTTTTCGCGCTTAACTCAGAATCCGTAATTAAAAAGCGCGATTTCTCATAAAGAGAGATTATAAAATAATCTTAGATAATAACGATACTTTTTGACATACAACCCTGTGTTTTCTCTGTTATCGATAATTATTATTACGAACGTAAGGAGAAACATCAAAATAAAATCTAAATGTAATGTATGCCAGCAAAGAAAACTGGTCTGTAAACATAATTGTAATAAAATTATGTATTCATTTGAGAGAAAAAGCGTGTGTTTTGTCCTCTTATTACTTATTATAAAATGTGATATATGTAGAATATCCCATGCACATTGCTGCCATAGTTTTTTGCAACCTCAGTAAACGTCGCATACGGATTTCCTCCGACTGTTTATTATTAGAAGCCAATTGTATTTTCTTCATATCGTTAATAATAATTAAAGAAACCAAAAACAGCAAAATATTCCACCAAAATAGATTCTATGAAGAAAAATTTCTCAAAGCAGTATTGACAGCTGATTGTCAATTTTGCAGGTAATCTGCCATATGTGAACGGGTAGATTAATTTGGTGGATTTATAGGTGATTAATACATGTGTGAACGTATTATTAAATATGTAAAATATATCTACTTCATGACTTTCGGGTATAGCCGCGCTATAAAAGAAAGCCGTTCCCTTTCGTGATACATATGACAGCTGTGATTATCTCTTTTTAGCTTTACTTAAATGCAACCCTGAGTTTGACACAAGCCAAACGAAAACAATTGTCATTTATTAACTGTATTCAAAAATGTAAAGAAAATTTGCGCGCCTATTTTATTTAATATTTTTGCACAATTAAACATTCTCATACGAAATATTCCACTATTTCAACAAATATGGCAAATATGTGGCATGATAAGCGAACTTATGTAGACGAAAATAAGTTTGTATCGGCGAAATTACACCAGGTACACCCAAGGGTGCATTCCGTTAAAAAGAAGCAAGTTTTTGGCGAACTAAAAAATGTAATTCACAATCAGATTGGCGTTACTCCCCTGAAAGGAGATGTAAAAGAAACTAATTTGTTGCACGCGAATAAAGGCGTCAGATGTAATGACAATGGCGTTACAAACAAAAAATCCTGCTTTCAAAATGAAGGGGGAAATAAATTTACTCTAGATCCCAATGAATTATTCGATTTATTTGATTTCCCAAAATCGTGTTGTACGGAAAGTTGCACTAAAAGCGACGAGGAGATATGGACCGAATATTATGGTGGAGTTGATGAAGTTGCTTTGGTGAAGGTTATGGAGAAAATACGGAGTGGCGGTTCTATATTAGATTTCGATGAGAAATCAAACAGCGACATTGAGGAATTTTACGAGCCGGAGGAAGATTTTAGTAATTTGCTAACAAAATCTATTAAGCCTCATTTGTATTTGGAGGATTATGACGACGGTGATTTTCCGTCATGTGCCGCTGAACTACCTAAATTTGATGTTTTTAATGATATACTTATGAAGTGCTAAATGTAATTGCGAGTAGTTGTTCATAAGTAATATTCCTGAAATTTCATTTATTCATTATTTTGAATTTATGTACATATTCATTTATACTTATTATATAAAATGTGTTATATTCTCAATTCTGTTCATAAATAAACGCTCAATTGGAAATCCGCTAATATTCTTACAAGGCAGTTCGACTCTCTTCGTGATTGAAGAAATATGGCCCGATAGCGGCTCTGTTCCAAAACCCGTACAAAACTACATTTTTTTTGGTTGAAAAGTAGTTGATACGAAGCAACAACCCAAATTGTGTCAAACAGTAAGATTTCGGCTCTCTAAGTTTAGTATTGTAAAATAATCTTTATTTTGAGTCAATCTTTTTTTGCTTGTAAATAGTTTAAGTTAAACTTAGTTTCAAATGGAAAAAAATATATTTTGAGTAATAATATCTTTACATACTCAAGCATATAGTCTATGTCCATGTTAAGCGTAAATAATGTAAAATTCAAATAACCGAATTGTTGCGCATTCGCTTCAGGTTTATAAAAATAGTAACGCTATTAATTATATTATATCAAATTTATTGA
The DNA here is from genome assembly GCF_027943255.1 of Anastrepha obliqua. Classification (NCBI taxonomy): domain Eukaryota; kingdom Metazoa; phylum Arthropoda; class Insecta; order Diptera; family Tephritidae; genus Anastrepha; species Anastrepha obliqua. The sequence continues at coordinate 15,326,357 of NC_072894.1, forward strand.
GTTATTTCTTTTATTAAAGTAATAATTTAGTTGATCTATAGGGAGATTATTATAGAAAAACACTAGAAACAATTTGAAAGCTGAAGCTAAATGGTATAACTATACAATAGAAAGTTAGCCTTTTTTTCTAATATTAGTTTCTAGCTACATACTTTTGCTTTTGCAAGTAACTTTATTTTAAGTGCCATTATAAGAATTACATGTGTACATTTAATTGTATTGTGGTTTGTTGGATTTTATATTATTATTTTCGATGATATCATTAACTTGTGAGTATCCTTTTACACTGCATCACTGAACTGAAATGCTAAACATAACAAAACAGAGATTGAAATAGTTTCGAAAATCACGCGATTAGTATGCACACATATGTATGTACCCAAATGATTGCTTGTTCATGAGAGTCCAAGATCTTTTTATACAAAATAAGACTGAGAATAACTTAAATAACGAGTTGGCTCCTCATAATCCGTCGTAATATGACGCAATAAAAGCGCGAATTTATTTTAATCTATTTTTTGAACGCTACAACACACTGCAACATTGAAGAACTATAAAAGGTAACGTAAGAAAATAAATTTATGATTTTCGTTAACCGATAGGATACACAACGCTAATTTGCAATCTACAAAGTATCCATTTAGTCCCGAACAGTCATCGGTGCATTTAATTAACCATTCTCACATTGATGTCCTTCACAGTTGCCCCAAAAAATGCAATTTCCTACGCCACTGTAGCAGATAAGGAATACCGCTGTTAGAAATATTAAACTGCAGATGGTGCAAGGCTTCCGCTCGAGAAAAAAGCCAATTAAGTAGAGTACAATAAACATAACATGCGTCTCCATAAGCGCCGGATTTGTTGGCTTCGGTATAAGCAATACTGGTAGCAGGCATTGTAGACAGTACATTGTGAATATGGAGACCGTTACACGATACTCTATCTGTAATATTTGAAGAAATGTAATAAGCAAATCAAGTGTTAGATGACTAAATCTTCGTCCATATGCACTATTGTACAGTTGAGGTACCTTCCGATACTCGCGTAACTGTAGAAATTACTTTCAAATTTCGTTTAAGATGATCACCGTATACGCACAATCACAAATAATAGTAACAAGCGCAGCTGATACTTTTCCTGGCCTTCTTTCACACACGTCGACTAAATTTTCCGCTATAAACTACTGAATCGTTGGGTAAGTTGTTTGGCCTACGTCTTACTTTTTAAATCTATCATAATTTCTTAGTAATTTGTGCTAATGAATTTACGATTAATTGAGCACCTTCAATTTAATTAATTTAGGGTTTTATACATATGTGCTTGCTTTTATTTATAGACTTTATTTAACACACTCTATGAAGAGAACATTAAGTTCTGTCAGTGGATATCGATGAGAAAAAACAACAAAACGAATAATTTTGTGTCAGTGTCACATTTCTCAGAATGAGCTAGGGATGTTCAAAACAAGTCAGTGTTTCTAAAACCCGGTTGTTTTGTTTTTTAATTAGGCTAGTCACCTTTTTACATTTTTTTAAATTTCTGTTAATTCTTTATTTAATTTTGTAACGTAACAAAAATTTTAAAGTGACAACTAAAATTTGTTTTGCTATCTGGCAGCTAAAAAAGGAATACATATTAGTAACTGAGGTGCTCACAGTTCGCTACAAAATGTGCAATCAAATTTTCACGTCTACATTTTGTAACTTTTGTTGCAATGTTGTTTTCCATATATATATATATACATAAGATGATTATATATATAATTAGCGCGTACACCTTTTTTGGGTGTTTGGCCAAGCTTCCCCTCCTATTTGTGTCGTGCGTCTACAAGTTGTTCCACAAATGGAGGGAGCTACAGTTTCAAGCCGACTCCGAACAGCAGATATTTTTATGAGAAACGTTTTCATGACAGAAATACACTCGGAGGTTTGCCATTGCATTCCAGGGGGCGACCGTTATTAGAAAAAACTTTTTCCTCATTCTGGCGTTTCACCGAGATTCGAACCTACGTTCTCTGTGCATTCCGACTGGTTGTCATGCACCAACCTATTCGGCTGCTGTGGCCGCCAATTGTGTTTCCCACACCCAATTATAATATCACACCGTCAACGCATTGCAATACTTGAAGGTATTACACCAGACTGAAATTATGCCAAAACTGCTTAGAATTTTTTTTACATTTCGTCGTTTTCAGAAGTCTAATTTTATTTGAGCACAATGGGTGTTGAAAACCACCAAAACAAAGTTAAGAAAGTGGAGTTTAGCGAAGGATATAAGAGGAAAGTCATTTCAAGTTGGTACAAATATCACTGCGAACGATTTTAAATACTATTTTCAAAGCCTACTAAACCAACCGCAATTAACAAAAGACATTTATTACGCAGCTGCGCTATGTAAAGATGAATATCTCGATAAAGATATAACATTTATGGAAGTTGAAAAAACCATTGAAAATGCTAAAACCAATAAAGCGCCAGGAGAAGATAGAATACCTTATGAGCTGCTAAAGTTTGCTTCGCCAGAATTTAAGTTAGAGTTAACAAAGGTATACAACATAATTTTTGAGAGCGGAAGAATCGATGAAACTTTTGAGAAAACGATAATTTTCCCAATTTTTAAGAAGGGAGATGTAAATGCAGCCAGTAACTATCGGGGAATATCGTTTATGAATTCTATCGCAAAGGTGTTAATGGGATTGATAAACGCAAGACTTGCTAATTGGGTAGAAAAAAACAACGTGCTCACAGAATTCCAAGCCGGCTTTAGAAGAAACTATTCAACTGTAGATAACATTTATAACCTTGCGTCTATTGTACATCTAAAGTTTAATGAAAATCAAAAAGTTTACGCATATTTTGTTGATTTCAAGGCGGCGTTCGACAGGGTGCCGAGGAGACCGATGATTTATAAACTTCGACAGATGGGAATATCTAGCAAAATAACGAACCTCATAGAAAATATTTACGGTAATACTAGATCGGCGGTTTGGACGGGAAAAGAAGTATCCGACTATTTTGAAACCTGCACTGGTGTGAAACAAGGATGTCTGTTGTCGCCATTATTGTTCATTTTATATCTAAACGATTTGCACGACTATTTAGAAGGTGGTCTATTGGTTGAGGGCATGAATATACGTATTCTCCTTTATGCCGATGATATCGTTCTCCTAGCGGATAACCCTAAAGTCATGCAATCCATGATTAATAACCTGGAGAAATACTGCGCTGAATGGAATATGGAAGTAAACCAAAATAAATCGGAGATGATGGTGTTTAGAAGAGGTGGACGACTTTCCCAGGCTGAAAAATGGTGGTACCAAGGTAAAGAAATTAAATTGGTGGCCGAATATAAATATCTTGGTGTCATTCTCACACCCAAAATGGCATTCGGCAAGCACTTAGAAGCCAGAAATACTTCAGCAAAAGCTAGTATTAATTGCACATGGAACGATTTTTTAGCGAAGCCATTCATTTCATTAAAATCAAAATGGAAGCTGTTCCAAGCGGTATGCAGAGCGATACAAACCTACGCAGCGCAAGTTTGGGGATATGCCTTATTCGATGAGGTAAATAAACTTCAACGCTACTTTATTAAAAGAATCCTCAAACTACCCGAGTTCACTCCAAATTATGCAATAACATTAGAAACTAATATAGAAGATAGCCACATGTATTCTTTAGAATTACACATGAAGTATATCTGGAAAACTATTTACAAATATAATTGCAACAGACTCCCACACAAACTAACGCAAGGCATCTTAAATAAAAATGTATTTTGGCTTAAACATCTGAACGACATGGGAATGGAGTTCGGTCTGAAATTTGAAGAAAACATCACTTCTATAGACTGGCAAGATCGCTGTGTGCAACTTCTTACCGAAATGAGAGTAAAAGATATCAACATGGCAAGGCAAAAAGCACAGTCAAGCGAGAAGCGAATTTATAAACATTTAGACTACTCAAAAGGGGAATCATATATTAAAGAAGATATGCGGCTAGCTGATATTACGACAATTTTCAAAGCAAGATGTGGTTTACTGAAGCTAAATGCAACTACGTATGGAAATGCTCAGAAAATATGCACCCTCTGCAATTTAAACGAGGAAGAAAATATGCAGCACTTCTTAGGAAGATGTCCGGTACTGAAGGAGATCAGAATAAAATACCTAAACGCAGCGAAGCTAAATGAAGCAGAAGTAATAGATATACTTAATGGCCACAATTGGAAAATACTAACTTGCTTTATATACTCAGCCTTACGCTATAGAAATTTTCTTATTGCAGAGTTCAATTTTTGATTAATTTTTGAGTTGTGACAGACAACATTGTTATTGCCACAAATTTATTATTTCTTTCTTTATGTATTTATATGTATATTTAAACGAATTATTGTAAAAATTATTGTAATGTAAGATGAAATATTTATAAATAAATAAAGAAATTATTATATATTATATATATAAGTTAAGAAAGTTACCATTAAATATAACTGCTAATTAATTTAAGCTGTTTCAATTTTCCAGATCGAGTTGACAAAAATTCGAAAGACTTGAAATAAAAATGGAATGAAACGGTGCATCAAAATTATATGGAAAAAACCAAGAAGAAAATTAAATTAATGTTTGTTGTTACCAGCCCAAGGCCAAGTGAGACAATATTTATTTCATTTGTATATAGAAGTCAATTCAATCGAGTAACCGTAGTGAAATGGATTAGGTAACTTGATTACCTCGATTGTCGATCAATTCGTCAAGCCAAGGCGCATTCATTAAAGGTGGTTGCACTAGACAAACAACACTGTTCTGTACGTTTGATTGTCAAAGCAAAGTATTCAGGAACTAGAAATCAAATAATAAATTCACCCTGTTTCATTCTGAGCTGACACCCACATGGACAAAGCGAAAAAAAGCAACTCAGCTGATTAACCAACTCCACCTTTAAAAGATTCGTCTTGCGTCAAACCAAGTATGCTGATACAACAAAAACATCAATTCGTCTCATGTCTTTACAAAAACACATTTAGTAGTGTCATTGGGACGTCATCATTTTAATCGAAAACTTGATCGAAAATGGTGACAGAAACGGGCTACTGAAGTTTGTGGCAACGTTTAAAAACAAGATGCTATAAAACTAAGGCAAATTGAGTACCTTAGGTGGTAGCTTACAAAATATTTACTTTATTTTTCGCCATTTTGGGAAGGCTGTGTTATTAAAGATTTAAAATAAACAAACTAATGAAAACGAAGTGCCACAAATTAATATAAAGCTTTCAAATGCACTTTATTTGCATTTTTATGCGGAAGACGCCGTCGCAAAAAAGTATATGCATGCGCGTGTAATTTTTTGTGTTTAGGTGTTTCCATTGTTTTCGCCTACTTTTCTTCTTCACACACAAGTAATTCCCCTTCCTTGTGTTTGTTTATTCATGGACTCTTACGACACAGTGAATTCGGAAGGCGCAATCTCTCACTCTATCATTATCACAATAAAACCATGTCTGGCAGCACTTGATGCCTAACAGAAGGGAATAAAGGCGAATCCACACAAGGTGACTTCGCGTTAGTAGCTGATTTGTTTAATTTTTATTCTCATTTGGTGGTTTTAAATGTAAAAGTGCACCATATCTTTGTTTCTTGCCTTGTGGGTTTGTTTACATGCTCATTAATCGTTTTACATTCAAACCAAAAAATTACAAAAACAAAATTTGTGTAAATGGTGTAGCCCACCGAAGTCACGTTGTATGAATTCGCCTGGATTTCTAAATTTGTTTAATTTAACAATTCACACAAAGATAAGGCTGAGGAGACAATAAAATACACTAATCAGTTAGTTCTGCTCAATTTATTATTTATCTCAGCAAATGGGAAACGTAGTTTAGAATTAAATACAGGTTTGATAATATCAGAATAAAAAAGAAGAGAGGCCACTTTGAAAAAATTGGTAAAATAAAACATTATATTAAATTTGGCCTTTGCTCTTTGAACAGTTGCAGGGTTTTCTGCACTTTCACAGTAATCTTCAAATATACGTAGCTGATATAAATACCTCATACTACGTAGGCACATTCTTACTACATACAGGGTTTAATTCAAAACCAACCATAATGTCACTATCAAAGCCCATCTATTCGTTGGTAGGAATTTACTTGGAGCAACTTTTCAATCATCCGGTGCGCACCAAATCTATAACTAGGTGAGTATTTGAATATAACTTTGTTTTCGAACATATATTTAAGGGTACGTATATGAATTCGTTTTTAGCTCTATACTAGCAGGATCGGCGAATTATACTGCGCAGCGCATTGCTGGCCAAAAGGTCAATCAGGAAAGTGTAATCGCGTATAGCCTCTTTGGGTATGTCTCTTTTAGCTTTAATAATTTCCTCAAATGCCAGAGCGGTTACGGTTGTTAAGTATTTTGATAAGATAATGGCTTTATACTAAAGTACGTGTATATGTACGTTTATTTTGCATAAAATTAAATTTTAAATCTTCAATAATAAATTGACATCTTAGCCTAATCTTTGGCGGCACTGTACCACATTATTTTTACCGAACGGTGGAACGTCTCTTCAATCATGATATGAAGTTTCGGCGGTTTTTCCAGTTCTTGTCTGAACGCTTGGTTTTTGCTCCATTCTACCAACTGCTCTCACTATATTTTCTATCCATATTTGAGGTAAGTTTTATAATATTTTGTAATCAGCATCTTGCTAATAATTCGCTAGTTTGGTTTAATAAATTTTGTATTTTTATTTAACAGATGAACTCGCATGAAGTCGCTGTTGCTAATTTGAAAAAACTCTATTGGCCGCTACTGCGTACCAATTGGCAGTACTTATCCATTCCTGTCTTTCTCAATATGGCATTTGTTCCTCCAATGGTAAGGTTAATTAATTATGGTATTTCTTTAAACATTAAAAAATCAAATTAAATATTTTTTATGAAGTTGCGCACAGTTACAATGAGTATAGTGTCCTTCATTTGGGTGGTCTACATGGCGCGTCGGCGTCGCCGTCTTCAGGAGAAGTCAACCGGTGATTCAGATAAAAAAGGAAACCAGTGATTGTATCAATAATATTATATATTAATGTTTCAAATATCATTCCCAAAGGATTGGTAATATATAGGGTAATATGGTGCTTTTGTATTTTACTGTTTATAAATTTATACAAAACTTGATTATGCGACATGAAAACTGTATACAAACTAAAAGAGCCAAGCCAATAAATTCATGTATTTTTGGGTTTATAGTTAGGTATGCAAATAAGAAATGGTTATACAAATTTATTAACGAGCATCTATTTAAATTTCTTCACTGTTGCATAATTGAAAACTATTGCGGCTAACAAGAAAACTGTTTTCACCAGATGATCAACTAGTGTCAGCATGGTTAGCAGCAACAATGAAGTCATCTACAGACTTGTAGCAAGGTTATATTGGGTCCGCTGCAGCTACGAATTTTGACTGGAAGCTCAAGGTACGGTACACTAGACAGGGCTAGTTTAGTGGGGTGGTAGCCCTTGGTCGGGAAAAGTCCGAGTCATTCCGGTAATGTAGAACCGGCTGCCATGGGAATGAAGCAGTCATTCTAGCAAACGAGCATGATCACCTACGCCAGGCCGACCCCGGTGATACCCGCATAAACGATCTCAATTCGGAGATTCGGCAACTGGTCACCCAAGCGGACTAAATGGGAAGGGCATTTGAAAACCTGCAACTTCACCACTGTTGTCAGTAGGCTCTGGTCCACCGTAAGGTCCCCGTCGAACCCGACGAAACACAACGACAAGGTGGATATCACCGTCAACGGTTGCACTTCGTCGGACCCAAAGAGATGCGCGCGCGAGCTACTTTAGCCGGGAATTCATATTGCATTCTCCGGCCGACAGATTCAAGCGTCGTGCCATCAGACGGCTGCACAAACTTCCGAACAACAGCGCACCGCTTGCTTTCTCCAGTGATGAGGTCCAGGGGGCCATGAACAAAATGAAATCATTAAAAGCCATTGGCCCTGACGGACTTAACATGCTCGTTTCCACGACAGTCGGTTCTACGTTACCGAAACGACCCGGATTTATATCCGGCCAAGGACTGTCACTCCAGCAGCATTCCCCGTATGTAAGTATGGGGAATGTTTATGCTGCTACAACAACAACAACAACGACTTAACATGCTGATGCTGAAAAATGGGGTAGAGTATCTCTTAAGGATTTTCAATATTTCCATGGCCACTCTCGTAATTCCTGACAAGTGGAAATCAGGGAGAGTAGTCCCACTACTGAAACCTTGGATCAACCAAGGGGATTCTTATCGGTCAACAACTCTCCTTTCTCCAGTATTGAAGACTTTTGAAGCCCTCCTACTCTCACTCTACACGAAACATCTAATCCCGGCCACACATCAGGACTGACCGCCATAAACACGCAGATAAACCGCGGGCATAACTAAAAACGCCTCTGCGAGAGGTCTGTCCTAGTAGCGCTGGACCTCAAGAGGGCTTTCGACATTGTCAGCCACTCCACGCTACTAGATCACATTTTACAGTCGACACTCGCGCCAGGGCTGAAGAGGTGGTCCGCGAACTATCAGAGTGGTCGACACTCGTCGGCAATATTACGAGACCAAATCTCTGAACAGAGGTAGATAAAGCAAGGTGTTCCGCATGTGGTGTCGTTTCACCCCTTGCTTTTCGACTTCTACATATCGAAGCTCCCCTAGCCGCCAGAGGGAGTTTCCCCGGTCTTCTACGCCGACGACTGTACGATAATGGCGTCGGACAATGCCATTGATGGCCTGTGCGTCAAAGTAAACGACTACCTCACCTGCCTTTCTCGCTTCTTCATTACGAGAAATCTACACCTTTCCCCCACTAAGTCCACGACCACCCTCTTTACCATCTGGACAAAGGAGGTCAAACTGCAACTTAAGATCAAAGTCGACGACACACGAATACCGACTGTTAACAACCCCAACATTTCCTTCTTCTCTGCGCACACAACCGCAATTGCCACTAAAGTCTAAAACCTTGACAAGGTCCTCGAATCGCGAGCCGACAGTGCTTGGGGCAAAGACAAAGAAATGTTGTTGGCGACATTTAAAGCAGTTGGCCGGTCGTTTCAAAATTATGCTGCGCCTGTCTGGCCGCCTGGAACTAGTGATTCGCAAGTGGATGCAGCTTCAGACATGCCACAACACTGCAGTCAGGACAGCCACGGGATGCCTTTTGATGTCGCCCCTACAACACCTACATAATGAGGCACAAATGCTCCCAATCAAGGAGCACAACAAAATGCTCAGTTGCTCAATGCCCTTAAACCTTGCTTTGTGAAATGCAAATGGACTGTCACAACACTCAAATGAGTTACAAATTTTCTTGCAAAAACACGATATAGATATCCTCTTAGTATCAGAAACCCATTTCACCAAAAAGAGTTTTTTCAATATTCCCTTCTACTGCTTCTATCACACAATGCATCCTGACGGATCCGCTCACGGAGGCTCTGCTATTCTTATAAAGAAATCAATCAAGCACTATGAATCTACACATTATAGAACAGATGAAATTCAAGCAACAAATGTCATAGTACAAGACACAATCGGTGCATTACTTATTTCTGCAATATACAGTCCACCTAAACACAAAATTAAAAATATAGAATATGTTAAGTTTTTTAAAACCCTGGGAGCACGCTTTATAGCAGGAGGTGACTATAATGCAAAAAATACACTATGGGGTTCTCGGCTCACGACAACAAAGGGACGCGAATTGCACAACGCAACGACATCAATGAACTTGAAAGTTTTCTCAACGGGAGAGCTAACTTATTGGCCTTCAGACCCAAAAAAGATTCCCGACCTAGTTGATTTTTGTGTCATCAAAGGTCTATCGTACCTGCAGATAACCTGTAAATCATGCCGGGATCTTTCTTCGGACCATTCGCCAGTGATAATCACAATAAATGATAAACTCGAAAATAGGCCCCAAAACTGCCAACTTACCAACAGCCGTACAAATTGGACTTAATTTAAAACCATTTTGACGTCGACACTCGGCATAAAAGTTGCTCTAAAAATCGAGGAAGATATAATCGAGGCTACCGAATATCTAACAAAATGCATCCAGGATGCAGCGTGGTCATCCACCACTCATGTGAGTCCTCATACTCGTCCACAAAGAAATGCAAACATCGGTATCTTTCTAAGAAACAAACTGAAAGAGAAACGCCAGGCAAGAAAAATATGGCAACAAACAAGATGAATATAAAAGCCGTTTTAACAAATTATCAAAAGAAATAAAATTATTATTGAAAGAGCAACACGATAAAGAAATGAGGCAGTTTCTATGGGGTTTGGAACCAACACACCTCACCAATTATTCCCTGTGGAAAGTCAGCAAAAAAGTAAGTACCACAAAAGAGCACCGTCCTCCACTTCGTAAAAAAGATGGGCGATGGGCGAAAACCGCAATCGAGAAATCTGAGCTTTTTTCTAAATATCTAAAAGACATTTTTACACCAAACGATACTGAAGGTGATCTTTGTTTTGACAGCACTGTTGCTGCCTTTTTAAACGAACCCTACCAAATGGAGTTACCGATGAAGAAGTTCACCAAAAGTGAAATAGTTAGCACTATTAAAAAGCTAAAAGATCACAAGGCACCAGGATATGATCGCATCACGGCCGAAATTCTCAAAAAACTACCTCCTGAACCCTATAATTTCATTACCCATTTGTTTAATGCGTGCTTAACCAGAAACATTTTCCCAGCTCAATGGAAAGTAGCAGAAATTAAAATGGTGCTCAAGACAGGAAAACCAGGCGATGAAGTGAAATCCTATCGCCCTATCAGTCTTCTACCAATACTGTCAAAAGTTTTTGAAAAGATCTTCCTTAAACGTTTAATGGTTTTTATCGAACGCAAACAAATAATTCCGAAACATCAGTTTGGTTTCCGGAATGAGCATTCGACAATTGAGCAAGTCCATAGACTTGTCGAAAAAATACAAACAGCGCTCGACCGAAAACAAATCAATTCAGCAGTTTTCCTGGACATATCACAAGCCTTCGATCGAGTGTGGCACCAAGGCCTACTCTTTAAAATAAAAACGAAATTACCACTAAATACCTATTTTCTCCTTAAATCATATCTAAACCAACGAATGTTCTACGTAAATTACGAAAATGAAATTTCCAATTTCCAACAAATTAAAGCTGGGGTCCCACAAGGCAGTATATTAGGTCCAATCCTGTACTTAATTTTTACATACGATCTGCCAACCACAAAAGGTGTACTAACTGTCACGTTTGCCGATGACACCGCTATTATGGCGACAGCAGTGGATCCCGTAGAAGCCTCTTATATGCTCCAAATAAGCATAAATAAAATCTCCAAATGGCTCCGGAGCTGGCGGTTGAAAGTAAACGAACAAAAATCTCAACACGTAACCTTTACCACGAAAAGAACCACCTGCCCACAAATCAACCTAAACCGTATTCCAATTCCGCAATGTGATAGTGCTAAATATCTAGGCATTCATTTAGATAAACGGCTTACGTGGAAAACGCATATCTTTACAAAAAGGAAAGCTCTAGGTTTAATATTTCGTAATATGTACCGGCTGCTAAACCGCAAATCCACCCTCTCAATGGACAACAAACTTATCCTCTACAAATCTGTAATAAAACCAGTCTGGACTTACGGAATCCAACTGTGGGGTACTGCGTCAAATTCAAACTTGGAAATCCTGCAGCGTTTCCAATCCAAGACTCTACGCACCCTAGTTAACGCTCCGTGGTACGTGACAAATGCCCAAATTCATCGGGACTTAGACATCCCTTCAATAAAAGAGGAAATACAAAATGTAACCAGTAAATACCGAAATCGACTTCAATCGCACCCAAATGAACTGGCCTCTACCCTCATGTCACCATCATGTGTCTTTTTAAGGTTGAAAAGAAAAACACCAATTCAGCTCGTCCAAGAGCCATCTATAAAATATTGAATTATTTATTAGAAAGGATATTTCACTGGAAATATTCCTTTAATACTAAAATCAAAGGCACTCTTAAATGTAACCAAATATTTGTAAAATGTCTTCTAAGAATTGTAAGTATAGACAGAATACAAAATAAAGTTTAAAAAAAAAAAAAAAAAAAAAAAAAAAAAAAAAAAAAAAAAAAAAAAAAAAAAGTTGCTCAATGAACAGTTTCTACTCGGATGCTACCGTAGGTTTCATCCCTGTAGACACCTGCTAGAATCTTAAACATTCCGACGAGATCCAGGATCAAACGTCCAACCACCACTTATTGCAGAGCTTCAGCTACCCCTAGAGATCCACGTAACTTTGGTCCAATGCGTTCTGGATATTGTCGCAGAACTCCTACCGATCCAGAATCGACCCCAAAATTGCACGTAATTAGCTGTTACACCATTCACAAATTCAGCGGCCTGGCGTTCATTTTCGCCTTTATCAAAGAAAAGCTGTAAAATGTGAATTTTGTCTTTGCTGCCTTCCCTTGATAACACCCTGTAACTCACAACTGCATGGAACTAACAAAAGACGAGCATAAACTTTAATTTGTTTGATCGACTTACCAAACTAATATTTGGAAGATGTAGGTTCGAACCATCGTTTTTATACCTAATAGCGGTCGCCCCTGTGCAGGCTATGGCGAGTCTCCGAGAGTATTTCTGTCATGAAAAAGCTCCTGATAAAAAATATCTGCCGTTCGGGTTGGTTTAAAACTGTAAGTCCCTCGAACAACATCCAGAGACAAATACAAATAGAAGGAGGAGCTCGAAAACAGTCTGTGTCAGAAAAAAGGAACCGTAATTATTCGTGAAGTATAAAATATATATATTTAAGTTTTTTTACATGAAAGTATGTACAAAACTGTACAATGGACTGAATTAATGTCTGAGTGCTGCACTTGCTAGTTGTCCCGACAAAAAAAAAACGTACAAAACTGCGAGTCGCAATTACTCGCTGCATAGTCTTTATCGTTGTCAGGTACAGATTTTGCGAACTTGACGCACGAGTTGCTTTAAATCATGGACTGGCCTTCCGGCACGATGCGCTTTCATAGTTCCCCACACATTTTCAAAGGGGTTGGCGTCTGGGGACTGGGAAGGCCAGTCCAATACTGTGGCGCCGTTTTCTTGTTTTATTGTTTCTCAATGTGTTTTTCTGAGAGCAGTGGTTTTGATGATGTGCGACTGTAGGATATGTGCGCCTCCTTCAGTTGCCGTTCGATGGTGTTGATACTCACATCTATTCCGTTTTTAGTAAGAACTGACGTACTCGCAAAAAAGGGATGCCGCTTAAAATATTGGACGATCACTTTATCGTGATTTTTTGCTGTCATTCGCTTCAAGCCGCGCTCGGAAAAGTCATCAACATTTTTTTACACCTTATACCGCTGATTCCACATCACAACCAACTTTTTTGATTTTTTAGTCACTTTTACAGCCGGGGCATAAGATAATTTCGGCTCTTTCGAATGTGTGCATAAAAATACCGCCTCAAAACGCTTCGCGTATTTCTCACTCATTTTTATTTGGTTTCGTTTACGGGAAAGTTTCGAACGAAACTAATCTGAGGTAGCACTGGCGTCGTAGCCCTTGTGTGGGATTATTATGCAGTAAAAAGCAGAACGAAATATATCTTGAAGTTCCGAGTTCTTTTGAGCTCGGTTCTTGTCTTCTGATACAGATTCTATAAGTGTATGAAAGGTTTTCCAATAAGAGGTGTTATTTTGATATTCAAAGAAAAATGCTATTTTTTAATATAAACTAGCGAAAACCCGCCCGTTCCGCTGGTCGTCTTTAAAAAAATCTAGATTAATTAATTAAATTAAGCCGAAAAATACTGTGTGTATTTTATAAAAATTCTCGGGCATGAATAGATATGAAAGAAGTTTTAAATAGTAGTAGCAATTAAAAAACGTTTGATGTGATTTACTTTATTACCTTTTTTATTGTAATGCTCTTTGGTATACAATATTCTTCGTTTTTCCATGCGTTGTTGAATAAACGAACAATACCGATGGCTTACCAACTCTTGAGCATGAAACATAAAGTTGGCCAGGAGAAAAACATGGGTATTCTAAATCAATAACACAAATTGATAAAGTTTGGCCTTGTGACTTATTAATAGTAATCGCGAATGCAAGGCGAACAGGAAATTGAAGACGTTTGAATTCAAACGGCATATCCGATGGTATCATTGGTATTCGCGGTATTAAAACGTCTTCACCAGAGTATTTTCCATTCAAAATTGTTACTTCAATGACGTTATTCATCAATCTCTTAACTGTAAATCGAGTGCCATTACATAGTCGTGGTTGATTTATGTTTCTCAACATAATAATCGGTGCTCCTATTTTCAAGTTTAGCATGTGCATAGATGCGCTCCCCTAATCAGATCAGAAAGAAAGTTTGAGCGCGTCGTTGTTGAGTTCTGCATTTGCATAGATGCGCTCCCCTTTACACATAAACAACAACATCAATCGTATGATACATACACTTTGTCGTGTGCGAAAAAACGGAGAAGGAGAAGATAACTGTTCTATTCCCCTCCGCTTTAACCCAGCTATGTGTTCAGGTGCAAATGACTTTTTTGCGTGAAGTGTTTTCCAGGCGAAGTAAAAAACTGACATATATTTGCTTCAACCGTATATTTGTGAGTACACAGGTAATACGTAAATATATGAATGACATAGGTAATATCTCATATTAGCATAACCTTTCTGCAAAAAATTAAGGATCACCAATCACGTCGGCAATGATACAATGAATTTTTCACTATAACTGACTTCAGATTAACGTTTATATAATAAGCGTATATGTAACATTTAAAATTTTTTTTTTTAATTTTTAATAATGAGTGGTCTTCCTCTTTCTCTTCCTCTTCCATCTCCAGCTCCATCTCGTTTATTTATCCCGGCAGTAAAAATTACTTCACTTAAAAGCTTTCATCAACAGCTTCCATCTGATACCCATATTGTACAAACACATCCAAGGGTACCTTGGTCCAACTTTTCGGCTATATCTCGAGACCCTTGTCACTCAGGGATCTAAAAAATACTCTGTATTAAAGCACTCATCAGTAGCTTTGATTTGATACCCACAATGTAAAAACACATCCTAGGGTCCTCGTTTTGGCCTTCGGCAGCGCCACCTGGTGGCGAGTGGAATCAATAAGCATATTATACTAACCTTCACCGTAGAAAAATATATATATATACCAAATTTCATAATAATCGGCCCAGACACACACGACCAAAATGTATTCAATTCTAATGAGTGCCCTGTGCGGTACAAAAAATACGTGCGGCAAATAGCAAAAACACACTCACTTAACCGACGCACCGCTCACACACGCGTTATCAGATTTCAACCAAACTTCACTGAAACCTTTGCCAAAGAAACACCAACAATGTGTGAAACTTTTATTGTTTTCCTTACACGCGTTGCTGAGATTACCGGAGACAAATGCACACTTTTTTTCGGCTTAATTTTTATTTATATAGATGATCGGATGTTTATTTTATTATAAAGAGGAAGGTATGCCGTTAATAGTGGAAAATAACATCAGGCAAATGACCACCAAGACCACGCTTGCAGGACAATATCCTTTTCATGAAATTTTCCCTAACCGAATTGCAAAGTGGCTGCCCTATGTCCACGATAGCCTCACGAATTCCATCTTTGATATCTTGAATTGACCCTGGGCTGTGGGCGTAGACCTTCTCTTTCACGCGAACCCAAAGAAAAAAGTCACAAGGTGTTAAATCACAAGATCTCGGTGGCCAATTGTGATCACCTCTTCGAGAGATAACACGGTCCGAAAACTTTTCCCGTAAAAGATCAATGGTTTCGTTGCTTGTGTGGCACGTAGCGCCGTCTTGTTGAAAATAAACGTTTTCCAGATCAATACCATCCGATTCCGGCCATAAAAAATCGATAGCGCAATCCAATTCAAAGTAACACCTGTTATTGGAAAACCCTTTATAATATTATAAGCCCATACAATGCCATTTCTTGGAATCTATTAGAGAGACTGCATACTTTCTGATTTCTGTATTAGCTGATTTGTTGTTCCAATGCTCACTACTCTGGCTCAACGACAGGGCAGCGCATTTCGGTTGTTTGTTTGTGTAAATATGGAAATAAAAAGCTTTTATTAAAAATAGTTAATTTATTTACAAATTTTTCGATTTCATTTCTTAAAATGTTTATCAAATGTCTAATTTTAAAATAATTAAAACAATAAAATAATAAAAGGCTGCTCATATAATTTTACAGATTGGAAGATACACCAATGCGGCTCCATTTATATTTAAACAATACAATACATATGTACATATATACTTATATAGTACGTGCAGCTGATGAAATACGTAGTACGCATCAAATTACAAATACAGATAAAATAGAAACAGAAAATATAAAATACAAATTGTCTTTATTTCTGTAAGAGTCTGTGCATTTATCCCAATTTAACTGTTTTTGATATTCAAATGTTTTTTGTTGTTGTTGGTAAGGTGGCAAAAACAATATTATCTGATCCTGGTCCTTTCATTGAAACTGTTTGCAGTTACCTACATATCTATTTTGTGCAGAAAAGAAACGAGAATATGAATGGTATAAAATTTTTTGGCGTATAGCTGCTTCCGGATGCACAGACGGAGCGACGACGGAGGCGAACAGAGCGAAGTGTGGGACTAGCACTTCTAACTTTAATATCTTCGACCGAAAGCAGCAGCAATCACAGGCTCAATGTTTAAACGGATCGTGGCTGAACAACTGCGGAGGAAGAGGCATTCGATGAGCAAACTTAAATTCATCCATTTATGGATTTTTATTTTCAGTACTTACAGTGCGGCCTTTCCGACTCGATGGAAGTGCCCATCTCGCCCTCGTTATGTGGCTGCAGAATTGGCACTGGAATGCGCACCGGCTGTGCCAGACTGCGTCCGAAGTTAGCGCGACCATATTGCATCATGGGTGGTTGATCGGGCATGGGTGGTGTCATGGTGTCGCGGGGTTGCTCTGGCAGCGGTTGCAGTATTAGGCGCTGTGGTGGCGCTTGCTCCATGCGCATCGAACCCTCTGGCGCCATGGCAGGCTGTTGCGGCTGCGCTAGGTGGGGTAGCTGCTGTTGTTGTTGGCGAACGGCATGTTCCTGCTCGTTGGACATTTGTGCATCAGACGATGAGTCGTCACGTTCCTCGCTATCACGGTTATTGTTGTTGTTGTTGTTGTTGTTACTGTTGTTGCCCTCCGTCGACTCAGCCGCCTCTTCGGCAGCAAGACGTCGCAGCTCGTCGGTGATACGATCTTCAGCCATACGCTGAATGTTGCGCAAATCATCGGCGGTTATACCGGCACGTTGCAGGGCGACACCAAGAGGTAGACGTTGAATTTGGAATTGTGGCAATTCCTGTTGCTGTGATGGTATTTGCACTGGCACATCATCAGCCATGTGAATTTCACGAATGGGTATCTGATGAACATGAATGCGTACGGTCTGTGGCACAAACATATTTGGTTGCGATTGCTGTGCATCGGGATGTGGTGCTTGCATCACTTGTGGTGGCATAGGTGGACGCATAGGCAAGTGTTGGAAGGGTGGTGGCATTTGACGGATGAAGGATTGTTGGGGCTGTGATTGTTGCGATTCCTGTGACATCTGTGACATGGCCGACATTGGGGGCATAGGTGGCAACATGCGTTGGGGCATGTGAGTCAAGGGGAAGCGTTGTGGAATTTGAGCGAATGGAATGGGAATGCGTTGGTATGGAATGAACATGGGCCGATTCGACTCGATTTCCTCATCATTATCATCGTCCTCTTCCCGATTGTTGTTGCGCGCTGATTCTGGTGTTTCGGCGCCTTTATTTTCATTGCCGCCTTCGCAGTAGATTGAGATGCGTTCACCGGTAATGCGCGCCTTCTTGGGATCGGTGGTGAGATTGACGCCGAAAGGCAAGGCAACAGTCTTCGATGGCGAATCCACGATTTCCTCGGCATGTTTGCGCTCAACAACACAGTTCATGCGGGATCTAGTGCGGAGAAAAGTCGCGCGCATAACGCAAATGATAGGAGATTAGTTTAGGTACTATAGTGGAAGGGATTGTGGAACGATGTACTTACTTTTTGTTGTTTTGCAACAAAGCAGCTGCCAAATCGCTCAAGTCCAATTCAAGTGGCACTTTACCAGGGTATTTCAGTTCCTCGGCATCATCAACATCGGAATAGGAGTTGTCATTGTCACTGGAGTCGCTGTCATCTGTGGCGGTGGCGGTAACCTGGGTGGGTGCAGTTTTAATTTCGACCTTCTTCACGCTGACGTCTTTGTCCAAATTTTGAAGGTCCACCTCATCGCTATTTTCCCTGCCCAAAAGTGCCTCCGCGCGTGGAAGTTCCTGAAAAAATAAAAAACAAAAATTGTTTTTAATATTTTTAAAGTAAAATAAAATTTAATGAAACAAGTTAGACCTCACTGAATTATGTAAATATACTACTAATGCTACTTGAACTAGTCTTGGAATTATAAATCGCTGGCAGACTTACACGACTGTGATATCAACCGGGCAGAAGCTAAACGCAGGGTAAATAGTTGAGACAACGCTCAAAGAATCACCCATTGGGAAGTCACACAATAGTTCCGTCACGCCAAAAGGCTTATAAGACCTGTTACCCACACCAGGGAACTGCATAGCACGCGCAAAGTAGACATATGGAAAATAGTTGGTTTTCTGACTCTTACTTAAATTACCATCTCTCAAAAATTCACATTGGGAAAGAGGCAGAGTGTGTACTCTGTCTGGAGGATGACGAAACCACAGAACATATCTTGTGCAGCTGTATCGCCTTGGCAAAGGCAAGACTGCACATCTTTCATCGAGATCAAATGGACCCGCATGAACATCGCAAGGCGGAAAATTTTCTTAAAGAGTTTAGTTTTCAACCAATTCCCAACCTGAGGCAGGGAACATTTAGGTTATATAGAACCTGATGGAAAGCATTTAAGGAAGTAGTGCCAGTCAAAGGACTAGTTTTAACTATTTCTAAAACTTGTGATCTTTTAGGTCGAATGCGCGGCCATTGGGCCGAATAATAATAGTGCCAGAATAACGCGAACCTCATGAGGCAGTTAAAGCTCGTTGACTGCTATAGGGGGTGGTGGAACATCGATAATGACACTCGGAGTTCCTGCGGTAATATGCAAGAATTGCTTGCATTTGCATATTTTTTTATGGTCCTTAATAAGAATTGTCCCAAGTGCTATGGGCTAGTGACCTACGGACTTTATTGTTTTTGTTGCACCCAGAAAGAGAGCAAAATATCGAAAGTTATATCCAGTTACTTCATCCAGTTCGTAAATAAGGTAGCCAGCCGTACATTTAGCAGGGAAAAGTTGTTGGCTCGTTGCAGTAAAGAAGGGAGAAGGATTAAAAAGAGATAACCATTTAGTTTTGAGCACAACGCCATTGTCGTGCGCCATATCGAATAATCGTCTGCGTATGAGACCAAGGAAATTCGCTCAGGTGGTTGAGGGAGGAGTAGGGCACTACCAGCGCGACCTAGAAATAAGTTGAGAGAATTGAGGAAGTCAGCAATAATCAGGGTGTGATGTATGCCTTTATTATTTTATAAATGTAGATAAACCTATGCTATAGCCACCATTCAAGGGAACAAATACCTGCAAAATTTTGAAAAAAAAAATTGGTTTTCATAGAATGTTAATATAATCCTGTTAAAAAATTTTTAGAACGTAAATTTAAGTATTTCTTATATTATAGATCGTCCAGCGTGACGACTCTATTCTTTGCGTTCGAGCGCTGGGAGAGGAATTTTCATGTATTCAAACTTCAGACGCGTTTTTCTCAAAACTATATTTTTCGAATTGGCGTACACGATAACTCGAAATGTTATTGAGGATCTCCCTGAAATTTTGCACACATCTTTTTTGTGATATTACATATTTTCTATGTGAATTTAAGTTTTTGAAAATTTTTCGAAAAAATAATTTTTTCGAAGCAAAAATAGTAGGGAAACTCGCCTAAAAACTCATTTTTTTAAGCCTTTTGCTCATGATTCAATAATAAAAGATTTGCTCAGTAAGCAGCTTTCTCATTCCCTCTTGACAAATCGGCTCCCTTAGTAAGACACTGGGTTGCTAGCTCTAGAAATTTTGACTAAAAGTGGAGGAAAAGTAAAATTTGTAGAAAAACATTTCATTTTCAAAATGGACTGCTTACCAGCAACAATTCGCTCAAGATTTTTCATCGGTATGTTCAAAACTATGGTAGTAAGACATGAAATAGATACCGCTAAAGTCAGGACATGATAGAGTATTTGACCCAATCCGAGATCGAGATGGAGAATTTACAAAGCTTTATTTTTTATGATGTGGTGATTTAAACGGAACTCATGTTTTGCAAAGAGGTAGCGTTTGCTAAAGAGTAACAGAAGGGAGAATTATTGAATAGTCCCGACGTAATCGATTACATTGCAGACCTCATTATAAAAAAGTTGGCAGAACTTGTTTCCAATGAGCCCACCTTCCTATGGATGGATGAAGTGTCCAGAGGAGGCTTAGAAAAGCACAGTACCAGTATGAAAGAGCTTCTCATAAAAAACCATCTACCGGAATCGGCTTTAAACTGTAGGGCCTTCCAATTGTGGAGCGCGCGCTACAAATAGGAGGAGGATCTCGGCGAAACACCTAACAGAATTGTACGTGCCAATTATTTATTTAATATATTTTTCACAAAATAGTTCATATTGGCGAAACGTCGCGATTGGTTTTAAATTTAAAAATTAATTCACAAAATAAAATCTTGGACTATGTGAAATAATTTCTTGTTTTAATATTAGACTAGGCAATTTCCGCTAATCACTTCTATCTATACCATTATTTACATTCAAATATTAATTAAAATTTATTTTTTAAACCGTTCGCAGTTTGTTTCCATTTAAGTAACAAAATACTATTTTGCTACCATTTTTACCAAAAAGGATTGAATTTTTTCTTTTTTATGCACCTTCTTAAATACAACCTTTTGTAAGGGAGTGTCAAAATTCGAGTGTCACTAGTGAGCAAACCTTTAATAATTGAATCATGCCTTTTGCTCCGCAATTTTTTTTTCATTTGTTTTTAATTCATATCGAAATTATGACATTAACAAACAAAAAAATTTTTGGTTTTTTATATTCAGGTCGCTGACGCCGATGCTACAATGCCCGCTGATTGAGAAGCCCCGCTGCGACCTTCCTTAAATAATTGAGTGTACATCCGCCGCTTTAGATGATTAAAATAAAAATAAAAATTTTTATATTATTTTAATGCATAAATAAACTGTATGTCAATTTTGAAAAAAATATATTGACTTCTTCATTTTAAATAATTTTAATGAAAATCAAGGAAAATACGGCCGTCCCTTTAATCGGATGCAATTTTTCTAGGTCGCTTTTTCGTGTAAGTAATTTTTACAGATACCTGTTTACCATTTTCTGCCTAGTTAAATAATTTTCCCTATTGTTTAGTGTGACGTAATTGTGGCGAGCATCTCCACCATTGCATGACGTCGCTTGAAAATATTTATAGAAAATTACGTTTAACGAGCACAATAATTTGTTAAGGAGGAGCAGTTGGATATAAAGAGAGTAACATTGCTTTGTTGCTGATTGCCAACCAAAATTTAATACTTTGTTTTTTATTCTTTTTATTTTCCGCATTTTTATTTAACTTTATAAGTCAATGGAACACAAAAAATTATATTATATATATACATATATAAATATCACTGGCGCCTATACCCCTTTTGGGTGTTTGGCCGAGCTCCTTCTCCTATTTGTGGTGTACGTCTTGAAGTTGTTCAACAAATGGAGAGACCTACAGTTTTGAGCCAACTCCGAATGTCAGATATTTTTTATGAGAAACTTTTTCATGCCAAAAATACACTCGGAGCTTTGGCATTGCCTGCCGAGGAGCGACCGCTATTAGAAAACGCTCTTTAATCATTCTGGTGTTTCACCGACCTTCGAACCGCAGCAATCCATTCGGCTACAAAATTATATTACATAAGTAAAAAATTGTGGTTGCGTTGTAACAATCAACGGCAACATCTTCTTCAACAACATCGCCTGCCCTTATGGCCACATTGTAATACACGGCAATTTTTCTCCACGTTTCTCCTATGCATGTCATTGCAAGTATGTACATGCATACATAGATACATATTTTCGTATACTCCAGTGCAGAAACCTATTGCTGCAAAATATTTATTGTGACGTTTACACAAATCTGCGTTGCTGTTATTTAACAACATTTTTTTCTACTTCAATGATTTCCATCGTTGCCTTTTATTTAGTTTTATTTTCCAAACAATTTTCCGGTATGCATTTCGAACAAGAAAAGCTTAGAGTTTATTGACTTCTTGCTTCAACCGTTCATCCAACCACTCAACTATTTTTGGCTCAGTCATTTGGATTGGTGGGTTTTTGGTATGTGCTTATATATAAAACTGTGTGTGTATGTGTGTAAAGCGCTTTCATCATGCATAACTATGTACATACTTACATACAAATTATTATGCATATTTTGCTTGCAACTCCCATACATACTCAGCGCATATCACTGAATCCATCGAGTTACGATGTTCGTAGATTCTACGAAAAAGGCATCACTGAGTTCGATTGGCTACGCTGTACATTCGAAATTCGTAGAGTGATACTACTGAACTTATTTGTAGCGCCATTTAGTAGAACTTTCAAAGAATTTGTTACGACGTGTTTGGTTGTCGAAGCAAAGTTTCAAGATAAAATTCAGAAGGAGTAACCAAGTTTATTTCACTAACATATAAAAATACTATAATTTAGTAAAATGTGAGTATCAAATTTAATAATTTTTTTTTGTTAAATTTTGCTCTATGTGATTTTTCGTTTCAGGTAAAAAATTGTAACAACACATCACCAATACCCGCAGTTGTTGGAATTATTACAACAAAATCAAGAATTTAGAGAGGGTAACACCACATGCCAAAAAGAGAAAGGATCTGTTCCCTTTAGAAAAATATTGCTTAGGAGCTTAGCGGTGGATTTGTTTAGTGAAAACTTTTTAACAAATCTGTAATTTAAGACTTGTAAAATTAAATATTTCAGCCGCCAAGTGTTTTTTTTGCAAAATGTCAGCGTATTCCAAAAGCTTAATATTTTCCATTATTTTTTCCGGCGGCCACCATAGCTGAATGGGTTGGTTAGTGACTACTTTTCGGAATTCAGACAGAATGTAGGTTCGAATCTCGGTGAAAGATCAAAAAATGAAGAAAAAGTTTTTTCTAATAGCGGCCCCCCTCGACAGGCAATGGCAAACCTCCGAGTGTATTTCGGCCATGAAACAACTCCTCATAAAAATATTTGCCGTTCGGAGTCGCCTTAAAACTGTAGGCCCCTCCGTTTATGGCACAACATCACGATGCACGCCACAAATAGGAGGAGGAACTCGGCCAAACACCCAGAAAGAGTGTACGCGCCAATTATATATATACCTATATATACATTTCCAATTGAAAATGTTGATATTTGAAAAGGTCGAGGCAAGGAGCACCAGGAGATTTGGGGGCTCCTAGAACACTCAGGCTAAAATGCCCATTGTATTTAGAGCTCTGGAAAGAGGGTAGATGGTCAAGGAGAAAAGAAGAAAAGTATGAGAGAAAGAGATAGGAAATAATGGAGACAAAGACAAAGGTAGTTAGTCCTGTGCGAATTTTCCAGATTCTTTGGCAAATCTGTAAATATCCTCCAGTTTTAGAAAACGAATATTACTCATTCTCACGACATCAGAACCCAAACTCGTAGCCGTGCTCTAGCAAAGGCAGGACACTCACAGAGAAAGGGCTCAGTGCTATCCGCCTCCTCCAAGCACGACAGGCAGATTTGGTCCTCAATGATGTCAATGGTGACCATATGCTAACCCCAATACTTTCAGATATTTTTTTCAGTATTTTCTGCTGCATTTGAAGTATTCTTAAATATTGCTGCTTTTTTTCATTCAAAAATATTTTTACCGCACTTCCAATAGAATTAATGTTATTCGCAAAAGAAGGCAAATAATTGAAAATTGCGCAAACTAAATATTTTTTTAGCTAAAACATGTTTGTTTACTTCCTTCCAGTTGGTGTCGAAGCACTTCCATTGAGTTTGGCAGCACTTTTTTGAATTCACGTGGCAGTAAATTTATGGTATTTGAAGCGCCTTGATCGCAGCGGAGTTCTACGATGGACTCAGTGATACGATTAACAGCCTGCTTCTATTTTATACTAAAATAATGGATATCTTTTTCCCCCAAACAAATATTATTGAGATCGTATAAAAATCACGCCCAATTTTTATATAAAGGGTGGTTAAGTTTCAAGGGCCGGTGTTAATTTTGAATAAAATACAATTTTTTTTAGGAAACTATTGTTATTTCTCTTTATTATGATAATATTGGTATGGATGAATTACGTATGGAACAAAATATCGGTCAAATGGCCGCCGCTGCCTCGGCGGCACACCTCCATCCGATGGTCCAAATTTTCGATGACGCTGAGACATAATTGAGATTCTATGCCGTTAATGTGCCGAATTATCTCATCCTTTAGCTCTTGAATTGTTGCTGGCTTACCGACGCAAACCTTTTCTTTGAAATAACGCCAAAGAAAGAAGTCCAACGGTGTCGTGGACGTTTAGGTGTGGTTCACATTCAACATCGGCCCTTGAAATTTAACCACCCTTTATTAAGACTAAACGCTCTGAGTTACTGATCAAGCAGTTTTGTTTTTGAATAAGTTTTTTACTAAATAAAAAAAAAAATGATTTTGAGTGATAGAAACTTTTCTTTGTACTAAATAAAAAAAAATATTTTGAGTGAGGGAAAATTTCGACCTTTACGCGCTCGATTGCTTGCCTGTTCGTATACTGCAGCTGTCTAGTTCACAAGTGTCAAATATGATTGGCATACGACGCCTCCATTTGCAAAAATTATAAATCTTCCATTGGGGTGATTAATTTTGTGCCACCATGTATAACACTCATTGTCACCGAGCTTATTTGATTCGAAAAATTAATAGCCAGCCCGCAACTAAGTGTTTCTAAAATGTGCACGGCTATATACATACATATGTATGTAAGTTCAGACCTGTTTTAAGTACGTATTTTTTTCTTTTAGCAGTACCTTTTAAAACTAATTATAAATCGCCGTTTTCCAAGCATTTACAGTACCTGTGCATTTGCATAAAATTTATAATTAGAAATATATACCATACAATCATCCAATTATAATTGCAACAAATAATCACTTTTAATTACGCTTACATTGTCAACGCTCACAAAGCTGGCGATAGTCGTAAACCATACAATAGAATATTCCAATCGATCGATCACCTGATCTACTGCGCAGTATTAATTGGCTACTGAAATATTCATTCACACGCAAGCAAATCAAGATGCATAACTGAATTAAATTCAGAGAAAATTGTCTTCTGTCAATGAAAAAGTCGCACATTCACAAATGATTTATATACCACAAACATGCATACGTACACACATACGCACATACATACATGCATACATCTGTTTTATCTATAAATACATGCGGAGGAAGTTTATAATTTATTCATTACAAAATGGGATGCTCATTAAGCTCAATGAATGTGCGTGTTTGCATAAGAAATAAAATTTAAAAGCGAAAACAATAGAAAATAAATTGAAGAGAGTGAAAAAAACGCTGAAAATGAAATATTATAGATATAAGAAAGCGATAAACAATGCGGCGCTTGTGGTAAAAAATAAATTAAAAAATTATGTAACTAAAGCCAATTCAGAAATTAAACCTGGAAATGCCATAATATGGTGAATTAAGTAAAGTGAAAGGAGATTTTGCATAATTAAGTATTATTTTAAAAAATTATTTCATTATAAAAATTAAAAAAATTGTATATACGGATATTAAAGAAGCGTAGAAACGGAAAAAGTAAATAATTTTGACACCCATGCGGTTGATTCGTGATTTCTTACAAACTGCGAAATGCTGGGTAGTTTCGGTGCTACTTGGTAACTTAAGGGGTTACATACGGCCAGAATTTTCAAAAAATCGCTTTTTTTCTCGATATTTCGAAAGTATAGTATCTTAAGAATATATTGTAATATTATAGCTTCTTCGGCCCATTAACTACAGGGTGAACGATATGAAGTGTTACCTATTCAAAACACCAAAACTTTTTTCTGTGAAATTAGCTTTTATTGACTATAGCCTTCAAAAAGCGGTCAAAAAATGAGTTGCATGCTGTACGAATGTGATCTTCAGGTATTTTGGCCCATTCTCATGTAATGGCTTTTTTCAGCGCATCCATACTAGCATATTTTTTAGTCCTCACCTTGCTCTCCAAAATGGAACAGATGAAATAGTCCATCGGATTTGCGTCTGGCGAATTCGAAAGCCATTGTGTGGACGAAATGAAGTGTGGAACATGATTTTTTAACCATTCTTGGTTCACACGAGCTTTATGAGACGGTGCCGAGTCCTGTTGGAATGTCCATGGTCTACGACCGAAATGTTTGCGTGTCCACGGCTCTAAAGTAGCTTCTAAAACATTTTCCCGATAATAAGTCGCATTCACTTTGACACCAGGCTCGATAAAAACGATTGGAGAGCGTCCATCAGCGGTCACTGCAGCCCAAACCATTACTTGCGATGGGAAATTGCTTCGAGTGGCCATACGTAGGCTCAAATTCTCGTATGAGCGTTCGGTCAAGTAAACACGATCGTTTTGAGTGTTTATGAACTGCTCAATTGGGAATTTTTTTTTCATCAGAAAACACAATGTTAGGAAATTCGCCACGTTCGTGCAAGCGCAACAACTCCTTTGCTCTTTCGCCCCGAATTTTTATTGCTGGGGTGATAGATCGTGTGCTTTTTGGAACTTGTAAGCCTTGACCATGAGCTCTTTTTTCAATATGCGCCGAATGCTGTCTTGCGATATTTTCAGTTCTTTGGCCATTTTTCTTCCACTTCGACGTGGATTTCGTTCAAGACGAGCGTTCACTTTCCGAACCATTTCTGGCGTTGTTGCGTTTTTTTTGGTCTACCTCCATAGCGGGATACACAAACATTTTATTCACTTTGAGGTGACTGAGCTCACGAACAATGGCTGGTTGTGATTTTCCAGCCAAATATAATGCAATCACACTATTACGTTTGAGTTCCATCACAGAAAAAAAAATTCAACAAAACTGAGACGCAAATGCTTTGGATGGCTTATAAACAATATATTGAACTGTCATTGGAACAATTTTGACGTTGATGTCATGAGCTGTTTTACAGATACAAGCAGTGTGAAGTTGGTAACACTTCATATCGTTCACTCTGTAGATAGAGAGGGGTCCGCACGCTCCTGTACCTCAAACTTTAAATTCATTTTTCACGAAACTACTTTTTCCGGCACGGCCTGCATGATAACTCATACGGTTTTTAATATTTTTTGATACAGTTTGTTTTTAAATATGCGAGAGTGTTTTCCCTATAGTCCGGATTTGAGACATTCTCGAGCATTAGTAAGACGTGTGGCGAGCATCAATAAGATTTTGCATGATCACCTTGTGGTAAAAAAGG
Source organism: Anastrepha obliqua (assembly GCF_027943255.1). Taxonomy (NCBI): domain Eukaryota; kingdom Metazoa; phylum Arthropoda; class Insecta; order Diptera; family Tephritidae; genus Anastrepha; species Anastrepha obliqua. The sequence goes on from NC_072894.1 coordinate 15,354,022, forward strand.
CGCATTCGCGTTGGATTCCACGGAATTAAAAAAATGGAAATGCGGCTGGGAAAAATGCTTTGAAAATTGGTTTAAACGAATGCAAGATCAAATACTCATGGAGAGTATTTCGAAAAAAAAAATGGTTTTCAGCCATTTTCAACTAATCAATGTTATTTTTTCCATTTTTAGGCCAGAGTTATAAATAGGAACCCTCGGATATATAAAGCAAAATAATACACAAATTAATTAAGCTTTGGCGGACCAGCCTGGCGGCGTGGGTTTTTCTCTGTGAGGTTTGGAGAAATGTAATGAATGATCGCCAATGTTCTCTGTTTACATAACCGCTTATTCCCAGCAATGCAAGTTTTACGTGTTATTAGACATGAAAATCAATTTTCAAAAATTAAAGACAGCTGTATTTTCTGTACTGGTAAATAATATCACTAGAGAGATTATTTAATTATTATTCGTCCGAGGTCTGACTATATTTAAAAAAGGATTAAGAAGAAGTTCTACTTTAAGAAAATAAATATTTTTTTTAAATAAATTTAATAATATTTTTTTAATAAAAAATATATTTTTTTGATATTTAAAAAGTTTTTTTAATAAAAAATATTTTTTTTTTAATATTTTTTCCCCCACATGTTTTCTAACTAATTGAGGCATTTTCTGGCCTATATATTTTTATTTTATTATTATTATTATTATTTATTAACAAATTAAACTAAATTAATTACGTTAATATTGAAAAAGAGCACTAGCTGCCAGGGCTATATAGTTTTGAAAATAAATATTTTTTATTGCTTTACAACTTTTTTAACTATATTTTTTTAATTAAATTTATTCTAACAATAAAAAGACGCCTGTCTTTTGCTCACTTTAATCACTATAAATAACTGTTTTCGCCCTCAGTGTAGTTTATTGGTTTTGAATATTAATTTTTATTTAATTTAATAGTTTTATTTTTTTCGCACATTTTTCCTAACTAATTAAGGCATTTTTAAAAAGGGATTAAGAAGAAATTTTAATTTAAAAAAATATTTTTTTAAATAAAAAATGTATTAATATATTTTAATACAAAATATTTTCTTAATAAAAGCTTTAATTTTTTTTAATAAAAAATATTTTTTTAATAAAATTTTTAATTTTTTTTTAATAAAAAATATTTTTTTATCCCACATTGTTTTTAAACTAATTGAGGCATTTTCTTGCCTATATATTTTTAGAAAATAAATATTTTTCTGTTGCTTTACTACTTTTTTAACTAGTAAATATACTTTTTTTAATCAAATTATTCTAAAAATAAAAAGGCGCCTGCCTTTTGCTCACTTTAATCGCTATAAATAACTGTTTTCGCCCTCTGTGTAGTTTATCGAATTTATTTATCTCTTTTTTATTTATTTTTATTTTATTTAAAATTTTTGTTATCTGGGCAGATTTTTCCTAACTATTAAAGCATTTTCTGGCCTATATATTTCTAGAAAATAAAATATATTTTTTTGTTGCTTTACCACTTTTTTAACTAGTAAATATAGTTTTTTTAAATAAAATTATTCCAACAATAAAAAGGCGCCTGTCGTTTGCTCACTTTAATCACTACAAATAACTGCTTTCGCTTTCTGTGTAGCTTACTGGCTTACTTTTTTTCTTTATTCAATCTCTCTAAGAAACCCACTAATTGTGCGTACTGATTTGCCTACTTTGTGTGCTTGGCTACATAGAACTCCCAGATAAAGAGCATAAAGCATCAGCCATAGAGATACATAGTAAGCACATTATTTTTTTCACAGCCGAACAGTCCAGTTCTACTTATACGAAAGACTTAAGCAGAGAACTTGCAGCAAGCACCCTTTATGGAAATTAAAAACCTGTTCTGTGGTCATTGGACATAGTAGCGAATCCAAAGTCTAGACGCATAGCCATTTTAGTTTAATTGTTATGCTGGGTTACTCCAGTGAACTATCTCAATATTTTTTTTCAAAAATTTAAATAAGGAATAACGATAATAAAAACAGAAAATTAGAAAATTAAGCAAACAAGCAAGCAAGCATTTAGAACGTTATAACGAAAACAATTTTCGTTTTTATCTCAAGTCGACTTAAGCTGGTACGCTCACCGAATTCATCAGCTCACAATTGAAAAAAAATATATACTAAGTTTTCTTTTTTATTTACCTGCTAATTCACTATGAAATTTAAGGTTGATGATTTACAACGCAATACAAATTAAGTCAAATCACTTGAGTTTTTTTCTGGGTAAAAAAATATATCTATAAAGAAATTAACTCATATGTAGCCATGGAAAAAAACATCTCAACTTTGTTGCAAAATAACCCTAACCTACTTAACTGCTCATTGTATTTAATACAAAAAAAAAAAAAAAAAACAGATACGTGATTGTAAGCAACGATTAAAAAGGAAATAAAGATCAGGTTAATGTACAAGTTAATTACAGCAACGAGCAAAAAACAAAAAGAAGAAAAACAAAAATAGTACGAAAATAAAAATAAAAGCAAATGCAGAAGCAGAAGCAGAAGCAGCACACATATTTACGTATGCATACGAGTATATACCTAATATAATTAAGCCTGAAAAGCCGACTGTCAGCTGATACTTGGACTAACAGATAAACTACCACTGATATTTTAGAACTTTGCTAACATTTATTTTCTAGGTATGTAACCAAAAAAATACAAATAAAAAGTTGTATGAATATTGAAATAAACGCATTTGTCTCATTCGGATGGATTTGTGTATTTGCCGCTGTACGAAAGTACGTACCAAAATACAACTACAAAGCCACAAGTGCGTGTATGTGTGCGCGTGCTTTTAAAGAGTACAATTATTCTTAATTGCGAAATTGACGACTGTCATTAAAAGTAGCCGGTAATTACGGCAAAATTTACGCGCAGTCAATTAAAATCAAATTTATGCACATATATATGAACGTACATACGTCTGTAAGTACCACAAATATAATAGGAAATTAAGAAGATTGATGAAAAAATCAAAATTGCGCCAAACGTAAGTGACATTTTTAGAAAAAAAAACAGAATAAATACTAATATATTTAAGTACTTAGGTTAATGGTTCTAGGTACTTTATTATTTTTATTTTTTTTCGATTAATCGTGCTTTCAGTTCATTATTCGGAAAGTAATATATAAGTACATATGGCATATATATGTACGTATTTAGACAAACATTAGCAATGCTATCAGACTAAAGATTTCAATTTAAAGCAGATGATAAAGCTCATTATTGTTGTTTTTTTACTTAGCCAACAAATAATGCGAGTAGCTCATATACATAAGCACACATACATATGTATGTAAGTAAGTGCGTTCTCAGTTGCTGTAAGTGCTCAGAATTGAGGTTTTCTGCAATAAAGCTGCACGCTGACCTGCTTGCTGCAAGAGTTCAAGATCACTATACATACGCAAATATATATGTATATGTATGAGTATCGATATACAGGCTTAATACCTAGACAAATAAATGCGTATGCATACTTAATTGTTGTAGAAAAAAAAACAAAACTCAGACTTTTTTCTGCGTACGTGTAAATGTAGGCTGAACTTAATGCATAGTGCATACTACGATTGCAACTTGTGATCGATTCAAACGCATCGATTGAAGTCGGTTTTATTCGGTTTCAGCGGCTTCGTGTATTGTGGTTTGATGCGAACAAATTCAGAGCATAACCTTGAAACTTGGATTCGACGTGCTTTGCTTTTGTTTGTACGCCAACATTTCTTCCTTCAATCCCCCATTACACAGGTTTGAAGCAACTGTTATTATCGAAATACCTGTGCTTGAAATCATATGGCATCAAATTTTTACTTATTCGTTGAACCGTTTGAAATATTTTATGTATGTGAAGATGTGTTAGGTGTTTTCTTCCATATAAAAAATGTCGAGCATTCCATATATAGAGAAAAAGCATAAGGTCGCCAGCAAAAACAAAAAGTCAAATCACGGCCATTTTTGAGCCATTTAAAACTTACGCCTAATCAAATTAAAAGTAAATGAGCTGTAAAGGTGCGTACCCGAAATGTTTCTAAAAATTCTGATTCGCAAGTGTGAGTGTTTGATGAAAATTTGTTACATTTTTTGGTTAGAAATTGCACAAAGTTTGAAACTAGGATTGAGATGGTTTTTCTAGGAGAATGCACTATATTTAATGAAATAATTATTTAAATTAAATGAGTAAAAGTGCGTTCATATATACAGTGACTAGCAATAAATCGACAAAAATTAAGCTGCAAAAGATAAGCTACAAAATTAACAATCAGCTGTCAAGACTGTTTTAAAAGGCTTTTAATAGAAATTTTTTAGTGGAATATTTTTTGGTTTTTGGTTTATTTAATTATTATTAACGATATGAAGAAACAGCGAAGCGAAGTAGTAAATATTTTAAGAGTGCAATTTGAATTCGTAAACGACGATTTTTGGACTCAGTAGAAAAAAGGTTAATATTATATTACATTTTCTAATAAGCAATAACGGGCCAAAGCGTCTATGGATAAAAAACGCTTTTTTCTGTAATATGAATGCATAATTAACAATTTCTAAGAAAAATTTTATTAGAATTATGTCTACAAATTCTCTCTTTTCTTTGCCAGCATCCATTTTGTTTAGCTTTTACTTTTACATTTCTCCTTACATTTGTAAAAATAATTATCTATAACACAGATAATTGCAAAGCAAAGAATATATTTATAATTTGAGATTATTTCTCTCTTCTTTCCCCTAAGACTTAGCAAGTGGCGAATAGATGAAGCAACTGATTCAAATGAATATATGTCGGCAACGCGGGAAGAGAGCTTCCTTAAATTACATGAGTTGGTAAGGCAGTGCGCCATGCCAGTCTAATGAGCTATAGCCATACTCGCTAGCGGTGAATCTTACTCGTCAACTTTGTTGGTGCTTTCGCATGCAAATTTTTCGTCAAGTTAAACGAGCATACAGATAGCGAGCGGGGAAATGGCGAATAGAATAGACCTTAAAATTGTATGGAAAATGCGCCGGCTTATAGATCGAAGTAAAATATCAAAGCTGTATGTACAAAATACAAGTTCGATTGAGGTGGTCCACCAAAATTTATTGGATTACTGTACGAGTACATAAAAACTAAAATAATTTTTGCAACAACAATTTGTTTCAACGAAAAATCACAAAATTGCATGACACAAAGCGTATAGGTATATCAAAGTATGTGTTTGTTTGTATGAACTTCCTTTTTGACTCATTTTGGTTATTTTTTTTACGCGCTTCTCAGCATCTTCATTAGCATCATTTTTTGAAAGTTTGAATATGCAAATAAGTATTATATTTTATGTATGAGTGGCATGATTCATTTAGCAGTTCCAAGGAATACGCAAATTTACACAATACAAAAAGTGTAAATAAAAATAAAGAGAACGCAACAAAAGTTTTTCAAAACAACGCAGGTATTTGTTAACTACAGTGAAATGTCGCTAAAGCTGTCGCAAAAATTGTTGCAGCTTATAAAAATATATGTAGTACTTTCCGATAGATCTATTTTTTTTGCCGATCACACAACATCGCATTATGTTTTCTTAGATTCATGCACTCCATAATTTTCTATAACTCGTACGCTTTAATTTTTAAAATCTCATAATTTTAAACATATAATTGACGAAATAGTTCACTGAAATCGCACCTTAAATATATTTTTATTACACGAAAAACCTTCTAGAAATGCTACCCATAACTTTGTATGCCTTATAAATGTTAATTGGAGGCAAATTGGAACTAACCATTTGGCGCTCATTTCATTTCGCTTATCTTGAATTCTTGAATGACTTGAAAAACTTTGCCTGCAATCAAAAGTCGATATTGGTTTTTTTAATGATATTTTAAAACTAGAAAACGTTGCCCATAAGTTGCGCAGCAATAATTTGAGTAAAAATATAAAACAGATTTTTTTTCATTAAAGAAACATCTGACTCTTACTTTTTTAACCGAATTGCAAATAAAAACATCTTATTACTAATTTTTGTAAATAAAACTTCCGCCAATACTGAATTCCTATAAAACGAAAAACGCTATAACTCATTTTATGCGCTCCTTATATCCCAAGTTATTCAGAATCTACTGTACTTATACTTGTACATTCATAAGTATTAGAGCTCCAAATGCACGGGCAGTCCGAGTAGCTCGAAATTCGCTTGAAACTCCTTCATTGCTCAACTACTCGAATGTTTGTTCGAAATTTTCGCGCTTTTGAACAATTTGAGCAGCTAAACAAAAATGATCAATTTTACTTATTAGCATTTCCTTAGCTTGTATAAATAATTTGTAACGCTAAAAACAACAGAAAACAAATGCTGACAAAAAAGTCAAAATAATCAACAGTATTGTTCGAATTACTCGAAAAAGCTCGATATACCCGCATTGTACAGAAATATAAGTAAGAGCACTGTTCTGCTTCCTATTTTTTAACAGACACCCTCGGTGTGAGTTTAACAGGCACCTAAGTGTGGAATAGTGTGAGTGCTTGGTCTTTTTGCTTGAGCGTTTTGGCGGGGTTGCTATGCCAAATTTGAATTTTTATGGTAACATTAAAAGAAATAGAATATTGACAAAAAAAAAAAAATGTTAAATAATATATAATATCTTTGGCTTGGAAATTTTACAATATTTTTAATATATTTTGTCGCTATAATGCTTTTTATTGAGAAATATCTAAATTTGTACGACTTTTCGATACGATTTTCTATGAAATTTAATCATCTTTTACGCAACCATGTTTTGGAATCAGATTATCTCAGCTGTGGACATTTTTTGACGACTATCTGAGAGCAGTTTTCCCTATGGATCTATACAATGTATTTTATACTCAAAAATGTTCGAGTAGTGAGCATCGCACAGGTGTGCGAGTATTCGTTGCTCATTTGCCCGCGCTGTTCGAATAATTGCGAATAAACACGAGACCTCTTTAATTTGGAAAAAAAAAAAAAAAAAAAAATAAAGTTCAGGTATTTTAGATGATGGCCTTTAATCCCTGTTCTTGCATATTCTATTAAGCTTTTATTAAAATATAGTAAACATAATATGAAACTTTGAAGTCAAATAAAATGAAAAATTCTGAGCCATGAGGAGAAGTGTGATTTTGCTACCATTTGAGGTTGATATTTGTGCAATATACTTGGTCTTGCCATAAATCCAGTGACAAATTTTACAATGCGAGTGCAAATTTGCAGAAAAAAGTCCCGCTATTTTTGCTTTTGTTCGTATGCATTGTCAACAAATCTATGCTAAATCTTCTAAAGACACAAAAAATGTTGTTCCAAGTGTTCAGCGTGACCTCCATCCTGCCTCCGTAATGGTTTAGTGGGGAGTGTCTTGTAAACGCTTTACATCTCTTCATTTATGCGAAAAAGGGGCTAAGACGGGGGCAAAAGTGTAACAGGAGGATGACTTAGAATGCGTGGTGAAACAGTTGAACAGTACTCTCATCAATGGGGTGCGTTGGATCTTTCAGCAAGATGCCGCTCCAGCCCATAAGGCGAAAGCCACCCAGCAGTGGCTGAGAAACAATATTCCTGGGTTCATAGCCGCATATGGTTGACTATAATGAAGTTTAGAATCCATTGGACTACAGTTTGTGGACAGAATTGGAGAACTTGGCCTGTCGTCGAAGGCCTCACAGAAATTTGCAGAGTCATTAACTATCTTTGGTCCATCCATAGAAACCTTGCGTGCTGCAATAGCTGAATGGCGTAATCGTTTAAAGGTTTGTGTAAAAGCAAATGGCGACCATTTCGAGTGAAAAATAAATCTGTTTTTTTTTCTTTGTTTTTGATATTTCAATGATTTGTAGTATTTTTGTCTTTAATATAGGTTAGTGAAATTCAAATGTGTGATTTGGCCTTTGATGTTTTTCTATAAATGATGAGATCTGCTTTGAACTTTTGTGCTACTTCTCATCCAAAAATAGTTTTTATAATTCAATGTTTCTTGATAAGCATGAATTCAGAGATTTTTCATTGTCTATAAATACATGAAAATACCTTTTTTTACCATTTGCTGTTCCATGGCCACAGCCAAAATTGAAACCGGAACCAACTGAATGGTGGTAATGCACAAAATCATTCGGCTATGCTGGCCGCTCAAGAATTATACGATTTTATTATTTATGTACTTATACATAGTTGTTGTGCATAGCATTCGCATGCATACACATACACAATTAGAAAACATATATGAGAACGTAATGAAATTCAGTAAAGCATTCAAACCTTGAATTTTTTGCTTTTCCATTGACATAAAAGTGAAAATTTGAGTTATTATATTTACTTTGGTAATTGAAAAAAAAAACAGGAAATATTATAAAGTTGACAATTAACAAAAATTGAATTTTTCAGAATGAATCAAAGCGTATTCATTATGGTGCAAACAGTGACCGACGTATCGTAGTCCCTTATCGCAGCCCCTAGAGAGCACAAAATTGAGCAAAACTCATCCTGTCGAGAACAACTACGTTATTTTAGTTACATATTTATACAATACATCAGTTTGTGTGTATATGTGTTTGGTTGTATTTACACAATGTTGCCATTGATATTTTTGCTTACACACTTTTTCACACATCCGCGTTATCAGTAACAATTTTTCATTGTTTAATAAACCAAAGCCAAAAACCAACAAATGTGAATAGTTCATTTAATTATAATTAACATTATTCAACTTTGTTTTTAAGTTATTTTAATAAAAATTAAAATGTTTCCAAGTTTATTTTGTAAGTGATTTCGAAATGTACTGTTTGGCAACACTGTGTGATGAGGGAGCAAACAGCTGACACGGTTCTGCGAGAATTTTCAAAAATCCTGCGATAAAATCTACGATACTACCATACGGAAGGGAAGTAATTTTTCATTTAGTTCATGATTAGTTTGATCGTAACAGCTGACAGGGGACTGCGTTTACGTCGGTGACTGTTTGCAGCATTAAAGGTCGTGTCACTAAACCAACAACAATGTCTTGTATGTTTGAATGTCAAAGCAATGTATTGGCAAAGTAGAAAACAAAGAATGAATAGGTCCCTTATGGGACAGTGCAAAAACAACAGCACAGAACCGTGCACCATTGGAAGAGTCTTGTCGACGCCCTATGCTCCCAAGAGGAGTGAGCAAGGAGAAAAAAAAATATATACATATTGAAAGGAAAAAGTTCATCTTTTTTCGCTCTATAATCTTAAAATTTTACTAGGACAAGATATTACTTATACTTTTGGTGTAAAAAGTGGTAAAGTGTGCACTTCACTTAGTCACATACATATTTCACTTTAACCTCAAATTTCGTGCCAAGCCAAACGTTTATTGGGAAGTACCTAACAAAATACTTACACAAATACGCGATAGCAAAATTACCTTCTAATACTAATTTTCTAAGCAAAAGCTTACATTTTTTTCTATTTACAACAACACAAGCATCTTACGTAATCAATGCGCTGGAAAAAAAAACGAAATCCAAAAAAAACAAAACGTCAGGCGGCGTCGAAATAATATTTACGTATATCTGTATGTATAAGTGAACCCCCATATTTATATAAATACAACCAAATGAGTGAATGTGAATCGCTAATAATATTTTGCGCTACGGTGTGTTGAAGTGTTTGCCTGACACACAAAAACATGTGAGCACAAACACAAACCAAAGACTTAAGCGAGCTACTCGAACCATATCAAGTGGCGAGCAGCTGTGGAGGGTAACGATTTCAATATTTAACTTAGCTTTGTGTATGGGGCTTAGTTACGTTGCTACTTACACACACACACACACATACTCCCATATGTTAAATTAATATGTAGATTTGCATTAGCAGCAGTTTGTATTTAACTGCGAGTGGTACAGTGGCATCACAACAAATACACACAGTGGCATTATTTATGCATTCACATACACAAACGCTGCAGTCGCGCTTACTTGGACAGTATGCATCATAATATGGCGCCATGCATCGGTATACACCGCAATATGATATACAAGTCCACTGTATACACTTGTGAAAATATACCACTTATGCACACATATGCACTTACATACATGTACATCTATTCCATATCTAACTATATTACGAAAGTGCATGCATGTAAAGCTATGCCTCGGTTCAGTGCAGTTCACTTTGCGGCCAACCGACTCCGGCGGCTTCGTGTTGATCTCTGGCATTCGTGGCTGCTGCTTTGTTGCTTTGGCATATGCACACAAGCTGTCACACTCATACACACATACCCGCACTCGTATGCAGGTACTGTGTTGTGGGTATGTACATTTTTATATGCGATTTAGCTGAAAATTTTCCTTTCTGCATTTTGTAACGCTGTTCGATTGCTGTTGTTTTTACTGTTACTTACATGCATACATATGTACATATGTACACACATATACGTATATGTTTAATTTACAACTTTAACTTTGCGTACATACCAACCGCCTAGCACCACCGTTTTTGTTGCAATTGCGTAGTTACACAGTTGTGCAGTATTTGCCATTTTTGGTAGCGTTTGCATTATTGCAACATTTCACTGTAAATTGCTTTCACTTCAACATGCCACAAGGTTTGCTGACAGCATTTATTTATTTACAAAGTTGTAGTATGCATATAATTTGACGCGATTAAAACAGTGTACGGGCATCTGAAATAACGGTCACAAAGGTGCGCTGAGTTGTATGATTTACTCACAACCAGCGCAATCACAGCTACATATGTAATCATCATCATCATCATCGTCATCGCCACCTCGCCATCATAAAGCTAATGGACTGTCATACCTGCTAGCAATCAGAAATAAACTGGCTGCCTCTCTAACATTCACCTGATACTGCCCCTATAGTCGCAGCCTACTGTCTGGTGCCTGGTACCTGGTGCCTGGTTCCAGTTGCACTTACGCGCCTCACACCACACTATTATTTACTAACAATTATGGGAATTTTTCTGCTGATTGCAATTTATTTCGCTTTCGTTTTCATTTTTTTCATTATTTTTCAATTTTCCACTTAAACCGCATTGATATCAACAAAGCGAATTATTTTCTAGTTTAGCCAGCTGGTTTGCACTACTTTTATATTCATAGCGTGTTTAATTTAATTTTAATATTATTGCGCAGTTGATATGAGTGGGAATATTTGCGTCGAATTTGCGCTGGCTGAAAAATGTAAATTTCATTTAATTTTAAATAAGAAAACTGAGCAAACAATCGAGTCTACTTGAGCTTGGCTAGTAATAGTAAATAATAATAAATTCGAAAACATAACGCATCATTATTTTGATCATGTGACCATTATTTTTGTCATGCTTTGTCTTCCATGTGAAACAGATAATAATGAATAATAAGTGGCAAGAATGAAGATGAAACTTCGTACAAAATCAATTTGTGGTTGCGAGCGTTTTTCGATTTTAAATTTTGCACATTTACATTTCTCCGAAATTTTGACCAAGACTAGAGTAGTAAAAGTGAATCATCTCAACGCGATATTAATGCACTTACTTGTCTAACTTGCGGTGAAGAGTGCCTGTGCTTTAAATTATCCGAATAGCTTCAAAATTTCAAAAACGAGTTTGAACATCACTCAACTAAAAATATGTCTGTGCGCTTATTTTTTATGTTACCATGAAATACTTTATAACAAATACAAAAAATATGTGAGGCTAACAGGAAAGTAGTTTTAGTTACTTAAAAATATTATTGATTTCTTATTAATTATTTTAACGGGCATGAAGCCCGAAATTCAACTGTTAGCGAATTGAAGATTATATAAAAAAATAATTTTATTTATTTGTACGTCAGCGTTTTACCAGAATAATACTCTTGGTCTACATAGCGGCAATCGAAGCAATTCTCTACTACGGTATTGCAGTTGTTGGTATACTCTTGAGAAGGGTGTGCACATTAAAATAGTTGATAAGATCAAAGATTTGCATCTGTTCTCATAACCAGTACAATGTCAACCACACTAACCAAAGCCTTATATGCGACATTAAACCTCCTACCGGTAGATCTGCATTCAATAAGGTGAACATCTTAAGTAAATGGTCGAACACGGGCTACGGGCGTGGTAAAATCCTAGCTGACGTTTAAGAGCTTCTCAGACTGGTAGACCACGCACTCCCGCCTGCAACTACCATTATAACATTCACGACCCTCCCACTCTCAAGGGAAGAGTGGCAACGAGACAGAGGGCGAGTTCACCCATGTATACATAGACGGCTCAAAGCTGGAGGACAGGGTGAGCGTAAATGTATAATCCGAACATCTGAAGATCTCCATTCGTTTTTGGCTTCTCGACTACTGTAGTGTCTTTCAAGCTGAACTGATGGCAATAATAAACACCGCGACACTGAATCTAACAAATAAATTTGACTTCAACCACCCACGATAATAATTTTGTACGACTTTCAAATGACCTTTAACTTCTTTCTTTTCCACAAACACCCTCGAAAGGCAAATTTTCCAATTCCCAAACTACAACAAGACGAATAGAAGTTCACTAGGTTGGTAGCGCAGTTGTACAAGATCAATTGGTCTTCTAACACCTCTCTCCCTCTGGACCCAACCTCTCGAAACAGCATGTTTCCTGAGCCTACCTTTAGATGAGTTAGACGAAGACGATGATATACACTACACTGACAGGGCTTGTATTACTGCTACAACAACAATCAAATAGTCTTAATTTACATCGCTTCACTTAATTTTTCTCCACTTTAAAGCTAACTGAAAAATTTTACAGGGTACATCAACTAATCTGCGTGAGAGTGTGACAAGTTTTTGAGAGCAATCGAATGTGTTTACCTGCACGTGTTCCGCTAAAGTGAAGAGAGAGAGAGTGAGTGAAGAGAGTAAAGAATGTTAGCGGTTATTTGCGAATATGGCTCTTTGTTAGTGAAGTATTTCAACATATTTCTGCTTTCTAATATTCATAAATTATCGGCTGGGTTTTAAATATTTCATTGCATTCAGAGTTTCTTTGCTTCAATAGCTTCAGAAGCAAAAAATTTCGGTTGATTCTGAAAAAAAAAAAAATTATGAAGCCCGCTGAAATTCTATTATAATGACAAAATTATGGAAATTCCAAATCGTACTCATTTACATACATGCATACATATGCATATATGTATCTGCTTGCATGCATGTGTGGAAATAATGCATTCTAATCGAATTTATTTAAATTTTTTTAATTGAAATTATTTGCGTGATGTATTTTTTCATTCATTGTCTAAGTTTAATTGAAATTGAAATTTGAATTTCATTGAAAATTGAATTGAAACTGAAAACGACGCTGAGATGTCTGGACTCCGCTCTGTGCATATTTGTTGTTTTTATGTGTATAAGTATTGTTTAATTTAGTTAAGACGACGTGCTGTATACTCTTATTTTCATTGCACAATTAAATATTCCATTCGTGTTTGAAAGTTTTCCAGTAAACAATTAAATAGCTAATTTGAATTTTTATTCATAAGAATGCTTCAATGGGAAAAGTAAACAATGACTAGTAATGAGTAGCAATAATAAGTATTTGAGATCAGCAAAATGCATATAATAAAAAAAAAATAAATAATTGGCGCGTACACTTCTGGTATTTGGCCGAGCTCCTCCTCCTATTTGTGGTGTGCGTCTTGATGTTGTTCCACAAATGGAGGGACCTACAGTTTCAAGCCGATTCCGAACGGCAGATATTTTTATGAGGAGCTTTTTCATGGCAGAAATACACTCGGAGGTTTGCCATTGCCTGCCGAGGGGCGACGGCTATTAAAAAAATGTTTTTATTAATTTTGCTTTCACCGAGATTCGAACTAACGACCTCTGTGTGAATTCCGAATGGTAATCACGCACCAACCCACACAGCAAAATGCATAGACATTAATTTATTAAAACAAAATTTTGATATTATGTTTTCTTATACAGAATAATTTACTCGGCCTTGATTACATAAGACTGTTCAGTTCAGAAAGAAGTACGAAGAATTTAATAATAAACTTTCTTTAGCATACATTTTTATACAAAATTAACAGCTCAATTACAATTTTGTAAAAAATTCGCCCATGAGAAATTTCTTCTATTCATAAATTAAGGGTCGCTAAGGGAGAAAATTGCATGGAATATAATAGATTGAAAAAAAATTTAATTAAAATAAATTTAAGCTTCTATTAGTAGAACTTAAGGTTTCGCTTGTATTGATCTGTCATATTTCTTTAAAAAAATATTGTTTACATTCTTTTATATCCAAATTGTAAACGCAAATTAAAGCCAAATTTATTCATAATCCATTATGCGGTAGTGTCTTTCCCTAAGAGAAATTTTTAATCCTTTGCACTGGAGGCCTTTTCTGCATAGATTAAGCCAGCATTTCGAAGCGTTTCTTAGAGCTTTTGGTGAATCTCTTGCTTGTGACTTAAAACGATTGCACACTTAAAGTAGCACATAAATCTCTTATATTTTAATATTTAATGCATCATCACATTTTTACGATAATTTCTTAAACATTAGTCTTTGTAATTTGTTTTTGTATGATATTTGAGGGAGCAACTGCCGAAATGCATGCCCATTGCACGAAACAAAGTGGTGAGCGAGAGCCACCTCTCCAATTACGGCATTAAATCATGAGGTGAGCGGAACTCTCCTCTCGATTGCAAAGCGTTAATATCGAAACTATAACGGCGGCATTTCTTCTCACAAAGCTTTGCATAAACAGTCAGCATAAAACTTTAGGTTCCTCCATTTGAAGAGCAAACCAAAAGTTGGAGGAGAAGCTCGGTCAAGCACTATACTTGTCTAACTATAAGTACAACACAAACCAGCATAATCGCTTGCCTTAAAATTTCTACAAATTCGTTATGCTTTTCATGCCCTAAAACGCTTTCGTTATATAAAGGGCGCACATTTCTATGAAAACTTGGTACGCGGAAGATATTTTCAAGAGAAACAGCAGGCATTACAATACGAGTATGAAGAGGCTCCATGCTTCAGTGTATATTTTATTCACAATTTAATTGAAGAATAGAAATGTTCAATAGAAATGCAAATCGCCAGCAGTGTTTGCTAAAAGTTTTGATCTATCATCAGCATTAATGTAAGTGTGTAATCATTTTCTAAAATTCATTAGAGCCCAATAAATTGTAGTATGACTGCTGCCTTGAACAATCTTATGCTAATGTCTTCAAATTTCGTATCTTAGAAATGAGAGAAGCGGGCAGTCTTCTTGCAGCAAGCGACCGATATGCATTTATATTTACGGGAAACTCAAACTTCGCTCAAACTGATTGACTACCGCTTAATATACTAGGTGGCGCAAACTAATCACCCCATATGAAGATTTATAATTTTTGTAAATGGCGTCGTACGCCAATCAAATTTGATGCTTGTGAACTAGACAGCTGCAGTATTGGAAGAGGCAAGCAATGGAGCGCGTAAAGACCAAAATAAAGATTCCCATCACTCAAAATAATTTTTTTTATTAAGTAAAAAATTTATTCAAAAACAAAAATGGATGAAATTGGATGATTAATTTTGCGCCAATTTGTTACATACACATGCACATATTTACATACTTATATAATATGAAAGCAGCTTTTTTTCAAAAGCACGATTTTCCACCTAGGCAAATAGTGCTTTTGACTGTCGATACTAAGTATTACCGATTATCTGCATACCTATAGCAAAAAATACTTAAATCGACTTACTACTTTTTCACACAGAAGACCATGAGGTGAAAGTGCAAGCCTCATATGTATATCTATGCAATACTTTTTAGGCTACTGCGAACTACGACCAAAAGAGATCTATTGAACAAAGCCTGCTGAGGTACCTTATATCTTAAGGTTTTTAAAAAATTGTATCACATTCTGTGGCTTTTTTTTCCATAGTTTATATGGAGGTACAGCAATACCATCAAGGGGCTGTAGCCGTTTTCTGCCTGGTGCGAGACATTCACAAACAATTGTAGATTCAAATGAGTTCTGAATTTTCAGTGTCCATTTCACAGAATCGACAAATGATCGTCTCAGAGAGTCCAATTTTTTTTTAAGTGATAACTCAGGCTACAGTGGCCTGTAAACTAACCAGTTAAACGTCTTAAGTCTACTCTGCTAAGCACAAGTAGCTTATCGGAATTTCCTCTTCCACTCCCCCTCATCTTCATTTGCCGCTGACCGATATAATTGCGCCAGTGTTCAACGAATTTCTTCTCCTACCACTTGCTGAGAAATTTGTTAATGTGGGCTTTAAAATGAAATATTTCGTCAATTCACTATTCGTAACGCTGACGTTAAGGGGTTAGGGGTAGTCAGACTTTTCAAAAATTTTGATTTTTTTAAACAATTAATTATTGGTTTTTTCTCGAAAATCTGAAAGATATTTCCTGAGGCCGCCATATTGTTAATTTTGAATAAACAAAAAAAGCTACGATCAGGCACGAGATATCTATTAATAAAACTGATTTCTCTTGTCGATTGATTTTATATGAATCTTGAAGGACTTCTGATGATCACCGCAAGGGACTTCTGGAGAAACGGACTCCACACGATAACTCTTACAATTATTATTTTTTTTTAATTTTGCTAAAGTTAAGTCGAAATATGATGTATTAATGCCATGTTTTTAATTTTTGTAAAATAAAGCAATTGACCAAAAAAAAATTTTTGAAAATCATCATTTTTTTTGGACCTCTGACTACCCCTAACCCCTTAAAGTTAAATAAAATGAAAAGATATTAAAGTTTTCAATGAAGGACTTATTGACCTTAAAGCAAAACTTTTTAAAATTAAATAAGTATTCAGTCCATATTTACAAAATTATAATTCATTTTAAATTTATTATTAAATAACAATTCAACTTTGATTGCGATTTAAACTTCTACTCACTTTGTTCACTTGCTGTAGTGTTTCTAGCATCAATTCTTTCTCCAGTACAGAGTCCAGTGCTTGCACCTGGTCGCATGAAGCCTTGGCCTGTAGATATGATGAGGCCAAAATGAAAGCACCCAAAATGAATGAGGACACTATAATGGTGAATGCAGTGATTTTGGCTATTTTCACTGAATTCGATTGGCGCTTGTAAGCCTGCAAAGGAAAGATAAAAATTATATAAACAACTGGAAAAATAGTAATCAGTGAATCATTAAAAGCTGTGATTTATGTGAAAACTAGTAAAAAATGCGAAGATGCGAAATTAGTCAGCTACAGATACATGCGATTCCTCTGTTAAGGCAATGAGCAGTGAAATATTGATTTATTTTATTTCATTTAGCAGTTTATTTTTTAATGTTTTAATGGAGTTTCAGTGGCTTATGCAGGCAAAATAATTTATTAAAATAGACTTTGCATTAATAATTGAGTCCTGGAGCCCTGAAAGACTCTACGAGAAACGTGCAAGCTCAAGCGAATTAATGGCATAAGTGAACGCCAAACGCATAGCAAAAACAAACAAAGCTTACGCTAGTGAGCCGATATTTTGGCGACCCGCAAAAATTGTATGTTGTTCAGTTCTTAGCAAAATGTAAATGTATAAACAAGAATTTAGCCCTTTTCTTTTCGCCAAGAGTTAGCAAGTGGCGAATAGATGAAGCAACTAGTACAAATGAACATATTATATGTTGGCAACGCGGGAAGAGAGCTGCCTTAAATTACATGTGTTGGTAAGGCAGTGCGGCATGCCAGTCTAATGAGCTATAGCTATACTCACTAACGGTGATCTTACTCCATAACTTTGTTGTTGTTTGCGCATGCAAATTTTACCTCAAGTTAATCGAGCATAGAGAGAGCGAGCGGGGAAATGGCGAATAGAAGAGGTCTTTTGATTGCATGTATGTATGTTGAAACATCTTTTGGAATTGGAAAATATTTAACCTTCATTTGAGTACTATATTTATATATTTTCAGTGAAATATGCAATGCACGCTGGCTATTATTTCAAGATCAACTTTTTTCAACATTCTCAAGTGCAAATTTTTTTATAATTTTGTTTGTTTGTTTGGTTTACACTTCTAGCGCTGGCGACTGTGGGCAATTTGAAACCTACACGCTGCGACCGGCAAGCAAAACAAAAAAAAGAAAGAGCATTTAAAGAGCCGCACATACACACATACATATATTACATACATATTGTTTACTTATAGAAGAAGCCGAAACAAAAGCGATGACAAGCATAAAATAAAGAAAAGCAATGAACGCAAATACGCGTAATTATACAAAATAAAAACAACAGCAATAAAATATAAACAAAAAGAGCGCTTCGAATGCAGACCAAGAGGTGCTGCATGTTTACTTAGGTTTCAAGTTCAAAAGTGAAATTTTTAGAAAGCTCACGCCGCATTTCTTTTCAACGGCATTGAAGGTGAGACTTAGCTCGGCGTGTTTATGTTGCTTAAAAAAAAAAATGTGCTATTAATTTGGATTGTAAAATAAATGTGTTTTGTATGTTTACAAATTTTTATGCAGGTTTTTTATCATTATTTTATAGAGGTGTAACAAAACCTTCTTAAACTTTAACCATGAATTTTCGAAAAAAAAAAAAAACATACAGTAACTGTCACTGAAAATTGTGCAATGTCGAATTGTGCAATGCGCTCAATGCTTACAATGCAATGTAAAAAATCATAAAAATCGAATGTGTAAACTTTTTATAAAATTTAAAGAAATTATAAAATTTTTTTAATTTTTAAAACAAATGTTCGCTATTCAGTTTAGTAGCCTAATCAATCTTATAATAACACCAACAATAGCCTCTTTAGTCCCTTGGTTTTTGATAAGCGATTATCCGCATTCCAACGCTAATTCATTGAGATCGGCAAAATTTGCCGCGCTGTGCACTCATTTCGCTTGGTGATTGAATGAAACTCGTGCGTAATTAAGATGAATTTATTGTCAGTTATTTTGAAAAAAAAAAAAAACAGAGATTGGCGCGTACACTTCTGTTAGGTCTTTGACCGAGCCCCTCCTTCTATTTGTGACGCGCGTCTTGTTGTTGTTCCACCAATGAAGGGACCTGTGTCTGTTATTTACGTTTTTAAGTAAATGAGATTAACATTCGAAGCAAAGATTTATGTCAAACTAAGTTTTTTGTTCTGTTTTCTGTCGCCCAAACAAGCGAGGATGATGACTTGGCGTGACGCGATTACGCGACTTACAAATGTCCAACGGCTGGTCTTGTGATTTTTTGATGGTCATCGAGAAGGCCAGACGCACACACGCGTTTCAAATTAAATGGCAAACCAATTAGAGTCATATGGATGCGCAAAATCAAGGCCGGCCGAGAAATCGATGGAGAGACCACATTTAAGGCGGCTTTGGAGCTGTGGGCATATCTGATATCAAACGAAAAGCTGATGATGGAGTGATGTGGAGGCGCGAGTTGTAACGCAAACAAGGGTCCACCCCCTACAGTGATGCTATGATGCTGATGAGGTGTGTGCACTAGCGGTTTAGCTCTACTAAAATAGTAGAATCTATATTTGACCGCCTGAGACCACGAAATTTAGCTTCAAAATGAACATGAACCCAATAAAACTTCCGTCAAAAAATTTTCTTGGTCAGCTTGCTTAAAACAGCCAACAAATACCTTTAGCTGAATGAACACTTTGATCTCCACCTTCGCTGATCTCTTCACGCCCTTTCGTGGTTTGCTGGTCTCTAGAAAATTCCTACCCAATAAATATTGGAAGGCAAATATTTATATGCTTAATGGCAAAGCATATATGCATTGAGGCCTTAAGAATTTTGACGCGGCCAAATTGGACTCAGTTCAGTCCACCTGTAAACTTCAAAAAACAGCACGAAGTTTGGGCTATGCGAGTAAAAAGCATCTAGAAAGCCAATACACCGCGAATTTCCCCTCTATTTTCATTGAATGCTCTGCAATTATTAATATATGTACGAGCATATACATATGTATTTCTATATATTTATTAGAGTACCCACTTCCAACCACTTCGAGGGTAGTTGTGTCCTATAAATCCAGGTTGAACTCTGTAGGTAGACATAATATCCTGATGCTAACATGGATCCCGCGGGACACGTGGGTATCGCGGGTAAGGAGATCTCTGACTCATTAGCTCGGATGGGTTCTGAGGCCAACTTCTTTGGTCTGGAGCCCGTTCTGCCACTCCCTTCTGCACCCATTAAAGCCACGGTTGGCAAACAGGTTACTTTAACCCACAAGCGAGCCTGGCAGGCTGAGAGAGGCTGCAGATGGACAAAACTGATGTTACCTGTCATGTCCGACCGACTGTCGCAGATCCTTCTGTCATTAAGCAGAAGGGACTGTAGGCGGCTGGTTAGACTGATGACGGGCCATCTCAGAAGTGCACTCTGCCCAGTAGAGGAGGATAAAGGATGAGACGGCGGACCACTTTCTGTGCGTATGCCTGGCCTTCGCTCGAATCAGGCTTGAGGTCTTTTTCACTGATGTGTTAAGAAGGGACCACCTTGACTCCTTGGCACTAGAAGATTTCCGCAGATTTCTTCGGCGGTCGGGTAGATTTAAAGAAAACTTTTAAAAAGGGAACCCGAATGCAGTACAGGAGACTAAATTGCGTCTGAGTGCTGTACTTGCTAGTCTGTCCCCACAAAAAAAAGAAGATATTTTGTATGATAAGACGACGAGAAAAAATGTCAAAATCTCTAAATCATGTCTTGGTGACCCGAAAATGTCCTGCGGATATGAACAAGGATGACATTTGTTTTTAATTTTATTTTCCAACTTTTTTTTCAACATTCTGAGCTTTCTAAATATTTTTTTTCAAATTTTTTTTCAGATGTTTTTAGTTTCTTCTGGTGGTTATAGTTTTTGTTTCTTCTTCTTTGTCCTGCGGATATGAAAAAGGATGACATTTTTTTTTTAATTTTATTTTCCGGCATTTTTTTCAACATTCTGAGCTTTCTAAATATTTTTTTCCAAATTTTTCTTCAGATGTTTTTAGTTTCTTCTGGTGGTTATAGTTTTTGTTTCTTCTTCTTTGTCCTGCGGATATGAAAAAGGATGACATTTTTTTTTTAATTTTATTTTCCGGCATTTTTTTCAACATTCTGAGCTTTCTAAATATTTTTTTCCAAATTTTTCTTCAGATGTTTTTTGTTTCTTCAGGTTCTTTTAGTTTTCTTTTAGCTACTCTAAACTGTTAATCTTTGTTTTTAGTTTTTAACATTCTATGGATCAAAAGCAAAAGCAAAATATATTGATCTTGTTGTGTTGGCTCTACTGCTACTACTCGTACCTATTCAATTTGTCTTGCTACTTAACTGCCGCATCTTCTTCGTTCGTTGCGTCATACAAATTAAAAATTTTTCATATACTCGCGCGTAAAGACATAAAAATCTAGTATTAACCAGCATAAACGAGGCAGTAAGAGAGTAACAGGCACATACACACAGGTGCTAATGGATTGTTATTTAACCATTTGCTGCAACATCTTCGAAGAGTGATTTCAACACAATATCATTACTATCAGTTTTATCATAAATATAATCATTTGCCTCTTCTCAAAAACATGTTTTTCCATTCGAATTTAGCAATAGCTTTTTAAGCTCCACTGCGCAATTGCCCAAGTGAAGAGACAGAAACATACATACATATATATGTATTTACACACTCATGCTTGTGTGCGCGCCATCAGCGGCTCCTTCTCTCCCGCTGCCCCTGCCAGCGTGCGCACGATGAACGACGAGTGTGTATTTCATAACTCTATGCTGGCCAACGCCAATACGAATGTTTACATGACTGTTATGGTTATGTTAAGCGTGTGCATGGATGTATATGGTATGCGGCATGTCTGTATGTACATTCACATTATGGTCGCTTTGGCCTTTTTTGCCACAAATTCAAATGCGCCTGCCGCGCGCTTAGACGCATATGAAATGATGAGGCTTTATTTGTTGTGTTGTTCTGTCATTAGATTATTATATGTATGACTATCAAATGCGTTGGCACTCGTATCTGTTGTTACGCAACGCGTTTATCATAAAATCACATAACTTCGAGTTTTTAGGCGCAGACAACTTTTATTTTAGAGCTTACATAAACCGAATGGCATGCAGCTGATGCCAGACTGCCTTACCTGATACAGCTCGAATGCGCATCTTCTCATAGCGCCGTAGCGACACCTCCTCACGTGTTATAGCGAACAGACGGCAAGCAAACAAGCATACAGCCAGATGATCAGTCGTTGCTAATGCACACAGGCACACTATATTTTTATGTAAGACACTCCCTCACTCTGCACGAGCTCTGCGAGACTTCAATTAACATGCCGCACATTAAATTGGCATTTCGTAAAATCATTTATTGCAAATACTTTAATCGGGTGTGTAATGCTAATAAACTATTGGAAAATGTGTGTGTATGTACATACATAAACATGTCTGCACATGCACATAAAAATATATAATTACAAAAACAAAAACAAAAATTGTTTAGAAGTAGTTGCATATGTTTACAAAGTGCATGAGTGCTGGTGCAAAATTAATAAGAATTCACTTAATTGGCTAATTTCAACATAAATTGGCTACAAATATTTACTTAGCAGTTTAAAAAAGTACTTAAATTTATTTTGAGAAAAATCAAGAGGCAGGTATTGAATCAATAATTGAATTAACCACTCAACATATTGCGTAAAATAACCATATAAATCCAAGGTTTAAACTATGTGCAAATTTAATGAAAAACGAAATTAATTAAAATTGAAACTAAAATAAATTCAATAAAGTTTAAGCGAAAATTCAAAAAAATTTTTAGAAAAATTTTAGGTATGCAGTTTTATAGCTCATGACGCCGTAGCTGAATGGGTTGAAGCGTGGCTACCATTCGGAATCTCTCCGCCATACTCTGAGAAATCCGAAATATCATCTATTGCAACTTATTTTAGAAGGAGAAATAGAAGGTAAACGTGGCATTGGGAGAAAACCAATGTCTGTGATGTGAAATATACGCCATTGGACTGGTATCGGGGGATTTGGAGAGCTATGCAATACGGTAAGACAGAGAGAAGTATATACATATGAGTAGAATCTTTGTGAATAACATAAAAGAGGCTAAGTTTTCTAAACTGAAATTTATATTTACTCATTTCAGAAATGGAATCTGTATGTTCGCTTATACTAATTCGAAATCGAATAGGGATAATAAAGGAGAAGCAGAAAAAACATGTCGCCCATTCGTCGTATGGAGAAAATGCTCAAGACCAACCACAACTACAAACAAAGCTTAAAGTCAGAGGGAGGTAAATCTGGTAAATAAAGTGAAGCGATTCAATGAGTAATTCTCTCAATTTAAGAGCAATTCCTTCAATTTAGACATTATCAAAAAACAACTTCCTGAGCATTGCTTTGATTAAAAGATTTAAAAATGCACCATAACACATTTACTTTAAATGGCTATAGAAAAAGCCTGCCCGACAGATCAATTGGAATTTTATGTTATAGCGATGAAAGATGAAATTTTAAAATTGAATGCAAATTTTAGTTCTGCTGGTAGAATATAACCGTCAAACTAGAAATATTTTTATTTTATTTATTTATTAAAAGAGTAACAATTATAAATAATTATTCCACTTAAAGAGCTAAAGCACTGGCTACTATGGCCTTCGGCTATAACTAGAGATATATTGAAGGTGTTAGAATTGTTTTTTTTTTATTTTGTTTTTTGTGGTGGGTGAGGTAGGGTTCAAAATGCACTTACAGCGACCGCCATCTACTATTACTCTCTACGTCTACTATTACTCTCGTTTACTACTACTCTCTACTCGTAGGTTCCCCCGACAGTCGGTTCCACGTTACCGGAACGACCCGGATTTACTATATATCCGGTCAAGGGCTGTCACTCCAGCAGCACTCCCCGTACATGTATGGGGAATGTTTTCGCTACAACAACAACAACAGCAACAACCACAACAAATATTACTCTCAGGCGACTGCTTTGTGCTACCCGGAGTCATAGCTTGCTGCAAATATGCATGAACAGCTATTGCGAAATTTTGCTCGAATAACTTATATCGGGGTCAAGATCAAGCAATCTCATCTTGTGGTTCTAGAAGACTTGTGTTTTTAAGCATGCCCCTTTAAGGAATGCTTTTTGGAAAAATTAGAAACTTCATACGCTAAGCGAAAGCGAGACTTCGAACTTCAACTTTTAGGTTGAGTAAATGTTTTACCGCTTTCCGTTTGCCGATTATTGTTGATTGGCGTGTGTCTTGTGTTTGCAAGTTCTTCAACCCAAGTACAGTGTACTATTAATGGAGAAATATTAATCAAAAATACTAATCAAATTCTAAATAAATATGTTCTAGATTCCAAAACATTGTGCGTTGGAAGCTGGTATGACTCGAGCAAACTGTTGTTGCATTCAAACTACAAACTTTTAACACATGAAGTCACAATTGACTCAAAAAAAATTTTTTTTGGGAAAAAGAAACCCATTATATTCTCAGTAGATGGATTGATATCTGGAAAAGTATCGATCAAACAATTTAAAAACTAAAAAATTCCTTTGCTGTTTTTTTTTTCAATTCAGTAGTGAGTTACATGGCGTTAACAATGGAAGGCAACAACGAGAAAATTCGGGACATTTTACAGCTTTTCTTTGACTATGAACGGTGTTTATGGTGCCGATACTTTAACAGTTAATTACGTGCAATTGTGGCTTTTTCGATTCAGTTCGGGCTCTTTGGATGTTAAAGAAAATGTCGATAAAATCACAGAAATAATCGAGGTTGGCCGGCATGTTAGTAGTCGTAGCATCACCCAGTAGCTAAATATCGACCACAAAACAGTTTTAAACCATTTGCACAAAAATTTGACGTAAAAATAATGAATTTCTTTGTCATCAAACTAAAATATTATAGACCGTCAGACACTCTCATTAGACCACTCAACGTGACTGGATATTAGACCGGATATCTAATTCAGTTTGAAGTGCGTGTGTGTGTTGTTTTAGCTATGCAGGGACCTAAAGTTTTGTGCCAACTTTTTCATGGCACAAATGCGCTTGGAGATTGGTCGTTTCCTGCCAAGAGACGCGCACTATTAGACAAAATTTTCTCTATGATTTGATGCTAGATCTTTCAAGAGGGCTTTGAACTCGAAGTCTGCAATATTTAAATTTGTATGCACTTCTATTGAATTGAGAAAGCAAACGCTGAATGTAGCAATAAACGAAAACTGTGTTTCTGCCTGTTTAGAGGGCAATTGCTTTTATAAATATATAAAGTATAATAAAAAGATCTAAACATATAACTTTTCCAAGAGGCGCACAAAAACTGCTCAAATAACATAAATATTTTCTTCCATCAACTGCACCAGGCAGTTTTTCAGTTGAATGGCAAAGTTGCAGTGGCCAGCGCAACTTGAACCCATCAAAGTCGCTATTATTATATTTCTACTTTCCTCTAAGAAAGTATTTGTTGTTTTTTTTTTTTTTTAAGTGCTGTGGTAATAGCAAAAGTGCAGTGTTGAATGTCACACCTTTTTCAAAACAAACAACAAGCAAAAAGTATTTAAAGACTGCACCTCTCATGCGGAGAAAACATCCGCTGATATGCTGTGCGTGTGTGTGTATAAGTGCCGTGACAAAGAGTGCAGCGAAATATGAGATAGAGCTAAAAAAGAGGAGTTGCACGTACTTTGTACGGCTTAGTACGACTAATAAACAGAGCTAAATAAATGTATGTATGTATGTGCGTGTGTGAGTAGTGCAAATAAATAATTATGCCGCTTTTTATTATGATTATTGTTGCGAAAGTGAATGGGAAAGGTGTCAGCGTGAACTGCTTGTTGCCTTGCGTTGAGTATGTATGCATGTGTGGGTGCGGTACGTGCGTTGGTGCGAGAAACGTAACGATACGAAAGATTTAAACAACAAACCTGTGTATTAAAGCTAAACAAGCCGAGCTGTCGAGTTGTGGTGGTGGCCACGATTCAATGGGAATGGTCGACCATAATTTTCAATACAATTTCAAGTTTTATACAGCATTCGAGATTGGTGGTTGTTCATTTTAAGCAGCCATACAAATTTTAGATATTTTTTGTTTGGGTTGAAGATTTTTTATCGTTAAAATAATTTCGTTTGTTTTTTTTGCACGATTTGGGATTACAATTTACAATTGCTCGTTGTTGATGAATGGCGGTGGTGGTGGTGGTGGTGGTTGAGGTGGTTGCAATGGTATTGGTTGGAGGTTTTTGTGGTTGGTTGTAATAGAAGTACACAAAATGATGCATAATAAAAATGCGCATAAACACACACACACAGGGAAGAAAAAATAAACAAATAAAACAAAAGTGAATTAACGAAGAGGTAAATCAATTTGAAGTGAAAAATTAAATAAAAGGAAATTAATTAATTATGAATACAAGAAATACGCTAAAAAATATGGATATAGTTAGATAATTGACACAGTCGAGATGGTGTACGAGTGTGAGTGTTGAGGAAGATTATGTGTAGATTTAGTAATATGCAGCTTGAAGTATGTGGCAAGAAGACAAGTTCGGTATATAGTTTTGAAATGAATTGAAATATGTACAGTACGAAGGAAAATTAAATAGTTAATTGAATGAGATAGTAAAAACTATTTAATTGCCTGTTTGTTATGCGCAATCATTAGCTTGTCAGTGTTAATTGGCTGCAAAATTTATTATTAAGAGTTGGACATAGATTTGTAATTATTTATGAGCTTTTTTATGTATAACATTAAAATAAATTAATATGTATTCAATGGCGGCTGCCGAAGCCGAATGGGTTGGTGTGTGACTAGCATTCGGAATTCGGAGAGAACGTAGTTTCAAATCTCGGTGAAACACCAAAATGAAGAAAAAGCTTTTTCTAATATAATAGCGGTCCACCCTCGGCAAGCAATTGCAAACTTCTGAGTGAATTTTTGCCTTGAAAAAGCTCTTCATAAAATATATGTCTTTCGAAGTCGGCTCAAAACTGTAGGTCCCTCCATTTATGGAACAACATCAAGACACACTTCACAAATAGGAGGTATATATATTAGGCCGGGTCGATTTGTGGGGAGGCAAAAAAATCGCCCATTGCTCTGTGAAAATCATATTCTAGGGATCAAAACAAGAAACTTTGCCGAAGGAACCATACCTCTAAAACGAATTCTGATGTCCCCCAATTTGGGTCGAACTTTTTAGTTTCTTTTCTATAACTCACTTAAATTAATTTTTTCATTTACATATGTTCTGACTAAATAAATTTCTTAAGAGAAAAAATAGATATTAATATATTATAAATAAATAATAAATATTATTATAAATAAATAAAAATAAAGAAAAAACATAGCCATTCAGCTGATTTTTTCATGTAAAGGCCAAAAATGGTGAGGACATCAGAATTCGTTTTAGAGGTATGGTTCCTTCGGCAAAGTTTCTTATTTTGATCCCTAGAATACAATTTTCACAGAGAAATGAGCGATTTTTAAATCGACCCGCCCTAATATATATATAAAATATATATATATTTATATGTATAATCTAAGTGTACATAC
Organism: Anastrepha obliqua; assembly: GCF_027943255.1. Taxonomy (NCBI): domain Eukaryota; kingdom Metazoa; phylum Arthropoda; class Insecta; order Diptera; family Tephritidae; genus Anastrepha; species Anastrepha obliqua. The sequence goes on from NC_072894.1 coordinate 15,381,503, forward strand.
AAGGTGGCGCAAAATTAATCACCAATCATATCTGACACTTGTGAACCAAACCACCTGCAGTATGCAAACAGACAGACAGGGAATGGAGCGCCAAATGCTTAATTAATGATTAATTTCTAAGCTCACAAAAACTGGCTTTGTTTATTACCATTTATCACTATGATGAAGCGACTAATTTCGCGCTCTCTCTTTGTGGTATTTTGAAAAACATAGACTGTTTGTCGATATTGGTATTCAAGCTGCTGGCACTAATTACTATTGAAGACTATTGGACTTTAAAGTGCTTTTCATTTCATTTGGTACGACTACACCTTGGCTGGAGAAATTGAAGGTGCCACAGCGAAGTCGAAGAAGCAATATCAAAAATAAAACGCAGCTGCCAAAGCAAAGCAATATCAAAAATAAAATGAAGTTGTCAAAGAAATTCCGAAAACAATTCGAATCTGCGCTGTCGCTTTGCTACGAATATCGCTACAGCACGACAGCATAGCGACAGTGCTTTAGAAAAAGTCAGATTTTAGCTGTGGCTATGGGTTTCGGATTGTTTCCGTATTTGCTGTCGTTTTGATATCGCAACTGCTGCCACAGCTGCTGCCATAACTGCTATGGTCTTGCTTTTGCATTACAAGATGACCTCTGATGTCGTTTAGGTCAAGATAGTACGCCTCTTAGTTTTAAAAAAATTGCAAAGCTCCAGTAATGTATGCACGCATGTATTTAGAGTTTTGCTGTGCTATCGTTTTTCCGCAGCTAAAGCCACTGAATGTTCATACGAGTACAAATTTTAAGCAGTCTGTGGCTCAGCTGTTTGAAATAGCGCAGTTGAAGCCATAGCACAGCTAAACGAAAAACTTATTTGAGTTGTGCAGTAGCCTCAGCTGTGCAAAGTTGTGCAGTCGCAAGGAAGTTGATGGGCTCAGATAAAGTGTTGCAAGACGAATTTTTTTGATGACTTTATCGAACGCATTGGTCCTTGCAAACATCAAAAATCGTATGAATAATCCACCCATTATTTCTCAATTCACTACGCGTCTGGCTATGGAATGATTTTTCAATAAACCAATTACAATCCCTGGAATTATTGTAGTCAACCAACCAACCGGAGCCGATACACTCACAGCGAAGAGAGATTGTCGCCTTTGTCTACAAGGAGGGGAAAAGCTTCGCCGAAAATCTCGTTCCTATTGTATTGTATGCAAGAATCCATTAGGTCAACATCACTCAAAAATCTCTTATACATGTTTTGCTTGCCTTCTATCGAATCTATAAATAAATATTTATCATTAGTTAAAATAAAGAAAAAAAAAAAACAAAAAAAAATTCTTTTTTTTCACAAAGCAAAATATTTTTAACGATTATTTTTACTTCTGTAGGAAGCCCAATGCGTACTAAAACCAAAAAAAAGGAAATCAGTTTAAAATATGCGATACTTAATAATGATTAATAATGAATTAAAAATTCATAGTGGTCTGGCCAGACCCGGCTGCCCAACCGAATGCTTTTAAAAGTGTGTTCAATTAATCCTCTGTGTGGAATCAAAAACTTTTGATGTATTGCTAAGTCAAACATCCTTTTAATTTTTATATTTCCCATTTTCATATTGAGGAACAGCTATAATATTCTTAGAAATCGTGAGGTAAGGAACTCAGAAAATTTAATTTGTGTGTTAGGTATTTTGGTTGGGAAGCGAGAAGAGCCACTGTTCAGCGCCGTGATTTTTCATATAAACCAGCTGAGCTAAATATCATTTCGCCTTATTCTAAAAGCTCACTTAACTTTTTGTCATTACTCGTCAGGTGATTATTTAAAAACGAAAAAAAATGAGAAATCAAATTTTTAAAGATGCAAAGAGTAATATAGCGATAATTTTTTTATGACTTTTTTTTACAGATTGATTATTAATAATCAATATTTGTATTCTTCGTTGATTAGTGATCGATTCCTAATGGAAATATAAAAAAAAATAAAAGAAAATTTAATTATTTACCATTAAAAATATATCAGAAATAATTAAATATAAATGAAATTGTATGCGTTTGTTTGTAATTATTTTAATTTTTTTCTTTTTTTATACATATGTATGTGCTTTGTCTGCCTGTGTATTTTAACGGCAATAGGTGCAGTAGCTAGTTTATATTCTCAATAGGGGAATGCAGCACAAACAAACAATTTTGAAATCTATATTAGAATACAAAAATATATTTTCCTTACGAGTCAAATGAAAAATAACTAAATACTAGTTTGGGGAAAAGAAATCCATTATTTTTGGTCAACATATTTACGTAATTGGTTTAAAACTGGCTTTATGCTCGATCTTTGGGTTTTGGGCGGTGCTACGAATACTAACATAGCGGTCAACTTCGACTTTCTCTGTGATTTTATCGACATTTTTGACACTTTCTGACATTTTCTGTAACATCAAAAGATGTTCAATGCCTGAATGGAATCGGCGAAACGAAAATTGCACGTAATTAACTGTTAAAGTATAGACACCATGAATACCATTCACAATTTCAACGGTCTGGCTTGCATTTTCGCATTTATCAAAGAAAACCTGTAAAATGTACCGAATTTTCTCGTTGTCGACTTCAATTATTAACACCCTGTATGACTGAATGAAAAAAAACCGCAAAATATTGTATTTTTTTAGTGTGAAACGTCATATTAATAACGAGCATAAACTTTAAATTGTCTGATCGATATTTTACGAGATATCGAGCCAGCCATTTACCGAGCAAATAATGGATTTCTTTTTCCCCAAACTAATACAGGTATATTCAAAAACCATAAATAATAATAATTACAATAAAAAAAAACATAAAATAAACAAATTTATTTTTTTATTAATTTAATTTAAAATTAATAAAAAAATTAATTTGTTTTTATTTACTGGTAAATATTCAAATTCTTTTTTATTATTTCCAATTATAATCGATTAAAGCATCTAATCATTTTAGTTACTCAGCCCAATCAATATTCAAACTCGTCGACACTGGTCCTAACCTTGATTTTGTTTCAAATTTACTTCACGAACTAAATACAAATGCAATAATTTTTTCTAACCGCTAGTTCATCTTAAATGCGCACATACATATATACATATGTGCATACTTATATACATATATTCACCCTTGCATGGGAGCTATAAATTTTAAAAACCAGATTTTCACTGCAACTGACATTAAAGTTATAGCTTCCGTCTAAAATAAATATTTTCTCACATACCAAACTGAGAATATGGCGATATCAGATATTCAACACTCGAGTTTGTTGTTTTATGGCTGCCCACACATACTTATACACACATCCATGTAACATATGCGTGTAGGGCCACATATTTCCGCACGTTGTTGGCGTGCAAAGCTCACAAAAAAAAAACTTGAAAACAACAGGAATTTGAAACCAACTGATTGCAATACTCATACCGTTGTGTTGTGAGTGTATACTCATAATAGCTGCCGTGTGACTACTTTGCTTTACTATTAGTAATTATTTATTTATTTGTTCGTTTATTGCTTAGTGAATGCATTCACATCAGCACCGCCAAATCGTTACAATCACTGCATTGCAATGGTAACAAGTTATGGTTTGTTTAACAATGGAGCCAGTAAACTGCACACAGCCATACATACTCGTACATACTCGTACATATGTGTACATGTGCGAGTTCAGCAGCCAGCACCGGTGATGGTAAATTCAGAGAGAGAGAACAAAAGGAACAACAAGTTGGGCCGAACAACAAATCCAAATCCAAGTAAAAATTGTGCTCGCATGTTTTCAAGTTAGCGGCACTAATGCCGAAAACACAATTTGTTTTTTAAATACACATACCTACATATGTATGTATGTGAAGTGGAAATCACAATTAGAGGCGGAATTAGGTAAAGGTAATAAATGCCACTGTAACATTTGGTTTTTTCTTTTTTTTTTTGTTTCCATTTCATACGCTAAATAATTTTTAAACAAATAAAAAATACTTCGTAGTTTCATGTGGTGGCGGAAAAGTAGAGTAAGCGTGAAAAAGAATATTCACAATCATGCAGACCGCGTGAATTTAGTATTAGCACTCTAGCACTGAACAACTGTCATATGCATAGATGCCAGTGAGTAAATCGAGTAATAAATTTGAAATGTTGATATACAACGAATATATAAGTACCTATGTATGTGGTTAAGTTTTTAACGTTTAAATGAATATTTAGAGAACTGGACAGCAGAACCAACTATTTTTTAACTGTGTAAAAACTCATGATATTAGTTTTATGCTATCTTTTAGGTACCTCCCAAATATATTTTAGCCATTTACAGTTTACGAAGTATTATCCAACAATATGACACGTGTAGCACCATTGTGAATGCCCCAAATACAATATGTACATGCATTTTAATTTAAATACAACAATGTACTTAAAAAGTTTGCGCTAATCTTAACTAATAACCAAGTAGATGTACATACATACATATGTATAGAAAATTTGTTCCCCTTTGTAACCAAACCAATTTACAGCAAGTTGAAAATTACTAACTGCAGCGGGAAATAATGAGCTAATTAATTTGACTACAAATGTTAACAGAGGACAGAGAAACGTAATTGGGAAATACATAAATGAGCACGAATTCAAAATGTAAGCAACAGTAAAATTAAGTTTTCTAATTTTCCTGTTAATCAATGCCACTGATTTGTTATGAAATGGTTAAAAAACTATGCATCTTTTCAACACGTTTGTTTCACAGAATTTTTTATAATTTTCAAATAGCTCACAATTTGAAATATATTGGGTCAATATTAGATCTGTGCATGAAGCAAATAATTTGTAACACTTCTTGCGAATTATCAAGTTTTGGTGTTTATGTATTCAAAAAACTTGCAAAGTAGGGGAAAGTGAGAGAGCAGCATAGCATTTCATTTTGAGGGGAGTTGTAAGTTTTTACTGGATAAATTTTTACTTGTAAGAATTTGCTAGTGAGAAAAACAGCTGATCGCAGAGTAAAATGAAATATGAATTAAAATTTGCGAATTGAATCAAAGTTCTAAATTGAAATAAAAGCTGAGATTAAAATGGAGGATATAAGTAAATATGTTTTACACAAAACTTGTAAAGTTTATTTAAAATCACATACTAAATAGGAATCAGCCAATGATATAGAGAGTTGTAGTTCTGAATCTCAGCCTCAAGGCAGCGTTGCTACAGTTTTCAAAATACAAATCGAGAGCACTGAAGGTATCTTTTGTGTTTTATGCTTATACTTCTTGGTTATTATTTAATTTGGCAATGCATATATAAACGGAAGCATGGAAAATATGAAGAAAGCAATACACTTGCATATATGGAATATTCTTCATCTGATAGCGTTGATGAAATGGAACAAATTATTGTGGACAAAATAAAATCATGTCATGCTAAGCTCGTTGTTTTGCATTTTATTTGCTTTATTTTTTTAATTTAATGCGTATTATATTAATATAATTTTTGTTTTTTAATTTTCCCTAACAATTTAATCAGGTGTTTGTAAAACTTGCCAATTGTTACTGGTTTTGCGTTCCTGTACTTTTTCTGATATTTTTCCCTTTGAGAGCGACTTCTCTGAAATTAGATTACTGGATAATTTTTACATGAATTGACTTATTGTATGAAGCAACAAAATTTATAATAGTCATCGTATTGTATCCTGAAGTAACAATGTAAAAAAGATCACCTTTACTTCTTAGTGCAGCATATAAACATCAGCCCTCTCCTTTAGAACAACTATTTACATATCTAAACTAACTTATTTTGGCATATATGTACATATATAGCTACATTTCAATCAGAATCACATTTTTTACTATAACGTAAGTTACATTTTTATTATTTTTTATTTTAAAATTTGATTTTTTTTTTCAAAAATTGTACTGACTGCAAAAATTTAATAATTTCAAAAGATTATGTAAAACTAAAATACCAGTCTCACTAATCTGAACCACTGTATTGTTAGTGCTTTAAAACAAAACGATTGCTCTGATATGAGAACCCAAAAAAAAAAAGAAAATGCTTTGAGAATCAATCCTGACTTCCTAACTGTAACATATGTCTTAATATGGTATTTTTTTTTTCTCCACTTTTTCAAATTAACAAGTTAATAAATAATTGGCGTTTGTTGGTAATTGGTAATTATGTTTGTATTATTTGGTGTTTGTCCGAGCACCTCCTACAATTTGTGGTGTGCTTCTTGTTATTGTTCCATAAATGGAAATACCTACAGTTTTATGCCCCCCTCTAATGGCAGCTGGTTTTTATGAGGCATTTTTCAAGCACTCGGAGATTTGTCATTGCCAGGCGAGGAGCGACCGCTATTAGAAAAAACTGTTTCTCTCATTTGTTGTTTCATGCCCGGAAATTCAAAACTCGAGCATATAACTTACAAAATTATATTCAGAAAAAAAAAAAATATTTTGAATGATAAAGATCTTCTTATATTCACTCAATGAACATACCATTTTTAATAGAAACACACTTCAGTTTTCCAGATAAAAAAATACGTACGAAGTGTGGTTGTTAAGTTAGTATACATCCCTCTTCTATTCCCACAACAATTCATGGCACTCTGAGTGCAGCAAAATTTGTTTTCTTTTTTAATCTTTTAGCCAGAAAATAACAACAAACTTGTTAGCAGCTCTATTCAAATTAAACGAAGAAAGGTTTTAGTAGTGCATGCATGCTTCACATTCCCCTTCGTTTAAAAAAAAAAGTAAAAAAAATGCTTGAAATTGAAATTTTCGCTCCCAGCATTTTGTGCTAAAAATATTTTGTTTAAACGGTGGCTGCTTTTCGCAAGTAACTCATATGAAATATGTAGTATTATATTTACAGGTACTTCCCAAAACTTGTGGCATTCTTGGCTATCTGCCGGGTGCAGTCGTATGTTTACATATTTCATAAATCAAAACAAATAACGAAATATACAATGAATATGGGCACCCTCATGCAGTTTGTACTGCATATTTATGCATGTGTACAAAGTACACGTACACAGAACGTTTCATTGAAATTTGCATAATTTATGCTCACTTATAATCGTTTGACAGTAATTCGGTCTATCTTCGGGTGTTCGGCAATTTGCACAACACGTATTTCTCGAGACACTTATGCACATACATACGCAAGTTTGTGTGACTCTTCGGACTACTTTGGATATGTTTATGCATAAAATCGTACGTACATATAGATATATACACGTACATATGTACCTACATACAGAAATATAAGGGGCGATTCCGTAGATCAGTCGTGTGCACAGTGCTGGCAAGATTTTGTAGTTTGCCTTTAAATCGGCTACATCAATTTGCATATCTTGTCAGTCATAAAAATCGCGCTGAGTGACAGGTTGCCTGATTGTCTATTACATTGGCTGGCTACCTAAATGGCGATTGTGCTGTTATTTTAATTCGCAAATCACCCGCTTTAAAAGCTATGCGGACCCATCAATTTTTTTAAATTTTTTTCATTAAGCACTTTTTGGTTTCGTCTACTAATTCTCTTTTGTTTTGACTATTATTTTTTCTGCATTTTATAATTTTGAAATTAGTTGCGCTGCTGCATGACGAATACGATTGGGTTCCGTCATTAAGCAAAAAAATAAAAAAAAAAACAAAGCAAAAACGAGCACAAAAGGCACTAAAATAATAATAGATAAGTAAAGAAGTATAATTTCTTTTGAGGGTAACAATATTTATATCCATTCCGTGTGCGACTTGAAATGTAAGACATTTGAATTGTTGATTTAGCATGAAACTAGTTCATTAGTATGGAAATCTCTAGAACTGTACGATTTTGGGATACTCATGTTTACTCACCACCCAATTAGCTTAACACAGTTTTCGAGAGAGCTACACAGTAACACAGAAGATGCTCCACCCTTTATTATGGAGGTTTGGCCGCGTTTTTTATGGTATGCCTTGGTATTGGTCTTGATGTTTTTCCACAAATGGAAGGGTCTACAGTTTTAAGCCGCCTGCGGCAGATATTTTTTATGAGGAGTTTTTCATATCCCGAAGGCTTTCAATGAATAGTTTGACCGGTTTTGACAAATTTTTTATGCCTCCTTTGAGTATGCTTAACAAAAACCATACAAATACAATTTCAAAATTGTGCAAAAAACTAGAAAATTTCCAAAAACTTTGGATACCAAAAGATTTTTAGTACGTAGTTTTATAACTTATAAATTTTAGTGCAAAAAAGTACAACTTAAAATTGTTGGAAAATCGCGTTGATTTTTCAGAATTTTTTGTTTTCCTTTACTCTGTTGCGCATTTTCTCGACCACCTCCACAGTTTCTCGTTTGACCGAATAGCACTTTTGAAGAGTAAATGGAGTAACTGCAGTTGTTGTTTATGGCTTTGTGGTAATTTGCTTTCTTTTCTATTCGGCAGTTTCAGTGACTATTCTAATCGTCTTGACTGTTTGCAGCAGCAAAAGTAGTAAAAACTATTTGAAGCTTTTAAATGCCGCTAAAAATGGTCGAAACTGCTGACTTACGCATCACTTCGAAGTCTTTCAGGAATCGCTCTTTGTTTTTGCATCGAGTGCGACTAACAAATTGAGTAGAAGCATAAGTCGTAACAACAGTTCATATTCGACTTAGCATAACTGGTGCTGCGCGATTAAGCAGTAATTTTATAATTTTTGCTACTTTAACAGCAGTTCTCAATACTCTGTTACGCTATTTGGCACTTTAAAAACTTCGTTCCATGAATGGTACGGCAAGTTAAACCACATGTGAGGAGTGAAATATTCTCACAAAATGTGCGAATAAGTGCAAGAATGATAGAAATAAGATTGCGCCCATCAGAGAGTGCGTGAGATCACATATTCGCAGTTGTATGAGAGAAAGCTGTGAAAATGCGAATAAGAATGCAACAAAAAGAAGAAATTACACAAACTACACAGGAATACATTCTATCGAATTCGCTGAGAGCAAAGTAGCGGTACAACTATCGGCGCCATCTTATTATTTTCTCCATCGTGAAACAAATGTAATTTGGAACATAAGCAAACTCTTACAGAAGCTATTTACAAATACAACATTTTTGCCACTGAAGCTCTATCGTTGCAATATTTACGCTATTTACGTTTAATAAGTACATATATTAAAATGATCTTGAACTGAATGATAGCTGGAATAATATCCCTACTCTTCTCTTAACTTGTTTTGTTGGTACCTTTTTTGTGTTGCTTGTGTAATTATATCGAAAGTGAGGCTCTATTTTATTCCACACACGTTAGTATTTGTAAGTAAAGAGTAGAGATATTCTCATATGAGTATTGCTCGTGGAGTAGACAACTAAAACTATTATTTCTTATCGACACAAATACAAACAACTAGAAGTATTGTTATTTATGATCACCGACTGGTAAATTGGAAAATTCCCATTTAGATATACTTACAAAATTCCTATTACATTTACAATTGTGCTGCATTCCTTACAATCATCTATTTTGTATTTATAGGTAACACACACGCATACGCAGTCCTAACGCCATTTGTGTACGTAGGTAAATATAAATAAATTTCCATTGCTATCATAGCATATATTGATGGATTGATCGATGAATCCTAAATAAATTGTTCTACTGCTGCAGGGCTCCTTTTCTTAATTTTAAAACATACATGCATCCGCTTCTGATGACGCACTTAAGGGAATGAATCGTTAAAAGCACATAAACGATTGCAATTGCTATGCACGTCCAACATAAAGCCTGTTCGCCATTCACACAAACGTCAATATTTTTATTGCAATTACTACAGACTATGCATTTTAATTCTAACTTTATATGCAACGCTGGTACGTTGATTTCGCAAAACAGTCAATTTCTACAGTAGCGATAACTAATAGTTATTGCAGTTTATTTCATTTTAGGTATCGCTTTGAGTTTGGTGGAAACAATTTAAAAGTGCATTTTGCATGCTAAATAATGATGGCCCATTTGGCAGCTTAACTTCGTTTTTTTGGGTTAAGTTGGTGGTTATTGTACAGTTGCAACACTAAAAGCTCGCTATAAGCATACGTATTCTTATAAGTATATGTGTTGTATATGCATGTAAGTGATTAATAATTTAGCACCTAAAATAGCAATTAAAAAGAGAGGCTAGTAATTTAGCGTAAAATATCTATGATATTCATGTATGCAGCGGAGTTGTTTTAGTTGCCGCAAATTAGTCATAGAAATAAGGTTTTAACTATTATTATTAGTTACTAATGCACTGTCTTTGAACCATAGTGCCGAAACAAATGCTTTCTTATGTTGTATACTTCTCGCTTTCGTCTTAATTTGGGTACATGGAACATATTAAAAAAATATTGAAAATGTAAATGAGTGTGAAATTTGGTTTTTAGAAAAATTTATTACCCATGCATTTATTCATCAATCATAAGCTTAAGTATTCCAGTATTCAAATTATTATTTTCGTACGAATCGTCTGTGAGCCTAGGGCCGTGATTGCTACCTGTCTATCAGTATATGTATGTAAATTGTATATATTCTTAAATAGTTAGCAACTAATTTATCATGCTTCTTTGACAGTGGCTACTTTCGCTTGGACAACACCGAAAGCCCAAATGCAAGCTTAGTGGAGAATTACCGCAGAACAAAAAAGAGAAAAAGTCCCGAAAAAGTAACTCCCTTTAGTAGATAAAGGAAAGAAACTGGCCTAGAGAAACTTTGAGTTCTATGATAAAACTTTAAATGCAGTTACGAATGTTCCACATATTGAGGGACCTACAGTTTTAAGCTAAATATTTTTTATGAGAAGCTTTTTCATAGCAGAAATACACTCGGACGTTTGTCATTGCCTGCCGAGAGAAATTTTATTGATTGTAAAATAAACAGTTAATGACAAGGAAGTTTCTCACTGTGAGTGTGTCTATCACCGAAAGCTTTTGGTAGGGGGTCAATATGTTTCAGCGTTCACTTTTACTGTTCCCTTTGGAAGGCAAATTACATTTTTGCGCTTTGGATAATTTTTCCAAGATGATTTGTTTTAAGTAAGTAACACAACTTATTAGGATAACTGAATGGTTTAAGAAATGAAGCTGGCACTAAATTATATTTTTCTCAATGATTATTCCCAATTTTGGCTCAAGTATGCTGATTTGGTGTACCTATGTATGACATGTGTTTGTGTCCTATTATTAAAAAACAGGTACAAAAAACTTAGTTCTCAAAATCTCCTCAGCCAACTCTCTTTATGTTAATAAGGAGAAGTGACGTTTGATAAGGACTGAGTTAACAGTTTTGTAACTAGACAAAGTGTGATCGTCTTTATGGCATTCACAAATACAACAAATAATTTATTTTTTAGAAAAATATAACTCAATTTCAATACAAATTTCAAGAAAATTTTTTTATTAATTTATTACATATATTATGATGGAAAATCAGAAAAAAAAGTCTTTTATTGCATTCTCAAATACAACAAATAATTTATTTATTAGAAAAATTTAGCTTAATTTTAATAAAAATTTCCAAAAAAATGTTTTATTAATTTATTATATAATGATGGAAAATCAGAAAAAAAATTTTTAAATAGAAATCATCATATAAAATAAAATAAATAAAAAATTGAATTAAAATAATATAATTTGTTCATTAATGTTGTAAAAAAGTTAATGTCATTAACGTTATTAAAAAGTTCCAATTTCATATGCGAATTTTATGATAAAAAATTATTTTATAAAAATACAGTAGGTTCTGTTTTTATGCGGCTTTTTTTTATGCGGTTTTGAAATAGTGCGGTTTTTTTTTTAAATTACAAAATGCATGTCGACCTATCGGGAATTGTACATATAAACAAGATTCTAAACCAGCTAAGCAAAAACTCATCACAGATTACATCAGAAATGCTAACCCTACAAGTATGGAACTGCCTGCATAACTATCTAGATCAGACGTGTACATTTCCTAAAGTGACGAAAGTGATTGTACGCCAAATCCTAAACGAACGCGCAACATGTGGGTATTGTCTGATTCTATTTGTGACTTAAATTTATTTTTCGATTCTGACGTTTCTTAAATAAAGATATAATTTTCAAAAATACAATATTTTGTTTCTGCGATTTTATTTAATTATTTCAGATTCACGTATCTATAGTTATAATATGGGACTAGTGCCCTTTTTTATGCGATTTTATTACATTATTTCAGATTTATGCGGTTTTAGCATTTGAAACGTATCTACAGTTTTACTATAGAACTAGTAGCTTTTTTTATGCTGTTTCTTGCGGAACGTATCTACCGCATAAAAACAGAACCTACTGTATAAAGTTTCTTAAATGAAAAAAAACCTCCTCTTTATTTGAGTAGGCGGACACCGTAGCCGAATGGGTTGTGCGTGTTTACCATTCGGCAGCAAATCTCCGTGCATGAAATACCAAAATGATAGAAAACAGTTTGTTTTACTAGCGGTCCCCGCTCGGGAGGCAATGACAAAACTCCGAGTGTATTTATGCCATGAAAAATCTCCTCTTAAAAACCGATTTGCCATTCGGAGTGGGCTTAAGGGGTTATATACAGTTGGAATTAAAAAAAATCGATTTTGTTTTTATTTTAGTTTCTTAATGTACATAAGTATATTTAAGAATGCACACAGAACATTTAATATCGTTCCGGTGAATATTTTCGAAGTTGCACGCAAATTTGAAAAGGCGTTTCAAAGAAATGTTGCCCTATGTAAAGTGCTTTTCAAACTTTAAACGCGTTTTTCTTAAAACCATGTTTTCGAAGTCGGTGGACACGATTTCTCAAAAACAGCTGAACCGATCGTCTTGAAATTTTAACAAAACCTTCTCAGATATATTTTCTAGGTATTAGTCGAAGGAATAAGAATTTTGATGATTTTTTCTATTTTTTAGGCAATTTTTCGCGAAAATTTTTGTAGAAAATTCGATTCCTTTAGCCGTCATTACTAATCCGATTCGAATTCCTTTAGCCGCCATTTTATCAGTATTCCTTCGATTAATATCTAGCTTTATCTAACTAAAAAAATAATCTAATTGGTTTTTCGATTTCAGATAATCAAAACCGGAGACATTTTGTCCACCGCCGAACGCTTTTTTTGTGGAGGACGCCTGGGAGATCATCTGCAGGAGCTGTGCACCTCAATATTTTCACTAATTTTACGTGCTATAATTAACTTTAAAGTAGACATTGAATAATTAAAAATTATATTTGTTTAAAAAAAGCGTTCTTTGTAAAAAAATCTCAAAAAACATGATTTTTCAGCCTTACAAGTGTATATAACCCCTTAAAACTGTAGGTCCCTCCATTTGTGGAACGCAAGACGCTCCCCACAAATAGGACGAGGCGGTGGGCCAAACACCCAGGTGTAATATATATATATATATATACTTGTGTTTTTATAATTAATTATTTTTAAATGTTAAAATTAGGAAAATAATAGCTCAAGTATTGGAATTATGAAATAACCTTGTACTCCAAAAATCTGAAAATCAGTTGTATTTCTTTTATTGTGTAGCCACGAGCACAACCTTGAACATTCGATACTCAATTAAGTGCAGTATATATGTATGTATGCGTGTAAATTCAAATATGGAAAATAAAGTTTCGAGCATATTCTTCAAAGTACAATACATACATACATACATCAGACATATGGTGCCATCATACAAAATATCTTGTATGTATACCAGAAGCCATACATACCACAACGCATAATTCAACACTTTTGAACGTAAGTTTATAAGTATATTGCATTTATCTAATTGGCATACATATGTACAATACATACACTCATGCACAAATGTGATTCGCATAGAACCAAGTTTAGCCATTTAGCATAACAAAAGTTTGCACAACACATTTCCGATGCTGTTGTAATATGGAAATGATTTAAAACATGACATGGCCATGGCATTTTCGAAATACTCATACAACTTGAAATTTTTAAAGAAAAATCTTTGCTAGAATAAACCGCATACAAACATGAATATTTCCATATATCGTAGGTACATACTTATAGTTACATACACACATACTTCAACACATACACACATATGTATATACCTTTAATTTAGTTTACTCGATGTCCCTACGTACATACTTGCATACTTGCACTTCTTCGTGCACAACAAGCACAAAGACTCCATCAGCAGTCAGTCGCATCGGCCGCTAACAAAAAGCTTGCCCGCTGCTATTCTCAACGCAATACGACGAGTACTACGAATGCTGAAAAGACCTTCAATGGCAATACAGTGGCAAGCAGCGACGATCATTGAGCAAAAGCAACAATTTGTCGACTTTTGCTCAAGTTATGTGCTAACTCGATTGTGGGCTTGTGTACTTTTGTACTTGTGTGCGTGTGTGTGTGAGGCTGTGTGAGGCGTGCAACCAAGAAGCACAGTAACCCAGATTTATGGGCTGCAGTCACAGTTGTGTTGCGCCGGCGCAGCTCAAGAAATGAAATAGCGGCTGTAAGCCAAATTAGCAGCGGAATTACGAAAACAATGAAAAATGTAAAAAACAAAAAATGTTTAATTGAAAAAGGTTATATACACAGATATGCATACGTGTATGTGTGATTAAAAAATAGCATACAAATAGTTCCAATTGACTTTACCAAGCGGTAGAGGAGGCGACTGCGACAGAAAAATTATGTAAATACTTGCGGAGCAGTTGGTTGGTATCCAGTTAGTTGATTATTTAGCTGGTTGGTTTTATTGCGCAGATGCCGAGGCACATGCTTGTGTATGAGTGTATATGTAAATGCTACAAACAAGTAAATGCATATAAATATAGGAGAACTTTTATATACGTTTTTTGTGGTAAAGATACCTAGTCGGCTGGAAAGCGTTGTCAAAGTCTAAAAATAATTAAATTTTTGTCATCTAAAAATTCTACAGTAGCATCAAATTTTTATCAATTTGAGCTACATACATACATAAAAAGAGTGCATGGAAGTTTCGTCGATTATAAATTGACTTTTGCTTTTGGAATTCAAATGCGCTTAAGGGGCCTTATGGCTTTTTTCGTTCTTTTCTTGTACTGTAATATTCTTATTTCATAAATCTATAAAAGAACTAAACTTGTTGACCTCCGCCTGCAAGGCCGACGTACTGCTATTAAGTGCTACAGGCCCGTCACAATAGGCCCATTGCGTCCGTCGTGCCGGCAACGAATTTGACTGACAGCTAAATGGATTATGTGGTTTTCACTCGAGGGCGCCGCATACGTTCCCTACGTCATTTCGGAATGCACAAAACGTGGTAGCGTTTACTTTTGTCTCAGGAAATATTTTTCAGATTTTCAAGAAAAAAACGACACTTAATTGTTTATAAAAATTGAAATTAAAAAAAAAAATCCTTCGATCGGGCACGAGTTTTTTATGTTTTTCAAATGCAATATAAATTTTATTGAAATCTACCAAGCGGTTTTTAAGTTACAGTAATCACCAGTTCAAAAAATATAGTTTTGAGAAAAACGCATTTAACTGCTAGCTACTTGCTGTTGAACACTCCGGAGCGCTTTTTTATTTTTAATTTTTACACAAGATAAGATATTATACTTTAAGAAAATCCAAAAAAAAAATCAACTTTTTGAAAATTCTGACTACCCCTTAAAGAAGAACAATTTTGTAGCACACAAAGCTTTTTCGATGGTGTTTTTTATTATTTCAAATGCAGAATTAATAAATAAATTGAATTTAAATGTATCACCTCACTTGAAATGCACCCTTATTTTTTCGACAAAAGCTTGAAAGAGTAGAGAAAAGACTAATCTTAGCCAAGTTGTACTGAAAGATTAATGTGCGCCCCAATTCCGAAGTTATGATCGCACCCACTGCCTACGACTACCATAAAACCATAAATTCTATTCAAACTCTCCTTCGCTTCAATAAGCATTAATTTGATATTATCAACAAAATTTTAATAATTTAATTTTATAATATGAAATCAACAAAAACCCCTTAATACACAACGAAAAATGATATTTGCTTTCACAACAAGAACATCTGTTGCTTTTTTGTTTATATGCGACAATACTGTCATTGTAGCACCACGGTACGTTTTGCACGTCAATTCGCTGAAATGCGTTACCGCAACCGACGCGGAGGAGCCATTGTGACAGCCCTATTAGCAGCAGCATCAACGGGATAAGCTACGATTTTTTTTATATATTTTTGCTTGCATTACATTTCTAAATAACTGTAGTTTACAGTAACAACGCCAATATACCGTAAACAATGCTCATAAAAGGTGGCACAAAATTAATCATCCTATTTTTTTTTAATAACTTTTTTACTAAATAAAAAGGAAAATGATTTTGAGTGATGGAAATCTTTATTTCGATTTTTACGCGTTCCATTACTTGTATGTTTATGTACTGCATTAACAAGTGTCAAATATGTCATTTGCAAAATTTACAAATCTTCCGTTAGGGTGATTAATTTTGCGCCACCTTGCAGATGCCTGCCAAGTTTGGTAACCAATTTATGATGTGCCCATTGATGCTATGCAACAAAGGAAGGAAACAACAGTTTGCGAGCCACTTTCGAGAATCCCTCTGTAGTGAAGTTTTTCGCTGAAGGTCGAATAGCCTGGACTTGTACCAAAAAATTATTTTTTACAATTTTTTTTAACGAATCAATGTTCTTATTCACGCTCATCGTGCTAGAACATCTACTCTACCTTAAAGCATGCGTCGTAATTTCCTGCTGGTCACCTGCATACATAGATACATACATATGTGTGTATGTGTGTACATATTTACTATATATCTTTAAAATGGCACTCTAGAGGCGACAACTTTTGTTGCTGCGGCTGCTGTCTGCTGGTATGTCAGTGGCTTTTAAATCGCTGCCAACCAGCCAGCCAGCCGGTGCGACTGTGCGGCAGTTAGTAAGCAAGCGCATAGGTGACTGGGGCGCGCATTTAAAATATAATTAACTCAACTTTTAAAACAGCAACAATTCAGAAAAGTACGTTCATATATAATTGCATACATATATACATATTTATATGCATTTATGTATGTTCAAGTAGAGAAAAAAAGGTGCACGCGGAGGACTGATATCTACTTTGCTACAAAGTATCATATCTGTATACAGGTGTTTGCACTTATAAATAAAGGTACTAAAGTCTTTATTGAAAGCAATAAAGAAAAACTAGTTGACCGAGTTAATTTCATTACATCTGCAGTCTGTTTCTTATTGTTGGGCCCATAAAGTGTTAAACTGTTAATGCCATAGTTTATAAAAAGTGAGCGTGAGATTGATGAGACGAAATTGTTTAGAAATAAAGAAATGTTTAAGTAAGATGCAATGTTTTCTAAGTTATTGTCTGAAGCTGGTTAATATGTATGTGTGTATGTAAATTGAATTGAAGTTTTTATTTACCGGTGGCGCTTCGCTGGCGGTGCTGTAGACTTCGCTGGCCGCATAATCGGGCTTTATTTGCACAGTTGCCATTGAATCCGTATCCTTGCCTGTCATCTACGCTTTACAGAGATGAGTCCACAAAATAAATGAGAAAGGTGTAGAAACCAACGTGGTTGTAGAGTGCGCTAAATGCCTGGCGAAGAAAAAAAATATGCATAATTTATGAACTGTAGCTTCATTGTTTTTTTATTTTA
Organism: Anastrepha obliqua; assembly: GCF_027943255.1. NCBI lineage: Eukaryota > Metazoa > Arthropoda > Insecta > Diptera > Tephritidae > Anastrepha > Anastrepha obliqua. Next base: position 15,399,127 of record NC_072894.1, read on the forward strand.
TGAAAGGCATTTATATATAATTATTTATTTTTGTTTTGTTTATTTAATTGGTAACCGATCTTAAGTAGCACTTACTTAGATAAATTCACAGTTCACAAAACCTCACTAGTAAATTAGAACAGAAATGCACATTATTTCATTCAAAAAAAAAAAATTTAATTAAAAAAAATTAAAAACAAAATTTGTAAAATTTTTAAAACAATTAAGCATTTATTGCAACAAAAATTATTATCCGACAAAACTTAAAAAAAAAAAATAAAAACAAAAAAAATATTCAATACTGCAGAAAAAATTAAATTTTAGATAAAAAAAACTATTCAAATTTTTAAAACAATTAATCATTTATTGCAGAAACAATTACTCTCCAAAAAACTTAAAAAAAGCATTAAAAATAAACAAAAATTTTTAAATCAATCCACCATTTATTGCAACAATAATTGCTTTCTGACAAAACTTAAAAATAAAACATGAAAAATAAAAAAAAATGTTTAAAATAGTCCACCATTTATTGGAACAAAAATTACTCGCCGACAAAACTTAAAAAAAAATTAAACTAAAAATAAAAAAAAATAGTTCAAATTTTTCTACCAATTAACCATTTATTGCAAAAAAAAATTAAAACAATGTTTAATTAAAAAAAAATAAGAATTAAAGAAAATGTATTCAAATTTTTAAAACAATTTACCATTTATTGCAGGGAAAATTACTCGCCGGCAAAACATAAAAAAAAAACAATAAATTAAAAATATAAAAAAAAAATTATTCAAATTTTTAAAACAATTAACCATTTATTGCAAAAAAAATTACAAAAATGTTTAATTAAAAAAAAAAATAAGAATTAAAGAAAATGTATTCAAATTTTTAAAACAATTTACCATTTATTGCAGGGAAAATTACTCGCCGGCAAAACATAAAAAAAAACTATAAATTAAAAATATAAAAAAAATAGTTCAAATTTTTCAACCAATTAACCATTTATTGCAACAAAAAAATTAAAAAAATGTTTAATTAAAAAAAAATAACAATTAAAGAAAATGTACTCAAATTTTTAAAACAATTTACCATTTATTGCAGAAAAAATTACTCGCCGACAAAACTTAAAAAAAAAATACTTAAATTTTTTAAAACAATTAACCATTTATTGCAGAAAAAATTACTCGCCGACAAAACTTAAAAATTAAATTAAAAAAAAAATCATTCAAATTTTTAAAACAGTTAACAATTTATTGCAAAAAAATTAAATTAAAACAGAAAAGCTATTCAAATTTTTACAACAATTAAGAACAACAATTGCAAAAAAATCTTAAAAAAAAAATAATTTTAATTAAAAAAAATTAAGAATTAAAAAAAATGTATTTAAATTTTTACAACAATTTACCATATATTGCAAAAAAAATTACTCGCCGCCAAAACTTAAAAAAAACAATTATAAATATTAAAAATTTATTCAAATTTTTAAAACAATTAACCATTTATTGCAAAAAATACTCGCCGGAAAAACTTTCAGCACTCGTCAAATATGAATATATCCCAATGCGCTGGCTAAGCACTGCATACTATAGTTGTTGTTTTAAAATTTTCTGTATTATTTTTAACTAACATAACCATTATTAATCGATTTTTTAACTAATTATTAATCTATTCATAGGTATGTGACCAAATTTAAAAGTTTTTACATAAATTCTTCATTACAATATTTTATTTATGCTTGTCGGTCATTTGAAATATTTTTATAAAATAGCGTTAGATTTAATCAATTACAAATCTTAAGTCTGTTTTCTCAACTAACCCCTAACATGGAAGCTCATTCTAATATGTCGGTACACTCCATGTCGTTACTTCAAAAGTTTGTTAAACTCTCACACCGACATACTTAAGGGTAGTGTATGTGATGGCTAAAACTTCTAGTTAGGTTAAAAGTGAAGTAAAAGCGGCCAAAGTGTGAAAAGTAGCCGAATGGGTGAGTGACTACCATCCGGTAGTGTACGAGTGCAAATCTTCGGACATGAAACAACAAATGACAGGAAAAGTTTTTTCCAATAACGGTCGCCTCTCGCCTCCAACAACGACAAACCTCCGAGTGTATTTTTGTGATGAAAAGAAAGCTGCTCATAAAAACCATTTGCCGTTCGGAGGCGACATAAAACTGTAGGCCCCTCCATTTGTACAAAAACACCAAGACACACATCGCAAATAGGATAAGGTAAATGGAACATATTGCTGAGTCTAAGGTTACGAGTAGGACAACTAAAAGGTAAAAGGTAAAGTGGCATTTGATATGATTCGTGGCTATGACCCTTATAAACATGACCGACGAAATTTTTCTACGCATTTCTAAAGTTGGCAATGCTAACAAAAGGCATCTACTTTTACGAGTATATGCAGACAAACTTTGTTATTAGACCAGCAAAGGGAGTGAGTGGCAAATCTGGTGAAACGTTTATGAATCTTTTCAATTCTTAAATATGACGCCATTTAAATAGAATAGATGCCAGATAATGCTGCAAAATTCGGGGTTTGATCTAACAAGAGAAAAATATAACTTCTTCAGCGTTTCCCCGACAGTGGGTTCTACGTTACCGGAACGACCCGGATTTACTATATATTCGGTCAAGGACTGTGACTTCAGCAGCACTCCGCGCCGTTGTATGGGGAATGTTTTTGCTTGACACAACAACAACATCAAATTCTTCAGCGTAGAAACATCCTGGCACTCCTTTGAATTCCTTATTACAAAGCCACGCATAGATCTAGACTTGGCATTCATAAAGTCTATATGTTTCGAAAACGACTTTTTCGATGTAAATTGTGTAAATTGTATACATATACCAATGCAAATATATGTACTGAATTCAAAAACAATTTTTGTTACCTACATTTGTAACTGTACCTCACCAACTCCCTACGCAAGGCGCTTTTTAAAATATTTTTCTGCAAATTTTAACTTTCAATGTAGCTTTTCTAGTTCAGTTTGAATATTTTTATTGAGCAAAATAAGACTTAATTCAACTTTTCATTTACTTTTTTTTGTGCTTTTTAATTTCTGATTTTAAACATTAATTTCGCCTTAAAATATTTCTTTCAAAAACAGATTTCCCTTATAATGTTTTTTGGTTAGCTACATGAGAAATATCGTTATCGATAACTATGGCTTCATAGCTCAGAATGGCAAACCGTGTTGATATTTCTGTTCAGTAAGGTTTGGCAAATCGTCATCAACCGTTTAACCCGTTTAACACCAGACCAACACTACTACTCGCGTACACTCTTCTTGGGTGTTTGGCCCAGCTCCTCCTCCCATTTGTGGTGTGCGTCTTGGTGTTGTTCCACAAAGACCAACACTACCGAACTGTGGAAATTTACGTAAGAAAAAAATATAAATAAATCTGTTCGGAAAGTTCACAAAGCACTGGGGGCATTAGCCATCCTTATTCCTATCGAAAAGAGGAAGGAATTGGCATTAGAGCCATGCTGACTGAATTTTTGTTTCCAAAAATTAATTTCCAGCTGAACATCGATGACTTTTGGTGGCAACAAGATGGTATAAATTTCCATTAAACGCGCTTAACAATAAATTTATTGCAATATTCAAGTCATCATTGATGCCATACGCCCAGTTATATGGCGAAAAGGAGTCAAAAATTGCTGGATGTCATTTTCAAAAAATATATGCCTTCAAATTATTTACCACCTGATTTATAATAATAAAAAAATGCATACCAACAATATTTCTGTTCTTCATTATCATTTTAAGTACTCCAGAAAGTTCTTTGAAGAAAAACACCCGATACTTATCAACATAGTTTTAAACTCAAGAGTATTTTATAATAATGGGGTACGGTACACTAGACAGGGCTAGTTTACTGGGGCGGTAGCCCTTGGTCGGAAAAAGCTCGAATCATTCCGGTAACGTAGACTCTAACTGTGATATTTTCCACAAATGCTAAGTTGCAAAGTTTTATATATTTTTTTTATTATTTTCAGTCCTATTATTATTATTTTTGTTTTTTTTGAATGTGTAGCTAATTTTATATATATTTGGATAAGCGGCATTTCAATGCTGCATTTCATATTAAAAATTAAAAATTTCGAAAAATACTCATATATATGTGCGCATCCTTCAGCTGCCTTTCATATTAAAATGTGTATGCATAACTGCAATATTTTCACTTTTCAAGCTCACGCTTAGTACTGCAATTTGGCTGCATTAATTGAAAATTTCGTTACCACGCACATAAATAAAATTCTTCCATAAATCTAAATACTCCTTTGTGTCTGATGGCTTGCTTTCGCATTTTTGCTAGAATTTTGCAACTCTAAAATGTCCTTTATTACAACACCTCTTATTTTTGAACACCTCTTTCTTTTTAACTAATTGCATTTGTAAATTCAACACTTTTCGAATGTTCTTGCTTTGTATTTCTGTATTTCTAAATTGATCTTCTGTAGCCTGCGAAACACACTTACAGCAACGTTTCTTTTTGTCTGCGCTGTCACAGCCGTTCCGAAAAAGGAGTCACTTTACTTTTCACTTATCCACACAAAATCTTTAAGATGCAGAAATTTAGTTGTAGTTGTTTCGTAGAAGTAACGATAGAGTTTGTTTTGAAGCTTTATAAATGGTTTGAGCCAAAAGCACGTCTTAACAGATCGACTGCCACTCGACGTCTGAAGTTCGGTAAGCGTTGGCTTTGAGATTTTTCTACCAGATTTGAAATGAATTTTTTTCCAATTTGCTTTTTGTTTTTCCATTATATTTATTTTCTTTTCTGGTTTTTCAGTGTGTTAATTTTTTCACAGATGCACAAATACACGCTTATGCTAAAGCATGTTTAAAAGCGTTTTTTTATAGTTGTGTATGTACGGCGAGTGTAGTAAAAAAGTGAAAAATGTAAAAAAGGTAGAGCAGAATAAGAAAAAAAAAGCGAAAACAAAAGCTAATAGGCAAAAATTCATATAAAAATAAACACCAACACTGTTGTAAAACCACTTTTACGAAAATCGTGCACAAAGCGGGTGAGATGAATACAACAACAACAATACAAAAATACAAAAAAAAAAAAATAAAGCATACAAATAAGGTGTAACGAATGTAGTTTTGTATAAGCGTTTTGTGCGTATGTATGTAAGTGCATATGTGAATATTAAAACAAATATCGGAGTACGATACATACATACATACAAAAATACATACATACGGTGATCGCACAATTGTATGATTGTATGTGCATGTGCTTGTGCTTCTACTCGTACTGTGACGGCTTAGTACGGGTGTACGAATAAACTCGAATCGAACCGCTTTGAGCGGCCAGTTTTGCAGTTTGGCGATCTCATCGAATGGTGCCGCCTGCTGTCTGCTGCTGCTGCTGCTGCGTTCATATTGCAATGCTTGGCTAACTGGCTGGATTTTTTACACTTGTGTGTGCACACAGGCATACATTCGTACATATATATGCATACACACACCTATACAAATACATTAATACTATTATTATTATTATTATTGTGCTGGATGGTTGATTCGTTAGTTTAGCTTGGATGTATGCTTGATTGGGCGGCTTAGTAGTTTCGTATATACATACGTATGTATGTATGGATGTGTACATACTATTTATACATAGCATACACTCATACATAGTAGATTAAGTAAGTGTCTTTTGTGGCGACTGGTGGGGCTACGACAAATTTTTGGTGCCCCCAGCTCATCCGCTTTGGCCATTAATATTTAATACATTAACTTTGTGATTTTTTTGTTTTGATTGAATTGTATTGTGTGTCTAATTTTTGTACGTACATACATGCACACACATACATTTATTATATATGTACTCGTATGTATGTGTGATTGTAAAATCTGCAAAACTAAAATGTAATCATCTGCAGCCGCAGTCGTAGTAGAATTTCAGTGTTAAAGGAGAAAATAATAGTCGTAATATTATAGTTATTCTTGTTATCGAAGTGTTGTGATTATGAATTCGTATACTCGTACATAAATACATTTGTATATACTTATACGAAAATCCATACATTGTACATATGTAAATAAATAAAATAAATAATTGGAGGGGCCTACAGTTTTAAGTGGACTCCGAACGGTAAATGATTTTTTATGAGGGCTTTTTCATGACAGAAATATCCTCGGAGGTTTGTCATTACCTGCCGAGGTGTGACCGTTATTGGAAAAAAATGTTTAATTTTGCTGCTTGATGCACGGAGACTTGAGCCTATACACTCCCGAATGGTATGGGATGAATGGATTTCTCCCGGTGAATCGGCTCCAAGGAAGGCGAAGACAGTCCCATCGACCGGAAAGGTCATTGCGACGATTTTTTGGGATGCAAACGGCGTCAACCTCATGAATTTTTTAGAAAAAGGAGGAACGAGCACTGGACAACTGGTTTTGTTATCCGACGCACCAGCGTTATGAATTGCTGCCGCACCCCCGTATTCACCCGATCTGGCTCCCTTCGACGTTGTTTTTCCCCTTACATGAAGAGATGACTCGCGGGGGAAAACGCGTTCAAACGAGGAAGTCATCGCCGATAGCGATGCGTATTTTGAAGAGTTCGGCAAATCCTATTTTTTGGATGGGTTAAAAGAAATGCCCGGAGCGTTGGGAGAAGTGTATCTTTTTAAAATGGGACTATGTTGAAAAATAAAATAAAAAATTTGAATAAATGGTGTCTTCATTTCTAACACGGGTACTTATTGAACCCCACTCGTACACTGCAGCTGTCCACTTCACAAATGTCAAATATGATTGGAATCGACTGTTTTCTTTATTGTGTCTGGAACTGAAGCAAGAGCGAGATCACGTTCGAGCTCAGAGCTACGGATATACCAAGGAGCACCAACGGCATATTTTAGTATTTTATTCGTAAACCTTTGAATTAGTTGAATATTGCTTTCCTGGAGCAACTCCTATCTGAGCGCCGTAAGCCCACATAGATTTTAGTATTTACCGACTTAGCTGGCAACTACAACCAAATGTTGTGCCAATCGCCCCTGCATTGCCCGCGTTGACGCCAGTCAGAAACACCAAGAAAGGTGAGGTCGTCGCCGACTTGGTCTTTCCAACGTAGATGAGGGCGTCCCTTTTTGCGAGTTCCATCAGTGCATTTCGAAAACAGAACCTTCTTTGTTATTGCGTTATTGCGCATTTGCTCAATGTGACCTAGCCAGAGCAGCCGCTGAATTTTAATGCGATGATGTCGGCGTATAGCTCGTACAGCGCGAGGTTCCATCTCATTTGATATGCGAAATTTTTTTCTCTCGAAAGCTCCAAATAATCATTCACCGGTGTTCGTCAATGTCCAGGACTAAGCGCCATATAGTAAGACCGGGAGGATGAGTGATTGGTAGAGCTTTTCTTTCGTGGATCGAGAGAGGGCTCTGATTTTCAATTGCCTACTCAGCCCAAAGTAGCACCAGTTAGCAAGAGGTATTCTTCGCTGGATGTCTGGGCTGACGTTGTTTTTGATGTTAATGCTGGTTTCTAGGTAGTCCTTGACTACGCCGAACTCGTAATCGTATATGCCAATAGGCGTAGACTTTTTGGTTGTTGACACAAGGTACTTTGCCTTGCTCTCGTTTATCGCAAGACCCACTCGACGGGACTATTTTTTAAGATTGGAGAAAGTTGCACTGACGGCCCGCTGCCTAATGCCGAGAATATCGATATAACCAGCGTAAGCATTACACTTTTTTAGAAAACTAGCTGTACCCGGCGCGCGTTGCTACGCCAACAACTAAAATAAATTTAAGAAAAATAATCGGTTGAACGGGGTAGAACAGCGCCACCTGGTGGCGAGTGACATCAATGAGCATATTCTACAAACCTTCTTCGTGGAAAATTGCACATAGTATATCATTGGTATACCAATTTTTATAATAATCGGTCCAGTAGTTTTTGAGTTCATCGATGACATACAGACAAACATTCATTTTTATATATAAGATAGTGCCGAAAATGTTGGGGTTGGCGGTGCGAATAATTTTCTCCATCATCAAATTTAAGAAATTGCATGATAAGATATCGGAAACCCCGCTTCTTTTCAAATGGCTCCGAGAGATCTTTTCCAATTCCCATTGAGGTGGTGTTTGTTAGTGTCATCCTGTAAAGCCGGATGAGCTTTGCCGGAATGCCAAATTCAGTGAAGAATGGAGCTTTGTAATCGACGAAAATGTGGTGGGTGTCGATCTGCGTCCCCATGATTTGGCACCATGTGAAAATCTGTACGATGATAGAGTTACCATACCTGAAACCACACTGATGAGGTCAAATTAGTTTGTTGACGAGGAGTTTCAGCTTTTCACAAAGTACGCTTGTTAGGACCTTGTTTGCGATACTGAGGAGGCTCACCCTACGGTAGTTGGCGCAGTTCGTGGGGTTACCTTTCTTGTGGATTGGACAGAGAACGCTGAGATGCCAGTGTCTGGACATGCTTTCATGATTTTAGTATTTGCTTGTACAAAATTATCTTGTTTCGAGTAAGTAGTGGTGATTGCGTACGCATAAGCGGATATATAAGTTTAATTCTATATTTAAATGCAAGCCCCTCTTTGTTTTTCTTTACGCGTTCGCTCCAGCTAAGCATCCAATGCCATGCCTAAGTACGAGTACTTTTCTGTATTTGAGTACGCAATTTGTGTTCCATTTATGGATTGCATTTTGTTGTATGTAAAGTTTATATGTACAGACTTTGTTTCATTAAGTCGAATTAAGTCCATTTCTTTGTCCAATCGTAAATGTTGTTTATGGCGATTTGCAATGGCGAGTCAATGTCAAACCGAATGTCAAACTCGCACTTATATTGCAGTTAAAACCTAAAAGTAATTTCATTTCGGAAATAAGCCATACTCTTTTAAATGGCTAGTACTTTCCTAATGAGGTGCATTAAAGGGCCTCATAACAAAACACTTTCATTTGTGATTAAAAGTTGCACAATATTTGCTTTTAAATCCAAATTTACACGGTTTTGTGCAATCTAACCGTGAAAAACAAAGCAAAATTGGCGAAAATAGTCCGATTTAAAAATAATGATTTGATATAAAAATAATTAGCAGCAAAAAGGGAATTAAGTAGCGAGGCGAATTGGCTTGAAACTTTACTAGGTTGTTCAATAAGTTTTGTGGTTCGATAAGAAAAACACTATTTTATGGTTTGAAATGCACTTTATTATTCAGTATAGTCTCCCTGAGCATCAATACACTTATTCTAACGAGATTCCAATGCATGAATTCCATTCCGGAAGTGAGAATCTGGGGGGGCTGCAAAATACGCTTCCGCAGCAGTTTGACCTCATCATTTGATGAAAAACGCTTTCCACGCATGCATTTTTTTAGTTCTGGAAACAAATGGAAGTCGCTAGGGGCCAAATCTGGTGAATAAGGTAGATGATCTAACAATTCGAATTTTGTGTTATAAATTTCAGCCATTGTCAAAATGCTCTAATGACGAGGTGCACGGTACTGATGAAAATAATTTTTTTCTTATGCAAACTGGGTCTTTTTTCACGCATTTTTGTCCTTCAGTTGATCTAAAAGCTAACAATAATATTAAGAATTCATTGTTTTACAAGTTTGCAAGAAATTCACAAACAAAATTCTTTTCGCATCCCAAAAAGTGATGCTAATACCTTCTTGGCCGATTTCTGTACACGAACTCGTTTCGGAGCCGAAGAGCCAGGTTCACACCACACTTTACCTCTTGTACCTCTATGTAAGCAGCTCTTTTAATATTTAAGAACGTCAGCCTTGAAATCCAATAGAGATATAAACTTGTAAAGAACTACTACCAAATACATACTTTTTGTTAGGTAGCTGACGGGTAAAGTCCCTTTCGATAAACAAAAACTCCGCTTCATAAAAATCTTATCAACCACATCGTACGACGTGGACGATGACAAAAACCGATGAGACAAATCTTGAGGCATTCAGTGGAAAATTTCTGTGGAAATTGTGTGAAATAACTACATATAAGATATGCTGCAGTAAACGGCAGCGACCAAACCAGCCCAATCAAGTCTCGCAACAGCTTTACACTTAAGATATAAACTGTTTTACGTTGATTGTTTTTCAATCAATTGAATTAAATATCATTTAAAGGGATTATACAGGGTTTGATTGAAAAGTAATGAGCCTTCCCGCGCGGAGCGTCTGCCAAGCGATCAACCGAATCGGCTGGTGGGGGGAAAATGATCGTTGGACCTTCCCCTTCCACTAGAAACCGGTCCCAGTTCGCTGGCAACAGCGGTGCAGTCAACATCGCTCCGCGCGTGAAAGCTGTTTTAAAAGTGTGTTAGGATTTTGCAGGGGCGAAAATGCAGCGATCGTTGAAGAAACGTTACTCGATCAAATTTTGCGTAAAGCTAAACAAAACGAATACCGAAACCATTGGGCTACTCGAGGAGGCTTACGGGGACCAATCTCTGTCCGGTGCCCAGGTAAAATGGGGGCCAGTCGTCACGACCCAAGAAGGCGCGCATGTCGAAATTTAAGGTCAAAACCATGCTGATCATCTTTCTACTCACGAGGCATCGAAGTTTGTACCTCCAGGAAGCACTGTAAACGCGGCATTTTACAAAGAAGTGCTCCTTCGACTGAAAAACCGCGTCGCCCGGGTTCGGCCCGACATCGTCAACAATTGGACCCTTCATCACGACAATGCGCCAGCGCACACCGCCTTCCTCTGCACCTCTGCATTGGCCAAGATGGGGGTTCCGTTGGTTCCCCACCCTCCCTACAGCCCCGACCTGTCCACTCCGGACTTCTTCTTGTTCCCGCGCAAGAAAAGAAAGCTGAAGGGGAGACGTTTCGACTCCATCGAGGCCATCCAAAAAACTGTGACAGCCGAATTGAACGCGATTTCGGCGGATGAGCTTAAAAAATGTTTCTACCAGTGGAAAGACCGCTACCAGCGGTGTATTGAAAAGTTAAAGTTAAAAACGTTGACGACATTCCCGGACGAGGCCCAAACAAATACCTCTCCAAAGCAAGATCAGAAAATCATTAACTTGGTTGTGAGCCGAACCTATTATTGTGTGAAGTTTTGAGGAAAAGTGGTGTTAATGTATCCGAATACACAATTCGAGGACATTTACGTGCAGAAGATCACAAACTTCGGAGCACATGGAAAAAACCGCTGCTCTCATTAGCACACATTGTAAAAGTGGCATTGATGTGTATGGGCTAAAATAAATTCAGAACGGAAATGGTCAAGCATAATATTCACGTATCTATCTTTCTTTTAGGCAAAGAGTTGCATGCATCAGTCCTGGTACACTGCGAATAATCAATAACTTCAACGAACTGTTAGGCATCCCGTGAAGGTTCACGTTTACGGCTGCTTTTCCAAAAAATTATTTGGCCATTTATTTGTGTTTACCGCCAATTTGAACGCAGTTTTGATGAACAAAATAAATAAAATTCATCGAAACGCATTATGAACTTGAGCTCCGAAGAAGACAACTCAAGGTGTATAGCGTGGAAACAGCAAAATGGGATTGATATATTGGATTTGCCTTGACAGTCGCTTGATGCCAACCCCATTAAAATGTTAGAACGATAGTTAAGCAAAAACTCAAAGGAAACTCAAAGGGCGATGAAACAGTTATCACGGCAAATTTGGCTGGTTTGGAACCAATTACCTCTACTCGAGGATGTGAAGCCATTATATCCAATGGTGGTGACTAACATTTTATTGAAAACTAGCTACCTGCCCCGACTTCGCACGGGTATAAAAATCATACATAACCTGCGAGTTACATCTATGAAGAAGTCATATTCGTTTCCACTGTGAAAAAATCCATGGTATTCACTAATTTGTATGACAATCGGTTGAACGGGGCAGAAGTTGCTTCTCTGCAGCGCCACCTGGTGGCGAGTGGGATCAATAAGCATATTCTATAAATCTTTTCCGTGGAAAAATACTTATATATACCAATTTTTGTAATAATCAGTCCAGTAGTTTTTGGTTTCATCGATGACATACAGACAAGCATTCATTTTTATATATAAGACTAGCGTACTCTCGCCCGCTTCGCTAGACGATAAATTCAATGATTTGCTGAAAGAGAATAAAATTAATACGAAACAAAGCAAATTCTTTGATACAATTTCATTCGAACTTTATTGTAACACTTTTTGGTAGACAACGTTTTTGGTTTTTTCATCTTTCGCGTGAATAATGACGGTGGTTTGCCAACTCGTGAGCAAGCTACATACAATTGTCCATGAGAAAAAATTGGATATTCTAAATTAATACCGCACATTTGTAGAGACTGTCCTTGCGCCTTATTAATTCTCATAGCGAAGGCAAGGCGAATAGGGAACTGCAAACGTTTGAAATCGAATGGTAAATCCGCCGGAATCAGTGGAATTCAGGGTATCAAAATGTCTTCTCCTTTGTACTTCCCTTTCAAAATTGTTGCTTCGATAACGTTACCCATTAGCTTCTTCACAGCGAGTCTGGTACCGTTGCAAAGTCGGGGCACATTACTATTGCGCAGCATAATAATCGGTGCTCCAATTTTTAATAGTAAATTATGAGGTGGTAAGCCTGGCAAATCGAGTGAGTTTAAGAATTCAGTTGGATAATTTACGACCTCATCTTGATCAGTAATAGTGTCCATTGACTTATACGCAACTATGTCACCAGGTATTTGATCTAAAATAGCTGAATTTATATCATTGACGTCCTTATTTTTCCCAGCTAAAATTGCTCTTTCGCTGAGTCAATCATGGTTTTTGTAGTGTTGAACTATGTTTGGAAATACACTCTGTATCAATGCCTCTTTAGACTGTGCAAAAGTGCAGAAATTGTTAGGCAATGTTATCATTCCTGTTGTTTTTGAAAAAAGGTTTATTTTTTTTTGGTTAAAAAGTGTTTTTTGAAGTTTTGAAAAACACTTCGCTCTAACAAATTTCTTCTCAGTTAATTGCTGAAAATTAAATATTTTGAAAAAACTATTTTTTTTTAATTTAACGTTTTTGAGAAAATTTTGTTCTTGAAAAAATTTTATACTTTTGTAAAAGTTTAAATTGATTTGTTAAAAAAAATTTTTTTCCGCTTTGAAAAACACCCCCTCGAAAAAATGTATTCTCTATTAATAGTGGAATATGAAATGCTTCGAAAACACCATTTTTTTTTTAATTTTGTTTGGTTTTCAGAAAATTTTGTTTTGAAAAAATTTCAAACCCTTGAAAAAGTTTTATTTTATTTTATTTGTTTAAAATTTTTGAAATTTTTTTTTTGTAATTAATTTTAGAAAAACACCTCTTCGAAGAAATTTCTTTTATCTTTTTGAGGAAAATTTGGTTTTGAAAAAATTTCATGCTTTCGAAATTTTTTTATTTTACTTTATTTCTTCAAAATTTTTGAAAACAATTTTTTTTATAATTTTCGAAAAACACCCCTTTGAAAAAATGTTTTCTATGTGTCATAGTGGTATTCCATTAACTTTTAGGATTATAGTCAAATACTTACAAATATTTACGCTTTCACAAATAGCAACAATAAACAAATTTCCTCAAAACCAAAAAATTTACTTTTTTTCTAAAAAAATTCTAAAAAAACAACGTAATAAATTTAGAATTTTGTGTTCACGAAAAAACAGTATTGTTTTTATTGTATTAACTGAAAACCAAAATGTTGCAAAAAATCAAAACAAAACTAAATTATTTTTTTGTGTTCATTTGGTCCATATGTTCCATAAAAAGTTGATATGGTAAATAATATGCAGGGTCTGATACACGCAAATATCCATTGGCCATTATAGTGACAAAAATATCGATCACCAATTCCAACAGGATTTCAAAATCAGAGTTAGAATGAGTTGTTGAGTAGTGTACTTCTGAAAAAATTAGAAATAAACAAAATAAATCTAAAAATTCGAATTCTAACTTTATCTTGTGTATGTTCTTATTACCTTTGAATTTTTCCAATGAAGTACCATTCATTTTCCAAGAATTTTTTTTTATCATTTCGCGTTTCTTTCCTTTTTCATTCGATTCCAACATTTGTTCATAGCCGAAAACATCGTTTGCAAACGCATTCATTTCCATATAGAATTGGTCAAAGAAAGCATTGCTCAATTGAATTGAAACATTATTTTCATAAATACTTAGGACCTTAACTAATGCACCTTGGTACATACCTAACGCAGATATTCATCGCGACCTTGACATCGATACTATTGATGAAACAATACAAAGCGCTAGCAGAAGACACATAAATATACTATTAACGCATACAAATCCTATGACGAGAAGACTACCAAATAAGGAAAAATCTACCCAAAGTCGGCTTAACCGTCAAACACCAACAGATCTTGCAAAATCCTTGTAATCAATTGTCAACTAATCGTATATGTCATTGTTTGTTAACCACTTGTTTTTAAGTAATATGTATATTTCTTCTATATGAGCTTGGGGGCATTGGCCCTTCAATATCACTCTCATTCCATCTTTTTGTAAATCAAATAACTTATTGTCTAACGACAAGTGTAATATTTTATGGAAGAAAACAAAAAAAAAAAAAATGTTATTCGAATCATTTGAAATTTCTGTATACAATAACGAAAAATTCAAAAAAAGTTGTACACATAAAATGAATGTCGATTCGAAACATACTTTAATCTAAGAATCGAGCAAGTTTTGTTTTGTACAATATTTTGATTTTTTCTTTTTTTTTATATGAAGAAAATATTTAAAAGAAATTTTTTTTTGCTAAAAACCTTCCCCTAGTGGATCCCTATAATATGAAAAAAGAACGAATAAAATTGGCCTCGTATCGGCCCAAAAAAATGCGTACAAACGAACATCATTTCATTTTTATATATATAGATAGAATTGCGTATAATAAATATTATAATCCCATACAATGCAGTTTGTTGGCATCGAATTGATCAACTATTTTATATGTTATAGCGGTTACGCTTCTATTAGATAGACTGTACTTCTATCAAACCGATAAAAGTACTACCAAAGAGCTTAATACTCGTATTTTCTAGCTAAAACAGCTGTTGTACGGAGTTTGACTTAAGCATTAATTTAAAGAAGTATTTTATTCTCCACCTTGGTTGGTTGAAGTGGTAATTCACCAAGAATCTAATTAGTGCTTCCACACCATTTTGTTGTCACATTATCGCTACGAACAAGTTATATGTTTATTCCTTCACGACCAGATCCAATCTGTGTTATTGAGATAATTTATAAGATTATTTACGTCTATACCGGCCAGCTCTATGAGGTTTTCAAAAAGCTGTTTGCCATGGGTTAACATCCTCGCCTTCCATAGGGCAGCAAATTTCCAGAGGAAACTGAAAGCCGTTTACTTATTCTTCGGTTGTTTGCAACTGTGACAGTGGGTGTTGCGAGGGATACCCATTTTGGCTACCTCACGCCGTGAGTCTGCACTCGTGCCTTCGTTTCATATTTGTCAATGCTGATGTTTGTTTGTGGTTGTAGTTAGGCCATAATGATCTGCTAATTTTGGATGTTGTCTGGTTTCTGCATCTGGAATCCGCGATTCGTAGATATTTTAAGGAATTTGCATTCTTGATTGCACCCAGTGGTGGGAATACCGATTCTCTTGCTAGTTCATCTGCTTTTTCGTGACCTTCAATGTTCTGATGTCCCGAGATCCAGTTGAAGGTAACGTTATGATTTTCACTCAAAGTGAAGCTTAGAGTTGTTCTGATGTCCCGAGATCCAGTTGAAGGTAACGTTATGATTTTCACTCAAAGTGAAATTTCGAGTTTTAGTAGCCCATTCCAGTGCCTGGATTGCAGCTGGGCTTTGCCGGAGAATAGCGTTATTGCCCTTAAAAGAGTAGTCGGCGATTAGTAGCCTACAAGCTTCCCCTATTACCAATACATCCGCCTGGAGGCACTGCAAGTGTTGGGAAGACGCACAGATTTTCCAATTATAGATCTATCAGATATAGGTATACAAGCTCCAACACCACATTCCATTTTTGAACCATCTGTGTAGACTGTAGTGTCGACGTTCCCACGACAGTCGGTTCTACGATACGACCCGGATTTATATCCGGCCAAGGACTGTCACTTCAGCAGCATTCCCAGTATATATATGGGGAGTGGTTATGCTGCTACAACAACAACAACTGTAGTGTTGAAGTTGTTTAGTAAAAGTTCCTTACTCCATTCCTCCCGAGATGGAAAGAGAGTGGCAAAATTTCTGTTCTACAACTTAGTCAAAATTCTATTTAAAATGCCAGCTCGCGAAATAAATAAGAATAAGCGCCTGAATTTCAATTGAATAACAGCATTTGTATGTACCACCTGGAGCCTTCAAGATGCGCTTGAGTTCACATCTTACAGCTTAGATAAGGTACCTGTTTCAACGTGACACCGAAAAACAAAAAAAAGATGTACTCTAAAGTGTCGTAAATAACCGGATTATCCACAGATATGAGCGTGTGTATGTAAGTAGTTATCACAGGGAAACTCCAACGGCACGAAGTGCTAAGATGGTGGAAGTTAGAGTGGTGCTGCGAATAATACTTACTTTGAAACTTGTTAGCGTGTCACGTATTCGTCTATGGGTAGCCTGGAAGATGATTTCAGACTTGTTAAAAAATTCGCACATACTGTTAGTACAGACAATACAAACAAATGCCAATAAAAACTAAAAAGTAAATATAAATAAATATATTTTTCGCGTATGCACACCTACACATGCGCATACTTATATAGAAAATGTGGGTAAAAACTAACAGAAAGCAAAATACTCGTATAAATAAACACAATGCAAACATCGTCGGAAGAGAATGAATTTACAAATACTTTTGTATTAAAATTCGCGCTTATACCTGCATACACCCACACAAATAAGTGGCCAGCAGTAAACGCTATAGGAACAATAAAGATTTATGCGCCTGTGTGAGATATTCATACATGTATGTAGGTGTGTTTGTGCAAAGGTATGGATCTCCTCACTGCTATGGCTAAGGCCAAACATATATTTTCGTTAACTTTTCCCCCCTTCGTGTTGCAATTATGTAATTATAGAGTTAATTGCTTACCACAAAAAGTAAATAAAAAAGAAAATCAAACAAACCAAAAACCATATTTTGTGCAAATTTCCCAGCCGATAAAAACCGCCATCCACTTATTTATTGTATTTGGCTGTTTGTCGCAACTACTTGCAAAATACGTTGCCATACGTCATGCAACAATCTTGAAACTTCTCCTTTGTTTGGCGAAACCGCCTTTTGAAATGTGGTTGAATTTCGATTTGCAACGAGCAGAAAATGCGCTTGCAACTGGCATTCGCCGGTACATCTTCGCCTGCCACAATCCGTGCAAGTCGCCACCAACAAACAAATCGCTTGAACGCTGCCATATTGCACGGTTGGCAACAGCCGCTCGCTTGCATATAAGTACATACATACCAAATAATTACATACATGCATACATAGGTATACAAGCTCTAAGTTGCAGCCAAAAGGAGGGAAAAATATGCACAACTTGCTTATCATTTATAAATAGCAGTCGCAAGCAACACAACTTGAATTGTTGCAACTAAACCTAAGACTGCATTCATGCTTGAGTTATTTAAATACGTATACGCCCCGACAGATCCCACCCACAAATGCATTTTCTAGGTATGTACTCGTATGTATGTATTGTGTTGGTGGTTTTCATTAGATAACTGCCATTGTTGCTATTAAAATCTGAAATATCTCTTATAGATGTGTATGCAGTTGCACAAGTTGTTGTAAATTGTTGATTCTACCTTTTTTCATTATGATCTGTGATTTTTACACTTTTTCAGTTCATACTTTGATGGTCTTCATTTTATGGCCAACCATTTCATGGACTTTTTAATAGCCTTACAGCATTTATTCCCCTTTTATTGCTGTTTTCCATTTCAAAAAGCTATTTTTGTATACCTTCTACTCAAATATGAACGAGACGGTATCAATAAAACGGTCCGCGGATGACATATGGCAAAATAAATTTTTTGTTTTTTGGTAGGACTGTTATAAGCTTACATGGCAAATTTCAGCGTGATCTGTCACATAGTTTGTTTTCTGTGCTACTGTAAACAAGTCAAGCTCGAGTGTGTTCTTCGAATTCTCTTTTATGACTTCAATTGTCTCAAAATGTTTTCCACGGAGCGGCAACTTGAGCTTGGGAAACAGGAAAAAGTCACATGGAGCCATATCAGGCGAATACGGTGCTTGCGGAATGATATTAACATTATTTTTGTTCAAATAATCGCGAACAAGACGTGATGTGTGAGCTGGTGCATTATCGTGATGCAAGAACCATGACTTGTTGTCCCACAATTCCTTCCTTTTAAGACGAATGTTCTCGCGCAAACGCTTTAAAACGTCTAAATAATATTCAGCGTTAACCGATTTTGCGATTTGTGCGATTTTCAAGCACAATTTCCTTTACTTTTCCGATGTTTTCGTCGTTTACTGATGTTACTAGACGACGTTCATGAGGCAAGTTTTCAACCGATGTACGGCCCTCTTTGAACGATTTGTACCACTGAAAAACACGTGCACGCGATAGAGCAAAGTCCCCATAGGTTGTCTGCAACATTTTTAAGGCGTCTGAAGTCGAAATTTTGTTAGAATAACAAAATTTCAAACAAATTCTTTGTTCAACTTGAATTTCCATCGTTAAATTCGAAGAACACACTCGAGCTTGACTTGTTTACAGTAGCACAGAAAACAAACTATGTGACACATCACGCTGAAATTTGCCATGTAAGCTTATAACAGTCCTACCAAAAAACAAAAAATTTATTTTTGCCATATGTCATCCGCGGACCGTTTTATTGATACCGTCTCGTTCATATTTGAGCAGAAGTTACTTCTTATTATTGCTTTATTTAGCGTTTCTTAAATCAATTAGTTAATATTTTTGTGCGTAAATTTGTTGAAACCTGTAGTGCGATTCACAAACGCATTTTAACGATATTCACATTGTTATCTTTTCTTAACCAAAATTTTAACGATTTTGGTATTCGGTAACCCGTTTCATAATGAACATCGAGAAGACGAAATCAGCTGCTTGTCGACATCAGCATGTCGATTATCGCAAACTAAACGAAAACAATTTTGAGTGGGGTTCTTTTTTTTTTGTCGGGACAGACCACATGCTGGGCAGAGTAAACTGTCTGAGATGCCTACCTTTTCCATATGCTTCGTCCATAGAATGTAGCCCATCATCAGTCCAACCAGCTACCTACAGACCCTTCTGTTTAATGACAGGAGGATCTGCGACAGTCGGTCGGACATGACGGATAACATCAGTTTTGTCCCTCTGCAGCCTCCCTCAGCCTGCCAGACTCGCTTGTGGGTTACGATAACCCGTTGGCTAACCGTTGCTTTGATGGCTGCAGAAGGGAGTGGCAGAACGGGCTCCGTGACAAAGAAGTTGGCCTCAGAGCCCATCCTAGCTAAAGAGTCAGAGATCTCGTTATTCGCGATACCCACGTGTCCCGGGACCCATGTTAGCATCAGGATATTATGTCTACCGATATAGTTCAACCTGGATTTACAGTACTCAACTACCCTTGAAGATGTTGGAGGGCTGTCTAAGGCCATGAGCGCAGCTTTGCTGTCAGATACATACAGATCTGCCTCAGATGGAGAATCTGTTTTCCACAACAAAGTTCATCGCTTCTTGAACAGCATACACCTGCGCTTGAAACACAGATACGTGCATTCCAAGAGCAAAGTGGCGCTGAATTCCACGTAGATCCCAGAGCAGGAACCATGCTCTGTCCTGGAGCCATCCGTGAAAATGTAAGAACAGTGTTTGCCGGGCTCATTTTCAGAGTTTGACCACAATTGAGCCTCTGGCAGCACCACACTGTATATCTTTTAAAGTGCGACCCTTGATTGCATGGAGTCAATGGGTGTGACGAAGATCGTTGGATCGAAATCCATGTCTACTCTGTTGTCCAATGCCGAACAGGAGCCGTTCTAATTCCCATTGTGTTTCAGCCTGCATATGGCCTTCAAGGCCTGTCCTTGGAGGAAAACATGAAGTGGTAGTAGACTAACCAGAGAGAGGTAGTAAGCCCTTAAACAGTAAATCGACTGATTGCTCTCGGCTGTAGACAATGGATTCCATTTGGCTGCAGGGAAGTTCCAAAAATATTCCCGTTATCTCCTGACTTGACTGAGGATCTAGTTTCTAAAATTTTGTAACCCTCAATCTAATTTAATTCTAAAATCTGCCTCTATATTGTATTTATAGGTTCTATCTGCACTGTCCGCCGTTGAACAATGAGGAATATCCATGAGCCAGTCTGTCATTAGCCGTAACATACCGATCATGTAACAAATGCCGATCAATTGCTTTAGGGTATCACCGACAGCTCTTAAAAAAGACACGCCACAGCCAAGCAATTCAATCTAAAAATTTATTTGCCACTTTCCGGTCCACTCCAACCGCTCCATGTTTGGCGGAAAGGCGGAGGGTAAGTTGACCGGAAAGCGGCAAAAGAAATTTTTTATCGCAGCTTCTGTGGCGCAGTTTCTTTTAGGAGCTGTCGGTGGGGCCCTAAATCACTAAGTATACAAAAGGTATTAATTAAGTATTCATTTCCAATATTCAATTATTTTATTATTATTTATAGGGGATATACACAATATAACCCTAACTTAAATAGCATACAAAAATTATTTTATTTTATTTACTTTGTAAATATAATCGCCAAAAAAAATCAAAATTTAATGTAATAGCTTGGCTGTTTGTCTTTTAGCTATTCCTCTTCTGTTATTCGCTCATTTTGATATTTAATTTGACAAAGATGCCACTACTATCAGTTTGAATAAATATAAGAAGGCAGCTGTTTAGTGTTAGTTAACATAAGTTTGTGAATACCAAATTCGTTAGTAAAAAATAAAAAAATAAATAATTGGCGCGTACACTTCTGTTAGGTGTTTGGCCGAGATCCTCCTCCTATGTGTGGTGTGCGTCTTGATGTTGTTCTACAAATGGAGGGACCTACAGTTTCAAGCCGATTCCGAACGGCAGATATTTTTATGAGGAGCTTTTTCATGGCAGAAATACACTCGGAGGTTTGCCATTGCCTGCCGAGGGGCGACCGCTATTAGAAAAATGTTTTTATTAATTTTGCTTTCACCGAGATTCGAACCAACGACCTCTCTGTGAATTCCGAATGGTAATCACGCACCAACCCATTCGGCTACGGCGGCCGTTAGTACAGACGGCAAATATTGTAGACAAAAACAACAATTGTCGCATTGGTATACGTTAATGATTCGCACTATTGAACTCACTGCTACTTCCGTTATATCACAAAATTCAAACACATTTTTCGATTGTGAGAAATTGTGCCCTATCAATTCCAGTTTTTAGTCTGGTAGTAAACGTTGTATATCAGATTATTGAATTACCGTTAAAAAAACATACCATACAGTCTAAGATCTTAGCCTTAGCTTCCTCCACAATTTTTCTCCATGCATATGGGTCCATAGTCATACTACGGTAATTGGTCGCTCCTATGCTTCTTTTTTTCGGGGATGACGCCCGTGCTATGCTATACTGGCAGTATGCACGACTTGTAGCCTTACAGCTACACCTACCTACTAAAAATCTCTCCACTATCTACCACTCTCCGCGCGGAACTGCCAAAAAGGTATTACCTCACGGATCTGGTTGGCTTAAAGGCTCCTAATTATTCCATTGGGGAATAAGTTCATAGCGTTTTTATTAGGTGCGCAACTAAGTTCGCGCTGTTTGTCAATAGATGCTGCCAACAGTACAGGTATATGCTAGTCGATTCTAACATAAACTACACGTCATAAACCAAGCTTAGATACATGGTAAACAAACTGCTTGGACACATTAGTGATTTTGTTTTGGTATCATATACTTTTGGTTTTATGAAAAGGTCTGATTTTGTGCCGAATAATCGTCATATGCAGGAAGTGTTGATTTTCCTCTTTCATTCGAAAAAAAAGCCGCTGAAGCGCATCGAGAGCTACAAAAAGTTTATGGAGATGCTGCTTGGGACTTGGGTTTCTTATAAGTTAAAACCAAGGGATGTTGAACGTCATTTTTTCGCCTGTGAACAACTGTTCCAGCGGAAAAAAGGAAGGGTTTTGTTCATGGCATCGTCACGGGTGATGAAAAATGGATTCATTACAGCAATCCAAAGAAAAGAAAGTCAAGGGGACTGTCCGGTCATGTTTCTACGTCGTCGCCTCGGCCGAATTTTCACGCTTCGAAGGTTATGCTATGTATTTGGTGGGACCAAGTTGGTGTTATTTATTATTAACTGTTAAAACCAAGCGAAACCATCCCTGGGGATCGGTATCGATTTCAATTGATGCGATTGAGCCGAGCACTGCGCGAGAAGCTGCCGTAATACGCGGAAAGGCATGAAAAAGTGATTCTACAGCATGACAATGCTCGGCCTCACGTTGCCAAACCCGTTTCAACCTACCAGGAAACACTGAAATGGGAAATCCTACCCAACCTGCCATATTCTTCAGATATTACGCCGTCCGATTATCACCTGTTCCGATCAATGGCACATGGTCTAGCTGACCAGCAGTTCCATTTACTTTATTTTTTACTAGTTTTGAACCTTAGAAATGGAATGCCCAGGAGGCAAAAATCAACATTATCAACAGGTAATCAATGTCAAAAAGCCGCCAAAGCAGCTCGGGACATTTGCGACGAGTATGGAGAAGGTGTCATAGGCCAGTCTAAAGCACGAAATGGGTTGCAAAGTTCAAAAATGGCGACTTTGTTGTCGATGACACTTCCCGCAGCGGAAGGCTTTCTGTCTTCAATCACCTTTATTCAATGGGATTTACCATTGGGAGCCTGGGTGTCTCACGAGCTCAAAGAAAAAAAACAAACAATATCGCCTTGAAATTGCTTCTCAGCATCTTGCCCGTCACCGAGCAGCACGGTGTCATACACTTTTGTACCGCATCGTCACAGGAAATGAAAAATGGTGCCAAAGAAAGGAGTGGGTGGCTCCAGGAGATAAGCCAAAGCCGAAAATCTAGTTGAATCTATTGTACTCAAAAGACTTGTTCGACATGGTCAAACCATACTCCTTCACGACAACGGCAAGCGTCACGTTGTACAAGTCGTCAAAGCTGCACTCCAAGAGCTCGAATGGGAGGTTCTTCAGCACCCTCCCTATTCTCCGGACTTTTCCGCTCTCTGTCAAACCAAGCAAAAAAAAAATATGAAGGGCGTTACCTTCGATAACAAGGAGTTCCTTAAAAACTAACTCAACAAATTCTTTGACACCATACCAAGCAATTTTTGGCGGAACGGCGGAACAAATTGGCCGAGAGGTGGGAAGTGGATGTAAATAGCAACGGCGAATATATAATTGATTAACTTATTGACATAATTGTTGTTTTTTGTTTAAATAAAAGTCTTCGGTGGCAAATAGAAGAAACAACTGGTATAAATAAACAAAAGTTGGTAGCGCTGGAAAGGAGCTGCCAAAAATTACATTAATGATTATTAGTAAGACGGCGTGCATTCAGGGAAACATTTGTTGCTTCAACTCGTTACTTGTGATGTTCGTGCTCTGCCAACACCCTTTGTGTTCCCGATTTTCTTAATGATGTTTGCTGACTGCAGACCAAAAAGTACCAATTGCAAAGTATATGAAAGCCACGGGCAGCACCAAAAGAAAATTCCCCAAGATCAAACAACGAAATTTGCTCTGCAGGAAGGCCTAATGAAACTTGCCTAATATCTGGAGAAAAATTTAATAGCATTGAAAATAGTGAGTTATACCAGTTTTATAAGATACTAGCAAACCCGGCCCCCTTCGCTGGGCACACTAAAATAGAATAGATATGGTTTAGAACAGAAAATATATGGTTTTCATATTATTTATTTCTTTATTCTTTATTCAAGCGCTTTGGCATAAACAATATTTTTTGTTTTTCTACTTGTTTTTGAGTAAATATAAAATATAAATTGAAAATCAGGAAAACAGAAGTTTGTTTTTAAATTTCAAATCAACGCATATGAATAAACAATCGTCTTTTTTCCTGATCATCCATGAATTTTTCGTTTCAATTTATATGTTTTATTAAGCAATTGAGCACGAACACATAATTTCATTCGGATTTCACATTAAATTCTCAAATTTCGTAAGAAATTATTCACTGTTCCAAAATCCACTCCAAAAAAATGCACAAACAATTTTTACATGTTGCACTTACGTTTTTTCCTTATGGCATCCAAATCAGAAAGAAATATTGACACATTGTAACTCACACTGTCAATTTGACAGTTCAGTTCCGCCCCAAGCGTTAAAAAAGTAAGCGACATTATGGCTGGTTCAAAAGAACGCTGTACCCGTTGCCAGTGCTTCGAATTACAACCAAACTTTAGGAAACCCATTTTCAATACTTACTTAACAATGTGCGTAAGTTTGGTTTAATTCGGCGCAAAGACACGGCGGGTCCACGTTTTGGCATATATTTCCAGACCCTAGTCATCAATAGGTATGAAAATTACCCCGTATTAAAGCACTTATCAACAGCTTTCATTTGATACCCATATTGTACATACACATCCGAAGGTTACCCGGGTCCACGTTTTGACCTATATCTCGAGCCCTATCCACCAATAGGTATCCAAACTATACGGAAACCATCTTCAATACCTTCTTAGCAATGTGTGTAAGTTTGGTTTAATTCGGTGCAAACACGGCCGGTTAGCGAACACACACAAAAAGTTGACTTTATTTTAAATATAAGATTTTTTTCAGTTTGTGTCCGAAAAATCCAAATATCTTACGGAACCCTATTTTTTTTCAAAATAAAATGTAATCCATGTTACTCTTGGATAATGTAGTTTTCGAATGGTGAAAGAATTTTTAAAATCGGTCCAGTAGTTTTTGAGCCTATTCGTTACAAACAAACAAACAAACAAAGTTTTCCTCTTTATAATATTAGTATAGATAAAGCTTCCTCTTTTCACCAAGTGTTAGCAAGTGGTAAATACATAGATGAAGCAACTGATATAAATGGTATTAAGTCATGGTATGTTGACAGCGCTGGAATAAAGCTGCCTTAAATTACCTGTATTTGTGACATAGTCCAGCGGGGAGATAGCGAGTAAAGAAGTGGCGAATAAAAGAGACCTATAACCATGCTTGCTAGCGCTGCTTCTTACTTAGCTGTTGCTTTCACATTAAAGTTTTTCCTCAAGCGAGCAGAGCCCACATGTAGAGAATTGGTTAATCGAAAGCGCTTTAAACAAAACATAATAAAAAAATACTAACTTTTTTTGCTTTATTTCCTCAAATTTTATTTGTACTCGAAAATCTATAAAAACAAGTTTGAAAAAAAAATAAAAGGTTTTCTCGAAAATATTCAAAGATATCTTGAGATGATGACAAACTAATTGGAAACTTTTTGTTTATAAATTTTATTAAAAATGCAATTAGGTCCAACAAATACATACAAAAATGGAACTTTAGGGGTTAAATACTTGATTACAAGTAGTAAATGTGCTGACATAAAGGGTCAAAGCGTATTGTTATTCTTGTTGTTGTAGCAGCATAAACATCCCCCATACATGTTCGAGGAATATTAATGAAGTGACAGTCCTTGGCCGGATATATATCCGGGACGTTGCGGTTACGTAGAACCCACTAATGTGAGAGGGAGGAAACGTATCGCCTTAGAAGGGTGTAAGAAGAAATGTAATTTGGAGAGTGTGACCTCAAATTAGGTTTGAATTTTCAAGAGTCACCCATTTTCATATTTATTTCCCTTATTGGCAAGAAATTACACAATTTTTTTCTCTTCTTTCTTATCAAAATTGCAATTCGATCCAATATTTCGCAGGAAATAATTAAAACAATGAAAAATATGGCGCGAGTGCTAATTAAATGATTCAATCATTTAGATTTCAGACTTCTTTTTATTTGCACAGTCTACTTGTTGCAGCGTAAAATCAGCAGAACAGATTTTTTTACTAAATTACAGTGAAAAAAATATTGCGTGACAAATTCCTAAATTTTCCGCTTGTGCGCGCTTTAAAATTTAGTGTAACGCACAAGTAAATGGATACGCTTTGCAGCACAAAGTATGTATGCCAATTTTAGTTGGCATTTATTTATTTCTAGATCTTTATGTATACTCGTACATGCACAGTGGGCAACTTTAATATTCGGTTATTTATTGAATTATTCTTAAATTAAAGTTGACAAAAATTCGTCTTTTCGTCACATAGATAGGAGTTTGGCATATGGATATTAACAATGGTTAACAAAAATTAATTGCCATAAAAAACGGACAAGAAAACACAGAATAGTCAACAATTCATAAAACATTAGTATTCGATTTTTCAATACGGTTACAAAATTATTATACAAAAATGCTTAAAATTAACAAAATTAATATTTAGTACTAAATTCATTGTTTTTAATTATTTTTTGCATATAATCTGGCCCGATTTTCGCCCATTCTACCTGTAATATTCATTTTAGTTCTCTGGGGGAAGAAACTTGCCTCTGTCGCATACGCCGCCGCAACTCGCCCTCCCAAGCTTTCTATAGGGTTTAGATCGGCTGATTGGGGTGGAGTAGCAATCACTTTTGGATAATTATAGAGCAGCTATTCTTATACAATATGGGCTATATGCTTAGGGTCATAGTAGTTGTTGCTGTTGTGCCAGTAACTTTGCCCTATCAGTGTAGTGTAAATCACCGGCCATCTTGTCCAGCTCATCTAACGGTGGGCCCAGGAAACTTGCAGTTTCGACCGTTTGGGTCCAGAGGGAGAGGGGTGTTAGATGAGTGGGTTTGATTTGACATGTGAAAAGGTGGTTAGTGTCGTGCTGGGTGCCTTCACATGCAGGACATATGTTTGGTATGTCAGGGTCAATTCTGGATAAGTAGGAGTTTAGTCAGCTATAGTATCCAGATTACGCGGGTCTCACAGGGTAGCAGGAGCTCTTCGTCTGGGTGGTGGTGGGACTCCGATAACGACATTCGGGAATCGGGAGCTTAAGAAGGTGATACAAGAGTCTCCCGATGAATGTCGTTTATGTCCTGTCTGTACAGTGTCCGATCCAGTAAGTGTCGGTCGTTTTGTCCTGGATCTCGTCCGCGTAGTTTAGGAGCTGCCTCCTGACATGCCTGGGAGGTGGCGCAGACTCAAGCAGGTGTCTGCATGGGTGGGACCTGCAGTAACACCCTAACAAGAACTACTAGCTGAGCAGTTTATTAAGCTCCTTCACAGGGAGCATATGGACCTCGTCATGGAGATGTTGTATTGGAGACATCAGTAGACATCCTGTCGCAGTCCTAATGGCAGTGTTTTGACAAGTTTGAAGCTTCGTCCATTGCGAATCACTGGTTCCAGGCGACCAGACAGGCGCAGCATGGTTTAGAACCTTAGAGTCATTATCTTGGTACAGTGGAAAACTAAGTAGGTTGATGTTGTTGTTGTTGTTGTTGTAGCATAACCAATCCCCATACATAAGGCCGGGTCGATTTGTGGGGAGGCAAAAAAATCGCCCATTGCTCTGTGAAAATCATATTCTAGGGATCAAAATAAGAAACTTTGCCGAAGGAACCATACCTCTAAAACGAATTCTGATGTCCCCCAATTTGGGTCGAACTTTTTAGTTTCTTTTCTCATGTAAAGGCCAAAATTGGTGATATCTGGAAATGATTGTATGGGGAACCCCCCAGGGGAGTTCCAGGGGGTGTCCCACTGGCATGGGTGGATCGGCCGTCCAAAGTTAGTGGGGGTCGGTCATACATTTGGACTCGATTGGAGCACTCTAAATGGGTCAAAGTGGGATTTTTCTTTCGACCCAAATCGGGGGACATCAGAATTCGTTTTAGAGGTATGGTTCCTTCGGCAAAGATTCTTATTTTGATCCCTAAAATACGATTTTCACAGAGCAATGAGCGATTTTTAAATCGACCCGCCCTACCATACATATACTGGGAATGCTGCTGAAGTGATAGTCCTTGGCCGGATATAAATTCGGGTCGTTCTGGTTACATAGAACCGACTGTCGTGGAAACGTCATGGTAGTAAGTAGATTGCCAATTTTCTCTGCTGACTGTTTCAAATTCTACTTTAATATATTCGAATATACTTCCTTATTCATTATCATTTCTACAAAAACTGAATTGCCGATTCCTTTGAATAAAGTACACCCCCAACTTTCACATATCCAACGCCATATTTTACCGTCGGTTTCAGCTGTTGTGGTTACAGCTTCTCATTGGACTTCCCCCAAACCACTACCGAACAAGTTACATTTTTTTCTCATCCAGGAAAACGGCATCATTCCACCAAGTATCCTCGTATTTTATTAGCCCTTTAGCAAAATTCAACCGCAGATTCCTGGTGCGTTCGTTTATATTTGGTTTTTGTACTCGCATTCATGTTTAAAATCTCCGCTATTTCCTTGTAGGCTTTGCGCGCCACATAATGCTTTATAATAACCTCTTTTATTTCCATTGGCGAATTTTTAGTTTTGCCTGCCATGCTGTACTAAGGCGTTTTTCAATAGGTGCGCTTCAACTTTTTTCCGATAGGGAGGGCGAACGACGCAATATTTTTTATTTTTCACTTGTCATTTGTAAACTTCATTAGTATACATTTCATCATGGAACGTTACACACTTGAGCAACGATTGCAAATCGTGCTAATTTTTTATGAATATAATCGTTCTGTAGCTGCTACTTTAAATCCAAATAATTCCAAAAAATCATCTTCAGTGATGGAGCTCACTTTTGGCTCAATGGCTTTGTCAACAAGCAAAATATGCGTTACTGGGCAGAAAGCAATCCACACGTGATTCATGAGGCACCGTTGCATCCCGAAAAAATCACTGTTTGGTGCGGTTTACATGCCGGCGGCGTAATTGGCCCATATTTTTTCGTTGACGAGAACGATCGCCACTACTGTGAATGGAAATCGATGCCGCGACATGATAAACGATTATTTTTGGCCGCAATTGAATGGTATGGACTTAGACGACATGTGGTTTCAACAGGACGGGACCACAAGCCACACAGTACACGCTACAATTGATTTGTTGAAGAGTAAGTTCGATGAGCGCATTATTTCCAGAAATGGACCGGTCGAATGGCCGCCGCGCTCGTGTGATTTGACGCCTCTAGACTATTTTCTTTAGGGTTATGTGAAGTCATTGGTCTACAGTAACAAGCCGGCGACGATTTGTGAGCTCAGAGCCAATATTGAACGCGAAATTGCTGGAATTTCGGCCGATTTATGCAAAAGAGTGGTCGAAAATTGGGTTCAACGATTGGACTTCGTAAAACGTGCACGCGGTGGTCATGCAAAAGAAATCGAATTTCAAAAAAAATTAGTTAAAAAAGTCAAACCGTTTGTGTTTTATTCAAAAAAAAAGTTGAAGCGCTCTTACTGAAAAACGCTTTATTATGAATTTCACGCTCTTTGAACATCGAAAAGAAATTATCTATGACCAATAAAGTTGTTTACTAGAGTCTTGGAAATAGAAATAACATTTTTTTATTTACAAATGCGCAACGCTGGTGTTAAGTTTTACTGCAATATGAAAAACCGAGTATTAATGCTGTGTGGAAAATTGACTTTCTTCCACTTATTTCTTACTAAAATTTACGCTCGTTTACAAATTTGTAGTACATATTTTAATTGTAAATAGCGTGACCTAATTACCCTATGCATGAAAAAAGTATTTTTCTTCTTTTAACTGTGAAAAATTTTAATTAAGGGTTACATAAACAAAAATCGAATACTAAAATTACTCACTGTGCATAGCCACTTGTCTCTTAAGTGGCACCCCATTTTTGCTAACCACATTTCATATTTATTCGCTTATACACTTTAAGCAGATGGTTTAGAAAAATGTGTTATGGGAGTAGAAAAAAAATAACCTAACATACACGTACACACAGATATTGACAAGTATAATCATGAAGAAATATACGCAAATGCAATTATTTGTTACAGCATTTCCCATTGTCAATGTCTTTGAGTTTCAAGTGAAGTACTCGTAGGAAATCAATTCATTGCGAAGAAGTTTACTTCTGGAAATTGAGTGTGAAACTTAACTAATTCATAGTTTTACGGTGGTGTCGTATTAAATTCCCTCCATTGCAACTCTTTTTTTTTTTTGAGCTGCATAATACCATGAATTTATTTTTCTATAGTAAGCGGTTCCATGCCAAATGATGCCAGTATTTTGGACATTATCGTCAATTCTTCTCAAAACTGGTTTATTTGCAGGTTAGAGTATAAAAGGAAGAAAGCTGTAAAAATTTAGAAAAAAATGTATAATTTTAAGATTTATTGAATGTTCAAAATTTTAGTGTAAAGTTTTTTTTTTTAAGTTAAATAGCTTCGGTTCTCTTTAAAGTAAATTTTTCTTTTTTTTTAAATTTGTTAGGATAATAAAATATGTTTTCTAAACAATTTTTTTTTGGAAAAACACCACCATTTTTTTCAAGATTTTTTAGAAAAGCTTCATAATTTTTTGTTGAGCATTTTTTCAAAATTTTTTAATTTTTTGTTTCTTCTCATTATTTTATTTTATTTTTTTTACTAATAGCTGAAGCTATGCTCTGAAATTCCTGCAAGTTTAATAATGGGATTCTCTTAATTTTTCAAGTTATATTCAAAGACGTAAAGTCTGAGCAGCAGTTTGCTCAGTTCTACATGTTGGCAGGAGATCAGGATTTTGGCAACAACAAAAAAAAAAAACAAAAAAAAAACATTTTCTCGGTTAATACGTATTTATGTCTTAGCGTCCTGACTATCTGTGACTCGCGGCTGATGGCTTGACGTCTTCAATGGACCTCATTTCCAAAGAAATTTTGTCTTCCTCATTGCAAAAGAACGAGAAAGAGACACCGTTACTGTCGATGGTCCACTGTATAGAGCGCTAATAACCCACTTAGGTTGGACGAAGAAAGATTCGTCCTTTGTGATACCATTATGAAGGAGGTGAGGTGAAGGAGAAAGACCGATGGGATGCAGGGAGAGGGCCGGGAGAGGTGGTTCTGGGATGGTTGGGAGCGTGCGGATTACGAACGATGACTATGTTTGCGTCGACCGCTTTATGCTGCTGATGAAATTCATCAGATTTTTAATGTCAGCGCCAGCTATATCAGCAGGCGTGGCAAAGAAGTAGGAGCCAAGATGCCTAGCTCTTAGCCCCGCCAGAGCAGGGCAGCTAAGGAGAAGGTGCTGAGATGATTCCACCTCATCTTCCATACATCCAGCGCAAAAAGGACTGGAGGTGATTCCAAATCTCACAGCATGCATTCCTCGCGCATTGTGTCCTGTAAGAGAACCCACGAGATTAGAGAGCTGATATTTTGTCAGCCTCAGAAGCTCGCCCGACCGCCTCCGATCCACACGTGGCCAGAAGGATTTCGCGACCTTACACGTTTGTGTACTTGCCCAGCGCTCGCTGAGTTGGTGCGATACCCATCTTTCCAGGAGCAGACCGCAGGTAGTCAGGGGATCCCAATTCTCTCCCTTCGCGGGGAAATCACTTCACATGTCCCTTGTCTGGCCAGCTCATCCGCCTCACAGTTTCCAGCAATGTCGCTGTGACCAGGAACCCAGATGAGGGTGATGTCAAAGAATTCGGACGTAGTCGAAAGCGAGGTCAATCATTCCTTGACCGATTCCGAATGCACCGTCATAGACCCGAGGGCCCTTATTGCCGCTTGACTGTAGGAGTAAATATTTACTTTCTTGACCGTTAATACGCATTTGAGCAGCCAATCACCTGCCTCATTGATTGCGGCTACCTCTGCCTGGAACACACTGCAGTGGTCCGGTAACCTGAATTTGAGTCTGATGGGGAGCTCCTCGCAAAAGACTCCTCCGCCAACCTTTCCTTCCAACTTCGATCCATCCGTGAACAAGTCCACCAGGCCATGCCCCCAAGTGTAGCTCTCCGTCCACTCTTCCCTTGACGGAATAAACGGTTGGACTAAACGAGGGTATACACTGATCCGCTAACAGAGGGATGAACTCGAAGTTTCTAAGGATGCTTGAATGCCCATAAGTGAGGTTGAGCTTATAGCTCCAGCCCCTCAGTCTGATTGCGGTACGCGTAGCGGCAACATTTAACATTGCGTTGAGCGCCAGAGTAGGAGTCGTTCGAAGCGCCCCACTGATTCCACTGAGTGCCGACCTCTGAACTCTCTCCAGCTTCTTCACCAATGTCGTCTTCTCTAGTGAGTTCCACCAGACTATGACTCCATATAACAAGATTGGCTTTACAATAGTATTATATAGCCAGAAAACAACTCTAGGCGAAAGGCCCCATCTTTTACCAATTGCGCCCTTGCATCCATACAAGGCGATTGTTGCCTTCCTCACTCTTTCCTCAATAACCGACTTACTATTGGCAGAGATCGACGCTACCGAGCTGTAGTTATACCTGTCAGACAAGCGATGCAATGCTGAAAGTTGTGAAGGAGAAATATAACCTTGGGTTAACTCATGGTGCGCGTTCACCAATTGACCTTGCGACTGAATAGCTCCCGGCTTGATGCGAAAATTCGAAACGCCATAATAACTCCGCAAATATTGAACCGAACCATCAAAAATTGGTGCGGTCGCTTGAAGCTCTGTCTTCCATAAAAAATGGCGTGAATAGAGTTGAGTGAAAAGAGAACCATATCATATTTGATATCTCATACCGTTGTTGTTTTATTTAAATTTATTTTTTTATGAAGGGTCTGGATGAAGGGACGTGGATTCTTTCAGGTTTCAGTATTTTTATTCAAAAACGTTTTTTGTTTTTAATGCGTTTCTTAACAATTATATGTGAACTATTTAAATGTCCGCCATGAAGCCGTCTGCAAATAAGATCCGCTAAACAGTCGATTCATAAATGCCTGCCTAAATAATTATTGAGAACGGCGAGCTATCGATATTGAATGTTGTTCCGCAACACTTTGTGCCTACAGCAGCAATATTCCCAACGAGGCGAACAGTTTTTGGTCTGCCAGTCCTTTTTCCATTCTCAACAGGACCAGTTTCTTGAAATTTTTTCACCAACCTTTGCATTTTGGACTCGGATGATTATTTCCAGCAAAAGATTCACAAATGGAAGTTTGCGGTAAGTTGCCCTTAAAGATCGACTAGTTTAATAATAAGTCTCCTTAATTTTACTTGAAAAATGTCAAAGATGACAGAAAAAAACGGCACTGTCTAGAAATTATTCACTATGTACTATCATCTAGACGCCACATTTGAAAGACCCTTTAGTTCTTATCTGGTCAATCTAAAGTATTGGGTATGGGAATACGTTTCCCTCCTTTCTTTGCCAAAGTTACGAATTATTTAAACAATTAAATAATACATGGACATACACGAAGTATGTGCCATTGGAAACTACAACTTTACTCCATCTTTTTCAGGCAGCATATGGATTCCTTTGTCAAAAAATTAGAGTTCTTCTGACTTGATCCATTCATTGAGCCAGTTTGCGATGCTCTCGTAAGAAGTGAAGCGCTCTCCAATAATGGGTGACTGCATTGATCGTAACAGATGGTAATCCGAAGGTGCAATGTCTGAGGACTACGGCGGGTGGGGCCAGATTTCCCAATTCAATCCCTTTAAATATTTCTGGACCGATTTAGCAACAAGTGGCCTGGCGTTGTCATGCAGTAAAATGAGTTTGTCATGTCTACTGTCGCATTCCGGCCACTTTTCCTTGAGAGCTCGATTCAAACGCGTTAGCTGCAGTCGGTAACGGCCGCCGGAGATGGTTTGAGATGCTTTAAGGAGTTCATAATAGATGACACTGTTCTGATCCCACCAGATGCACAACTTAACCATTGAAGTATGCATTTTTTTTCGCTGTCGATGCATCTGTTTCACCTGGCAGGCTCCATCATTTTCGACGCTTAGGGTTATCATAACAGATGCATTTTTCATCGCCAGTGATGATGTGATGCAGAAAACCTTTCTTTTCTGCCGTTCAAGAAGCATCTCACACATCACCAAACGTCTCTCGATATCACTCTCCTTCAATTGAAGTGGCACCCAGTTACCTGAATTCTGAACCATTCCCATCGCGAGCAAACGTTTACTGACGGCTGATCTGTCAACATCCAACTCTTTAGACATATCATCAAGGGTTCGACATGAGTCTTCATCCCATAATTGTTGTAGTTGAGTATTTTCGAGTTTTTTGGTGCCCCTTCGCGATCTTTATCACTCAGTTCGAAATTGCCCCTTTAGAAGCGTCGAAACCACAAATTGTATTTGATGGAACGTGATTACCGTAAAAAATATTGATCAATATAAAACGCGTTTCAGCTACACTTTTCTCTAAAAAATAATAATGAAGCAGACTTCCCGTAAATGCTGTTTTTTCGGGACGAACCTACACATTTTTGTCGTCAGATTAGAAAGGATCTTTACGCTTCAAACGAATGTCAACTACTGTGATCGATACCCCACATATACACCTTCAAATCACCAGTATATTACTGGAGCGAAAACAAATATAGTTTCAGCAGCGACACCTATTTTACGAGGGCGGAAACTTATTCCCATACCCAATATAAAGGGTGTTTTTTTTAGAGGTTAGGTTTTCAAGTTGGCACTACTTTTTTCGTAGATGGTCTTTTTGACAGCTGTCACTTGATTTATGCTCAGTTTGGTTTGCCATTTCATAATGAATAGACTTACACCTGAACAACGTTTGCAAATCGTGCAAATTTATTACGAAAATAATGGTTCGGTTCGCGCGACGCATCGAAGAAAATTTTGTTCAGCGATGAAGCTCACTTTTGGTTGAATGGGTATGTCAATAAGCACGATTGTCGCATTTGGAGTGAACATAATCCACAAGCCATTGCTGAGACGCCGTTATATCCTCAAAAAGTCACTGTTTGGTGTGCTCTATGGGCAGAGGGAATCATTGGTCCATATTTCTTTAAAAATGAAGCCGGCCATAATGTTACAGTCAATGGAGAGCGCTATAGAGCCATGATTAATGACTTTTTCGTGCCTGAATTGGACGATGTTGATGTGGACGACCTTTGGTTCCAACAAGACGGCGCTACATGCCATACAGCCAACGCAACAATCGATTTATTGAAGGGAACTTTTGGTGAGCGCATTATCTCGCGCCGTGGACCTGTGGCGTGGCCTCCAAGATCGTGCGATATAACACCGCTGGACTATTTCTTGTGGGGCTATGTGAAGTCGCTTGTCTACGCAGATAAGCCCGAGACGATTGACGTCTTGGAAGAGAATATTCGGCGCGTTATTGCTGACATACGGCCCCAATTGCTGCAAAAAGTGGTCGAAAATTGGGCCTCTCGGCTGGAATTTATTCGAGCCAGCCGCGGCGGCCACTTGCCCGAAATCATTTTTAAAACATAATGGCAAACCCTTATCTTTATAATAAAGCTAAATTCTTGGCCATAACATTAAATTGTATACGTTTTATTTCATCTTGAAAACCTAACCTCTAAAAAAAAACACCCTTTATTTGTACAAATGTTTTTGCAGTAGCTCATTTGCAATTATAAAAGTTTTATAAAAAAAGAAAAAGTAATTAGTCAAAACCAAAAATACCCACTTCTACAGTTATAACAATCAAATACTTTTGTACGAGTAGTAACGATGATCTATCCATTAGTAGTGCCACAGTTGAAATTTCAGCATTTCGATTTTTCCTGCGGGGTGTACGTACATATGTACAATGAAAAACCACCACAACAGTTCGAATGATAAAATGATGAAAATAATAACATAATTAGTATTATGTAAGGTTTGACAAATGCAATGATGACAATTCATTAAATTTGATAGTCATTCCACTAATTTGCAATGAGTTTTTCGTGACAATTTCACACGGTTGTACTGCACAGTTGAAGATGAAGCGGAAGTACAAATAAGCAAAGTTAAAAGACGGAAGAAGGAAGAGAAAATAAAGAAGGTGTTGTTTGGCAATCAGTGAGTTTATTTATAGGTCGCCGAACATTTGAAGAAAAACGAGAAAAACAGGGTACTTAGTGCAACTTTTAGCTACTGCTATTTTGAATACAAATACCTTAAAAACGATGCCGCATAGCTCAAAACGATCATTAATTTTATGTTTACTCAAGTCAAAGAAATGCACTCATATCCCCCAATATGAGCGTTGAACTACAAGTGTGAGTGGAGTAAGAAGTTTGTTGCGGTTTTCGGTAAATGCGGAACTATTGTCTTTAATTTCAGCCCCAAATTGCAGCGAGCAATCAATGTAATCGTGCGAATGATATGTTATTGTGGGTGGTAAAAAAGTGTGCTGAAAAAACAATGAGTAGAAGTATTCACATATATGTATTTATAAAAATTTATCATAATAAAAATAAAAAATAAATAATTGGCGCGTACACTTCTGTTAGGTGTTTGGCCGAGCTCCTCCTCCTATTTGTGGTGTGCGTCTTGGTGTTGTTCCACAAATGGAGGGACCTACAGTTTCAAGCCGACTCCGAACGGCAGATATTTTTATGAGGAGCTTTTTCATGGCAGAAATACACTCGGAGGTTTGCCATTGCCTGCCGAGGGGCGACCGCTATTAGAAAAATGTTTTTATTAATTTTGCTTTCACCGAGATTCGAACCAACGACCTCTCAGTGAATTCCGAATGGTGATCACGCACCAACCCATTCGGCTAATAATAACTTGAGGAAAAATGAGCATTTGAAAGTTTATATAAGTTTATAATAAGTTTTACATTAAGAATGTAACTAACGGGTGATTTTTTAGCTATTATCTTTTTAAACAGTTGGTTTAAACAGCTGACGCACGTTTCGTGTTTTGTTTCACTGTCAAACATCTTCAGTTTGGTCTATAATTTAACCATGAAGTGTCTTAAAAACGAATAACGCTTGCAAATCATTGAATTTTATTATAAAAATGCGTGTTCTGTTAAGAAAACTTTCTTCTATCACGCGCTTCTTCCATTTTATGGTCAGCATAATCGACACACTGATCCATATACGACTCGAAGCGTCTATTCGAGCTATTCTGACTAAATTTAGAACCAAATTTACATTATTGGACATCAAACCACCAACACGCTTACGTAGAGTGCGAACTGAAGAAAATATCGCAGCTGCATCGGCCAGTGTTAATGATGACCATCAATTATCGATTCGTCGCCGTTCGCAGCAATTGGGCGGGCCTCTGTTACTCAACAACGTGGAAAATTTTGCGAAAGGATTGAGGTGTAAAACGACCGCAACGAAGGATTTTTGAAGAATGGGCTCTTGGAAAGTTGGCCGAAGATCCACTTTTTTATCGAAAAATTGTGTTCATCGACGAAGCTCATTTTGGATCAATGGGTACGTAAATAAGCAGAATTGTCGATTTTGGAGTGAAGATCAGCCAGAAGAATTGCAAGAGCTACCAATGCATCCAGAAAAGTCACAGTTTGGTGCGGTTTATGGGCTGGGGGTATCATTGGACGTATTTCTTCAAAGATGCTGCGAATCGTAATGTAACTGTGAATGGTGAGCGCTACCGTGAAATGATATCCAACTTTTTTTTGCCCAAAATGCAAGAGCCTGACTTGCATGACATGTGGTTTTAGTAAGATGGTGTCACATGCCACACAGCATGCGTAACAATGGACTTGTTGAGAGGCGAGTTCGGTGAACATTTTATTTCACATTCGGGACCTGTTAATTGGCCACCTAGATTGTGCGATATAACGCCTTTAGATTATTTTTTGTGGAGCTATGTTAAAGCTCATGTCTATTCAGACAAGCCTGCTTCAGCTAACGCATTGGAAGACAACACTAAAGTGAGATACCGGCCGAAACATTTGGAAAGACTATGCCAAAATTTAACTAAGAAGATGGACCATTTGAAGCGCAGTCGCGGTCAACATTTGCATGAAGTAATCTTCAAACATTAAATTATATGGACTGTACTATAGATTTAAATAAAAATTTCATGAATTTTTCTGAACTTTACGTGTGTTTATTTTGAAAAACTTTCCTATAACTCTGAAAAAGTCAATACTATAACTTTTTTACTAAATAAAATGATTGATGGAAAATTATGTTTGAATCGTACAGCGCGCCATCGCTTGCCTGTTTGCATACTGCAGTTGTCTAGGTCACAAGTGTCAAATATGATTGAGAGGGGTTGGAGAAATCCAAGCACTCAGTCAGAAACACCACTGTACTGGATGGATTTCACCAGAAAGAATAGACAGATAGGAAAGATAAAATGTGGGTAGTAAGACGGAAAAATTAGTTTGAGGTCACTCTTCCATAAATTGCTTGGATTCATTGATGAATCTTAAGAGATCCGGAAGAAGAAGAGTATGAACTCTAACCATACTCAGTATATCGCAACCCAATATCCTAAGACTGATTCTGGACGACACTGGACAGCAGTGTCGTCATTCTCAAGACAGGATAGGCATATCGGGCTATCGACGACCCCCATGGCAGCCATATGCTGACCACAAGCGTTATGCTCTGTGATTACACCCGCCAGTACGCTCAGGTCCTTTCTGTTGAGTTTTAGGAGAAAGGTCGCTATTTTCCTGTTTGGTTCTTTCAAAAAGCACTCGGCTACTCTGCACGAGTTCAACCCAGATCAACGTCATCTATGGGTAGACCTCATGAAGTCGTCAATCCATGGTTAAATCGATGCAGAATTGACATCCAGAAAGGATTCAGTGCCTGATGGCATACTTGCAGAGCCTTTATTAGCCAGTTTATCAGCTAACTCGTTCCCTGTAAAATCACAATGTTCAGGCACCCAAATAAGACTAACTTTGTTGTGTTTTGCAACACTGTTCAGTTTTGTCTTACATTCACCGACTAACTTCGGAGAGCAGCGTCGGTTGGCAAGAGCTTTCAATGCAGCTTGACTGTCACTACAAATTCCAATACTGCTACCGCGCCACTTTTCCTCAATTAGCCAGTATGCCACGTTCAAATGGTATAGACCTCCGAGGTACGACGCCATTTGCTAAAATTATAATTCTTCTGATACAGTGATTAATTTTGCGCCACCTTGTATTATATCATCTGTGGGAATATTTAAATCGTAAAAAATATTTTATATAAAAAATCAAATTATGCTCCTAATATGCGTTTTCACTCTAGACTTGAAAGTACTTAATTAGACTGAGCTCAAATTTATAGTACAACACGAAACAAAA
Organism: Anastrepha obliqua; assembly: GCF_027943255.1. NCBI lineage: Eukaryota > Metazoa > Arthropoda > Insecta > Diptera > Tephritidae > Anastrepha > Anastrepha obliqua. Next base: position 15,438,321 of record NC_072894.1, read on the forward strand.
CGATAGTGGCAGTATTATTTTATTTATTTCATAATACTCTATGGGAAAAAAGTAAGGTAAATTTGGTTGTAACATGAAAAATCTTTATTTATTCTTGTAAATCAATTTCATCCCCTTCAAAATAATCCCCTCTCGATGAAATACACTTATGCCAACGATTTTTCCAATCCCCGAAACATGCCAAATAGTCCATTTCCGGTATAGCCACCATCGAAACGCGTTCCCCGGAGTGGTCTCTTGAGTTTTGGGAATAGCCAGAAGTCACACGGAGCCAAATCAGGCGAATACGATGGTTGCGGAACGATATGCGTGGAATTTTTGGCGAAATGGTCACGAAGAACGAGTGCAGTGTGAGACGGTGCATTATCGTGATACAAAAACCAAGAGTTGGTGTCCTATAATTCTGGTATTTTTAGACGAATTGCTTCACGTAAACGACGCATAACGCTCAAATAATATTCCTTATTAACAGTTTGGCCAGGTGGAAGGAATTCATAGTGCACCACACTACGAAAATCGAAAAAAACTGTCATCATGACCTTTATTTTTGAACGACTTTGACGTGCTCTTTTCGGTCTGGCCTCGCCTTTAGCACGATATTCGCTTGATTGGTCGGTTGTTTCAGGGTCGTAAGCATAAATCCAAGTCTCATCTCCCGTAATGATGCATTTGAGCTTGTCCTGATAGTCTGAAAGCATTGTTTCACACACATCAACGCGACGACTTTTTTCCAAGAAATTGAGAGTTTTCGGTACCAAACGAGATTTGACTTTTCGTAGATGGTCTTTCAAAATGGTTTTCACAGATCGTTCTGATATTCCGATCATATCAGTAAGATCTTTAGCAGTCAACCGACGATTTTTGAGCACTAACTCCTTCACTTTATTGACATGTTGGTCATCTGTTGACGTCGATGGTCGTCCGGAGCGCTCCAAGTCATCAACACGTTCTCGACCCTCTTTGAAGTCTTTGTACCACTTATAAACATTTTTCTGCGACATGGTCGAATCCCCAAATGCCTTCTACAACATGCTAAACGTTTCCGCAGCCGAAATTTCATTCCGCAAACAAAATTTAATGGCACTTCTCTGCTCAATCAAATCAGACATTGTAAAAATCGAAAAATGCACTCTTGGTCGTTTGGTAAACACAAGCGTAAATATATTACTGATAATGACATTCACATGAAAGTTGGCCCAGATGTTATTAACAGTGCTGCCAACTCATGAAAAAAATAACTAGAGCGAAATTTTAATCCCGCGAAGTTTGACAAATAAATTCACCTTACTTTTTGCCCACAGTAGTATTTACAATAAACTGAATGTGATAATATTTCAGAATAGGTAGAATGACTTATTGAACATTCACTACAGTTCTTAAACCCTTAGTTAAGCAATGAAAGGCGGTAAATGAACTCAACAACTTGTGATCCGGCATTTAAAGAACTTAGAAGATTTTCTACATAATCCTATTCTTCATAGAGTTGATACAGTTTCCACCAAACTCATTCTGTTCAAGACCGTTGAAGTTCTTATTAACGAATCTACGGCTTTTAGAAATAATTCTATCAACTCAAAACCTGGTTCAAATATATGGTTTACTGATGGGTCGAAATTAGAAGATGATAACACAGGTGGGGAATCAATAGGCCTAAATTCAAAAAATCGATTCCAATGAGTTTTTAAGCAACAATCTTCTTCTTAATTGGTGCTACAACCGCTTACGCGATTTTGATCGAGTTTAACAAAGCGCGCTAGTCGTCTCTTTCTCGTGCTAACCGGCGGCAATTGGACACACCAAGTGAAGTCAAGTCCTTGTCCAACTGATCTTTCCAACGCAGAGGAGGCCTTCCTCTTCCTCTGCTACCACCAGCTGGTACCGCATCGAATACTTTTTTAGAGCCGGAGCGTTTGTATCCATTAACCAACAATCTTCCAGGCAGAAATGCATGCCATCGATATATGTGTGAGGGAATGTCGCCACAGGAAAATGACAGGAACCCACATTCACATAATTTCAGATAGTCAGGTGGCTTTGAAAGCCCTTCTATCAACTTTACTCACATCAAAAATGGTAAATGACTGCCTGAACCGGCTTAATATCTCAGGGAGCTGCAATACAGTATTATTATATTGGGTTCCTGGGAATGAGGGATATGAGGAAAATAAAATGGCTGTTCATTTAGCTAAATAAGTGGAAAACATACCTCTAATTGGACTTGAACCTTTCTGTGACCTTACAAAAGGTAACATTAAGGAATTTTTCAGAAAGTGGCGAAATTGTAGCGTAGAGCCAAACAATTTCTAACGCCGAATAGGGAAGCTTCTGATAAGCTACTTTCACTCAGCAGAGTGGTTACTTTTCAGGCCACTGTAGCCTGACATATCACTTAAACAAAATTGGTGTCTCTGAAATCATCATCTGTTGATTTTGCGAAATGGGTACTCAGAATTCAGAACACATTTCTTGTGAATCTCCTGCTCTAGGAAGATAAATACTACACCATCTAGGTCATATTGCCCTGCATGCATATAAATTATGAAACAATAAACCCCAGAATGTGCTAAAATTAAAAAAAAAAACTTGAAAATATAGGGTACCTCAGCAGACTTTGCGCAATATACCATATATTTTGGTCGGAGTGTGCAGTAGCCTAATAATAATCATAATAAAGAAATTGTGTTGTATTTCATGCATTGCATTGTATATATGATAAATTACATGCTGTTTATCTTACTAAAAATGTAGTGGCATTGAATTAATTAGCATATAAGAAGACGTAAGTGTTTAAAATTTATGTACACAAAACTGTTATTTGACAAATCAGTACACAACGAATAGCTCAAAATGCGCCTCTGTTCATGTGCCATGTACCACCTGAAAGTCTACAAAATCCACTGTTCAGCAGATAATCAAGTAAATAATAATTACTTGATTTATATGCGCAAATAGCTGATATCCATACGCGCATCCAAGGGGGATGAGTTTGGGGTTCAAACCCCACTGAAATTTTAATGTCAAAAAAGGATGTCATTTTTCATCATAATTTGCACGATAAAAAAATTATATATTATATATACAATTATTAGCCAAAAAATTATATTCTTAAAAATATAGAACAGTGCTCGTAAATTAATTAGTCTATGAAGTTGGCCTTCGCGTTTCTTACACCAACGTTAACCGTATGTAAGCACGATGTAAAGCTTTCGTTTCTAAGAAATAATGCCGAAGTTTAGTTTAAAAACGTATAGAATAATGCTAGCTAGCAAGCTGAAACTCATGGCTTTCAGAAGGGTGGACGACGACAATATTCGATGAAGCTTCGCTTGGAGTGCTTGAGAGAAAGATTCTACGCAAGATTTTTGGACCTTTGCGCATTGGCAACGGTGAATATCGCAAGCGATGGAACAATGAGCAGTATGAGCTTTACGACAACACAGACATAGCGCAGTGAATAAAGATCCAGCGGCTACGTTTGCTGGGTCATGTCGTCCGCATGGATACAAACGCTCCGGCTCTGAAAGTATTCGATGCGGTACCAGCTGGTGGTAGCAGAGGAAGAGGAAGGCCTCTTCTGCGTTGGAAAGATCAGGTGGAGAAGAACTTGGCTTCACTTAGTGTGTCCAATTGGCGCCGGTTAGCACGAGAAAGAAACGACTGGCGCATTTTGTTAAACTCGGCCAAAATCGAGTAAGCGGTTAATGCGCCAATCAAGAAGAAGAATCAAGTAAGGGTCGAAATCAAATTATGGCCCCTATTATGAGTTAGATTCGATCTTCGATATTCGTTGGTTGTCGAAGATCGAAAATCGAATGTCAATTTGGTATTATGAGCGGTGCAGCCCTGTCGAAATTTTCGTTGAATACCGAATTTAGAGTCGAATGCAATTTTGCTTTCGATTGTGTTGCGTATTGTGGGTAAACTTGTTAAAATGTAAGTTGTTTGCGATTATTTATGATTTTATAGTAACCAAATAATAAATATATACTAATTTTGTTAATTTTATGCAGGTCGAAAGTCGTGAGTACCAAACAGCAATTAGAAAGGCTAGTTTCATTAATGGAAGAGAGTCCACAATTCGCAAAAGGGATTTGCACCAAAGTTCAAGCAGCAAAAAATGGGAGGAATTTACAACTGAGCTGATTGGCTTGGGACCGCCAGTTAGAACGGCAGCAAAATGGATTAAGGTTAATAATGGTTTTTTTTTGTGATGTTTATAGAAATACATTTTTATTTTCCCTTGGCAGGTATGGGCTGAAATACGTAGAGGAACTGAAATACATATTTTTTTCGAATGACGAATAATTGAATAAAGAAAATTTATAACAAAAATAAAACAGAAACTGTGGTGTAAAGGTTTCTATTTAATACTTTTTAGATTTTTCTATAATATTCTAAGAATTTCATTTCTTATGCTGTATTTGCTATAAAAATGTGCTTTTCTTTGTTGCAGACCAGCTTCTGTACTACTAAATTGTATCCATCTTTGGCAAATATAATTTTCCAGGATATCTATTATTTCCGGTAGCACAACAGACACAGTGGGTTGAGCAAGTCCTAGCATACTTTCATTACCAATATTTAATTGGTACGATCCCTGAGCATAAAATCGCAGAACTGTGGCTAGCTTTAAAATATTTGGAATGGATTTGGCTCGGGTGCACTGCTGCAACTGGTTTTCTGTACTGGACAGTAGGTTCATAAACGCCTCTTTAGATGATCTAAAGTTCTTTAAAAATCTGTAAGGAAATTTCTGTAATATTAAGTACGTCAACACATTTTGAAAATTCTAAACGTATTCAGTGGAAGCCATTTCTAGGGGGTTGGATGCGCTCCTCAACTAGTTCTACTTCTAGCTAGTTCCGCTAATCTTTCATCGTCCGATAAATCGTCGAACGTTTAACTTTTAAAAATGTTGTTAGCAAAGAATTTCAATACAATCGGTTTTTCTTTTATTTTGACTTGCTGTATCAGCTGAGAAAAAATTATCTATTGTAAATGCGTCGAGCGATCGAAATTCACAATAGTCCTATTCTTCAACGAATGAGCACCATAATACCAAATGAAAATTCGTTCGATCAGCACTTTCGACTACATTCGAAGATCGAATGTTGCTCATAATAAGGGCCTATATTTTTTTTTATTTTACAGGCGACTAAATGTCTGTATAGTTCCACTATGATTTAGTTTTAATTTTTTTACCACTAATTAGTTCTTGTAGGACATTGAGAGGATTTCATACGAAACCCTCTTCGAAAAAATCATAATTGCGCACCAGCTGATACATGGATAGTTTATATAAAAAGCATGCCTCACAAGTATATAACTATATACACGTAGGTATACACTATACAAAGGGTGATCAATTTAGAGGTATCGCATTTTAAATTGAAATCAAACGAAAATAAAAATTTATTGGGCAATCTCTATTACTTTTGTGTAGAACCATTCATGACATTCATTTCTTAAAGATAATCCCTTTCAAATGTTGGCCGCAACTACGCCGGAATTCGGCCATCCCTAAACACCAATTTGAAACTACTCGCTGGAAGAACTCGGTCGGTATCCTGTGAACAACTTTAGTAATGTTGGCTTGCTCAGCGATGAATTTCATCGAAGCTGGTTTATCCACAACACATTTCGACTTTACAAACCCTCGCACCTCCACAAATAAAAGTACAAAGGTGGGAAATCACACGATCTTGGTAGCCAATCCACTGGTCCGCGACGAGAGATTAATTGCTCACCGAAACGACAACGCAAAAAATCCATTGTTTCATGGGCTGTATGGCAAATAGTACCGTCTTGTTGGAACCAAATGTTGTGGAGATCACGGGCTTGAATTTCCGGCATCAAAAAATTATTTATCATGGCACAATAGCGTTCATTCTTCACTGTTACATTGGCGCCAGTCTTGTCTTTGAAGAAATATTGACCGATGATTCCTCCAGCCCATAAGCCGCACCAAACGACTGTTTTCAATAAATCTTATGACTGTTCTTGAATGGATTCAGATTGCTCTTTAGCCCAAATATGGATTTCGCTTATTTACGTAGCCATTAAGCTAAAAATATGCCTCATCGCTGAACGAGTACGTACATCATAAGTTGGACTGAGCGCGCGTAAATACTTTTCACAGAGCGTCGATTTTCGTAATAAAATTATACGTTTTATAAACGTTGTTGAGGCGTAAGTCTTTCCATGATGAAATGTCAATGAATGCCGGCAAAAATTATGTATTTAGTTTAAAAGTAGTCTCGCGTGATCTGTCAAACAAAGCGCTATTGGAAAAAGTACCTCCAATCTGATCACCCTTTATAGGTGTGTTATAAATATATTTTCATGCATTTATATAAACAAATAAGAAATATGTACGTATGAACGCAGGCAGAATGTTGATTTTATACAGCCCTTTTAAACCCATCCTCATTAAAACTTCAACACCAAACACAAACGACTATTTCCATAAACAAAGATGTGCTAAGTGCAATAGCAATGGAGTGACGCACAGCAGCGTATTGTGCATATACGTCAGCATCTTCATTGATAAACCTTCAAAAGTTATTTAATTTGATTATCAGAGGGAAAAAAAGCTATTTATAATTTCATCACATGAGCAAAGCCACAAAAAACATGTGAACTTCGTTGTAATGATTTATATTATATATATATACATACAAATATGTATAATATGTGTGTCTATATTTAAAACTACCATTTGAGAAAAGCAGCTTCCAACAAAAGACTTAAGAAGCGAACCTGTAGAAAGAAATGTGAATTGCTTACAAAATAGCCTGCCAATTTAATTTTTTATTTGCACATTTCATTTAATGTAAAGTGCTAAAAATTTACTATGCAACATTTTTATATCAGTAAACACAATTGTACATACACATTAAACTTGTATATAAAGGGTGGTTAAGTTTCAAGGGCCGGTGTTGATTTTGAATAAAATACAATTTTTTTACGAAATTATTATCACTTCTCTTTATTATGATAATATTGGTATGGCTCAATTACGTGTGGAACAAAATATCGGCCAAACGGCCGCCGCGGTCTCAGCGGCACACCTCCATCCGATGGTCCAAATTGTCGACGACGCTGAGGCATAATTGAGGTTCTATGCCTTCGCGATGGCAGACACCTTGCCGTGGTGCGGAGGCTTAGTCGAATCACTAACCAGACCTTACCAATGGATGATAGTGTTGTCACTTGAATACTTTCCAGTATTGAGCGAACGCACTTCATTCCCTTGGTTCGGGCTGCTTTTTGAACGATGACCAAGCTCTGCCCTGGGTCGGAACAAGGTGTTATACGACCCGTGCCGAGGTTCAGCCTGGCTGGGGACCCAGACCAAAAATAGCCCAGTCTTGAACGGAGTGCTCCGGATACCTGGCGACCTCCGGTTCTATCTAGCCTTACCTGTGCACACGGACCTCTGCACAGGCGGACCTCCCTTGTCCGACACTCGTGGGACCAAAATGAATACGTCTAATAAGAAAAACATTTTTCACAAGGAGGTCGGTCCTCCCAAAAAACCAACAAAGGTGGCTTCGACTACTGCTACAGCCGTGAGCAAGGCAGTGGTCAGACCGCCAATACTAGGAGTTAGAGGGGGCCTAAGCGATAGGGCTGGTCCCAGCACGAGTACTGCAGGAGGCAGCGGGGGGCGAGGAGGCTTGGGTAAACCGGCCTCAAATCAATCAATGGCAGAAGCTGCGAGGGCAACGCTGCGCAGGACAAATAACCCCCATCCCACCTCAACCTCTTATAGAGGACGGGGGTCGGCACCTGCTTCTAGGATCCACCGGCAGGTTGCCATAGAGGGGCCTAGTACCTCTAGGTAGTTCATAAGCGTAGAACGGGGGGGGCCGGCTAAACATGTCCGCCCCTCAAAACAAAATTACTACGAGAAGAAGGCGGCCAGCAGGGTTATATTTAGACTAGGGGAGGTAGCAACAGACCAGCTAACCGAAGACCAGGCTAAATCGCTAGAGTGGGCAAAGGGAGTAATATCCGACTTGGGAAAACCGGCGGATGCTACTCCCAAAAGACAACGGTCTGCAGAGCAGACAATGGAAAGGGCCGCCAAAAGACAGAAGGTAGGTGGCCAAAAACACCAAACTTTTAGTGAGGTGGTAAAAGGCGGCGGTGAGATACTGACCGTCATCGACAAAGGAGAGGAGGAAGGAGTGATTCCTAAGGAAAAATGGAGGTGGATTGAGGAGGCTATCGCCGAAGTGTACCTCCAAATCCTAGAGGAACACCCCGGACCTCCTCCCCTTTGTCATGACGCAGGCTGGTATCAAGGTAGAGCTAAACTCATCGCCTGCGAAGACACTAGGTCAGCCACGCTCTACAGGTTGGCCGTAAACAAGATAGGAGAGGTTTGGCCGGGTGCCAAACTCGATGCGGTCAGCAAGGACGAAATTCCAAGCAGGCCTCGAGCTCGAGTTTGGATTCCGGCCAAGCCGGCAGAGCCAAGCAAAATAGAGGAAATGTTTAAATCCTGCAACAGAGACCTGCCAACGCATAATTGGAAGGTAGGTAGAATAGAGGAGCCAGTAGAAGGTAGGCGACAGGTGATGCTCATCCTCAATGGAGAATCGCTCGGCCCACTGGCGCAGAAAAATAATGTCGTGAGGTTCGGGTTCGTTGACGCAACCATTCGAATCTATCGCAGCGACGAGCCAGCTTTGAACTCAGATGAGGAGAGCGACAAAGCCAGCTTGCGGAGCGATACTGCTGAAGGGTTGGCCAACAGCCAATGTTCAACCGACTCGGAGAGGCTGACCGGTGTGGGGCCGCTGTTTAACGAAGACGATCTCCTCGCTGACATTGAGGGTGGGGAGACCTCGGAAGAGGACGTCGAGGTCACGATGGTGGAGATGAAACGGACAGATTCTCATGAAGCTGATCCAAATTAATCTCCACCACTCCAAACTTGCGTCCGCGCATCTTTCCGTCCGCTTGGCTGCCGGTGGACTTGACATAGCCCTCATTCAAGAGCCGTGGATATACGGCAATAAAATCTGCGGACTCGGAGTGAAGGGCTTTAAACTGATTGCCGTACAACACAGAGGTAAGATCCGTAGCTGCATCCTCGCTAAAAACAATATAAATATCTTCTTGCTCCCACAGCTTAGTAGCGGCGACATGGTAGCGGCAAGCATCGAGCTCGGGAAAACCGGCTTTTGGCTAGCCTCCGCCTATATGGCCTATGACAGGGATGCTCCGCCGGACGAAGTCCGCACTCTGGTGCAGGAGGCAGCCCGGAAGAACAAACATTTGGTTGTCTCCTGCGACGCAAATGCTCACAACATCCTGCGGGGAAGCAGCGACACTAACGCTAGAGGTGAGTCACTACTAGACTTTATCTTAGAAAATAGAATTAGTGTTTTGAATATAGGCTCAGAGCCGACTTTTGTCACTATGAACAGAGAGGAAGTTTTGGACATCACCCTGGCTTCCGACATGTTCTCTAATCACATTATAAGATGGCGAGTCTCAAACGAAAATTCGTTCTCAGACCATCGGTATATAGAATTCGAAATCGACACTAAGTCTCCCCAAGTTAGTCAGTTCAGGAATATACGGAAAACTGACTGGGGAGTTTACAATAAAAAATTAAGAGCTCTACTGCCAAAGAAAACCCCCAAAAACCCCACTACTTGTGGGGAGTTGGATAAACTGGTTAATCAGGTAACTAAAGCAATGAACAGCTCGTTAGCAGCCAGCTGTCCGGTTGTCCGACCCAGAGGGAAGTCTAAACCACCTTGGTGGTCCAAGTAGCTAACCTCGCTACGACAATCCCATAGAACACTATTTAATCTGGCCAAGGCCACGAGAAGGTCAGAGGACTGGCAAGCCTATAAGGCTGAACTGAAAAACTACAAAAAAACAGTTAGAACTGCGCAGCGTGAATCATGGCAAAATTATTGCAAAGAAATTGAAGAGACTTCAGAAGCGGCCAGATTAAGAAAAATTCTCTCAAAGACGCCATGCAACCTAGGCTACCTACAAGGTCAAGGAAATACATGGACTACGTCAAGTGAGGAATCATTAGGTCTTCTCCTAGACACACACTTTCCAGGAAACAAGCCGGTGGAACAAAACGATTCCGCCAATAATGAAAGGCAATCCGACCTAGGAAATCTCTTAGTCACACACTCAAAAATCGAATGGGCTATTAATACTTTTGGTCCTTATAAATCGCCAGGAACGGACGGTATCTACCCCGCTGAACTGCAGCAATCACGGGACATTGTACTGCCGTATATCAAAATTGTCATTAGAAGTTGTCTTAACATGGGCCACATTCCGCTAGGATGGAGGGAGGCAAAAGTCTCCTTCATACCCAAGGCAGGTAGGTCCTCACACACTAACCCTAAAGACTTCAGACCCATTAGTCTAACGTCTTTTCTTCTCAAGATCCTGGAGAGAATAATAGATGAATACATACGGGGAGTCGTGCCTTTAAATAGGCTCTCTTCGGCGCAACATGCCTATACTAAAGGGAAGTCCACAGAAACCGCCTTACACTCACTGGTCGGGTTGGTGGAAAAAAGCTTATTAGACAAAGAGTTTGCATTGGTTGCTTTCGTAGACATAGAAGGTGCCTTCAACAATATAAATGCAAACGCTATAGTAGATTCATTAGAAGATTTTGGAGTTGAACCACATGTCGTAGCCCTGATAGAAGATATACTCATCAAAAGAAAGGTAACGGCTAAATTAGGAAGCACTACTCTAAGCAGGAAGGTCTGCAGGGGCACACCGCAAGGTGGAGTCCTCTCCCCTCTTCTTTGGACTTTGGCAGTAAACTCCCTGTTACTGACCCTGGAAAGAGGGGGTTGCCACGTCACAGCTTACGCAGATGACGTAGCAATCGCCGTTAAGGGCAAATATCCTAACACCCTTATGGATATTATGCGCTCTAACATGGCCACGCTTAGAAGCTGGACTGAGAGCAGGGGACTCGATATAAACCCCTCAAAAACTCAAATAATTCTCTTTACAAAGAAACACAGGCTCCCTATAATCTCCCCGCTAACTTTTAAGGGTGTGGAGATTCCTTTGAAAGAGAACGTCAAGTACCTAGGACTCATATTAGACAGGAAACTCACGTGGAAATCTAATATTGAGGAAAGAGTAAAGAAGACCAACGTTGCATTATACACTTGCAAAAAAGCGGTCGGTATCAAATGGGGACTTACACCCCGTATTACGCACTGGCTCTATACTTCGGTAGTTAGGCCAATCTTAATGTACGGAATACTTGTATGGTGGCCATCTGCTCAAAAGGCGACTTACGCTAAAACCATGAGTAAGGTCCAAAGAACAGCTTTTTTGTGCATCTCTGGCGCCTTAAGGACTACTCCAAACAAAGCGCTGGAAGTGCTAATCAACTTACCTGCCCTAAATCTGGTAGGAAAACACGTGGCCGCCGCCTCGGCGCTCAGATTAAAAAGTATGGCGCTATGGAAAGACCGGTGCTTTGGCCACGCTTCCATTTTGCACTCTGTGAATAGTCATAAACAAGAAATAGACTACTCTATCCCTAGACTCACCTTTGAAAGACTCTTCAAGACGAGTATACCGTCAAGAAGGGAGTGGCATACAAGAAGGCCATGGAGAAGGGGGGAATTAAACTTTTACACAGACGGCTCCAAGCTAGACGATAAGGTCGGCTACGGAGTCTTCTCGAAGGAATTAGGACTGGAACTATCCGTTCGACTACCAGACTACTGCAGCGTCTATCAGGCAGAGGTATTAGCTATAAAAGAAGTGGCTACATACCTAAACACGCACGCCCTAACAAAAACGATCATAAATATATTCTCGGATAGCCAGGCGGCCATCAAATCAATGAATGCGGCATCACTAAGATCGAAGGTTGCACAGGAATGCCGGGCAGCTCTAAATGATATTAGTGACGTATTCAAGGTCAGCCTTATTTGGGTTCCGGGACATAGAGATATTGAGGGAAACTGCAAAGCAGATGAGCTAGCCAGAAAAGGTACCGCTCTCCAACTGCTGAGTGATAAAACTACCATTGGAATACCCATGGCCACGAGTAAACTAATAATAAAAAACCACTTTATCCAAGAGGTCAATAGGTCATGGAGAAATGAAGATACGTGTCTAACAGCTAGGCTACTATGGCCGCAAATAAACAAGAAAAGAACAAAGGAATTGCTTAGTCTCTCAAGAGACAATATCTCGAAGGTCGTGGCTTGCTTAACCGGTCACTGGCTATTTGGAAGGCATTCCTCGAGGCTAGGAGTCTTCTCCCATGAATATTGCAGAAGTTGCAGAGATGAGGAAGAGGAAGAAACAGTTGAGCACTTCCTCTGCAATTGTCCAGCCCTAGCTAAAATCAGAGCAGGTTGTCTAGGTAATTACTTTTTTAATTCTCTTACAGAACTGTCTGGCGTGGGGTTGACATCAATACTACGCTTCATAAGAGCCACGAAATGGTTCCACGAAGGAAGATAAACGATGTTCCCGTGTAGCACAGTGGTATCACAACGGACCTGTAAGGTCTAAGTGAGTTGGTCGTGCAGACCGACTACCACCATAACCTAACCTAACCATGCCGTTAATGTGCCGAATTATCTCATCCTTTAGCTCTTGAATTGTTGCTGGCTCATCGACGTACACCTTTTCTTTCAAATAACCGCAAAGAAAGAAGTCCAACTGTGTCAAATCACATGATCTTGGCGGCCAATTGACATCGCCGCGATGGAAGATTATTCAGCCATCAAATTATTCGCGCGAAATATCCATTGTTTCGTTAGCTGTGCGACAAGTGGCATCGTCCTGTTGAAACCACATATCGTCCACATCCATATCTTTCAATTCGGGCCATAAAAAGTACGTTATCATCTCACGATAGCGAACACTATTCACAGTAACTGCCTGACCGGACTCATTTTGGAAAAAATACGGCCCAATGATGCCGCCGGCCCATAAACTGCATCAAACAGTCACTCTTTGTGGGTTCATTGGTTTTTCGGCAATCACTATTGGATTATCATTCGCCCAAATGCGGCAATTCTGCTTATTGACGAAGTCACTGGTGAAAATTTGCCCCATCACTGAAGATGATTTTCTTCACGAAGTGCGCGATATGCATTTTGATTTGAACGCCCGTTTTCATAATAAACCTAAATAACTTTAACGTTTTGCTCGATTATGTATGTTTCCATGACGTTTAGGTGTGGTTTACATTCAACATCGGCCCTTAAAATTTAACCACCCTTTGCATACAAATTGCATCATTTTTTGATCAACTCTAAGGCCTTTAATTAATTATTATTTCCATAAATAAATGTACAAGGATCGTTCAATATGTCTTTATGTTAAAATGGAAAAGAAATTTTTAGACTTTCGATTGTTGCAGAGTCGAAAGCGAATCTATACAAAGGGGCATTCATTCTACAGAAACAACATTTTAGTGGGCTATTGCCAAACTTTTCTGCTTTTCTTCACCGAAGGGCCCTAAAAAAAAGAGAGAAGTAAAATACAAATACTCTTACTTTGACAATCGGAAACCAATCAGGTGATGCAACAATATTAAAAACATAAATAAATAATTGCGCGTACACTTCTGTTACGCGTTTGACCGAACTCCTCCTCCTATTTGTGGCATGTGGCTTAAGTTATTTGTGGTATGGACGGAACATACAGTTTTAAGCCGACTCCCAATGTCAAATGATTTTTCATTACAGAAATACACTCGCAAGTTTGCCATTGCCTGCCGAGGGGCGACCTCTATTAGAAAAAACGTTTGCTATTATTTGATGCTCATGCGCAATACAAACTTGAATAACATAAAAACAATTATCGAAATTCGAATTTGATATTTATTCGAATTTTATGTAGATACTCGAATTCGATATTTATGTAGATTGACTTCTAATACGTCTGTAGGACGAAATTTTGGAAAAGGGACTTGGTAACGCATAGTCATATGGTTGTATAGATTTTGAAATTTTGAATATAATATGATTTAAATAGCTTTGACCCTACTTCCCTCGTTCCTGTAGTAAATATTTTCATTTGCGAATAAACTAAAATAGTCGAAAATATTATTCTACAACCATCATTTCTAGTTCCAAAATTTGTTTATGAAGGTGGCGTCTTATACTACTCTTACTTTACCAGTTTGTTCAGCGTTGGGTAATAGATTGCAAAGCGAAAGAAAAAACTCTCACCTCATATTAAATCTTTGTAATAAGAAGACCGAGCAAGACCGAGCAAGACCGAGCCAACTTATTTTTTCAAAGAAAAAAGAGGTTGTCTGTAAAGTCGGTTTACTGACGATAGTTTAACGTGATAACGTCATGAGAAAATACTGATTGAATGGTTGCATTTTTCAAAAGAAAATTTTAATTTTATTTGTTTGATAGATATTTTGTATGGATATAGAGAATGAGGTAACATTAACATAACATAACATAACATAACATAACATAACATAACATAACATAACATAACATAACATAACATAACATAACATAACATAACATAACATAACATAACATAACATAACATAACATAACATAACATAACATAACATAACATAACATAACATAACATAACATAACATAACATAACATAACATAACATAACATAACATAACATAACATAACATAACATAACATAACATAACATAACATAACATAACATAACATAACATAACATAACATAACATAACATAACATAACATAACATAACATAACATAACATAACATAACATAACATAACATAACATAACATAACATAACATAACATAACATAACATAACATAACATAACATAACATAACATAACATAACATAACATAACATAACATAACATAACATAACATAACATAACATAACATAACATAACATAACATAACATAACATAACATAACATAACATAACATAACATAACATAACATAACATAACATAACATAACATAACATAACATAACATAACATAACATAACATAACATAACATAACATAACATAACATAACATAACATAACATAACATAACATAACATAACATAACATAACATAACATAACATAACATAACATAACATAACATAACATAACATAACATAACATAACATAACATAACATAACATAACATAACATAACATAACATAACATAACATAACATAACATAACATAACTATAACATAACATAACATAACATAACATAACATAACATAACATAACATAACATAACATAACATAACATAACATAACATGCTGTTCAAGCAAGGTAACGACGCATGAGCAAGATAACGACGCATTTTTTGGTGCGTGCAGCCGGCTACATAGAATTATTAGACGTTATCACGTCAAAAAATAATAATAACATTAAAACAACAGGTATTATTAACAAACTTGGTTTTATTTTAAATTCTTCAAGTAAACCAAATTAATAATAATCAATAAGAAGACATATGCAAATACAAATACGTGAATTTATATATGTACATATGCGCATATACATACATACATATATACGCTCACTTAAGTAGGAGAGAGCAAGATGTCGAACGTTGCCGTTCGTTTGCTTTGTTTGCTTTGTCGTTCGTTCCGCGCTTTCGCTTGCAGTTCATTCAAGGTAACGGCAATGAGCAAGGTAACGGCAATGAGCAAGGTAACGACAAATGAGCAAGGTAACACTAATGAGCAAGGTAGCGACACATTTTTTCGTGCGTGCAGCCGGCTAAATCGAATTATAAGACGTTATCACGTCAAAACTGCAAACGCTGAATTTTATAATACCATTTTGATTCGCGCACATTTGTTGTAATCTCTGTTGTATCTCCTGAATCTGAGCTACGACGAGATCCTAAGCATAGAAATGCCAAAAACCACATATCTCGTGGGATACGCGGACGATCGCCGCTATGATCATAGCAGCGTGAGATACCGATGACGCCAAGAGGAAGCTGAACCAAGCCATATTGAGAATCTAATTTTGGCTTGAGCATCATTGCCTGGAGCTCACCACACATAAGACCGAAGTCATCCTGATGACACGAGGTCACATGTTACTCAAGGTCAGCATATAACTAGACGACCCGTCCATAGTAGCTCAAAAAGCGGTGAAATACTTGGGTATTTAACGTTCTGGGTTCAGATACGGCACGCGACTACTAAAGCAACGAAGATCACGGGAATGCTGAGTGGATTAATGGCGAACATCGGTGGACCAACCCACTCACTGACTGATCATGGCGGCCACAAACGCAATACTTCTGTACGACAGCGAAATTTGAGGAGATGCGCTAAACTGAAAACCAATCGCAAAACCCTGGGGCCTGTACTGCGAACAGTGGCACTCAGAGTTGCTTCAGCTTACCTCACTGTATCAGGCGTAGCAGTTTTTGTGATCGGCGTGGAGATACCTATCGACCTCATTACCCGGGAACGAGTAAATGCGTGGGATTCTAGGGAAAAACAAGCCACAACTAACGCCGCAGAACGGAGAGGCCAAAGACAGCGGGGCTAAGCCGCTGATATCAAATAGAAACAGTAAATTTATTCTTCTGACTAAATGCCTTCCAATTGTACGTTTCAATTTAGGAACAAACCTGAGTACTTTGGCCAGAGTAGAGCTCCAATGTTTGTATTTCGTGTAAGAGAATAGTAAAAGGACTTATTGAACGGCGCTCGTCACTCAAAACACGATCTTACGTGTTCTAGAATTATCTCTAATCTCTTATGCTGACAGTAGAGTTTTTAGAAAAAAATTGTTTACTCATTTGTCACGGGACTTCCCTACAGAAATGTGAAATTTAGAAAAAAAAAACAAATGCTAAACAAAAGACGAAAATAAACGGGTTCTTCAAAGACTTTTGCGCAGTGCTTTTTGAACTTTTGTATTGCGAGGGCGATAAATGAATAGGTGTTTAAGTGCAAATACAAACATACGGTATGTACATACCTATGTAACTCTGCAAAGGAGGAAATCGGCAATGGCTATGTACGAGTGTATCTGGAAGAAAATAATTTCATAGACAATAAGAAATGTCGTTATGTGTTAAGGCAGGTGAAAAGGAATTACAAATGTACGACTTATGCATACAGTGTCGCATAAAACATATTGGACTGGTGCCTATTATTGGCACTATCATCTCTAGCTCTGACAAATATTATTCTAAATAAGTACATGAACTCAAAACCAGTAACAATTTGCAAGTTTTACAAACAGCTGATTAAATTTCTGGCAGGAAAAATCACAAAAATTAAAAATCTTTTCACTTGAGCTGCCTCGTATTAAATTTAAAAAAAAATGAAGCAAATAAAATGCAAAATAACGAGCTTTAGACGAACATGATTTGATTTTGTCTACAATAATTTGTTCCATTTCACCATCGCTGTCTGATGAAGAACATTCCATTAGCAATTGCAATTCGCAAACTTTAATTCGTGTTCATTTGTACTTTGCGATCAGCTGTTTTTCTCACTTGCAAATTCTTACAAGTAAAAAATTAATCCGGTAAAAACTTACAACTTCCGCTCAAAATGAAATGTCATTTTGCTCTCTGACTTTCCCCAACTTTGCAAGTTTTTTGGGTACATGAACACCAAAACGTGATAATTTGTCACAAATGTTGCAAATTATTTGCTTTATAAACAAACCTAATATAAATACAATATTAAGCAAATGAATTTAAAATGTTTGTAAAATTAGATATAGACAAAGCGAAATCAAGCTGGCTGGAATTGGATCAGAATTATAGATTCGAGGTATGCGAGCAATAGGTGCATTACTCGCAAATTTAGTATTAAAGTTTTTCCCACAAAAGAGTTAAAAATTGGGAAGACTTCTTTGTGGAACATTAAAGTTTATCCGCTCAAGTGCAGCTGGACTTCAAAAATGTCATTAACCACACTGAAAATAAACGAAAGTGAAAGGACTGTTTCTCTCTTTTCCAGAGATTCTAGATTATTTAGCGTTAGGAGAGAATTATATAATGAAATAGGGGCCTCAAATCGTATGGAACGTAAAGCCTGTTTAAGAAATATTTTAATAAATATAGAAATAAAGCCTTTGTCGGCCTTTGAGATTCCAATTTCACGCGTCGCTTCGCTTTTCTCCTAATCTATTATTTCTTACAGCATTCAAATATGGCATTTGACAAAGTAAATCAAAACAAAACAAAGCGAGGAAAGCAGACTCAAAGATATCGAACGCTACTTAAGAGACGAGCAAGCTAGTTTTTGCCCTCACCGAAGCTGTGTTGACCAAGCCAACACACTTCGAATTACATTTAGTAGAACAATAAGTTGAGTGGCGCTCCCCGATCTACAAGCTATTCGTAGATTTTAAGAAGGCGTTCGTCACTATCAAACGAGACGAAACATGGCTGGCACTGAATAGAAAGGGAGTTCCCGCCAAGATAATCCGCCTCATCAAAGCCCTCTACGAGAACTCCGAACTGGCAGTGCTTCACAAAGGTGATATCAGCGATCCACTCACTACCAACGCAGGTGTAAGGTAAGGTTATCCCCTGTCGCCCCTTCTCTTCGCCATCGTCCTTGATGACGTCATGAGCCAACTGACCCGGCACAAAAAAGGCATCGTATGGAGTTTTACCAGACATCTTGAGGACCTGGACTTTGCCGTTGACATCTGCCTCCTCCCTCAGAAATTCTCTGACATGGAAGCACAGGCGGACATACTAGTCGCGCTGGCACGCACTGTCCCACTGGAGGTCAACATCGCCAAGACTGAGGCCATGAGAGTTAACCACAATAACGCAAGGCACATATTGGTTGATGGATGCCGATGACGGTGGAGTTCCTAGAAAGCTACTGCTACCTCGACTGCATCATCACGGCAAATGGTGGAGCAGATGAAGATGTCAACTGCAGGCTAAACAAAGCAAGGACGGCATTCGGACGAATGCATACAGTATGGGGCAGTTCACAAATCTCCAGGCACACTAAACTACGAATATACGGCCCATGCGTAAAGTCAGTCTTGTTGTACAGAAGCGAATAATGATTGTTCTCTAACATCATCGCACATAGGCTACAATCCTTCATCAACAAATGCCTCCGCATCATCTGCAGAATATTCTGTCCAAACGCCATCAGTAACGACGCACTGTGGAAATAAACGAACGAGGAGCCCATCCTTAGACAAATCAAACGCAGAAAGTGGCGATGGATAGGTTACATTTAGAAAACCACCAGATAGCATCACGAGAATGGCTCTGAACTGGAACCCGTAAGGGAGCAGAAGTCGCGGTCGACCAAAAAACACTTGGAGAAGATCGATGCTGCGCGAACTAGCAGATGCCGAGATCTCACACGACGGTGGAAAAACAACAGCACGGAGCCGTATACGATGGAAGAGGAAAAAAAGGAAAATAAAAAATAGTTTAAAAAAACTAAATAAAAAACACGCTTTTATTGCTAATCGAACTAAAAAGTAGAAAATAAATTTTAATGACAAAGAGACCTATAATGAAGTAATAGCAAATCAAACGATCAGTCATAGTCACCTACCTCAGAACAGAATTATAACAAAAATTAAGATACAAATAGAGTAATTCAAATTAGAGTTAAAAGCGTGGGATGCATTTTGCTTCACTTTCATAACCCTCTGTACATATGTATGTAGGTAGTTGCCAATAGAATGATTGTAATATTTACTATATCAAGCATCCCACGCTTTTAACTCTAATTTGAATTACTCTATTTGTATCTTAATTTTTGTTATAATTTTGTTGCATTTTTTTGTATGCAGTTATCGGCCGTGATAAAGAAGTAATCGGGATGAAGAACTTATTTCGTGGAGGGAGCCTGAGAAACTGATTTACAAGAATAAATAAAGATTTTTCATTTTACAACCAAATTCACCTTACTTTTTGCCCACAGTAAAAAAAAAAAAAAAAATATTAATCCTGGCAATCCTAATAAGGATAATGGAAAACTTTTATCAGATTATTGCATTGTCATCGGTCCTTGATGGGTATGCAAAATTTCAAGTCGATCAGATTTTTAGAAGTCAGTGAAAATTAAGCTCAAAGATTCCGTTACATACATACATACAACCCGACGTAATAAAAAACAAAAGCAACTGGGCATTGGGCCATCATCTTTAAGTCAATGTAAAAAATATCCATGTAAAACATCACTTTGAGTGATTTTTTTGCAAATAACTCGACGTTTCACAAGGTAGGTAGACCTGTCGTAGGACGATTGTGATACCACTGGAACTTTTTCCTTACACTATGGGGTCCCTTTCAAATCATCCTGTGGCTTGTATAAAAGAGCTTAACTTCGTTAGTTTAAGACGCCATATCCGCTACATCTGTTAAAAATGCATTACCAAGCGTGTGAGTTCTTCTTCCAGCTAAGCTTTCAGAAACATCAACGTTTCATTTGCATCGACATCAATTTATCATTTGCATCCCAACTAAATATGCGCTTCCATATCAAACTGCTTAACCAAAACGAACTGCACATTCTTGTATATTCCTCAAAACAAACAGTGACTCTCAATATTCATCTATCAATCGTTTTCGTGCCGTTTAACAAATGCACTTAAGATTACTATATAGAGAGAAATTGTTAAATTTCTGCTTTTGAATCATATCATTCACGCTTTCAACTTCTAATCTTATCGAAGAAATCGCTACAGTTGCGGTAACAACTTATTTCCCTTTTGGCCTCAGTAACAGCAATAGAGATTGAGTAAAAGACCCAACGACAAAAATAATCTACACATAAACAATAGCGCCAAACCACCTTTACTCGCACAAACTGACATATCTGAGTGTATACTTATAAATAGTGGAATAACAAAAGTGACTAAAAGTGCTCACTTCAGTTGCGGTGAAAGTTGCGCATGCAAATTGCAAAAGAAAAAGGAAGAAAATGATAAAAACAAATTGCAATTACTTTTTTGCAGCTTTTAGCGTTGTTGTTGCTTTGCGCTTTAAAATCTGTATTTTTTTTTTCTTTGTGTTGTCAAAATAGATGCTCCTCTATTGTATGATAGCTCATCTTTTTGCATTTTACTTTGGCTCTTCTCAGTTTGGTGATCTCCACATAGGCAACAAGCCGCAATGGGATGCAATAACATGACACGATCTAGCGGCACCTGGCGCTCTGAACTCTCATGAAATTTAGAGCAATAACAACAAAAGTAATAGTAAAGACTTTATATCAGAAATAGTGTTTTTATTGTTGCTTTATAATTCAATTGCAATTGCTTAGGTTTTATGAGGCAGCAGAAAATGTGAAACACGATTTGATGCTTCCAAAGTATTTACTTGGAACAGCTGAGCTGACCAACTGTGATTATTAGCCGGTAAGTAAAAGTATGGCGTAATGCCAGCACCTGCTAAATCGCCCGTCAACTGTGGCCGACTCTCTGCTAAGCCGAAATAAGCACAGCCTTAGCACACTGATTTTAGTCATAACGGGGCACTGCCTTATAGGTGGGGCACGCCCAAAGTATGGGTGAGCAAGCACATAACTGTTGTAGAATTTGTCTTGATGAGGAAGAGACTATCTTGCACCTTCTGTGCCATTGACCTGCTCTATCCAGACGGAGATCTACCATTCTAGGTGGACAATTTTTTAATGAATTAGAAGATCTAAGTCCTACAGAAATCGGAGATATTCTAAAAATTTTTGAAAAGCAAACACTGGTTTTAGGAGAGATAGGGAAAGCTCCCCATGCAGCATCACAATGGGCTATGAACCTGAGTGTGTCCGCCAGGACAACCGCTTCAACATAACCTAAGCTAAGTAAAAGTATATAACACTATGACGAGCAAAAATATATATGAGCAAAATGTGCATTACGATATATATTCAGAACTACATATTAGGATGAATTATTATTTCCAAAACCTATTAGTTGTCCAAAAACAATGAAATAAACTTTAATATTTACTTTGCAGTCCCTGTCCACTCAATAATATGGTGTGATAGGGCGCGGAAAATGTGGTAATTCGTCGGTGCAAGGTCCGGAGAATACGACAGATGCTGAAGGACCTCCCATTCGAGCGCTTGGAGTGCGGCTTTGACGACTTATGCAACATGGGGCCTGGCGTTGTCGTGAAGGAGTATGGCTTGACCATGTCGATCCAGTACTTTCCGTCGAATAGCCTCATTCACGCGATGTAGCTGGGCAATGACCTTGTTGACTGTGGCATTTTTTTCGAACAATTTCAAATGCATCATACCCTCTCCGTCTCACCAAACATATATCATGATCTTCTTTGTGCGAATATCTGGTTTGACTCTCGGATTTGACGTATCTCCTGGAGCTACGCACTCCTTTCTTTGCTTTATATCGATTTATAGGCAACATTTTTCATTTCCTGTGACGATTCGGTAAAGAAGCGCAGTTTATGACCGCGTGTTGCTCGATGGCGGGCGAGATGCTGAGAAGCAATTTGAAGGCGACTTTCTTTGGTTTTTCGTCGAGCTCGTGAGGCACCCAGACTCCCAATTTTTTGGTAAATTCCATTGAATGAAGATGATTGAGAATCGTTTTATGATCGCAGTTCCTTTTGTATGCCAATTCACGACTAGTTTGGCGACCATTTTCCTAGAAAAGTGATTTGAGACGTTCTTCATCGAATTCAGAATGTCTTCCACTGTGGAACGTGTCATCGATGTCAAAGTCAGCGTTTTTGAACTTTTCAAATCATTTCCGTGCTGTAGACTCGCACTCACCTATGACACCTTCTCCATACACGTCGCAAATGTCCCGGGCTGCTTCGGCAGCTTTTTGACCTTGATAAAAAGCGAAGAAGAGCAGGTGTCGAAAATATTGATTTTTACCTCCTGGGTATTCCATTTCCTAGCCTCAAACCTAATAAAAAATTAAATAACTCAAAAACATAATAAACATAGTTTTGTCGAGCAGAAAAAGTTCTATCGAATGAATACTTACCCTTTGCCAAACAGCGAACAAATCGTTGTAAAATAAAGGAAAATATAAAAACACTCTGAACTTATTCCGAAACCCAATATTTTACAAGTCTATTATCAGGTCGCACACAGTTATGCGCTTTCTACTCAAACCCGTTATATCAACTGAGGTAGCATAGTTTATGTTGTGGCTTTCCACGTAATTCGCTAAATTTCCCAGTGTTCTTTTGCAGGTCGAATGCAAAAGACTACAGCCCTGATTATTACTACCTATGCGTGATATGTAGAAGTTCCAGTGCGTGAAATGCGACAGTAGACTACAATAACTTTTTTTCCAAATCGCTGCCCTTTTCTCGTCCCTACTTATTTCAACTAATGGGTTTTCCAATAACAGATATCACAGGTGAATGGATTGCGCTATCGAGAGATGATTCACGATTTTTTATTCCCGGAATTGGATGGTGTTGATCTGGACAACGTTTATTTTCAACAAGACGGCGCTACG
This sequence comes from Anastrepha obliqua, assembly GCF_027943255.1. Classification (NCBI taxonomy): domain Eukaryota; kingdom Metazoa; phylum Arthropoda; class Insecta; order Diptera; family Tephritidae; genus Anastrepha; species Anastrepha obliqua. The sequence continues at coordinate 15,461,742 of NC_072894.1, forward strand.
TGCCACACAACCCACAAAACCATTGATCTTTTTCGGGAAATTTTACGGATCGTGTTATCTCTCGAAGAGGTGATCACAATTGGCCACCGAGATCTTGTGATTTAACGCCTTGTGACTTTTTTCATTGGGGCCACGTGAAATAGAAGGTCTATGCTAACAGCCCAGAGTCGATTCAATACCTCAAAGATGGAATTCGTGAGGCAATCGAGCATATAGGGCAGCCACTTTGCAATTCGGTTATGGAAAATTTCATGAAAAGGGTTTGATCCTATAAGCATGGTCGTGGTGGTCATTTGCCTGATGTTATTTTGCACTATCAACGGCATACCTTCCTCTTTATAATGAAATAAACAGCCGATCATTTATATTATAAAATAACTTTTTCCTTTGAATATCAAAATAACACCTCTTATTGGAAACCCCTTTATTATAGCAATTAATTGTGTCTACCATGTAACGAAGCCCTCCATCAACGCTTCTCTTTTCCGGAAGCGGAAATATGCATAACATATTGTAATTATAAATACATTTCTTTCAATTTTATTCAATTTTCCAATTTTCCACTTTTCGATGGTTTGCGCACTCAACCACAAGCATAACCATTTCATTATTTTGCTATTTGTGGAGGTAATTAATGCCTGTAGTAATAGAAGAGCTTTATGATAAGTTGCACAAAAGGCTGGTGCCGTTATTTGCACGCTTACACATGTTAAGGTAATATTGACGTTAAACTATAGACGTCTTTTTAAGGTAAGCCTGAGCTGAGCATGCATTTTATAATTTTTATAATAGTGCCAAACAAAAAATAAGGAAGAGTTAGGTGAAGTGCAAGTTTGCGAAATTACTAGGTGTGCTCGGGGATGTGCTTGACTGCATGCGACAGAAATAGTGAAACAATTTGTAAAAAAATTAAAAAATCATAAATATGTACTTATGTACATAACACTCGTATATAACAACAAAAGCGATTATTATTACGGGATAAAAGTGAGTAAGGCGGTTTAGAAAAAGTCCAAAGGTCGAAAGCGAGACAATGCTTTGAATTTCATTAGTTCACGTCATTATAAGTAAAATGTTTACCTACGCCTTAAAGTTTTCTATTTATGTTTTATTACACAAATTTCCACACAATTTGCTAAATGAGGCCTATATTATTATTTAATTATTATTATGTATATGTAAACAGAAGTTGTGTAATGCATTTAGTAAAACTTTTTAACCAGTTAACTGTGATTGACGAGTATACTCGTCATGGAGAAGTGGCAAAATTTTGTGTATTGACGAGTATACTCATCATGCGTATAAATTAGTGACCATTGGCTATTTAAATTACAATTTTTGAGAAAAACAACACATATTCTCAAATTTCAAGATGTTTAGAATATTTTGAGGCTATTCCAGAATAAAAAAAAAACAAATAGAAAATATAAACAGTTTGAGATGACGTCATGCTTCCCCGTGTGCACTGGTTGAAAAAGCTCACCAGTGCGCATAATGAATTTATTTATGTGCGATGATAACGTTTTTTAGATGTTAACCTAAAAGGGGAAAAGGCAAAAGTCAAAAAGTGGATTTATAAACTAGAAAGCTAACTCGTGTGTGTCAGTGCATATCTTACCAAATGTCGGTGGTTCTTATCAAATATATTAAGTACAGTGCAACGTAAGAATTTCAAGTGCGTAAATATTTTTTATCTTTAGTTCATTTGTCCCCAAAATGAGCAACTATTACAGCGACGACGACTTTGTTTCACCTTCAATGAAGCGAAGGCGTTTACGAGTACTTTCATTGTCTTCTGAGGACTTCAGCGATGAAAACAGCGAACTTGACACTCAGTCCGACCAAAGCATATCTGAAGAAACTGACTCCGAGGACTGCGAAATTGAGAATGAAAATCCGGATACAGATAATACCTGGAATACCACAGGAGGTAACAGAATACCTTTTCAATTTTCTGGGAATCCTGGCCAGCAAGAAATAGTACCAAGACGTTACAGAAATAACTGTTTGTATTAGGCGGGAATCATGTTCCAGAATATATACCCGGTACATCGAAAAAAAAACAACCCTACGCGAAGGTTTTCGCATTGCTACAAAATTAAGATCAGGAAGGAATCCCGTTACTGGTGTTCGATTTGCAAAGTCCCATTATGTATAATACCCCCTTTCGCTAAATATCACTCCACAGCAAGAATTTGAATTCTTACTTTTATATGTATAGTATTTAATTGAATTTATTGCGTTTTTGATTTAATATGTATGTAATATATGCTTATGTTAACCAAAGAAGTAAAAAAAATAAAATTTTTAATTTTATAAAATTAACCCATCTTTTTCATCCAATATCTTACCAGCGCAACTTACCATACTCTGTGATTGACGAATATACTCGTCATAGCTCAATTCTGGCGAAACTGTGCGCACTTTTAAATGGGAGCGCCACAGTTAACTGGTTAATTAAAAATATTTGCCTATTATGCCATGGCCGCCGTAGCCGAATCGGTTGGTGCGTAATTACTATTCGGAATTCACGTTGGTTCGAGTCTCGGTGAAAAACCAAAAATAAGGAAACTATTTTTCTAATAGCGGTCGCCCCTCGGCAGGCAATGGCAAGCCGCCGAGTGTATTTCTGCCATGAAAAAGCTCCTCATAAAAACCATTGAACCAGTTAGCGTTGGTAATTCTGACGTGCATATTGACACCAAAGCGAAATACCTGGGTATTACGATCGACTCGAAATTAAACTGGCAGGAGCATATAAAGAAAAAGCGAAATGAAGTTAAAAATCGTTTTAAGAAATTGTACTGGCTACTTGGACCTCAGTCCAATCTATCATTGCAAAATAAAGTACTTATTTATCGAACGATAATTGCTCCGATCTGGAAATATGGAATTGAGATTTGGGGCACTGCTGCAAAAAGTAATCTAAGTATACTTCAACGAGTCCAGTCTAAAATACTTAGGACCTTAACTAATGCACCTTGGTACATACCTAACGCAGATATTCATCGCGACCTTGACATCGATACTATTGATGAAACAATACAAAGCGCTAGCAGAAGACACATAAATAGATTATTAACGCACACAAATCCTATGATGAGAAGACTACCAAATAAAGAAAAATCTACCCAAAGTCGGCTTAACCGTCAAACACCAACAGATCTTGCAAAATCCATGTAATCAATTGTCAACTAATCGTATATATCATTGTTTGTTAACCACTTGTTTTTAAATAATATGTATATATTTCTTCTAAATGAGCTTGGGGGCATTGGCCTTTCAATATCACTCTCATTCCATCTTTTTGTAAATCAAATTACTTATTGTCTAACGACAGGTGTAATATTTTATGGAAGAAATAAAAAAATAATAATAATATTGTAATAAAAATATCTGCCGTTCGGCAACGGCTTGAAACTGTAGGTTCCTCCATTTGTGGAACAACATCAAGACACACACCACAAATAGGAGAAGGAGCTCGGCCAAAACACGCAAAAAGGGTATACGCGCCAATTATATATGTATGTATACTATAAAGGTGAATGTCTGTACGTTGTCCGCGCATCACTAAGAACGACAACACCAAATAACGTAAACATTTTTATACATTCATATTTTCACCCAATGAAGGTTATAGGCATGTTTTTATGATGAAACTCCCTTCCCACAGCCCCCAGTTTTTCCTATTTCCCACCATTTATAGCACACTCTAGACTTCATAATCCGCATAAGCTGTTCAACTATGACCCAAATGCAAAGTTCAAAAACGGTTTGAGATAGAAAATTTATAAAAATAATTTTGCTTGATATTTTTCTGATTGGTTGTTTTGATTTTATTCAACGAGGCATAGCAACGGATGTCGGGTATTGTAATATTGTGGTTATTAATAAAAAATTATTTTCTATGAAATTATTGTAATTTGTATTGTAATTCTTTTATATATACATATCCTAAATCCCTCAAAACTACTCCTACGCGAGCGGAGCCGCTGGTTAAAGCTAGTATACATATAAATTACGCCATGTGACAACCCAAACCACACATGAGTAAATCGTTATAGGCATCAAGCTGAAATGTAATAAATTTACGTTTTTAGTTTTTTTCACATAACATCTGAATTCTTTTTTAAATGACCTCAAAGTTTCCAAAAGGATAGTTATTTGAAAAAATTCCTTAAATCTAGAATTATGGAAAATGGGTATGAAATGCGAGAGTATACACTGCCCTACGAATTTGTTTTTTTAGTTATCCTGTGACAAAAAATAGGGTGGTCAGGAGCCGCAAGGGGTCACCGAAACGGCTTATTCGTTTGATACGAAAGAAATCTCGAGGCATCGCCATCTTGCTGAGACGATGTGTTTATAATGAAAGAAGGAGGTTCTCTCAATATTGGCAGAAAATAATCGTTCGGCAGTGGTAAGAGCCACTGTCCACAGAAATTGCTTTCCATCGACAATTTTCAAAAAAATGTGATCCAATCATTCCGCTGCTTGACAATGGACGCCAAACCCTCACTGCCGGACTGTGAGTTGCTGTTTCTATTTTAATAGTAGGTTTTGTCCTTTAAGGGGGTCAGCTCTTCCAGATAATGAGTTTTTCAATAATTTTTTGTGAAAAATTGAGAATGTTTATTTTTTTTTAAATAAATCATACTTAAAATATACAAAAATTTTGTTGAAATAAAGAAAAAAGAAAATTACGGCACTGCAGCTGCTCAAACGTGGCTTCTTTCCTTTGCGCCGTAGAATGTACAGCCCCTTATAATCAACTGACATTAACCAGACAAAAATGTTTCACTAAAATAAGTATTCTGCTTTGCACTTACCTACTTTTAACAAAAATAAATAAAATTTGAAGTGAAAAAGGAAAAAAATACACTTCTTCTGGATAATCAAATTGATCAAAACAATATTTTTAGTGATAATTAATATAAAATTTGGGGTACATGCAGAGGCCAATATGTTAAAGAATATCCCGGAAAAATGTTAGGTTGATATCTCGATTACTTTTTGAGTAATGTTCGATAGCGCGGAAAAAACGTATTTCAAGAAAAACGTGATTAAAATTTTTGTTCTTACTCATCTTTCGTTCGACGCTCATCCCTTCACTGACTTTATCGAGACTTTTTAGATTTACTATTAAGCTTGAAACATTGAAAATATATTCTTTAGATTTTAAATGAATTTTTAAAGCAAAAAATGGAAAATTTGAAAGTGCTGGAGGAGCCGCCCTCCTTAAGTCAACAAAAACGGCAATTTTCCATATTTACATTTTCATTTAAATAACTACAAGAAATGTTTACCGTACGAAATCGTTCCAACATTAAGCGCTTGCACGATTTGTATTTCAGCACTATAAGATCTTCCTTCAAAAACTTTGTTCTTTCGTCAAGTGAGCAGAGCCCGGAAATAGCGAGATGAACAGTGGTGAATCGAAGGGGCCTATTATTGCAGAGCTAACTTTTAAAGCCGAATCTGAGGTAAGCAACCCGTCAACAATAGAAGAACTCCATCTGATGCTTGTATATTTTCTATAAAATCTCTCAGAGTGCAAACAAGTGATTCGAGTTATTTGTGATGTGTCATTGTTCATTCATCGCGTATGATAATCTTGCATGGGTTCAATACTGTCGTGATTCCAGATTGTTTGCTTAAGTTGCAAGTAGCCCTTTCGGTACAATTTAAATTCAATGGCAGCTTAAAAACTGAATGTCCTCCATCGAGTGCCGTTTCTGCGACTCCCAGCGAGCGGAATTTCGCTTCGCTTTCGAATCTCTACTAATATCTGCCTCAAAATAAAGGATTTCCCAGTACCTCCGGGGTGCATCATGAAAAATAAATCCTTTTTTCCCCTTCGATACAAATTTTCCCCAACTGCTCCCCTTTGAACATCTGCTACGAGCATTTCTTTACTATTAACGACAATTCATAGACTTTCAAGATTGTATTCACGTTCTCATAATAGATCCGATGTGTCGACTCAATTCTTATGGATTGTGGTACGACGATTGGAGTTCCGAATACAGGGATTTGGTTGTCAGAGTAATAACCTCTGTTTTTGGTATCTAATGACAAACTGGCATCTGGAATCTATTTAGAAAGAAAGTATGTTGTTGGGTTTTCTATAAGGTAGCAGCGGAGAGGTACATATACTCTTTTGGTAAGTTCAGTAAAAACTTTCCACACCGACGGCTCTAAGGCTGAAAACGGCAGTGGAACTGGTTGGTATTTGGACAGTAACTTCAGATGGTTGACTAATTTATGTATGATGTCAACGGTCTGTCAAGGCCGAAGGCTTGTTTTTTTGCCGTGTTAACTCTTCTTTGGAGCATAGGGCCTCGACAAGACTCTTCCATCGTACACGGTTCTGTGCTGTTGTTTTTGCACCGTCCCATGAGATGTCGGCATCTGCTCGTTTGCGCAGCATCGACCTTCTCCAAGTGTGTTTTGGTCGACCGCGACCTCTGCTCCCTTACGGGTTCCAGTCCAGAGCCATTCTCGTCATGCTATCTGGTGGTTTTCTCAATGTGTGACCTTTTCATCGTCACTTTCTGCGTTTGATTTGTCTAAGTATGGATTCCTCGTTCGTTTATCTCCACAGTGCGTCGTTACTGATGGTGTTTGGCCAGAATATTATCCAGATGATGCGGAGGCATTTGTTAATGAAGGATTGTAGCCTCTGTGCGATGGTGTTAGAGACCAATCATGTTTCACTTCCGTACAACAAAACTGACTTTACGCATGAGCCGAATATTCGTAGTTTAGTGTGCCTGGAGATTTGTGAACTCTCCCATACTGTATGCACTCGCCCGAATGCCGCCCTTGCTTTGTTTAGCCTGCAGTTGACATCTTCATCTGCTTCACCATCTGCCGTGATGATGCAGTCGAGGTAGCAGAATCTTTCGAGGAATTCCACCGGGCATGCATCAACCAATATCTGCCATGCGTTATTGTGGTTAACTCTCATGGCTTTAGTCTTGGCGATGTTGACCTCCAGTCGGACATTGCGTGCCAGTTTGTCCGCCTTCCCTTACAATTCAGAGAGTTTGTGAGAGAGGAAGCAGATGTCATCGACAAAGTCCAGGTCCTCAAGATGTCTAGTGAAACTCCATACGATGCCTTTTTTTGCAGAGTTAGCAGGCTCATAACGTTATCAAAGACGATGGCAAAGAGAAGAGGCGACAGGGAACAACCTTGCCTTACACCTGCGTTGGTAGTGAATGGATCGCTGATATCGCCTTTGTGAAGCATTGCCAGTTCGGAGCCGAAGATTTAGCAGTACTTAAAGTAGCAGACTGAATAATTAGCAAAGGGTGGTGAGCATTTAAAATCACGGTCCAAGCTGCTTTAAAGGCCCTAGAAGCGAGCGTTCTGAAATTTATATTAAGACGAAACTCCATTACAAGATGGAATGCACTTGAACTTATGTGCAACAAGACGCCCTATAAATAGAGGGTCCTACAATTACGACGCCGAACGGCAAATGTTTTTTATGAGACGTTATTTCATGGCGGAAATACTTGTACACATAGCGGTTGGTGAATGTCTCCCGAGGGTGGATCGCTAGTAGAAAACTTATTCCATCATTTGATGTTTCATGCTTACTGTCGATTTTGAACCTGGAAAACCGAATAGTAATCACACATATGCAGATCCAATCGCCTACTCTAACTGCCGGCAATATAAAGTAAAAATTATTACAATAGAAAAAAATGTCCCTATAATTTTCTATATTGTAACTAACCAGGCATAAGCAAACTAAACTTGCACTATTATTAAGTTTTAGTGAAAAGAAAATTAAATTCCTAATAAATGGGATAATGGAAGCTGCATTATTTATGGCGACAACTGGATCACCTTAATGTTCCATCGTACCTACTCACGTCGTAAGACCTTTAACGATATACAATGGCCCGACTACAGAAATTCGTGAATTTGCATGATTTGGCAGGCATTTATTTCCAATGCAGATGTTGTGCAAGTATTAAAAACGAAAAATGGAAAATGAAAATGAAAATGAGAGTGTGTGAAGTGAATGGCACTTTGAAGTTTTAATTGTTCATATTCAATATGTGAGAGTGTGTGTGAGATTGGATGTTCAATAACATTTCGCAGTCCTTTATGACAACCCAAATTACTAACATAAAAATCTCGCTACCAAACATAGCAATGAAATGTGAAATTGCATCCATTGTCTTCGTAATTAAGTAATTCATTCACAAACAAATATATATTGTATATTTTTTTTTAATTTTTAATACGTGGCATTTTAATTATTGGCATTCAAAAAATACCATCTCATACTCTTTGCACTTTCCATTCAGATAATATGAAAAGTAATGAACTTTACGTCAGTTGCACATACAAATACAGGTATCCCTTGTATAACGCGGTCTTATACAACGCGGTTTCGATATAACGCGATTTGGAAAAATTAGGTTTCAGTACAACGCGAAATTTAGGCTTATATAACGCGAAGGGGAAAATACATAATTATAAAATCTGGTAACACTAATTTTCGTACCACATGTTTATAATATGTAACGTATTTTTAATGTAAGCCGGGAATTACCCTTTTTTGCCTTAGATAGATAGAATAGATATTAATCTAGCACCTTATTACGAAATTGAAAAGGAGCTTAAAAAAACCACCCACCAAAAACTGATAACAGATTTTGCAATTATAAAACCAGTAGAAGAACCACAAGGTCCCACAACTAGTTTCTTATCCAATAGCGAAGACTATGTTGAAGAAATATCTTCTGATGAAGCTATTGCTCCCCCAAAACGCCCACGTGCAAAGATCTTTGAAGACAGTGAAACAGATTAATTACCATATGAAGTTTGAAGAATAACAATAAAGTTTTTAATAAACCTTTAATTTGTTTTAGTTTGTTTTTAAATTTTTTAATGTGCACATAATTATTTAAATTTTGTTTTTTGAATTTTGAAATATGTATGTACATATGTATTATTATTCATATCTTGTGTTTTTAATTGTATAAGAAAGTCTGAACTTTAGTATTGAGTTGAAATATATGTGCATCTGTTATTTTGTATGTATTTTATTTAAAAAAAAACCTATTGGAACATAACCCCCAAATTTATATGAAAACTATGGTTTAGATAACGCGGAATTACATAACGCGCAATTCTTCTGGAACGTAACTATCGCGTTATACGAGGGATACCTGTAAATACAAATGAAATAAAAATTTTATAATATATGTATTTCAAATATCATAAAATATTACAAATGCATATAATATTCCAAAAATCGGGTTTGTATTCTGCGTGTGGCTAATGTAATAAATCTTGCAGCAAAATATATTATCTTCACCAATGTTGTTGTACGACTGTGAACTCTATGCTAATAGTCTGATAGTCAATGCAATAAAAAATTTCAATATGATTTATAATATTGTAAGATCGCCAGGTATGCGTAGCAGAAAACAATATGATTCCATTTTTCTATGGGCTCAGCAGATGACTTCGCTTTCACTCGACGATAGGTTGAAGCTCAAGTATCCTATAATGCTTCACAAAATCATAGTATCTGACGAGCAACCACATTTCAAAAATCGTCTTCAAATTACTCAATCGTCACCATTACAACATTGCATTGCGCTTTAAAATAGCATTACTTAAATACTATACACAGTAAAGGATACTTTTTACTATTTAATCCGCGTCAGTTGCCCCTACTCTACCTCTCTAAACTCTCGTATAAGTATTATTCTTTCTTTTCCTTCAAATCTTACCCTTCACGAATGGGTTTGGGAATAAGTTCAGAGTGTTTTTGTATTTTCCTTTATTTTACAACGATTTGCCAAACAGCAAAAGCAAAGGGTAAGTATTCATACGATAGAACTCTTGCTGATCTACAAACTATGTTAATTGTATTTTTGAGTTATTTAATTTTTTATTAGGTTTGAGGCTTGGAAATGGAATACCCAGGAGGTAAAAATCAACATTTTCGACACCTGCTCTTCTTTGCTTTTCATCGAGGTTAAAAAGCTGCTGAAGCAGCCCAGTACATTTACGACGTGTATGGAGAAGATGTCATAGGTGAGTGCGAGTCTACAGCACGGAAATGGTTTCTAAAGTTCAAAAACGCTGACTTTGACGTCGATGACACGTCCCACAACGGAAGGCCTTCTGAATTCGATGAAGAATGTCTCAAATTACTTTTGATGGAGAACGGTCGCCAAACCAGTCGTGAATTGGCGAAAAAAATGGAGTGCGATCATAAAACGATTCTCAATCACCTTCATTCAATGGGATTTACCAAAAAATTGGGAGTCTGGGTGCCTCACGAACTCAACGAAAACAACAAAGAAAGTCGCCTTCAAATTGCTTCTCAGCATCTCGCCCGCCAACGAGCAACACGCGGTCATAAACAGCGCTTTTTGTACCGAATCGTCACGAGAGATGAGAAATGGTGCCTGTACATTAGGCCGGGTCGATTTGTGGCGAGGCAAAAAAATCGCTCATTGCTCTGTGAAAATCATATTCTAGGGATCAAAATAAGAAACTTTGCCGAAGGAAGCATACCTCTAAAACGAATTCTGATGTCCCCCAATTTGGGTCGAACTTTTTAGTTTCTTTTCTATAACTCACTTAAATTAATTTTTTCATTTACAATACATATGTTCTGACTAAATAAATTTCTTAAGAGAAAAAATAGATATTATTATAAATAAATAAATACAAATAAAGAAAAAACATAGCCATTTAGCTGATTTTTTTATGTAAAGGCCAAAAATGGTCATATTTTGAAATTGGGGGACATCAGAATTCGTTTTAGAGGTATGCTTCCTTCGGCAAAGTTTCTTATTTTGATCCCTAGAATACGATTTTCACAGAGCAATGAGCGATTTTTAAATCGACCCGCCCTACTGTACATCAATATGAAGCAAAGAAAAGAGTAGTGGCTCAGGGAGATACGCGAAAGCCAAGAGTCAAGGCGGATCTTCATCCAAAGAAGATCATGATCTGTTTTTGGTGAGACTGGGAGGGCATGATGCACTGGGAAATGCTGGAAAAGAAAGCCACGGCTAACAAGGAGCTCGGCATTACCCAGCTACATCGCGTGAATGAGGCTATTCGACTGAAAAGACCTGGTCGACATGGTCAAATCATACTCCTTCACGACATCGCCAGGCCCTATGTTGCAAGAGTCAACAAAGCCCCAATCCAAGAGCACGAATGAGTGGTTCTTCAGTCGGACCTTGCACCGACCGATTATCATCTTTTCCGCTCCCTATCAAACCATAGAAAGGGCGTTACCTTCGATAACAAAGATGTCCTTAGTAATCGGCTCAACAACCTCTTTGACACCAGACCAGGCGGTTTTTGGCGGAATGGCATCAACAAATTGGTTGAGAGGTGGGAAGAGGTTGTGAACAGCAACGGCGAATATATAATTGATTAACATAAAAGTCTTTAGTAAAAAAACTACGAACTTATTCCCCAACCTAATAATTTAACTTTAATTTAAGAAATTTTCTTTTTCAATAATACTTCCTCCAAAGTAGCAATGAATGTTAAGCTATACTCGTACTAAATGAGTTGACGAAGCGGACACAGATATAAATTATAAAAACAAAATCGAGTATATACTTTGTACGAAAGAAAAGTTGCGGCCCTTCAGCGAAAAAATTGTCAAAAACCAACGATATTTTGTGGTCACTTCAAACTCACACTTTATTGTACTAAAATTCAAAGGGCTATACAACTGCAGAACCGGAAAAAATTCTAAAAGTCTGGTTAAAAAGTTGAAAGTCTTAATCAAAATGCGAAAAAAGTTTTATAGTTTAAGGGGGAGGTAGGGTTTAGCGCTAAAAAAAACACTTTTTTTGTGAATTTTTTACAGAAATATGGCTTAAGATACTTTAATAAAATCAGTTACATGTTATTGTACATCTTTTCAATAAGTTTTTAAAAAATATTAATAATAAAATATTGACAAATAAGCCCATGACAGAGTTTTTTTGGAGATATATTTTTCGAGAGGTGCTCTGCGGTGCCAATCGGCATTCGTCGTAGAATCATCTGAAACTAAAAAAGTCGAATTTTTCAGTTAAAGTATGCTCCCCCCTACATTAATAAATTTTTTTTTTTTTCATTTTTGTAGTTTTGGTGGCAAAAAAACGTAAAACGAGCATTTTTGGCGAAAAATTTCGCCATATTTGTAAGTGAAAAACAACCTTAAAAAACAAAAAATAAAAAAAAAACAGTGTAGGGGGGAGGTATTTTTGATTTAGAAAACGTGTGCCAAATTTGAAAAGAATCGGTTGAATAGTTTCGGAGTTGTGATTGGCACCGACTTTTAAGAAGTCGTTTCGGGAAAAACGCGTTTGAAAAAATGACTCTGAAAAATTATCTATGCTCCGCATTCGAGGTAGAGTGCCTACAAAGGCTATAACTTTGAGAGTTCTGCTCCGATCCACTTAAAATTTTGACACAACATTCTTGAAATGATTTACTATAAGATGAGTGAAGAAAAAAAATTTCGATTTTGTGACCCTACCCTTAAAATTTTGTGTTACATGGTTTTTGTTGTAGTATCAGATATATTTTTAATATTATAAAAAAATAAGAGTGTGTTTATAATTTTCCAACGGAGTACACCAGATATAAGAAGAACTCGTAAGCGTACGCTTTAATAGTGGTTATGGCAAGTATACGAGTATTTGTCCATAACTACCTCGATTGCTTTAAGCTGTTACATGCAAGCGTTACATGAACAAATTTATAATACCCTTGGCACATAAGCACGAAATAATCAACCGAACAACGAATATATTAAAATATACGTTCATATGTACATATGTATAAAAAAAATTAATGGCGATGCTCTCAAAATTAACAGCCTAGACTACGAAGGACATGGCATGCTATGTGATCAGTAGCAGAATTTGGCTTTCTGAACAGTTCAGGCAAATTTTTGTCATTTGTCAACTCCACGCATAACAGAATATTGCGTTGTCTTGCATGCATTTGCGTGCATTTGAAGTTTTTCAAAAAGAAGCGGTGCCCTTTGTTAAGACTATGTTAAGTAGGCATTAATTAGGTGGTGATCTCGAATAACCCTATTTGCTTATACATAGTTAATCAATCATCTATTACAGACAGCAAACTCTAACGATTTTTCTTGCTTCACAACAAATTAATTTGAATGGCAAAACAACACAGATTTATTTTTTTTTTTGTAATATACGTGTGCATACATGCATATGTGTAGTATGTATGTATATTAGGGTGTCCCTTAAATTTCAAGTTCAGTGTTTTTCTACGCATACCTCCTTAAAAGTTTCGTAATAACCCTAGCTTGTCCAGAAAAAAATATTAGCTCGATTTATAAACGACTAGCAAACCCGGCCCCCTTCGCTGGGCACACTAAAATAGAATAGATATGGTTTAGAACAGAAAATATATGATTTTCATATTATTTATTTCTTTATTCTTTATTCAAGCGCTTTGGCATAAACAATATTTTTTGTTTTTCTTTTTGTTTTTGAGTAAATATAAAATATAAATTGAAAATCAGGAAAAAAGAAGATTGTTTTTAAATTTCAAATCAACGCATATGAATAAACAATCGTCTTTTTTCCTGATCATCCATGAATTTTTCGTTTCAATTTATATGTTTTATTAAGCATTGGAGCTTTTTTAACCATTATCCATTAAACGAAAAAAAAATTTTTTTCCACGAACACATAATTTCATTCGGATTTCACATTAAATTCTCAAATTTCGTAAGAAATTATTCACTGTTCCAAAATCCACTCCAAAAAAATTCACAAACATTTTTTACATGTTGCACTTACGTTTTTTTCCTTATGGCATCCAAATCAGAAAGAAATATTGACACATTGTAACTCACACTGTCAATTTGACAGTTGAGTTCCGCCCCAAGCGTTAAAAAAGTAAGCGACATTATGGCTGGTTCAAAAGAACGCTGTACCCGTTGCCAGTGCTTCGAATTACAACCAAACTTTACGAAACCCATTTTCAATACTTACTTAACAATGTGCGTAAGTTTGGTTTAACCCTATACGCATAACCTTCGTCGAATCGTCGAACAGAAGATAGAAATATCGTTGTGATCTCAAAAGAGAGCGTTTTATAAAAACACAGATTATAAAAAAATATACTAACAAAAAATTAAATTTATTGTGTGTTTTACTTAAGATATACTTGGTTAATAAAACTGTGTGTTAAAACTTTCAGAAATATATATTTTCTACCGATTTTATATATCGCGAATAATAGCTCGTCGAAATGACGAATGGTTATGTTTAAAAGAGCAGCTTAGAAGGTTATGTGTATAGGGTTAATTCGGTGCAAAGACTCGGCGGGTCCACGTTTTGGCATATATTTCGAGACCCTAGTCATCAATAGGTATGAAAATTACCCCGTATTAAAGCACTTATCAACAGCTTTCATTTGATACCCATATTGTACATACACAACCAAAGGTTACCCGGGTCCACGTTTTGACCTATATCTCGAGACCCCAGTCACGGAGCGGCATGAAAAATACTCTGTACTAAAGCATTCACCAACAGCTTCAATTTGATATCCATATTGTACAAACACATTCTAGGGTCCACGTTTTGGTCTCTATCTCGAGACCCTAGTCACGAAGCGGCATGAAAAATACTCTGGACTAAAGCATTCACCAACAGCTTTCATTTGATACCCATATTGTACATACACATCCGAAGGTTACCCGGGTCCACTTTTTGACCTATATCTCGAGCCTATTTCCAAAATAAAAAAAAATCCATGTTACTCGTGGATGATGTAGCTTTCGAATGGTGAAAGAATTTTTAAAATCGGTCCAGTAGTTTTTGAGCCTATTCATTACAAACAAACAAAGTTTTCCTCTTTATAATATTAGTATAGATTAGTATAGATAACTCGCGCCGACTTGCGATTCAAACTTCTCCATACAAGTTGCATGAGTACTGCGCTGTGGCTTGTAACTACATATTTTATTTGTTGTTTTTAATTTAAAAAGAAGAACGCAGGGTCACAAAATCGAAATTTTTTTATATATATGTATATATATGTATATATACTTTAACTGAAAAATTCGACTTTTTTAGTTTCAGATGATTCTACGACGAATGCCGATTGGCACCGCAGAGCACCTCTCGAAAAACATATCTCCAAAAAAACTCTGTCATGGGCTTATTTGTCAATATTTTATTATTAATATTTTTTAAAAACTTATTGAAAAGATGTACAATAACATGCAACTGATTTTATTAAAGTATCTTAAGCCATATTTCTGTAAAAAATTAAAAAAAAAAGTGTTTTTTTTTGTAGCGCTAAACACTACCACCCCCTTAAGGGTCACTCTAATGTGTATAGTATGTAAACTTACAACACATCTAAAAGTAATAATCATACAGAGTATGTAAACACACATATATATATATTTATATATATGTATGTGCATATGAATAAGTCTGGATAACGTGATGACTTGAGCCATTTTTCTTTTGTTTACGTCATCGAAGAAAGCGAAAGTTGTGTACGAGTATTTGCTTTGGCACGCCTGCCAGGCTTATATTTTCATACATACGAGTATGTATGTAGCTGATGGAGCCTAGTCAACAGATTGGTATCTCCATTTCAATTGCTCTCCGCTCGACGTTAACCTCAATGGCATTTATTGCACACTTGCTTAAATACAAACTAATGACGCTTGTTTGTTTGTGAGCTTTTTTTTTTTGTCGCTGCTTTTTTATTATTATTTTATAGTCGAAGTGCACCTTCACTGTCATAAGGCCTCTTAAGATTTACATTTTTGAGATTTTGTTGCAGCAGTCGTGTTTGCGTCAGCTTTGCACCTCAAACGGTATTACGGGTATTGTGACAGACGCATATCTCATTTTTATACCCGTGCATACATGTACATAGGGGTAATATAATTTCCTTCACTTAACGGTTGTATGCGATATTAGGTTGGGGAGAAGGAAACCCATTACTTTTGTGTAAAATTTTTGCGCAAATGTTTTAAAACTGTGTTATAGTCGTTCTATAGTTCCTGGGTGGTGCTACGTCTACTAACATGCCGGTAAATTCCATTATTTCTGTGATTTCATCGACGTTTTCGAGATTATAGACATTTTCTTTGACATCAAAAGATCTTCAATGCCTGAACGGAATCGGCGAAACGAAAATTGCACGAAATTAGCTGTTACTGTATCGGCACCATAAATACCATTCACAATTTCAGCGACCTGGCTTGCATTGTCGTTTTTATTAAAGAAAAACTGTAACATGTAGCGAATTTTCTCTTTGTTGGCTTCCATTGTTAACACCCTGTAACTTACTACTGAATGGAACAAAAAAAAACAGCAAAAACATTTTTTTAGTGTGAATGTCACCTTGACAACAAACATAAATGAAAATGGGCGGAATAACCACGCCTCACCCCTTATAATGATAATTTTCATAAAAAAAAGAGGTTGTCTGTAAAGTCGGTTTACTGACGATAGTTTAACGTGATAACGTCATAAGAAAATACTGATTAAATGGTTGCATTTTTCAAAAGAAAATTTTAATTTTATTTGTTTGATAGATATTTTGTATGGATATAGAGAATGAGGTAACATTAACATAGCATAATATACTTTAACATAACATAACATAACATAACATAACATAACATAACATAACATAACATAACATAACATAACATAACATAACATAACATAACATAACATAACATAACATAACATAACATAACATAACATAACATAACATAACATAACATAACATAACATAACATAACATAACATAACATAACATAACATAACATAACATAACATAACATAACATAACATAACATAACATAACATAACATAACATAACATAACATGCTGTTCAAGCAGGGTAACGATGCATGAGTAAGATAACGACGCATTTTTTGGTGCGTGCAGCCGGCTACATAGAATTATAAGACGTTATCACGTCAAAAAATAATAATAACATTAAAACAACAGGTATTATTAACAAACTCGGTTTTATTTTAAATTCTTCAAGTAAATCAAATTAATAATAATCAATAAGAAGGCATATGCAAATACAAATACGTGAATTTATATATGTACATATGCGCATATACATACACATATACGCTCAATTAAGTAGGAGAGAGCAAGATGTCGAACGTTGCCGTTCGTTTGCTTTGTTTGCTTTGTCGTTCCTTCCGCGCTTTCGCTTGCAGTTCATTCAATGCAATGAGCAAGGTAACGACATATGAGCAAGGTAACACTAATATGAGCAAGGTAACACTAATGAGCAAGGTAACACTAAAGAGCAAGGTAACACTAATGAGCAAGGTAACTACATATGAGCAAGGTAACACTAATGAGCAAGGTAACGACATATGAGCAAGGTAACGGCAATGAGCAAGGTACCACTAATGAGCAAGGTAACGACACATTTTTTCGTGCGTGCAGCCTGTTAAATCGAATTATAAGACGTTATCACGTCAAAAAACTTGATATTTAGTAAAATTGATAAAGAAATACGCTTAAAGAAAAACAAAATATTTGGGTAAATACGTCTACCTCAATAACACCCACACTGAAAGCTGATGAACTGTGGAACTTGTCCGAAGCTGTCCCAAGGCGTGCGCAATTTCGCTATTTCAGATGCACGCCTTTGACAGATGGACTAACACGGATATCTGCAAAATAACTAAACAAACGTGGCCCAATTTCAACAAATCCAGAACTAACGAGTTGTTAAGAAAGCCACGAGCAGACATTTTCAGAATTACGTCAACAATAACCGGCCACTGGCCTTTTAGAGACCATGCCAGGAAGCTAGTGTAGCCGTGCAACAATAAATGTAGAAGCCGCAGTCAAGAAGAATCTAGAGAAACAGTTTTTCACTATCTATATGAGTGCCCAAGGCTGGGTGCTCTACGACATAGAACGCTGGGAAAATTCTCGATGGTTAACATGAAAGAAATTCTTCTTCTTCTTAATTGGCGCGATAACCGCTTACGCGATTTTGGCCGAGATTAACAAAGCGCGCCAGTCGTTTCTTTCTCGTGCTAACCGGCGCCAATTGGACACACCAAGTGAAGCCAAGTCCTTCTCCACCTGATCTTTCCAACGCAGAGGAGGCCTTCCTCTTCCTCTGCTACCACCAGCTGGTACCGCATCGAAGTATTCGGAGCGTTTGTATCCATTCGGACGACATGACCCAGCCAACGAAGCTGCTGGATCTTTATTCGCTGCGCTATGTCTATGTCGTCGTAAAGCTCATACAGCTCATCGTTCCATCGTCTACGATATTCGCCGTTGCCAACGTGCAAAGGTCGAAAAATCTTACGCAGAATCTTTCTCTCGAACACTCCAAGCGTCGCTTCATCGGATGTTGTCATCGTCCAAGCTTCTGCGCCATACGTTAGGACGGGCATGATGAGAGTCTTGTAGAGTGTTAGTTTTGTTCGACGAGAAAGGACTTTACTGCTCAATTGCCTACTTAGTCCAAAGTAGCACTTGTTGGCAAGAGAGATTCTACGTTGGATTTCAAGGCTGACATTGTTATCGGTGTTAATGCTGGTTCCTAAATACACGAAGTCTTTTACAACCTCAAAATTATAACTGCCAACAGTGACGTGGGTGCCGATACGCGAGTGCGCCGACTGTTTGTTTGAAGACAGGAGGTACTTCGTTTTGTCCTCGTTCACCACCAAACCCATTCGCTTTGCCTCTTTATCCAGTTTGGAGAAGGCAGAACTAACAGCGGGATTGTTAAGGCCGGTGATGTCAATATCATCGGCATACGCCAGCAATTGTACGCTCTTATAAAAAATTGTGCCTGAGCGATTAAGTTCTGCGGGTCGTACGATGCTCTCCAACATCAGGTTAAAGAAGGCACACGACAGCGAGTCACCCTGTCTGGAACCTCGTTTGGTATCAAACGGCTCGGAGAGGTCCTTTCCAATTCTGACGACGCTGCTGGTGTTGAGCTACGTCATCTTTGCGGGGATACCAAATTCAGAAAGAAATTGCAGAAAAGAAAATTGACGACATAGGCAGATTTATAGTCAAATCAAGATGGTTCGACTAATAAAAAGCAGTGGTATATCAAAGTGGCATCTTTTGCACTCATTAGGTCTGCGCTGTGTCGCTCAGACAACACCTACACCAACCAACCAAACCCCCAAACTTGGCGTACCTCATTTAGATTCGACATAAATATTATTGCGATCAGATCAAAATCACGCCAAATTGTTTATATCTTAAGACTAAACTTTCGTCCATCTACCTGATTTTACAAACTATAACTGTCATGAATACGGGTGGGTTTGTTTGATTCCAAAAATGAGCAGTCTACCCAAATTAAATTGTATTTAAATGTGCGCGGGTATGTAATATTCGGTTCGGGCCGAATTTAGCACTATCTTACTTGTTATTTTATGCATTTGAGCTTTATATGATGCTCAGCATATATGTATGTATGTATGTACTTATAAGTAAAGATATATGTATGTATGTGCAATTCATGTCGTAAGTGCTAACAAAGGCAGACAAGACATTGGGACGCATTAGCTGCAAATGTAACTAAAATGAAAAGTAATTAACGTTAGCCAGTTCATTGCCCTCGGCTGATTTTTTACAATTAGGCACGCGTTCATGCCCTACACTCTGTACCCAATGCGTGCTTAAATATATAATGTACTTATATATATATACATATATACATACTTATATACTGTACAGGGTCCGGCACTTGAAGTGTAACCAATTAAAAAGGCCATCAATTTAGTTTGGAAATTTACTTCTATTCAAGTCCAAGTAAAAATGTGTAAAAATAATACAAAATTAAGAATCAATTTACTTTTGCTCGATATGACCACCTTTTGCCTTGAATATGCACTTGAGACGGAACAGCAACGAATCGCAAGCTGCCCGAATGTGATTTGCAGGTATTTTGGCCCACTAGCGGACAATGGCTTTTTTTCAGCGCCTCGAGACTGGTGAATCTTTTAGTTCAGACCTTGCTCTCTAAAATGGCCCAAAAAGATTAACCCATCGGATTCGCGTCTGGTGAATTTGAGAGCCATTGTGTGGACCTTATGAAGTTCGGAAGGTTGTGTTTTAGCCATTCTTGGTTCGCTCGAGCTTTGTGAGACTGCGCCGAATCCTGTTGAAACGTCCATGGTCTGCCACCGAAATGTTTGCCTGCCCACGGCTTCAAAACAACCTTCAGAATACTTTCCCGACAATATTTCGCATTTACCTTAACGACAGGCTCGATGAAAACGATTGGAGAGCGCCCATCTGCGGTTACAGCGGCTCAAACCATTACCTGTGGCGGGTGCTGCCTCCCGGAGGCCAATCGATGACTCAAATTCTCGAATGTGAAAGTGAATAAAACTTTTAATGTTTTCTGCGTTTACTTCGGATAGATAGAAGATAGTGATAATTATTTGTAGCTCTATCCCACGTAACAAATAAAGAAATTTTATATGCAGTGAATATTTTACACACTGAAATTTTATAAAAAAAAATTATAAAAAGAGACTTCAATATACAATACATATTTAAAAGGTATTTTAAAAGACACGTCTATATATTGATTTAAAATAAAACATTAACAAATTTATATTCTTTCAGGTCTCACTATTTTTATTCAAAATGAGCACTGAACCCAAACATTTCAAAATACTTTTTTTTATATAATTCTCTAATTATTATTATTTTTTTTTTTTTGCTTATAGCGCTTATTTTGTGATAAACTTGCACAAATTTTTCTTCTTTTTTTTTTGCTTCAAAAACTCATTTGTTATCTTAAGAATATCTTTTCAATATTTTCAGGTTAACAGCAAGTCCATATGAAATCAGTGAAGTGATGACCGTCGAACGAAAGATGAATAAGAACGAAAATTTTAATCGCGTTTTTCTCGAAATACGTTTTTTCCGCGCTGTCGAATATAACTTAAAATTTAATTTTAGTAGTTTTTGTATGAAAATATATTTAGTTCTCCTATAAAAACAATATGAATACAAGTTTCGAACCTTAGGCAAATCGCGTTCATTTTTGACAATTCTTTTGCTGATGATGTTGGCTGTTTCCCAACAAAATATGGATACATTGAGAAAATGTTGTTTAGTTAGATAACGATGAAAGGTATATGGAATATTCAGAACCGTAGAGAGCATATCCGGGCCCCGGGGGAAAATTGCAAATGCGGGCCCTATGTCTAATTCATATAAATACGTAGTCCGGGCCCCTCTGAGAACTCCGGGCCCGGGGTAAAAAGTCCCCGATATACCCCGGGGATAAGTCCCATGTGTCCTGGAATCCACATAATTTCGGTCTATTTAGAGAGGTTTGGTATAATATTTTCAGAGTCCCAATTAATCTTATGGGAAACAATGCTCTGTCAACTCTGCTAACCCTTTGCACTTCAAAATTGCTTAAGTCAAATGACTTTGCTTTCAAAACAAACTAAGTCCAAAGGCTTGTTTCAAATGTGCTTAAATTCAATAAAATAAATAAAAACTGTCTTATTTTAAATATGGCTAATGTTTCGATTGCTTTTTCTTGCCCAAATGCTTCCAAGATCTATTTTGTAAAAATGTCTACGGTTTCTCAACAGCTTCTTCAAATAGGTAGCAAAAAATCGCGAATTAAGTAATGTTTTGAGAAGGCGCCATCTATGGTGAACAATTCGCCTTGTAAAAATGATAGCAAAGTGTATTGAGTATTTAAGGTGGCGCCATTAAAAAACAGTTAATTTATTTTTCGCGATTTTGACAAGTCTGAGGTCATCTCCTTCGCAATACAAAACAAACAAAATAAGGAGAAATTACATTGTGTGAATTTGTAAAAATTCAGTAAATGGCCTGGTAGTATTGTGTTTTAGCAACCCTTTTATTTAGTTTTTATTTGGATGTTTCTCTTTACGATCGTAAAAACAATTATTTATTATCACAGAAAATACAGGATTATTTTATAATCTCAGATTTCGGGAGAGAAATTTTGTATGGGTAATCTCTCTTTTTAATTACGAATTGGGAATTAAGCACGAAAAGTAGATAATCTACTCACATGTGAACGTATTAATAGAGACTCAAATCGCCTTGGGTTAAATGAGAATAATTTTGCTGTCATGTCCAATGAGACCACGGCGAATTTAACAGATTCGCCTTGAGTGAGACGCTAAATGCATAGAAATTTGTTCTTGCGTTAATGTAAATTTTAGTATTACCTCTCTGCCTCTTTCGAATAAATAAAATGAGCTATTCATTCATCAAATATTGCCGCTGTGATTTTCAGTATTAATTGCCCAGAACGAAAAGAGAGATTTCTCCAGACGCAATAGAAGTTTTATATCGCAATGCAAATCTAATCAAAGTCGGTATAATACGATTAAGTGTCAACTTTGTTTGCAGATAGCGAAATGGTTTAACCGGACTAAGTGTCGAGTCGAGCACCTGGACGTGTATGTAAACGTACAATTTCAAATTGCTCTACATAATCAACATATTATAGTGTAAAAACGAACTTTAACATAGCCTAAAGTCCAATCGAGGAAAATATAGCATTTTTGGAACAAAATGGTTGTACAATCTAAACTAAGCCAAGTCTTTAGTTATCAATCTTGGGTGCATGCCGTGTCAGGTGCAGCGGTAGGTGTGTTAGTGTTTTCATTTTCTTAATTTTTTGTTGTCTCGAAATACAATAAATATGGTTCTTTATATATACATACATATATCTCTTCTTAGGGCGGATGCATTGCGATGAGCGCATTCTATCCACTTGACACAGTGCGTTCAAGATTACAACGTAAGTTAAAATGTTCCAGATTTACTGCAAAAATTTTAATTTTTTATTTATAGTCATTGCATATATTTTAAAATATATTAAATCTCTCTTTTAAAATACTGCAGTTGAAGATCCGGATAAAATTGGCGAAGCCCGAAGCACCACAAAAGTTATCAAAGATATAATATTTGGTGAAGGCTTTCAGGCTTTGTATCGCGGCTTAGGACCAGTACTGCAAAGCCTGTGCATTTCTAATTTTGTATATTTCTACACATTTCACAGGTTGGTTTGCTATCATTTTTTATTATTATTATTCCACCTACTTTCTACATACTTACAGTTTAAAAGCTATAGTTTCTGATGATAAACAGCAGTCTGCTTTAAAAGATCTTTTCTTGGGCTCAGTTGCCGGCATTATAAATGTTCTATGCACCACTCCTTTTTGGGTTGTTAATACGCGTGTGCGGATGCGTAATGTAGCTGGTACATCAGACGATGTTAATAAATACTATAAAAACTTGGTCAGTGGACTTTTGTATGTCGCCAAAACTGAAGGAATTCGTGGTTTGTGGTCTGGCACAGTAGCATCGCTAATTCTTGTCACTAATCCGGCTTTGCAATTTATGATGTACGAACTACTGAAACGCAATATCTCGAAATTCAGAGGAAAAGAGCTATCGAGTTTAGGTTTCTTTGTCATAGGTGCCCTTGCTAAAGCATTTGCTACTTTACTGACGTATCCACTGCAATTGATTCAAACAAAACAACGCCATCACACAAGGAAGTCATCCGCCGCGGAACAATATTCAAACGACGGTGCTAGTATGATTGAAATAATGCTGAGCATACTACAGCATAATGGTTTTAAGGGGCTTTTCCGCGGCTTGGAAGCGAAAATACTGCAAACAGTGCTAACTGCTGCCCTCATGTTTATGGTATATGAGAAGGTTGCAGCTACTGTTGGTGTTTTGTTAAAAACATCGTCGGCTGCTGCGCACAAATAGATTGTACACTTGCCTAATTTATAAATTTTCTATGGGGTAGGATTGATATACATATATATGTATATTTAAATTAAACTGGTTTTAAGTGTTAAATAATATAATTTCTTGGATTTAAAAACGAATGTAAATACTCTGTTGGAAATAATTGCAGTGGTATATAGTCAAAATTACTACCAAAGAAAAAACGAGATTTCATTTTTTTGTTTATTTTATTTTCTGATGTTAAAGCTTATAAGAAATAGTGTTATGAACGAAAAATACAGAACTCAATTTTTATAAAAATATAAATGTATAAAAAGAAACATTTTGATTTTGATTGAAAATGGCACTAGTCAGCGTATGATAGAAAAACAAAACTTGATAGAATTAATTCATTATAAAATACAAACACTTCAATATTAGCCGGCTAGCCCATGACCTCATTACCTTACATATACGAGTACACTAATTTTAGAGGCATTTTCCACTCCGCATGTGATAGCATAGTTGACTTTATTATTTCCAGGTACAACTTGCCATCCATGGTTTCTTGTATCCAATATACTGGACCAGTATCGTAGTAGAAGCAGAACTACATATATGTTGATTTTGGAACATCCGCACTGTATTGTCCTGACATAGTTAGCCTTTGTACAAATTGTCGTGTGAGTTTTGGAATCAAATAAAACCATTTTAGTTTGATCGGACCAAAAAAGGTTCCGCCATGTTTGAACTGCCAATGTAGGTCCTTCTCGAGGGTGTCATTTTTTTGTGATGAGGAGATTCAGTAAGTGCAATGATCCCGAGAGCTATGCCGGCGGTAGCATAGCTGCCGGCAGGGCCTCTGAAGTCGACACCAAATTTTAGAAAATCCATATAACACAATTCTGTCCACGGGTAGTGGTGGCTATAACGAGCGGCAGTCTTGTATCAAGCAGTTCAGCAGATGGAAATATTTAATAATATCATAAGGCTGAAATAGAAGTTTTATGAATTTCGTAATTAGAAAAACTACAAGAATATAAGTTTTTTTTGGAAATATTTTATTATATTAGCTACGTTTGAAAGGTATGTTTTAAAAAAGCTATACATTTGAGTGATTTTCGTCTGTCTGAGATTTGACGTCCAAAATATCGGGCTCATCCTTTTTATTGTCCTCAGCTACCTGAGAGTCCTTAGAAAGTTCAGTTGAAACTATCTCTTCTTTCTTTTCTTCTCCAGCCTTCGTATCCGTTTCATTAGTTTCTTTGGCATTTTCTAACTCATCTTTTTTGTTGTCCTCAGCTTGTTGAGTGTCCTTAGAAAGTTCAATTGAGACTATCTCTTCCTTCTTTTCTTTTGCGGCCTTCGTATCCGTTTCATTAGTTTCTTTGGCATTTGCTAACTCGATCAGATTATATTTTTTATATTTCAAATATCCATCTACCACAGAAAGACAGCATAATCCTTTAATAACCTCAACTACTATAGTTTTTTCCGCGTTTTTTAAGTCCACCCGATTATCCATATTTTTCAATTGCACCAACGCCGCTAGTTCATGGATAACATCATCGCGATGTACAGCATTGTTATAACGCTTATTGAATACAATTGCAAAGGTAGTCCCTTTTTTGAGAAAATACTTATCAAAAAGTAGACTACCTGCGTCGGTAATATCTTTCAAATTAGCATGACACACCACTTCCACTGGCACCAGGCGTAATAAAAAGCGTGATTTTTGCTCGCGTGTGATTGCCACATCTTTGACAATTGCAGTACCTAATTCGACTGGGTTTAGCAGTGTAGTACGAATGAATACACAATTTGTTGCTCCAGTGTCCACTGCGAAAAAACGCTGCTTAGAAGGACCCTTCCGACTTTGGAGTTTTGCTTTCAAGGCATCAATTTCTTTTTGTAAGTCATCTAATATATCGTCTGATTCCACTTCCTTGTCCACTACCGGCTTAGTTGCTTCATTTTCGTCTGAGCCATATAGTTCATCTGCATAGTGGTTCAGGACATTAAAAGCCTCTCGAATGCAATCTTTCTCGCGGAAGTTGCATGTAGCCAAGAAACCACGCTGTCCTGCTTCTAGGAATTTGCCACGAGTTGCACTAAACAATTTGTTTTGCTTTCTTTGACCGAATTTTCGTTTCTTCACTGGAGGTCCACTCATTTTTCGTTTATATTTATTAGCAAACTCAAACCAATGCAAACTTGAACCAATGTGAACGAAACAACATATGTTAATGTTATATACGGCGTTAAGTTCTAACGGCAAGGCAAAGATATAGATTCGCCTTGACTAACGGCAATCTTATTAGGGGCCTTCACACACGGGTCGTTTC
Organism: Anastrepha obliqua; assembly: GCF_027943255.1. NCBI lineage: Eukaryota > Metazoa > Arthropoda > Insecta > Diptera > Tephritidae > Anastrepha > Anastrepha obliqua. The sequence goes on from NC_072894.1 coordinate 15,487,870, forward strand.
GTCATTGGCACAACAAAATCTTTTAATGTAGCAACGATAACGATTTGCTTGCTTGTTCGCGCACAATGCAACTAGCTATCGTCAAAGTACGAGTTGTCAATATGTCGAGCTATGAATAGGAATTTATATTTTTCTATTATCTTCTCCATCGGAGAGACATTAGGAATAACCCAAGCAGCAGATTGTTCATTGCCAGGATGGAGTTATAAGCGGATGATGACAATTTTCAGACATTTTATAAAAAGTCTAAAAATGCTTTTAAGCCACTTGGGCAATTTGTGAAGCCAACCATTCAAAAACAAAATACTAATATGCGCGAAGGTATTGGTCAGGAGGAAAGGATTATGATTACGCTGAGGGAAGTATTATTCTTTTTGAGATGTTTGTGTAGTGGACGGAGTACAAGAAGGTGAGAGGTGGATTTCTCCACAATACTTGCAGCGAAAAAGCAGTGTCTCATCCTTACAACTCGTTTATAGATCACTAGGGAAACTTTTTTTTTTTAAACATTACTATCTGTAGATAATTATTAAGAAGAATTTCAAATTTTCTGTAAATTACAAAATTTTTTAATAAAGTTCATACAATAAATTTTTAATTGCAGACCAAACTATTTTAGACCTTTTGAATAACAATTTTACATCATTAAAAAAATACATGAAAATCAGTCCGTGTGCAATTCACTAGTTTAACATATGTGCGCAACGCTACGATGGCGATACGAACCGTGGGCGATGGTCCTAATGGTGCTTTCACTCATCAACGTAAACGTACGCTTGTATCAGCTCACACAATGAAAGTAATGAGAACCTCATGTTAATGAATTCTCACCACCGTTCCGTTCCTTAGTATCGTAGATCGGTGTTTCATTGTATCAGCTGATACGGGTGTACGTTTACGATCGTGAGTATGAACACCATAAGTCATTGTTTTTTTTTGCAGCAAAATTAATCCTTAATAGGCAAACTTCCTCTAAACCAAGGTGGATTTAATAAGGTGACAGCATTCACCCAGCTGAATTTTTCGCCGTAAGTATGGCTTACGTCAAAATGATATGCTTTGTTTGTATGTATTGGTATGTTTACATTCGTATGTTTACATTTGCTTGCTGATTTTGACATGATGCTTGCACCAAACGCAACAACAAATACATGTAGGGTTTTACTTATATGTATTTGCTGTCACCTGTAATAAATTCGCCTTGCTCTAAACTTCACTTCAATTCATAAAATATGCAGTCAAACATGTGTTATTACTTGTTTTACACATGTATTCAAAATATTTCAATATATAAAATGTAAAAAATAAAGTATATCAGTTCAGTGGGGATGATGGGGATAGGGCTTCATACACCCCTATACCTTTAAAAAAGTATTAAAACATATTTTTTAATTTTACATATTAGTAGAGTAAAACTGTATAAATATTATATTTCATTTGGTAAAGGCCTAAAAAGATTTTAAGGGAAATAATGGTGAAACTCAATTGACAATAAAATATAATCATAGAAATAAAACTCAAAAATTAAATATGTTTACACGACTATTACAAATTGGTTGCAAAACTTGTATTTGCTTTTCGGCCTAGATTCAACTAGGGCCACACAGACTCAATTTGTGTCTTTTCCCAATTTTCTTCCCTATTTCTCGATGTAAGGGATTCTAGATTTCCTTTAACAAACTTCCACAATCCCTCGATCAGATTTAAATAAGAAGGGTGGGTCGGTCAAATCATTATATCGATTTCTTTACTCTCCAACCACGTTTTTACAAGACGTAAAGTATGTTTTGGGTCATTGCCGCATTGAAACTGTCCAATCAAAGGAAAAACTCATTCGGAAAAAGGTACTATTAAACGTCTAAAATTCTTAGGTACTAGAATCCAACCAAACACAAGAAATTATACACATACACGCACACTTCCTTGCTACGATGTCATCCGCTCAAAAACGCAGAAAAACTGCGTTTGGAAGCATTATATTATTTTATGCTCTAACAATTTAACACACAGAACTTCGTTTCATTAGTTTTATTAGTTTTAAAATCACAAAACTACCAAGCCATTTACTGAATTTTCACAAAGATGTAATTTGTCATTATTTTGTTTGTTTTGTTCGTTTGTTTTATATTGGAAAGAGAACTGATGTCAGACTTGTCAAAATCGCGAAAAATAAAGCAACATTTTGAGAAGACGCCACCTAAGGTACTCAATTCGCCTTGGCCTTAATCACCTCACTATTTCTGTGTTTAATTTTAAGAACATGGAGATTTGGTGGCTGTACGCTAATTAAATCGAGTAGCATCCATATGCAAATGAACAAATCCTTTGAAAAAAAGGACGGAAGGTAATAGTTTAATGTCAAATATATCTGGAGAAATATTTATTTGTTAACAAGGAAGAGGGGAATAATTTTTTGCACGATGTATCTCCAGAGACGTGGAATTGTCCGCGCTTTGGTCGCATTTTTAACGTGCTAAATGAAAAAGTTCGCTATTCACTTGCATCGTTAGGTTACACCGAAATTTCTTACTGTAACCATGGTATTCCCGAATAGTACAACCGAAAAATCTGTCTAAGAAGAAAAAAAAAAAAATGAAAATGAAATTATAACCTTAATTTTTCTTCGTTTTTAGGGGAAGTTGTAAAATATGTATCTATACAATTTAACCTTACAAAAAGGCACTGGCATTACACATGCCGTGCATGGGAACTTCTCTGGTGGAAAACAACAGGAGGTGATTCTCTCTCGTGGGAAATCCTTGGAATTGGTACGCCCAGATTCGAATACGGGAAAAGTACACACGGTTTTGTCTGTAGAAGTTTTTGGGTGTATACGTGCCTTGATGTCTTTCAGACTGACGGGAGGAACTAAAGGTGAGCTTTAATCGCAAACAATTTATTAATGTAAATGGTGCACGAATCCCTATTGAAGCTTCATATTCTATTGAATCCTTCAATAAGACTAACATATAAACGTCTATGTGCTATAGAAAATAGCTCGGCGTCGCATTTGACATGGCTTTGTAGCATATTGAACTGAAACTCTGAGAAACAAGATCGCTGTTTTTGCTATATTATATTCCTAACAGATAATTTTTCTTAATAGATTACATTGTCGTTGGCTCCGATTCTGGACGAATTGTTATTCTTGAGTATAATCCTACCAAGAATTCTCTAGACAAGGTGCATCAAGAAACTTTTGGCAAATCTGGTTGTCGGCGTATCGTGCCAGGTCAATATTTTGCTATAGATACTAAAGGACGTGCTGTTTTGATAGGTGCAGTGGAGAAACAGAAATTGGCTTACATTCTCAATCGTGATACGAAGACGATCGACTACGAAGAAGCAGATAACGATCCTACAGGTTTGTATGATATAATTTTGGTAATACATATTTTTCTTCATTTTGCACTTTTAAAGACATGCCAGTTGAGAAGATTAATACATCTCATTTGGCTTGGCAAAGTGCTACAATAATGGCTTCTGAACCATTGGTATTTGTGTTAAGGGGAGGGTAAGGGATAAAAATCGATTTTTTTTTTGCATGTTATTGTAGTAAAACATTTCAAAAATACCGTGTTAAAATTTTAAGTCAATCCGAGCAAAACTTTTTAAGTTATAGAGCATAAAGCCGAGCCGCCTCAAACATCTGCCGAGACGCAGCAGTTGCGCGCGTAGTCCGTTACAAACTTTAAACGCGGTTTTCTCGAACCTTATTTTTAAAGTGCGTAGTCATTGGCATTTGAAAACTACTCAACCGATCCTTTTGAAATTTTGCACACATATTTTACATGTAAAAACCCTCCCAACGTTTTTTTCCGCCATTTTTTTTTTATATTAAGGTGGTTTTACACCTACAAAATGGCGGCATTTTTTCGTCAAAAATCACTTTTTACTTCAAACGACTACCAAATGGCTGAAAATGAAAATAAATCGTCAAAATAAACGTTGGGGGGGAAGTTTAACTCATACTTTAACTAAATTATTCGATTTTTTTGATTTCAGATGATTCTACGCTGAGATATGCTGGCTGCTGCAAAATGTATTTTTGAAAAGACGTCTCATTTTTTTCATTTCAAACACAGTGTGTTCACGTTCATAAAGTTTACGGGTTACGTGTACACGTAAACTAAGACAGAATTTATGGTTCCGATAAATTTATTGTAATAAAATATTTTATGGAAATCATTTATAGTTGAATTGAACTTAATTGAAATAAAAAAGAAGTTATTAAAATATTTTATTTGTTTAATCGTCGTAATGTTTTTTTAATATTTTTTAAGAACATAAATTCCTTTTCCATTTTGTCAGTTACTACATTTTGGGGAATTAAACTAACTGTAGGCAAATGAGGCCCGATGTTTTAGCGCAAGTCAAAATGTGGAAAATTTTTAAATTCGCGTTTGAGCTCTTCAAAAATTGTTTTCAAATATTCAAATCAGGACACAATTGATGTTCCTATTGAGACAGTGACTCTATATCAGTGGTGAAGTGGATTTTTGAAGTTTTCTGCCCTTTTCTCTCCCATTTTTCCATAAGGAAGAGTTAAAATAAGATTAAATATTAACTGTATCCAAACAATATACGCAATCCATGGATTGCAAAAGGTGCAAACTACAAATACGTGGAGAGACGGGAATAAGGTGTGCGGGTGTATGTGGCAAAACGTATCATTCGCAATATAAATGCTCGGGAATAGACCAATATACTTTAGGAAAATTAGACGAATTTCCCAAACTTCGCTACATGTGCGATGAATGTGTGGTGTATATCAGCAACGTTGACCTCGCAATTAAGGAGGTTCACAATGTAGTCGAGAAGAACGGTTCCCGGTTCCTTGATTACAAGTATTAATTTGAAAGTGCACTCAAAACTCACGAAAAAGAAATAAACAGCTTACTTGAGATTATAGAGAAAAAGTTCAGCGAAAGAATAAGTGGTATGCAAAAAGCGCAAGAAGTATGCGAGCGAGGTGTGCGTGAAATGCACAAAATTCGAGAAATAACTGCAAGCTTCAATGAACAAAGTGGCAAAATATCAAGGCGAATTTATTACAGGTGACAGCAAACACATATAAGTAAAACCCTACATGTATTTGTTGTTGCGTTTGGTGCAAGCATCATGTCAAAATCAGCAAGCAAATGTAAACATACGAATGTAAACATACCAATACATACAAACAAAGCATATCATTTTGACGTAAGCCATCCCTGCGGCGAAAAATTCAGCTGGGTGAATGCTGTCACCTTATTAAATCCACCTTGCAAAATATGCAAGGAACTGCAGAAAACGAGAGAGGAAAATTCGAAGATATACAACGAAATCAAAGAAACGAAAAAGGCAAACATAGCAAATGATAACGGCCAAGTACCGTATGCAGCAGTGTTAAAAAACAACATTGCTCTCAAAACAGTGATGCCGGACTTAAAGAAAGATGCACCATTAGTGATTAAACCGAAATCGAAGCAAAAAAGTGAAAAAACAAAATTAGACTTGACTGCAAAAGTTGATCCAGGAAACTTGAAAATCTCAAATATTGAATCCAGAAGAAACGGAGTTATAGTGATTGGAGCTGAAAATGCAAACGAAAGGGAAAAAATTAAAAAAACGATTGAAGAAAACATTGGTGAAAGCTACGATATTCAAATACCGAAATCAGTAAGACCAAGATTTATGGTATCACTAATGGGCTATAAGAATGATGAAAAGTCATTAGTAGAGAATCTAAAGAAGCAAAACAAAGTTCTAGAAAATAGTGAAATCAAATTAGTAAAAATGTATGAAGTTAGAAAGGAGAGTAGACTTCTTTACAACGCTATTTTGGAAATTGATCCCGAAACTTTCCCCTATGTTTTAAACTGCGAAAAAGTTAATATTGGATGGGAGCGCTGTAAGGTATTTGATGGCGTAGAAATCTTGAGATGCTTTAAATGTCAGGGGTATAACCATAAAGCTGTCGAATGCAAAAACAAAGAAGTATGTTATAAGTGCCTCGAGCAACACAGATCAAAGGATTGTAATAAAGCTAGTATTCAGAAATGTATAAACTGCATACGACCTAATGAGAAGTTACATCTTGGCGTAGACGTAAATCATTCAACTCAGAGCAAGAGATGCCCGGTATACCTCAACAAAGTTGAAATAAGGCGAAAGAATATTAGCTATTAGCAACCAAAGCAACTGCGCAGTTCTTATAATAACATCTTATTACTTAGTTCAATAAAAATAAATTGTGTCCTTCTCCGTTTATTTATCTCTTCCTCTCATATTCTCTATTTCCGCTACTTAAACTTTCTCTTAACTCCTGTTTTAACTATACTTCCTGTCATATTCGGTAATATTCGGGTTTCAAAGGGTCTTATATGCAATGTTCTCTTCTTTACTTCCCTCGCCAATGATAGGTAAGGATAAACAGCTTCACACGGGCAGAGATACCACTTTTAATATGATTCGCGTACTAAGTAGGCTAAAGTCTGGACTGAAAATATGTCATCTCAACGCTCAGAGTTTGCCATCTAAAATTGATGAATTTCGATATATCTTTGAGTCATCTGATGTAGATGTTGTGTGTGTATCTGAAACATGGTTCTCTACGTGGCATAATGGCGATTCGTTTTGTGTTAATGGCTATAAAACTTTCCGTTTAGATAGAGCCAAGCGTGGTGGCGGTGTTGCAGTGTTTGTTAAAAATAGTCTGTCTTGCTCCCCTCAAGTGCATCTCGGAAAATACGAACCTAATAGAATATATTTTCCTTGAAATTAAAACTAAGTATGACAAACTCCTCATTGGCTGTGTATATAGACCTAACAAATGCATCGCCTACGCATCATTTGTTGATTTCATCGAAAATTTGTCTCTTAATTATAATAATATCGTTGTAGCAGGAGATTTTAACAGCGACCTGCTATGTGAAAATGAGTTCGTGTTAGCCATGCGGAGCTTGGGTTTGTTCCCCGTTAACGGCTCTATGCCTACACATTTCACGCAAACTAGCAGCTCTTTGTTACATATATTTTTTTGTTAACGATACCGCTAAAATTCTCCTATTTGACCAGCTTTCTGTGCCAGGTTTTTCTAAGCACGATCTAATTTTCATGACATTTAACTTCCAACTGACCCATGACACTAAATACTATTCATACCGTGATTTTCTACGCATAGATTATGAGCTTCTTGAAGGGGCTGTGGAGGAAATTGACTGGGAATGTATTCATAACTTAATATCTAGTAATGAGCAAATTAGCTTCATTGAAGAAAACATTAGCTCGCTCTTTCACCGCTTCGTACCACTTATACACAAACCAGTAATTGATAAAAACCGGCCATGGTTCAGCAACCATATTAAACACTTGATTTGCAAACGCAACAAAGCGTATCGCAAATGGAAGAGCTTCAGAACCTCAGAAACTTATAACATCGTTAAGGCTTGCAGACGAGATGTTAACAAATCAATTAGATTGAGTAAACTAAAATACTATGAGCAGCAGTTCAGTACTGCAGTGGGTTCGAAGCAGACGTGGAACAAAATTCGTGCGATCGGGATTGGGAACAAAAATCAACCTATGCTAGATTTAGGTGATGTTAATGTAAATGTACTAAATGAGAATTTTGTGTGCTTGCCCGGCTCTGTTAATAATATATGTTCTGACAATTACAATTCTAATCTTAACGTTGTGATGTCCATTTTTTGTTTTGAATGTGTCGATGATTGTGAGGTAGTACAGTCCATACTTAGTGTCAAGTCGAATGCGGCCGGTCTGGATGGAATTCATCCAAAATTTATAAAATTCCTGTTACCAAAGATCTTAAAATATCTTATCTATGCTCTGAATACCGTCTTAACCACGTCAATCTTTCCCAACTCTTGGAAGAAAGCCAAAATCATACCTATTAAGAAAGCGAATGGAGACTACCGCCCGATTGCAATACTGCCGTTCTTATCCAAAGTTCTTGAGCGTATTATGCATCGCCAAATAAACACGTTTTTGAATAGCAACGCCTTGGTGAACACATTGCAGTCGGGGTTTAGATGTAGTAGGAGCTGCACCACAGCACTCCTAAAAGTGTCTGATGACATAAGGCTCAACATTGACAAAAAGCATGTGACCTTTCTAACTCTACTTGACCATTCAAAGGCATTTGACTCCGTAGACCATAAGCTCTTAATTCTGAAGCTTAAAAACTTATTTAGCTTTTAAACGTCGGCCTTGACTCTTATAGAAACGTATCTTAGTGACCGATTACAAGCCGTATGTAGTGATAATACCATGTCAAACTTTCTCCCTGTAACCAGAGGTGTACCTCAAGGCTCTATCCTTGGCCCTCTTTTATTTGTCTTGTACATTAACGATTTGTTCGGTGTGATTAAATATAGTGATGTCCATGTATATGCTGATGACGTTCAATTATATGTTAGTTGTCCCATTAGCTGCATTGATATTTGCATAAGTAATATGAATTCTGACTTGAGCCTCACAAGCAAGTGGGCTTCTGAAAATGGGTTAATTCTCAATCCTGATAAGTCCCAATGCATCGTTATTTACAAAAAACATATCAAGCTCGATGGCTATACACAAGTCAAACTAAATGGCGCTGTGATTAAATATGTGGACAATGTTAAAAATCTAGGGATTACATTTAATAGAACTTTGACATGGAGCAACCACATCTTTACTGTCATAGGCAAAGTTTATGGTATGCTCCGAAATTTATGGACAACTCAATATTTTACACCAGTAAACACTCGACTGCTACTAGCTAAAACGTATTTGTTACCAACGTTACTGTATGGTTGCGAGTTATATACTCCTTGTGATAGTGTGTGTCGTAGTAAGCTTAATGTTTTGTATAACAACATTGCTAGATACGTGTACTGTAAAAAACGTTATGACCATATTTCAGTATTTGTGAAAAAAATTGCTTCCGTATCCTTTAACGACTTACTTAGGTTTAAATGTTTAGTTTTACTCCACAAGATCATAAACACTCAGAAACCCAGATACCTCAAAGATCGACTTATGCCTTCAAAGTCCTGCCGTTCGTTAAACTTAGTCCCGATGAAATACAGTTGTTTGGTGACTGAACGTCAATACTTTGTGTTCTCTGTCCGTCTTTGGAATACCTTACCTTACAAAATTAAACGTATAAAAGAAAGCTCGTGTTTCAAAAATAAATTGCTTCGCTATCTTGCCGAAAATTGCTGAATGTACTTTAAATCTCTTCCCATTAATCCCTACTCCTGCTACTACTATTTTTACCTTACTTTCCTTTTAATACTTTCTCCAACTTATACTTCTTTACTACTACTTTTAATTTTAATTTTAATTTTTATTTTACTGTTAATCCTTTTATGTAAACTATTCTTAAGGTCAATCATTGTAAAAATAACCTATGGTTGTATGTTTTGACTTTAATAATAATAAATAAATAAAATAAATTCGCTCATTTTGCAATATTTTTACATGAAAATTGTATCAAATATTCTTGAAATGTTACTTTATAATATGCAACAACTTTTAATAAACTGACTTGAACCGTTTCGATACAATAAATTCATGAAAAAGTGTTTTTTTAGCGTTTATCCCAAAATCAGCAAGCAAATGTAAACATACGAATGTACACATACCAATACATACAAACAAAGCATGATTCAATTGAATCATGCTATTAAACGTTTAAAATTCTTAGGTACTAGAATCCAACCAAACACAAGAAATTATACACATACACGCACACTTCCTTGCTACGATGTCATCCGCTCAAAAACGCAGAAAAACTGCGTTTGGAAGCATTATATTATTTTATGCTCTAACAATTTAACACACAGAACTTCGTTTCATTAGTTTTATTAGTTTAAAAATCACAAAACTACCAAGCCATTTACTGAATTTTCACAAAGATGTAATTTGTCATTATTTTGTTTGTTTTGTTCGTTTGTTTTATATTGGAAAGAGAACTGATGTCAGACTTGTCAAAATCGCGAAAAATAAAGCAACATTTTGAGAAGACGCCACCTAAGGTACTCAATTCGCCTTGGCCTTAATCACCTTTTATTAATTCGCCGGTGTTCGCTTTGCTTTCCCCGCTTCATTTTGCTTCGTTTCCGTCCATTTCGATTCCGTTCTTTGAGGTGTTTAGTACTATCTCATGGCTTTGGTGGATATTTCTGTGTTTAATTTTAAGAACATGGAGATTTGGTGGCTGTACGCTAATTAAATCGAGTAGCATCCATATGCAAATGAACAAATCCTTTGAAAAAAAGGACGGAAGGTAATAGTTAAATGTCAAATATATCTGGAGAAATCGTTATTTGTTAACAAGGAAGACGGGGAATAATTTTTGCACGATGTATCTCCAGAGACGCGGAATTGTCCGCGCTTTGGTCGCATTTTTAACGTGCTAAATGAAAAAGTTCGCTATTCACTTGCATCGTTAGGTTACACCGAATTTTCTTACTGTAACCATGGTATTCCCGAATAGCACAACTGAAAAATCTGTCTAAGAAGAAAAAAAAATGAAAATGAAATTATAACCTTGATTTTTCTTCGTTTTTAGGGGAAGTTGTAAAATATGTATCTATACAATCTAACCTTACAAAAAGGCACTGGCATTACACATGCCGTGCATGGGAACTTCTCTGGTGGAAAACAGCAGGAGGTGATTCTCTCTCGTGGGAAATCCTTGGAGTTGGTACGCCCAGATTCGAATACGGGAAAAGTACACACGGTCTTGTCTGTAGAAGTTTTTGGGTGTATACGTGCCTTGATGTCTTTCAGACTGACAGGAGGAACTAAAGGTGAGCTTTAATCGCAAACGATTTATTAATATAAATGTGCACGAATCCCTATTGAAGCTTCATATTCTATTGAATCCTTCAATAAGACTAACATATAAACGTCTATGTGCTATAGCAAATAGCTCGGCGTCGCATTTGATATGGCTTTGTAGCATATTGAACTGAAACTCTGAGAAACAAAATCGCTGTTTTTGCTATATTATATTCCTAACAGATTATTTTTCTTAATAGATTACATTGTCGTTGGCTCCGATTCTGGACGAATTGTTATTCTTGAGTATAATCCTACCAAGAATTCTCTAGACAAAGTGCATCAAGAAACTTTCGGCAAATCTGGTTGTCGGCGTATCGTGCCAGGACAATATTTTGCTATAGATCCTAAAGGACGTGCTGTTATGATAGGTGCAGTGGAGAAACAGAAATTGGCTTACATTCTCAATCGTGATACGCAAGCTCGTCTTACAATATCCTCGCCTTTGGAAGCACATAAATCGAATACGCTCACCTATCATATGGTAGGAGTGGATGTCGGTTTTGATAATCCATTATTTGCATGCTTAGAAATCGACTACGAAGAAGCAGATAATGATCCTACAGGTTTGTATGATATAATTTTGGTAATACATATTTTTCTTCATTTTGCACTTTTAAAGACATGCCAGTTGAGAAGATTAATACATCTCATTTGGCTTGGCAAAGTGCTATAATAATGGCTTCTGAACCATTGGTATTTGTATTAAACTATTTTGCAAATACTTCACTGATACGTTGCCGACAAAAGTAATAGCTAGCATATAATCCAGAGGGACTACGTTTTTAAGACATGACAGTTGAGAACATTGAGCGCATCCCATTTGGTTTGTCAAAGAGCTGCACTTTTACGACATGCCAGTTGAGAGGATTATACACATCTCATTTGGCTTGGCAAAGTGCAATAGTAATAATGGCTTCTGAACCATTGGTATTTGTGTTAATTTATTTTGCAAATACTTCACTGATACGTTGCCGACAATAGTAATAGCTAGCATATATAATCCAGAGTGAATTTTCGTTTTTTCAAGATATGACAGTTGAGAACATTGAGTACATCTCATTTGGTTTGTCAAAGAGCTAAAATATTGTTGTAACAGCGTAAACATTCCCTGTATTTGGAGAATGCTGCTGTAATGACGCTCTTTTAGTGTTTATATTATAATCTTGCAAATATTTAACTGTTATGTTGTAAATAAAGCAAATAGTTGAGCACATATTCATTTGAATAATTTTTAAATGTCTATAGTGAATATTTTAGTTAATTTATTGTAAGACAACTTAAAGAATTCAGTACAAATAATCAACTCTTCCTTAAAACTATTAACCTCTGGTCTATACGCGTTTATAGTAAAATCGTACAAATCATTGAGAAGCTTTGAGTTATGTTGAAAATCACTTTTTAATTTTAGGCGAAGCTGCACAGCGCACGCAGCAGACTTTGACGTTCTATGAATTGGATCTGGGTCTTAATCATGTTGTACGCAAGTACTCTGAACCACTTGAGGAACACGCAAACTTCTTAATATCTGTACCGGGTGGCAATGATGGCCCATCCGGAGTACTGATTTGTTCAGAAAATTATCTTACATATAAAAATTTGGGGGATCAGCATGATATTCGCTGTCCTATACCACGTCGGCGAAATGATTTGGATGATCCCGATCGTGGGATGATATTCATTTGTTCGGCTACGCATCGTACAAAGAGCATGTACTTCTTTTTGGTGCAGACCGAACAGGGTGATATATTCAAAGTAACTCTTGAAACAGATGATGATGTTGTATCTGAGATCAAACTCAAATATTTCGATACTGTACCGCCAGCTATTGCCATGTGTGTATTGAAGACTGGTTTCCTGTTTGTAGCTTGTGAATTTTGCAACCAGTAAGGAATAAAAAAAACATATATAGAACATTAAGAAGTCAATATTAAATGACATTTAATTGTAGTTATCTCTATCAAATTGCTCATCTTGGAGACGACGACGATGAACCTGAATTCAGCTCAGCTATGCCACTCGAAGAAGGCGAGACGTTCTTTTTTGCGCCGCGACCATTAAAAAATCTCGTTATGGTTGACGAAATGCCTTCTTTTGCACCTATAGTCTCGTCACAAGTTGCTGATTTGGCCAACGAAGACACCCCTCAACTTTATGTGTTGTGCGGCAGAGGACCTCGTTCTTCAATGCGTGTCCTGCGACATGGCTTAGAAGTTAGTGAAATGGCTGTATCAGAACTACCCGGAAATCCAAACGCTGTATGGACGGTTAAGAAGCGAATTGATGGTTAGTATGAATTCGTTTTTATATTATAATGCCCCTGGTATAAGAAATTCAAAACGAAAATGCAAGATAGGTCATTTTTAAATTTATGTGCGTATGTTTATGTAAGTGTAAAATATATGCAAAGAAAATTTCCTCTCAATCCGACGAATGTGCTCAAAAGTTTGACCACATATCGGAGTATGTATAAAGTAATTTTGAAATATTGAATTAGTCTTTCAAAACTACATTTAAAATCGGTGAGCATGATTTCGTGTATAGTGCTAAGCTAAACATTCAAATTTGAGCACAATTTTTTTAGTACCTAATCGAAGGCTTTTATTTAATAAAAATTTTAGGCCATCACCTAAAATCGAAGTTTTTTATTAGTATATATTTAACTTAATGCTTCAACTAAATACTAATTAGTTTACATTGACATCTTTTTTATCTTCATTATATATCGTGCTCACCGTAAAAGACATTGTTTGAATGCCTTTGCGTTGTGTGGATTGTTTGTATTAAGCCTATAGTTGTCATTATTTTTAATGTAAGCTGGTGTATTTGATGCTTATGTATAAAAAGTACCATCTCCTCACCCTATTCACCCATCCTGCTCCATTATATCATTTCAAGAACACAAAATTTTAATCCTAAATGCAAAGGAATCAAGTTAGAAAAACGTAAAAATCAAACACCAGTTCTTTTTTATTTCAGGCGGTTAACTCATGCATTGTTTTGTGCCGGTCGACGTGACTGTCGAGTTTTGCATAAAATTAAACTGAAATGATTTAATTATATACACATACACATCTGATATAGAACTGTGCATGTGTACGATAAGTTAAATTGTATTAAATAGCACCACAATTATAGGTAAGGCAACATTATTTAAAATCACTGATTTTTATCAGTGTAGGATTTAAGCTGATATCGTAAAAATACAAATACTAAACAAAGCGATTAGAAATTGTTGGCAATGAATATATATGATGTTACATATCCGTGTTTCAACTGATTTTATTTGATTAAACTAAGGTTATCTGACTATTCATTGTCGACAGATATATAATTTAACAGTAAATTCTCGTATTACTCGATACATTCCTATTATTTTAATTTATGTTTTGCAGACGAGTTCGACGCTTATATAATAGTGTCATTTGTGAATGCTACGCTGGTTTTAAGCATTGGTGAGACCGTTGAAGAAGTAACAGACAGTGGTTTCCTAGGAACCACTCCCACTTTGAGTTGTTCTTCTTTGGGTGATGATGCTCTGGTTCAAGTGTATCCCGATGGTATACGTCATATACGTTCTGATAAGCGCGTGAATGAATGGAAAGCTCCTGGAAAGAAATCAATTACAAAATGTGCCGTAAATCAGCGTCAAGTGGTTATCACGCTGTCAGGAAGAGAGCTAGTTTACTTCGAAATGGATGCCGTAAGTAAATATATATTCTAAATTTATACTGATGAAAAACATAAAACATTCATAATGATGACAAAAACACGATAAAGAACAATCATGTTGAGACACTTTGTGTCCTGCAGTGCTGAATACACCCAACCAATAATAAAATTTGCATTTGCTTTTCCCGAAAAAATCCTTTCATGTAAATTTCCTTTTTTACAGACTGGCGAACTGAACGAATATACTGAGCGTTCGGAAATGCCTAATGAAATCATGTGTATGGCTCTCGGTCAAGTACCGGAGGGCGAACAACGCTCGTGGTTTTTAGCTGTTGGTTTGGCCGACAACACTGTACGCATCATCTCTTTAGATCCAAATGATTGTCTTTCACCCTGCTCTATGCAAGCTTTGCCATCACCTGCCGAGTCGCTTTGCATAGTCGAAATGGGGCATACAGAAAGTACTACAAGTGGTGCAAATGATGAACCCGGTGAACGTACTACCAACACTTCTACAAAGGGCACAATTTATCTCAATATTGGTCTGAGTAATGGTGTGCTATTGCGTACTGTATTAGACCCGGTATCTGGCGACTTGGCTGACACGCGTACTCGTTATCTTGGCTCTCGACCAGTAAAGCTCTTTCGAATACGGATGCAAGGCTCGGAAGCTGTACTTGCTATGTCTAGTCGCACTTGGCTCTCATACTATCATCAAAATCGATTCCACCTAACACCATTATCTTATGAAACCCTTGAATATGCTTCGGGATTCTCTAGTGAACAGTGTAGCGAAGGTGTAGTTGCCATCTCGACCAATACGCTGCGCATTTTGGCTTTGGAAAAATTGGGCGCAGTGTTTAACCAGGTTTCTTTTCCTCTTGAATACACACCACGCGCCTTTGCTATTCATCCAGATACGGGTCGTATGATTATTGCGGAAACTGATCACAATGCATACACAGATGAGACAAAAAACGCACGTAAACAGCAAATGGCAGAAGAAATGCGAATGGCTGCAGGCGATGAGGAACGCGAGTTGGCCAATGAAATGGCGAATGCATTTATTAGCGAAGTTTTACCTGAGGAAACTTTCTCGTCACCTAAAGCTGGTTTGGGTTTGTGGGCTTCGCAAATACGTGGACTGGACCCTATACATGGGCATACATTTTTTAAAATACCATTGGTGCAAAATGAAGCAATCATGTCCATGTGCATTCTCAAGTTCAACATTGCTGCCGATGGTCGATATTACTTGGCACTTGGTGTGGCTAAAGAATTGCAGCTAAACCCGCGCATAACGAATGGTGGTTGTATTGACATTTACAAAATTGATCCCACCTGCTCGAATGTAGAATTTATGCATCGCACCGAAATCGATGAAGTACCGGGTGCATTGGCCAGTTTCCAGGGACGATTATTGGCAGGTTGTGGTCGGATATTACGAATTTATGACTTGGGAAAAAAGAAGTTGCTTCGCAAGTGTGAAAATAAACACATTCCATATCAAATTGTCAATATACAGGCAATGGGACACCGCGTCTATGTGTCGGATGTACAAGAATCAGTTTTCTTTGTACGATATAAGAGAGCAGAAAATCAACTCATTATTTTCGCAGATGACACACATCCACGTTGGGTAACTGCTACCACCTTATTGGACTACGATACAATTGCCATCGCTGATAAATTCGGCAATATGAGTGTGCAGCGATTGCCACACTCTGTAACGGATGATGTTGATGAGGATCCAACAGGCACTAAATCGCTGTGGGACCGCGGATTGCTATCTGGAGCGTCACAAAAATCGGAGAATATTTCCTCTTTTCATGTGGGTGAAATCATAATGTCCTTGCAGAAAGCTACTTTAATACCTGGTGGCTCCGAAGCATTAATATATGCGACACTTAGCGGTACCGTCGGTGCTTTTGTACCATTTACCAGTCGCGAGGACTTCGACTTCTTCCAACATTTGGAGATGCATATGCGCAATGAAAATCCGCCACTATGTGGTCGCGATCATTTGAGTTACAGAAGTTCATACTATACCGTGAAAAATGTGCTAGATGGCGATTTATGCGAACAGTATTTGTCTATTGACCCGGCCAAACAGAAGAGCATTGCCAGCGATATGTTCCGAACTCCGAATCAGATATGCAAAAAACTGGAGGATATACGCACGCGCTACGCTTTTTAAGGTGGGTTTATAGAAAAATAATTAATTTCCGCTACGGCTTACAAATTCTTTATTATTGACGTGATGACCATAGTTCTTAGACACATATGTTAGAACCTGAAATCTAATGATTACAGCAAATCCGAACTTATAACTGATTTTTCATTTAAGTACCAATCGGTTGTGCGCATGCATGTAGTTTACTTCTTTCAAAGTACTCATAAACACTTTTCTTATTTTGCAGGCATTTCAAATACTGGTTGGTTTGATGACTCAACGTGCAGATCCAGAAAGACATTTATAAATTCAGATAGACGTAAGTCAATGATATAATTAATTTTGTTTGTTCTTTGAATCTTCAATTAAACTGGGCATACTGGAAAAAAGTACTTCTCTGTGATGTCAAATTTAATTTTTAGTGATGATTAGAGTTTTACCTTGGGACACCTATGAAGTCTGTGATTAGTGTAAATATTTTTTACTGATTAGTGTAATATATAGTAATATTTTGATAAAATACTGGATAAACTCGGCATTTATTTAAATTATTATTATTATTTTTTTTTGCAGTTAAGTTACTACCCTTCGCAGAATTCATCATCCATGCATACTTCGATTGGCGTTTATTAGGTTAGTATAAACACATACGTGCATACACATCTCATTTGAATCGGTTTAAATCTATGATGAGCAACGATTTACCTTGGGACACCTATGAAAATATTTGATTAGTGTAAACTTTTTAACTGATTCTGTATTTGATATGATGTATACTTTAATTGAAATATTTATAATTTTAACAATGAAATTTTCATTTTCTTGCAGTTTCTTAATCGGCTTTAATGTAAAGTACATCTAAGGAATCGGCTGAGATCATCAAAAGGTAATAATTTTTTAAATATTTTTATGGAGCCCACATGTGCTATTTGTTGCCGTATTTGTTCTATTTTATTGTTGGCTTTACTCTCCTAATACATTATCAAAATAGAGCAAATACAACAAATAGTAATATTCGTGAACTCTAATTATTTTGTTTAAATATTATGATGATTTCCGAAATATGTTAGACTTATGAATTTATTTGATTACAATTTTTCTCTGATAATTGTATTTGAAGAAAACAAATTTTAATTTTTTTGAATCAACTAATGATTTTTAATTTTCTTGAACTCTTTGCAGATCTCAAAAGAATTTTGTAAATTTTTATTGAAAAAACAACCACTCATAACTGCCCATCTCAAGATAAATAATCTTAGTCTAAATAATAGTTCTTAGATGATAAGCCTCGCTCGCTATAATTAGTTGAGCATTTATTATTACAATATTTAGTATTTTCTAAAAATGTAATAGGTTAGAATCGACTGAACAAAACATAAAATTAACTTATTTATTAAATTAATATAAACAAAAAGTAAAAGTGAGAAGAATGTGTTTAATTTTCATACATATAAGTCCTTGGTCGGATATAAATCCGTTTCGTTCCGGTAATGTAGAACCGACCGACGTAGAAATTGCAGTCTATATGTATAGCAGAAAGGCGAGAATGCCCCTTGAATTATCAAATAGATCCCCATGTATGTGTGGCGATCTACCTTTCTAAAATAATTAAATTCAATCTGCATTTAGAAGGGAAAATAAACTTTCGGAATCTGATGCTGTAATTTTTTTTTTTTTTTTTTTTTTTGTGAACATAGCATTAGTAAGATGAACACAATATTCGCAGAAGTGTTCCGCTAAAAGAGATTTACAAGTTATGTATTGTATGATGAAACAAGAAAAACAACAAGCTCAAATTTCTGTAATCAAGACGATGATGATATTCAAAGCGAGGCAACGAGTATACAGTCAGCCACGATTCAAAGTAAAGATCCGTTAATCAACGCAACACCTTCTGACGACGCACTAATGTAGGAATTAAGTCGAAATCACTCATCTGAACTCAGCAGAATAACATTCAATCTCGCCAATCGTCAATCTCTTCTATCTAACACTTGTGATACAGAAGAGTTAGCCGGTAGAGAATTCAAAGAGATGATACAGCAATTGAACATGAAACCTTTCTTTGTGGGTTATATCAATGCTAATACTGTGCCGATGCAATTTGGAGATTTAACAACAATTTACTAGAAAGTGTTTGATGTGAAATGCTCGCCAACATTATTATGACTTCGCCGAATATCTAGTAAACTATTACCACCGTGAAATGTGAATCAATTTTTTATCGCCGTATTTCAGTTATTGGGTTCATCATTTAGCAATTTTACTTCATTTTACAGTAAGCAGCAGGTGCCTTGGCGAAATTTGAAAAATATTTAAACTTTTCTCATGTTGTAGCTTGAAACATCAGATTAACGGACGGGAATTTATTACAAACATATAAAAAGTGAGCGTGGTTTTATACGATCTCAATAATAAATCTATCTAAATAGAAAAGATAAGGTGGGGAGTTATACATGTATCGAGAGGTGGATTTATGCTGCAGTGGTGAGCTTCGGGGAACCGTGGAGATTTCAAATGAGGTACTTAGAGAAGGCTGTGGGCGCTTTATAGCTACCACAACATATGCTTACAAACCGATTGGTCCACTTCCTATGAATCTTAATAGCCTGAACAAGTCTTAATAGGACACCACACGTTGCTCTGATTTCATTTAACCAATTTTGAGTTCGAGTGAAACTTTCTTTGGCAAACGCAAGAGAAATATACTTCAGGTCCAGGGTTAGTCTCGATGCCAGCACTGATCAGAAATGTTTGGAGTAACCTAGCTACATATACAGTGAGTCACAGTCAAAGTGAGCCACACTTCCTAGTCATCAGATTTAGTAGAAATTTGTTTAAAAATACCACAGATTGGAAAAAAGATTTATGTGTTTTTATTGTTTGAATATTAGCTTCAATAATTTATCGCTTACATGAAGAACTTTCTTTGTTTATTATAAAAAAATGAACAAAAACTAAAATAATTCACAAATCTCTCTCACAGTGAAAGTGAGCCACCTTAGCTGAAATGAACTTAAATAACAAATTAATACTTTGTTGGACCATCTTTGGCGGAAATAACGGCTTTTAGACGTCGGGGCATTGATTCTAATAACTTACAGGTATATGTGGAAAGAATTGCACGCCACTCGTGTTGTAAGGCATCTAAAAGACTTTGTTTTGAAGAAATGCTATGTTTCCGCAGGTTTTGGTCAAGACGGAACCATAAGTTTTCAATTATATTTATATCTGGAGACTGCGGTGGTACTTCCAATACGTGGTGGCAGTTATATAATAGATATTCCCGCGCAACAAACGACTTGTGCTTAGGATCATTGTCCTAGTAAAAATAGAAGTCGCCTTCGATCCCTAGTTTTTCGACACTTGGCTTAAGATTTTGCTTCAAAACGTCTATATAAACGTATTTATCCATTATGCCTGGAATATGTTGAAGATTTCCAGTTCCACCACCTGCCATGCAGCCCTAAACCATGACGGAGCCACCGCCGTACTTCATACTGGGAGTTAGGTTTTTCGGCTGAAAGTCAGTGTTTTTTTGTCGCCATACCATCTTCTTACCGTCAGAGCCAAATAAGTTAAATTTACTTTCGTCTGTAAAGAGAACCCACAAAAATATTATTATAGCCTCTACGGTGCATTATACCGTTATGAACCTTTTGCCAGAAACTCATATCCTTGTAGACATATTTCAGCGCAAACTCCAACCTTTTTTTCGATTTTTGCTGCTAATAAATGGCTTGTTTCTGGCCGTACGACCATTATAACCATGCTTTCTGAGAACTCTTCTTACAGTTTCGGGGTTAACGTGGATATTTAGCTGCTCCTCAACCATCTTCGTCAATTTTGGAGCACTAAGATGAGGATTTTTCTTCACTTCCCGCAAAATAAATGCCTCGTCCCTTTCTGAAAACGCCTTTTTTTTGCTTTCTTTCTGCTTGTTTCCTACTCTTCCTCCTCTAGTAAAGCGATGTATGATGTGCTGGACAGTTCCTCGACTTTTATTCACATATTCTGCAATTTTTCGTTGGGATTTTCCTTTTTTAAAAAGACCAATTACTAACTGTCTAATTTCAACACTTGTTTGTCGACCCATCTTTATAAGCCGCTTGATAATAAACAACTAAAACACTAAGAATAAGATGCAAGCGAAAATTAATATCCAAAAATACATATCCCGTTATTTTAAAAGAAACAATGTTAGGTGGCTCACTTTGAGTCAAGGTGAATTTATTACAGGTGACAGCAAACACATATAAGTAAAACCCTACATGTATTTGTTGTTGCGTTTGGTGCAAGCATCACGTCAAAATCAGCAAGCAAATGTAAACATACGAATGTAAACATACCAATACATTCAAACAAAGCATATCATTTTGACGTAAGCCATACCTACGGCGAAAAATTCAGCTGGGTGAATGCTGTCACCTTATTAAATCCACCTTGCTTTGAGTGTGACGTTAGTATGTGCGTTTGTTTTTGCTCTTCATTATTACTCTTACTTCGGCAGCAAACAAACAGAAAAAATACAGTAAGATTACACAAGCATGCTCACTTGATAAAGTTGACAAAAAATAATGGGTGTTTGAAAGTATTTACAAAAGTTGTTTAAACAAATATCTTCAAGGAATTGGTGGCTCACTTTGACAGTGACTCACTGTAATTTCTTCAGTAGCGAAAACGAGGAGTAAAATTCACCTCATCTTCGCTGTTAACTGGGGCAGCAGTCCTTGGTCGAGAAAACCCCTTATCATTTCGGTGCATAAAACCGGTTGTGATGGGAATGAAGTCGTTTCTTCCTCATGTTAACGGGCCCAAGTGAATCCAAATCCTTCTACAATTGATATTTGCAACTTAAAGGACATCTTGCTCTACTTTCAAGGCTGGCATTATTTTCGATTAGACATAGCCGGCATACGCTAGCTGTTGTACGCTTTATAAATAACTAGTAAAAAAGCTCGGATGAAATCATTTTGAGCAAAAATTCTACTAAAAGTTATTAAATTAATAGCGTAATTTTTTATTAAAATTGTCTTTGAAGTTCCTAATTTGTGGCAGGGAAAATATTCATAGTGAAGTCCACATATAATATATCGTGTAAAACAAACACTAAGGCTGTATTATAATTTTCTAATGCATAATTTCAGGCGGGATAATTTGAAAAGCATGTAATTACTTAAAAGTTCGGTGACATGTGGTGCGGAACAGGAGGCTTGTTTTTTTACATACTAAATTGGTATAATAAAAAGTTCTATTTGCGAAGTTAATCCGTGAATTGTTCAAATTAATAAAATGAATAAATCGTGATGCAAAAATACTTAGCATTTAGTTGCATTTAGGTATAGAATTCTGTATGGATAAATGCACATTTAGTGTTGCATTAAAAACGAAATTCACATACGCAGTGCAAAATTTTTCAGCCGACTATTTAGTGGATCTCTTTTGAAAAGATATGAAGGTGCCAAGAAGGATTTATTATAGGTGACAGCAACCGCATATAAGTAAAACCCTACATGTATTTGTTGTTGCGTTTGGTCCAAGCATCACGTCAAAATCAGTAATCAAATGTAAACATACGAATGTAAACATACCAATACATACAAACAAAGCATATCATTTTGACGTAAACCATACCTACGGCGAAAAATTCAGCTGGGTGAATGCTGTCACCTATAATAAATCCGCCTTGGAAGGTGCGCACACTACGTCAACTGATATCAAACTGAAAAGTCTGGCAACTACCGAACGACTGCTCGATCAGCGATGCGCTCCTCTATCTGTGCACACTGCAGACTTTAGTCGGCCAACAAATATACAGAAACTCATATAAAAATTGTAATTTTCAGAAAAAGAGATGGGTACCCTAAGGTAGGTGGGAATATTTATAAAAATTGCATGGTAATTACTTTTGAAACTTATTTTTTTAAATCTAAATGAATTGTTATGTCTCGGTGTACAGAATATTGAAGGTGGCGCCCTCCGAAAACAACATCTTTCATGCTTCCCTTACTCTTCATCTTTCTTTTGTTTGTTTATTTGAAGAGATGATGTCATAACAAAATCGAAAAGCGCAATCTTGTTTTCTATGAATCTTGAGTTTGGCCAGTCTGAGCACCTAAAGCCCAACATGAACAAATAAATATAGTAATCCCCCATAACACTGGCGATTGGTTCCGCGTTGTAGGAGTATTCATTTAACATTTATGTTGATTTCTTACCAGTATTTAGCTGATTCAAAATGCCAATTTTTCTCTATAACAAATAAATTTCCTTATCAACTTAGATCTTGCTACCTTTTCACTAGTTATGGCTGAAAAATAAATATTTTATTTAAAATAAAATACATATAAAAATAATACTTCTTTACCTTTCTGTACATATTATATAAGTATATGTATGTACAAATAATACTCTTACACCTCAAAAACTATGAATACAATGTAAATTTAATTAAGAACTCTGCAAAAATAAATTGAATACATTAGATATTTAATAAGATCCAGTCCGGGAGGCCAACGAAAAATTACGGGAACAGTTTTGGCCCAAATGTTGCAACCGTGTTTGTACATACTTGCGTAAATCCCAATACAACCCTGGCAGGATTCAGATATTTATACAAATTTTTTACACTGCGTAAATAGTTGTAGTTATCACATTCGTTTAATTAATAAACAGAATTCTTAGACAATTTATTTAAAAGCAGAAGCTATGGACTACGCTCCTTTAAATTTGGTGAGAATAAAGAAATTGTTTCCATATACCTGCATATTTTTAACATAAAAGTGGCTTCCAGGCGCATTTTCATGAACGGCGGGCTAATCGCTTTCTCCGGCGACATCGATATGACGACGCTTACAAGGCTGTAGAAACTTCTTTAATATATCTGCAAGATGCATTTAAATCGGCATTAATGCCAAAATCTGTGGAGTTGCTAAATACGCAAAAATGGGAATATCAGCGAAAATTATGCCAAATACAAATGCACAAACAACAACACGAGCGTTTGAAGCACAGGGAAATTGTACCACTGGCTGCTCCGCCAGTTATGTTATTGAGAACTGATAGCAATCTTAACGCACAGTCAGTAGGCAAATCCATTGACAGAACAGTACGAGAATTTGATGTTAAACTTAACCTATCACCAATGAAGCACACGAACAGTAAAGAAGCTAACGATTTAAGACCAAATTCGAATGCTAGTATTGAAAGAGCAGCTTCCGCCAAGGCACATATGAATGTTACGACTACGCCAATTGCGCAGCCACAAAATATACGGGCTAGGAGTGCGGGGGACAAACCAGCTTTTTATTTCAACGACAACGATGAGATACCATCTTTAACACCGCTTGAGCTACCTTCTTTCGAATACCAATCCTTTACTGCTTCCACACCAGCATTAACCGATTTAACCGCGAATTTACATAAAAAATAAATTTGCCCTTTCGGTATAACAATTAGATCTCTAACGTCAGCAGAAAATTTATTACCTGCAATAGATGTTTCAAATACATTATAAATAGTACATACATAAATATCATATAAGTATTAAAAAAACTGAAGTATTTTTATTTCGCTAAAAGCCCCTGCAGTAAATCCTCCATATCCGTTTCTGTTTTGACGTCCTTTAATAATAGCAAAACCTGCGCCTCCATTTCATTTAATAACGGCGGTTTGCTATATGTTATAATTAGTGTATTGTACTGATGGTGAGTGGAAATATTTGCTTGAGATGGAAGCAGTTTACATCGGCCCAGCTCAGGCACAGGGATCACTTTGTAGTACTTTTTATTAGTGGTCCGCACAACGATTGAGCCTTTTTCCGGATCTGCACTAACTTGGTACACTTCAATGGGATATGGTAAATTACGTATTCGCCACTCTATGTTTTTCTTTGTGATGCGTTTTGTTAAAATCGGTGAGCAGTTACTTTCTGAAAGCGTAAAGTCATTAGCCGAGTTTACATCGCCGTCACCTATGCATTGGTTAATTGTGCGGGGCGTTTCTCCCAATTCAATTTCCCATTCTGGTTCTCCCATCAGTTGTTTACACTTTCGCCATGCTCTTCGCTGCACAATGCCTGTATCCATGCTGTATTCCTCAGACATTTGCTGGCCATCAGGGAATTTATAGAAAACCTTCCGACAGCGACCGCTAATCATAGAATGCTTTTCAGCGCTTCGTAAGTAGTTAAGCCAAGTTTCGTAGGACATGTTGAACTCTATGCATGTCAGCTTCTAAGGGCTTGTGCAATAAACCCCTTTAAAATGTGGGCAAAATATATTCGATTACCTTGACGACTTCCCAGCAATTTGATATTTTAAAATTATTTGATCGATGGACGTTTTTATCGGCGCATGTTTTGTTGATATTTTTGAATGTTGCCATATGTCTACGATTGTTTTTATAAGTTAAGCGTGAACAATTTTAGGCAAAGTATGGTTAGGATTTTCTCCAAAGAAATCGTCTCTACAATTCCTCTGTTTAGTATAATGTCATTGTGAAAAGATTTTGATCTACCGACAACAGCCGGTACTATGTTGCCGGAACGATCCGGATTTATATGAAAGAAATTTATATGTGACGTTGACTTTAACCTTTAGCTGCAGTTTGAACTCCTTCGTAAATATTGTAGGTCACCACTTCTCATGGTAAATAGGTCGCCGAGGATTTTCCTCTCAATGAAAAAGCGAGAAAGACGGGCGAGATAATCTGCCTGGAACTGTCGACTGAAGGATTCAAAATAAATTGCCTTGTAATTATGCTTGGTTGGGAACGACAAGGACCTTACGAGGACTAGGGCTACAAGAGGTGAAGTTGCAGGACATTAGAATGTATATTCCAGAGCCATTCAGCAGGAATGAAGTGAGCCACCTACACGTACATCAGTAGGAATAGTAAGAGCGGCGAAAGTGTCTTTCGTGAATTCCGCCAAGCAGAGCAAATCAGCTTTATTATAGCTAATATAGGAGCACTAACTCACGGAAATAAAAACCGCAGGATTTTCAATCAAGGTGATATTGGGCAAATGGTTTTATACAACTTTTTGTTAGCACTTGTTTTGAAGTAATCACATATAATATATAAGAAACGAATGTATGATGTCAGAATCTTCAAACCAAGTGAGAATAAAGATCGATTATATATTACATCATATGGTTACAGACCTATCACGAATTTTTTACTGTAATCGAACACGTCAGTTGTGTTCTACGGTTATCGATCAATTCGGCTTATTCTTGTTTGGGTGAAATCGACTATTTCAATCGATATTTTTTCGAGAATAGTTACAAAAACGGGTTACTATTGCTTCACCTACATACAACCCTGACCAATACAAAGATGAAATGCAAATATTTGCCGGCAAACATATACTTGTCTCACTCAGACTAATTGTACGGTCTTTTTAATTTGCTGAGAAAGCGAGGCAGTTATTTATATGTTGAATTTGCCTGAAGAAAATACACATCATCGACTGAACTTCAATCGAAGCAGCGAAAAAAGAAGCAGCGCAGTTCTAAATTTTCACAAATATTAATCTATAAAAAGTAAGAAATTTACATTACTAGGGCAATAAGCTAAAAATAGTACTAAAGAAAAGTAATTCGTGCCTGCACACCGTACAGGGAATTTATAAAAAAACTGTTTTATTTTTGTCAGCACCTGTTTTACAGCTCAGCAACTGAAAGAGAAAGTGTTCCAGAAGCCTATAAAATAACCAATCACCAGCAAAAATGAGTCTCGTCTGGACTTTGATTGCCACTTTTCTGTATGCAGAAATTGTGGTAGTTTTGCTGTTGGTTTTGCCCATAGCAAGTCCTCACAAATGGAACCGCCTATTCAAATCCAAGTTCCTTGCAATGCTGGCCCAACAGGCGCATCTTTATTTCTTCCTTATCATGGGTGTTTTAATTTTATTCCTATTGGATGCCATTCGTGAAATGCGGAAGTACTCGACCCATGAGGCCGGCGGACACGAACATTTGAATGTCGAAATGCAGCACAGTATGCGACTTTTCCGTGCACAACGCAACTTCTACATTTCTGGTTTTGCTATATTCCTTGTATTGGTCATACGTCGTCTGGTGACGTTGATTTCAGCGCAGGCGAACTTGTTGGCACAGAGTGAGGCTTCAATGAAGCAAGCGCAAAGTGCCACAGCAGCAGCTCGTACCTTAATGGCTGAAAAGAGCACTGAGAAGGCGAAGGAAGCCACTGAGGACAGCACATTGACTGAGGTGAGTGGAATACTACAATGTTCTAGCTTTTGGTTACATTATTTTGTTTTCTGTTTTGACTTGTGGCTGTATAAATATGAGTTCTTGTACCGAAAGTTGTGGATTCACATTGTTTACGAAAATTTTTGGCGAGTAATGTACTTTTTGAATTTTTTACATACATACTATGTACATGTACTCAATGATGCTTTACATATATTTTGGAAATCGCTTGCTCAAATACATTAACCAATACCTGCCCCCTGAATATAAGAATAAGTTTATGCTGTAAAGTATATATATGTCGGGCATGTGCTGTAATTCGATTTCGCATGAAGTTGTCACCGAGAACGAGCCGACATTAAATTGCAATGATTTGGCATGGGCCAGAAATTGAAATAGCTCATTCTCTCCATTTTGAAATTGCGAAGCAGTGGTTACGCAAAATTAGTGAAAAATTACAAAAAACACTGGAAATTGAATCGTTCCAGATATTCGTCACTGCAGTTGGGAAAATGCTTTTATTTTCAGCAGGTTTGCCAACAACAACTGCTTAGCATACGTCAGTAGTTTTAACGGCTCTTTAGGGGTATACAAAGTAGAAAAAAGTGTGGGAGCATTTTTGACAATTTATGAACACTCTAATTATTCTTCATTCGAAAAATTAAATGTATATGGCGATATTCCATCAAATTACTCGCGATAAATGATTGTAATGCATAATTATAACAGACCCCGCTTCGTTTTATAGTGAATACATTTTAAACAGAATCTTGTCCTGCTTACCATTATTGCATTGACGCTACAACACCGTTTCCCATTTAAATATATGTAAATGTCGCGCTGTTTCGCTCATTTTATGTGGGTCTCGTCAATGCAGCCTATCACTTCAGGTATCCTGAAATTGTTTTAAAAATGTAAATTACGAGTACACTGGCGCGCTTCATATTCCGTTTTTCCAAACGTTATCGTTTTGGTACAGTGTATTCGCAGGCTTCAAAGTGAGATTTGCAAATTCCGTTTCGGAATGTAGGCGCGTGACTTGCAGCACATACCCGTATATACAACTTTTTGTTAAAAGATTTAAGAAATTGGATCGTCTAAACGGATTTTCGGATATGTAATACAATAAGGTTTCTTAATGCTTCTGGCGCCTGTAAAATTGCCCTCGCAAACATAGTTCTACCTTCCGAATCTAATTATTTCGTCTACTCCTTTCTTCGTTTACTCCTTCGGGGTATCTTGCACAGATATTAAAATTGCGGAGACGTGTACAAGGACTCTGTGCCAGCCTCAGCTAAAGATCAAGGTTGATTTCTTGAACTACATGTAACAGTATATTTAAAGGAACTTTAGAAATTCCATAACACAGGCATTCAAAATGTCGGTTATATCTTCAAATAAAAAATAAAAAAGAATCGCTATAAAATTTATATCACTTTCAGCTTAATGAGTTGCGCAAAAAGGTGCAAGAACTCACCGCCGACTTGAATCGTGAAAAGAAAGATAAGGAAGCTGTGAAGTCACAAGCTGAAAGTTTGAACAAGGAATACGACAGATTGACTGATGAGTACAGCAAATTGCAGAAAAAGATCACCATCAGCGACATTAGTGGCGGCAAAGGAGGCGAGAAAGATGATTAGAAAAGCAAATAGCGCCAACATATTAATCCATTTAAGAAAAAACTAATAAAACGTAATATAAATCTTCACTTCATGCAACACCACTTACCCAATTATAGTAGCAGCTGCAACGAAGCTCTTTGTCATATGCCGTTTAACATTTGGAAAAAAAGGAGACTTGGATAAAAACATTATAAATGGACTTGAATTAAAAATTTTACGAGACGGAAAGCGAATAATTTGTGGTACTAACTTATAACTATATAATCTGCACATATATTTTTATATATATTAAAAAAAAGCGTATTCTAAAAGATCAAAATTGTTTCCAATTGTTTTGTAGTTGTGTTAAGAGTTTATCTTTAGCGTGTTGGTTAACACTTTCTTACATAATAACTTATACTTTCTTTTTATATAAATAAATTTTGAATTATAAATACAATTATGTGTATATGTTTCAATTGGTGTACCAACATTTCATAATATTCAAATGTGTTTTGTCTTCGAGTAATTCCGAATACACTTCATTCTTCATGGCAAATAGAACGCCACAATTTGATCATAATATATATATTATAACTTAAAAGTTTGCCACAATTTTTGATGAGTAACATACACTAGTAATCAACCCTTGCACTTATGCATATAAAACCAGCTGCCTTTATTTTGCTGCCAGATAAAACATTTTGTGCGGTGATGATTCACTGTTTAGTACACATCAGCCAATTTTTAAAGACATTATATATGTATGCATGAAACAGTTAAGTAATGTCTACTGAAGAACAAATACGTTTTTTCATGCCTATGCATAACTTTACATTTTATATATTTTAAGGGGTTATATACAGTTAGAAGGCCGAGCAATAGCGAATTTTCCACAATTTTTTCTGAGAAAACTTTTAAATTTATTGATTTAAAAATTTGTGCACCTAATATGTTATCTTTTAACTGTATTTTAATACTAAGATTTGGTAAAAATATTTATTTGGAAAGGAGCTAGAGCTGATCTCTGTGATTTCGTCGCAAAAAAGACGTTTTGCGGTGACCACTATATCTCTGAACTGGATTCTCTGAAATTAAAAAACCAAACAGATTTCGTGAAAGTAATGTTAAATCTAGTAATTAATTGAAGTAATAATCAACATACATTTTTTTTTTGACAAAAAAGCGCTTTCTCAAAAAAAAAAAAAAAAAAAAATGGAATTTTGACCAAAATTTAGGCCTTAAATTGTTTATAAAAAAATATATTTTTATCGGTGAGAAAAAATCTTTGATTAATTACTAAAATATATATTTAGGATGCTCGTGTTAAAATTTGAGACTAATCGGCTGAAAATCGCTGAGAAAAACGCGTTTAAAGTTTGCCTTGCACTGAAACACCTTTTTAAATTTGCATGTAACTTCGAAAATATTCACCGGAACGATATTAAATTTTCTGTGTGTATTCTTAAATATATGTACAGGGTTGGCCATATTAAACTGACCCATTGAGTAACCCTATAACTTTTTACTGTAATTTGAAATCTAAGGTTTACGTCAACAAGCCAAAGACACTAGGCGCACTTAAGGCCAATATCCGACGGGAAATAGCCGCCATATCGGCCGAGACGCTGGCCAAAACTATGGAAAACGCCGAAAAACGGGCACATTACGCTATACGAGCTAAGGGCGACCACTTGCGCGATATCATATTCAAAAAGTGATGTAAACGAATCTCCTTGAACTAAATTAAATGTTTTTCACAATGAAACACAAAAAAATGTTTCTTTTTCCATATTTTTTTAATAATCACATGGGTCAGTTTAAGATGGCTAACCCTGTACATATCCAAATACGTGCTAAGGGCGACCACTTGCGCGATATCATATTCAAAAAGTGATGTAAACGAATCTCCTTGAACTAAATTAAATGTTTTTCACAATGAAACACAAAAAAATGTTTCTTTTTCCATATTTTTTTAATAATCACATGGGTCAGTTTAATATGGCCAACCCGTACATTAAGAGAAAAAAAAAAAATAAAAAAAAAAACTATTTTTTGACAATTCTAACTGTATATAACTCCTTAAGTGCTTCAGTATTTTGAATCTCCACATTTTCGTTGGCAAAATTGAATTAATTTCTTTGTTTGCAACCGAAATATTTTGTGTATTGATAACGCTAAAATACTATCACAAAATTTCGAATCATTAGCGAATAATTTGTAGCAGATATCTAAGGAACAAATATGCATTATTTTATATTTGTTGCTGTAATCAGATCCAAATGTAAGTTTCCCACAATAAACATATTTTATTTCTATGCTTGTGTGTACACAATTATGACCACCAGAAACTAACAGAAAAGCTCTCGCTCTCAGCACGTACGTAATGCCACCATTTCGGTGGTATGTAGAGGCAATCGCCTGCTTGCAAAGTAACATTATAAAAGGATACTTGTGCTGCAAGCGGAAAGCGATCAAAGTCTAGACGAGCTGCATCTAATTGCGAGGTATTACAAAGCATCTCCGAATCATGTGCATACAATTTTGGAGTATCAGTCGGTGCTGCCAAAATAATTTGCTTTCTGCCAAAAACTTGACATAGTAAATTGTGTTCAGGATCATAATGCAGCGGTGATATGGTATTTTTAGGGCCCAACCAAGCTTTAATTGACACATTCTCTACGTTTGTACAATTCTTATTGGAACGCAAAGTACAATAATCTGGTACACGAATATCTGCTTTAAGTGCGGGTATTTGGTCGAAGAGCTCATGCTGTGCCAAATATTCTATTTCTTTACTACTATTTTGACTGAACTGGCGGCGTAGAAAATCTTGTATTTTTACTAGCTGCTGAGACCACTCATCTGCCGTGTAAATGGCACCAATTTCAATAGGAACTGTTCGGTTGCCGGCTAATTTATGTAGATAGTTGAGATTGCGCCATTTCTGCATAGCTGGCCAATGGGCGATTGTGTTGAGCAGCAATGCGGGCTGTTCCGTCATAAAGCATTTTGTGCGAAAATCTTCAACGGAAGGGCAATCTAAAACTGGTATATCACACTTGCATTGTTCACGTTTTAGCTCTTCTATAATGGGAAGATCACTGCTTGGATAATCGCCTGAAAGGAAAAATTATATTTTTTAAATTTAGCATTTACGTAATTGTTGCTTACCTAAGTATTTGCTAATATGGCTTGTCAGTTGGGCTTGAAAATCATCACTACTCCCATATAACCCGTGAGTGCATCCAATAAGTATAGCCTCATCAAGTACTTCAGAGCATCGCATTAGTTGCGCTTGGGAAACACTTTCGCTAAGTAGGTAAAAAATCTTTTCAGGATTTGCAATAGTAGATTTTAAATACTGATGTATCTTAACTTACTTTGAAATAATTGGATAAAGCATAGATTTTACGCACTTCAAGTGGTACAGCACTAAAGTGACCTGTGTGTATGCGCTCCCAATATTTGTCCGCTAGGCTGCTGACAAGGTAGGACACTTCCTCGTTAAACCCAGGCGTTGTATTTGTGTCCTCAACGTCCGCAATGGCCATGCGCAAAATACTATCCGCTTCTGGTTCATTTCGTAATATTTTTTTAATTTCATCATATCTTGGCAAAAATTCACGGATATTTGCCCAAAACTCCATTTGCCTATTTTACCAGTTTTATATCAACACGCTTTCTTGTTTCTTTTAGAGTTCGTTGAACGAAACTCCAGGTCCCAATAGTTTATCTTTGGAGAACAGCTGAACTCTTATTTACATTGCAGAGTCAGCTGTTTATTAGTGATACCGGACCGTATACATTTTGTAATTATTAATCAGTGATACCAGATTAAAGTTATAATTAAAATATGTAAAAATTATTATCTGATTGTTTGCTTGTACCTTAAACTGAAGGCACTCACTTCTAATTGATGTGAATTGCATTGATCCGCTTGTGCGCTGACGACCATTATAGAAAGTGGTTTTACCTCAAAATTTTTATGGTAATTTTCTAATTTTTGGCAGCCGGGCACCAAAATTTGGGAAATCTTTAGTATATAACACGCTTTGAAAAAAAAGAGGTAGAGGTGGATAGAGGCGTGTTTCACCATCTTAAAATTCAAAACGGTACAATCCGGAGGCTATAGTTTTCAAGGGGTAGTCAGAATTTTCAAACAATTGATTTTTTTTTGAATTATCTTAAAATATAATATCTTAAAAATATTTTGTGAACATTTGAAGTGAATCCGACAAATACTTTTCGAGTTATTCAACAATTAACAAAGGGCGCTAAGGCGCTCTGGAGCGTTCGAGATCAAATAGCTAGCAGCAGCTGCAAGCAATCGACTTCTCGGGTTTTATTGTTTTGAATATAGAATGCTACGTAGGCAACATCAAATCGACATTTTGGAAGCTGCTAGATGGCTGAAGAACTATTATATGGCCTGTGGTGAACATTTTGGTGTATTTCCCATGGCCGTTGTGTATTTTTAATGGTATTTTTTTGTATAATAAAAAAGTTGTAAATTAAAATTTGTCTTTTTATTAATTCTTTTAAAAATTAATTAAAAAATAAATTAATATAAAAATATATATGTATGTAAATTCAAATGGAAATCAGTAAAAAAACAATAAACTTAAAATTAAAAATTCAATATTTTAATGGAGATCAGGGCAAAAATTAATTTTTCTGGTGGGAATATTTAGGAAAACATTCTACACATAGTTGCGGTTTATTGGGCAGTAGGTGGTGGTCCTTTTCAAGCTCTTTCTGGCTGATTTTTTTGACATGGCATAACACAATACACAAGCACGCCTTATTGTTTTTCCGTTGTCGTCCTTTCTTTTTTCTATAAAATGTTTTCCTTTTGTTATGGGTTCTGGAGACATGAAGTCCAACAAAGCATTTGAAGTCTCCTGCCGAAACTTGGTTATTGAAATTTGTTTGTTTGTAGCCTTTTTATATATTATAAAGGCATTTACGACAGACATTCCTAGTAGCAGTTCAAAAGCCACTTTGCGGTACCACTTAACACCTCTTCTGAGAGTGGTGGTGTAGGCGGTCATTTGATCGGATATATCAACACCTAATTTGGCTTTGTTGTAATCAATAACAGCAAGATGTTTTTCAAAAGCTCGTTGCCTTCGCTTCCTGGTGGAAAACTAAGTAAAATAAACCAAAAATATCAAATGAAACTCAAAAACTACAAAAAATTACTGTCGCACATTTTCGTGCAACGTGGCCCCACAACATGTTTTATGATCTCCTAGGCCATGTCGCACGAAAATGTGCGACACAAAAAAACCATTATAACTGCAAAATTCGCGACCAAAATAAAGTCGCGAGTAGTCAAAACTTATTTTTAGGCACTAAGAAACAAAACAGAACATAAATAAGTTGTTGGCCTCAGGTGACCAAAATTGTTAAATGACACTGCTACTGAACGATCAAAATTCTAAAAAGGCTTTGGCAGCCAACGTGTTAAGAGGGGAACCTGCTTTAGCCCTTTCAATATTAACGGGACACATACGTCCCAATGAGTGTTTTCGTTTTACTAAATGCCAAATATTTCTTTGCATCGCTGTGTATTTTCTTCCCATCAGTTTTTTAAGAGATATACCATCAATTATGCTCCGTATGGCCCGTTATACTTTGTATTTTTCTCTACACATGTTTTGCAGTCGTAGTTAAATCGTAGCACGTGCTAGGTCAGTAAGGGGGAAAACGACAATTATAGATCTACTGAGTGTTCATTACGGGTGGGACCATGTTTTCCCCAGGACATTTTCTCAATTCCTAGAAATAATTTCTTTATTTATACAAGGGGACATACTATTTAGATCACTAGTAATAACTTTTCATGGTTAAATATTTTTTCCCCTTAAAAAAATCCGTATTGAAAGGGTTAGAGGCTTCAAAAAATCGATTTTTGCTTTTTTTGCATAAATGTCTTCCTAAACTATCCAAGAATGTGTCCTCAAAATTTCAGAAGCAAATTCAAAGTATTTTCAGAGTTACAGAAGAAATCGTGAGCAAGCGTCGAGCAGGTACTTGTATACGAGCGACCGGATCGCTCGAAGTGCGATTTCTCGGTTTTTTATTTTTGGGATTTTTCTAATTTCCAAATGTGGTTATTGAAGTGTAGGATTCTAGCTTGAATTTGAGAAAAGTAGAAGCGAAAAGCCGCCGAAGTGAAATGTGTTGGTGTGTGACTACCAATTGGAAGTGCCCGGGTTCGAATCGCCAGGAATGAAACACCAGTGATAGAAAAATTTGTTTCTAATTGTGGCCGCCTTTCGGCTGAAAAGGCTCCTCATAAAAAACCATCTGCCATTCGGAGGCGGCAGAAACTCTAAGTTTCTACATTTTTGGAAAAACTCGGCCAAATACCCGGCAAAGGGTGTAAGCGCTAATTGTTATTATTATTATTGTTATTATATCTAGAAGTAAAAAGCCCAGAAATCATTTTTTTATGGTTTTTATCTCAATTTTTCCAAAACTGTGACGTGATGGTCAATTTGGCTCAATTGCGGTCTGGATATTGTATTGTAGCAGGTTAATTTCTACCTACCTAGAATCGACAACCATATTCTCGACATACCTATGTATATCCGGCATGTGAATGCACTCGGCACAATACTAACCGCTATTCACATGCCCTCTTAAACCCAACCTTCAGGACCAAAGCTATCGAAACATCAAGTTGGGCCTAGGTCTACCTTTAGATGAGCTAGGCGATGACGATCAGTGACTATACCGAACTGGCAGGGCCCAGTGAACAAATGGAGGTTAAAGTCTGTTCTTAAGTTTCAGCCCCTCTCACGTGCCCACATCCTCCGGCCATCACGGCCAAAGCTAAGAGTCATCTGCTATATTTTGTTCCTACCCGCTAACGCTTCCCTTGACAGTTCTTGGAAACTTACTTCGCAAGCCTCCATGCACTTTTCCTGTGAATATAGTAGAGTAGGAAATTTACAATTTTTTGAAACTGTATCACACTGTACATCTATTTCACAACCTACAACATCGACGGGAGCAGCAGCTAACTTTTTTTTGATGAAATAAATTTTGAAAGGTTCTTAACTGGTATGTCCGGCTTTGCTTCGTTGAATTTTTCTAACGTTAAAACGATGGATTTTTTTTTTAAATAAACACAATTTCTGTCAGTTTACTAACTCCGCCCTAAACAGTTTTTTAAATTGTCGCCCAAGAGAAGGACTTATCTGTGAATATTATGATTGCGCAATTCAGTTAATTTTCATTTTTGCAGAGTTACCAAATCTTGAAGTCGACGAGATGGTGGTAGGTATCGATTTGCTTATCTATCTAGGGTCTTTTCAATTGAAGTTTTGCAAGAATTTTTTTTTTGGCTATTAAACTGCCAAAAATTGTCACGAAAACATGTATGTCAATGAGGATCTGTATAGATCTAAGAATTTTTGTATAGTGTTACCGAATTTTACTTAGCTTTCAGTAATCTATAGTATGTACAAAGAGGTCACTTGTAGGCCATTTTGTATGGCCGAGATTTTTGTTTTGCACATGGGCAAAGACCGGATGAACTCTCAGTGGAGTCCGAAAAGCGGGCATTCTCACAGTCGCCTTATTTTTTACTAACCAATTGTATAGGGCCGTCGAGGTAAATCCGGAAAACATTTCGAAAGCTCTGGAGCAGTGGCGTTAAGTCTAAAACCGCTGATAAAGGGACATATTTTTAGTGTATTGTTTCCTGATTGGCATTGGAGTGCCGGAGTATGTGCTAGTGAAACGATGAGTCGAGAACAGGACAGAAGAGCTGCAATACTAGAGTCACTTCGCGCCGGAAAAAGCCCTAAAGAGATAATTCCCTGGATGGACCGCGTGGCTGCTGGAAGAGAATACGTGTTTCAGCAGGACTCCGCACCTGCTCACAAGGCAAAGAAGACTCAGGCTTGGCTCCAGAACAACCTACCCTACCACTGGTCACCAGATTTTTGGCCACCTTCAAGCCCAGACTGCAATTCTCTTGATTATTACGTGTGGGGCACAGTTGAAGCAAAAGTTAACGCAAAGCCTCATAACACTAAGGACGCTCTGAAGACAACCATCGAGAAAGTGATGACCACAATGGACAAAGAGGAGGTAGCTCGCGCATGTGGGCACTTCAGGTCCCGGCTGGAGCAGGTAATTGCACGAGATGGAGGTTACATTGAAAAATTTTCAACTATGATATGTGTACTCACATTATACAAAGTTAAGTGCAAATAAAATCATTTTTGAGTAAATATCCAATAGTTTTGTTTTTAAGTTCAACATTCGCATTCGACCGAGAAGTCTCAACATTTTTCGCGCTATAACGTCACATTCGATAATAAGGTCTGCTGAAGTCTGCTGAAATCTCCGCGGACCGGTCGCAGAAATGACATCAGTCAATAAATCGTATTACAATACCTTGCAGATGACTACGCAATCTGCAGTGACCTGTGAGAATGCCCGTGAGCATTCTCAGTTTGTCATTAGGGCGCGTTATGAATTGCCTAAACCTCTTTTGAATATATCTCTCCGAGTGAGGACTTCACCCTCATTGTTTGGTGCCAGTTCACGTCTCTTTACTTCTAAGCTTTTCCTTGATGGTGTGTTGTTCCATAATTTCACATTCTATTAACAACGAGATCTAGCCAATTCGTCCGCTACTTCGCTCCCAGTTATATCTCTGTGTTTTAGGGCCCATATGCGCTGGATGCGATTGTGCATTCCCACCAAATTTAGCATCTCAATGCACGAGGAGGACTTAGCCTCAAAGGTTGCCAGAGCCTTATGAGAGGAAACTGGTTTAGGAGGGTGCAATTTTGGTGTTCTTCGTGAATTTTTTGAACAAGGAAGGAATAATCAGAAACTTGGAGGGTATTTTACTCATATTTTTAAGTACACTTCAAAATTCTTTCAAGCCATTTCCGCCGGAAATAGTTGCGTTAGAGCGTGTTGTCCATGGACGATCGCCATTCGAGTATCTTGCTGGTGAGCATTCCTGAAGTTGCAATTTTTCTCCGTAAGCAACAACAAAAATTTTTTTTTTTCGTTAACAACAAGAATATTAACCTAATTTTGATAAAAAAATATTGAAAATTGCATATCTTTGAGGCGCTTGAACACAATGTAATTTTTTCATACCATATTTTTGCATCTATTTTGCTTAAAAAAATATTTTTAATGATAATATAATCCCAGAATTAGGTTCCTATATTCCTATAATTAGGATTGAATAAAGAATACTCCGAAAAAAATTTATAACGATTGGTCGATAACTTTTTGAGCTAGAGTGCCCACCAGTTGAAAAAAAGTAGTTTCGAGAAAAACGTCGTTCTAAATAACGCGCGCTACGACGGGAATCGACGGGCAGTCACTTAAGTGCTCATAGAATCGGGAATAATGCGAATTTCGCTTTCAAATTTTTACCACATATTCTTGAGTAGTTATACTAACAATTTATGCAATAAAAGAAGTCGGTTTCTTGATAAGTCTAACTGGTTTCCCCCCTTAAGTGCTGCTTGACTGTCACACAGAATGGCAATTCGCTCATTCCGGAGGTTTCTGTCTACATACTATAAGTTGAGGGGAGAGGCTTTGTCAACTATTACATCTACAAATATTAATGTACACTGTTGGTCTGAGGTTAGACACACCATCGTTTTTTTTAAACAAAATCAATTATTTATTATCATGCTTGTTCTAATTGTCCAAAATGCTTTTTTTATCAAAGTGCGAATCTTGTTCGAAAAAAAAAAATGCTGACAGCTGGTTGATTTGCGAAAAAATAACTGTACATTCGGAGATTATAGAAATTTCTATGGCAATCACACGTGTTTTCGGTTGGTCATTGAATTAGACGCAGCTTAAATTTCTTCGTATTGCGTGGACAAGTGTAAACTTTCGTATTGAAAAAATATGAAAAATAAACAAAGAAAGTGTTTTCGAGCTTCATTTGAAGAAAAAAATGGGAAAAACTGCGGTTATGAGCTTATTGGAACGTCCAAAAGTAGAATTTCTTTACTCGCAAGGACTGTCCAATCGGAACATTGCCAAACAAATAAATCGCAGCTCCAGAACTGTTGACAGATATTTGAAGGATCCAGAGGCATATGGAAATAACTTCAAAGGGGAAAAAGGCACTATCAAAACAAGCAGTACGCCAAATTGTTAGAATTGCTTCGAATTCGACTAAATCTGCTGCTAAGATCAAGGAGTTGGCCGGAGTTAAAGCAAGCCTATCAACTGTTCAGCGTACGATCAGAAATGCAGAACACCTGAAGCGTCTAAAAATCAGGAAAAAACCCCCTTTGAATGCAATGCGCAAAGAAAACCGGCTTCAATTCGCGAAAGAATACATGACGTGGACTGTCCAATCTGACACTCGACTAAATGATTGGCGTTGGCACTGATGGATTTTAATATTATTATCACGATTTGCGGAAATATGAGCTATATTTAAGTCGCCACCATAGCCGAGAAGGGGGAATAATGGTGTGGGGTGCTATCACGTTTTATGGAACAATTGACTTGATTTTTATCGATCAAAAGATGAACGGCGATCGCTTCAAAACATTGTTGGAGTCCGTATTTCCAAAATTAAAAGATCTCTTTGGACCAATTCCTTGGATTTTTTAACAAGACAATGCTCCTATTCATAACTCTCGAGTAGTAAAATCTTTCATTTCGAGTCAAAACGTTAATATCATGACCTGGCCACCATATTCTCCAGAACTTAACGTAATTGAAAATGTTTGGGGCTGGCTAACACGGAAGGTATACGAAGGAGGAAAGCAATACGAAGATAAGGAAACATTAACTGCAGATATTAAACGGGCTTGGAGCGAGATTTTCTTGAACTACATAGATTCCTTGTATCATTCTATGAAGGACCGGATTTATGAATTTATTACTAACAAAGGAGGCAGTACTCACTATTGAAATAGTAATTTAAGTTAAAATCCAAATACTTTTCTTATACAAATTAAAAAGCCAAAGAGCGTCTATTCTAATGACCAAGAAAAATTCACCTTATTTTGAGTAGCTTTAAGAAAATGTTTGAAAAACACAATTTTGTTAAATATGTATAATCATTTGAATATTATATTTAAAGTATCATTAAATAAGAAATGTTTTTGCATATCAACTTCTTTTCTATCGTCCTTTAATAAATAAATATGAAGCAAAGTTGTATGCAACTAAACGTGCGTCTAACCTAAGACCAGCATTGTATGTGTATGTAAGTTATTCAATAGACAGCCGCCCCCAAAAATCTTTTTATCAACGAATTGTCTAATGACCCGAGCCCGAGGACGTCCTAGGTTAACCTGGCTTGACCAAGCCATAGCTGACCTGAAAAAGCTACGAGTTAGGAGCTGGGGATCTGTTGCTATAAACCGTGCAGATTGGAAGAGGATTGTAGATGAAGCTAAAGCTCACACTGAGCTGTAATCGCTACCTGATGATGATGATGAAGTTATTCAATTCAAATCTCTTTTACTCGAACTATACTTTGCAAAGTGAGTATTTTGATCGGCACTGACCAATAGTTCGCCCGGTGTGTCATCTGCCCGGTGTGCCACACTCCCGATACCGTCGCACGCAACAGCAAGCCAGCACGAAAAGCACGCACTTGAAAGTTGCAGTGCACACGTGCAACACTCGAACGGCACGATGCACAACAGTAGACAATTGCAGCAGCTAAGATGCATTGAAACGCTCTTTATCAACATGCCACGCGCATACCGGACGGTTGCAATTGCAACCGCCACATGACGTTGGTGTCGTCTACGGCATGCCACACAGCCAACCAATCAAATGAAGAACTTAAAATAGTGTAACACAATTTTATACTGTTTGTCGCACATTTCATTCACTTTGCACTTGTGTTTGTCTGTCCATGCCTTGGCGGCTGCTGCGCGGTCGGTCCGCCTTGCATGCGTTCAGATCACGATCGCGTTGCAAAGATAAGCGCAATCAACGCGTTCTGCCACTTGGCACTTATGGAATGGTTGCGTTGCCGTTTTTTGGTTTTGTATTTTTTCAATATTTTTTTTTTACTTTGTTGTTTTGTGTCAGCTCCTTGCAACAGCTCTTGGCTTATTGGCAACACGCCTGGCGCACATGACGCAAATGGAGCGTTAACTGCAGCAAATATGCCGACAACAACAGTAACAACGAACAACGCCGACGAACGCTATAATAATTGTAGCAACATGACCATGTTGCCAGCAGCTGTTGCTATTACTTGGTCGTGTTGCGCGATGCTGTGCGTGAGCAGTTCGTCGTCTTCTGCGAAAGTTAAGAGATCTTGGCGAACGATAAGCGGGGTGATCGAGAAACGGCATTGAATGTTGTTGCAACAGATTTGTTGGCATGTCGCGGTGTACTGTGAGAGTACTTGATAGTTTTTGTGGACAAAAAATTGTATAACCTCAACCAACTTGTATGAACATACAGCCTTCAGGCGTGGGTGCAAGTAGACCATTAAAGAACATTAATGA
The DNA here is from genome assembly GCF_027943255.1 of Anastrepha obliqua. NCBI lineage: Eukaryota > Metazoa > Arthropoda > Insecta > Diptera > Tephritidae > Anastrepha > Anastrepha obliqua. The sequence continues at coordinate 15,528,857 of NC_072894.1, forward strand.
GACTCGCAACGACAGATCTCGCTAACATATTTGGCTGGAATACAAATCGCGCTTCAAGTAATTAAGGCACTGCCTCTGTTGACTGATCGACGACTTCATTTTCGGAGATATTTCGGTGACCTGGAAACTAAATAAAGCCTACCGAGTAATCCAAAGAATTCTACATTGCTTCAGCATTATCTCGTGAGTTAAGAAAGACGCCATAGCCAAAATAATAACCGGACTCTTTGAAAAATGGCGGCGTGCTGAACTTGAAGGTCTCGTGCCTAACCACTCTTACACTTGGCTAAAAAAGATTCACAAAATTAAGTACCATATTTAGATGAACAGAAACGGTTAGTGCTGCTGCGAACACAATCCGGAAAGGTAACCTATGGACAACCATAAAGTGGCTCTACTCAAACGTTTTAAGTCATACCTACGAAAGAGAATCCACAAAAAGCGCATGAGTTTAGTTTGCTCCTAGGCTTCTCAACTCAGCATTTATTAGCTAAGACCCTCTAAAAAAATCGATAAAAATCGATTTTTTTTGCATGTTATTGTAGTAAAACATTTCAAAAATACCGTGTTAAAATTTTAAGTCAATCCGAGCAAAACTTTTTAAGTTATAGAGCATAAAGCCGAGCCGCCTCAAACATCTGCCAAGACGCAGCAGTTGCGCGCGTAGTCCGTTACAAACTTTAAACGCGGTTTTCTCGAACTTTTTTTTTTAAAGTGCGTAGTCATTGGCATTTGAAAACTACTCAACCGATCCTTTTGAAATTTTGCACACATATTTTACATATAAAAAACCTCCCCCCAACGTTTTTTTTCGCCATTTTTTTTATATTAAGGTGGTTTTACACCTACAAAATGGCGGCATTTTTTCGTCAAAAATCACTTTTTACTTCAAACGACTACCAAATGGCTGAAAATGAAAATAAATCGTCAAAATAAACGTTGGGGGGAAGTTTAACTCATACTTTAACTAAATTATTCAATTTTTTTGATTTCAGATGATTCTACGCTGAGATATGCTGACTACTGCAAAATGTATTTTTTTTTAGCGTTTATCCCTTACCCCCCCCTTAAATAGAGAGAGAGAGAGTGCTTCAATGAAACGTCACCTCCTAGGTTTTGTCATTTGAAGCTAGCCATTTGCATAACCAACTCTTTCCGATAGTTTACACCTGTAGTGGGGAATTCCTGTTAATAGACGGAAAATCAGAGAAATTATACACTTTATTTTTTTAATTTTTTTCCGAGTTCAATCCTCTCGGGAGCATAGAGCCTCAACAAGACTCAGTCTTGCGTTGGTTTCGTTAATCTATTTTGATTTCTGACAGGTTAGGTGATTAGGCCGCTACCAGTCCTAAGTGGTGGAAATGCCCATCTGTCGTTGCTTAGGAACAACGCCTTCTTACTACTTAGAGCGCCACCTGTGTTTCAAATTTTTCTGGCAGAAGGATCGCACAGATGGTCGAGGACTTCGCTAAATTTGGTGTGTCTGTGCTATTACCGCGGTTGCCCGCTTCCTCTTGCTGGCGCTACTCATGCAATGTGTAACTGTGTGTTTTTATTTGTTTTGGCTTGTTTTAGCAGCCACAATGCAAATAATGCACTGACTAATGTGCGGGAGTAAGGATGGAAAGGATAAGATGTTGGGGTTGAGGAAAGAGATTTTGTTTTCAGTTTTGTAAAAACAAGGAAAGTAGGTAAATTTGGAAATTTGCGAGGATCGTGCTTTACGTGGGATTCGAACCCACAACCTCTGGGATGGCAGGCTAGTGTGCAATTACGCTAGACTACCGTGGCCACTTTTTATTAACTATCTCTAATAACATAGACAGACAGGCAGACAGAGCGCGAATTCATCAACACACTAACTGGGTCCGTAGATCTCAGCCATAGATTAAGCACTGAACGCCAGCCCAGCACCGATCAATTAGCTTCTGGAGTAGAAGTGGAGCAAATACTTTTTTATGTTAGGCCTGCTGAAGAAGCTGAAGAAGTGTGAAAGAATTTCCAGTTTGCCTCATTTTAAAAGTGCCACATTTTCCGGAAGTTTGTCGTAGACTGTCATTAACACTTTTAGAAAATGTAAAATTTATACTATAAATACTGCGCTTAAGGGGGTGGTAGGGTTTAGCGCTAAAAAAAAAACACTTTTTTTTAATTTTTTACAGAAATATGGCTTAAGATACTTTAATAAAATCAGTTGCATGTTATTGTACATCATTTCAATAAGTTTTTAAAAAATATTAATAATAAAATATTGACAAATAAGCCCATGACAGAGTTTTTTTGGATATATGTTTTTCGAGAGGTGCTCTGCGGTGCCAATCGGCATTCGTCGTAGAATCATCTGAAACCAAAAAAGTCGAATTTTTCAGTTAAAGTATGACGTAATGCTCCCCCCCCCCCCCCCCCCCCCCCCCATTAATAATTTTTTTTTTTTCATTTTTGTAGTTTTGGTGGCAAAAAAACGTAAAACGAGCATTTTTGGCGAAAAATTTCGCCATATTTGTAAGTGAAAAACAACCTTAAAGAAAAAAAATAAAAAAAAAAATAAAAAAAAAAAACAGTGTGGGGGGGGGAGGTATTTTTGATTTAGAAAACGTGTGCCAAATTTGAAAAGAATCGGTTGAATAGTTTCGGAGTTGTGATTGGCACCGACTTTTAAGAAGTCGTTTCGGGAAAAACGCGTTTGAAAAAATGACTCTGAAAAATTATCTATGCTCCGCATTCGAGGTAGAGTGCCTACAAAGGCTATAACTTTGAGAGTTCTGCTCCGATCCACTTAAAATTTTGACACAACATTCTTGAAATGATTTACTATAAGATGAGTGAAGAAACAAAATTTCGATTTTGTGACCCTACCCCCCCCTTAAAGGATCGTTAGCCTAACTTTTTTCACCATGAACATTAAAGAAATCGTAAAATAAAATGAACTGTTTTACTACACTGCGCTTTGTTTATAGCTACACTTACACTTTGGTGCTTAACCCTTCACTCTCGCGCTTGTCTCATTCCATGCCCTCACATTTTAAAGGTTGTTCGGTCGATAACGACAAGCATTGGCGTGTCATTTTCTATCCAGTCTCAATCCGGACTGATCAAACTCGTATGTATTGTTTGACCAGCAGGTAATCGATTTCAATGGCTGCAAGCTGGCGGCAGTGATCAGCAAAATGCACCAAGTTTAGTGCACAAACGCACTTTTACCAAGAAACCAAGCAACCACAGCCCGCAAAGTCACATAAATTTCGCTATATTCACGCACATCTCGTGCGCCAGTGTGGAGTGGCGCTCGTAACTGCGTTAGTGCTAATTTGTGGTAAGGGGGAGCCAAGAGGCCGTGCATACGCATAGTGTGTACGAGGTAGGCGTGCATAAACGTCGCAAGATTGCACAACTGATACGGTCACGACCGAGAGTGACGTGCACGACTGTAACTTTCAACTATTCGCTGATCACTGGGCCCCCATCTTTGAGTTGTGCGATTTGTGGTGATTGCATTGCCAAGATGCTTATCGCAAGCGGATGGTTGGTTGGCTTGCGTGATAGCGGTGAACGACGGGGTCGATCAGTTCGATATGTATATATTTACTTGGTGCTCTGTGTGAAGAGTGTCATGAATGTTCAATGGTTGTTATCGCCCGCTTTGCTGTTGTGTTGGTACCGTTTGTTGCATGCAAGAATTTATTCTGCCTAAAATCAGACTGCCCAGTACCAATAGAATCCGCGGCATGAGCTATGTACGAGTTTTTTTGTGTGCATGCATCGATCGCAATCAATTGTGCTTGGTGTTGGTGTGCATGGTGAATGTGCATTGCGTGTTATCATGTGCACTGATCATTAAGCGATACAAAAAAACAAACTGCAATAGTAACAGGAACAAAAACAATCAGAGTTAAAAAGGAGTGCATGTTACTGTCTGCGTTTGTCGCGAAATTAGAGCAGCACATGCGAAACTTCTGAACGTTGGACGGTGCTTTCACTCAGTTGCGGTCCACAATGTATTCCGCGGCAGCTGACATTAGCCATGTTTGTCTTTAATGGTCAGCAATTTATGTTCCTGCTGCTTTTGCTGCTCGGTCATAATACCAGATTTGAGTCACAACACCGTTCACTATTCACACGCTGCGTCGCTCTAATATTTTACAACGTGAGGTTCTTGGAAAGTGGGCAGCACCTTCACAAGTTGCTTGACACGTTTTCACTGTCATCAGACTGTTCAATGTATGCATTTGCGCTCTTTTTGTAGTTGTTATTCTTAACTTGTCAGTTAGTTGTTCGCTTCATTACCATTGATGTTTGCGTGTCCCGCTTCGCTAATCACCATCGCCTTGTTGCGGCAGCCGCTGTAAGAATGCTCGATTAGGGCTTCTGCGGAAAGCCTTGAAATCACAGTTAATAATTAATAATTTTGTTAACACATAGAAAACTAGCTTTAACCCGCGGCCCCTCTCGCGTAGGAGTAGTTTTGAGGGATTCAGGATATGTATATATAAAAGAATTACAAATAATAATTTCATAGAAAATAATTTTTTATTAATAATCATAATATTACAATACCCGGCATCCGTTGCTATGCCTCGTTGAATAAAATCAAAACAACCAATCAGAAAAATATCAAGCAAAATTATTTTTATTAATTTTCTATCTCAAACCGTTTTTGAACTTTGCATTTGGGTCCTAGTTGAACAGCTTATGCGGATTATGAAGTTTAGAGTGTGCTATAAATAGTGGGAAATAGGAAAAACTAAGATTTTGTAGATTAAATTTAAGCAAATATTCGATTATTAGTGACGAATGACAGTGGTGGCGCTGTCTGGGGGCTGTGGGAAGGTAGTTCCATCATAAAAACATGCTTCATTGGGAGAAAATATGAATGTATAAAAATTTTTACATCATTTGGTGTTGTCGTTTCGTAGTGATGCGCGGACAACGTACAGACATTCACCTTTATAGTATAGAAGATATAACCTTCCAATTTTTTCGGTTTCTCCTTCTTTAAGTGTGGCAATAAAAAAGACATTAGAAATTGTAGGCCTATTTCAAAGCTGTCGACTATTACCAACATTTTTGAGCACGTAACCAATGCAAAACTGAGCTTTGCGGTTAAATCCTTCATCATCATCATTCATAGCATTACAGGTAGTTGTGAGCCTTAGCTTCCTCCCTAATTCTACTCCATGCATCTCAGTCCATAGCCAGACTACGATAGTTGGTCGCTCCTATGCTTCTGAGGTCGTCTTCAATGTCGTTCAACCACCGTTTCCGTGGCGGTCCTCTTCGCTTTTCCCCAAGCATGCGCGCATCCAGAATTTTGCAAGGTATTCTTTCATCTTGCATTCTGCAAACGTGCCCTAGCCACCGCACAACGTTTTCGCCTTGTAGGAATTCCTCTAACTCGCTGTTATATCTGATGCGATATATACCTATATATAATATATAATTGGCACGTACACCCTTTTTGGGTGTTTGACCGAGCTCCTCCTCCTATTTGTGGTGTGCGTCTCAATGTTGTTCCATAAACGGAGGGACCTACAGTTTCAAGCCGACTCCGAACGGCAGATATTTTTATGAGGAGTTTTTCATGTCAGAAATACACTCGTAGGTTTGCCAGTGCCTGCCGAGGGGCGACCGCTATTAGAAAATTGGTTTTCTTAATTTTGGTGTTTCACCGAGATTCGAACCGACGTTGAAATAACCGTAACCGACGGTTTCAATGTTCACGTTTCGCATCGGTACGTTACCACTGGTCCAATCATCCTTAACTTATCCAAATCAACATAAGCTTGTTGCCAACAGATTTAAAGTGTCTAATCTGGACGTTTTTGATGAATACTGGACTGACTCTTTCGCGACGCCAGCCGTTTTTTTCTCGTGCTAATTAGCGCCACGAAGTGAAGTCAAGTCCATCTCTACCTAATCTCACGCAGAGGATCAGAGAATCTTCTCTTTCTAACGCAGAGGAGGCCTTCCTCTTCCTCTGCTACTACCAGCTAGTAGCGCATAGATTACTTTCCAGCCTACGAACCCGTTAATATTAAAATTCGAAGAGACTCTATGTAGCAGAGTTCAATTAAGATTTAAAACTAACTGCCTTAAGGAAATACGAACTCGAACATCTTGGACTAATTTACTTAGATCAATTTGAGGTAAAAATACAAAGGGAAGTAAAATTCTAACGCATGACATTTGAAATTTCTACGGAAGGCACACAAGAAAGGTCATTAGGGTATTCAATAGTTTAAATCGATTGCAAGGAAAAGTGGATGGTATACACCAAAACGACTGCGTTGGATCTACATGGCTATAGTCACACCTATGATTTCCTACGCGGCAGTAATTTAAGAGAATTGCAAGACGAAGCAATCAGTAATAAGGAGACTAGCAATTTACAATTACAGAATTGACAATTTGCGTGTGGATGCATAACAGAAGTCACGTGTACGTCATCAATTAGGGCTCTTGTAGAACTCACATCTTTTCGCATTCATTTCCAATCTCAAGCGAAAATCACTATCCTAAGAACAACCAAAGCTACCTTTGTCGAACGCTTCAAAACTGAACTGGGCAAAAAAAAGGCTTTTGACGTATGGACGGACAGATGATTCATCGAGGAAATTGCAGAACAAGGTATGGACCGGGAAAGAATATGGATTTATTTCAAGCAGAAGTGTACGCAATAGAAATATGAGCTTCAAATGAAATTTGAAAAGGTCGAGCCAAGGAGCACCAACAGATTTGGTGGTTCCTAAAGGACACAGGCTAAAAAGCCCATTGCATTAAGAGCTCTGGAAAGACGGTAGATAGTCTAGGAGGAAAGGAGAAAATTATCAGAGAAAGAGATAGGAAAACATAGAGACAGAGACAAAGGTAGTTAGTCCTATGAGAATTTTCCAGATTGGCAAATCTGTAAATATCCTCCAGTTTTAGGCAACGAATATTAGTCATTCTCACTACATCGGAACCCAAAATTCGTAGCCTTGCTCCAGCAAGGCAGAACACTCACAGAGAAAGTGCTCAGTGCTAGCCGCCTCTTCCAAGCAGGACAAGTACATCGGGTGATCTGTGATTCTAATGTTGGTCAAATGCTGACCCCATGGGTTGTGTCCTGCAATAATACCGACCATCAACCGAACGTCTTTTCTTCCAAGTTTTAGTAGAAAGTTTGACAGTTTTTTGTTCGGAATTGTCACAAAACTCTGCAGTTTTGCGACGTTTCAGGCCGGACCATCGCACTTTATGTAAATTGCATATATAATCGCTGATCCAATTCATGAACTGATTCCGATTATTGGCTCTGGTCCCTGTGGGGTAATCACTGATCCACGGTTGGCGAACTCATCGGCAATTTCGTTTCCTTCAACACCGAAGGGTCCTGGCACCCATATAAGGAACGGGTGGGCCATATAGCGTTTGCTTTTTGAACCACCTATTTTTTTGAGAATGGTAACACAAATGACATGTCAAATGTGTTCATAATTTACTTAAAGGTTTGAAATTTACGAAATGGGACGCTATACGCTTGAACAAAATTGGGAAATATTGAAAACCTATTTCCAAAGTGGTGAGTCTTCTTCTTCTTTTCTGATGAAGCTCATTTTCACATCGGTGGCTACGTCAATAAACAAAATTGTCGGGTTTGGGGCTCAGAAAATCCACACTTTACTGTAAAGAAGCAAATGCATCCACAACGAGTCACTGTTTGGTACGGTTTTTGGTCTGGCGGCATCATCGGACCATTTTTTTTTCGAAAATGAGCAAGGAGCCGCGGTTACAGTAAATGGCGAGAGAGTTTTTGTTTCCAAAAATTGAAGAGGATAACATGGACGACATTTGGTTTCAACAGGACGGTGCAACTTGTCACACTGCCAAAGTTACACTCGAACTTTTGGCTACCGTTTTTGAATTCCGACATCAATTGGCCGCCTCGGAGCTGTGATTTAAGCCCGTTGGACTATTTTTTGTGGGGAGTCGTTAAGGACAAATGCTATGCGAACCATCCAGAGACGATTGATGCTTTAAAACACGAAATTGAAGTTGTCATTCATGAAATTGGAGCCCAAACAATCGAAAATGTGCTTAAAAATTGGGTTGCTCGAATGGCCTACTGTAAAGCCAGTCGTGGCAGTCATTTGACCGATATTATTTTTGACGTGATAACGTCTTATAATTCGATTTAACAGGCTGCACGCACGAAAAAATGTGTCGTTACCTTGCTCATTAGTGTTACCTTGCTCATATGTAGTTACCTTGCTCATATTAGTGTTACCTTGCTCATTGCATTGAATGAACTGCAAGCGAAAGCACGGAACGAACGACAAAGCAAACAAAGCAAACGAACGGCAACGTTCGACATCTTGCTCTCTCCTACTTAAGTGAGCGTATATATGTATGTATATACGCATATGTACATATATAAATTCACGTATTTGTATTTGCATATGCCTTCTTATTGATTATTATTAATTTGATTCACTTGAAGAATTTAAAATAAAACCAAGTTTGTTAATAATACCTGTTGTTTTAATGTTATTATTTTTTGACGTGATAACGTCTTATAATTCTATGTAGCCGGCTGCACGCACCAAAAAATGCGTCGTTATCTTGCTCATGCGTCGTTAACTTGCTTGAACAGCATGTTATGTTATGTTATGTTATGTTATGTTATGTTATGTTATGTTATGTTATGTTATGTTATGTTATGTTATGTTATGTTATGTTATGTTATGTTATGTTATGTTATGTTATGTTATGTTATGTTATGTTATGTTATGTTATGTTATGTTATGTTATGTTATGTTATGTTATGTTGTGTTATGTTATGTTGTGTTATGTTATGTTATGTTATGTTATGTTATGTTATGTTATGTTATGTTATGTTATGTTATGTTATGTTATGTTATGTTATGTTATGTTATGTTATGTTATGTTATGTTATGTTATGTTATGTTATGTTATGTTATGTTATGTTATGTTATGTTATGTTAAAGTATATTATGTTATGTTAATGTTAACTCATTCTCTATATCCATACAAAATATCTATCAAACAAATAAAATTAAAATTTTCTTTTGAAAAAATGCAACCATTCAATCAGTATTTTCTTATGACGTTATCACGTTAAACTATCGTCAGTAAACCGACTTTACAGACAACCTCTTTTTATTCATAAATGACAATGTTCCATCTTCAAAATAAAAAAAAAGTTTGAAAAAATATTAATTAAATAGTTTTTTTTATAGGAGATTCAAAAAGCAAATTTTACATGGCCCACCCTATACAAGCTTGTTTTGTCTTGCGACAGAATTAAGCTTCTTCTTACATTCTTGAACAATCTTCGAGGTTTGCTTCGCATTCTCCAGGGCCTTCAGTGCGCACCCGGACTGTCACAGAAAACTCCAATCCGTTTCCCGCTCCATCTCCCTCTAGATTATCCATTAGTTTGGAAAACAGTTGCCATTTCCCCCATAGCATGAGGCGAAGGAAGATGCAACCGCCAAACTTGAGCTGGCATCATACACATCACTGATGCATAAGCGGACAAACACCTGGGTAAACATATTTTACCAGAGGAGGGAATAAAATTCAATAAAATAGGAAGATGTTCGGTTGAAAGAAATACTCTGAGTCTATGAATGGCCAGAGTAGATCTTTCAGGCCGCAGTGCTAAATTCCTCATAAGAAGAATTACAAACTACAAGTCAAGGCTGCAGCGCTTCATTGCCAACACGATTCTCTGGAGAAGGGCTAGATATCAAAAAGTGCCTAAGGGGTAAACCAGTGTCCAAAAAATATACAAAATAACAGAAATTAGTTGGTCAAACATTTTCTTGATTGTGATTAAAATATTACTAAAGTGGCCAAAACTTTACTCATACTCGTACCAGTAAAATATGTTCTTTTAGAGCATAAAACAGCTGCGCATAGAGTAGGCTTGAAATAAATTATTTAGAGGTTCCGCTTGAAAAATTCACCTTTATCTCACAAGAATTAACTTCGTTCAACGACCTGGTACTTGGTTGTGCAATTTTTTCGTAAACGCGCACGTATAGTTTTTGAAGTTTTTCTCTGCCGTTGTTTCCACTTTAACCTTCCGCTACTGCCTGCAATTTTTTTTATTTTATTACTTTGGCCTGTAACTCTTTGGTTTCTACAAATATCTGTATCTAAATACATTTGTATGAATTTATGAGTGCATGCATGCGCGACCTCATTCAATGCCATAAACTTATACAAGGTTTTGCTACGCTGCATTTCATTAAATACCCTGCAGGGAAAAATACTAGTTGTGAACTTGAATACTACCAGTTCTTTTCTTAGAACAGTTAAAATATAAAAGAAATATCCACTTCATTATAATGTAACGTTTTAAAATATTCTATTCATATTAAAATTATGTACAGAATATGCTTTGACTAAATGAAACTCCTAGGTATAGTAATTCGTTAAACATTCAATAATTGGTTCAGACTTATACAGGGTGAGCCAAATAAGTCCTACTAATGTTAAACACAAATAACTTTTGCAATAATCATTTATTTTGGTTAATTGTTTTTATACATTGAATATATTTTATGGAAATTATGTACGAAATATCACATCAGACAAAAGTCCACCATTTTTCTCGATACAAAGATTGGCTCTTTTTAACGCGTTTTCCATTACACCACATAATGTTTCTGGTTGAAGGCTCAGTATTTCGTCTCGAATATTTTGCTTCAGCTGTCTAATAGTCTCTGGTTTATTAAGATACACTTTGTCTTTTAAATATCCCCATAAAAAGAAGTCAGGCGCAGTCAAATCTGGCGAACGAGGTGGCCAAGGGAAATCTGAATTTTTGGAAATCAGAAGTTCGGCAAAAGTTTCACGCAGCAGGTCTATAGTTTGCCTAGCAGTATGCGCAGTTGATCCATCTTGTTGAAACCACAAATTAGGATACTGCTCCGCCATTGACCGCAAAAAGTTTCCAATCAATGTTCTGTAAGAAGCTCCTGAAATCGATTCCGGCGTTTCATCCTCATTTTCGAAGAAATTAGGACCGATAACTCTAGTGACCATAACACCGCACCAAACAGTACATTTAGATGGGTGCAACTGAGGTTGGTGTGTTGCCCTAGGATTTTCAGAGCCCCACAATCTACAGTTTTGTTTGAGGACATAGCCATTTAAATGGAAATGCGCTTCATCTGGAATCAAAACATTATTTAAAAAATTAATTTGTGTAGCTAATTGTGTAAGAATAGAAAAACTCGATAATTTTAAGGTACTTGACCACCTTGGAAAGCTAAAAAGTACAACATATTCAATAATTTTTTTTTTCATGTTCTGTATAATATATTAAAATAAATTTTTTTTTAAATTTTTATTTAGAGCTTATATAATACAAAAAAAAATTGATTTATTAAAATTTATTTTTTTAACATATATCCAGGAGGCGCCAAAGTCGAGGCCTGAAGAAAATCATGTCTTGCGGCGGACAGTTAATCTTAGAAATGGTAATTCTAAAACAAAAGAGAGAAACAAAATTTTCAAAAGGAAGGTTCCTTGCGTGAGAATTTACCACAAACTGACAAAAAAAAAATAATAAAAAAATGGCGGATGTTTGAAAAAAAGTTAAGAAAACACCCCTGTTTTTCACAATGTTATGCTTAAAAAGCAATACTTTATTAACTTTTTTTTTGCAAAATGTGGTAAATTGGCATACAAAACATCTTAACAAATAAAACAAGACCAAAATCATTAAAATCGGCTAAGCAGTTTCGGAGATAAAGTGTCCGCCATTCGAAAAAAAGTAATTTCTGGAAAAACGCGTTTAAAGTTAAAACTTGCTATTTTCTTTCCGCTGAGTCAGCAAGTAATGAGTGCAGGATGCGCCTGCACATTTTCACTGATTTCACTTTGTTAGAATTCGAATTTAAAAAAACAGTTTCAGGTGATGATTTTTAAAAGTATAAGGATTGAAAAAATGTAAAAAAAAAAAATTTAATTTTTTGAAACTTATAAGGTGGTCAAGTACCTTAAGGCGTTGTGTTGTACTGTAGGGTTCCATAATAAATTTCCAACAATTCAATTATAGCCTACAAAAAGAGAAAAATAAATATGTCAAAAAATAAAAAAGTTATTTGTGCTTGACAATAGTAGGTCTTATTTGGCCCACCCTGTACTAAGAAAAGAAAATTAAAAGAAATTTCCTAAGAAAACTCATAAACAAATAAACTTAAGGTATTCACTTAAAAATATATATAAAATTGAAGTGCACTCGCGAAAAGTTGAACACCGCACGTCGTGAACACCGCTTAAGATGAACAAATTTGTATACGAGGGGTGCCTTTTATATGTCGGGATTAGAGAACAAAAACAAATTTTAATCATCGAAAATCACTTTATTGTTTTTCAAAATATTCTGCATGAAGATCTTGCGTTTGAACCAAGTGTCGAAGCACTTTTGCCACTCTGAATGAGGTACCTCCAAAACATGCATTCTGAATGCCACAACCGCTTCTTCAGGTGTCGAAAAACGTTGACCTCTCAGTTTGTTTTTTACGTACGGGAATAAAAAGAAGTCATTCGGTGCCAAGTCAGGACTATACGGCGGATGACCCATTAATTCGATGTTTTGGGTGCTCAAAAATGCAGTTGTTTGAGCCGATGTGTGAGAGCTCGCATTGTCCTGGTGAAGAGTGATCCGTCTTTGGCGATTGGTTTTCCTAATTTCTTGGAAGACAACTGGCAAACAAATGGTTGTGTACCACTCAGAATTTACTGTTATGCGTTGTTCTAGTGGTACGGTTGTGACATGTCCAGTTTTTCCGAAAAAACAGGCAACCATTTGCTTGGAAGTGCTTCGTGCGCGAACAACTTTTGTTGGATTTGGCTCATCTTGAAACACCCATACAGTCGACTGCTGTTTACTTTCGGGCTCATACGCGTAAATCCATGATTCATCACCTGTCACGATATCATAGACGTGTTTCGAAGCCCCGCGATCGTATTTTTTGAGCATTTCCTTCGACCAATCGACACGAGCCTTTTTTTGAGCGATTGACAAATTGTGTGGGATACAACGCGAACAAATTTTTTTGACAGTCAAATGTTTATGCAATATTGAATGTATGCTGGTCTCACTAATGCCTAAGATTGTCTCAATCTCACGATAAGTCACATTACGATCTTGCAATATCAGTTCGCGCACAGCATCAATGGTTTTCGGAACAACAACTGATTTTGGACGAACTTCAGGAAATTCGTCTTGGAGTGAACTACGACCACGATTGAATTCACCATCGATATACACTGGTCCTTGATGGAGCTTTATCGCCAAAAAATGAATTAAGTTCATCCATGCAATGTTGCTGAGTTAATCCACGTCGAAAGTTGTAAAAAATAATCGCACGAAAATGTTCACGATTTAATTCCATTTTTGGACCGAGATGAATCTTTTAAGTTACTGTAAACAACACAAATAGCGCTGGTATTTCAAAACGTTCTGAGTAGGTAAAAGCCAAAAAATGTCAAACTTTGCGATACAGCTGTCAGTTGCCAAATTGCAACACCAGGGTTGCCAAATCCCGAAATATAAAAGGCACCCCTCGTAACACTGACTACTCTAAAAGATGAAAATAGTCAGAAATCTCTAAAACGGGAAGATCATATAATTCAAAATGTTTACGTAAATACATTTAAATTAAATTTTTTTTAGTTTTGGGAATTCCCTATTTAGCAAATATGCATGTTTGGTACACCAATTTCTAAGAATACATATCTACTTATATCAGGTCAGTTCCTAAGTTCGTGCGTTTTTTAAAGGCGGTTTTAAAATTAATAAAAAAGATGTTTAAGGTATTTGCGTCTATTCACTAAAGACGGTCGATTTTTGTTAAGTGCCTCGTTCAGGTTTGATAGCTGATGGGAATAATAATCAGCAGTTATCGTTTGGTTTGGTTCCAGAAGTTCATAATAAACAATACCGGCCATATCCCACCAAATAGACAGGAGAATCTTCTTGGGGTGAAGGCCATCTTTAGGGGTCGGTTATGGTATTTTATCTTTATCTAAGGCATTTGCGAACAATATTATTGTAAGGGGCCCATTTTTCGTCACCAGTAACGATACGGTTCAAAAAACTTTCATTTTCAAGCCGTTGCAGCAGCTGAGAAGACACATTCACTCTCTGCTGAAGGCTGGCGACGGAAAGTCTATGCGGAACCCATTTTTCCAGCTTTGAAACTTTTCCCAACTGAACCAGGTGTCTGTCAACTGTTCCATGCGATGAATTTAACTTCAGAGCTATCATATCGACTGTCAAATTTGGCTCAGCTTCCACGAGTTCGAGCAAGGCGTTAGTTAAAGGCGAGTTAAAGACTTCAGGACGACCAGCGCGCAGGGCATCGTCCACGTCGCAGTTACCACTTCGGAATTTTAAAATACAACAATATGCTGAATTAAAAACAAAAAAAGCAACTTAAAGAGTACCAACCACACATTTACAGGACCTGGAAAAAGAAAAAGGATGAGGACATCAGAACTGCCCAAAAAAGAGAAGTCACTCTACCGTTGGCTTACTCGAATGCGAAATAAAAACTGCAATAAGTGGATTAATGCTGAAGGAGAAGGCTAAAAAAATTCACTCAAAAATCAAAGAGAATGAAATTGGATTTAATGCCAGTGATGGATGACTGCAGCGCTTTAAAAAAATATACGCCGTTCGTCTCTTTGCAATAACTGAAGAAGAACCGCCTTCGCAGCCTCAGTTGGTGAAATCATTTAAGTTAAAGCTTAAAGAAAAAATTGCGAATTGGGATTGTGCAATGATCAGTTGTATAATTTTGACGAGTCTGGTTTGTTGTGGAAACTTTTGCCAGAAAAAATATACGCATCATCGTCTGAAAAAACTGCTCCCGGCGAGAAAACAGAAAAGCAACGAATCACCATTAATTGTGCGACTGATTATAAAAGCGCCAAAACAGACTGGATGACTTCAAACATATTTAAGGATTGGTTTCATCATGCATTTGTCCTACAGTTAATAATGCATTTAAATTACCATAGTTTTTCATGTTTAGGTTGAAGAGTTTGTCGAGGGCCGTTAAAAACGTTTCTTCTATAGACAACGCGCGATTGCATTCAAATGGAGTGGCGTTGAAAACAAAAGATGGAAACATCACGGCTAAGTTTATGCCATCAAATGTCACTCCCCTTATACAGCTAACGGATCAACACGCAACCAAAGTTACAAAAATGTGTTACACAAACAATCTGTTAGCCTCGATAGCCGCACAAAAAGCTGATTTGCTTGTGGCCATGAAAAATTTAACTCTCAACAACGCCATTATTACGAGGATGTTGGATGTTGCCTAGAATAGAGTAAGCACAGAGACTACTGCTAATGGATCGTTGTTGGAGATCAAGAAGATCCTCAAAATAATATGCCATTCAATATCCCAAAAGAAAAGTGGGATGAAAAAAACAATGCTCTGATGGAATGCTCAGTTGATCTGCTTCATATCTTGGATCCTCAGGCTTATTTTTTCAACCATACTTGGCTAAGACATTTTTGTAAATGTCAAGTTTATATTTAAACTATATTTTTGTTTGTATATTGAGTGCCCACTATCAACTGTTTAAGATTGGAATGAAGATCGCTATGTAACACCTATGACTTAACAGAGAGCGAAGAAATGGAACAGAGGCAGCAACCGGTAGCAATGTTTCTATCACTGAAGGTCCTGCGAAAAGAATAAGTACCAGGGAAGCGATCGAAATTTTTAATAAAGCAATTGAATGGGCTGTTAATAAAGATGTTGTGAATAGAGTGACGTAAATGCACTTCGGTGCTTAAGGGAGAAAGTTGTTTTCCAATTAGTGAAAAAGAAAAAAAAAACAGCAGAAACAATTCAATTCAACAGTGAAGAATTCGCAAACGTGAACACTCTTGGTTTTAATTATTGGATTGGGGAATAAGTGCGTCGCGTTTTTGCCGAAGACTTTTATTTAAACAAAAAACAATAATAATTTCAATAAGATAATCACTTATATATTCACCGTTTCTGTTTACAACCTCTTCTCACCTCTCGACTAATTTGTTGATCTTGTCCGCCAAAAACCGCCTGGTCTGGTGTCAAAGAAGTTGTTGAGCCAGTTTTTAAGAACCTCTTTGTTATCGAAGGTAATGCACTTCATATGGTTTGATAGCGAGCGGAAAAGATGGTGATCGGTTGATGGGTCCGGAGAATACCGCGGATGCAGAAGGAATGGGAATTCGAGCTTTTGAAGTGCGGCTTTGACGACTTGTGCAACATGGGGCTTGACGTCGTTGTGAAGGAATATCGTTTGTTCGTGTCGATCAGGTCTTTTCAGTCGAATAGCCTCATTCATGCGCTGTAGCTGGGCAATGTAGAGCTCTTTGTTGACCGCGACATTTTTTTTCAGCATTTCCCAGTGTACCATGCCCTCACAGTCCACCAAGCACATATCATGAGCTTCTTTGGATGAAGATCCGGCTTGACTCTCGGCTTTGGCGTATCTCCTGGAGCCACCCCCTTTATTTCTTTGCTTCATATTCATGTTTAGGTACCATTTCTCATCTCCCGTGACGATTCGATACAAAAGGCGCTGTTAATGACCGCGTGTTCCCAGATGGCGTGTGAGATGTTAAGAAGCAATTTGAAGGCGACTTTCTTTGATTTTTCTGTTGATCTCGTGAGAATCCAGGCTCCCAACTTTTCGGTAAATCCCATTGAATGAAGTTGATTGAGAATTGTTTTATGATCGCAGCTCATTTTTTTGACAATTCACTACTGGTTTGGCGACTGTTCTCCTTCAAAAGTGGTTTGAGACTTTCTTCATCCAATTCAGAAGGCTTTCCGCTGCGGGATGTATCATCGACGTTAAAGTCGCCATGTTTGCAAACCATTTCCATCTATGACACCTTCTCCATACACGTTGCAAATGTCCCGGGCTGCTTCGGCAGCTTTTTGACTCCGATAAAAAGCAAAAAAGAGCAGGTGTTAAAAATATTGATTTTTGCCTCCTAGGTATTCCATTTCTAAGTCTCAAAACGAATAAGAAATTAAATAACTTAAAAATACGATTAACATAATTTTATAGAGCAGAAAGAGTTATACCTTTGCCAAACAGCAAACAAATCGTTGCAACATAAAAGGAAATATAAAAACGCTATGAACTTATTGCCCAAACCAAAATTTCTTTCGACGTTTTAAAGCTTACTCTGAGCTAGTCCGTTCCTCTAATCTTACTGAATTGTGATGAGAGGGCAGATATAAGTAGGTTTTCAAAAAAATGCATTAATCAGTATCTACTTACATATATATTTATTATAACATTCTAATCATCATCCTTCTATAGACGAGTCTGGTTTCTTATCTAAAAAAAGTGTCTTCTCTTTATTCTTAAATAAAATTCAACTAGGTAGCAGACAACTTGAACTCTTTACTACTGGTATTATTCTTGTCAATAACGACCTAGTCTGATTTCTTCTTCTTACCAGTACGTGCGCTAAAAGGTTTCTATATCAGTTTGGCTTTTCCCTGCAGGGTAAGTATCCATGTATGAGCGAATATGTATTCTTATATGCACTTGTACAAGTATATCTGTATGTATGTTTGCATTGACATTGTAAAGTTTGTGGTTAAGTTGGAGCGAGTCAATTTGTTGAATGCAATATCAAAGCTGCGAGCGTTGAAGGAGGGAAATACAAATTTACTTTGGGGGTATGTCATAGCAATTGTAAGTATAGGTACATATGTATATATATGTACAGTAAATAAATATAGAAGAGTGCATACTTGTAATAAAAGGCAAACAAATTATGTACAATAACATTTTATTAAATTCGAAGATCGATTTTATAAAATAAGGAATTCCGTTTGACCCAAAACTAGTATGTACCTTCTACTCAAATATGAACGAGACGTTATCAATAAAAGTAGAAGGTACATACTACTTTTCCTGTTTCCCAAGCTCAAGTTGCCGCTCCGTGGAAAACATTTTGAGACAATTGAAATCATAAAAGAGAATTCGAAGAACACACTCGAGCTTGACTTGTTTACAGTAGCACAGAAAACAAACTATGTGACATATCACGCTGAAATTTGCTATGTAAGCTTATAACAGTCCTACCAAAAAACAAAAAATTTATTTTTGCCATATGTCATCCGTTGACCGTTTTATTGATAACGTCTCGTTCATATTTGAGCAGAAGCTAGATGCTTATTTCTAACCCTTTAAACCGGTTGTGTAAAAATCACTGCCCCTTGACGTGCTTGCTCGGATAACGAAAATTCGCACTCTGAACTAAATATGTATATGGTATGGAGTAGCAGTTTCTATGCAAGGATTTTGTTAACCCAACCATGCCGGTAATGTTTTTTGGCGCTACACCCTTCATTAGGTGTTTGGCCTCTTCCTATTTGATGTTTTCCACAAATGGAGGGACCAGTTTTAAGCCGATTCCGAACGGCAAATGATTTCAATTTTATGAGCAGCTTTTTCATGGGGAAAAATGCAGTCAGAGGGGTGACCGCTATTAGAAAAAACTTCTTCTATACTTTTTTTTAGTATTTGATAATTTCTTAGGTAATTTTCTTACTTTTAAGAGGTCAATAATGTCTTATTGCAATATAACCAGGATAACCAGATATTCCATTTCTAATTACAAGTTTAAGAGAATGAATTTTTAGTACAGGAAAAATATCTAACAGTATGTTATCATCCACCCAAAAAATCTGAAATATCATACCTACATCGAAGCCTCTATGCTTTTGGTTTAACTAAGCTAAACTTGCTAATTCTATTGATTTTTAGACACTTGGCACGCGTGTGTGTTAATATGTGGCGTGAACTAAGCGGCGAATTTTTAAATGCCACCTTGATCGAAAAGTTCCCGGAATATACTGAGAAAATTCAAATACTCGCCTTCAAAGTACTCTCCATCAACTGCAACGCATTTATGCCAGCGTTTGATCCACATCTCGAAACATTTCTGGAACTCTATTTTCGATGTATCCATCAGAGCCGTCTTCGATTTGCGATTACATTCTTTCGGCTGTTAAAACGCATTCACCGTAGCGGTGTTTAGCTCATTCCGACAGAAAAAAATTGCAGGGTACCACAACAGTTGAATTTGATGGCTTTTGAATGGTATTCGTTGCGTTCTTGGTAAAAAGATTTACGAATAATGATGGCGCTGTGCGACGGTGCGTTATCATGGTGCAAAATCCATGAGTTATATTATTTTCCCACAAATTCTTTATTTTTTGTAGAATTTCTTCACGTAAGCGTCTCATAACACCTAAATAATAGTTCTTATTAACTGTCTGAACTTCTGGCAAAAATTCGAAGTTACAATACCATTGTAAGACATAAAGACAATGAACATTGCTTTCTTTTCGTTCGAAACCACGCCCTAACCTAACCTCTGGATTGTGTGCCGTACTCATAAGCCCACATCTCGTCTCGTCTCGTAATTATGCGTTTGATGAATGTCGGACAGGTTTAAGCCTTGGAACTCATGTTTTTGATGATATCAAAGAGGTCCTTGTTTTGCATGAAATTCAGGTCATTTGGAACCAACTTTGCAACAACATAGAACAAACCCAAATCATTATCGGATTAATGTCAGATCTCTCTTTTAATTTGCAGTTATTGATCAACGATGTCGACGGTATGCCACTACGCTCATCAATCTCGGTAGATTCACGATCTCTCCTGAAGTGTGCATGCCACTCGTAAACGGCTGTTTTCTTTAGAATATCTTTACCGAAACAGTTTCCCGACATGTCTAAGGTTTTGAAAGGTTTTAAAGCTACCTTTTGCTTGGTAAGGTTTTTAAAGCAAAATTTAATACAAACTTTTTGTTGTAAATTGAAATTCATTTTTAAAACTGTAAAAAATCGAAAACACGTGCAGAGGTAGATTTACTCAAGACGGCGTAACTTTTATAAATGTCAAGCAATGGCGATAAAATTTGGTAGAAATGTTAGTCACAAATGCGGCAACGTAACAAAAAAAAACAGAACTGAAATCAGTTAGAGCGTTACTGGCGGTTGTTCCAGGAACTTTTTTATCAATGTAGTAAGTACTTTTGAAAGGTCAAAATGTATAGGTTAGGTTAAGCTAAATTGCTTGACTTGCATATACCGATTCAGTCCATAATGATGGAGCTCATTAGTAATGTGTGGAGCTCATTTAGCATGGTGCCTATTTCTATTGCGAATTAAAGGAGGCTTTTCCAACACACCGCTAAGATATCTTCCAATCCATCATACATAAACAAATTATATTTTCGCTCCATTTATCAAACGTCGGAAAAACCAATTTCAGACTGATTGATAGGTTAGTTTGGATTTGGCCGCTATTCGATAAGATGTGTTTCATGATTTTCGTTAAGATGGAGAAAGAATCCATCGGTAATTCCCTTTTTGTTTTGAAAGGGAAAAAATGCGAGGATGTAAAAGCGAATTGGATGCTGTCTGTGGGGACGCTTCGCCATATGTAACCATAGTTGGATATTGGTTGAACGAATTTAAACATGGGCGAACATTCGTTTTAGATGAGGAGCGATAAGGACGCCCGAAAGACGTTGCTACCGAGGAAATCATTAAAAAAGTCACCGCATTGATTCTCGCTGATTGACGAACGTAAGTGCATGAATTAACAGAGGCCATTGGTGTGTCGACCGGGACGGCAATTAATATTTTACATGATGAGTTGGCGAGGAAAAAATTGTCAGCCCGATGGGTGCCGCGATTGCTCACAAGCAAAAACAACAAGAAAGGCCTGTTAACTTTGAAGCAGTGTCGGAAGCAATTTAATCGAGATCCGAAGGAACTTTTGCGTCGAGTTGTCACCGTTGATGAAATTTGGAAAACAATGGTTTTCCCCCGGTGAATCTACTCCAAAGAAGGCGAAGACAGTCCCATCGGCCGGAAAGGTTTTGTTTGGGTTTTTTTTGTGATGCGAACGGCGTCATCCTCATGGAGTTTTTAGTAAAAGGAATAAGGAACACTGGTCAATACTACAGTGAGTTATTTGACCGCGCTCACAAAAAATTGAAGAAGACACGGCCGCATTTGGCGAACCACAGTAACGCCCCAGCACATTCATCCGGAGTTGTCGCCGTTAAACTGCACAAATTGCTCCTAAATAAATAAAAAAATAAATAAATAATTGGCGCGTACACTTCTGTTAGTTGTTTGGCCGAGCTCCTCCTCTTATTTGTGGTGTGCGTCTTGATGTTGTTCCACAAATGGAGGGACCTACAGTTTCAAGCCGACTCCGAACGGCAGATATTTTTATGAGGAGCTTTTCATGGCAGAAATACACTCGGAGGTTTGCCATTGCCTTCCCAGGGGCGACCGAAAAATGTTTTTATTAATTTTGCTTTCACCGAGATTCGAACCAACGACCTTTCTGTGAATTCCGAATGGTAATCACGCACCAACCCATTCGGCTACGGCGGCCGCCGTATTCACCCAATCTGGCTCCCTGTGACTTTTTCTTCTTCCCTGACATGAAGAAATGGCTGACGGGGGAAAAAAATTTAGTTCAAACGAGGAAGTCAACGCTGAGATAGAGACATATTTGGAGTGTTCGACAAATCATATTTTTTAGAGGGGTTAAAAAATGGGAGAAGTATATCGTTCTGAAAGGAGACTATGTTGAAAAATAAAAAAAAAATTGAAAAAATGTTGTCTTCAATTATAACATGGGTACTTACCCCCCTCTTGCATGCGCGTATAAATAGTAAATTTTACCAACTAGCACATCCTACCATTCGCCATTTGCGGCTTCCGTTTTAAGGCGGATACACCTAATCATCAGCGTCAACCATAACAACATCATATCTGACGATGGCTATGACATGTTTTATAATTATTCTTAGCTTTGAATAATTATTTTTAATTTGCTCTGCTATTGACTGATCAATTGAGAACTACCGCTGATATTGTCTTGAATAAAGTATTTTTTATTTTATTTGTCCACCGCAGAACAAGTAATGAGTTGCAGTGTTATCACGGTTGCGGTGGCAAATTACCGACGGATAAACATCTGGTAAACATCGGATAAACACATAGGTACACACATTTATTCGCGAGAGAATTATTTGCGGCAGGTTGTCAACTTTAGCTGAAGGTAAAGGTATTGCTTCCCCATACCAGGCTTAAAGAAATTCCGCTCAACAGTGGATGCTATCAAATGCGTAGATTTAGCAAGAGAAGCCATTGAAGGCAAGAGATGGCACGGCGGGAAAAAAGAATACTGTGTTGTGGTAACTCTGGACGTTAGAAACGCTTTAACACAGCTAACTGGCAGCATATATTAGAAACCCTTGCAAAAATAGGGTCGTCTTGTTATATTATCAGATTAATTGGGAGCTATTTCACGGATCGTAAACTGAGGTTTAGAAGTGACAAAAGCCTCTGGAGAGCAGGGCTTCCACTGCAATGGAACTGAATGTATGACGGAGTTCTAAGGCTGGATATGCCGCCTAGAACTAAAGTCATTTGATTCGGTGGTAATGGTGGCAAAACATATCCACGAAATTGAAAGAATCGCCAGCGAATCAGTAAGCAGGATAAAGGCTTGGTTGATGTCTATGAAGCTGGAATTAGCTGGGCATAAGACCGATGTAGTCGTAATAAGTAGCAGAAAGGTAATAGAAACTATGAATGTAAATGTTGGGACTGTAATTGTTAGTTCAAAGTCTGCTGTTAAATAACTGGGAGTGATGATTGACAGTCGTTAAAATTTCAAAGTTCACCTGGAATATGCTGCGATGCCTTCGAATGTGCAATCCTGTTTGTCGCGAATAATGCCAAACAACATTGGCCTCAGCCAATCTGGGGTGATGCACTGAACATAAATAATTATATAAAGAAACTATAGACAGCTATCTATCGGCTAAGCGCTTTGCGAACTATATGCGGTCTTCGTAACGACGCTTCCATCGTTAATGCAGGTCTAGTCTCCGTAGACATTTTGGCGAAAGAAATGCAGAGAGCGTATATAAGGCTATCCGAATATAACTATAGAGGAATGAAGGTAAGACCGGTTGAACAGATCACCGTAAGGCAGATGAATGCGTCGAAACTAGCTTCCACCTAATCCAATTCCTTCCAGGGCACGGGGTGTTTCGAAAATATCTTTATAGATTTGGCCATGACAGTGCCCCAAACTACACGGAGAGGAAAGAAGACGCCGCTACCGTCTTGTTCCAATACCAACGCTAAGCTCCCGAAACCTTCTAGCATATCATCAATAATTTAAGACGCCTGTGAGCTGACCAGCCCCGTGAGGTAATACCTTTTTGGCAGTTTCGCGGGGAGAGTGGGAGAAAAGTGTTTAGTATGTAGGTGTAGCTTTGTTGCTTTGTTTTAGGACGTGGAAAGTATCGAAAGCCTATGGCCGTGGCCATCAGTGTGGGACTTTAACCCTAACTAAAACCTCCTCTTATCCGAATGGTTTGTCCTCTCGGAATCTTGCCGCTAAGTAATACGTCGGGAGGCCGTTATGGAGTATGTTAACTCAAATCGTTAGTCTATGTCTGCCTTATTGCACATTTACGCTATGAGGTGCCCTTCTGTTGGGAATTCACCTAAGGCCTGAAAAAGATAATTTCTTTCGTTGTCCAAACGTGGGCAAATAAATAGGACGTGCCTTGCACTTTCTAGAGCGTCAAGACAGACATAAAACACTCATGGCCGCTCAGCAATTGTGTTACATAAAAGTCCACCTCTCCGTGTTTTCTACCAAGCCATTTGGCAATGTCCTATTTTAGATTATAGGTCCATCGACCCTTTATTAAGTGCTCTCAGCGCTGTTGCCATTCTCTTATGGTATGCTGCCGCTCTTCGTTTTTAACGCTACAGGATGTCTTCTTCCCTGTTGGCATGTACAACCTCTTCAGCTTCTTGATGAGCAGATCAAGAGGACCATTTCTCGATATTACGGCTATGACATCATCGGAAATCGTGCGGTAACTGCTCGCGACTCTTAATGCGCTAAGTCTGTGTATCGCTTTTACTTCCTTTATAAATGATTTTTTCAAATCGGCCCATATCGGGACTGCATACATTATAACAGACGTGGTTAGGGTCTGCTGCAAGCTGATCCTTAAAAGTCATCAAGGAGTCAAGGACAACTCCCAAATACTTTAAGTTCGGCTGCGATTTTATGTGATATTCGTCCACGGCGATGATAAACTCCTCACGTGCCTTCATCGTGCTAAGCAGGGCCATTTCTGCTCTAACTTTGCTAATAAAAGCCATTTCCGTATACGCGAAATTGCAGCTTGCATTTTGTTTTCAGCGATTCGAGACGTTTGTCAACGACCACCAACACTATATTGTCTGCATAACCAATAAGATTTATTAAGTCTCAAAAACTTAGATGACTTGGACGTGTGGCGAGAATGCCAAGGAAGCCATCAACGAGAAAGGCACTAGATCTTCATCCAATTGGAGAAAGAAAACGGGGACGCCCGAGGAACAGGTGGCTAGAAGATGTGGAAGCTGATCTTAGGAAAATGCGCGTGCAATGTTGGAAAGAAGTGGCTGTAAATCGAGATCGATGGCCAGAAGCTGTGAAGGAAGCAATGGTTCACCAAGGACTGTGACGTTAAGAAGAAGTAGAACCAACGATTGTTGCTCTTGTGGGAAGATTGATTTTCAGTACGCCTTCGTACATGGCGTTCCATAGAGTCGGTCCCCGTACGGAACCATGCGGTAGGCCGCCTCATACTCTTTAATGGCATCTTCAGTGTCGTAGAGCAGGATCCTGTTTTTAAAGTATATTAGTTTCCAATAATTCGCAGTAAGCCAATAATCGCTAATATTTCCTAGTTCACCGAGTTTAACGCATTTGTATATCTAGCATTACGAGCAGTATTTTTTCCAGATCTTCGGCTCTTAGCACTTGTGGTTTCGGTGCGATATCCATTACCGTGTTTATGGCATCCACCGTCGGCCGAGCTTTTCGGAACCCAAACAGCTAAGGTGAGAGTCCACCGGGTTTATTCAGGTACACATGGTACCAGGTACCGATACTATCCAACATGCACAGTTAACGGTACGATGAGGGTTGGTCGGGTGGCTTCCCGAGCTTCAGCAAGTATACTAACCCCTGCCTTTTCCACACGTCGTAGGTGTAGTCGTGCATATCGCAATGTCGGTATAGCAGTACTAATGAGAGTTTCCTTTTCACGGGCGTCATCCCGGAAAAAACATACACGCTGGAGTGGATTGCAGGTTACTTCAAGGTCAATAAGCAGCTACAAATAAGTATTGCGTGCATGAGTATGAAAGTTGTCTTCAGCAACTTCACGCTTTTTTCATTGCTGTTATCGGTTTGTTAAGTGTTGTTGGGCTTGTTGCATTAATCATTAGGCGATGCCTCAATGAAAAAAATACTACAACCAACACAACTACCATCAATTACCGCACTGCTTCAACTGCTACCTACTTACAATCAGCAGCCAGCAAACTAACCACTGCTCTCGTGTTTTGATTACTGCAGTGCGATCTGGTTTCTGATGCGTTGCGGAAGTTGTCACTGACATCGCACAAGCATACACCAATTTATCTACATATTCATTCACTTCCCACTTAGTTTCTTCATTCAACAGAACCTTCAATTTACTTGTGCGCGTATATTTACAATTTACTTCAGATGCAGCTGTGCAATCTACGATGTGCTAGTTCATGTAAGTATAAAAATGCATACTTGTTTTGTGTCTTTTTATTAAGCGGCTTTATCTTCTCTCAACACCCGGACACATTAACAAATTGACTCTTCGCATGTAGCGATGCAGTATTGCGGTTGATTAACTTCCGAAAAAAGTAACACGCAAAGGAAGTAGTTACACAGAGTCGCAGCAAGTGAGTGCTACTTTAGCTACACTTTGCGCCGACAAATTAAGGCTAGACAGTATTGTTATTACTATTAGTAGGCCGATAGTCCTAGCTAGCCTAGCCTTTCGTAATGTAATATAGTTATTTATAATTATATTTCTAATAAATAAATAAATAAATAAATAAAAATACTATTATTATTATTAGTTTAGATTTGTCCGGGGTTGGACAAGTCCAAGTCAGGAGACCATTGTACTACACCCGGATAGATTTCAGTAGAAAGAATAGAGAGATAGGAAAGATAAAATGTGGGTGGTAAGACGGGAAAATTAGTTTTAGGTCACTCTTATATAAATCTCTTGGATTCATTGATGAATCTTAAGAGATCCGGAAGAGGAAGAGTATGAACTTTATCCATACTCAGTATATCGCAACCCAATATCTCAAGTCTGATTCTGGAAAACCCCGGACAGCTACAGAGAAATAGCTCTACAGTGTCGTCATACTCAAAACAGGATAGGCATATCGGTCTGCCGACCATATGCGGCCATATGCTGACCACAGGCGTTTTGCCCTGAGATTACACCCACAAGTACTCTCAGGTCCTTTCTGCTGAGTTTTAGGAGAAAGGTCGCTATTTTCCTGTTTGGTTCTTTCACAAAGCACTTGGCTACTCTGCATGAGTTCAACCCAGACCAACGTTCTCTATGGGTAGACCTTATGAAGTCGTCAATCCGTAGTTGAATCGATGCAGAATTGACACCTAGAAAGGGTTCAGGGCCTAGTTGCATACTTGTAGAGCCTTCATTAGCCAGTTTATCAGCTAACTCGTTCCCTGTAATACCACAATGTCCAGGCACCCAAATAAGACTAACTTTGCTGTGTTTTGCAACACTGTTCAGATTTGTCTTACATTCACCGACTAACTTCGAAGAGCAGCGTGGGTTTGCAAGGACTTTCAGTGCAGTTTGACTGTAATTACAAATTCCAATACTGCTACCCCAGCACTTTTTCTCAATTAGTCAGTATGCCACATTCAAGATGACATAGACTTTCGTAAGGAATACCGTGACAATCTGTCCAGTGGCATAGGAGTACTTAGTGTCTTTGTCTAAGTACCTTCCAGATCCGCTCCCATCACTGGTTTTGGATTCGTCGGTGTAGAAAGTGTGCTGATATCCCGTTAACAGGTTCTCTGGACTTAACCAATGATCTTTATCCAGGATCAAAACTTCATACTTTCTACCGAAGCTAACGCAAGGCACCCGATTGTCCACTGTTTTTTTTTTTTTTTTTGGCGGTGAGGTTGGGTTAAAAATGCCTCCACTGGCATCGAGAACAGAGTGCACTGCTCCGACAACTGGTGGTATATCTGACAGAGGCCAGTGCTTTCTTTCGAATTTGAAGATCTAAAGGTTGCAAATTCAGAATGGCATTAAGGGCATCACCAGATGTCGTACTCATAGCACCTGTGAGACCCAAGCACACACTTCTCTGTAGTCTGTTTAGGGGCTTTACTCTGCTTCTGCCAGATAAGCTTACTATCTAGGATTACTCCTAAGATTTTTATTATTACTGGGCCTTAATGCACTGCGACCTCTAATGGTAGTGTTTGACTAGACATACATACACAAATAACAGTTACTTAGCAATCCGTAATTAAAGTCATAGTCCACATAGTTTTAAAATTGCTAATAGATGATTTTTAACTCAAATATTTATCTGGTGTACTAAACTTTGCATCTAGCAAAATCTGCGCTTAAAGATGACATTTCGCAGATTGAAATACTAAACATATTATTTTGTATTCAGGTATTTGCATTTGAAAGAGTTTTAATATCTTTTATGATATCAGGAATCCATTTAAGTAAAACTGGGCCAGTTAATTTATATGAGGGTTGCTTTTATAAACTGCGCCCAATAATGAAAATAGAGTAAAAAAATACTTTGTAAGCCAACAAATTTCTGTATTC
The DNA here is from genome assembly GCF_027943255.1 of Anastrepha obliqua. NCBI lineage: Eukaryota > Metazoa > Arthropoda > Insecta > Diptera > Tephritidae > Anastrepha > Anastrepha obliqua. The sequence goes on from NC_072894.1 coordinate 15,556,695, forward strand.
GCTTGAACCAATTTTCAAAACACTTTTGCCACTTAGAAGTGAATATCTCCAAAACGACACTTGAACAGCTTCTTTAAGCATTCAAAAACATTGACCTCGCAGTTTCTTTGCGATGTTTGGGAACAAAAAGAAACCATAAGTGCTAAATCAGGGCTGTGAGGCGGATGATCCATTAATTCGATTTCCCTTAATTCAAAATTTTTGTATATAGTAAGTCCATACGTAAGAGGTAGCATTGTTTTGGTGTGGGATGACTCGTCTTCCGCGCTTGGGTTTCCTTAATTCTCTGAAAACTTCCGGCAAAGAAATGATTGCATACCACTCAGAATTGACTGAAGTTTCTTTAGTGGTGCAGTTGCGATATGACCAGCTTTTCCGGGAAAAGGTGACTTTTGCTTTGATGTGCTTCTTACGCGAAAAACTTTTGTTCGATTAAGCTCGTCTTGTCGGCTGCTCTTTTGTTTTCGGCTTATGTGTATAGATCCAAGATTTATGATAACTTAACTGATGTGCTTTGAACCACCGTGGTTAAATTTCTTCAACATTTCCATACACCAATCGAGTCTTTTTGGGCGTTTCCACGACAGTCGGTTCTACGTTACCGAAACGACCCGGATTTATATCCGGCCAAGGACTGTCCTTCCAGCAGCATTCCCCATAAGTAAATATGGGAAATGTTTATGCTGGTACAACAACAACAACAGTATTTTTGGGCAATTGTCAATTTATGCGGTATTCGACGAGAAACTTCTAGACGACCCAATGTTCATGTAATATTGAGTGTATGCTGATACCAAAATACCCAAGGATACCTCTATCTCGCGATGTCCCGTGACGATTTTGCTTTACAAATTGAAGCTCCACATCGATCGTTTCTGGCACAACAACCGTTTTTGGTTTGGAAATTTATGCGGTAAGGATCGTTGACCAAATTGTTAATTTTTTTTGCCGTTTCTTTGCGTTTCTTTAGATTTCCCACGCACGACGTTAGCACCGTGTATAAATATTAGGTTGGGGAATAAGTTTTTACATTTTCTTTTATTTTACAACGATTTGTTTGCTGTTTGGCAAAGGGTAATTATTCATTCGATAGAATTCTATCTGCTCTACAAAACTATGTTAACTGTATTTTAGAGTTATTCAATTTTTTATTAGTTTTGAGGCTTAGAAATGGAATACCCAAGAGACAAAAATCAATATTTTTGACACTTGTTCTTCTTTGCTTTTCATCGAAGTCAAAAAGATGCCGAAGCCCGGGACATTTGTGACGTGTATGGAGAAGCTGTCATAGGCAAGTTTACAGTAGGGAAATGGTTTGCAAAGTTCAAAAATGACGACTTGCAAGTCCATGACGTAAGTAGATGACACGTGCCGCAGCGGAAGACCTTTTGAACGCGATGAAGAACGTCTTGAGGGAGAACGGTCACCAAATCAGTCGTGAATCGGCAGAAAAAATGAACTGAGATCACAAAACGATTCTCAATCCGAAAGTTGGGAGCCTGGGTGCCTTACCAGCTCAACGAAAAAAAACAAAGAAAGTCGCCTTCAAATTGCTTCTTAACATCTCACCCGCCATCGAGCAACAATCGTTAATAAATATCGCTTTTTGTACCAAATCGTCATGGGGATGAGAAATGGTGCCTATACATCAATATGAAGCAAATAAAGGAGTGGGTGGCTCCAGGAGATACGCCAAAGCCGAGAGCCAAGCCGGATCTTCATCCAAAGGAGATCATGATATGTGTTTTGTGGCACTGGGAGGGCATGGTGCACTTAGAAATGCTCAAAAAGAATGCCACGGTCAATAAGAAGCTCTACATTACCCAGCTAGACCGCTATACTGAGTGAATGAAGCTATTCTACGGAAAAGACCTAATCGACAAGGCCAAATCATACTCCTTCACGACAACGAAAGGCCCCTGGTTGCACAAGTCGTCAAAGCCGCACACCAACAGCTCGGACCTTGCACCGACCGATTACCATCTTTTCCGTTCCCTGTCAAACCATGTGAAGGGCGTTACCTTCGATAACAAAGAGGTACTTAAAAACTGATTGATTAACTTATTGATATAATTATTGTTTTTTGTTTAAATAAAAGTCTTTGGTAAAAACGTTCGATATTAATCGTATTGCCGCTAAGAGCAATCATAATTGACTTGCTCTACTTGGACTAAGTACAAAACAAACTTTCCTTAACAGCATCAGAATTATTTATTATCAAGAACAACGGCATTTCTGATGTGCTCTTTGATGTGCGCTTTATAGACATCAGCTGTGCAACACCTGAAGATCATTTACGTCATCCAACAGAACATTATCACACATAAATATGTATGTATGTATGTATAAATCGCATTTTATTGGCTTCCGACGTTAGTATGTATGCAAGAACAAATGTATGCGCTTGTACGTACATATGTATGTGTGCACTTCTATTTACCGTAGGATTGTTTGCAACTTTTATTGGAAATTTGTTTCAATTTAATGCCCGAGCTGAATTCTTTGCACTGCATCGCTGAGAGCCAGTAGCAGCGGCGATACGCAAATGTGCACATCAGCTGTTGCCGCAGCTTTTTCCTGTGGCATGGTAAGCTGCATGCCGCCATACACCTAACACGTGTGTGCAATCTAAAAATACTTTTACTATAGGCGAGTGCACAAATGCACTTACATACATACATGCAGCCATATGAATATATCTATGCATATAGAATTCATGAAGTGTGTGTGTGCAAATGCGAGTATTAATAAGAAATTGTTTCTTAATTGAAACCAGCTGAGCAACAGATGTACGGGTAAATGCATACACACGCATATGCATACATACCTATATATTTATACAATCTCAAAGAAAGATTACTTTAAAGTAAAAAAAAAAATCATTAAATCTTGCCTTATGCTGTAGGCCAGGCAATAGAATATCAATTGTACATAAAGAATACTATTTTCAAGATTAGAATTATACGATCCAATGGTTAAAACCTAGGTAATGTTTTGGTACCATAGTCACAATGGAGATTTAACTTTCCTGTGCCTCTTGCGCTTTTCTGAAGCTTTTGATTCGGTCAACAATGCTTGGCTCTTATGGAAACTCAGGCACTTCTATCAGAGAATGTTAAACTTAAAACTTTCAGCTAGCCTCCTTCAGCGTAGGCTTCGGCAAGTAAAAGCAGTGAGTATTTCATCGCTGTTCAAAGCAACAGTAGCGGGCGTCCCTCAGGGTTCGAATCTTGGTCTTCTATTATTTAATATTTTGTCAATGCTGCGTTTTTGGTGGTGAAAATTTGTAACTGGCTGATGATATTCAGTTATACCTTTCTAATCGTATTGACCTTGTTGAAGATTTGTGTTGTAAGGATAATAGTGATCTGTTTGCAATATTGCGTTATAGAAAGAACGCAAACGAGGCTAAAAGCATACCATCATTTTGTATTACTTCAACAGCATTGCTCGACATACCACAGAAAGACACAATTTTGGATGCAATATTTTGAATTTTTGCACGCACGAAACTGAATGCTCATGCTAAAATTCCTGAAGTGGAAGGTTTCTTAATATTTATTTGATAAGCTACAGCCGGACATATGCCAGATATCGCATTCCGAAAATAAATGCCATGAAATCATCTACCAGATTATAATAAAAAAAATTCATTTCAATAAAATTTCTCTTAAAAAACACCCAATGCTCTAGTAGTATTGGTACGTCGTCAGCTTTGAGACTACAAACAATCTCCGTGGTTAATTATTATTTATACCTACTAAAGGGTGATTTTTTAAGAGCTATAGGAAAGTTTTTGAAAAAAACACACGTAAAATTCAGAAAAATGTATGACATTTTTATTTAAATCGATGGTACAGTCCATATAATTTAATGTTTGAAGATTATTTCATGCAAATGTTGACCGCAACTGCGCTTCAAATGGTCCATCCGCTTAGTCCAATTTTGGCATACTCTTTCCAATGTTTCGGCCGGTATCTCACATATAAATGTTTTAATGTTGCCTTCCAATGCGTTAATTGAAGCAGGCTTGTCTGAATAGACAGGAGCATTAACATAGCCCCACAAAAAATAATCTAAAGGCGTTATATCGCACGAACTGGGTGGCCAATTGACAGGTCCCGAATTTGAAATAAAATGTTCACCGAACTCGCCTCTCAACAAGTCCATTGTTACGTGTGCTGTGTGACATGTGGCACCGTCTTGCTGAAACCACATGTCATGCAAGTCAAGCTCTTGCATTTTGGGCAAAAAAAGTTGGATATCATTTCACGGTAGCGCTCACCATTCACAGTTACGTTACGATTCGCAGCATCTTTGAAGAAGTACGGTCCAATGATACCTCCAGCCCATTAGCCGCTCCAAATTGTGACCTTTTCTGAATACATTGGTATCTCTTGCAATTCTCCTGGCTGATCTTCATTCCAAAATCGACAATTCTGCTTATTTACGTACCCATTGATCCGAAAATGAGCTTCGTCGCTGAAAGTTCTGCGTTGTGGGAGGTCGTTCGGCTTCAATTCTTGCACCAGCTGTATTTTGAAAGGCTTCACACCTAAATCCTTTCGCAAAATTTTCCACGTTGTTGAGTAACAGAGCTCCAATTGCTGCGAACGGCGACGAATCGATAATTGCTGGTCATCATTAACATTGGCCGATATAGCTGCGATATTTTCTTCAGATCGCACTCTACGTAACCGTGTTGGTGGTTTGATGTCCAATAATGTAAATTTGGTTCTAAATTTAGTCTTAATAGCTCGAATAGCCGCTTCAGTGGATCGATTAAACTGACTATAAAATGGAAGAAGCGCGCGATAAACTTTCTTCACAGAACACGCATTTTATATTTATAATAAAATTCAATGATTTGTAAGTGTTGTTCGTTTGTAAGACGATTCATGGTTAAATTATAGACCAAACTGAAGATGTTTGACAGTGAAACAAAACACGAAACGTGCGTCAGCTGTTTGAATTAACTGTTTAAAAAATCACCCGTTATTTACCTCATCAAACAAACAGTCGGAGCACTCGCGTATCGGCACCCACGTCACTGTTGCCAGTTATGATTTCGACGTTGTAAGAGACTTCGTTTATTTAGGAACCAGCATTAACACCGATAACAATGTTAGCCTTGAAATCCAACGGAGATTCTCTCTTGCCAACAAGTGCTACTTTGGCCTAAGTAGGCAATTGAATAGTAAAGTCCTCTCTCGACGAACAAAACTAACACTCTATAAGGATCTCATCATGCCCGTCCTAACGTATGACGCAGAAGCTTGGACGATGACAATATCTGATGAGGCCCCCTTGTTGTGTTTGAGACAAAGCTTCTGCAGAAGATATTTGGCCTTTTTGTTTTTTTGATGACTGCGAGTCTCGCAGGCGATGGAATAATGAGCTGTAAGCGCTTTACGACGACATAGCGCAGCGGATAAAGATGCAGCGGCTTCGTTTAAATAATTAAATCATAACATTTCTCTAAACAATTGCTTTTTTTTACGCATTTCAGTGAGGAGAAATAAAGTTGAAAGCTATAAGAAATTAAAAAGACTAAATAAAAATATTTTTAGTGCAACGTTTACTTGCTTGAATACGTAAATTTAACCAGAAATCACTTCAAACAGCTATGAATGTTTTTTCGGGCACAAACTTCGAATGAGTCGACTGTGTCAAAGATATTGCTATTTGTCTGGGTTTTGAGCCCAGCAGTTGGCGCTTTCAACAATCTATGATTGATCCAATACAAAAATTACGTCTAAAAAAAAAAACACTTTTTTAAAGAAATCATTAAATTTGCCAAAGTGATAATTTTTTGAGCGTACGTGGGTTTTTCCCCTGAAAAATAAGATCTCAATGATTCAATTTCATAAAATACTCGTAGAGGTCGGTACAAAATTTGTATGGTAAAAATATTCTGAATACAAAATTGTGATAGTTTAAGTTCTGTAATATATATTAATTAACATAATTCATTAATGCAAAATGATGCATTTCAAAATTCTGTATTGAAAAACCTTAGAATGGCGCGGATAATTAAAAGAACTGCGCCATTCTCCTCACCATCCATACAGTTATTAGAATTTACATTTAATGCAGAAGTTTATATTAAGGCGATATTATTAAAATAACTAGTGCTAATTTCAGAAATAATTTAAGTTGCGAAGAATTGATTGCATGTAAAGGGTTTTTCAATAAGAGCGGGTAGATGTTGAAATGGAATAAAATGGCGTTTGCTGTGTGGCACATAGCGCCGTCCTGCTGGAACCACATGTCGTCTAGGTCCATATGGTTCAATATGGGCCATAAGAAATTGGAAGGGCCACCACGTCTACCGAAAAATGGGCGCAATGCGCGCAACGTTTGCGTTAATGAACACTCATTTTGATAATAAAGTTTTATCATTTGAACGTGCTGTTCAATCGTGTAACTTGCCATGATGATTTGGCATAAACAACTGAATAATAAACAAAAGATTTGACAGATGTCACCAAAACAAAATGGCTGCCACAGGGCGCCAAAATCGACCCGCGCCAATTGAAAAACCCTTTACATATATTCATTTCTCCTGTTACTTTATCATAAGAGACATGTACATTAGGGCGGACAAAATTTTTAATCAACTTTGCTCCGGCGATTGATGTATTTTACTGAATTCTGCAAGAAAAAAAATATTACGAAAAAAAAAAAAATTAAAACTAAAATTAAACATAAAGATTCTCTAAACTCAGACAGCTCTTATCTGCCTTGATTGCCAAACGTTAGCACTGCGTAATTGCAACGCAAAATATGTCAAAATAATTTCACATACAGCAATGCTTTAACATACGAGGATTGTTTGAAAAGTCCGCGCATAAATAAAATCTACGTAATTGTTTGGGGTATACCTTTTTTATTTTTCGATATATTTCCGTTTAGGTTTATACACTCGTCCAACCTTGTTCTACTTTGTAGATCCCTTTCGAATAATAGAATTAGTCGAAGTCTGAAAAATAGCCATTCGTTTCTGCAATCACCTCCTCGTTTGAATAAAATCTTTTTCTCTCCAGTAATTTCCTCAAATAAATAGTAGGCTGAGGGAGCCAAGTCTGGGTGATGTGAAACGAGTTGCAACACTATTTCCATTAATTTTGCGACCATAACTGCTGGTGCCTTGTCGTGATATAAAAGAAAAATCACCTGACTTCTTCGATTCAAACGAATGTCAAACACAAAGATCTGGCTGAAACTTGGTGCGCGTTTTTCCAAGAGATGCTAATAATTAAACATGACCTCGATATGTGCCAGCAGCGCCATCTCACTGACTTTGTACGGACTTTTCAAACGATCCTCGCATAACAATCAAGGTAGTTACTGACATGCAGAGATGATCATGACGAGGTGAGAATAGCGATAACGCGGCTAAAGAACAACAAAGCCGCGGGCGCCAACGGACCTCTGGCTAAGCTATTCAAACATGGCGGCGAGGAGCTGATAAGGTGCATGCATCAGCTTCTCTGCAAAATATGGATGAAAGCATGCCTGCCGATTGGAACTTAAGTGTGCTCTGCCCAATCCATAAGAAGGGTGATGCTGCAATCTGTGACAATTTGGCGCGATGCCTGAATTTGGCATCCCCACAAAACTAATACGACTTTGCAAGATGACGTAGCTCAACACCAGCAGCGTCGTCAGAATTGGAAAGGACCTCTTCGAGTTGTTTGACACCAAACGAGGTTTCAGACAGGGTGACTCGCTGTCGTGTGACTTCTTTAACCTGATGTTGGAGAGCATCGTACGACCCGCAGAACTTTGCACGTTGGCAACGGCGAATATCGCAGGCGATGGAACGATGAGCTGTATGAGCTTTACGACAACACAGACATAGCGCAGTGAATAAAGATCCAGCGGCTACGTTAGTTGGGTCATGTCGTCCGAATGGATACAAACGCTCAGGCTATGAAAGTATTCAATGCGGTTCCAGCTGGTGGTAGCAGAGGAAGAGGAAAGGTCAGGTGGAGAAGGACTTGGCTTAACTTGTTGTTTCCAACTGGCGCCGCGGCCGGTTAGCACGGAAAAAAAACGACTGGCGCACTTTGTTAAACTCGATCAAAATCGCGTAAGCGATTATCGCGCCTATTAAGAAGAAGAAGAAGTTACCAGATGTATATGCTTTAAAATTCAAATATTATTGTTGAATAACTTCTTTTTGAGTTAAAAAGGACGAGTTTTTACTTTGAAAACACAGCACCCAATTTTCGTGACTGTTCTTTAAAAAATGCAGAATTACGTACCAAAATAAAATTTCAAAATTTTATTACCTCCAGTATTAATTTTTCATGCGGCCGCCGTAGCCGAATGGGTTGGTGCGTGATTACCATTCGGAATTCACAGAGAGAACGTTGGTTCGAATCTCGGTGAAACACCAAAATTAAGAAAAATATTTTTCTAATAGCGGTCGCCTCTCGGCAGGCAATGGCAAACTCCCGAGTGTATTTCTGCCATGAAAAAGCTCCTCATAAAAATATCTGCCGTTCGAAGTCGTCTTGAGACTGTAGGTCCCTCCATTTGTGGAACAACATCAAGACGCACACCACAAATAGGAGGAGGAGCTCGGCCAAGCATCCGAAAAGGGTGTACACGCCAATTATATATTTATATGTATATATTAATTTTTTATTATTTTGCCTTTAGAGTATTTTGAAAATATAGAAAGGTCCTTTAGGCTGTTTAGAATTTTTACATATTTTTTCCGAAATTTTCACACCAAAGAATATTGTAATGCAGAATTAAAGATCGCTCTCACCAGGAAGCCTTATAACACTCGAGTGCATTGCCAGCACGCTTAGAGCCTTTCCACATTGCAGAGCTACCTTTAAGCCTGCACTTTTTTGTTTTAATGAAAAATGGTATATTTTCATAGAAGGTATAAAAATGTGGCATGCCTGCTTGCCTTACTAACAGAAAATGCAAAAAAGTAAAAAAACTGCGTCTGCTTGCAATGAATAAAAAAATGTTTGAAGCGTGAAATTTCTTTCCGATGACCACCACAGCGCGAAGCAACTCATTGCCTCGGCTACGTGGTTGCCTGGTCGCCTCGCTGATTTGGCATCGATTCGCGTGCATGGAGGCCAGTATGAGCAGTAATGCATTTGCACATAAAAGTATATGTAAGCGAAGTATAACGCAATAAAAGTGTGTTTCAAAATTGGCGGAGTTTCGGTTGTGATTTCGCGTTGCGCCTATTTCATTGCGTCGCTCGTTTCTTCAGCTACTTTATTGGTGGGTGGTTGCTTGCTTTTGCGCCACTTTTTCTGCTACTTTTATGCTTCGCTGACTTTGCCACATATGCAACGAACACAGACGAACACAAAAAAATTATAAACATCTACAATAAACACTTTTTTGTTTGTTAAAATGAAAATGAAGCCACAGTAGCGTAATAAAAAATTGTAAACATTCAAAATTGAGTTTGAAAGAAAGGCAATACTCAGTAAGGTAAATGGGGATGCAACATGACCACCGAAGTTAAATACGAGTACAATACTCGTATGTATGTTTGTATGTATATATATATGGATGCATGTACATAACTCTGCAACGTGCGGGGGCATGCATGAAGGAATGGCGTTGCTTTTGAATGTATGAATGAAATTCATTGTTGTTGCGTTATCAGTTGTGCCAGCAAAAAGAAGTTCACGTGTGTGTGTGTAAGTACATGAATTGGTTGAGGACAACCAGTTAATGACTGGCGTATTTTATGATTGCATTAAAACAGAGACAACATTTAGACATGAATGCAATTAACGTTTGTGCGATTCTTGCCCAACGGCGCAAGCGCAGCTGATGATTTTCTTAACTATGGACCAGTGATTAAAGTGTATTATGAGGGTTTATTGGCCCCTAATTGACTGTGTGTTAAAAAAGGTTTTTATGTAAATTTTTAAAGATTTTTATCTGCATATTTAATTTTTCTGATTATTCCAAAAAAACTAAAAAGTTTTCGCGACTTCTTTGCGAACTCATTTAAAATGAGATCTTTTAATTCCACCTTATTTTCTGAAAACTACTTTCAGTGACTACTCAGTATTCTTAGTCCTACCATAAGCAAAATTGAAAATTTTCATTCGAACTGGTCACCAGTTGCTTTTACACCAGCGATCAACCGATTAGGCCATTCAGCTATTGCAGCACGCACGGTTTCCATGGATATTGGCATCGCTGCTCGAATCAAATACTCATACAGTTCCAGACTCTCCAGTTTCTGTGAGGTCTTCGACAGGCCACGCTCTCTAATTCTGACCACAAACTGTCCAATGGATTCAGATTTGGACTTACAGATGGCCAATCTTCTGCGGCTCAGCACTCAGGAATATTGTTTCTTAGCCACTGCTGAGTGGATTTCGCCTTATGGGCTGGAGCGGAATCTTGCTGGAAGATCCAATGCTCTCCATTGAAGAGAGTACGCAGAAATGAAGAGATGTAACGCCTTTACAAGACACTCCCACCAAACCATTACGGAGGCTTGATGGTGGCCACGCTAAACCTTTGTAACAACATTTTTGCTTTTTTAGAAGTTTTAGCATTGACTTTGTCGTTTTGTTTATCAAAAACTTCTTCAACAGTGAAAATTTTCTTATTTGTGAAAATAATATTTTCATGGCCATTGACCGCCCACATCCAAAGAAGTTGCTTGCCTCTGTCGAGTCTAATTTTCATCGAGCGCGTTGTCAAAAGATGACCATTTGAGCGACGGAAGGCTTTCATGTGGAGATCATCTCTAATTAGTCTTGACATAGATCTGGTCGACACATAAATCTCCTTGGAAATAGTTTTCTGCTTTCTAAGAGGATTTCTGCGAATTCTTTCTCGAACGGCTTTTATGGCTACACTGGTTCGGACCCCGCGAGGACAACCACTTCTCTTTCTGTCTGTCACTTGAGACGTTTAGGAATTGAGCGGATGATTGATCGTGCGCTAAACAAACATTCTCGTTACGTTTTTCAGTAATTCGTGAATCTCACTTACACTTTTACCACACTTTTGTACTGCAATCACTGCAATGCGAGTTTCTTAGCTCCCCAATTTATTGTTAATAAGCGAAATTGGCCGCGAAACTTAGTAAAAAGCAGGAAACTTAGTAGAAAAGCAAAATTAACGGAACTTGAAATAATGATTTTATTTACCACTTAGGCGAGATTTCGTCATAGTATGAAGTTCTCAACAAAATCCTTTTATTTTCTTAGAACGCTGAAAGAAAGTTCTACGGTAGCGGTAGCATGGATAATTTTAGTTGTTGCGAAACTTTCCTTTTTATGTGAGAGCGCGCCCAGGAACTTATTTGAGTGGTGCCAATCCCTGGACATGAACCCTATTCGGGTATGGCAGCCGAATTATACAAATTCTTCTTTTTCTTGATTGGCGCGATAACAGCTTACGCGATTTGGGCCGAGCTGAACAAAGCGCGCCAGTCGTTTCATTCTCGTGCAAACCGGCGTCAGTTGGAAACATCAAGTGAAGCCAATTCCCTAACCTGATCTTTCCAACGCAAAGGAGGCCTTCCTCCATTCGGTCGACATGAACCAGTCAATGTAGCCGCTGGATCTCCATTCGCTGCACTATTGCTATGACGTCGTAAAGCTCATACAGCCCATCTTTTCATCGCTCAACAGCCCATCTATCTCATCTACAAAAATATCTATCTCAAAGAATCTTTCTCTCAAACACTCCAAGCGTGACGACATCATCGGATGTTGTCATCGTTCAAGCTTCTGCGCTATAGGTTAAGACGGGCATGATGACAGCCTAATAGAGTGTTAGTTTTAATCGTCGAGAGAGGACTTTACTACTGAATCGCTTACTTAATGCAAAGGATCATTTGTCGGCAAGAGAGAATTACTTTAATTGCAGTGGTAAAAATTGCAAAACTGTTTTAAGTTAACTATTTTTTAACTTAAAAAAAAAACTGAAATGTTAACTTTGTTAATCGTTATTTTTATTTTCATTTAGCTTCAACTTACATATTCTGTTTTTTCTTTACAAATTTACTTTTGCTACCAACTTTTTATGTTATAATCGAAAACTGAAATATTTTTTTATATTTTTCATAATTATACCTATTTCGAGCACTTAAAACTTAGTTTAATAAGGCGCCGTTTTCATATCTCAATGGCGGTGGGGAAACTGAAAATTTCCAAATTTTGTTTCAAAAATACCTAATACCTTCTACTCAAATATGAACGAGACGTTATCAATAAAACGGTCCGCGGATGACATATGGCAAAAATAAATTTTTTGTTTTTTGGTAGGACTGTTATAAGCTTACATGGCAAATTTCAGCGTGATGTGTCACATAGTTTGTTTTCTGTGCTACTGTTAACAAGTCAAGCTCGAGTGTGTTCTTCGAATTCTCTTTTATGACTTCAATTGTCTCAAAATGTTTTCCACGGAGCGGCAACTTGAGCTTGGCATTATTTTTGTTCAAATAATCGCGAACAAGACTTGTTTTCCCACAATTCCTTCCTTTTAAGACGAATGTTCTCGCGCAAACGCTTTAAAACGTCTAAATAATATTCACCGTTAACCGATTTTGCGATTTGTGCGATTTTCAAGCACAATTTCCTTTACTTTTCCGATGTTTTCGTCGTTTACTGATGTTGCTGGACGACGTTCATGAGGCAAGTTTTCAATCGATGTACGGCCCTCTCTGAACGATTTTTACCACTGGAAAACACGTGCACGCGATAGAGCAGAGTCCCCATAGGCTGTCTGCAACATTTTTAAGGCGTTTGAAGCCGAAATTTTGTTGGAATAACAAAATTTCAAACAAATTCTTTGTTCAACTTGAATTACCATCGTTAAATTCGAAGAACACACTCGAGCTTGACTTGTTTACAGTAGCACAGAAAACAAATTATGTGACATATCACGCTGAAATTTGCCATGTAAGCTTATAACAGCGCTACCAAAAAACAAAAAACTTATTTTTGCCATATGTCTCGTTCATATTTGAGCAGAAGTAATGTTTAATCCGATGTGGCATCGTTGGATTCAGTTATGAAAAAGTGCACATTTTGCCCAAAGATGACAGATGTATTCTCTCCACCGTTCATTTTGACAGCGTTCTCACGGGAGAAAGACTTTTGTGCTCGCTGGATATTTGGGTGAACAATTCTGTTTTCTCATGAAAATGAATTGGATCTTTTTTTATCTTCTTATTGAGAAGCATTTTACTTGAATTACATGATGAAAAGAATAATGAGATGGCGCCTATCATGGTACCGTTACTTTGCTCTCAGCGAATTGGACAATGAGTAACGTAATATTAGCACCAATATGACCAGATTACCATTTTCGTAACTTGATTTAGCATTTTTTTTGTTATTAGGTCTCGGAGTTTTAGTTCTTTCTTCGTGACATGTTTTTATCCTGCTCTAATTAAAATGTAATGTTTATACTTGTAATTTTGTAATTTTATAAAATATAAAAAAATAAAAACAAATTTTATAAAATAAAAAAAAATTTATAAAATATACAGTTTTTAAAAATTAATTAAATAAAAAAAATTCACTCAGTTTTATTTAGCTTTACTTTTTTTTAACATCTATTTGCATTGCCCACGATTGCGGTTATTGTTGGTGTTCTTCTCTTTTCAGCAGTCAAATCTCTCTCTCGCTATTGCAGTGTTGCCTAGCTTTGGATATGAATACCTACTAAAATGCCCATTTAAAGAAAATAAAATATCACATTTATAAAGAACTTTGTATGCTTGACAAAATGTCTTTAAAATGTGCGTTTTTTTAATAAATGTATTATGGTTATGTACAATTTAATTTATAAGCAATTTACGAGAAACTCTTTTGTTAAAAGAACGACTTTTTTGCTATATTTGAGGTTATGTAACAATATAAGCTACTCCTTATGGTTTCTTCAGTATTTTCTGGTATTTTGTTGCTTATTTTTACTATGAATACACCTCTTAATGCCCTATGTCCCACTAAGGACTGAGGACCGAAAGAAACGATTACACCACTATGGTTTTAATACGCATTCAGTAAATTCAAACGCTTTTTAAAATGTGTAAAAAGGTTTTCAATGTTAAGAAGAGTTGAGATAAGAAGATTTAATATTCTAACATAACCTTAAAAGGAGCAAAAAATTAAATTTTCACTTTCAAAATATTATATTAAATTTTATAAGAATCAACAAATTTTCATTAGCACTAAAATCTTATTTAACATTCTTTTGTTTAATAATAAAGTTTTTTTTTATTTATAGTTTCGGTAGCTTTAAATTAAAAATAAAAAACAAACACCAACTTAAAAATTTTCGCATTTTGATGTATAAAAAAGTACCAAATTGATTGCGAAGAGCAAATGGTTGGCAACACTGCACAACTCGGCCAGTGTGACGTCACACACTCTCTGATGGGCAAAATCTTATTTCTATTATTCTTGCTTCAATTGCATATGTAGGTATATTCGTTAATTCATTCTCTTAAACCTCAAAATTATAAAAAGCTTCGGCATCGCAAATTTTGGTTTTTAGGTTATCTATGTTCTTTGTTGCATATTTTATAGGCAATATTTTTGTATTTGTATTAAAATCAATAGTTTTGCAAACAAGCTCGATAAAATATTAGTTCTTATTTTCCTGACTGATAATTTTAATTTTAATTTTAATTTTAACCTCTCTGAACGGAATTTTTTACCAGCGTCAAAGCTGCACTTTATTATACTAAAATTAACTAAGCTATAAAACTGCGTACCAAAAATTTGTCTAGAAATTCATTTTAAAATCCGTGGAATTGGGATGAGAAGTTTGCGGAATTTTTCTATTTTTTTTTTTATATAATTTGAAATTTCGATTTTTATGGGTTTTATTAAGTCATGATTTTACAAAAACACAACGTACATTAAAAAAAAAAAAGGAATTAAACGAATCGGAGCTGGTACAAATGTGCGGGTGCTATCGTTTTGTTGCGGGGTGTTCATGTACGTGTGTACATATACATATATGTGTATGTGCCCGCCAGCAGCCGTTCTTTACAATTGGACGGAAGTTGATTATGCAGTGCAATTCTATTGCAACTAGCGTCACTCGGCCTTTATATGCATCTACTTAGACTGGCTGCCACACGCCACATCCCACCCCTTTCTTATGCCCATCTTTACCCCCGCCAATCTTCTTTCATAAACACTTCTACTCAATTTATTATTGTGCCATGATGTTGATGTTTTTTATGTTGCTTCTTCAACAAACTTAGGCATATCTTTCGTTGGGGCCTCGTTGCCCCAAACCGGACGCACGTGTTCATTTTCATTAGAAGCAGAGTAAAGCGGGCAGTAAATGAAAAAGAGACGATAAATGCAATGCACAATAATATGAACGGAAACAGAAAAAAAAATCTTATATGCATTTGTATGTGTGGACACATGATAAGTACATACATACATACATGCATATTAAAAAAGCTCATACATACATACTTTATAAAGTGAGTGATTACAGCGTGCCCAAATAAAAAGTGCCTTGAATGCATACGAGTGTGTTTGTTGTTCGCAGCTGCGGAAATCGTAAGCGAGCAGATGAACCGCATGCCATCATATGTGCTTGTATGCGGCCACCGGTTGTCAGTAATTTTATTGTTGTCGATTTAACTTTTATTTTTGCTACCGCTGCGCTTTATACTAAAGAAGAGTTCAACAAATTGCCAAACGCTGGCGTAAGCGTTTTGTGGCTGCGGTGCGAGCAGCCATGGCATTAGCATTCGACTTGGCGGCCGGACGTCGTGGTGGGCCTTCCGAAAAGCCATCCACGGTGGCGGCGCATTCAGTTATCAAAAACTTGTTTAATATACTCTTTTATTGTTCTAAGATAAATTAATCAACTCCACAACCATTTCAAGTGCCCAGTCTTATACGAGGCCTGTATGGTGTGATTTCATCAGCTGATTGGTGCCTGATTGTCAGAGTGAGAGTGTTTGTATTTTATAGTCTTCTTCTTCCTTCAGCTAAAATATTTTTAACAATAGCGAATTGTTGTATTTGTAGAATCGTTATGACCTTGTAGAGATGCGCCTGGTCAAGTACTTTAGCAGTGCCTAATTTTTTTCCCTCCCAATGTATTTATAAATATATTTATCTGAAAACTAAGATTTCCATACTTCTTATTACTGATAAAGTATTGAGTTTCATTTCCATTATCGCTCTAACATTTTATATGAAATGGTGTATATCAAAATTATTTACTTATTTTCTATGTTTATAACTTGTGGATGTGTCGATTTCTTTGCAGCCTCTTTTTGATGTCAGTTCTTTTATTGGGAGTGAATTAACATCGTTGTTACTGTGCTTTTCAAGGGTGGAGTAATGCCTTCTTGTTTTTGTCTTTATTTGCTGTTCAACAGTAGTGTACCAAGGTGTATATCATCTTATCGTAGTATTTCTGATTGTTCCCTTTGAATAATGTTTAGCTTCGTCTTTTTTGCTGTACTCCACAGTTGTAGTGCATATTTCCATATTGGTTTTATTATTGTATTATATAAAGGGTGGTAAAGTTTCAACGGCCGGTGTTGGTTTTTAATAAAATACAATTTTTTTTTAATTACTGTCATTTCTCTTAATTATGATAATATTGGTATGATTCAATTAAGTATGAAACAAAATATCGGCCAAATGGCCGCCGCAGCCTCGGCGGCACACCTCCATCCGATGGTCCAAATTGTCGACGACGCTGAGGCATAATTGAGGTTCTATGCCGTTAATGTGCCGAATTATTTCATCCTTTACCTCTTGAATTGTTGCTGGCTTATCGAGGTACACCTTTTCTTTCAAATAACACCAAAGAAAGAAGTCCAACGGTGTCAAATCACATGATCTTGGCGGTCAATTGACATCGTCGTGACGTGAGATTATTCGGCCATCAAATTTTTCGAGCGAAATATCCATTGTTTCGTTAGCTGTGTGACAAGTGGCACCGTCCTGTTGAAACCACATATCTTCCACATGCATATCTTCTAATTCGGACCATAAAAAGATCGTTATCATCTCACGATAGCGAAATTTATTCTCAGTAACTGCCTGACCGGCCTCATTTTGGAAAATATACGGCCCAATGATGCCGCACCAAACAGTCACTCTTTGTGGGTGCATTGGTTTTTCGGCAATCATTCTTGGATTATCATTCGCCCAAATGCGGCAATTCTGCTTATTGACGAATCCACTGAGGTGAAAATGTGCCTCATCACTGAAGAGGATTTTCGATATGCATTTTGATTTGAACGCCTGTTTTCATAATAAGCCTGAATAACTTTAACACTTTGTTTGATTGTGTATATTTCCATGGTTCAAATTGAGTTAGTCTGAAGTTGAAAAATGCCAAATGAAATGCAGAAAAAAACTTGACGTTTAGGTGTGGTTCAAATTCAACATCGGCTCTTGAAATTTAGCCACCCTTTATAACATTTTTTTTGTCGAGACAACTAGCAAGTGCAGCACTCAGACATTAATTAAGTCCATTGTACTACACTTGGATTCCCTTTTAATTTTCTTTATATCTACCCGATCTCCGAAGAAGAAATCTGAGTAGATCTTGTGGTGCCAAGGAGCCAAAATGGTCGCTTCTTAACACATCAGTGCCAAAGACCTCAAACCTGATTAGAGCGAAGGCGGGATAGATGCACAGTAAGTGATTCGCCGTCTCATCCTTCTCTTCGCAAGCTGGAAAGAGTACACTGTCTGAGATGCCCACCCCTTCCATGGGCTTCGCCCACAGAAAGTGGCCCGTCATCAGTCCAACCAGCCGTCTGCACTCCCTTCTATTTAATGACAAGAGGGTTTGCGAAAGTCGATCGGACATGACAGGTACCATCAGTTTAATCCATCTGCAGCCTCTGTCAGCCTACCAAGCTCGCTTGTGGGTTATAGTAACCCATTTGCTAAGCGTGGCTTTGATGACCGCAGAAGGGAGTGACCAAACGGGCTCCGGGCCTAAGAAGTTGGCCTCAGAGTCCATCTTAGCTAAGGAGTCAGAAGTCTCGTTACCCACAATACCCACGTGTCCAGGGACCCATGTTAGCATCAGGCTATTATGTCTACCGACATAGTCTAGCATGGATTTACAAGAAGAACTTTGTTGCTTATTGATAACTTAGAATTTTTATTTAACAACCAATACAACTATGGTATATTAAACTTCAAGTTCATTTGTTTTTTTTGTTTTCTTTTTTATGTGTTGCTTTCATGTAAGTTTTTCGCCAAATTGCATACCCATTTATCTTAATTTTGTGGCTGGTAAAATTTCGTCTTGTTGTATATATTATATTATATTCGCATCGTATGTTCTCCTTCAGTGCCTCATTGAGGTTAACAAATGTTTCGCATTGTAATTTTTTTACATTATTGCCTATAAATTTTATTTATGTTGTTATATATTTCCTTTCTATAAAATCTCTATATTATGGACCATGTTTTTCTTTAAAAAAATGTACATGCTATGCTGCCGCATTCTCTTTCTTAGGTATATCGGTGACTTGCAGTGAAAATTTTTCTTCAAGAATCAGAGCAATTCGAATTCATTGCATCAAATGCGCGTAAAGGGTGAACAATTTAGAGGTATCGGATACTAAATTGAAATAAAAGAGCGAAAATTCAAATTGATTAGGCAACCTTTATTATTTTTGTGTAGAACCATTCATGACATTTAGGTTGGCTAGGTTGACCTGGCTGGCTGAAAGCCATCACATAGATCTACTGGTCCTTAGTGGTACCAGATGGAGCTTGAATCTTATGCGTCTTTATGCGTCTTTGCGAATCTAAGTAAGCTTTGAAGCTCTAACGCCAAGAGACATTCTAACCTCTCATATTGTAGAGCTCCTAAACATTTAATTTGAAAGTCATTGAAAGTATTGAAAGTCAGTCTTATTTGGGTTCCGGAGCATAGAAACATTGAGGGAAAAAGAAAAAGACACAGGAACTGCTTAGCCTTTCAACAGAGGATATCTTGAAGGCCGTGACTTGTATACCCGGTCATTGGCTATCTGGCAGGCATTCTTTGAAAAGAAGGAATTTTCTTCCATGAATAATGTAGAAACTTAAGGCGAATTGAGTACCTTAGTAAAAGCACAAATTAATATAGAGCCTCCAAATGCAGTTTGTTTGAGTCTTTATACGAAAGACGCCGTGGCAAGAAAGTATGTGTGTACATATGCGTATAATTTCATAGTTTGGTTGTTTCCATTGATTTCATCTACTCTTCTTCTTCAAAACTAAGTAATTCCATTTCCTTTTGTTTGTTTATTTATGGACTCTTACGACATGGTGAATTCGGAAGGCCCAATCTTCTTCTCTATCATTCTTGCTTTGATTTCGCGTATTCTTCCTCTTCACAAATAAATAATTCCCCTTCCTTTTGTTTGTTTATTTATGGACTCTTACGACACGGTGAATTTGGGAGGCGCAATCTCCTTCTCTATCATTCTTGGTACAAGTTGTAAAAATGAGGAAGAAACAGTCGAGCACCTCTTTTGCAATT
Source organism: Anastrepha obliqua (assembly GCF_027943255.1). Lineage (NCBI taxonomy): Eukaryota > Metazoa > Arthropoda > Insecta > Diptera > Tephritidae > Anastrepha > Anastrepha obliqua. The sequence goes on from NC_072894.1 coordinate 15,576,204, forward strand.
GTTCAGCCTTAGCTAAAATCAGAGTAGGTTTTCTAGGTAGATATTTTTCAATTCTCTTTCAGAACTGCCCGATGTGTGAATCGGACCAATTCTCCGCTTATAAGAGCCACAATATGGTTTCACAAAGAAAAATAAATGAGGCTCCCATGCCGTATCATAATGGACCTGTAAGGAAGGTCTAAGTTGAGATGGTAGTACAGACCGACTACCACCATAACCTAGCCGTTTAGGTACTCATAAATAAATAGCTTAAAATGTAGAATTAATGCACAACGGAATTTTTTAGGGACTCCATTCATCAGTTTCTTCCACCAAACAACTGACTTCTGTTTACATACCATTGCTCAGCATTGAGAGGTGAAAAGTTTAGGACATAAAAGCTCTTTAATTTTATCGAGTTATGCGCAGAATGCCAAAAAGCTTTCAACTTGTTCAAAATCGTGATTATTTGTAAACTATATCTTAATTTGTCAAGTGCACGGAATTGGCACGGATTAAGTACCCCATAATTACCTCGTAAAATTTAATTTTGTAAGAGAACCAATAAAAATAGGCAAACAAAAAATATTGAATACCTATCACATACACACATACATACTACATATTTCATAAATTTATACCTATTTCATATTTTGACCTGCTAACTCTTCCCAGTTATGCCTAAGTGATTTTTAGCTGTAGAGGGTTGCAAAGCGATCATCGTTCAAGCCCTACATTTTGCACAATTTGACAACAATTGACATTGTCATACTTGCATTCATTCACTCCATTGCCATGTGCCTGTGCTGTAATGACTTGTTTGGCGTAAATGGCGTAAAATAACGAATAGGCAGATATGAATCGTGCGATGGTAATCAGTTATATATGTATAAGTACGAGTATGTATGCACATACGTTGGCCTTTGGTGACTGACTTGCCGGTGATGTTCTGCTGAATGGACAGTTTGTAGCTCATATTTTTTTGCACATTCGCGTTACGGCATAGCGCGTGTTTTGACCTTGTTTCGCTTTATTTTCCATTCTAAAAGTTCAATGGCCTTTTGGTAATAATACTTGCATAAAAATATTTTAGTTTAAATGTGAACTGTGTTAATACAGGTGGAAGAAAATCTTTACCTCCCTCCATAAGTAACTTAACACGCCAATATTTTTGTTGATGTTCTGGATCAAATAAACCAAATGTTTTGGTGGATTATAGAAAATGTTTGCCAAATTTTGAATTTCAAAAAGAACCAAGACATGGAAAAAGCATTGTACCACACTAAATGCAATAAATGTATATTTTTAAACGAAATAATAACAGCTTTTCTCCCAGTTTTTCCCTTCACAATGGAATCCCCCAAGGATCTCCCTTCTCTGTGACTCTTTTCTTAATAGCTTTTGACGAAGTTAGCAAAATTATGAACCTACAACCAAACATTAAGCATTGTCTATACGCTGACGACTTATTTTTATATGCAATAATAAGAAAATAGCTGATATTGAAACTTCATTTTGTACAGCTCTAAGCTCATTTTGTACATTTCATTTGAAAAATGCAAGTAGCTGCATGTCAGCAGGAAACATAATTGTAATCAGCTTAACATTCAATATAACAACCACACCATAATCAATGTAAAATTTATGAAAATACTAGGTAATATTTTCGATAATAAACATAGTTTTAAGCATCACTGTATTGAATTTATAAGTGATCTAGCTACCAGATTGAATATTGTGAAATATTTATCATCAAAAAAAAAGTTTTTTACACACAACCACACTACTTACCGCAACTAAACTAATTATACAATCAAATATTGACTACTGTCTGCAAATATATGGAAAATACAGTAAATCTACATGCATACTATTAATAAAATCAAAGCACCATTTCATGCCGCGGTTTCGGAGCAGTTTACGTGCTTTTAGGACAACACCCACTATAAATATGCTAATGGAAGGTGGTTTTCAAACACTTAAAGAACGCACTAAATATCTCAGAAGTCGCATAATACAGAAATTATTCTGCGATTCCACTCATATTCTTCACCATGAGATTCGATTACTGAATAAAAGATAAAATCACTTTCACATAAATCAACATTATACGAAGCAAACGATCTCGCCGATCATTTAAACTTGAAGATATCTCCAATGAAAATACCTCAAACCGTCCTGGGCTCTAAATTCTGAAAGCTTTATCGAATACCTGTAGAGTAGAATGGGGTCAGATAGGTATGGGGGCACAATAGGTAGGTGAGGTTTTCGTTGCACTGTTTTTGCAGAGGTCACTCGTCTTATGTAAATTGAATACGTGGTGGCTAACAACGTTCGCGACTGTCATTTCGGCCGTCACCATTGATTAGTTATCCTAGTTCTGGCGTCGTTTAGTTTTTTGTGAGCTTTTCTCCGACATAGCATTTTTTTTATTCTACGGTGCAGTGCATTTAATGTATGTAAATATTTGTCAGGTGAGTTTTATTTTACGTAGAAAATAATGCTGAACACGAATAATGTATTAGTGTTTTGATATTTTTGTTTTTAAAAAAAATATCGACACTAACATAAAACATGTGGTTGGGGGCACTATAGGTCAGCCGTCTGGGGGCATTATAGGTCACTACTTTTTATTGAATAAAATAAATTTTAATTGTTTTTGCAGCAAAATGGTGCGTAATTATGTGCGAAAAACGCCGAAACGAAGTGAAGAGGACGTAAAAAACGCAATCGCGGCAGTCCGAGATGGCGCTAGTGTTCGATCAGCCTCTAAACAATTTAAAATTCCGTTTGAAACATTACGTGCTCGCGTGATGAATTAAAGAAAAATTCCTAACTTTTATAACATGTGCAGTGTTCATACTCTATAAATAAAAGTTAAAACGTTAATTCCCAAGCCATGTACATTGTTCTTTTCCCCTCACATATAGTGACCTATCGTGCCCTCCGATTTTGAAAATATCGAAAAAAAGTACCTTTGCCTTATTGAATGCAGCTTCCAAAATATTTAGCCAAACATAAGTCAGTATAACCAAAATGTTAGCAGATAAATAACCTTTCAAAATCTGGCTTATTTTTCAAAATCTATGCAAAAACACCGTAGCAAGAGTTCTCCAAAAAAAATGACCTATCTTACCCCATTCTACTCTACTTATGTTTTTTACGAAAAGAGTGCACCAACAACACAACATATCAGCAAATTTTTTGGAGCATAGTGCACCCTCTGAAACGAAGTTATTGGAATATCCATTTCACTGATGGCACCAAGCCAGTGAATGGCATCGCATTTGCTGTTACAAATGAAGCAGGGTAAACCCTTTCTCACGGACTACTACCGCAGGACAGCAATATCTTTGAAGCTGAATTATATATATATTATATATAATTGGCGCGTACTCCCTTATTTGGGTGTTTGCCCTAGCTCCTCCTCCTATTTGTGGTGCGCGTCTTGATGTTGTTCCACAAATGGAGGGACCTACAGTTTTAAGCCGACTCCGAAGGGCTTTTTCATGGTAGAAATACGCTCGGAGGCTTGCCATTGCCTGCCGAGGGGCCAACGCTATTAGAAAAAAACTTTTTTCTTCATTTTGGTCTTTCACCGAGATTCGAACCTACGTTCTTTCTGTGAATTACGAATGGTAGTCATGCACCAACCCATTCGGCTACGGCGGCTGCTGAATTTCAGGGCATAATTTTAGTATTAAATATTGTAAAGATTAAACAAAAGGCCGATAAACATGCACCGATATTCAATCAGTGTTCAATGCAGCAAGAAACATTCGAATGGATGTAGGCCCAATATATCACATGCAACAATTGCTAATTAAGAAAGCGCAAACACAAAACTAATGTGGATATCTGGACATTCGGGCATTCTCGGCAATCATCATGCAAATCTTGCCTTAAAATCGTGTTTGCACTTTTATGACCCACTTAGTACAACATCAATTAAAACCATATACTCCAGAGCTTTAAAATTTCAGCTGGCCGCCAATTGGTATATCTTCCAGCAGGAATTCAAAGAAGTAAATCCACACGGTTCCGCTACCATACTGACAACTTCAACTACTACTTGGATGAACCGATGTTTTGTATGTTTAAGGCTAGGCCATACCATTTGAACACACCAATACCATTTGACAAAGAGTCCGCAGCCAATGTGTAACTTTTGCAACGCGAACCGCTTAACCATACGCCACATTGTCCATCTAACTCCTCCCAACACTGGATAACGCAGATCCACTCAACATTCTCTCCATCTCTTCTGAAGCAAATATTATATAATATAATAAAATGTCAAATTTTTTCAAAGTTATAAATATCTTTCAACTTATTTAGTGTTATAATTTCTATTTACTTACATTTATTATCATTTGACTAAGCCGATAGCCTTGGTATCTAGAGCTTTTATATTAGATTAATATATAATTTTAATTATATTTTAAATAAATAATAATATTATATCAAATAATACTTCGTATCGTAACCGTTTGCATTTGCAGGAAAGTAAAAAATTAATATATAAAATATTAATCTAATAAGCCCAAATCCACTCCTTCATAACGATGTAAAAAAAAATAAGTTAACCCCTATAGATTTAAAATTAACAAGTTATATCACAAACTAAAGGGTGATCAATTTAGAGGCAACGGATTTTAAATTGAAATAAAACTACGAAAATTCAAATTGATTGGGCAATCTTTATTATTTTTGCGTAGAACCATTCATGGCATTTATTTCTTAAAGATAATCCCTTTCCAATGTTGGTGGCAACAGCGACGTAATTCAGCCATCCGTAAACATCCATTTTGAATGACATGCTGGAGGGCTTCGGTCGCTATCTCGAGAATAACTTTAGTAATGTTGGCTTCCAATGCTTCAAACGAAGCTGATTTATCCACAAAGCATTAAGACTTTACATTCCCTCGCAAATAAAAGTCCACGATCTTGGATCTTGGTGGCCAAACCACTGGTCCGAGACGCGAGATAAGTTGCTCCCCGAAAAGGCGACGCAGTAAATCCATTGTTTCACGGGCTGTATGGCAACTAGTGCCGTTTTGTTGAAACCAAATGAGACCACAGGCTTCAACTTCTGTTATCAAAAAGTCGTTTATCATGGCGCGATAGCATTCGCCATTCACTGTTACATCGGCGGTAGGCCTTTATTTGAAGAAATACGGGCCAATGATTCCTCCAGCCCATAGCACAGCACTAAACGATTGCGAATTATGGATGTAATGGCTATTCTTGAATGGTTTCGGATTGCTCTTCAGCCCAAACACGGCAATTTTGCTTATGAACGTAGCCATTATTTGACTGAAGGATATTTGAATTCTCTCAGTGCTTTAGATTTGTTAACATTTTTGATGAATTCATAGCTACAGCTCTGGAAGACTACTTACAGGATTTTTAAATTTCTCGAAAAAAGGAGTTTAGAGACTTTAAATCAGGCCATAATACGGATTTACACCTTCCTACCTACTTACATGGAAAACTTTGGTGTAAGAGCTTTTTAATAATCATCAAAAAAGTACCATAAGGACCATATTTGTTGCCTTTGTTCCAAAGGAATGGCATCCAAAAGATCAACGATCGTGTTTTGCAGAGAGTTTAGGTAAGCAATGAATCTTAGCTGCTACCTGGAAACCTGCCGCCCTAGAGGAAAACACCATATCTCCAAAACTGTTAGTTTTCGTTTTGGAAGCTGGAATGACGGAATGGCTGCATTGAGTGATGTGGCCACTAAAACAATTCCTCCTCTCCTTCTGGGGAGACACCCTTCCCGGGACTACTTTCTGTATTACTTCTCGAGGGCTCAGAACGGCATCCATACAGGACCAATTCTATTCACCCACGTCTGGGTCCACCAGCTTTCATGCTATAGGCTCGTCTTCTTTTGTCTCTATCTGTGCGGCATCGCTTTGTTGCACTGTGTCGAGGTCTATCTTTTTTTTCGTAGTACATTCTCGATGTATTTCTTTACCGCGGCAAGTCGATAGCCCTGGTAGCTATAGCTTTTATCTTAGATTAATCTATAATTTTAATTATATTTTAATAAATAATAATAATCTTTACCACGTTCCAGCTGTCCTCGCGCTCGAGCAGTTCCCTTATTATCTTGCTCGGTGCGATGTTGTAAATTTGCTCCCTCAGAGCATTTCTTTCCGCGAGTCATCCGCCACAACTAAAAAACGTGTGTTCAGCGCCATCGCTTGGCGCTTCGCAGTATATGTACTTGGAATCGCTTACCTTGCCCATGCGGTGTGGGTATTTCCGGAAGTATCCGTGACCCGAGAGGAACTGAGTTAAGAAGTAATTCACTTCTCCTTTCAGTTCAGCTCCTTTGGACCCATTTGTCAATTGATGGAATAAGCTTCGCCGTCCCATTGGCTTTGCCACCGCAGCATGGTTAGGCATCTCTGTAGCATGGTTATTCCGCGACGCTAGTGATGTCGTGTTTCTTCTTCGAGTCCGTTCCTGGTCCATGAGGTTGACGGGTATCTCCCCGCTGATCACAAAGACTGCACCACCAGAGACAGTGAGGTAGGCTGAGGAAATGTGTGCGTTGTATACTTTGCGACAGATTCTGTTATAGATGTCTGGTTGTATTTCTAAATTTAGTCCTTTCTGACAAGTTTTGAATTTATTCCCCACATTTATACCTTTCCATATCCCTACCCAACCAAGGGCGATTTTGACTAACCCGAAAAGCAGGATCAGATACAGATGTCTCGGAATATGAAGGTAACTGACAGCACTAACTAAACTACAACTTCATTATCGAAGGTCTGAACATAACTCACTCCAATGCAGATTCATGTGGCCAAACTTACTACTAATATCAGTTGCAGCGAGGCTAAATCACAGCACATAAAAATTTAGACAACTGATTCACACTCTATGAATTCTGCTGTATTACTTAGCCAGTTCATTTGTTCAGTGCGCGTTGCCTTTCTCTCTCTAGCAGTGCCATAATTAACCTATAGAAATTGAGAACGTGGGATAAAAGTAATTTTTTAGATAAATACGCATGTGTGTATGTACCTATATCTGTAAGCATGTGCACATGTGTATGTGCGATCTAGAACGCAGAATTTTTAATGAGGAAAGCTGGCATGAACAAAGCACGCCTCAAACAATGCCACCTATTATACTTTAAAAGAAGAAGAAGAAGTAGCAGAAGAAGTTCAAAGAATGACGAACGAAAAAGCGTGTAAATTGCCCGAGTGATGGACTGTTGAAAAACGTTGAAGAGGGTCGAAGAGTTACGGAGGAGGCAGCAGCTTTTGAAAACACGGCAGGCAATGAACGAAAATGTTCCCACACAATTGTGGCGCAGATGCGAGCAATGATGAGCTTGAAGCGCTGATGGGCCACATTACGCATGCGTGCCGACACTTCGCTATTAAATACAGCTATACTCACACACTCTCTTGTATTTGTATTCATGACACACACACACACACATACAAACCCAATGGAATTTTGTTGACACATGTGTTTTCCTAGAGATATTTTGTACCAATAAGTATCGCGGTTATTATTATCAGTGGCCCCAAGCAAATAACCTGTTGATCTACGATGTGTGGTTATGGTCGGCCACGTCATTTTCTTTACAGTCATGCACTCATCACAATCTGTGCGCCTGCGTAGTTTGTGGTGCGTGAATAAGATGGCTTCGATAGTATTTTGATACCCGCGTGTAGTAGTGAAAACAAGGGTATATGTATACCAAAATGCTAAGAATGATGATAGTAGCCGATTAAGCCTTGTTTATTTGTCCATCCGTGCATGCGATGACTTGAGGAAAAATGAATGAATATTCAACAATAAAAATATTTCATTGAAATTTGGTATACATATCAATCTTTGTTGGTATTTTTTATTTTATTTTATTGAAAATGCCTAATACTTCATCAAAGCTGCCGTCGCAGCAGTGGTATGTATGGAGGTTAAAAAACTCCCCCTCGCTTGGAAGTGTCTCCCATTCTGGAACCGCTTTCACATTTCTTCAGAGTGGCATTTCATCTTCCTCAAATGAATATTACCACTGAAGGTTTCGGGAGAGGAAAAGTGATATCATCTTAAAACATGGAAGTGCTAAAGCAGCAGCTCCCACTCATCTTAGTGATGTCAGCTACCCAGAGATGATTTCACTAAGGTGATCAAACTCGAAAAGAAGTTGAAAATTGAACTGAGTAATAAGTTGAACTGGAGTAGAACTGCATTTGAAAAGAAACTCCAGGAGTGTAGTCTGCTCTGCTACACAGATGGCTCGAAGACCCCAGAAGATGTAGGTGCTGGAATTTACGGCCCCAGAACCAAACGGTCTGTGTTGAAGGGCAGTTGTGATGTGTGTCATTTATCTATGTGCAGAGATAAACTGAGACAGGAATGTCCGGAATGAGCGAATTGCCATTCTGAGTGGCAGTCAGGCGGCACTCATGGCCCTATCGTCCTGTGAGATCAAATCCTCACTGGTACTTGGGAGTAACGAGAAACTTAATCTTTTAGGAATGCACAATTACATTCGGCTAATTTAGGTCCCAGGACAAAGGGGTATAAATGTGAATAAAATGGCGGACGCATTGGCGAGAGAGGCTGCGGCCTCGCCTTTAATAGGACCCGAGGCCTTCCTTGCCATGGGACAACACACCATCAAGGAGAGGCTCAGGAGTGAAGAGTTATGGCTAAGGGAGGTTTGCTGACATCAAATTATGGGGCTACGCCTGGCGAAATCCTTACTCGGAGGGTACAAATAAAAAAGGTTTAAAAAACTCATAACACCCCCCAAGGATAATCTGATAATGCTCATGGGTATCCCTCACAGACCACTGCAGACTGTGAAGTTATCTGGTCTCGGGATTTGGTCTACGGACTCTTGCCGTTTTTGCGACCAAACTCAAGAGAGTCCAATGCACCTTCTTCTGGAATACAGCGCTATAGTGCGGAGAAGGTTGAGACATCTGGGCCAATTGCAGCCAGAGGTAAGGCACATACGCCCAATCCAACCCAGCTATATCCTGAGTTTAATAAGGGAACTGGGCTTGGACGAGGTACTGTGATGAGTGGAGGACACAAAAGACCACGACAACGAAGTGCAAACCTCATAAGGCATTGGAAGCCAACATTACACAAGTTATTCACGAGAGACCGATCGAAGTCCTCCAGCGAGTTGCGAGTCATTGAAAATTGGGGTTTACGGATGGTCGAATTACGGCGCAGTTGTGGCCAAGAGTTGAAAATAAAAAATAAATGTCATGAATGGTTTTCTACACAAAAATAATAAAGGTTGCCCAATCAATTTGAAATTTCGCTATTTCATTTAAATTAAAAACCCGATACCTCTAAATTGATAACTTACTTATTTACTTATGTGGCACTACAACTAAGCGTGTCAGCTGTTTCTGTCCTGCGCTCGTTGGAAATCTCGAGTGAAGACAGGTTCTGCAGCACTTGGCCCTTCTAATGGAGATGTGGTCTTCCACTCCTTCACTTTTTGGGGTACCGTGTCGTAAATTCGCCTTGCGAGTGTGTCTTCTTTCATATGTCCATGTCCCTATATAGCACATACAACTCGCTGCTCCACCGTATGTGGTACTTCTTACTAACGCGGAGTGGACCACAGATCTACGTAATTTTTCTGTCGAAGGCTCCCAAAACTTTTTCATCTGCTGCTGACATCGTCCATGCTTCTGCGCCGTATATTAGGACGGGAGTGGTGGGCGTTTTGTACAGCGCCTGTTTGGTCCTTCGAGAGAGAGCTCTACTTCTCAGTTGCCTGCTGAGTCCAAAGTAACACTTGATGGCAAGAGTTTGATCTCCAGGTTGGCGTCCTTTCTGTTGTTAATGTTGGTCCCAAGATAGACAAAGTCTTTCTCAACTTCGAGTTGTTGGTTGTCAACACTGACATACAGTTTGTGTCAGGAAAAAGGAACCGCGATTATTCATGAAGTAAAAAGATATGTATTTAAAAAATTGTATATGAAAGTATGTAGTAGTCTTCATCGTTGTCGAGTTAAGCCTGCCATTTTCTCGGTATGCTTTGAACCAGCTTTTCTGCGTAGCTCATCGACAAACAGGACTAGATTTTGCGAACTTGGACTGGCCTTCCGGCAAGATGCGTTTACATAATATAGTTCCCCACACATTTTCAATAGGGTTGGCGTCTGGGGACTGGGAAGGCTAGTCCAATACTGTTACCCCATTTTCTTGTTTTGTTGTTTCTCAATGTGTTTGTGTGAGAGCAGTGGTTTTGATGATGTGGGACGGGAGAATATGTTCGCCTCCTTCAGTCGATGTTCGATGGTGTTGATACTCACATCTATTCCCTTTTTAGCAAGAACTGATCGTGCTTGGCGTATCACAAAGAGGGGTCCCGCTTCAAAAGTTGGAGATCACTTTATCCTGCTTTTTGTCGTCATTCGCTTCAAGCCGCGCTCGGAAAAGGCATCAACATTTTTGTATACCTTATACCGCTGATTCCACATCACAACAAACTTTTTTGATTTTTAATAACTTTTGCAGATAATTTCGGGCCTTTCGATTGCGTGCATAAAAATACCGCCTCAAAACACTTCGCGTACTTCTCACTCATTTTTGTTTGGTTGCGTTTACGGGAATGTTTCGAACGACACTAACCTGCGTTAGCACTGGCGTCGTAGCCCTTGAGTGGGGCTGTTATGCAGCAAAAAGCAGAACGAAGTATATCTTGAAGGTACAAGAAAAAAAAACCGTTCTTTTCTTCTGACACAGACTGTATTGTTCAAGACGCGAAGACTCCTTGTGTGTTGACAGCAGGCACTTTGTTTTCTACTCATTCACCGCAAGACTCACATTGCTCGCTTCTCTCTTTAAACTGGAGTATGCCGAGCATACATCGCGGTTGGTTTCGCCGATAATGTCAATGTCGTCGGCATATCTAAATTGATAACCCTTTAACATATATAAATTTCCGTCCAACCATCTGTTGTCACAAGGTATAACTCTCATTCTTGATGAGTTTACTTTATTCCAAAAATTAACAGCTCGCAAAAAATTAAATTTTACTTAAATGGTTGTAGATACACAAAGTTGGGTCCGGATCGCATTTAGGACTTCCTTACCTTTGTTTAGTTATTTATTTATTTTGTCGATGTGTTAAAGCTTGGCTTGATCTGTTGTAAGCCTTGTTTTGTGTATATTTTTAGATACCTATTTCTTTAGTGTGAACGCCAACGCACAGCTGCGTTGTGCGTCGAACAATCGAAATGAGAACGCTATTGTCTGTTAAATTGGAATGGGATGCTGACGCGCATGCGTTCTCCTTTTGCACGCACCTGAGTGTGTAGATATGTATGTGTAGAAAAAAACACAAAAATTAAATAAAGCTTTACAACAGCATTATATTCCGCCACAATAGCACTTCCAACGAGTCATACAAGCAAATGGCAATGAATTTTCGCTTCAATGCGCTGTTGATTACCACTCAATGTGAGCTTTGTTGTATTATTGCTTTCATTGTAAATTTCCATAGCTGTACTAACTGGTCCGCGTCGTACGGGCAATGACCATTTTGGGTAACTGGCGCGCCACCATCGTCTCAATCGTCGTCACTTGTATGTACCCGCTCAGGCAGTTGGCAATCGGCGAATATTTAACAAAGCGCCTCCCCAATATGGCAGACAAAGCAAACAATAACAGCAACAGCAACAACAATGCCAACAACAACGCGAACCATTAGTATGCATTCTTCAGTTAATTAGTTGCTGCACGTTTTGTGACAGTGAACACCTGCAAAAGTGAAGCAGCGTCAGTTAGTCAGTCAATGGCCGCTCGTATGGGCTCCATGTAATGGCAGGGCATTCAGTGGAACAGCAATAGCAACAAAGCACGTTTTGGGCTACTTGGAGGCTTTGTTTGATAGACGCGCGTGAAAATCCCGTAACTAATTGTAGGGCAAGCTAGTAATAAGACGACGCAGAGAATGAAGGAGAGCCTCAACACACACACATATTATATGTATGCACCTACATACGAGTACGAGTAGATGCCACTTTAAAGCCGAGTACAAATTCCATATAGACAACATAAATTGTGCGCATATGAAGCCGCCGCGCGACACAGCTGCGTAGCATATTAAGTAGTTCCGCAGTTTTGCATTTCTTCTTCGTTTTTTAAGATTGTTTTCTGTTAAATTTAATTTTTCCTTCTTCATTATTTATGTACACACATACACGCACGCGCATACAAGTTGTATAAATTTTAATTGCCGTTCAACGTTTCAACCATTGCATAAAAGCAGTTGCGGCGGGTGGCTCAAGCGACTTTGTTTCTGTTGGCGTCTTTGGTTTTGTGCCTGCTTACGCATGCGTAAAGGTATACCATATGTATGTATGTATGTATGCGTCAGCGCAAGTGCGGTCCGCACATAAAGTATTTAACAAGCTTGCTGGTGCTTTTCAACATTCAAACAAGTGTTTCGAGCGATGAGTTTGGCTTTGATTTTAATTGGAATTAGCATATCAATGGCTTTCAACTCGCTTAGAACTTAAGTATGTATGTGTGTGCATATGCGCGTATGCGTACTTAGGCTTCGTAGGTAAGCTCATACAGATTCAAAGCACATACATGCACTCATACATGTGTGTGCGTGTGGGTGTGTGCATACATGCATGACAGCTAAGTACAGCTGTTGTTTTGTAAGGTTGCGCTTGAAATCAAAGCGAAATTTTCACATTTCGAATGGGGGTCACGCTCTATTTACTCGTACGTACACATAACTCAACCGCTCATTATTTGAAAATCCATCGTAAATGGTTTAACGCTTCTAGAATAGTGTTAAAATCATAAAAAATAGAGGCAAGTTGCGAACATTGAAATTCGCACAGTGGAAGAATTTTTTTTTTCACTTACTTGGTTGAGACTTTGTTTTTGTAATAATATATAAATATGCTTAAAAAATAACTAAAGAATATAAATTTTTTAAATATATCGCACCCTAAATACAAAAGGTCACAACTCAAAATGTACTTTCCGCGGATGACATATGCAAAAATAAATTTTTTGTTTTTTGGTAGGACTGTTATAAGCTTACATGGCAAATTTCAGCGTGATATGTCACATAGTTTGTTTTCTGTGCTACTGTAAACAAGTCAAGCTCGAATGTGGAAAATTTTGAGTTGTGACCCTTTTGTATTTAGGGTGTGATATGTGAACAAATCCATAATATATTGGATTGGGAAATATGTAAATATGTTTTTATATTTCCTTTTATTTTACAACGATTTGTTTGCTGTTTGGCAAAGGGTAAGAATTCATTCGATAGAACTCTTTTTGCTCTACAACTGCTGTTAACTGTATATTTGAGTTACTTAATTTTTTTTTAATTTTGAGACTTAGAAATGGAATACCAAGGAGGCAAGAATCAACATTTTCAACATCTGCTCTTCTTTGCTTTTCTGCTTTTCATCGAGGTCGAAAAGCAGCCCGGGACATTTACGACGTGTATGGAGAAGGTGTCGTAGGTGAGTCTACATCACGGAAAACGTTTGCAAAGTTCAAAAATGGCGACTTTGACGTCGATGACACGTCCCTCAGCGGAAGACTTTCTGAATTCCATGAAGAACATCTTAAATCACTTTTGAAGGAGAACAGTCGCCAAACTAGTGGTGAATTGGATGAAAAAATGAACTGCAATCATAAAACGATTCTCAATCAACTTCATTCAATGGGATTTAAGGAAAAATTGGGAGCCTGAGTGCGTCACGAGCTCTACGAAAAATACAAAGAAAGTCGCCTTCAAAATGCTTCTCAGCATCTCGCCCGTCATCGAGTAACACGCGGTCATAAGCAGCGTTTTTTGCACCGTATCGTCACGAGAGATGAGAAATGGATCAATATGAAGCAAAGAATGGAGTGGGTGGCTCCAGGAGATACGTCAAAGCCGAGAGTCAAGCCGGATCTTCATCCAAAGAAGATCATGATATGTGTTTGTTGGACTTTGAGGGCATGGTGCACTGGAAAATGTTCGAAAAGATTGCCACGGTCAACAAGGAGCTCTACATTGCCCAGCTACAGCGCGTGAATGAAGGTATTTGAGCGAAAAGACCTAATTGACATGGTCAAACTATATTCCTTCACGACAACGCCAGGCCCCATGTTGCCCAAGTCGTCAAATCCGCACTCGAAGAGCTCGAATGTGAGGTACTTCAGCAACCGCCGCATTTTTCGGATCTTGCACCGAGCGATTACTATCTTTTTCGCTCCCTGTCAAACCATATGAAGGGCGTTACCTTCGATAACAAAGAGGTCCTTAAACACTGGCTCAACAACTTCTTTGACACCAGACCATGCGATTTTTTTCGGAACGGCATCAACAACTTGATCAAGAGGTGGGAAGGGGTTATGAACAGCAACGGCGAATATATAATTAGACGTGATACGGTCGATTACAAAGTCGCACAAAAAAAAACATGGAGACTTCAAAATGCGATATCTCAGTGAAAAATTAGGATATTTGAGCAAACTCAACGGCATTTAAAAGAGGAAGACTTATAATTTAAAATATCACGTCTACTTTTTTATGAAGAGCAAAATATTCGTAGCTACATAACCTCAAAAATGGGCAAAAACAGCGTTTTTTGCACTTTTAGGTTAGGATATCTCAAAGTCCTGACGTGATATAGCAATTTAAACCCCGGATTCGGATTCTACGCAAAAAATTACTTCGGAAATGACACTACACTTTTATAGAACATTCCGAACCCATTTTTATGCAGACCTGTGTAATTGATTAACTTATTGATATATTTATTGTTTTTTGTTTCAATAAAAATCTTCGTTAAAAACGTTACGAACTTATTCCCTAACCTAATATATCACAAATCCCAAATTCACCGAGCTCTCAAGGCTTCCACAATAGTTGAAGAAATTAAAAAACATGCCTCGTCACAAAATATAAGATTTCATTCATGCCCACACCTCTTAATTACAGAAATTACCCCCAATACCATTTCCTTTAACAGATTGTTAGCCATAGATATCATTTGCTAAAGAACAAAAATTTATGAATGGTTGCACCACAGGGTGCTTTCCACGCCTCTCTTGTGAGTATCTTAGTTTTCAGTATAAATATTGCTAAATCTTGTTAACCAGATCGCAAAAAAAGCAATGATAATAAAAATAAAAAAAATGACAAATTATGAAGGATTTATTATGTCTTCATGGATTCAGGGTACTTCTCTGAACTCAACTTCCTCAATAAATTTTAGTGGGTATTTGTCCTCCTTCATTGAGCTTTATTTCCTGCACTGGTTGTTTGGTGGCTTCATCCTCCTCTTATTTGCGGTGCGCGTCTTGATGTTGTTTCACAAATAGAGGAACCTACAGTTTTAAGCCGGCTCCGAACGGATAATGTTTTTTATGATAGAAATACATTCAGAGGCTTGTCAGTGCCTGCCGAGGGCGCCCGCTATTAGAAAAAACATTTCCCATCATTTTTGTTTTATTAATTGATAATTTCTTCAGTAATTTTCTTCCTTTTAAGAGCTCAATAATGGCTTATTGCAATATAATCATTTGCTTTTTCTATCAGTTTGGTGTTTCAACCACGGAGATTTGAACCTACGTACTTCCAGATAGTAATCACACACCAACCCATTCCGCTAAGGCGGCCAAAATTATTCTTATTTAATTTTATATAATTTTTAAATCAGTTTATGTTAAAGCCACTTATCATTGACTTTGCGATAAATCCTATAGATTGATCCAGTTTGATCTTCTTCGTCTTTCCTCTACTTCCCGAATAAGAGATGAGAAGGTACCATTTCCTAAGCTACGATATGGCTCTGGCCTATAAATGCGGTACCCATCTCTTTCCTAGTTAATTTAGCTCTCATTTGGTTGCCAGTAATTCATATGTGTCTTAAAATCCATGGGATACGTATTTGATCGCTCTTGCCTATGATATACGGCTTAACAAGACTTTTATGCACTACTTTTGATGTAACTGTGAAAGAATTGAGAGACTTGATTGCTGTGTCGCTATCAGTAAGGATAGCCATGCTTCTGTAGGTTTAGTTGCGTTCGAGGTTAAACTTTGCGCATATTTCTATTGCGTAGATTTCCGCTTGAAATACATATATGTATCAATATTCTTAACTAGCGTTTCTTTGTCCTGCACTTTTCTCGGTTCGGAATCCATCCGTGTAACTTGCTATCATATTTCGATTTATCTGGTTGGGCCTAGATAAGCATTCCAAAGCTTTTTTATAGCCCAGTTCAGTCTTGAAGCATTTGAAAAAACTTGAACATCATTACCGATGGCCCATGGCAATGAGATCTCAGAGTTTAGTTCAGCAAGAATATCAAACCTCCTGCGATTTTGACGAACACTGACGCCAGTGGTAGCTTTGGTTGTTCTTAGAATAGCACTTTTCGTGTGGAATTGAATATGAATGTGCAGAGGTGTGAGTCCTAGAAAAATATTCTTGGGTTATGTGCGCATCCATCCGAGTAATTTAATGCATTCCCAACTTTTCCCTGCAATCGATTTATACCTCATTGCCATACCTAATGGCCACACTTAGCGCCATCTCTTCTATGTTATCCTTCCAAAGTAATTCTTGGTTAAATGTTATTATATAAGGTGGCGCAAACGTAAACTTGCGATGTTTTTTGGCTGTAATTAAAAAAAAAATGAAAAACTTTGATTCTTCTTGTGGATTATTTTTATTTGGTCTTTTAATTTTTATTACATCAAGTCGAGAATATGATGTCATGTAAATGGCCGCCACCACAGTTGATTGCCATTTGAGCCTTTTTTATGGCATTTTCCATCACTTTGGCCAAAACTTCCGGCGATAGGTCCTCACATTCTTGACGGATATTGTCTTTAAGAGCTGCAAGAGTGTGAGGCTTGTTGACATAAACCTGCGACTTCAAAAAGCCCCACAAAAAGAAGTCTGGAGCGGTCAAATAAGGCGATCTTGCTTGCACTGGCCAATCGCCAAAACGGGAGATTAGGCGCCCGGGAAATGCATCCTTCAGCATATCGGTTGTGGCACGCGCAGTGTGTGCCGTTGCACCGTCCTGTTGGAACCACATGTTTTCCAATCCCAATTCATCAAGTTGCGGCAAAAAGAACTCGTTGATCATTGCTCTGTAGCGCTAACCATTCACAGTAACCGTTTGGCCCGCGACGTCTTCGAAGAAAAAAGGTCCGATGACTTCTCCAGCGAAAACAGCACACCATACAGTGACTTTGAGCGGGTGTAATGGCTTTTCGTGGGTTACACGCGGATTTTCAGTGCCCCAGAAGCGTAAATTTTGCTTATTTACGTACCCGCAAAGATGGAAATGGGCCTCATCACTCATGATTATTTTTGATGAAAAATCATCTTCCTCTTGGTGGTGATTAAGGATGGCTTGAGCGTATGTTAGACGCGATTAGCGGACAGCAGCTAACAGCTGATGCACCGTCTGGACTTTGTACGGAAACATCTTCAAATCTTGTACCAAAATTCGCTGTAAAGACCGTCGACTGATACCCATTTGCGTGGTACGTCGTCTGGTCGATGTCGACGGCGCTTCCATGACGTCCTCGGCTACAGCGGCAATATTCTCTGCAGAACGGCTACTTCGGGGTCTGCCACGCCTGGCAGCATCTCGTGTTATGCCAGTCTCTTCGAGGCGAGCGACTAAACGTCGCAGTGTTTCACCAGTAGGCGTTGGACGGCGAGGAAATCTGCGACGAAATTCACGTTGTGCCAAAGTCAGCGACCGATTATTGGTCAAATAAATAGTCAGCAATATTCCGCGTTCTGGAGCAGTGTAGCGTAACATTGTTTATTAACGTGTATTTCGCATGTGTTTACTACACAAATGTCAAAACAGAACTGACATTAGGGGCCAATCGCAAAATTTATAGCATTTTCTGATAGGAGGATTACTTTAGCGCCACCTGTTATAACAAAGAATTTTACTTAGTAGTTTCTTGTGAATGCTACGTTCGTCGTTTGTTCTGGATTTATGTTCAACCCCTCTTTAATACACCACCTGCTAGTTCGTTTTAACCATAATTGAATACCGTTAAATAGAGTCTTTTTAAATTGTTCTCTACATATTCTGACTATGTCGTTAGCATAGCCTTGGATCAACTCCTTCTTCTTTTTGATTGCCGCGATAGCCACTTACGCGATTTTGGCCGAGTATAAAAAAGCGCTAGTCGTTTCTTTTTCGAGCTAACCGGCGTCTGTTGGACACATCAAGTGAAGCCAAGTTCTTCTCCATCTAATCTTTCCGACGCAGAGAAGGTCTTTCTCTTACTCTGACACCACCAGCTGGTACCGCATCGAATTCGGATGGCAAGCCCTAGCCTACGAAGCCGTTGGTTCTTTATTAGCTGTGCAATGTCTATGTCGCCGTAAAGCTCATACAGCTTATTGTGCCATCGCCTACAATACTCGCCGTCACCAACGTGTAAAGGTGAAAAAATCGTTCTCTTAAACACTCCAAGGGACGGCTCCTCGGATGTTGTCATCATCCAAGTTTCTGCGCCATGCGATAGGACGGGCATGATGAGAGCCTTTTAGAGTAATAGCTTTGTTCGTGGAGAGAGGACTTTACTACTCAATTGCCTACTTAGTCCAAAGTAACACTTGTTGGCAAGAGAGATTCTCCGTTGAATTTCAAGGCTGACATTGTTATCGGTGTTAATGCTGGTTCCTAAATAAACGAAGTCTTTTACAATGTCGAAAGCATACCTGTCAACAGTGATGTGGCTGCCGATACGCGAATGCGCCTAATATTTGTTTGTTGAGAGGAGGTACTTCGTTTTGTTCTCCTTCACCACCAGACCCATTCGCTTGGTTTCTTTATTCAGTTTGGTGTGCCCAACTTGCGCCAGTTAGCACGAAAAGGAAATGATTGGCGCGCCTTATTAAACTCGTCCAAAATCGCGTAAGCCAATCATGAAGAATCCCAAAATACCATTTTTAGCCGTTTAAAATGTACGACACCCTTGTGAATACCCCAAATTTGTTTACAATTGATAAATTTTCTTTCCTTGAGGCTCTTCTTATGTACTCTTCCATTTACTACTATCGTCGCTGCGCTGGTATGGCGGAAAGTTGGCTTCCTCAAATTGTTTCTTGTTACTTTTATTGCTTTGTTGTTGTCGAATATTTTACGTCTGTTACTGTTTATTGTTAACCAAGATCGAGCAAAGTTTAATGTGGTTTTATTTGATTTATTTTCTGTTGATGTTGCTGATGCCGATGCTGATGTTGTTGTTCTGCTTTTTGATTTGTGAGCTTTTTATGTGATCACGTTGATTGATTGCGCACACCTGTGAGGTTTTTAAGGTTCGTTGTATCGTGTTAAAGGTGCTCAAGTCGAAGTTTGAATTTGTAGCTGAGACGTACGAGATGTTAATGTATTTTGTTTATTTTTTTTGCTGACTTGAAATTTCTGTTAGCAATAAATTGATGAAATTCGCGTTGGTGGCGGTTGCTGTTGTGTTTTTGTTGTTTCGTTATTATTGCTGTTGTTATAGTAATTTGTTTAACTTGTGCCACCTCACTCCTCTGATTGCTTTCACAGGGCATTTCTTGACAACATCAGCCTCAGATTTGCGGTTTGGTGTTTTACTACAAGCGATGTAATGAAGAATACTTCATTACTTTTCTTCACGTAGTACCTTTTCGCTGGATTCTGAATACTTAAAGTTTAAGAAATAGAGGATACGCGGCAGCTCAGACGCTTTAAAAGAAGATGTAATAAATATGACTGAGTTGTATCTATAATAGAATTGTGTTAGAGTTGTGTTTTTACTATTATGATTGGTGGTACCACCAAGATTGGTAATATGGTGAGCTCGGAATACATGGAGGAAAACAAAAACAAAATAAAAATGAATTTACGTTTTTTCTGCCGTGAACACTGTTTTCATGGCCGTCCATTAATTAAATACTTTGGTGCAAAGCTTATTAAGAATTTTTTAGTCATGTAGATACATAGGCTTTTTTGTCTATGGGATATTATGATATCTTGGGATGTAGTGAAGTCGACGATTTCTGAAGCAGAGCGGAGAGCAGGTACATATCTTGCATTGGAGTTACAGCAAAATTTTATAGCGGCACAAAAAAGTTCGAACGGTCGCGTGCTGCCTGTTTTCTGCGGGATAGAAGGCGCATATAAGGAAGATTTTTGAGGGTATCACTTTGGTCTACTTGCAGATGTGTCAAGACAATAATTTACTGGAGTGAATACAAGAATTTCGTTACAATTCGTTTTCTTAATGATAAGGAATCTGCTTTGAGACAGATGTAAAAGACTATAACTTCTTCTTCTTGATTGGCTCGGTAACAGCTTACGCGATTTTGGCCGAGTTAAACAAAGCGCGCCAGTCGTTTCTTTCTCGTGCTAACCGGCGTCTGTTGGACACATCAAGTGAAGCCAAGTCCTTCTCCACCTGATCATCTTTCCAACGCAGAGGAGGCCTTCCTTTAGCCCTGCTACCATCAGCTGGTACCGCATCGAATACTTTCAGACCCAGACCGATTGTATCCATTCGGAGCACATGGCCCAGCCAACGCATCCGCTTGATCTTTATTCGCTGCGCTATGTTTTTAACTCCGCCAGAAAATTATATGTGTTGAGTACTGAAAAATACGCCTCTGTTTCGGCAATGACTTTCTGGTTTCAACTAAATTTTTTTCCCGCGAGCCATTTCTTCATGTTAGGGAACAAGAAAAGGTCACAGGGAGATAGATCATGCAGTTTGGCGGCGACAACTCCGGATGAATGTGATGTTGCGTTACCGTGGTGAAACGACACGTTGTTTTCCGCCAAATACAGCCGTGTCTCCTTAAATCTTTTGTGGATGCGGTCTAATAACTCACTGTAGTATTGTTCAGTGACCGTTCTTCCTTTTTCTAAAAAATTCCATGAGGATGACGCCGTTCACATCCCAAAAAATCGTCGCCATGTTCTTTCCGCCCGATGGGACTGTCTTCGTCTTCTTTGGAGCAGATTCACCGGAAGAAATCCATTGTTTTGATTGTTGCTTATTTTTTAGTGTGTAATGATGAATCCAGGTTTCATCAACAGTGACAACTCGCCGCAAAACTTCCTTTGCATCTCGCTTAAATTGCTCCAAACCCTGCTTCGAAGTTAACAGCCGCATCTGCTTGTTGTTGCTTGTGATCAATCGCGGCACTCATCGGGTCGCCAACTTATCATGTGGAATATTAATTGCCGTTCCGGTCGTTACACTTATGGCCTTTGTAACTCCACGTACTTTCGTTCGTCGATCAGGGAGAAGCGAGAATCATCTCGTGATTAATGAATTCTTCGGTAACCACGTCTGCCAACACCAACTTCCCTCAGGAACGCACTTTGTCACTCTGTCAAACACTACATAGTACTTATTGAACTGCCTTCGTATGTTCTCCTAAAGCTTATAGAGCTCATTGCTCCATTGCGGTCTATGGGCTGGAAGAATCATCTTCAAAGATTATCTTCAAAGATGAGGCTGGCGCCAATGTAACAGTGATTGGCGAAAGCTATTGCGCCGTCATAAACGACTTTTTGATGCCGAATGCCGGAAATTGAAGCCCGTGATCTCCACAACATTTGGTTCCAACAAGATGGCGCTACTTGTCATAGAGCCCGTGAAACAATGAATTTACTGCGTTGTCGTTTCGATGAGTAATTTATCTCTCGCCGCGGACCAGTGGATAGGCCACCAAGATCCAAGACTGTGTGTGATATCACATTTGGACTTTTATTTGTGGGAGTGGGGGTATGTCAAGTCTGAATTCTTTGTGTATAAATCAACTGCGGCTGAGGCATTGGAAACCAACTTTACTAAAGTTATTCACGAGATACTGACCAAAGTCCTCTATAGAGTCGCGAGTCATTCAAAATTGGTGCTTACGGATGACCGAATTAACTCAATTTCGGCCAACATCTGACCCTTTAAAAAATAAATGCCATGAATGGTTTTATACAAAAAAATAATAAAGATTGCCCAATCAATTTTGAATTTTCATTGTTTTATTTCAATTTGAAATCCGATGCCTCTAAAATTATCACTTTTAATTATAATTTCCGAAACTTACTTTTTTTTTTTGCCAGACTGCTATATGGAAAGCTGTGTAGGCAAATAGTGAAAAGTCAACTTATGGTAAGAAACTGAAGATCCTGTACATTTTGAATTGAAAATTTCCGGCAAATGTTTAGGTAGATGCTATTTTTTGTAATCCTTCAAGAGGAATGCAGTTGAAAAAGATTTCCCAAGGAAATTCGTTAGATTTGGAATCATTACAGGGGTGAATTTTGAAACACCTAGAAAAGAAAATATAAAAAAATTAAATATGAAAAACAAAGTAATACGTCAACAAAAGTTTTTACGGTAATAAATTAATAATGAGTAATATAGATTATCATCGCCTTAAGGATAGGCGATATTAAAAAAAGGTAGTAGTTACACATCGCGCCAATTATATATATATGTATATATATAGAAGTTATACATACATATAAATTCATACAGAGGTACATCACAAGAAAAAAAAAACAAAATGTCAGAAAAATACTTTACTAATTTGCTGCAGTTTCATATTAGGCCTGTGTGGCACCCAGTTTCTTTAATTTTATTTAGCACGTTACATACATATTACACATACATACAAATGTGGACCTTCTGGGAGGTAAATAATTTCTGGCATTCACTTGTATTTCTTATGGGCACATATTTATGCGCATCTTAAGCGTGGCGAAGGCTTTCGAAACTAAAAAGGATTTTCGTACGCGCCTATCGTGTTAAAATGAAAATTTCATTATCTACGGCGCTTAACTTTGACTGCAATGCTAGTCGTAAATGGCCAAGAAATGCTGTAGTTGCCATTGCCATTTAAGCTGGTAAATATCATCAAATACCTTCACACAAACACACAAATCTACAGACACTTAAGCTACTCCTGCGACAATGAATCGCCTGCGCCTGGTAGATGCCTGTTCGGCATATTGAATTCCTGTTAATAGCATCCGCTCATGCCAGCCCGTCAGTCACTCGCCCGTTCGCTGTCTCGTATTTCTTCTTGAAGTGGCGCGTCGGGCATTCAAATATGGCATTGCCAACATTGGCTCCATTCAACGCTCTTTAAGGGCCTTCGCCTTTGATGGTCGTTCTACTACCCGTAGTTTTAAAATGCGCAATACTCGTAAACTAGAGAAAATCAATAACAGCAATGAGACTCAAGTGGGGAAGTTGCTGTTTGCTTTGCTTGAATTATGCGACCTCCGTCGCTTTAGCAGCGAGCGGTGCAAATGTGCAGTTGTTTTGCTCCAATGCAAATGGATTGGGTGTGGAACTTCAATATAAATATATATACAAATATTCATGTATGCACTTGTATATATGTGTATATGTGTATTAGGCCGGGTCGATTTGTGGGGAGGCAAAAAAATCGCCCATTGCTCTGTGAAAATCATATTCTAGGGATCAAAATAAGAAACTTTGCCGAAGGAACCATACCTCTGACACGAATTCTGATGTCCCCCAATTTGGGTCGAACGTTTTAGTTTCTTTTCTATAACTCACTTAAATTCATTTTTTCGTTTACATATGTTCTGACTAAATAAATTTCTTAAGAGAAAAAATAGATATTATTATAAATAATTAAATAAAAATAAAGAAAAGACATAGTCATTTAGCTGATTTTTTTATGTAAAGGCCAAAAATGGTGATATTTTGAAATTGGGGGACATCAGAATTCGTTTTAGAGGTATGGTTCCTTCGGCAAAGTTTCTTATTTTGATCCCTAGAATACGATTTTCACAGAGCAATGAGCGATTTTTAAATCGACCCGCCCTAATGTGTATGTATGCATCCAAATGCAATTACCTGTCTGTGAACTTATCCTTTAGGCCATTGGATGTCTTTGAAGTTTAAAAGATAATTTATTGTTATTGTTTTACGTACTTTGTAGTCACATCCGCGTATGCATGTGTGAGTCTTTTTTTGCAGTATAGTAAATCATCTACAGCTCTAGTAGGCACGCGAAACTGCATATAAATTTCCAAGTAATCCCAATTCAGGACCCGTGGATGTGTCTTGAGCGTGTCTGTGGACTTGAAGGGATTTTTTGAAGTAGAGCCCTTCAATTTAGAGATACATTAAGATCGCGCGCACGCATTAGAGTACCCCGTTCGGCGTACAACGCACCGAATCATTGCAGTTTCCTCAACTGTCGATTGTATTGGGTTGAGCAATAAGTTCGTAGCGTTTTTATATATTCTTTTATGTTACAACGATTTGTTGGCTGCTTGTAAGAGGCTTACAAATGGAATATCCAGGAGGCGAAAATCAACATTTTTGATCGAGGTCAATAAGCTACCGAAGCAGCCCGGGACATTTGCGACGTGTATGGAGAAGGTGTCATAGGCGAGTCTACAGCACGAAAATGGTTTGCAAAGTTTAAAAATGGCGACTTGGCGAGTGACGTCGAAGGCACGTTCCACTGGGGAAGACCTTCTGAATTCGATGAAGAACGTCTCAAATCACTTTTGAAGAAGAACGGCCATTAAGCCAGTCGTGAATTGGCGGAAGAAATGAATTGCGATCATGAAGCGAATCTCAATCCATTTCATTCAATGGGATTTACCGAAAAATTGGGAATTTGCCCGCCATCGAGCAACAAGCAGTCATAAACAGCGCTTTTTGTACCGAATCGGCACAGGAGATGATAAATGGTGCCTATCCATCAATATGAAGCAAAGAAAGGAGTAGATGACTCAGGGAGATACGCCAAAACCGAGATCCAAGCCAGATCTTTACCCAAACAAAATCATGATATGTGTTTGGTGGAATTGGGAGGGCATGGTGCACTGAGAGATGTGCATGGTGCAAAAGAATACCACGGTTAACAAGAAGCTCGACTTGAAAGACCTCATTGACATGGTCAAACCATACTCCTTCCAGGTAACACCAGACCAGGCAATTTTTGGCGGAATGGCGTCAACAAATTGGTCGAGAGGTGGGAAGAGGTTGTAAACAGCAACGTCGAATATAAAGGGTGATTTTTTAAGAGCTATAGGAAAGTTTTTCAAAAAAACACACGTAAAATTCAGAAAAATGCATGAAATTTTTATTTAAATCGATAGTACAGTCGATATAATTTAATGTTTGAAGATTATTTCATGCAAATGTTGACCGCGACTACGCCTCAAATGGTCCATCCGCTTAGTCCAATTTTGGCATACTCTTTCCAATGTTTCGGCCGGTATCTCGCATATAAATGCTTTAATGTTGTCTTCCAATGCGTTAATTGAAGCAGGCTTGTCTGAATAGACAGGAGCATTAACATAGCACCACAAAAAATAATCTAAAGGCATTATATCGCACGAACTGGGTGGCCAATTGACAGGTCCCGAATTTGAAATAAAATGTTCACCGAACTCGCCTCTCAACAAGTCCATTGTTACGCGTGCTGGGTGGCATGTGGCACCGTCTTGCTGAAACCACATGTCATGCAAGTCAAGCTCTTGCAATTTGGGCAAAAAAAAGTTGGATATCATTTCACGGTAGCGCTCACCACTCACAGTTACGTTACGATTCGCAGCACTTTGAAGAAGTACGGCCCAATTATACCTCCAGCCTATAAACCGCACCAAACTGTGACCTTTACATTGGTAGCTCTTGCAATTCTTCTGGCTGGTCTTCACTCCAAAATCGACAATTCTGCTTATTTACGTACCCATTGATCCAAAAATGAGCTTCGTCGCTGAACATAATTTTTCGATAAAAAATAAAATTAAAAAATTAATAATAAATAAAAATAAATTAATAAAATTCAATGATTTCCAAGCGTTGTTCGTTTGTAAGACGATTCGTGGTTAAATTATAGACCCAAATGAAAATGTTTGACAATGAAACAAAACACGAAACGTGCGTCAGCTGTTTAAACCAACTATTTAAAAAGATAATAGCTAAAAAATCACCCGTTATAATTGATATAGTAGGCAAAATTTACAAAAATTGGGTTAAAGTTGTTGTTTCTAAGGTATGATTGTTGTGATTGCGTGATTATTGCCGGTTAGACTTCATTTAATTTTTATTGTTTAGGCTAAAAATAATTTCTTGCTTAATGTTTCACAAAATAAAAAGAGCTCCAAAAACAGACAAAACTGGGTCTTGAGGCAGTGGCGTTGAATAGTATTTAAAGATAAAATCGAAATTTGATGTTTGCTCTGCTGATGTAAAACCAAGAGCCATGCGTAGGAATATCGAGTTTGTATAGGCAGTCATGAAAAGACGACTAAGAAATGAGTACTCCAGAAGTGGTTTGGAATTAGGAACGAAAATTTACGAAGTTAGGAACTCTATTACATCGGTGGCTTTCGTAGCCGAATGGATTAGTACACAACTACTATTCGGAAGTGTACAAGTTCGAATCTCAGTGCATGAAACACCAAACGATAGGAAACTAATTCTCTCTGGAACATAGGAATATAGAAGGAAATGAAATAGCTGATGAGCTTGCCAGAAAGTGGACTGCATTGGTCTCAGAGACCTCTTACCCGGTCAATGGCATCCACCTTGTTGTTGTTCAAGGGGAATTACACAACTTATTTCTCAGGAAAGCACAGAAAAAATGGAGCTCTATTTCTTTATGGGCTAATTCGAAAACCCTTTGTCCCCAGTGCAATAGAAGGAAGGCTCAGAAAGCCCAGGGGACTCCATGCCACACAATTTCCAAACTCGTAGCTTTGTTACCGGTCAACTGCAGAAGCTGTGGGAGCCCCTTCAGAGAAGGAAACTGTTGGTCACTTTCTTTATAAATGTCCAAGTTTGGCAGCTAGACGAGTGAGGTTCATAATTACACAGCCCAACAAAATTTCGCTTTTTTACAGCTTTTAAAACGGCTATGGGTGTTTCTTGAAGGTTTTTTTATGCTGACAATGAATATGACCTTGAAAATGCTCCAGCACGTCAGGATTTTTGGCAATTTGAGGTTAAAAAGTCAAAAAATGCAGATTTTGTCAATTTTTTTAATTTTTTGGGGCAAGGTAAAGTTTGCATATCTAAAAGTCTCCAATTCAAAATAGAATAACTTTTTTTATATTAATCGTAAAAATATTTAAAAAAATGGATTTTAAAGCTGAAGACTAGTACTTTGCGATGCCGTTGTGGAAAATTAAAAAAAAACTTTACCTTGCCCAAAAAAAATGGCCAAAATCTGCATTATTTGACTTTTTAACCTCAAATTGCCAAAAATCCTGACGTGCTGGAGCATTTTCAAGGTCATATTCGTTTTCAGCATAAAAAAACCTTAAAACCTTAGTTAAAATTATCGAAAAAGTTTTTTGGTTGTTGGCCTGTGTTATTATACAGTGCGCCAACATAAATGCCATCAGCCTTCTCCTTTACATCAACAGTTCTGGCTGGCCTGTTGGTGGTCTCATAATGGTATCGAGACGGCGCTTTAGAGTTATTGGAGAGTGCTCGAGTGGTATTTCACCTACCTATCCACCCCACCTCGTACTTCTACGTGAGTTAGCAATTTTATTTTTTTTTTTTGTATACATTTCGGTGCCCATCTTTTTCTGCTATACGAATATAAACCGCAACAGAGGCCGTATATGAAGAGTAATTACAATAATAAATTAGTGTGACGAGCATGAAATCTTTTAATTACCACAATTCGATTTGTTATTGCGTATTTTATTCGCAATAAAAAGCGATTTCAAAGAAATTAGAATTTTGAAATTACTCGCAACTGTGGGATTGCTGCTGGTGTACTTAAAGCAAAGCAATGGAATTATAATTTGAAATAAGCCAACTGTTTTATGGACTTCGGATGCACTACATTCATAACTCAAAGAGACTGAACGAGTTAGTGAGTGAGTGCAGCCGGTACAACAAATTCACATGATCGCTGCCAAAGAAGCAGCAAACGGTTAGTGATTAACATTAAACTTGGCGGCAGATGTATTTGTTGTTGTTGTTGAATTTTATGGCAGCGCCAGCAACTCATTTCCGATTTCAATTGCAATCTGGCGTACATATGGAACGTGTTAATAAATACAAAAGTACAAATATTGAAGGCACATACACATGCACAGCGGCGGTGGGGGTGCGAATGTAACGAAAATGAGGTGCCGTGGGCGCAATTATGACGCATAAGTATGTAAATTTCTCTAAAATAGATATATAGTAAATATGAAATTCGTAAAGCAATGACACGTCCAGATGCGCGCAATGCGTGCGCAACTAACAGCCAACCAACAAACCGCTTGCCCCTTTTGCCATGCACAAACACAAACAAACACACACACACATACTCCTGTTATGCGCTGACTGTTGTGCCACATTTGGCCGCATTTTTTACGCGGCGCAGCACCATATTTCGAACACGTTGACAGCACTTGGGAAAACTATCTACGGGTACATCATAGAATTGGATTTTGAAAATGATTGCAAACACATTTCGTTTGAAGCAGATTACTGCAAACACACACACACACACACAAATGATGTCTCTACATCCTTACATCCACAGATATGCATACATTTCGAATTGCTAAAGCGCTCCACGTGTGCTCCAACTGTGCGTGGCCGCCTTCAAAGTATAAATAAATAAAGGGCTAAATCGGAAGTAGATTGCTTTTCCAGACTAGCGGTAAGTAGGTATGTAAACTTAAATTCGTGTGCTGCCGAAAGGTGGCGGCGAGCAGAAAGTGCGCCGAATAGTAGGGCTCCCCTTTTAGGGCGCATATTCAACGTTTTAGTAGATTTTTGCTCTGCCACGTCTGGTTTGTCACATCTCTGGGGTGGCGTGGCGTATGTCTAAGCACATACGAGTATGAGCTCATTTAGCACGTCTGCGATTATCACACTATTCCTGTCGCATTTGCCGGCAGCTGCTGACACAAAATAAGCAATTCAAGCTGCATACTCGTACCTACATACATATAACAAATGCAACAGCAATAATGCATCACAAAAGGCCAACAAATAGTCGTTGAGTTTCATGTGTCTGCAGTTGACGCAGTTGCGGTTGTTGCAAACGGCTCATACCGCCCATTGGCGTACGTTTCACCTCACCTCACTTGCAGCGCCATGGATCGCTATTGATCGTCATTATGTTCTTTATGCCATCGGCTTGGCTTTGGTTGGGTTAAACTTTCTGTACTAGCGCTGGCACCACTAAATTTAGATGGTGTGTGTGTTGAGTTATTTATGAGCGGCTTTGCCTTTTCATGCCTTTTTAGTAAGTCTGTACAATTCTTTTTTTCCTAAAGCGCATTCGAAACTTTTGTATTTTTTACTTCTGCTGTCTGGTGCATTGGGGATTTTAGCATTTTCCGTAATGTATTCTTTTTTTCTGTTCATTATGGCTCCGAACTGGCAACTGACAATTTTTATGCTAATGTTCCACTCGCGCACCATTAAAATGTTTGGTGATTTGGTAAGTGAACCAAAAGCCAAAAACTTACAAAATTCGGCGCTTGCCTTAAAATAGCCTTTTCACATAATTATTTTCCTTTCTATGTTCTCAGAGTTGACAATTTAAGATACTCGTAATTTATATCGAAGCACAGCTTTCAATTTTGAGCATTCAATTTCTACTCAATTCTCTTCTCAATATTTTCAAAAGCCCCGTTGTATCGATTTATTAACTATAATTAACGGTTCACTTTACTGAATCGATGAGTTTGTTAGAAACTATTTGCAGATATTCTTCACTTTGTAAGTCGGAAGCGATTTCGAGCATTGTCCCAAGCGGTGTGATTGTTACTCCGCCTCACTCAGGTAGGAAGCCGTACGCGGAACCGCATGCTGGTGAGGTGAGTTTTTGTCTGGTGGAACTCGCTGGAAAGGATGGCATCAGTTAAGAAGCTGGAGAGGTTCCAAAAGTCTGCTCTCATTGGAATCAGTGCGCCCCTTGGTACCACCCCTATTCCAGCGCTGAACGGTATGCCAAATGTGGCACACGTGGACATTGCAGAAAAACTGTCGCTGCACGCGCCGCAATCAGATTGAGGTGTTCGGCCCATAAACTAGACTTAAGCTACGGAGACTTTAGCATTCTTAAAAACTTTGAGTTCATCCCCATGGTGCTGGATCATTGTACACCCTCGCTAGGTCCGAACGGAAAGTTTTCCATTCATATTTCCTTAAGAAGGGAGGAGTGGGCGGTGTATGCGCAAGGCATGGCAAATATGCTTACGGATGACTCGAAGTTGGACGGAAGAGTTGGTGGGAGAGTATTCTGCGAGGAGCTCTCCATCGAACTCAAATTTAGGCTTCCAGACCACTGGACAAGGTGCAACATTTGAAGGTAGGGCAGGACAAATATGCTTACGGATGACTCGAAGTTGGACGGAAGAGTTGGTGGGGGAATATTCTGCGAGGAGCTCTCCATCGAACTCAAATTTAGGCTTACGGACCACTGGGCGGGGTGTAACATTTGTGTTGGTGGGGGAGTATTCTGCGAGGAGTTCTCCATCGAGCTCAAATTTAGGCTTCCAGACCACTGGGCGGGGTGCAACATTTGAAGGCAGGGCATGGCAAATATGTTTACGGATGGCTCGAAGTTGAACGGAAGAGTTGGCTTCCGGACCACAGTCGTGCTTTCCGAATGGAGGCAACCGCAATTAAGTTAACAGTGGATTGGTTGCTCGCTTTAGTAAAGTAAAGGATGTAAATATCTACTCCGACAGCCAAGCGGCAATTAGAGACGTGGGCTCGTTATTTGTGCGTTCGAAATTTGTTGGGAAATGCCTGATTTCACTCTTGATTGCATCCGAGTACTTCGATATTAGGCATATTTGGATTCTTGGTCACAGCGGCATACAGGGAAACTGTTGAGCTGATGAGCTGGCTAGCTAGGGGACTTTAGAGATGGTTTCATTGCCAAATGATGAGGATTAGGGTTGCCTTCAAAACGGGGGGCTTGCTCCTGGAAGGATGACTCTCGAGTCAACTTAGCGAACGCTGGTCTAATGCGTAAACGTTTAAAGTCGCGATATACATATAGTACTTCTGGCCACTGGTAGATCGGTGGCGCTCGAGGGCACTTCTAATGCTAACAAAGCTGCAGCTCTCGAATTTGGTAGGTATCCTTATCGGACATTGTCCGTTAGGTATCCATTGAGGGTGGTGAAATTATCTCAGCACTTTCTTCTCAGCTGTCCTGCTCTCAATGGGCAGAGATTTAGACATCTGGGCTCTCATGATTTTGCTACATCTGCGAAATTTATAAATATCTAAATATTTTACTTCTCGCTAAAGTTTCCGGAAACAAATATGTAAGTAGATAAAATGAGTTTCAATACAAAACAGCTGACGCTTTGTAGCTGAGTTGCTTTGCAATTTTATCAGGATTGTCACCTCGCTATCTTCCGATTTACACACAGAGACACCTGGAAGGGAGCCACTGGAAATTCTCCCTTGATGTTTCATTCGCGGCCACACGACCAAATTGTTTTCGGCAACATTTGTTGCTTTTGACGTTTACTTCTTTGTTTGACAATACGAATAAGAAGGACAAAGCGTGTCGCCAGAACGAGAAACAAAAACTTCTCTCTTTTCCCTCTCCGTCCTTTTCCCACGAACAAAATGTTTCCTTTCCAAATGTGTCCCTGTGTAAAACGGAACTAGGTTAGGTTAGGTTTGGCAGCCGCATCGCACATAGAGACAACGATGCCACTTAGAGCACGAAATGGGTTAGTTGTGAGCCGCGTTGTGGGCTGGGCTACATTTCCCTCTCCATATTAAACCATTCTGAGCTTTTGACAAAGCGTAATAGGTTGTTGATACCTAAAGTGTATAGATTGTAAAGGATTTTAAAAATCGGTTCCTGCTTCTGGCTAGAGGTGGACATGTGCAAAAAAGGTGTTTAATTGTTTCCAACTCCTCCTAACTTCTGCCGCTACGACAGAAATCAAACGCGTGTAAACGCCTAATCTCTTTGCATGATTTCCTATGAGACAATGTCCTCTGAGGGCTCCTACTAAGGTCCTGATTTGAAGTCTATTCATTTTTATACAATAATACTCTTGGACAGACGTAAATTTAGCCTTGGCCATGTGTGCCTAGCAATTTCACAGGTGTTAACGCCAATCCCTCTTTGATTTGCAGAACTGATTAATGCGTCCTTAATGAGAAGCTTACAAGTTGCGAGAGGTATCTCCATAAAATTACTTATGTCTGGCATACAGGTACCTTCTCTTGCAAGTTGGTCTGCCCTACAGTTCCCTGGTATATCTCTGTGGCCTGGAAGCATAAGATTATATAATATTGTTTGGCCAACTCATTTAGAGATTGGTGACAACGTAAGATACTCCTTGATGTTGTTTGGAATGCATCCAGGGCTCGTAGGGCAGCTTGGCTGTCTGATAGAATGCAGATATCCGTTGATGATATTCTGTTTACCTTTAACCATTTTAAGGCTTCAAGAATAGCGTTTATTTCCGCTTGAAAAACACTACAGTGATCCGGTAGTTTAAAGGATTCACTAATAGAAAGCTTTTCGCAAAATAACCCTGATCCTACACCGGTGTCCATTTTAGATCCGTCCGTGTAGATCTTAACGGGTGTGTTGGGTGTTGGATCTTCTTCAAACCATTCCAGTCTAGAAGGGATTTTCATTAGGAAATTTCCCTCGAAGCAAAGAATGGGAGGGTGATAATCACAGTCACTCGGTATATCCGTGTAGGAGTCTACGATGGTTGAATGCTTATGTGTGACAGTCCTCCTCTGTGTGCTCGCTTTGAGCCTTAAAACGGAGCAGGTCGCTGAGTATTTGCAGAAGAGACGGGACTATGCGGTATTACTTTATTCGGGCTTCGGTAAGTATTACAAAAAACCAAATATTTACTTGGAAAATATTCCCGAATATTGAATTTTAACTGTACCCATCTCGATTTGAATGCTCCTTATTTACACTAAAATTCTTCTTGGCAACAAATGCAGATTTTTATTATAAAATCATCAAATAACCACACAGTTATGCATCATTTGCCCGCGTCATCGACTCGATGCACCCACTCAACAGCGAATATTTACAAATCGATTTCCTCATACTTAATTATAAACATCGATTTTTATTGCATTACTCGTAGCTTGGCTAGACGACTTCTGTACGGAATTTAAATTGCGATTTATTGAAATTAATTATTGAAAAATTAACGCTTTCCAAGCAGGTGCGCATCATTACAACGCATTGGCATTGCTCAACTTTTGTCTAAAACACCAACAACTACGATTTAAGACATAGACATACATGAACGTCTGTATATACAATTTATACTTACATACATACATACATATATCGCTAAAGTTGAAAATCAGTGTTGCGACACAGCCGCTCAGACGATGTGATGATTGCAAGCGGCGGGCGGAACAGCAGCAAATACCAATAATCTGATTGATTGCAGTACTCGTCGGGCAATGTGGGCAACAGTTGTGGTGCATCTTCGCAATTTGCTAAATTAAATGCAAATGCAAATAAATATAATAGATATGTATGGCTTCTCAATAAATGTGAAAAATATATAAAATACGTTTGGAAGCCACTCCCTGCTAAACATATTTAAGTGAGCGAGTGTGTGTGGGCGTGTGTGCATGTTAGGGATGTACTTATTTTTTTGAATCCCATGTCGATGGGTAGTTAGAAAAAATTAAGGTATCTTTTAAGCTTTAACTAAATATATTCGAACAGATTTTTAAAAAATTTTTTTTAGGGTTTAGCGCTAAAAAAAAACACTTTTTTTTGAATTTTTTACAGAAATATGGCTTAAGATACTTTAATAAAATCAGTTGCATGTTATTGTACATCTTTTCAATAAGTTTTTAAAAAATATTAATAATAAAATATTGACAAATAAGCCCATGACAGAGTTTTTTTGGAGATATGTTTTTCGAGAGGTGCTCTGCGGTGCCAATCGGCATTCGTCGTAGAATCATCTGAAACTAAAAAAGTCGAATTTTTCAGTTAAAGTATGACGTAATGCTCCCCCCTACATTAATAAATTTTTTTTTTTTCATTTTTGTAGTTTTGGTGGCAAAAAAACGTAAAACGAGCATTTTTGGCGAAAAATTTCGCTATATTTGTAAGTGAAAAACAACCTTAAAAAAAAAATAAAAAAAAAAACAGTGTAGGGGGGAGGTATTTTTGATTTAGAAAACGTGTGCCAAATTTGAAAAGAATCGGTTGAATAGTTTCGGAGTTGTGATTGGCACCGACTTTTAAGAAGTCGTTTCGGGAAAAACGCGTTTGAAAAAATGACTCTGAGAAATTATCGATGCTCCGCATTCGAGGTAGAGTGCTCCGATCCACTTAAAATTTTGACACAACATTCTTGAAATGATTTACTATAAGATGAGTGAAGAAAAAAAATTTCGATTTTGTGACCCTACCCCCCCCTTAACCGTCTTAGCACACTCATATCATTTTGATGGACGTCTTCATGACCAGCCCATATTAACGCCTTCTTGAAAATTTCAACTGATTCAGTCGGCTTAATTTTCTCCAGTTCCTCTGATACGCTATCATCATCGGATTCGTTCTCTTGTTGATGATCGTCATCTGCATTGCCCTCCTCGATGGTTGGTAACGTGAATTCAATTTGTAATTTTTATTATAATAAAAATAAGTTTTTTCAATAACCCACATACATATCTTTAAACATATCTGCGAACATGAACGAACCTCAGGATTTAAACTAGCAAGGAGATGCGCCAAGTCCAAGAGTCAAGTCGGATCTTTATCCAAAGAAGATCATGATATGTGTTTGGTGCGACTGGGAGGGTTTGGTGCCCTGGGAAGAGCTCGAAGAGAATGCCACGGTCAACAAAAAGCTGTCCATTGCCCAGCTACGCTGCGTGAATGAGGCTATTCGACTGAAAATACCTGATCGACATGGTCAAATCATACTCCTGCAAGACAACGTCAGGCCCCATGTTGCACAAATCGTCAAAGACGCACTGAAAGAACTCGAACGAGGGGTTCTTCAGCATCCGCTGTATTCTCCGGACCTTGCACCGACTGATTACCATCTTTTCCTCTCCTTTCGATAACAAAGAGATCCTTGAAAACTGGCTCAACAACTTCTTTGACACCAAACCAGGTGATTTTTGGCGGAACGGCATCAAGAAATTGGTCGAGAGGTGGGAAGAAGTTATAAACAGCACGGCGAATATTTAATTGAGTAACTTATTGATTAACTTATTAATATTATATTATCATTGCTTAAGGCTTCGGTAAAAACACTACGCACTTATTTCCCTTAAATATAACAAAGTTTACACTGATTGACGTAATTCATTCCAAATAGTCCTTACAAAAAAGGGCACCCCTAGTATGAGGTTTCGTGCGAAATTCGTATTGAATTCGTGGAAATGAAAGATGTCAGACTGGTAAGTGATTGGCAAAATAAATTTCGTCGCCATTTTAGTTGACATTTTATTATTTTGTTGATGGTGTCTAGGCTTTTATTGGCTGTTGTACAAAACATAACACAAAAAAACATTAGATGTGGCAAGACAAAGTATTCACATCGAATTCAGAAAATATTATTTTGACTATTGAAATAAAATATAAAATATTCATAAACTAAACAAAATTTTTTTCTACATTTACCATTTTTACGAAATTTTTCTCTCATTATGAATTCATTTTTTTTACGGAAATGTAACCAGATTGTAATCAAATTGTACTTAGCAAAATCATTAACATGATACGCGAGCTCTATAATAATGCTGAATGCAGAGCTCGTCGTTTCATAGGCAAATAGAGAGAAGAATTTGCTATAAAAAATGGTGTAAGCAACGATGCGTCCCCTTACCTCTTTTAATTATCGCAGTACGTGGTTTTGTATTGGATAAAATAAATCGCGAAGCCCCAGACGGCAATCCCGCTTATGCAGACGACATACGCTTCATGCGTCACACATTTACTGGTAAAATTTGAAAAATGAGTGGCAAATGCAGAAACCGTAGGCCTGAAAGAAACTAATTTATTGCGATGTGAAACTAACGATACCACGCACCTGTTTGTAAACTCTGCTGATATGACTGTTAAAGCAGAAGATATTAGCGAGTTTTGCTAGCTGGGTAGCATAATTGCCAAGAAGGGAGGTACTGAAAGTGACGTATCCAACCGTTGGAAGTTTTTATATGTAAATTGAGTCAAATTTCGGTTTCATGATATATTAGTAGTCCTACCAAGCTAAGAATGTTAAATACGAGCGTAAAAACGGTTGTTGTTGTAGGATCATAAACATTCTCCATACATATACGGGGAGTGCTGCTGAGTGACAGTCCTTTCCCGGATATAAATCCGAGCCGTTCCGGTTACGAAGAACCGAGTGTCGTGGGAACGTTGTTGTTGTTGTAGCAGCAATACTAAACCCTGTAAGTGCAATGTAAGTCATCGGTCTTCTTCGGTAGGCTCAGGAAACTTGATGTTTCGACAGCTTGGTTGTGTTAGATGAGTAGGTTTGATGGGGCTTGTGAAAAGGAGGTTAGTGTCGGCGGAGTGCCTTCATATGCTGCACATATGTTTGGTATGTCGGGGCCTGTTTTGGATAGGTAGGAGTTTAACCTGCTACAATATCCAAAACGTAGTTTTGCCAAGGTTACGCGGGTCTTTCGGGGTAGCTGGAACTCTTCATTTGCTGTGGATGGTGGTTGGACATTGATTACGGCATTCGGGAGTCGGGAGCTTAGGAAGGTGGCAAGGGTGTCCAGATGAATGTGGTTTATTTTCTGTGTAAACACTCTCCGTTGTTGTTGTTGTAGCAGCATAAACATTCCACATACTTACATACGGGGAATGCTGCTGGAGTGACAGTCCTTGGCCGGATATAAATCCGGGTCGTTTCGGTAACGTAGAACCGACTGTTGTGGAAACTTTCGTAAAAACGGCCTTCTTGTATGGCTGTGAAACCTGGAAAGCCACTAACAGAATCTGCCAGAGTCTGCTAACCTTTGTAATCAAATGTTTTCGATGAATGTACCGAATTTTCAGGAGTTCAGTTCAGTTTTTCAGAGTTATAACGAATAACAATCTACTAACCCTAACAATGTCAGAACCTGTTAATGTCGAGATTAAACGACGTAAATACACTTTGCGAAAGGAAATAATGACATCGCTAAAATGGCTCTCGAGTGAAACCTCACGGGGTTCACGAAGAGGAGGACGACCCAGAAGTTCATGAATAAGAGGGTACATGTTGAATTAAAATGAATGGGTGGCTGTTCTTATATTCGAGGAATTGCATAAAATCGTGATAGATGGAGGGCGCTAGTCTCCGCTTTATATTCCGACTAGCAACGACACTAAATTGTAATTTTACATAATTTTTTTTTATATGTATTCAATTTATTGTCAAGGATTGAGAAGTCATTTAAGGTTTAAATTTATGTGTGGAAAAATAGATTCGAACAGTTGTCCAACAACACTAAACACCGAACTATTCCTCCTTGTTTCCCAAAGGACTTCGAAGCAACTTCAGCATCCCAGATTTAGATCATTCATTTTATTCGCTGTACGCGTTCTCAAGAGCTAGCAGAAGAAGACGTCCTGTGAGGTGACTCCGGGATAGAAGAGGGGTGTATGCATATAAATGGATACTAAATATCTATACTAATATTATAAAGAGGAAAACTTTGTTTGTTTGTTTGTTTGTAACGAATAGGCCCAAAAACTACTGGACCGATTTTAAAACTTCTTTCACCATTCGAAAACTACATTATCCAAGAGTAACATGGATTACATTTTATTTTGGAAAAAAATAGGGTTCCGTAAGATATTTGGATTTTTCGGACACAAACTGAAAAAAATCTTATATATAAAATAAAGTCAACTTTTTGTGTGTGTTCGCTAACCGGCCGTGCCTGCACCGAATTAAACCAAACTTACACACATTGCTAAGAAGGTATTGAAGATGGTTTCCGTATAGTTTGGATACCTATTGGTGGATAGGGCTCGAGATATAGGTCAAAACGTGGACCCGGGTAACCTTCGGATGTGTATGTACAATATGGGTATCAAATGGAAGCTGTTGGTGAATGCTTTAGTCCAGAGTATTTTTCATGCCGCTCCGTGACTAGGGTCTCGAGATAGAGACCAAAACGTGGACCCTAGAATGTGTTTGTACAATATGGATATCAAATTGAAGCTGTTGGTGAATGCTTTAGTACAGAGTATTTTTCATGCCGCTCCGTGACTGGGGTCTCGAGATATAGGTCAAAACGTGGATCCGGGTAACCTTTGGTTGTGTATGTACAATATGGGTATCAAATGAAAGCTGTTGATAAGTGCTTTAATACGGGGTAATTTTCCTACCTATTGATGACTAGGGTCTCGAAATATATGCCAAAACGTGGACCCGCCGTGTCTTTGCACCGAATTAAACCAAACTTACGCACATTGTTAAGTAAGTATTGAAAATGGGTTTCGTAAAGTTTGGTTGTAATTCGGAGCAGTGGCAACGGGTACAGCGTTCTTTTGAGCCAGCCATAATGTCGCTTACTTTTTTAACGCTTGGGGCGGAACTGAACTGTCAAATTGACAGTGTGAGTTACAATGTGTCAATATTTCTTTCTGATTTGGATGCCATAAGGAAAAAACATAAGTGCAACATGTAAAAATTGTTTGTGAATTTTTTTGGAGTGGATTTTGGAACAGTGAATAATTTCTTACGAAATTTGAGAATTTAATGTGAAATCCGAATGAAATTATGTGTTCGTGGAAAAAATTTTTTTTTTTCGTTTTTTTTTTGAAAAATATAAATGGATAATGGTTAAAAAAGCTCCAATGCTTAATAAAACATATAAATTGACACGAAAAATTCATGGATGATCAGGAAAAAAGACGATTGTTTATTCATATGCGTTGATTTGAAATTTAAAAACAATCTTCTTTTTTCCTGATTTTCAATTTATATTTTATATTTACTCAAAAACAAATAGAAAAACAAAAAATATTGTTTATGCCAAAGCGCTTGAATAAAGAATAAAGAAATAAATAATATGAAAATCATATATTTTCTGTTCTAAACCATATCTATTCTATTTTAGTGTGCCCAGCGAAGGGGGCCGGGTTTGCTAGTATTAAATAAGAAGTAAGTGAATATGTACATACTATGTAGATATGAAATTAAAGTAAAATAATTCACAGTGTTGGGCTATGTTCAAATAGGTCAATTAGCTGATCTAATTAAGCTTTAAATATCGTCTCTCAGTTTAGTGTTCGCACAAATGCATTTCACTTTACACAATTAATACTTGTCAGCTAAAAGTGTTTTGATCTTAAGAAAAACTTAACTTTAGAACGAATTTTATTAGCTTTTAATAGATATATTGAACGTTCCTAGTTAATACAATCGGCAATGCGGCATTAGAACAAAATGCAGCTCAAAGGTCGTTGTGGAAACTGGTAAATGAAATTTATTTTATTATAAAATTTTATTATACTCGTATAACCAGCAAACTTCATTGGGAGTCCATTGTAACTGCGTTCTTTTACAGCACAAGGCGTTCCTCCACGCGTACTGTGACTGCACTTCCCTTACTCCATTTC
Source organism: Anastrepha obliqua (assembly GCF_027943255.1). Classification (NCBI taxonomy): domain Eukaryota; kingdom Metazoa; phylum Arthropoda; class Insecta; order Diptera; family Tephritidae; genus Anastrepha; species Anastrepha obliqua. Next base: position 15,615,761 of record NC_072894.1, read on the forward strand.
AGTGCTTTCATTTTGGGTTTGGAGTAAATATAATAGATTGTCATTGAAAATTATTTGTGTCGTATTTTCTCTGCTTGATTTTAATGTCAACAACAACGAAAACTAGATTTTTGCATGCTATCTAAATTTTAGGAGTTTGAACAACAATATAAGTTAGAAATTATTGTGAGCAATGCATTGAAGAAAGAGAGCGAGGGCAGTAAAACTAAAATTAGTACGTGTGCTCAATATCAGACCGTTAGTCGGCTCTCAGAGAATTCGACAGAATCTGCTGATGGGTTGACTTAGCAGTGGTAATGAATAGGTTTGCTTATGAAAAAACTAAGATTGTGTTAGTGATATACGAAAACAATTAATACAATGCCAATTCGTTTTTGTCTGGCCAACGACTGATGGAGGGGGGTATGTATGAATATGTGTGAAATTATCGTGCAAAATTCGGCAGCCGAATCGCCCCGTAACGTGGCAGCCGATGTTTCCCGCATAATTTTGTTTGTCAAACCTCAAACTTTATTTGTCAAACCTGGTAAATCTATTTATATTATTTTCATTTCATGCATTCCAGTTATAAGACACAGAGCTTACGAGTAAAAGTAACGCTTAAAAGCGATTAACCATTTTTTTACTATTTCGCCAATTACGAGTTCTACAGTTGTATAAATAATGAATGCGAGCAGACACGAATGACTAGAGAAAATTAACGAATACGTTCGGCTGAAAAATTGAAAAATTCGAGCTATCAAGTGGACCAAATTAGAATATCTACATTTTGCGCGAGCTATCCGGGGGACTAAACTTTGTTATGAACTATTGGGATTTTCAATTTAGCGGACTTGGGCGGTGTCCGATGCCACTGTGCCACTGTGCCACAAAATAATCTCACTAGAATATGAGGCGGACAACACACTGTAATATACCTACTTATCTATGTACATATGTACATATGTAAGCGAGTATGTATACATATGAATTTTTCCGCTTTTGGTGTTGAAAAAATACATGAATCATGACTTTTCTACAGCACAACCTGCAACTGCGATGATGCCATGGCGCAGATATGTGGGCTGAAAGTCTGGCAGCTGGCGGCTGGTGCCATTGACGCCACATGACTGCAATAAATGCACAAAAATGCTGCGAAATATTATACATACACACACATAAAAATAATATGGAAAGCAAAAACAGCAATAAAATTGCAAAAATCCGTACATGCATAAACTTACCTATACTTACATATACATATACTTACACATACATATACTTATATGTGTACATATTTCTGTTACAATCGCTACAGCATCAGACGCGCAACAATGAGGTGACAAATCTGGTAAAGACACCTGCAACAGTTGTACGAGCATTCACCATAACTCTCTTGTAGACAGTGAATGCTGCGCGTTCTGCTCCTTGCGCGCCTGTTTGTGTGTGAAGGGGAAGCGTATTCGATTACATGGTCATAGGTATCATCATAAATACAACAAAAATTATGCGCTGCGGCATCTATACATATCTATATAAGTATGCATGTGTGTGTGTGTAGGCGCTGGGTTGTGCAGACCATCTGGCGTTTATTGACTGCGACTGTTTACGCCATGTGCTGCTGCTGCGCTCTCGATCAGCAACTGACCGCCACGTTGGGCTGGAAGCAGTCACAGTCACAGCCTCAGCCTCGGCAATTATGTCAGCAGTTGCATTGGTTGTTTGTGACTTGACGCCAGCGCATTGGAAATATTTCGTTTAAATACGCAACAGATTGTTACTTTTTCCATTTCTGTACAATCACACACACACATCATGCACGCCTGCGAACGTGGCAAATATCGGTCACATTTTATACGATTGTTAATCGTTCTAGTAAGTTGCTCGTGGTTCCGATGGGGTAGCGGCGCTGCGGCAGTGTTTTGCAGTCGAGCAACATTCCAGCCGCTTATGGTTGGGGTGTGCGTACGAGACGTACAGTGTTGCCAAAAGCATTGCGGGAGCCTATGTCACATTGATGACAACATTGCATCTGTTGTGCTAGCAAGCTGCCATTAATGGTGAGGTGACATTTTTCACTCGCTCACTTACTATTGTTGCACTGTCGTTTTTGTAAGACTTTGTCAACTGCTTGCATATATACACATGTATGTATATACATGTATATGTACTCCTCACACCTCTTCCAATTCCTTATCACTGCACTTGACTAACTGCTCCCAACTCATTACCAAATCACTGCAACTGCTGAGCGTCGCCTAGCGGCTGGCTGCTTTTGGCGACAACTGACCATTGCCCAATTTGGGTCCTTCATTGACAGCAGCAACGCGTAGTCGCTTTGTCAGCTGCTATGCAAGTCTGCGTCACTTAACCGCTTTGTTGTTGCCTTTGCTGTTGCTGTCGCTGTCGCTGTATAACATGTGGCAACGACACTGATACACTCCATACCACTCCACTCTACTCCAGCCAAGTATGTATCGCTACAAAGGAGAACAACTGCTGCCAACTAGTCAATGCAGTGTCATAGCGCCTTTTTGGCAAAAATAGCCTGCAATATTAGTTGTTCTTGTCGTTGCTGCTGTCGGCTTGCGTGTGCACTTGTTTTAAGCTGCGCCTAAATGCCATTTTTCCATTTGTCCATTCTTTGCAGTTTCTTTGTGCTTACGCGTATGACCGTATATACGAGTATGTGTATGAGTACGCATAGTATTTTGGTAGCCAAGTTTGTAAAACGTCAATTTCGTGTCAATTCAACGCGTACAATTTTTAGCAGCCAACTTTTTTCGCAGTGCCTTGTCTCTGTGCGTGGCAACATATTTGGAGTTTCTGAAGTGGCAATTTGTGTTAGCAACATCGTTGACATGCTGCTGTTGATACAGCTGTGCTGTATGCGAGTACATACGAAAGTCGGTTATATTATTTTTCGACTATAGTGCCGCCTTATATTCTTTTTGATTTTCCACTTTAAGTTCGGTTGGTTAATTAGTAACGGTAACATTTTCCGACATGCGTGTGATTTCTTTGAAATTTGGGTGGTTTAATATATTATATAATTGGCATGGAAGAATACTGGTTATAATTAAATTGAAGCTTCTTTTTGGTTCAAAACAAATACGCACTACGAACCTCAGATGCCGATATGAATTACACGAAAAGGGTGTTATGGGTTTTGAACTACTCGCAAGTAAGCAGGGCACCTCATGAAATAATCCAATATTTTACAAAACAGCAGAATATTTTTTAGGCGACTTCTTATGCGAGCCTTTTTTAAGGGGTTACATACGTCCAGCAGCGCCAGAAATGCGCTAAAAGAAAAACATTTTTTAGAAGGGATAACAATAGAAATAAGTATAAAAAAAATTATATATTAAATGGTTTATTAGTACTTTAACTTTATACAATTTTGTTTTTTTTTTCTTTACGAAAATTAGTATAATATATAAAAAATCACGTGACCCAAAGTACAATGAAAAAAAGTTCCTCCACGGGCTGCATCATTTCTCCTTGAAATGTTGATAAATCTGTAAAAAGTAAAAAAATGTTTGTCAAATAAAGTTTTAGTTATAGTCTGTCGAGCCGGATTTTTGAATTTCGACAAATTTTGCAGTATACGGCATTTTAAAAAAAAGTGTGCATTCTACGTCATAAATGTCACACTTTTATTATGTTTAAAAAATTTTTTTAATAAAAATATCAAAAAACCGACTCGACAGACCATAGAGAACACACTTTTGAATATTTAAAGAAAAACCACATCAAAAATATATTAAAAACTGTATGAGTTATCATGGAGACAGTGCCGGAAAAAGTAGTTTCGAGAAAAACGAGTAGTAAGCTGCCTCAAATGAAGGACAGCTACGCATCAAACTCTCGTCGGACAATTACATTTTCTACCATAACTTTGTATCTATGGGGAATCGACTTCCACAGAAATACGCCTAAAACTATAACCCTAACTACGAATGTAACCCCTTAATAATACCGAAAGATTTATAGAGGGTGATCAAATTGGAGGTACTTCTTCCAATAGGGGGTTTTTAATGAATCACGCGTGATTACTATCAAACTAAATACATAGTTTTGTTCAGTAGTCATTGACATTTCATCATGGAAAGACCTACGCCGCAACAAAGTTTACAAATCGTACGATTGCACTACGAAAATCGACGCTCTGTGAAAACTGTTCATCGCGCACTCAGGCCAACTTATGGTGTTCAGCCGATGGGTCCAAGAATGAAATAGTTTCTGGAGCCAGATGGTACTTAAACGAGAGTAATAAGTTTCATTAAGCTATAGGAGGAATGACAACACAGTTTTCCAAACAAAAAGTTTTGCCCTTCTGAAAGTAGGAGAATGGATAAACGAGAGGAGATGGAGCGGGAAACAGATTGGAGTTTTCAGTGGCAGTCAGGCTGCACTAAAGGCTGTGTAGAACGCAAAATAAACCTCAAAGACTGTTCAATAATGCAAGAAGAAGCTTAATTATGTTGCAGGACACAATAATCTCGTATTTATATGGGTTTCAGAACACTGCAGGGTTCAAGGGAATGAAATTGCCGATGAATTGGTCAACTGTGGATCAGCGGTTCCCCCACAGGGATTAGGGGCAATAATCGAAATCAGTATTGCAAGAATCAATAAGTGGATCAGCGATTATGTTTACAATCTATATACAAGAAGAGCAAGGGCCCGGTATGAAACGCTGCATAACTGCAAAGTAGTTTGTGATAAGTTTGAGCAGAAAACTGTCGGGCTTTCTTCTAAAACTTGGAAGAAGACGTTCGGTTGATGGTCGGTATTTTTACAGGACACAATCCATAGGGTTAACATATGACCACCATTGGAGTCATTGAGGACCCGATTTACCTGTCTTGCTTAGAGGAAGCAGAACAAGTGAAACTTGTGCTCTCAAACTGAAGGATGTTTTCAGATTTTTCAAAGAATCTGGAAAATTCTCACAGGTCTAACTACCTCTATTCTTCTATTCTATATCATCGTTTTCCTTCTGTTACTTCTCTCCTTGGCTACGTTAATAAGCAAAATTGCCGTATTTGGGCTAAAGAGCAATTCGAAGCCATTCAAGAATAACCGTTTTTATACGTTCGTGATGCCTATGGGCTGGAGGAATAACTGGCCCACAATTCTTCAAAGACGCGGCTGGCGTCAATGTAACGCCATTGGGCCATGATAAACGACTTTTTGATCTCCACAACATTTGGTTCCAACAAGAAGGCGCTATTTGCCATATAGCCCGTGAAACAATGGATTTATTGTATCTCTAGAATGATCATCCTTTATATAAGTACGTATAGATACACTAGAGCTCTAATACCCGGGCACCGGGCAGTGCGAGTAGTTCGGCTCTCGCTTGAAACTCGTTCATTGTTCGTTCAACTACTTAAAGATTTGTTCAAAATTTTCGAGCTTTTGTGCAAATCGAGCAGCTAAGCAAAAATTGTCGATTTTATTTGTCAGTATTTCTTCAGATTTCGAACGGCATTAGCACAATGCACAAATAATTGGGAAAACTTGAAAAAGGTGCTGACAAAAAAACCAAAATAATCAAAAGAAATACTGGCCGAATTATTTGAAAAGTCTTTATATATTCGAGCCATGAATGCGAAATTGTTGAGAAAGCCGAGACATCGATGTTGAAGGTTGTTCAGCAACAGGTTGCTCTACAGCATAAATATTGTCAATGGAACGTACAGTTTTTGGTCTACCAGTCCTTTTCCTATACTTGAAACCAGTTTCTTAAAAATTTTTCACCAACCTTAGAACTGTCGCCTTATTTGGATGATTTTTTCCACCTGAAAATCAAGAATTTTGCAATATCGACATTTTAAGAATGTCTGACAATTGATATCTATGCGTCACTTTTGAAAGGTCCTTTATAAATAATTACCGCTTACACTACTTTTTGGGTGTTTGACAGAGAGCTACTCTTTCAATTTGTGGTGTGCTTCTGGATGTTTTCCCATAAATTTGAGGCACCTACAGTTTTACGCAAGGACAGCGCTACACTGGAATCTCCAAGGAAGCCGTAGGTGCGGGAGACCAGCCATCACATGGAGGTGCCAAGTAGCAGCAGAGATGGAGAGAGTAGGCCGTTCCTGGAGTCAAATTAAACATCTAGCTTTAAACAAACGAAATGATAAATTGTTTATTGAGGCCCTATGTTTCATCTAGGAACTATGGGAAAATATATATATATATATATACAGTTATGCACCAACTCGGAACGGCTGATAATTTCTTTATGAGGAGCTTTTCTCTCTCTCAAGAGCTATCAAATGGTAGTCACACACAGATCCATTCGTGTACGGCGGCAGCCATAACGCGAAAACCCATGTTACTGTGTAAATTAACGTAAAATAATACTAGCCGCCTCACCCTTATTGGAAAACATCTCTTCTGATTATTTGATACCAAGCAAAGTTTCGACTAAAGGTTACACGATTTTCAGAACTAAACTGCTCGGTCACCACTCCTCGGTAGCTCGATCATTACTCTTCTTCTTTGTCTTATTTTGCGCGACAACAGCTCGTGCAAACCGGCGCCAGTTGGAAACACCGAAGTCGAAGTTTCTCTGCCACTATAAGTCCAACACCGACTTTGCGCTCCTTTATATGGGAGGTGTAGTAGTTGTGAAGCTCTTCTTGCACCATCCATCGCATCTCTTGAATGGCAGTGATGACAGCCTTTGTTCTCACGAGGACATCAACCAGCCGGCAGAGGCACTTTCCCCATTAAGGGCCCGGAAACTCCAGGTGCATGCCCTCGAATCATAGTCCTTAGTTCATTTGCAATGGTCATCATCGGAATAGGTAGTACTCATCTGAGGAGTTTGTTTGGTTTTCCATTGGGGAAAGAATTTTTACGTGGCGGGTCCCAAACCGAGCGCACAGTCCAATATCCTGGGCTGATTCGCCTTCTCACATTAGCTCGCTCTCAAACGGTTGCTAGGGAGTTATCCAGAGGATACTTGGGCGAAGCCCGGAAGTTGTGAGCTGCTTGGGCCGTATGCCGAAGAATCGTCCTGGCTACTCTCAACTGTATGGCAATCAGGTACTTTCCCCATTTGCGTGGACTTGTACACACGAAACCATCCTCTATCTTGTAAGTTTAGAAAGGGTCTATTATTTATTTATTGTATTAATAGGTCTATCGATAGGTTCGTGCGGTTTTACAACAGATGGCGTAACTTGATTATTATTCCATCGATCCACATTTCCAAACATTCATTGGAGAGCTACTGTCGTAAGGCACAAACGTCAGTATAAGTTTTTTATTTGAAGCGTAAACAACAATATTTTTACCACACTTGAAAATGTCGAATTTCGTGCCAAATAATGTGTTTTTGCGGGGAATTCTTCTTCATTATTTTAATATGAAGAAAAAAGCAGCCGAAAGTCATCGTATCTTGGTGGAAGTTTATGGTGAGCATGCTCTAGCTGAGCGAACGTGCCAGAAGTGGTTTGCACGCTTTAAAAGTGGTGATTTTGGCTTGGAAGACGAAGAACGCGAGGGTGCGCCGCCAAAGTTCATGGATACCGAATTGGAGGAATTGCTCGATCAAGATCCGGCTCAAACGCAAGAAGAGGTTGCAAAAACTTTGGGAGTTGATCAATCAACCATTTCCAAACGTTTAAAAGCCATGGGAATGATCCGAAAGGTAGGCCATTGGGTGCCGTATGAATTGAAGCCAAGAGACGTTGAACGCCGTTTTATGGCATGCGAACAACTGCTTCAACGGCACAAAAGAAAGGGTTTTTTGCATCGAATTGTGACTGGCGATGAAAAGTGGGTCCATTACGACAATCCAAAACGTCGGGCAACGTATGGATACCCTGGCCATGCTTCAACATCGACGTCGGCGCAGAATATTCATGGCCTGAAGGTTATGCTGTGTATCTGGTGGGACCAGCTGGGTGTTGTGTATTATGAGCTACTGAAACCGAATGAAACGATTACGGGGGATGTCTACCGACGACAATTGATGCGTTTGAGCCGAGCACTGCGAGAAAAACGGCCGCAATACGCCGATAGACACGACAAAGTTATTTTGCAACATGACAATGCTCGGCCACATGTTGCACAAGTGGTCAAAACATACTTAGAAACGCTCAAATGGGATGTCCTACCCCACCCGCCGTATAGTCCAGACCTTGCGCCATCCGATTACTATCTCTTCCGATCGATGCAACATGGCCTGGCTGACCAGCACTTCCGTAATTACGATGAAGTCAAAAAATGGATCGATTCGTGGATTGCGGCAAAACCGACCGAATTTTTCACAAAGGGAATCCGTGAATTGCCAGAAAGATGGGAAAAAGTAGTAGTAAGCGATGGACAATACTTTGAATATTAAATTTGTAACCATTTTACGTCAATAAAGTTTCAAATTTCGAAAAAAACCGCACGGACTTAAACATAGTCCTATTAAATATTTAAAATATACTCGTAAAGACACTAGTTTTCCCACCTGCAGAGGCTCACATAAATATGTTTCGATTATCGATTATCGATTTTCATTTACTTTTTGCTTTTCTAATTATACGTATCCAGAAATGGCGGCACAGACATTAGAGGCCGATTCAAAATGTGCCACTAATTTCCTGCCACAGGCGTGACGCTTAAAAATAGATTTAATTCCAGCGAAAGAACTGCATTTAACCATCCACTTTACGTTAAGGAAAATAGTTTCTATTTCCATATGCAGGAAGTCGCTGACATTGTGCATACATCCACGCAAATGACAACAACTGCACCGCCGCCAAAAACAAAACCCAAATCGAATCAACTAACTTGGCTCGCTTAGTAAAAAACAAAAACAAAAAAATATGTGCACATTTTCAAAATGGAATTGAAATTCAAATACAAATTCAAATTCTATTCGTTGGTCACTTGCCAATCAAATTGCAAGAACAACGATAACAAATATGCTAAGTTTACATGTGTACGTACATACATACAAATGCTAAGCGGCATTAAAAATAACAACAGCGGCGACAACACATATCCGGTGGCAGGTCGCGCATGCCAATTAGATGCGATTGGAAAAAAATTACCAACCGAATACGCAAAAATAGCCAGCCAATAGCCATGCCAGAAAATGCCAACAACAATTGCTCGCACGAGCACAATAACAATAACAATGGCAGTGTGTAAGGCATTAGACGCAGCTAGCCAAGTATTGAATGCTGATTTTCGTTTGTTGTTGTTGCATTGTAATTTCATTAAAGCTGTCATCAAATGAGCAAACAAATTAGCCACTGTACACACATACCTACACATGTATCTGTGCCTGTATGTGTGTGAGCTATGAGCGCTAGAAATTTTCACTTTGTATGTGGCGCATGCGCGCAGACATCCTCCATCAGAGGTGAGCGAGCGTAACACCATCAGCAACAACAGCAACAACAAATAGCAGCTTTAGTAGTAAAAAAAAAAACGCTCCGCCACCTATATAAGCGCTACTGACTCAAGACCTAACAATATCTAAGTGGCTGTCGTCACTAAAAATAAAACTCACAACAACAACGACAAAAACGCCAACAAGTAAGGTGGTTCCAAAATCGTCCGGACCGCACATTTTGGTAAAAATTAATTTGAGGTGACGTTTAATTTCTGGGACAAAAAAAACTCATAGACAATAGGAAAAACAAGGTGAAGTCCAAAATAAACAAGATTGAGTTGAAATAGAAACACCAGGAGCTTTGTTCTTACAGGGTTTGATTGAAAAGTAATGAGCCTTCCCGCGCGGAGCGTCTGCCAAGCGATCAACCGAATCGGCTAGTGGGGGAAAATGATCGTTGGACCTTCCCCTTCTACTAGAAAGCGGTCCCAGTTCGCTGGCAACAGCGGTGCAGTCTACATCGCTCCGCGCGTGAAAGCTGTTTTAAAAGTTTGTTAGGATTTTGCAGTGGCGAAAATGTAGCGATCGTTGGAGCAACGTTACTCGATCAAATTTTGCGTAAAGCTAAACAAAACGAGTACCGAAACCATTGGGCTACTCAAGGAGGCTTACGGGGAGCAATCTCTGTCCAGTGCCCAGGTAAAACGGTGGCACAAGTCGTTCAAGGAAGGCCGGCAGGACGTCGAAGACGAACAGCGATCTGGAAGGCCTTCGACGACGCAAAGAGACGAAGACCTCTGCATTGTCCAGGATGGGGGTTCCGGTGCTTCCCCACCCTCTCTACAGCCCAGACCTGTCCCCTCCGGACTTCTTCTTGTTCCCGCGCCTGAAAAGAAAGCTGAAGGGGAGGCTTTTCGATTCCATCGAGGCGATCCAATAAACTGTGACAGCCGAATTGAACGCGATTCCGGCGGATGAGTTTAAAAAATGATGCCTGCAGTGGAGAATATTTTGAAGAATACTAGTTGTATAAGCCAAAGGGTTTAATAAAACTGCTTAAAAAAATAAGGCTCATTACTTTTCAATCAAACCCTGTATAACTTCGAGTTTATTTATTCAAAATAGCCCCCTCTGGCCTTGATACACTGTTTTGCGCTATCTAAAAGCGAAAGACTATTTCAGGCCATTTACCGGAATGCGGAATCTTCTTCAAGATGTTGGCACAAGCCTTTTGGATGGCCTCTACGGACTCAAAAAGTTTTCCTTTCATGGCCAAATGCAATTTTCCGAATAGATAAAATGCGATTTCTAGTCAAAAAATTAGTTACAAGAGTGGATCGATAAGATGGTGCATTATCATGCAATAAGCGCCAGCTTCCTTCGTTGCGGTATTCAGTGCGAATTCGACGAATGCGATGCAACAAATGCTTCAAAACGCCAAGATAGAAAATTGCATTGACGGTTTGGCCCTTTGGCACAAACTCCTTGTGGACAATCCCCTAGGAATTGTAAAACCAAATGAGCATCAACTTAATTTTTGGTTTTCCCAAACGCTAATTTTTGGGTGGTTGCTCGCCTGGGGCCTTCCATTCGGCACTTTGACGCTTAGTTTCATGTTCATGTTGGAAACACGTCGTTTCACCACCAGTTGCAATGTTGTAAAGGAAGTACTCGCCTTTTCTCGCCTCTTTAATGAGGTCTTTCGAATGTTGAATCGTGAGCAATTTTTGCTCCTCAGTTAACTTGTGCGGAATGAAACGTGCACGACTAGGGTTTGCAATCCCGTGTTATATTATATTTTCAATCCCGGGATTTCGGGATTACATTATCCAAATCCCGGGATCCCGGGATTGGTACCGGGATTAGGATTGGACTATTTATGAAAAATACTTACACATTATCATAGTTGAAAGTACAAAAAAACTGAAAACATAATTAAAAAAATTGGTTAAAATTATTATTTATTGAAACAAAACAAAACAAAACTTAATTCATCATAAAAAACAAATAAAAAATAGTATAATACATAATGAAATTAACATTTCTTGTGTTGTTGTAAATAAGCTTTTAGAAAATACAACTCGTCCAGCGTTTCATCGTTCAAACGGCTTCTTATTTTTGTTGCAAATTGTCCTGCCGAAGAAAATGCTCGTTCAGACTCTACACTAGTAGGTTTTATCGTCATTAAATAGGAGTATGTTCTTTCCAGGTAGTCACCACGTCTCCCTCCATTTTCAAAAAGAGACATTTCTTTTTGAATTTTTGATGACAGTGTCTCAAATCTAATAGGCTGCATTGGTGCATATCCCTCTTTAACAACTTTATCTAGTTCTTCTGCTACACTTAATGGTTTTTGTGTACAAATTGATTCAGTTATTGAATCAAATTCTGAATCAATTTCAAGGTTTACCTCATTTGAGATAGAAGATCCAGTTGCATGAGCTGTTAGTAATGCAGTGGGATTTGAAGCGTCTAGTCTTTCAAGCAAGTCCACTATTAATTTACGGCATTTAATTGAAGAAGGAACTGTGACAAAATCTATTCCTGAGACGTTGCTTATACCATTGTGTAAGTATTGCAGTAAACCACTTAGATCTGTGCGGCGTTCTTCCATACGAAGAATGAGAGCTGCATATAATTTTTTACTTATAGCACTGTTTGCATCTTTAAGCTTCTTTAGCATAAAATTAATGGCTATGTCTGCTGTAAACAGATTGCTATCTCGACGACAGAGTGCTTCAACAGTTGTTTTTATTGGTACAAGAGCAGTAATTATATCAAATAACATTTGAATATCATCATGAGATAAATCTAGTGATTTATCTGTATTTTTTATGTCTATTAATGCTTTTTGTGTGCAATCTTTCAGTAAATAGAAACGTTCCACCATTGACAAAAGACTGCTCCACCTCGTCTTGCAGTCTTGTAATAAGACAATGTCCTTGCCAAATTCTGCTCGGATATATTGTTGTAATAAATCATTCTTTGTTGGTGACCTTCTGAACATTGATATGATTTTTCGTACCTTATTTATCAGTGGACCAATACTTGTTTCGGTTATCTCATTTCTTCTACGACTCTGACTACTGTCAAGGAATCCATCGCTGTCAAAAATATCATAAAAAAAAAAATAAATTTTCTGAGAATTAAATTCTTAGAAAATTTTGATGAGAAAAAAATTTCAAAATATAATTCAGACAAAAATTATATCCCGGGATTAGTTATTTCAATCCCGGGATTTCGGGATTTGAAAAACACCGGGATCCCGGGGCTGCAAACCCTATGCACGACCTATCGTAAGCCCAAATGATCAGTTAAAATGCGAAAAATCGATGTTTTGGTGATACGAGTATTGCGATTTTATGATGCGATGATTTCGGTTCATTTTTGATAAATTTACGAACAATTTCGATGGAGCGGCCCGTATGTTCATTGTCATTTTTGTCGTCACAACCATCCCTGAAACGTGTAAACCATTTATGAACTCCACTATTTTCTCGGTAGATGGCTGTAGTGATCGATAGCTCGTAAAGTATTGATTAAAAAGTTTAAGGTTTATGCTCGTTGTCAAGGTGACATTTCACACTAAAATGTGTGGTGAGTGTCTTGGGGTTGTTCTACAAATGCAGTGACCCACAGTTATAAGTCGGCTCCGAACCGCAGATAATTTGTATGAAGAGCTTCTTCATGGCAGAAATACACCCAGAGGTTAACCATTGCCTGCCGAGGGACTATTAGGAAAAAAAACCCTTGCATCATTTGCTATTTAATGCCCGCAGATTCGTGCCGGGCACAACCCACTCGTCCACGGCTCCCCTTATGCGAACAATGTAATAATACCCTTGTGCAGTAGTGTGCGCGGGTATAAAAACGATGGCCTACAGTAGCAGAGTCGCCATAAATGCGACGACAACAAGCGCAGAACATGCGTTTAGGTTATGTCGCTTTAATTAGCCACCAATCGGCCACACACAATGACGAATACTTAAACGAGGGGAGACATAAGAGGAGGAGGGCTATGTATGTATTTAAGTCGGACTCTAACGCGCATTAACCACTGAATATACAATACATACATACATACATACATACATACATATGTACGTAGCTATACTGAAACTGAGACTGGCACTCAATGAACATCAAATGAATATTACGACAACAACAAGAATCACCTTGCTTAGACAGTGTCAGCCGCAACAAGTGCGCACATGCGCAAAGGAGCCACTTGACTTGACTAGACTTGACTATGGCTGCGCATTGCAAGCACATACGCGTTGTTGCATGTGGTGCAACACACTCATATATGCAACACGCAGTCTAACAATGTTGTTGCTGTGGCACGCACACACACACACACGCATACTAAAGCGATTTTGTTTACGTTTTCGGTTTATCTAATCGTTGATAGTTTGTCAAATCCTATTTTTATAACTCACTCAGCTCAAGCGGTCGCGCGCCGTAAGCGGTCGTCTTTGGGCGCTGCCACTTTTGTGGTCTATGTACATATGCATATATGTATGTATGTATGTATGTACGTATGCCAGTTTGTAATGCATGCATTTGTATCGCCTTGGCTTGAATTTTCAATTTGCAATTTTCAGTTTTTATTTCTTAATTTCATTTATTCTTTTTCCTCTTTGAGTGCATTTATTTTTATGCATTTTGTTGTCGGACAATATTTTTTACGCCACCCCTGGGGAGTCGAAGCGACCATCTAGTCAGTCGCCTGATTAGATTGTGCAAGTAGGCAGTTGGCTAGTTGGTGTTGCTGTGTTGCCGCTTGCTGGACAATTCGTGTTTTATTGTCACTTATCACCTCTTTGTATTGTTTTTGTTTGGTTTGTCAGCCGCTCAACGGTTGCGGTCGGCCAAAAACAATGTGTGAATTTGTCGCTAATATTAGCATTTGCTTATTGGTTGTTATTGCACTTGTACATACACACGTACACATACGAGTATATGTGGATGTATGCAATCGTTTTATTTTTATTTTTACGAGCATTTGTGGCAAGTCTTTTGTCTACCAGTCTCACTTCTTGGTAGCTATGCGCGCACATCTACTTAATTTGGGCGTTTGGTGTTGCTGCTACTGGCATTTGGAAAACTATTCAACAAATTGAAGACATACAACAACAACTAACGTGAAAACAAGTAGTAACAGCTACACACATCGATTGACAGCAAAAACGGCTACTTACCACCTTTCAATTAATGCATTCAGGCAAATGAGTGTTTCAGCTGGATAATTCAATTTAGCTGCAGCCTCAGAGGTTAATAGGAAATGAAAGAGGAGAAATACACTTTTTTTTTGCGAACAGAAGTGCAGCCGAGGGGCGTGGGATATTTAAATTAATTAATAAATTCTGAGTGACCTCTAAGACTTCGCGATGGGCGAGAGTTGAGAAATGGGTAAGTGGATGGGCAGTGCATCTGCGCGGCTCCAAACTCACTCCTTCCCTTCTCTGACATACTTGGATGAAGCCAAATGGTTGTTCATTTTTGTGATCCCCTTTTCCAGGGAATATTTGCATATTTGTTCGCATAGTCAATGGCCAGCGAAGAACTTTCATTCATGATTGCACAGTCTACCTGTAAATTATATGCTTTCCTTTTCTCATAGATCTAATATGAAAAGCAGGACGCCTTAATGTTCACTATCGAATCCATTTCATGTCGGTAGAGTGCAACCTAATACTGCGTAATCAACGCTTTGCATGCGATCCGCATAGGGGTTGGCCGGAAGAGAGTGAGCAACTCATTAGAGGTTTGCATTTCAAGAGAGTCAGGCTTCCTCTGCGTTAAAAAGGTGCAGCTAATGACAAGGATTCATGTCATCTTTCAATTCGAATATAGTTATCTTCCGAAGGGGTTTCAATAGGTACCCGTGTTAGAAATGAGACAACATATTTTGAAAGTTTTTTTTTTCTAAATTTTCCATATAGTCCGTTTTAGAAAAATATACTTCTCCCAAAGCTCTGGCCATTTTTTAACCCCTCTAAAAATGGGATTTGTCGAACTCTCCAAAATACGCCTCTGTCTAAACCATGATCCCCCGCGAGCCATTTCTTCAGGTTAGGGAACAACAAAAAGTCGCGGGAGTCCGACAGGGTGAATACGAGGGGTGCGGCTGTAGTTCATAACGCAACTCATGCAGTTTGGCGGCGACAACTCCGAATGAAAGAGCTGGTGGGTTATCGTGGTGAAGTAGCACCTCCTTTTTCGCCAAATGCGGTCGTGTCTCCTTTTGTGAAAGCGGTCCAATAACTCACTGTAGAATTGTCCAGTGATCGTTCTTTCTTTTTCTAAAAAATCCATGAGGATGACGCCGTTCGCATCCCAGAAAATCGCCGCCATGACCTTTTCGGCCGATGGGACTGTCTTCGCCTTCCTTGGAGCAGATTAACCGGTGAAAATTTGCTTTGGTGTGTAATCATGACTCCAGGTTTTATCAACGGATCTCACTTAATTTGCTCCAAACTGCTTCGAAGTTAATAGCCCTATCCGCTTGTTGTTGCTTGTGAGCAATCGCGGCACATATCGGGCCGACAATTTTTTCAACGCCAAATTATCATGCAAAATATTAATTGCCGCTCCTGTCGACACACCAGTGGCCTCTGTTACTTCGCGCACTTTCGTTCGTCGATGAGCAAGAATCATGCCGTGGACTTTTTGATTGATTTCCTCGGTAACCACGTCCGCCGAGTTTCCTATTCGCTAGATGGCGAAGCGTCCCCATAAACTGCACCCAACTTTGCTTTTATCTCCTCGCATTTTTTTTTACACATCTTACACGAATAGCTGCCAAATCCAAACTAATCTATCAATCAGTCTGAAATTTGCTTTTCCCTCATTTGGTAGATGGCATAGAGAGTACACGATGCTAACACCAACTTCCGCATGAACGCCCTTTGTCATCAAACACGGGTACTTATTGAACCGTCCTCGTATATAAGGAATAGACACCTTCATCGTGATCTTGGCATACCAACTGTGACTGAAGTAAAGAAGCAATTTGCCATAGATCTCAAACAACGTCTAAAAATCAAGTCAACGATGCAGCATCTAGCTTACTTTGGCTGAATTCCTCTCAACATAGATTGGATCCATTCGCCAGGGAATCCAGCATTGGCTCACTCGAAACAATTACCGCGAAAAGAAACGAGCACTGAGGGAGATTATGCAGAGCTATTAGATTCATTTGTTGCAGATAGGAAGAAAAACCGAAAGCTTTTGATGAGGGTAAGGTCTTATTTACCAGGCGCATAAGTTCGTAAAAGCAATGCTCTTGATTCAACGTGTTTTCCAAATTCCAACTTTCATCCACAATTTAATGTTCTTAAATACATTGCTGCTGCACGTACCGCAATCAACCTCACTTACGGACACTCAAGCATCCTAAGAAACTTTGAGTTCATCCCTTTGTCGACGGATCCATGTATACCCTCGCTTAGTCCAACCTGAACTTTCTCCACTCACATTCCATCAAGGCACGACTGGGCGGGGAGCTTCACTTGGAGACAGGGCGCGGTGAACTTGTTCACGGATGGATCGAAGTTGGAAAGAAAGGTTGGCGGAGGGGTATTTTGCGAGGAGCTCCCCATCAGACTCAAATTCAGGTTACCGACCACTGCAGTGTGTTCCAGGTAGAGATAGACCCAATCAAAGAAGCAGCTGATTGGCTACTTACATGCGTACTAACAGTCAAAAAAGTAAATATTTACTCCGACAGCCAAGCGGCAATTAGAACCCTCTAGTTACTGATGCATTTTTCGAAACTGGTCATGGAATGCCTGGCCTCACTTTCGATTGCATCCAAATTCTTTGACATAAGGCTCAACTGGGTTCCTAGTCACAGCGACATTGCAGGAAACTGTGATATGGATAAGCTGGTCAGACAAGGAACATGTGAAGTGATTTCCCTGCGGAGGGAGAGAACTGGGATCCCCTGACTACCTGCGGTGTGCTCCTGGAAAGAAGGGCATCGCGCCAACTCAGCGAGCGTTGGGCAAGTACATAAACTTGAAAGGTTGCGAAATCCTTCTGGCCACGTGGGCGCTCGGGCGAGCTTCTGCGTTTAACAAAATCTCAGCTCTCGAATCTCGTGGGCTTCCTCACAGGACACTATCCGCGAGGTGTGCACGCGGTGAGACTTGGAATTACCTCGAGTCCTTTTTGCATCGGATGTACGGAGGATGAGGTGGAATCATCTCAGCACCATCTCCTTAACTGCCCTGCTCTCGTTGGGCTAAGATTTAGACATCTTGGCTCTTACTTCTTTACTACGCCTGCTGACCTTGACGTTGAAGATCTGATGAACTTCATCAGCAGCATAAAGCGGTTGACGCAGATGCAGCACAGTCATCGTTCATAATCCACACACACTAAACCCATCCTTCTAACGACCCCACCCCCATCTCCCTCCACCCTCTCCTTTCGTCCCATCGGTTTTCCTTCACCTTACTTCCTTCACAATGGTAGCACAAACGATGACTTGGTTTTTTCGTCCAAGTGTGCCCGCTCCTTGGGCCACCATTCTAACCTAACCTAACCTTAATATATATGAAAAAGAAAGAGGATCAACCGTGAGACATTTGGTACTTATATCTGTTTTGAGGCTTCGAAAAAACTTTTTATTCCCCGGGCATGAAACAACAGCTTCACGGGGTTTGCCAAACACAGTGCAATCTGTCATGTCAATGGAAATTTGTTAGTTAGTCAAGTAGCTAATAAATCAAGACTCATACTTCGTCAGTAAAATATAATATATTTATATATTTCCCCCCCAAAAAAAAACCGGGAAAATACTAAAAATCCAAATGCAATAAGTGGAAACTGAGTCTGCTATGCAGTGACTGCGCTGCATTATTAATCAGAGCTGATGTTCCCCCGTTGATTCTTGATGGACTGCAGACAGGCGAGGGCAGTAGCGGCTTACGCAGTGCTGCACAGTTGTCTGGCTGAACTCGTTTTATTGTTGAAATCGTTTGAAATTTATCGAGTGCAGGCGCATGGAAACGTGTATGTTGAACCGCATGCTGAGGAGTAAAGTGCAGCGGTGGCAAGTGTGAAATTGCGAAGCTGGTGCTACCAGTCACTAAGTTAAGAAGTTGGCAAAGCAACTGCACATTAGACATAATAACCACCGACGGGACAAGAAGCTAATCTAAGTGTCATTTGTAATTGCAATTCATCATGCCACAATGCCTAGACACAAGTGCCTCATACGTATATGCATACATATGCGCGCAGAATAATAGCAGCGCGATATATTGCAAAGTATTGACTATTTATTTATTACTTTTTTTCTCATACAAACATAGTTCATACTACAACAATTACTATATAACTCAAAGTTAAAGAAAAAATCGAAATATTTTCAACATAATTTCAAACTTTTTAGCAAAAATCTGGGTGTGCCCTATGCAATTTTCGTATGATATTGTGCCAGTTTAAAGTGACTCAAAATTTGCGTTCATTGTTGATAATTTTTTTTGTACAGGGTGTTTGTTATGCATTTCCTTTCACATAGCGAATGCTCGAATTTTTTTTTCGTATGGAGAAAATACACAGACTGCCGCACAGTGGGAATTTTCTGACACATTTTTTTGGCTACAGGTTCAAATTTTTTACGAATTTTAATAATTTTTTTCTTGAAATACACGTAAATGATTTCGGAAAAGATAGTCTAAGCAGGAACTTCAATTTAAAAAAAATATATATATATTCTATCATATCAAAATACACCTTAGAATATGGGTATCTTTATGAAAAATTCAGAAAAACTTTAAAAATAAAAAAAATGTAGGTATTCATATTCATACTTAATAACTAATTTTTTTCAAAGGCAAACCTAGAATATTCACCGGAAATTAAAAAAACAAAAAAAAATGATATATACCTTTTTGTGGTTGCTGAGTCATCCGAATTCGTTGTCGGTTTGCTCTTGTGGGGCCAAATTGACGATCAGTTCAAGGTCTCATATAGAATATTCACTAGTATTGTATTATTTCTCTAGTATTTATGAACAAAATTTGTCGAAAAATCTCCATTGTGCGCTAGCACAGAAAAAAGTTGTGAAAAATCAAAGCGAACCACTTCAGACTACCACTTCATTGCATCAAAATTCAATTGACTATAAAATTCCATTTCTAACTTTTTTTAATTCCGATTAAAAAGGTAGAATTTTTGATGAAAATTTGTTTGACTTTTATAAATTTTGAGCTTTAAGGTATAAGGTTTTTGTTGTATTGTAAAAAAAAAATTTAAAAAATTATTATAAATAAAAAATAAATAAATAGGCTAAATTTTGCTATATGACGCGCTGCTTTTATTGTGCACACGGGTGTATATACTTGTAAATAAATGCCCTGCGACAGACAAGTGATGATTTTCTGCTGTGCCAGTTTAAAAGCAGCCAAAATGTTGCATCACTAGCCCAACACTTCTATCGACTGCATCAAATGCAAGTAATTTTTTTCGGAATTATTACTAGTATAAATATCTATTAGAAAGAAAAAGAAACAAAAATATTTCCATTATTTAAAAAAATCTTCCCATATTTTATTTAAGTACTAGGTTGCTCAATAAGGTTTGTGGTTCGATAAGAAAAACACAATTTCATGGTTTGAATTAAAGTGTAGTATCCCTGCACTTCTATAGACTTATTCCAAAGAGATTCCAATTTATGTATTCCATCCCTGAAGTGAGAATCTGGAAGGGGTGCAGCTATTAACACCTCATCATTTGATGAAAAACACTTTCCACGCATTTTTGTTAGATCTGGAAACAGTTGTAAGCCACTAGGAGCCAATTCTGGTGAATACGATGGATGCTTCAACAATCCGCACTTTAATTCATGAATTTGATCATTGTCAAAATGCTTTTGTTACACGGTGCATTGTCCTGATGAAAAATATTTTTTTCTTTTGCAAACTGGTTCTTTTTTCGCGAATTTTTTACTTCAGTTGGTCTGAAAGGTTATAAATATATTTAGAATTTAGTGTTTTACCAGTTTTCAAGTAGTTCGCAAACCAAATTCTTTTCGCATCGCAAAAAACTGATGTTAACTTCTTGGCCGATTTCTGAACACGAACTCGTTTCGGAGCCGAAGAGCCAGATTCACAACTCTTTAATCTCCTCTTTTACATTAGAACCATCGCGAAAGGCCCAAGTCTCATCCATAGCGATGAATCGATGCACAAATTCCACTTTATCCTTTCGAAAACGCTCTTAGTGTTGCTGAGAAAGTCGCATTCGAATGTGTTTTTGTTTTCCTTGTTATCGAATGTGGCTTCCTTTGTGCACACAGATTTATGCAACCCAATACTTCAGTCAAAATATTGCTTACACTGCCCTATGAGCTGCCTGGGGTTTCTATATAAATCTCTTTCAGTCACTCGAAGTTTTTCCAATACGATTTCTTGTATTTTTTCTAGATTTGCTGGTGTTGTTGCTGTTTTTGGACGTCCTTGACGTGGATAGTCTTCAAGGCTTGTACGACCAGGTTTACCCATCAGGTAACCCATCTTTCTACTGTATTAATTGATGGCGAAAAGTCCTTATACACTTTCAACACTCGTTTATAAAATTCTTTTGCTTTTAACCCTTCCAAAAGTAAAAATTCAATCACTGTGCAACACTACATTTTTCCTATTGTAGAAAATACTATGACACCTCGATTCCTGAGGGAAGTTGGTTAGCCATCTACAATATCAAACGACGGCAAAACAAATTTCAGTCTGATTGATAGGTTAGTTTGGATTTGGCAGCTATTCAAATAAGATGTGTTTTGTGATTTTCGCTAAGATGGGAAAAGAGCAGAATCGTTCGGTAATTCGCCTTTTGTTTTTGGATGGGGAAAAATGCGAGGAGATAAAAGCAAAGTTGGATACTGTCTATGGGGACGTTTCGCCATCTATGACCACAGTTCCAGTATCTAACGAATGTAAACGTGGGCGAACATCTGTTTTTGATGAGGAGCGACCACGAAGACCGGCAGACGTGGTTACCGTGGAAAAAAAGTACACGACATGATTTTCGCTTCTCACTGATCGACGAACGATAGTGCGCGAAGTAAGAGAGGTCATAGGTGTGTCGACCGAAACTGCAATTAATATTTTACATGATAAGTTGGCGATGAAAAAATTGTCGGCCCGATGGGTGTAGCGATTGCTCACAAGCAACAATAAGCTGATGCGGCTGTTAACTTCGAAGCAGTGTTTGGAGCAATTTAATCGAGATCCGAAGGAACTTTTGCGTCGAGTTGTCACCGTTGATGAAACTTGGATTCATCATTACACACCAGAAACTAAGAAACAATCAAAACAATGGATTTCTCCCGGTGAATCTGCTCCAAAGAAGGCGAAGACAGTCCTATCGGCGGGGAAGGTCATGACGACGATTTTTTGGAATGCGAACAGCGTCATCCTCATGGATTTTTTCTTTCGATCACTGCACAACACTACAGTGAGTTATTTGACCTCGTTCACAAAAAATTGAAGAAGACACAACCGCATTTGGCGAAAAAGAAAGTGCTGTTTTACCACAATAACGCCCCAGCACATTCATCCGGAGTTTTAGGCGTCAAACTGCAAAAACTGCGTGAGGAATTGCTGCCGCAGCCCCGTATTCACCCGATCTGGGCCCTTACGACTTTTTCTTCTTTCCTAACATGAAAAAATGGCACGCGCGGAAAAAATTTAGTTCAAACAAGGAAGTCATCGCCGAGACAGAGACGGAATTTGGAGAGTTCGACAAATCCAATTTTTTGGAGTAGTTGGCCGGAGCGTTGGGCTATCGAGCGCAGCTTTATAGTCGACAAAGAGATGATGGGTGTCGACTTGCTTTTCATGGGTCTTTTCCAGGATTTGGTATAACGTGAAGATCTGGTCGATGGTGGACTTACCACGCCTGAAGCCGCATTGATAAGGCCCGATCAGTGTTGGCAAACGGCTTAAGTCTTCCACATAGGACGCTAAACAGGACCTTGTAGGCGATGGTTAGAAGACTGATGCCCCGGTGGTTGGTGCAGATCGTCGGGTCACCCTTCTTCAGTACAGGACAAAGAACACTGAGATTCCAATCGTCGGGCATGCTTTCTGCTAGCCATATTTTGCAGATGAGCTGATGCATGCTCCCTATCAGCACATCGCCGCCAGTCTTGAACAATTCAGCGGGTAAGCCGTCAGCGCCAGCCGCTTTGTTATTCTTGAGCCGCTGAATGGCAACTCTGACTTCGGCATGACTAGGTGGTGGAACATCCAAATTATCGTCGATTGGTGGCATCGGGTTATCTTCTACTGGGGCGGAATTGTGTGCGTCATCGCAGCAAGTAAATTGCAGAAGTATGCCCAGTGTGGACTGTGTATTCATAACCAGATTTCCGTTTTTATCTCTGCAGGCTGGTGCTCCGGTCTTGAATCCTTGTGTCAGACCCTTGACTTGCTGATAGAATTTTCGAGCATCATTCCTGCCTCTGTCCCTGTACTCCTCTAGCAGCTCACGCTCACGCTTCTCCTGTTCTCGTTTCTTGCGCCTGAAGAGGCCCCTCTCTTCCGATCTCTTTTCCCTGTAGCTATCTCGCCTATGGATTTAAAATATCACTCAAATTGAATTTAACGGAGGCGTTCTGGAACTTTCCATTTACACCGCAGAGATGGCTGCCGACAATTACCGAACTCAATGTCTGAAAGATCGATTTTTTCGAATTTATCGGAGTAAATCACAATACTTCCCAGCTTCCAGAGAACATCGCTATTTTTACAGCGGTGTAACGTCAATGTAAAACAAGAATGTTTTCAATATGGTACTGACTATGGCAGTACTACAAATAATTTCCCTTCTTTTCCTTTTAAGCTTTTGCCAACTAAAGTCGGCTTTGGTTTTGAATTATTGCTTTGCGCTTCTGTTACTGCTTTAATAAGACGTAATGTGTGGAATGCAGATGCAAATGCAACTTGCAACTTTTTATATCAGCACAAAAAAAAAAATAAATAAATAAATAAAAAACTGCACTAAGTAGAACTCATCTAGCCACATGCAATAACAATGACAACTGTTGCAACTATGCAGCTGCATGCCACTTGTAGTGCAAGCTCACTTGTGATTGAATGCATCCGCATGCATATTGTGCCTATGTGTGCGTGTGTAAAAGCATATGCACGAAAACATAAGCGCGCTAAAAGTATTAGCATCTCACTTGAAGGCTAATTAAATTTGAATTTGAATTTAAATCAAACGAAAGAGCGCGCAGTCTACGCTATGAGACTACTCGCATGTGGCGCGCTGCTGTTGCATTTGCATTTGCAGCTGTTCATGGCGGCCGACGGGTGCCGTTTGCTACTACTGCAACTACAACATGCGGTGATCCAACACTTGTGCACGCTGTGCTTTGTGCTGATTGTTGTTTTCTCCGGTTGCTTTCATTTTGAAGTCACTGCCAGTGCTTCGTATTGCATATTGGAAAGACACTTTTCGCAGAGGCCGTTGTCCGTCGCACGCATGTCCTACTGACTGCGACCGCGACCGCCACAACAGCGCATCTACTCGTACGTTAGGCAGCCAACCAGCCAGCCAGCCAGCTAACCAGCTACTCAGTGAGCGAAGTCTCGTTGCAAAGTGGGAATTCAGAAATATTATTGTTTACTTTTCTATCGCCTGCGAGTCGGTGAAATGCATTTATTGCCTTTCTTAATTAATCCGTCACTTGCAGCTGAGCTTCGCTTCATGTCTGGTACTTGACGCGCCTTCACCATTGACTATGACTATGACAGAGGTAGTGTTTACAGTTTACAGTTGATGGTGTTAAAGTTGTTGCTAGAGTTTGCTGTTGTTGTAGTTGCAGTTGAAGTTGCAGTTGGTGTTGCTGATGTGGCATTTTGACAACCGCATTGCTCACTTTTTGACACATAGCGCGGGCGTGTAAATGTAGCTCGTTTGCCTGTCATCTCGCTATGAGGTGGTCTGTATGAAGATTTACAATCTTCATTGCCCCATTCGTATATTTGTGTAAGTGGGCGTTATAATTTTGACACTTCGGTGACATTTTAAGTGGAGAAAATAAACAAATGTTGCATGAGTAGCTTGCAATGTATCAAAAACACAAAAAAAAAAAAATAGTGGAGAATCGTTTGAAGGGATCGAATGAAAAATGTAGGGACTGGTAGTATGAGTTCTTAGTGTACAAACATGGCACATGTAATAGTTCCAGGAGCTTCTTAAGGTGTTCAACATACTTTTAAATTAAATGATATTTACACATTTAACAGTAAACATTCCTGTGTTGTTTGAATAGATCTAGAAAAACTCGTCATGAAAGTTTTTAGAAGCGTGAGCGTGAGCTGCTAGAGGAGTACAGGGACAGGGGCAGGAATGATGCTCGAAAATTCTATCAGCAAGTCAAGGGTCTGACACAAGGATTCAAGACCGGAGCATCAGCCTGCAGACATAAAAACGGAAATCTGGTTATGGATACACAGGCCACACTGGGTATATGGAGGGAACACTTCTGCAATTTACTTGCTGGCGATGACGCACACAATTCCGCCCCAATAGAAGATGACCCGATGCCACCAAGCGACGATAATTTGGACGTTCCACCACCTAATCATGAAGAAGTCAGAGTTGCCATTAAGCGGCTCAAGAATAACAAAGCGGCTGGCGCTGACGGCTTACCCGCTGAATTGTTCAAGACTGGCGACGATGTGCTGATAGGGAGCATGCATCAGCTCATCTGCAAAATATGGCTAGCAGAAAGCATGCCCGACGATAGGAATCTCAGTGTTCTTTGTCCTGTACTGAAGAAGGGTGACCCGACGATCTGCACCAACTACCGGGGCATCCGTCTCTTAACCATCGCTTACAAGATCTAGCGTCTAGTGTCCTATGTGGAAGACTTAAGCCGTTTGCCAACACACTGATCGGACCTTATCAATGCGGCTTCAGACGTGGTAAGTCCACCATCGACCAGATCTTCACATTACGCGAAATTCTGGAAAAGACCAATGAAAAGCAAGTCGACACCCATCATCTCTTTGTCGACTATAAAGCTGCTTTCGATAGCCCGATAAGGGATTGCCCGTACGCCACCATGTCTGAGTTCGGTATACCAGCGAAGTTCATACGGCTTTGCAGAATGACGTTGAGCAACACAACCAGCTCCGTCAAGGTAGGAAAAAGCCTCTCCAAGCCATTCGATACCGTTCGAGGTTTCAGACAAGGCGATCCACTGTCATGCAACCTCTTCAACTTCGTGATGGAAGGGGTGCTCCGAAAAGCAGGTGTTCATCGTAATGGCACTATTTTCTACAAATGTGTCCAGCTCTTCGTGTACGCCGATGACGTTGAAGGAATCATCATGAGTGGGTCTGGCGGTGAACGAGGGTAAAACGAAGTATATGCTGTCTACAATGCGGAACACACGGCGTGTAGGAACGCACGTCATTGCGGACAACTATACCTTCGAAGTTGTGCCAGAATTTATTTATCTTGTTCTCTCAAACGGAAAATCACTCTTGCTAATAGGTGTTACTGTGGGCTAAGTAAGCAATTGAGTAGTCAAACCCTCTCTCGCATGACCAAACTAACACTTTACAAGACGCTCATCATACCCGTGTTGCTTTATGGCGCAGAGGCGTGGGTAGTGTCACAAAACGATGCAACCGCTCTTGGGGTGTTCGAGAGAAAAGTTCTTCGTAAGATGGTCGGTCCTGTGTGCGTTGGCGATGAATACCGTTCAAGAATGAACCACGAGCTGTATGAGCTCTACGCCGACAATGACGTAGTTCAACGCATCGCCATCCAACGCCTGCGTTGGCTAGGGCATGTCGTGCGTATGGATGAAGAAACTCCAGCAAAGAAGGTGTTCGAGGGCGAAGTCCAAGGGAGCCACGCTCCGGTGGAATGACCAGGTGGAGGAAACCCTATGCTCGCTAGATGTACAGAATTGGAGAAGGCGCGCGCGGAGCAGAGGCGCCTGGAGAGAGCTAGTGAGGTCGGCTGTAACTCGTTAACGGGTTGTTATGGCCACCTAAGTAAGTAAGTAAGAAAGTTTTTAAAATACAGGTAACCTTCTTATAACACGGTGGATGGGTTCCTAGAAATGCGGTGTTGTGTGAAACCGCGTTGTATGAGACCTAAGCCAGAAGAAAAATGGGGGTTATGTTCCGAAAACTTATTAAAAATATTTTTTTTTTAATTCTACATAAACAAAGTAGTAGTAAAGTATTATTTTAATTTAACACAACTCTAATTTAAGGGGTTAGGGGTAGTCAGAGGCCCGATAATATCATGATTTTCAATCATTTTTTTTTTGTTTTGCTAGTCAGTTGTTTTATTTTACAAAAATAAAAACATACCATTAATACTTCATGTTTCGACTTGACTTTACAAAATGGCAAACAATTTCTCCAGAAGTCCCTTGCGGTGATCATCAAAAGTCCTTGGAGATTAATCTAAAATCAATTGGACAAGGGAAATTAGTTTTATTAATAGATAATCTTGTGCCTGATCGCAGCTGTTTTTTTTGGGAAGTGAAACTTCTTAAGCGTCGATGGACGAGCGAAAATGGAGAGTAAAATTTCATGCAACGGTTTGGGCATTTTCGTTCCACGAGAGAGAAAAAAGATGTAACGTAGAGGAAAAGGAGAGGGAGAGCTATACCTTATATATATCTTAGATACACTTTAGGCTATTTTTCCTGAGTTTTTCCTTGTGGTTGCTAATTTCTGTGAGAAATAACACTGCCTACTTTTTAGCGCTTGTTTGTTGGTGCAAACTGGTAGGAAATATATTTTTGGTGCCTACTTTTAAGCGTTATATTTCCTTGGTGCCTACTGCTAGGGGCATTTTTTGGTCCCAATTATTTGGCGCTTATTTCCGTTTCCTGGCTAGTGCTTGTGCGTACTATAAAGTGCTATCCATTCCGGTGTCGGATTTATTGGTATTGCCTTGCGGCAATTTGTGCCGTTGCTAAGGTCCTGGAATCGCTGCATTTATGCGGGTTATAAACGCTCGGAGTAGTGGGCGTTGTTGCCACGGTTTGTGCCCGGCGTTTACCTACACCGGTCGACCCTTCTCCGTTTATGGTAAATTTTGTCTATTTGTATTCTCTGCAAATGTTGTGAATTTATTTAGATATATATTCTTTCTCTCTCTCTCAATCTCATTCTCTCTCGAGTCTCTCCCTCTTTCTTTGACTGCCTTAAAAGATTCACTTCTGTTACGCTACACGCCCTTTTTTTGTTTTGTGCACAATTAACAATATATGTGTATATATATTATAATACCTTGATCCAATGGCTGGAGCAACGAAGTAGTGTTAGGTGGTAGGAAAAGTATTTTGACGTTGGGATGATTCATATCTTGTGGGTGCCATGGAGCATTATCTAATACTAATAGCACTTTGAAGCTCAAAGTTTTCTGCCTTAAATAACAATTGGCACAAAACAATTTAAAAACCAATCTTTAAATAAATCTCCAGTTACCTAAGCTCTTTCCAATGTACCGGTAAGGTGTTTTTATTTCCGCCTTTAAGGGGGAAGTCTACTGTGAATGTTTCAAAAAATCGATTTTTTTTTTATTAGCTTAAAAAATACTTTGAACCCTCTTAAATAAGGTACAATATGTGTTACAGCTGGCTAAATTTTTCTTCGTTGAAATTTCGACCTTTTCCCGAAGCGCTCCAAAGCGCGTACCTGCTAATACTGAAACTTTAAACGCATTTTTCTCGAAACTAAGTTTTTGTATACGGTGTACACGATATCTCGAGTTCTGATAAATGAATCACCTTAAAAATTTAATTATATATTCTCTGTAATAGTGTCTCTCGTCTGACATAGGATTTTTTTGATATCGTTATTTGTTAAATTGTTATAAACAATAGTAACATAAATTTTAGGCAAAAAAAAAGAAAAAAATTTCAAGAATTTTTTTTCAACGCCAAAATTTTTTATCGACATAATCCTACGTCAGACGAGAGTCAATACTATGTATATGATAACAATATTTTGTTTTTTTGTTTTAGATCACCGAAACGTAAGATTTCATGTACACCGTTTAGGCACCTAAGAAAAGCGGACCTGCGCTTGCAGAAGTGCCACAGCGGCCATTTTGAATATTTTGACTTAAAATTTTTTTTTCAAAAACTTAAATATATAATAAAGATAAGAGTTTAAATAGATTTTATGTACGAGCAATATTTTGTTAGAAATAAAATCCGGAAAATAAGCCTGTTTTTTCCCTTGTCACAGTAGACTTCCCCCTTAAGTGCACGAGGATTTAAAGAACTATAAACTAGCAAGGGTTTTGTCAGAAAGTCCGCGATGTATTATTGCACAAAAGGAGCGTTAGCCGCTCTTTAGACACCTTAAATCCGGGTGCTGTTATTTTTTGTTTTCGACACAAAGGTTCTACTGGGCATTTTTTTCACCAAAGCCCAGTTTCGTCGGCATTGAAAACATGATCTGCGATGTATCCTTGCTCTTCTATAATGTTCTTAGTTTTTTCGGGATGCGTCCTAGCGGCTTCATGATTAGCCGACGCAGATTCTCCTTGGATTCTTATGCTATGAATTGCAAAAGGCTTTTAGAATTTTTCGAACCAACCTTTCTTTTTCTTCTTAATTGGCGCGATAACCACTTACGTGATTTTTGTCGAGTTTAACAAAGCGCGCCAGTCGCTTTTCCGACTGTTGGATACACCAACGCAAGGAGGCCTTCCTCTGCGGACACCAGCTGAAATCACATATAGTACTTTCAGAGCCGGAGCGTTTGTATCCGTTCAAACGACATGACCCAGCAAGCGTAGCCGCTGGAGATTTACTTCTGCGCTATGTTTATATCGTCGTATCGCATGCGATATTCGCCGTGGCCAACGTGCAAAGGTTCAAAAATCTTCCACAGAATCTTTCTCTCAAGCACTCCAAGCGACGGTTCATCGAATATTGTCGTCATCCACGCTTCTGCGTCATACATTAGGACTGGCATTATGAGAGCCTTGTAGAGTGTTAGTTTTGTGCGTCGAGAGAGGACTTTACTCCACAGCGTGACAGGTACGTGGCGGGTACCAAACCTCGCGCACTATCAGCTATTCTGGGATGATATGCCTACTCACGATGGCTCGCTCCTGGGCGGGTGTTCGGAAGTTACCCAGAGGATATTTGTGCTAACCCGGAAGTTGTGAGCTGCTTGAACCATATAGAAGAATCGTTCTGGCCACTGCCAAGTGAATGGCGCGACCAGTAACTTTCCCCACTTGCGTGGACTTCTACATATGGATCAATCCTCCCGAACCAACCTTTATATATATATATATATAATTGGCGCGTACACCCTATTTGAGTGTTTGACCGAGCTCCTCCTCCTATTTGTGGTGTACGTCTTGATGTTGTTCCACGAAAGGAGGGACCTACAGTTTCAAGCCGACTCCGAACGGCAGATATTTTTATGAGGAGCTTTTTCATGGCAGAAATACACTCGGAGGTTTGTCATTGCCTGCCGAGGGGCGACCGCTATTAGAAAAATGTTTTTATTAATTTTGCTTTCACCGAGATTCGAACCAACGTTCTCTCTGTGAATTCCGAATGGTGATCACGCACCAACCAAATCGGCTACGGCGGCCGCCAACCTTTACTTGCCGGAAAATCTGGGTTAACAGAGGATTCTCCTTGTTCTCTAAGATGTTTGTAAATTGTTAGTGCTTTTTGTTTGATGAGACTGCCATTTAATGGAATTTTTTTTTTACAGAAATCATCTATCCAAATATTGAGTGCCTTTTCCACCTCCTTAATTATTAACGACCGGGGACGAGCTGCACGTTTTGCGGATGTCAATGATCCTGCTGTGCAATTGCTCTTCTTTTTTTTTCATTTTTCTTAATAGTCCAGATTATTGCTTCATTCAAATTGAGGCTTTTTCCAATGTGAGATGCTTTTTCTCCTTTTAAAAGTGGATCCAAGATTTGTATATTTACTTCTAAAGAAATAAATTTAGACCTGAACCTCTTTTTAATGTGAAAAAGTTATTCTATCATAGTTATAAGTAGAAGTACAGTACTTTATGGAAGTTTACTCTTATGGTATGGTATCCTTTCCAATGTTGGCCATGAAGCAATGACCTCGTAGAAAAGGATAGGGCTCGCAACCGCGGTGTACACCAGTCAGTGTACTATGCGCTATTTGAAACCCCATATTTTCCCTTTAACGGTTTGCAGGCATACAGGTCCGCTTTTCGTGACCTATTTCCGATGTCACGGTTCTGGTTGAGTTTACGGCCTAGAAAAATATCGAGGCGGTTTGCTTCGTTAGCAAGTGTAAGTTTCTTCCCATTTCGTTAGCGGACCTTGAAAGTTGATATATTATTTTTGTTTGTTTTGTTTGTTTTGTTGTTTGTTGGAGAGGCCGCCGTAGCCGAATGGGTTGGGGCGTGACTACCATTCGGAGTACGTAGGTTTGTATCTTCATACATGAAATACCAAAAATGAAGAAAAGGTTGTTTCTAATAGCGGTCACCCCTCGGCAGGCAATGGCAGACCTCCGAGTGTATATCTGCCATGGAAAAGCTCCTCATAAAAACGATTGCCGTTCGGAGTCGAAGTCTTCGAGTTCGAAGTCTTACATTTTTGGCCAATGATTTATTGTCAATCAAAGCGAAGAAGTAGAGGAGTTTTATTAATAAAAAAAAAAAATTATTATTAACAAAAAAAATAATAATAATAATAATAATGATGAATTGTACGCACATACACATGCACGGATAGGAACAATCGGGCCAATTTGCATTGGCGCGCATTGGCAATTATCAGCCTTACGAGAAACGATGTAAAAATTTATAGAACTTCATGAAAAGAATTGAGCTGGGAATACAACCAATTAAACGGAATATTCGAACGACGTCCAATGCACGCGTCAGGCAAACGAACAACCGCATGACATGGCAAACTGTCAATTAGTGTTGGCATGGAGAAGTAGCAAAAAATGAAACGTGCACTATTGCATTAGAAGTTGAGAACAACGAAAGGGACAAGCGCTGAAAATAAAAAAAAATTAAGGTGGAAAATAATGTGCGCGCCCACAAATTCCTTAATAAACCAAATTTTCTGGGTGGGAATGATGTGGCGGGCACGTGGCGACAGCAACGGAGAACAACAAAACTGACGGAAAATGTGACAATGGAACAATGTTGTGAACGGGAAGGACAGTGATGGAGGAAACAACAAATAATCAAAAAACTACTACAACAGCAGCGGCACCTTTATTATATCCAGTTGAATAGAAAGTAGACGCAGAGGTCTAAAAAATGCGTCTTTCATTGCTCTACGTGAAGCAGCTCGAATTAAAGTTGCCAACATAGCGCTTTAAGCACTAGATTTAGCGCTTTTTGAAAATTAAAGCGCCAAGGAAATAATTGTTTAGTGTCTGTACCCGTTTTTTCTGAACTCAAATGTAATGCGCGTGTATTTCTCACAGATAGACAGAAAAGTGAAATAATTTGACATATTTAAAGCTGTGGTAGCACTGAATTTGCAAGACATCTGTTCTTCTTTGCTTTTCACCGAGGTCAAAAATTTCCCGAAGCAAGCCGGGGCATTAGCGACGTGTATGGAAAAGGAATAATAGGCGAGTCTACAGCAAGGGCACTGTTTGCAAGGTTTCAACATGGCGACTTTGACGTCGATGACGTGGATGACACGTCCCGCTGCGGAAGGCCTGCTGAATGCGATGAAGTACATCTCAAATCACGTTTGACGGGGAACGGGCGCCAAACCAGTCTTGAATTAGCGGAAAAAATTAGCTGTGATTATAAAACAATTCTCAATCATCTTCATTCAATAGGATTTACCGAAAAATTGGGAGCCTATGAGCCTCACGAGTTCAACGAAGAAACTAAAAAATGCCACCTTCAAATTTCTTCTTAGCATCTCGCCTGCCACCGAGTAAAACGCGGTCATAAACAACGCGTTTTGTACCGAATCGTCACGGGAGATGAGAAATGATGCCTATACATCAATATGAAGCAGGATGGCTCTAGGATGAAGGCTATGGCTTTAGGATACATAAAGAAGATCATGATATGTGTTTGGTGGGAATGAGAGGGCATGGTGTACTGGGAAATGCTCGAAAAAAACGTCACGGTCAACAAGAAGCGCGTGAATGAGGCTATTCGACTGAAAAGTCCTGATCGACATGGTCAAACCCTACTCCTTCACGACAACGTCAGGCGCCATGTTGCGCAAGTCGTAAAAGCTGCACTCCAAGAGCTCGAATGGGACGTTCTTCATCATCCGCGGCATTCTTCGGACCTTGCACTGCTCGATTACTCTCTCTTCCGCTTTCTGTTAAACCATATGAAGAGCGTGACCTTAATAAAGAGGTCCTTAAAAACTAGCTCAAACTGTGCTACAAATATTTTTACGGGAGAAGCAGACAAAGGTTGGGGAAGTACCACGAGCAGCTGTCGTT
Organism: Anastrepha obliqua; assembly: GCF_027943255.1. Lineage (NCBI taxonomy): Eukaryota > Metazoa > Arthropoda > Insecta > Diptera > Tephritidae > Anastrepha > Anastrepha obliqua. Next base: position 15,648,556 of record NC_072894.1, read on the forward strand.
GAAACAAAGAAGCTTTTGAACGTCATCATCATCCAGAAAAGGCGTCTGTATACCAGTGGAGAGACTTTCAGCAAATATGTAGTAGAAAACAACAATAGGCATTGACGACCAGTCAATAAAAGCCATCAAGGTGAGGCACTGTAGGATATGCTACAGAGTCGACAGAATTTCCGTCCACTTGTACATGGAAGACGGAAGTGGAGGAGCTGTGGCTGAAGCGACATCAGTGCCAAAAGCACCCGCAGAAATTGCAAAACGCTTAGCTAAAGAAGCAAACCGAATCCTTTCTTGCGAAGTGCATTTCAGTATTTGCTGAGAAGTTTTTTCATCCGCAGAGAAGATTGTTTGGATTATTTGGAACGGATTTTAAAGGGATGGCATTAGCGGCCAAGGATGAGCAGCATAAAACAATGATTGCTGACTTTTTGCAGGCTAAAATCGTGGAATAGGGATAGCACACCAGTTTGCGCAGGACGTTAAAAAATTTAATTTTTTGAGCAATCATTTTTTGAGCAGCGATGGCGATGTCAATTGGCCATTTAGACTTTGGTTATTCTGAAACAATTCATAAGACTTAAGATATACTTCGTTGAAGCCATTCGGTTGATACAGCGCTTACATCCTATGTTGACTATTGGGCCGAGCTCCTCCTCCAGTTTGTGGTGTGCGCCTTGACGTTGTTCAACAAATAGAGGGATATACAATTTTAAGCCGCCTGCGAACGGCAGATGGTTTTTTATGAGCAGATTTTGCGTGGCATGGAAACATTCAAGGGTTTGCCTTTGCCCGCCGAGGGGTGACCGTTTAAAAAAAAAACTTTTTCTATCATTTTGGTATTTCGTGACTACAGCGAGTTTCGAAAACGGGCACTACGGAGTAGTAGTTTTACACCAACCCATTCGGCTACGGCGGCCGACAATTACATCTTGAAAAAATCGGTTGCATTCGTTGAGGCCAAGCGCGGAAGCCGCATAAATGCATAAAACAACAAAATGATTTTATTTCTAAAAAGGGATTTGTATTTAGGGCACACATTTACATTCTTCTCCCACTTGCCGTATAACTTTTTTGATGTTTAGTAAACGAGAAGCGGGGTTTCACAACCTCAGTTAACATAACCTACAAATTTGACAGCTGCAGCTGTATTTAGATGCTACTCACCATCAAAGTTCCAGCGAACATATTGAACGGGCGCAAATGCATGCTAATAGCGCACGGCCAGTAGATGTATGAATGTCTGTAAGTATAAATCAACCGCTAAAAATCCACCCTTTCACAGTTGAGTTGCGCTCAACTCGAGGTTGGAGTCTATTTAATATGGAGCGCGGGTGCAGCTCAGCAGCTGGACGCATTTCAGCATTACAGCAGTGGCGTGATTTCGATGAAGCAAAGTAGCAAATTTATAAAAATATTTTGACGTTTGTATGTAGAAATGCTTAAGAAGTGAGGCGGACCATGTCCGCTGACCGCGCGCTCTTACATACTTTCGATTTTCATATGTCTGCATGCACTTAAATACAAATAAATAGTTCATATAGGTGGGTATGTAGGCACATACATAATAATCGTGATCGGCAGCCACGTGTCGTCGCCATCGTTGTTAGTGGCACCACAAAATGTCAACCTTTTGTGGCTTCATTATGCAGCGCACACCGCTGGACATGTCGCAGCAGTGGGTCGCCGTGGTGTGCAGCACCAACAAAGCACACGGGCGTTTGCTACTAACATTCTATGCTTTCATATATACTTGCACATATACATATGTATGTATGTGTGTGTGCACATAGGTTAGCATACATACATACACATATTTAAATATGCACCTACGAATGCGCCTTGAAGTGCGCGGGGTATTTGAACTCTACTAGGCAGGCGGTGGTGTTGAATTTACGAGTCTCAAGTCTGCTTTCTGTTGGTTGGTTGGGGTCACCGCCAGCTATCGCCAACGCGTCAACGCGTTCACGTGCGACAGCAGCACCAAAACATTCCATATTCGACAGCTGCACGAGTGACAGCAGCTGCAACAAGCATTTGTTGACAATCCGTCCAATAATCGGCGAATGGTTCATTGCGCGTAGGGCCACCATTGATTTCTACTGATTCACGGAAGCTTTGTTTCTGTTTCTGTTTTTGTTGTTTTTATATATTTTTTAGATTGTTTGCATTTTTGTTGGAAACGCTGCTGCGCCTACAAGTCGTGCCATCGACAACAACCCACAAGCCTTTGTCACCCCAAAATATATTACATTGTTGTTGTCATTGTCACCGCCGTTGCCGTCAATGTCCAAGTCGTGAGTCTCGGTTTGATTTCGGGTTGAATTTGATTTGTGCCACTTACTCGTAAAATTGCACGTGGCTTCTAATAAAAACGTTGCTTGTTTCAATTTACAATTTATACCAACAAACATACAAAGAAGCGTAAATACAAATTTATATATACAGGGTCCGGCACTCAAAGTGCAGCCAATTAAAAAGGCTATAAATTTAGTTTGGAAAATTACTTTTATTCAATTCAAATTTCAAAAATATGTGAAAATAATACAGGGTGGGCCATATAGCGTTTGCTTTTTGAACCACCTATTTTTTGAGAATGATAACGCAAATGACATATCAAATGTGTTCATAATTTACTTAAAGGTTTGACATTTACGAAATGGGACGCTATACGCTTGAACAAAATTGGGAAATATTGAAAACCTATTTCCAAAGTGGTGAGTCTTCTTCTTCTTTTCTGATGAAGCTCATTTTCACATCGGTGGCTACGTCAATAAGCAAAATTGTCGGATTTGGAGCTCAGAAAATCCACATGTTACTGTAAAAAAGCAAATGCATCCACAACGAGTCACTGTGCGGTTTTTGGTCTGGCGGCATCATCGGGCAATTTTTTTTTTCGAAAATGAGCGAGGAGCCGCGGTTACAGTAAAGTGCGAGCGTTTCCGTGACATGCTCAACGAGTTTTTGTTTCCAAAAATTGAAGAGGATGACATGGACGACATTTGGTTTCAACAGGACGGTGCAACTTGTCACACTGCCAAAGTTACACTCGAACTTTTGGCTACCGTTTTTGAATTCTGATATCAATTGGCCGCCTCGGAGCTGTGATTTAAGCCCGTTGGACTATTTTTTGTGGGGAGCTGTTAAGGACAAATGCTATGCGAACCATCCAGAGACGATTGATGCTTTAAAACACGAAATCGAAGTTGCCATTCATGAAATTGGAGCCCAAACAATCGAAAATGTGCTTAAAAATTGGGTTGCTCGAATGGCCTACTGTAAAGCCAGTCGTGGCAGTCATTTGAACGATATTATTTTTCATTTATAAATGACAATGTTCCATCTTAAAAATAAAAAAAAAGTTGGAAAAAATATTAATTAGTTTTATTTTTATAGCCGATTCAAAAAGCAAATTTTACATGGCCCACCCTATACAAAATTAAAAATTAATTTACTTTCGCTCGATATGACCACCTTTTGCCTTGACTATGGCCTTGAGACGGTCCAGAAACGAGTCGCAAGCTGCCAGAATGTGAGTTGCAGGTATTTAGGCCCACTCGTGGACAATGGCTTTTTAAGCGCCTCGAGACTGGTGAAACTTTTAGTTCGGTCTTTGCTCTCCAAAATAGCCTAAAGAGAATAATCCATCGGATTCGCGTCTGGTAAATTTGAGTGCCATTGTGTCGATGTTATGAAGTTCGGAACATCGTTTTTTAGCCATTCTTGGTTCACATGGGCTTTGTGAGAAGGTGCCGCGTCCTGTTGAAACGCCCGTGGCCTGTCTCCGAAATGTTTGTTTGCCCACGGCTTCAAAGCAACCCCATATGCGGTTACAGCGGCCCAAACCATTACCTGTGGCGGCTGTTGCCTCCTGGTGGCCAATCGATGACTCAAATTCTCATATAAATGGTCGGTTAAATAAACCCTCTCGTTTTGGGAGTTTAAGAATTTCTCAATTTGAAACATTTTCTCGTCAGAAAACACAATGTTCGAAAATTTACCGCTTTCGGCCAAGCAAAGCAACTCCTTCGCTCTCTAAAGTCTGATTTTTTGCTGCTTTGGTGTGAGATCATGCGCCTTTTGGATCTTGTGAGGCTTGACTTTGAGATAATTTTTCAGTATGCGACGGATGCTACGGTCAGATATTTTCAGTTCTGTCACCATTTGATTGGCACTTCGTCGGGGATTTCGCTCAATTCGCTTCTTCACTTTGCGAACCGTTTCACGTGACGTTGCAGTCTTTGGATGACCACTTCCATGAGGTTTCGCGAGGCTACCGGTATCAGTTTAACGGTGCGACAAATAAAAACTTTATTTACTTTAAGGTGCTCGAGCTCGCGAACAATCGCTGGTTGTGATGTTCCAGCAATCACACTATGACGTTTGACATCCATTACTGATTTCCTTTTTTCGCGCGCTTGTAAACAACACTTTGGACTGTCATTTAGCCAACTAACAGACAGCTGATGCCCGTGCACCAGACCAAGTGCCGGACCCTATAAATACAAATTGATTTATATAAACGTGTGTATGTACGCATGTATGTTTGCGCTTTCAAGTGCTTTGTTTTTCGGTAAGTGAGGTTCTTTACTTTGTTGGAGATTTGATTTTGTATGACTTTTCTGAAATTGTACTGAATATATTTGCTTTGATATTTCAAACTAAAGTCAGACTTTTTCCCAGATGATTCAAAACTAAACAACAAGTTGGGCAGTGGGACATACTGAACCTTAGCCTACCACTTTCTGACCACTGCAGCGACTCTCAGGCTGAGTTGATCTGTGAACTGAGCCGAAGTCTTTTGAAAGCGCACACGCACACAGCGGAAAGACGACCCGACAAATAAACCTAAGGTCTGTAATGGCACTTAGAGCGTACTGCCGCAGAGGCTGCTTAGGTTGAGAGAGAACATTCAGTAGTTTGTGGCTTCAATGATAAGATAAAAAGTTTTTGTTGTATCTTGAAAGACTGTTCTTGAAATGATACAATTTAATGGATCGCATTTTCCTTTTCGTAGGAATCCCAAATCAAAAATTACTTTTGATACAATTACTTTTGGTATTAGAAATTTTCATTCAGGATTAGGAATGCAAATTAGGGTCTCGAATTGAGTTGCCCCTTTAAAAAGCAATGGATCCAACAAAATTTCAGGTAATCAAATAATTACGTGGCAGCGGCAATGGCAAACGTCGGAGTGTATTTCTGCCATGGAAAAGCTTCTCATAAAAAACCATTTGTAACTCGGAGTGGCATGAATAATGAAGCCACATTTTACCTGACTCAGTTTTTCAGTAGACACGGTTGCTTCAAAGCATATCTACACAGGTTCAATCACCACGATAATCCACGAATAGAAAATGTTCACCGCAAATTCTTTGTATGCTCACTATTGGGTTGTAGTGCCATTCCGCATTGTATGCCCACCAAGGAAAATGAAGAACAGTTTTTTTTTAAATGGTCCGCTAGCTTGGCAAGTGCGATTGCATCGAAGAAGGAAAATTTACTTTTTCGAATATTGAATCGACATCGTTGAAAATACGAAAAGAGGCTTGATACCTGACATTCTGCATACCCCTAATATTCTTTAAAGAAAAAAATAATATTTTTTTGCATTTGAGATGCACAAATAATTTGGTTTAACTTCTGTTTTAATATCATAAAACTCGTAAGGTTAGGTAAGAAGCACTTTGACTATTTAGCTACTTACATCCTCCTACATAGAGTGACGAATTTTTGGTCATCCCCTAGGCTTGAAATGAATATGGCTACAAAACGCTCCAAATTCATTTAATCCATTCTTTTTTCCTATGGCTTGAATACTTTTGTGTTGAAACTCGTCCGTGTTGAAATTGAAGTCTTAAAATTCAAGCTCCACCCAACTCAATTGAATTTTATTTCATAAAAGGTATTAAATCTTTCGCCTAACCAAACTTACCTCCTTGATTTTTGCCTTTTGCAACTCAATATTCTTTCACTTTTTACAATAAATTATGCAAACGGCGCGTCGACGAAAATCAATTTGACTTTTGTACATTTTCATCAAAAATACCACATTCGTCGTGGTGAACGATTTTTAAGGCGTTTCGTTGTGACTTATTTAGGAATTGCTTATTTGCAATCTGCATAAATATGTATGCACATACATTTGTGTGATTTTTTTATTTTACTTTATTGTCAAATTTGCATATCAAATTGGGCACTGGAAATTTGCATAGAAATCAAAATCTGTCAACGCTTTTGATTGCATGACTTTAAAGTAATTGTTACGAAATCGAAAGGTTAAATCTTTTTTATTTTAAAACGGGAACATTTTTTGATTGAAATGTTTTCGTGCGAATGGGTACGTGTTTTGATGCAAAGATACGCCGGTCGATCAACCGAAAGAAGTATCTGTAAACTACGCGAAATAGCTAATGGGACACTGAACAAACTTTTTTTTTGTGTAATAAAATAATCAGAGGTTAAATCTTTTTACCTCTCGCCATATGGGAAGAAAACCAAAGTAAGAAAAAGCCATGTTAAAGAATTTATTTCAGTTTTTTATACTAAAAATTTAATATTTTTCAAGAGCGTAAAAGGGACAAAACTAATATTAAACCTAAGCAAATAATAAATCTTAAGAAAACAATATAAAACAATATTTAAGGGGGCAGATACCTGTAAACGGCCATATTTTCCCTGATTTTCATTAAAATTATTTAAAATGAAGAAGTCGATATTTTTTTTTTCAAAATTGGCATACAGTTTATTATAAAGGGTGGTTAAATTTCAAGGGCCGATGTTGAATGAGAACCACACCTAAACTTCAACGACACCGTTGGACTTTTTTCTTTTGAGATATTTGAAAGAAAAGGTGTACGTCGATAAGCCAGCAACAATTCAAAAGCTAAAGGATGAGATAATTTGGCACATTAACGGCATAGAACCTCAATTATGCCTCAGCGTCATCGAAAATTGGGACCATCGGATGGAGATGTGCCGCCGAGGCCGCGGTGGCCATTTGGCCGATATTTTGTTCATTTCGTAATTGAGCTATACCAGTATTATCATAATAAAGAGAAATGACAATAATTTTTTAAAAAATTGTACTTGATTCAAAATCAGCACCGGCCCTTAAAATTTAACCACCCCTTACATTAAAATAATATAATTTTTTTTTTATTTTAATCATTTAAAATGATGGATGTAGACGCAATTTGTCCAGGAAGGTCGCAGCGCGGCTTCTCAATCGGCGGGCATTGTAGCAGCGGCGTCAGTGATCAGTCATGTCAACATTTTTATATGAATTAACAATAAATGGAAAAAAATTCGTTTCTAAAAAAAATGAATTTTGTGGCGAATTTTCCTACTATTTTCGCTTGGAAAAAATAATTGTTTCGAAAAATTTTCGAAAACTTGTACTCACATGGAAAGTAATATCATAAAAAAGATGTGTGCAAAATTTCAGTAAGATCGGTCAATAACTTTTCGAGTTATCACGTACGCCAATTCGAAAAATATGGTTTTGAGAAAAACGCGTCGAAAGTCGGCAACGTAACTACGAGTATACCTCTCCCAGCGCTCGAACGCAAAGAATAGAGTCGTCACGGTTGACGATGTATAATATAAGAAATACTTAAATTTACGTTCCAAAAATTTTTTGACATATTCTTAAAGGATTATATTAACATTTTATGAAAATAAATATAAAATTTTTCAAAATTTTACAGATATCTGTCGCCTTAATAGCTTGTGTGTCGTCCACCGTTATTTATTGTAACTGATACCAGTCGTCGGGCATCGAGTTTAGGAGTGACTGCAAAACACTAAGAACAATTTTTGCCTATTCCTATTGAATATATTTTTAATGGTTCAGAAGTCTAATAAACCTAAGACCGCCTTTATAAAAATGCTTGCTAAGAATGCTCCAGAGGTTCCCCATTGGACTTAGGTCTGGACTAAATGCGGGCCACTTCAGCGCAGGGATATTTTTCGACGCAAAAAACTCCCTAGCGCTGTGGATTGAGGCATTGCGCTGTTGATACGTCTAAGACTCACCGTGAAATTCTTCGTCAAAATTCAATAAAACATTATCAAAGAACTCTGCGCAATTTTCTGCGTTCATCTTATGCGAAATTAAACAAATTGGGGCATTGCCACGGTAACGAAACAAATCACAGTTAATAAGAGAGCCACCGTGGAAGTTTCGAGAATGACGTATATGTCTTAGCTCTTGAATATCTCTTCAATATTTCTGGCAAATATTAGGCCTACATATATAGATTAAATTTTTTTCATCGCTAAAAGTGATGGTGGGTTTGGCATTTAGCATCCCAGAACTTATGATTTTAAGCGAATTGAAGTTTAGCTTTTTGTGGCGTGATGTAAGCTTCGGTTTAGCCAGTCTATTTTGATATTTTCAATTCGAGCAGTCACTCAAAATTTGCTGCGTTTTGCTCTTTGTAACACTCAGGGAAATCTCACATCTATTTTTATTACAGGTTGGGTTTTTATTGACAGCCAATCATTTCTCTGTTACACCTGTCGTCAATCGTAGGCTTCAGACCAGTTTTTTAATTTTTCCTATCCTTCAGGATTTTTGTTTGATGGTATTTTTATTTCGATTGAGGTTTAGCGCTATTTTTCGTTTATTTCAGGTCTAAAGCATAATTCATGTTTTTTACGCACCACTTGGAGATAATATGAGCTTAAATTACTACAGATAATTATTACATAAATTTAAAAAAAAAAGTTTAGAAATTTATAAAATTCATTCTTGGAAAAAGAAAAGTCAAGGGGAAGAGAACTCGAGATCTCATTGAATTCTCTTAGAGTGCGGGCAATAGAATCATTACGCGCATGATTCGTGTTAAGAAATTTAAGATGAAATGGGTAAGTATTGCGTAGTAATCTAGTAGGAATATGAAAGTGAATGCTAGAATCGATCGAATTCAATTACACTAAAAACAAAAGACAGTGAGAGTATAGACCTTCTACTCTCTGGAGAATTTAAGTTATTTAAAACCAAACGCGAATTATAGCGAGATGAGAGCTATTTGAGAAACACCTTCTGTGTACGTTCAATTCTCGCAATTGCAAATTGGTGGCAAGACCTCCAGATTAATGTTGCATATTCTAATCTAGAGGGAACAAAGGAAGTAAAAAGTAATTGCAGTAGAGTGGGCGCACTTTACGTGTTGATATTATTGTACTCGTAGAAGCGGCAGCAGCAGCATAACTGAGAGAAGCAGTGGGTTCAGAAGTCGGCGTTATTACACTAACACTAGTGACGACTGATGATCTTCTTAATGGCTCTGCCGCTATTTTGATCTCTCCTAACACAGCAGCAGCAGCAGCAGCATGAGTATCAGTATCATTTAAAACACTAGTTGCGGGAGAGGGCGGGACAGCATTCGTGCTTACAGCAGATGTAGGAGAGTTAATTTGATGTTTTGATTTAATTTTTGCGCTTTTAGCTTTCTTATCATGGCACCCACACGCATTTTTTTAATTCAAACTTTGCATTTAGGTAGTTTCTAGTACGAAAAATTTATTTTTTATGTAAAGAAACTCAATATGGCGCTAACTGTTAAACATATCTTTTATTTTTAATTTTGTGGAAACTTTAGTTCGACTTACATATAAAAAAAATTACGTGCGAAATAAAAAATTAAAAAAGAAATACATACAGTACACTTTAGGGCTATCTTGAAAATCTTCAAATAAAAATAGATACCAAAAATATCTTTTTTTTGCTTACGATGTCGAGCATTTTCTTCCACATAAAAGATTTAACAAAAAAAAAAATAATAATAATACGGAAGAAAATTATCATCATCGTATGGGAAAAATTGTCAAAAATAGGTGGATATTTTACAACTTTATGTAGAACCCGAATATGCTAGGAACGATGTCCAAAAAAAACTGTTTTAATACAAATTTACCTGCCATAAAATATGTACATAATAACGTATACATATGTACATATGGTGTGAGTGATATTTGATACAGATACGATTTTTTTTAGTGTTCCATATTTCATAATATTTAGCGAAAATGCAATATTCTCAACGCGGCGTACAGTTTTTGATCTGCCATCACTTTTTCTAATTTCCAATTTCTTGAAATTTGCTCACCAACTTTTGAATTGACAACTTATTCCCACAAAAAATCACGAATTTTGAGATATGTATTTTCTTCTTGAAGATTGACCATTTCTATCGAGTAAAAATGTATACCATCAGTATTTCACAGTTGGCTTTACTCTCATCTGCAATGGCCAACGAAAATTTAAGCAATATTGTTTTCAGAATATTAACAATTGACAGGGTTCATTAAGAATTTCTCTAGAAAATGTACAGCATTTCTTCGATTATATTGTTTAGGTACTGCGATGGAAGGATAGTCTGACTGCTTCTAAAAATCAGTATAGTTTAGAGATATGCGTTTTTATTGTATTGACAAAAACCGCTCTCTTCGTTTTCGCAGTCGGGAATTCTGGCCCCTTACTTATCTTTTCAAAAGCAATTCAGCTGATGTAAGTTATTAAACTTATCCATTTATTAGTTCGTTAATAGAAGAAGAATTATATTTAAAATTATTAAATAGTTCCTTCAAAAAAATTGCAAAGCAGTCATTAATGTGTATACCTCCAACTTTGAATTTTATGAGTATGAGAAAAATCGATATCTTCTCTGCCACTGGAATTCCATTGCAAGAACGACAATTTTTAATTTCCATATTCAAAATGGCCGCTCGGTGCCAGAGAATCAGTATACATAGGCATGCGCTTAATACATAACTACGTGTATATACTTACATACTTAGTATATGTGTGTATAGTACGTACATGGAAAAAGTTGTGTTAAAACAACTGCACCTGCATTGGATAAACGCTATGTTACCATAGCAACCAGGCAGCTGAGATATTGGGGAGCTTACGTAATGATGAGAGTGCACACGGCGCAGGACTTGTCACATGAATACATATGCAGTTATACGAATACATTGTATGTGGAAATGAAGAGTGCGCAGAGCGCGAGTGTATGAGCAGTAAATAGAGAAAGCTTAGAAATGAGAAAGGCGTGGTCGTTGCGACGCTTTTATGTATACGTACTATGTGGGGTAAGTTGTTGTACTCGTTCAATGTGGAGAAAATGTTCACTATGTTTCTACAACGAAATCCATGGAGCATAACTTAACAGCGCGAAGTTGTGGGAAAATTATTACCGGGTACCAGATGCAAGGTCTGTCGTTGGTTGCGCGCCGGGGCCGCAGATGCAAGCATTCTGTTTGGCTGAAATATTATATGAGTACTATATGGGTGCTTGCAGGTACTTGGGTGAAATAGGGTGATTTCTAGGATTTCAGCAAATGAAAGTTACGAGTAATTTTGAAATATTAAACTAGATTTATATCAAGTAACCACCGTAAGAACAATGAAGTCGACTATTGGTTGGGTGAGTTCTTGTATTTTGGAGGAAGATTTATGGTTTGCATATGGATTTTGATGTCGGCAACTTAATCAGTGCACGTGAGCCACACGCGTTTGCTGATGATAATAGTAACGGGATATCAAAGTGTCCAAAATGCGCGTCATTAGTGAGATAAAAATCACGGTCTATTGCGTTTATAAACAGGCGTTTGCTATGACATTTATCCAGGGAAAGTAGAAATCATCCCTTCTACCATAAAATACGGTAGTCAGTGTCAGGTGCGTTACTCGCTGGGCCGCCAACTTGTTCAGATGCACATATTTTGCTGTGAATAAATGAATATTCAAATTATGCCAACAAGCCATGCTGATGTATAACAAGACAAAGCGCAAGGAGAATTAATGTTGCATACAACAACAACAAAATATTACTTCTTTAATCTTTTTCGGCTGTGGTGTGTTTGCAGCGATTGCCCCTTTTTGGCATACATTTTTGCTTCTCTTGCACTGTAGCAGCACAGCAACAACAATAGTGACATGCAATGTATTTGTTGTTGTCACGCGCGAAATTCCACGTAACCATGTTGCGACATTCATTGACATGACATTTCCCAGCAAACCGATTAATATCACAGCACACGATTTAAACTTCGTTGTCAGGACAAGCGCAGCCAACAGAAGCCAGACAATCAGGCAAAACATTGGCTTGGTTTGAATTAAATTTTTAGGCTCAGCAAACGACGGCTCAGTTGCTGTCGTTTACGTTTTGGCCCTGTAATATTGGTGATTGGCCTGCAAGGCACAGCCGCTACAAGCCACTTGGCTAACTCAAGATTGCATTGCCAATTGGTTTTCGTTTTCGGGAATGGCTTCGGAGGCAATTACGCTAATACTACTTTCTGTGCGCGATATACTCACAGATACATGCCAAATACATACAAACGTATGCACTTTAAAAGTACTCCCATATAAATTTAAAGATTTGTGTGCGTGTGTCAACTACAGAAATGACTTAATGGAACGACGTAGCTCATAAATTCACGAATTTGCATAACGCCTTTTTTCATTTAGTTTCGTTTAATCTGACTGTCTTGCAGACTGCCCTGCATGTATGTATGTATGTATGTACGAGTATTCCTTGCCACTGCCACCGCCAGCCTCGTTCGCCTCGTTTGCCAATCCGCCTTGACGCTCTGTCTGCCTGTCTTATCTGTAATATATATTTTCATGCCTGTTGGCGCTTTGTGACTCAGTTTCGGTTGAGGATCGCTTGCAAAAATGAGAAATTGCAGAAAGCGTATGATTTAAAGCTTTATTTGCGGCTTCGTGGAAGTGGAGCAAAGCATGAAATTGGAAAATTTGGCACTTAATGAAAAACGAGTACTAAGTCGGAGAGTAAATTGCAATAAAAATTTTTGTGCATGCATTTATTTGTATTTTATTATTTAGTAGGAATATTTTTTTAAATAAAGGGTGGTTAAATTCTAAGGGCCGATGTTGAATGTAAACCACACCTAAACGTCTAGTTTTTTTTTGCATTTCATTTAACATTTTTTAATTTCAAACTAATTCAATTCGAACCATGGAAAGATACTTCGTGAAGAAAATCAACTTCAGTGGTGAGGCACATTTTCACCTCAGTGGATTCGTCAATAAGCAGAATTGCCGCATTTGGGCCAATGATAATCCAAGAGTGATTTCCGAAAAACCAATGCACCCACAAAGAGTGACTGTTTGGTGCGGTTTATGGGTCGGCGGCATCATTGGGCCGTATTTTTTCCAAAATGAGGCCGGTCAAGCAATTACTGTGAATAGTGTTCGCTATCGTGAGATGATAACGAACTTTTTATGGCCCGAATTGGAAGATATGGATGTGGACGATATGTGGTTTCAACAGGACGGTGTCACTTGTCACACAGCTAACGAAACTATGGCTCGTTTGCGCGAAAAATTTGATGGCCGAATAATCTCACGTCGCGGCGATGTTAATTGGCCGCCAAGATCATGTGATTTGACACCGTTGGACTTCTTTCTTTGGGGTTATTCGAAAGAAAAGGTGTACGTCGATAAGCCAGCAACAATTCAAGAGCTAAAGGATGATATAATTCGGCACATTAACGGCAGAGAACCTCAATTATGCCTCAGCGTCATCGAAAATTTGGACCATCGGATGGAGGTGTGCCGCCGAAACCACAGTGGCTATTTGGCCGATATTTTGTTTCATGCGTAATTGAGCCATACCAGTGTTATCATAATAAAGAGAAATGATAATAATTTCCTAAAAAAATTGTATTTTATTCAAAATCAATACCGGCCCTTAAAACTTAACCACCCTTTAAATTATTATCTTAAGCACAATTAAAATGTATTTTTTTCTATTTAAAATTAACGAATACCACTAATACATTTTGCTCACGTGGTGGGTCTATAAAGATATTTATTTATGTATAAATGTATAGTTTTTTCTTATCGATTTTATTAATATAATTTGGAAATAATCGGGATATGTCTAAGCTCTCATTTTGATTATTTCAGCCTTGCAAAAGATAAGGTTTATTCTTGTATCACAGATCTCACCAATACAACAGTAAGCGCATTGCCGCCAATAACCTGAGGAGAATTCAATATAAAGGCCTCGACTGCTTATTTCCTAAGCCTCAATTAACTTTCAAGTTGGGGTCCAATCACCATTCACTTCGCTCTCGCTCTCGTTCCTCCTTGTGAGGCTTAGAGTAGTTGGAAAATGAGGCTCATGTCGCTCAAAAATCACCACGCATTTTTATTCCCGCGTCTATGCTAACAAGTACAATTACCGTAGTTGGTGTGATTTTTAGGAGAGGCGACTTTATTAGTGTAGTTTTCATTGCAAATGAAGCCGTTAGCAACGTTGCGGTGATGAGAGAATTTTACATAGGCTTTTCAATAGATTTGTTTTTGGCGATATGCTTAGAATGTGGAATGTGGACGCTATGTTTAGTGGCATCACTTGGATTCTACGCAGCAGCAATTTGACCCCGCTGGATTTTGGAATGAATGGAATGATTATAATTTAGATGAGCAGGTAAATTTTCAAATTGCTTCTTGCTTTTCTGCTTTGAATATTTTTGAAAACGATCTCTGAAACTCTTCACTATTTCAATTACCCGACCAAAAGCAATAGAAATTGTTGGGATTTTTCGACTTTTAAGAATAAATATTAACCTCCAAGAGAGAACGAATAGGAGTGCCTGTATACATACTGCAGTTTGCTACAATGAATTCGTGAGAAAACATCAGCATTCGAGTTCTCTCCAGTTACCTGCGCAAATCTTAATCTCTCTTTTAATCACAAGTTTTGTAATTTTCATAAAGTTAATCATTTTGTATTATCTGCTATTGATTGGGACCTGTTATTTTCTGGTTTAGAAGTCTCAAGTTGCTTTAGTAGATTTAAATTAAAAGTTGTTCATACTGCTTTCGCAAAAGTTGCTGCAGATCTCTCCATCCACAAACTGAGTTTTGAGTGTTGTGATAGGGTCTTTCCAAGCAGGCTGTAAGGGGTAAGTCTGTACGAACATAGCTATCTCTCAATTTACCGCCGGATCTCATATGGAATTTGGAGTTGGAGCGAGAGTTTTCGCTAGATCAGCCCTGAAGCATTGGCTCCCTTAAACTGCCGAAAACTAGCAGTGTTTTTCAAGACGAAGTCTTCGTGGTCCTGCAGGCATGCAAAATGCTTAGGGTTCGCTGTTGGGAGGGTGACATAAATACCTTTTTCTATAGTCAAGCTGCGATCAATGCCCTGTCGTCGCCATGTTGCAGCTCTCTTTTGGTCTACTCCTGTAAGGAAGAGATGAAACGTCTCGATTGTGTAAGAAATATTTCTCTTACCAGGGTTCTAGTGGAGCAGGAACATTGAGGGAAATGACATTACCGATGAGCTTGCTCGAAAGAGGTCGACAGAATCGGTTTTAGTTGTCCCCATCTTAGACATCAGTATCCCTTGGACCCTTGCTAAAAAGAAATTGTAATTTATTTCTTAAAAAAGCGAGAAACAAATGAAGTTCTATCTTATCGAGTGCTAACTCAAAAACACCTTGGCCTCAGTTAGACAGAAGCAGGACGCTTAAAGTGCTGGGGATTCCCCGCCATTCAATTTCCAAACTCATAGAAGTAGTCACTGGTCACTGGTCACTGGGTGATTAGAACTCATATGGAGAAACTTGAATTTCTCCATACAATCCCCATTTCAGAAGTTGTGGAGATCAGAGATCAGGCATAGAAAGAATTGTTGAACACTCCCTTTGCAAATGTACGGGTTTAACGGCTACGCGCTTGAGGTTCGTTAGTGTGCCTTTCGGCGTTAGCCTGAGGCAGTTCTCCAGCCTAGATCCGTTTTCTCTACTCCACTGTATCAACAGCACTGGATGGCTATAAATGGATTTTTTTTTTTGCTTTAAGTTCTGTAATTTATCGCATTATGGTTTCACAACGGTACTCTAATACTACTTGTATTGTACTCGTGGTACTTTTGCCATCTAACCTACCTACATATATACCCAATATCGTATGCACTAAGAACTTTTTCAACTACAATAAATCATTGGAGAATGTGGATCGCTTTTGTTATCTAGGCTGTATTATAAATAAATGTGGCGGCTCATTCGAAGATGTCGCTAATCGACTTTCAAAAGCTTGGTAAGTCTACGGAGTCTATGATATAGTGTTAAACTCATAAATCATTTCCCATTCCACAAAACTCAAAATCATTTGCTCGAATGTTAAATCAACGCTGTTGCACAGGTACGTAGCATGGAATGTTGGCTCAAAAAAAAAAACATACAAAGAATACAGATTTTTGCCAATAAATCCTTCCTCAAATCCTCAGAATCTTCGGCCTAACCCAACAACTTGTGGCATCTGTCAGAACAACGCGGACATTTTTAAACAAAAGTGGAATCGGATCGGCCGCACATGGCGCAAAACACCAAGGGAACCCAGAAGGCAGCAGACGTAGAGGACAACCAGCGCATACGCGGAGAAGGCGGATGGGGAACGAATTGGAGAATAGCCTCAGCTATGTTGGAAAGAGATCGCAACATTTGCAAACAAACGACAGAACAGCTTGGAAAAATCTCTCTACCGCTCTTTTCTCCCTAACTGAACGACAGGAATATGTACTACTGTGGGCAAAAAGTAAGGTGAATTTATTTGTCAAACTTCGCGGGATTAAAATTTCGCTCTAGTTATTTTTTCATGAGTTGGCAGCACTGTTAATAACATCTGGGCCAACTTTCATGTGAATGTCATTATCAGTAATATATTTACGCTTGTGTTTACCAAACGACCAAGAGTGCATTTTTCGATTTTTACAATGTCTTATTTGATTGAGCAGAGAAGTGCCATCAAATTTTGTTTGCGACCATCGACGTCAACAGATGACCAACACGTCAATAAAGTGAAGGAGTTAGTGCTCAAAAATCGTCAGTTGACTGTTAAAGACCTTACTGATATGATCGGAATATCAGAAGGATCTGTGAAAACCATTTTGAAAGACCATTTGGGCCTACGAAAAGTCAAATCTCGTTTGGTACCGAAAACTCTCAATTTCTTGGAAAAAAGTCGTCGCGCTGATGTGTGTGAAACAATACTTTCAGACTATCAGGACAAGCTCAAATGCATCATTACGGGAGATGAGACTTGGATTTATGCTTACGACCCTGAAACAACATACCAATCAAGCGAATATCGTGCTAAAGGCGAGGCCAGACCGAAAAGAGCACATCAAAATCGTTCAAAAATAAAGGTCATGATGACAAATTTTTTCGATTTTCGTGGTTTGGTGCACTATGAATTCCTTCCACCTGGTCAAACTGTTAATAAGGAATATTATTTGAGCGTTATGCGTCGTTTACGTGAAGCAATTCGTCTAAAAAACCAGAATTATGGGCCAACAACTCTTGGTTTTTGCATCACGATAATGCACCGTCTCATACTGCACTCGTTCTTCGTGACCAATTCGCCGGGGAACGCGTTTCGAGTCGATTGAGGAGATAAAAGCTGAATCGAAGAAGGTGCTGATGGCTATACCGGAAATGGACTATTTGGCATGTTTCGGGGATTGAAAAAATCGTAGGCATAAGTGTATTTCATCGATAGGGGATTATTTTGAAGGGGATGAAATTGATTTACAAGAATAAATAAAGTTTTTCATTTTACAACCAAATTCGCCTTACTTTTTGTCCACAGTGGTTTATAAATATTGGGTAGTCGAAAAAGTCTTTTCGTATTTTGTCAATAGATGTCGTTGGAGTCATCTATCTCCAGTGCTACCAATCACATTGTGTCATATCATATGGTGTTAGAAAGGTGACATTTTAAGCTTCATTTAACTATATTAAAAAAAAAATTAAATTCGGAGAAGTTGAAAAAAAGTTATAGCTGTTCAAAAATGAGTGAAAATAATGAAGAAATTCGCTATATTTTGAAATTTTTGTATAAAAAAAGGGAAGAATGCCACGCAAGCCACCAATGAAATTTGTGAAGTTTACGGAGACGATGCTGTATCAGTTCGTGTAGCACAACAATGGTTCGCTCGCTTCCGTTCTGGAAAATTCGATGTGAAAGATGCACCTCGCTCCGGTCGACCTATCGTTGAAAAAGTCGATGAAATTATGGAAAAAATTGACCAGGACCGTCACATAAGCTGCCATGACATCGCCAAGGCACTAAACATTCATCATCAAACGGTTTTGAACCATTTAAAAAAGGCTGGTTACAAAAATAAGCTCGATGTTTGGGTACCACATGAATTGTCTGTGAACAATTTAATGGACCGAATTAACATCTGCGATTCTTTGCTGAAACAAAATTAAATCGAACCATTTCTGAAGCGAATGGTAACAGGAGACGAAAAGTGGATCAAATACGACAATAATGCAAGCTCAACAAATGGTCGCAAAGCCAGGATTGACGCCGCGAAAGGATATGCTGTGTGTTTGGTGGGATTGGAAAGGAATCATCCACTATGAGCTGCTCCAGCCTACTCGAACGATTGGTTCTACACTTTACTGTCAACAACTGATGAGATTGAAGCAAGCAATCGAAAAAAATGGCCAGAACTGATCAGTAGAAAAGGCGTCGTCTTCCATCAGGACAATGCTAGGCCACACACATCCTTGATGACTCGGCAAAAACTGGGAGAGCTTGGCTGGGAAGTTTTGCTGGATCCACCATATAGCCTTGACCTTGCACCATCGGACTACCATTTGTTTCGGTCAATGCAGAACTCCCTTAATGGAGTAAAGTTGGCTTCAAGAGAAGCCTGTGAAAATTACTTGTCGCAGTTTTTTGCCGAGAAACCCCATAAGTTTTACACCGGTGGAATAATGTCTCTAGAAGAATAATGGCAAAAGGTGGTCGACCAAAATGGTACATATTTGGTTTAATAAAGTTCATTATAAATATAAAAAAAAATGAGTTGAAGTTTGATTAGAAATACGAAAAGACTTTTTCGACTACCAATATATATATATATGTATATACAGTCCCTCACACCTTATTTGATACAGATATGATTTTTTTGTAACTTGTTCTATATTTTAAAATATTTTGCGAAAATGGAAAAACTGAGTATGCAGGTATTTTATTTATTTTATTTAATTCGAGAATACATAAAAAAATTGGTTGACTCCATGCCTTCCCGACTTCAAGCTGTAATTGATAGTAAAGGATACCCAATATAGGATTAAACATTTGAAGTTGTAAAAATTAGAAGTAAATATAATAGTTGCTCTTTTTCAACCGTATCATTTGAGCTGCGGCGTGAATTAACTGTATGTTTTTTTTTTTTGCATTAGAATGTAGAGAGACTTTTAAGTATGTCATGTTGAACAATGAAATAAAAGAAAACGAATAAAATATTTGCTACTCTGTTTCATTTTCCATTTTTGTTCCATTTTTGCAAAATATTATGGAATATAAAGGGTGGTTAAGCTTCAAGGGCCGGTATTGATTTTGAATAAAATACAATTTTTTTAGGAAATTATTTTCATTTCTCTTTATTATGATAATATTGGTATGGCTCAATTACGCATAAAACAAAATATTGGCCAAATGGCCGTCGCGGCCTCGGCGGCACACCTCCATCCGATGGTCCGAATTTTCGATGAGTCTGAGGCATAATAGAGGTTCTTTGCCGTTAATGTGCCGAATTATCTCATCCTTTAGCTCTTGAATTGTTGCTGACTTATCGACGTACATCTTTTCTTTCAAATAACCCCAAAGAAAGAAGTCCACCGGTGTCGTTGACGTTTAGGTGTGGTTCACATTCAACATCGGCCCTTGAAATTTAACCATCCTTTAGAACGATTTACAAAAAGAATCGTATCTTCTGCATCAAATAAGGTGCCACTGACTGTACATATA
The DNA here is from genome assembly GCF_027943255.1 of Anastrepha obliqua. Taxonomy (NCBI): domain Eukaryota; kingdom Metazoa; phylum Arthropoda; class Insecta; order Diptera; family Tephritidae; genus Anastrepha; species Anastrepha obliqua. Next base: position 15,668,369 of record NC_072894.1, read on the forward strand.
TTGCAAACCTTTAGCCCTTGCAATCCGACTCTTTCGCTGAAATATGTTTCCTCATTGCTCAGCTTGACTCATTCGTGCATCTGGAGAAATGCAATCTCGCTTACAATGTGTTTTTCGCCAGCTTAATAGCCACATTTAATGTCATGATAACTTTTTAAATTATTTCATTTCAATTCGAAATGATAAAATCGCAAATCACGCGCTGCCAACACGACAGAGTCAATAAAAAAGGAACAAAACAAACTTAAGCCTCTCAGGAGCTGTGTGACTGGAGATGCCAAAAAGTTGGCTAACCAACGAAGGTAAGCAACTAACGAATGGTTAGCAACTGTTGTGTCTAATACTTAGTTGCCTTAGTTGCATTTGGCCGGCCGGCAAAGTTAGTCAGCAGCTTCCAGCGTAGATTTGAGTCTGTAAATGAAAGTTGGGAGGAGAGAGGTAAATGTCTGGGAAGCAGTAAGACTTCATGACTTTATGGTGAAAATATTAAGTCAAAATGTTTCCCTAAACTAAGGCGACGCGACTTGCAGCAGCAGTAGCAGCAGCAGCCGCATGGCGCATGCACCGACAGATGATGTTGCAGTTACAGTTGTAGTAATATTTCTTGCAGCTGTGCGCTGGCAGATACAAAAGACATGAATTCGAAAAAAAAAAAACGAAAACCGAAAAAACTACAACTATCACAATCGCAGAATTTGTGCAATTATTGCAACAACTACGACTAGCAATGGCTTAGCGAGGTATGTCTCAACTCTAATCAGGATGCAAGTATCTCATCTTCGACTCGCAACTACCACCTACCAACTACTCACTGGCAACTGGTAGCAACGGGGCCAGGTAACAAAGCCGTTCGCTAGTCATTGCACGGAATGTTGCTAAAACAGCAACAACAACAAAGTCTTTGTACAGAAATGCAATGTTGAATGTTGTATAAATCTGTAGGCACCACACACACACCCCAACACCTCGGTTGCTCCCTCCCACATTGCCCATTTTACAGGCTATTGCCAACATCTGCAACTCAACGTTTGTATGTACATACGAGTATGTCTTTGGCTTCTGCAGCTACAGTTGTGACCGTTTTTGTTTTTGCTTTTATTTATTCTTTAATTCCCGGAAAGAGTTTCCATGCATTTTTTGTTTTACAACACAACTTCCAGATTTGATCTTTTGATCCTGAAATGGGTGTCACTTGTATATGATTGTTTGCTTTGTTGCTTCACCTCCCCGCCCCGTCCCTGCAATTTCTGGCGTTCAACTAACAAAGCCCCAGCTAAAAAATGCCGAAGACAGTTGGCATTGTTGGTGGGGGAGTTGTGTGAATATGCACGTACCTCGAACTCCTACATGCATTTGTTGCCACAAACCGCTGTAACTTTGTTTCCTTTCTTCTTCCGCCCGCTTTTAGTGAACCCTTGAATGCTTTGCATGAAGGATTGAGAATTTGACTAAGATAATTTGCATATTCTTCTGTTTACAGGAGACTTACTGCGCGCTGAATGAGTTATATTCGTAAACACACGAGTACATGTGGCACACAGCAGGGGGATGGGTGGTTGGTACGTTGCTTCGCGGCAACGTGGCAGGAACAGCCATCGAAAAACACGTTGACATTCCGAAGCAAAGATTTGAGTTGTGGATAACGGGAAGCATAAAGTGCACAAAAAATACTCGAAGTATTGGAAAACGCGTTAAATGGAGTGCAGGCGCTCAGCATGTGGCCAGCTGTGGACAGTTAAGACAATTGTGGCGTTCAGTTGGAGAGATGTTGTCGTCCATGACAGGAGTTGGAGATGTAGTACCGGCACATAACTAATGCTGATGGTGGGGATAACTACGAGGGAGGACCGATGTGTTTGCGTTTTTCGGTACTTAATGATGATTCATCAGTTTGCTACTGTTAACCTTAATTCCGTGATTTATGGCGAATGAAAGTAAGACCCTATTTTTGTATTAGTTCACTGACAGTTGGTTGTGAGGACGTAAATAACAATGAACACACGGGCCGCCCAAAATCAGTAATCACCGAAAACTCCATCGACTCATCAACTCAATTGTTCCTAAATTTATCAAAAATTAACCGAAATCATCGTTGAAATTCATGGAATCGGAGTTGAATATCTCCAAAACATCAATTTATCGCATTTAATCTGATAATTTGGGCTTACAAAAGGTCTGTGCACGTTTCATTCCGTAAAAGTTAACTGAGGACCAAACATTGCTCAAAATTGAACATTCGAAAGACCTCATTAAAGAGGCGAGAAAAGACGATAACTTCCTTTACAACAATGTAACTGATGATGAAACGTGGTGTTTCCAACATGAACCTGAAACTAAGCGTCAAAGTGCCGAATGGAAGGCCCCAGGTGAACCACCACCCAAAAAATTGCGTTTGGAAAAGTCAAAAATCAAGTCATTTATTTTACGATTCCAAGGAAATTGTCCACAAGGAGTTCATGCCAATAGACCAAACCGTCAATGCAATTTTCTATTTTGGCTTTTGAGTTATTTGTTGTATCGCTGGCGCTTATTACATGATAATGTATCATCTCATCGATTCACTTTTGTGACTGATTTTTTGACTAGAAATCGCATTTTAACCATCAATAACTCACTGCATTCGCCTGATATGGATCCCTGTGACTTCTATCCATTCGTGAAATTGCATTTGGCCATTAAAGGGAAATGTAGACGCCATCCAAAAGGCTTGTACCGACATCTTGAAGGACATTCCGCATTTTGGTCAATGACCTGAAACACAGAAACGCGACAACAGAATTGTCGATTTTGGAGTGAAGATCAGCCAAAGGAATTGCTACCAATGTATCCAGAAAAGGTCACAGTTTGGTGCGATTTATGGGCTGGAGGTATCATTGGACGGTACTTCTGCAAAGATGCTGCGAATCGTAACGTAACTGTGAATGGTGAGCGCTACCGTGAAATGATATCCACCTTTTTTTTGCCCAAAATGCAAGAGCTTGACATGTGGTTTCAACAAGATGGTGCCACATGCCACACAGCACGCGTAACAATGGACTTGTTGAGAGGCGAGTTCGGTGAACATTTTATTTCACGTTCGAGGCCTCTCAATTGGCCACCCAAATCGTACGATATAACGCCTTTAGATTATTCTTTGTGGGGCTATGTTAAAGCTTATGTCTATTCAGACAAGCCTGCTTCAATTAACGCATTGGAAGACAACATTGAAGCATTTATATGTGAGACACCGGCCGAAACATTGGAAAGAGTATGCCAAAATTGGACTAAGCGGATGGATCATTTAAAGCGCAGTCGCGGTGACCATTTACGTGAAATAATCTTCAAACATTAAATTATATGGATTGTACTATCGATTTAAATAAAAATTTCATGAATTTTTCTGAATTTTACGTGTGTTTTTTTGAAAAACTTTCCTATAGCTCTTAAAAAATCACCCTTTATTTAACCCATTAAATCCCAACCTTATATAAAACATTTTTTTTTTAAATGCGTTTATAAAACGTTTATTGAAATAGTGTAATTAAGCTCCTTAAAAAAAAAAACACGAAAAAAAATCAAAGAAATGCATTTTTTGGGCTGTACCCAATCGAGTACAATGGGATAATATGTATATACATTGCCTGTGTATGAAAATAAGGAGTATTAAATAAAAAGACACTTTCAAAGACTTCCTTGGTTTTTAGTTCGGTTAACAGTATGGAAGTTTTTGAAACATTCTGTCTCCACGCAAAAGGCTACATTGTATAACTCGCAAATCCATCGAATTCTTTGGTGACACTCCCTGCACCTCAGCTGATTCGATATCCTTTTGGGAAAATGGTTATATGAGGAACCAGCTATTGATGCCGTTGTCGATCGTTTTGAAGATATGCCCCGGATATTATAATTGCGTAAATAAAATCGCACAATTTCACGTTGGTATTGCAACAAGTCGCACTGACTCTTATTTGCCATTTTATAAAGCTTCCATGCGTTTGCTACGCACGAGCTTATCATTGTGGTGAAAAGAGGCCACCACCATTTCTTTCTCTAAACTTTATATAGTAAGTATTCAAAGCTTGGTCGTGGAGGTCAACTCCTCCCATTCCTGAGTTGTATTCCGGTATCAACTTCGGCTGATGGGCATTCACCTTGCGCCTCTCTTGTCTTGACCATCGTTTGACGGTATGTAAAGGTTCAATTCTATCAAAGTTTGTTCCCACTGTCACAACGCTATTGTCATTCCACTTCACAAAAAGTATTCCTGAGTCAGAACACCTACAAAATTTGATACAAAACAACTATTCAAATAAATCATTATGATAAACTTACATAAAATCAAACTCTCCCCGTTGCTTCTTTTGTAGTTCTTTGTTCGTTTTCAGAGGACATTTTTTGGACCGCCGTTCACGGACAGTCCCAGTAGCCTTAAATCCTTGTTCTTTCAAAATTCTAAGAAGGTCATATGACGTAAAGACATGACTGTCACTGTCACTGCTCAAAAATAAGTCAACTTCGCCCGGAACATCCCATGGAATATCATCACGCAATATATTATCCTCTTCAATGTCCTCCTCATCTGTGTCCCAGTGGGTATTTGGCGGTATAATAGCGAAGTCGAAGTGACTACGGTCGCTTGATTCAATATAGTCGGTGGCCGCAGAAAGGTTATGCAACCTCTTTCCGTAAAATTTTTTTACATCCATTACCAAATCTACATGAAATATGCACACAAAATATATATGAATGTTCCCACTGTACCCATGCGAGTACACTAGAATTTAAACCTACCGAAATGCACTTTTCCACAACTTTGGTATAAAGTATACAAATTATATGTATTATGAATATTACAACACTGAACTTTTTCCGTGATTACTTAGATTTTGTCAAATAGAGAGCTTATTGCAAACTAAACCATGAAAAGAAGAAAAATAGCAAAGGTGCACGCAAAGACAAGTGAATAACGGATAACGGGACTCAAAAAAAAGAAGTAGAAACATGTGTATTCCTTTTCGACATTGCTCTGTATTATAAAGTGGCGAGTACATTTAAAAATTTGTAAGCGTTGGCTTTTGACGTCGTTTCGAAAAAGATGCTTTTTCTGTACTCAAGCGAGTACAATGGGATCGAATGGGTTAAGGCACTTACCCCATTTTCGGGTCTTTTGCCGAGCTTCTCCTTCTATTTGTGGTGTGCGCCTTGCTGGTGCTCCACAAATGGGGAGACTTGCAGTCTTAAGCCGATTCCGAACGGTAAAGGTTTTTATGAGGCGTTTTTTCATGGCAGAAATACATTCTGAGGTTGTCATTGAATGCCGAGTGGCGACCCCTATTAGAAAATTTTTTTCTCCATTTTCGGTGTTTTATGCATGGAAGTTCGAATGGTAGTCACGCATCAGCCAATTCGGCTACGGCGGTCTGCGCCTTTATATACAATTCAAAAAATGGATCCGGCAATTCCCACAAGAAAGATACATAAGGACACGACCTCCGTCGCAGAGTGACTGCTCGAAGAAAATTTCCAAAAAGACGAATCAAAGAATTAAAAAGATTAGCAAATAGCGAATTGGAAAGATTTCACACGAACATTTGTTCTCGCAAAATTTGGTACCCCAAAAGCTCACTTCAGTCAAAAATTAGACCGTTAAATATTTTCTGGCGTTTTGTCAGAGTGACAGAGTTAGAAGTGCACTGTGACCGTTGATGAAACCTGTATGCGTCAATAGATACGAGTAGAAGAAAAGGTAAGATAAGAAGAGAAGTGATGCCACCATGAAAGTAAAAGTGGCAAAGCTCGGGTTCAAATTTATGACCGCCATTTTCTTCGATAGTCGTCTGAAGCTACTTCAATGCACGGCCAGTACGCAGCGTGGCCAACACGCTAATTTACTGTATCAGGCACAAATGCCGTCATGTGGTAGCGGAGCAGCCAATTGTGATACAAGCGATACCTTAACAGCTAAAGGAAATTGACACAGAAATCGACCACCCACCCTACACGCCGAACTTGACACGTAGTGACTTTTTTTCCAAAACTCAAAAATGGATTTATTGTGAAAGAATGGGGCGAACGTGAGATAGAGATGGGCAGGGAAGGCATTATAAATCTGGAGATTAAAATTGTATTTCAAATAAATTTAATCAAAATATTATAAAGGGTTAGATTATGTTAAGTTAGGTTAACCAGGTTGCTTGTCTAAGACAAGACACTCGACCAGACTCTAAGTCCCATTGTGATAACTGAATTTGATTTCCATCCTCAAGCTAAGTTGCTTAAACCACTTAGATATATAGGGTTGTTCAATAGGTGCGCTTCAACTTTTTTCCGATAGGGAGGGCGAACGACGTAATATTTTTTATTTTTTGCTTGTCATTTGTAAACTTCATTAGTATACATTTCATCATGGAACGCTACACACTTGAGCAACGATTGTAAATCGTGCAAATTTTTTATGAAAATAATCGTTCTGTTGCTGCTACTTTAAGAGCATTACGGCCTTTTTACGGTCCATTTAGCAAGCCGTTTTAGGGTTATGTGAAGTCATTGGTCTACAGTAACAAGCCGGCGACGATTTGTGAGCTTAGAGCCAATATTGAACGCGAAATTGCTGGAATTTCGGTCGATTTATGCAAAAGAGTGGTCGAAAATTGGGTTCAACGATTGGAATTCGTAAAACGGGCACGCGGTGGTCATGCAAAAGAAATCGAATTTCATACTTAAATGCATATATTCAAACTCGATAATAAAAAAAAATTAGTTGAAAAAGTCAAACCATTTGTGTTTTATTCAAAAAAGTTCAAAAGTTGAAGCGCTCTCAGTCCCTCCATTGAGATATCTTCCTAATTTTCCAGGTCCTCAAAGAAATAATCTCCAAGATATTTGGCACGGCTTCTTTGCAGTGCAGGACATTCACAGAGGAGCTGTTATGCCGACTCAATTCCTTCTTCATCTCCGCAGCGCCTGAGAAGTCATTGTGAGGTACGCCGCTTCTACTGGCTGGGATACCAATGACTTGTTACAACACCTGTGAGGACGATGGTAGTTGATCTGTTGAATCCAAGCAGAACGCTTTGGAGACTCTGCAGTTAGTAGTCAGAGACCAGCTTCCATTGGTTTCTGCGATTACGCTCAAGTCAATCGCGGTGTACAGCTCGTTGAGAGTAATGCTTATGTCGTCTGTACCTTGCTGATGGTTAAGTTCAGAGCCTTTCCTTACACACTCATCCATTCTTTCATTTTGCTCCACTCCACTCGCCGGCCCGGGACCTAACAAAGTGTGGTGTTATGTTGTTGGATAAGCGAGAGCGACCTCTTTTTGCATTTTTTACCACATCTTGAATAGATGCGCGCTGAGGCCAGTGCTTTGATCACGGCTTGGTTATCAACAAAAATGCTAAGGTTTGCCGGAGGTAAGTCTATTAGTCTTATCATTTTTGCTGGTTTGTCTATAGCGTAGATCTCAGCTTGGAAGACACTACACCGGTCTGAGAGTCTAAAGAAGGAATTTAAAGATAATTGCTCCGAGTATATTCCCGATGTAGTGCCATTGTCCATCTTTGAGCCGCCAGTATAAATAATGTGACCACTATCATGTGATATGGCTCTGGTCTGCCAATTTTTTCTGTTGGGTATTCGTATTTTATAGTATTTGTTCAGATCTATCTTGGCAACCAGCTTTTTTTTCTCAATTTCTTTTTTTATTGAATCTTTCTTGTATAAGAAACTTTCCAGTCTCCGATTCTTCGTAGCTGGGAGCCGGAAAGGCCAAGTTTCCAGTTTCCCTTAAAGCTTCCGTTATCCCTCACGACGATTGTGTGCGATTTTTTTTTTCTTTTTGATGGGATGGTATTAGATGGAGGGAGCCGGAAAGGCCTAGTATCCAGTTTGCCTTGAAATTGCATTTATTTGTCATGACGATGTAGCCGTACTAAAAGCCGGAATGGCGAACATTCTGTTGTCTTCGTGGACGGACCCTCGTGGGAGATGAGATAATTGAGATAGTGCAGACTTGAAGATGTCTGTTTTTCTTAATCGTGTGTGAATTTCATTTAGAAATAGATTTGGGCTAGCTATTGGGATGGTCTTCCAGCTTTTGTAGGTATTTTTTGCTCAACCGGTAGGTATTTTTTGGGTTTTCCAAATTCTTAATCTGCCCCTCAGAAGTATTTGACCGACGTGGGATTTGAATTTATCTAGTTTCACAAGTCGTTCCTTGAGATATGCCAATTCTTTTTCCAGGTGAAACACACGGCAATCAGTATACGATTGGCCGAGTTTAACACAGCGCGCTAGTCGTTTCTTTCTCGTGCTAACCGGCATCAGTTGGAAACACCAAGTGAAGCCAAGTCTTTCTCCAGCTGAGCTTTTCAACGTAGGGGAGGGCTTCGTAGGGGAGCCGCATCGAATACTTTCAGAGCTGGAGCGTTTGTATCCATTCAGACGACATACCCCAGCCTCCGTAGCCGCTGGATCTTTATTCGCTGCGCTATGTCTATGTCGTCGTAAAGCTCATATAGCTCATCGTTCCACCGCCTGCGATATTCGCCGCTGCCAACGTGCAAAGGAGAATGGTACGGTGTGCAGAAGTTCCATCCCTGTTTGCCATTCACTTGGGAGTTTCCACGACGATTCTTCTGCATATGGTCCAAGCAGCTCACAACTGCCGGACCCAAGTATCCTCTGGGTTGCTTCCGAACAACCGTTTAAGAGAGAGCTAATGTGATATGGCGAAGCATCCCAGAATATCTGGTTATGCGTCGGGTTTGGGACCTGCCATGTAATAATCTTTCGCCAATGAAAACGACAAAAAGCCTCGAATGAGAACTTTTTATTAAAAAAAACTACATTTTTTAAATAAAAAGTGATTTACTTCGTTTGCGTAGAAGTGTCAACCGAAGGATGTTCCGTCTCGTGCGCGATCCTGCAATGCAAAGTTTCGATAGGCATCGGAAGAGTTTCACAACTTCGCCCTCTTCCAATCTGGCCCGATATCGAAGTCCGTTGCAAACGTTTGCACCTGGTTTCAATGTAGTGCCGCACGATTTTACCCAGTCTCTTCTTTGCATTTTGTCTTTTGGGACATGAACAACAAAAACACTGCTAACTTTTTTAGCAAAAGCCTTCATTTCTATACTTTTGTGTACTTTTTCTTCAGAATTTGTCTCTGAAATAAAAAGTAGCTTTTCCAAGAGCACAACACGGATTTACTAAGTAGCTTCACATGGCTGACACGGTGAAAATTAGACCTCTTACGTCATCTGCTTATTCCAAACAAACACATCCCTGCCTTGTCCTCCGTCTAATTATTCCTTCAGGGATATTGGCTTTAATGCAAAAAAATTTATTTCCAAAAACCTCGAGTAGCAAGCCTTAAAATATTACTTTACTAAATGACTTATTGAAAAGCTACGAAGACCACTGTAAATTGTCTGCAGTTAAATTTTTCGTTACTCGTCGCAGTTGCAGGAAGTCTGTGCGAACTCGTGAACTTAGATGGCATTGCGATTTGGCCAACAGCGCAAGCAACACGTGCTACATACATAGCAGCAGCATTCCGAATGTTTATGGATATTTTACATGGCTTGTTGTTAGACGCCATGGTGATTTGTGGCATGTTGCATGTCCGTACATATTTATGTTTATTATGTGATTATGTGTGTATGTACAATATGATAGATAGAAATCTAGGAGAAGTACCAAAAAAACAAAAAACCGAAGCTTCTCTGCACAACTACGCCAAAGTAGAAATAAGTAAGTCTCCAAAGATCCTGGTGGTGGTCAGTACGCTCTCTCAAAAAAAGCGCAAGAGTGTAACAATAAATGGATTTGCGGCACCTCTCTAGATTTCACGCGCAGCAATGGCTGCCACCGAGCCGAGTCGCACGATTTTGGAAGCACCTCCTCAAGTAGGTAAGCAAAAACAAAGTTGAACAGAAAACAAAATGGTAGCATAAACTGCGCATGCCTTAAACATTTTTGTCTATCTGCATGCATATGTATGTGTGCCGCGAGGTCGTTGCTGCTTTCATCGATTTTTACAACTTGATAAGGTTTCCTTCTTCTCATACCATTCCATTTCTTTACTTACATCCAACTCAGCATTTTAATGGCTGCGCACTTCCGTTGCAAGTTCCGGCATTTCATTTTCTAAAATTGCAAATACTCTCAAGTATTGTTTGTGAGTGTAACCTCAGGCGACGTGGCAACAGGAAGCGCTGAATCCTTTGCACAGCTGCAGCACGTGCATGCATTAAATCTGCTGTTATTGGTTACGCCGTCAAGGCATATCAGGCGAGCACTTTGTTCTTTGGGGGGAGGCGGCGGATAACACGACACGTGACAGAAATCAAATAAATGACACGAACACACGCACACTACTTTGCATGCATTGACAATGTCTTTGGGGGTTTGGGAAAATTTAATGAAAGCAAATATACGAAGTATTCATACATTTCGGCGAACAATGCGAGTGTGTCAGTAGGATGTATGTACGAGAGCGACCGCTGGGATAATGTACGCCTGCCGCCTGCCGCCGGCCGTCCATTCGCGCGTTTGCTAGCAGTCAATGCCATCGCTTTTGTGGGGAAATAAAAAGCACAATCAATGTTGGCTTATTACCTATGCTCGTGGTAAGCTTTTGTTGTTGCAACTTTGTATGCGCTGCTAATGCCCGCTGTCAGTCTGTATAGTATGCCGACCCCGGTTGCTGCTCGGCAGGTTCCACCTTATTTAGCTTGGACTTTCTTAGAATAATTATCCAGCGAACAAAAGCCAATAAAAGCTCGTATACTCATATGAGCTGCTTATTCCCTGTTTCTCAACGTTGGTTTTGGGCACTTAGCCATTTTATTCTGCTTTGTCGAGACTGGCAGGCAACGCTGCTTATTTGATATTTGTGCACGTGCATAAGGACATTTATTAGATTTTCGTCTGATTATATGAAAACCATTTTCTCGCTACTTCCCTTATGTATTTGATTTCACCTTTTTTTCAAAGGGCAGCTATTTTTTATGAGGTGCTTTTTCATGGCAGAAATACACTTGCAGGTTTGCTACTGCTTGCCGAGTGCTGACCGCTATTAGAAACCGCCGCTATATGGCATGTACTTTTGCGTAAAACACGAAAATGCATATTTGTCTCTAAAAGATATTAACGAAAGCGCTCCACAGGGAAGCATTTTGGGGTCCTTGCTATATTTTCTGTATACCCACGACCTACTATAGTCAAGTCAATGTAACTGCATCATTTGCGGATGACACTGCCATGCTTGCAGTCGATAACTCTATCGAAAATGCCACGAATAAGATACTGGACCCTGTTAAGCTTTTTGCTGCATCGGCTAAGAAATGGAGAATGAACCTAAACAACAGCAAGTCAGCACATATATATGATCAGAAAGTACCGGAAATGTTTAAATAAAACAAAACAGAGTTAAATTTCAGGCAAATTTATTTTATCTCCTTCAAAATATGACCCTTCAGAAGCAACACACATATGCCAACGTTTAACCCAGTCCTCCATGCACCTCTGGTAGGCCGACGAAGGAATGGCCTACATCTCCTTCGTCGCATTCTCTTTGATCTCCTCTATCGACTGAAATCTCCTTCCACGAAGTCGCAACTTCAACTTGGGAAACAAAAAGAAGTCGCACGGGGCCATATCAGGTGACTACGGTGCTTTCACGATGGTATTTACTCGGTGTTTGGCCAAATAATCCAGCACAATTTGTGCTCGGTGCGATGGGGCGTTATCATCATGCCAAATTCAAGAATTGTTCGCCCACATTTCTGGCCGTTTGCATCATACAGCCTCTCTCAAACGCTTATAATAAATAATATTTTGTATTGACTGTCTGGCCCGATGGAAGGTACTCATGGTGCACTATGCCTTAGCAATCGAAGAAAGCAGTCAACATCACCTTCCGGGTTTCTCTAAAAAACAATGCGTCGATAATCTGATACGTCGACGAGGCCAACGACACTGGAAAGCTCATGTAAAGATAAAACGAGAAGAGCTTGACTTTGGAATTAAATAAGCTATTTTATATCTCATTGGTAAGCGCTCAAGCTTCTGAATCCACAATAAATGATTTACTTACAAATAAACACTAAGGTCAATTCGGACTTACGGTATACACTTTTGGGGATGCGCTAGCGAAAAGTACATCACCTTTATCAAAAGTAAGCAAAACAAAATCCTGCGGATCATAGTGAATGCGCCATACTCCAAGTATATAAGGAATAGCAACCTTCATTGTGATCTTGGCCTACCAACTGTGACTGAAGTAACGAAGCATTTTGCCATAGCTCACAAACAACGACTAAAAAATCATGTGAACGATGCAGCTGATTAAGAATCGGTAATAAGAAAAAAAAAAAAAAAAAAAAAACAAAAACAAAAAAAAAAACAAGAAAAGATGTTCGCCTCTTGATCTATCAGTTTCATATAGATATATCATTCATAACAAACACAAATTTATTGGGCATGGGAATAAGTTTTCGCCCTCTTAAAAGAGGTGTCGCTGCTGATAATATTTTTGTGTTCGCTCTAGTAAATTTCTGGTGATTTGAAGGTGTATATGTGAGGTCTCGATCGCAGTAGTTGACATTTGTTTGAAGCGTCACAATCAATTTTTATCTGATGTCAAAAATGTCAACGTTTGTCCCGAAATAACAGCATTTGCGGGAAGTCTGCTTCATTACTACCTTTTAAAGAAAAGCGCAGCTGAAACGTGCCGAATATTGATCAATATTTACGGTAATCACGCTCCATCAAATACAACTTGTAAAAAGTGGTTTCGACGCTTCCAAAGTGGAAATTTCGACGTGAGTGATAAAGATCGCGAAAGGGCACCGAAAAAATTCGAAGATACTCAACTACAACAATTATTGCATGAAGACGCATTTCGAACCCTTGACGATATGTCTAAAGAGTTGGATGTTGACAGATCAACCGTCGGTAAACACGTCGGTTTGCACGGGATGGGAGTGGTACAGAAAGGTAGTAAGCAGGCAATTGGGTGTCACATCAACTGAAGGAGAGGGATATCGAGAGAGATGTGAGATGTTTCTTGAACGGCAGAAAAGAAAAGCTTTTCTGCATCGCATCGTCACTAGCGATGAAAAATGGATCTATTATGATAACCCTAAGCGTCGAAAAAGTTGGAGCCTGCCAGGTGCCAGGTGAAAAAATATTCATGCTTCAAAGATTATGTTGTGCATCTGGTGGGATCCGAAGGATGTCATCTATTACGAACTCCTTAGACCATCTGAAACCATCACTGGCGATTGTTGACGACTGCAGCTATGCGTTTGAATCGAATTCTCAAAGAAAAGCGGCCGGAATGGGACGGTAGACATGACAAATTGACTTTGCTGCATGACAACGCCAGGCCGCACATAGCTTCATTGGTTCAGAAATATTTAGAAGGATTGAATTAGGAAATCTTGCCCCACCCGCCGTAGTCACCAGACATTGCACTTTCGGATTACCATCTGTTCCGAGCAATGCTGTCAGCCCTTATTGGAGAGCGGTTCACTTCTAACGAGAGCATCGCAAACTGGCTCAATGAATGAATCAAGTCAAAAGAACTCGAATTTTTCGTCAGAGGAGTCCGTATGCTGCCTGAAAGATGTAGCTTCAAGTGGCACATACTTCACATAATATCATGTATTATTTAATTGTTTAAATAACTCTTAACTTTGACTATGATAGGACGGAAATTTATTCCCACACCCAATATTTATTTATTTATTCATTTATGTCAAAATTCAGAACAGCTATTTAAGAGATTAATACTCTAGAATAGATAAATTCTAATCTAGAATATTTAAAATTAAAAATTGTAGTACAATACAATAGAAAAAAATAAAAATTGCAAATCCAAAAATCCAAAAAGGTTGAGAGATAATTAAGGTCAGACAACGTTCTAACGAGTGGCGCATTGGCATTATATAATGCCCTTTGGCCGAGCTCTTCTCCTATTTGTGGCGTGCGGCTTGATGTTGTTCCACAAATTGGGGACCTACAGTTTCAAGCCGACTCCGAACGGCAGATATTTTTTTTATGAGGAGCTTTTTCATGGCATAAATACTCCTACCCTCGTAGGTTCGCCCTTGCCTGGCGAGGGGCGACTGCTATTAGAAAAAATTTTTTTTTCCATTTCTGTTGTTTCACCGAGATTCGAACCTACGTTCTCTCTGAATTCGAAATGGTAGTCACACACCAACCCATTCGGCTACGGCGGCCACAGCATGTAGAAGAAAATTAGCAAAGGAAAAACACAAACAGATATCATTAATAAACAAAGCAAATAACAAAGACCCTAAAATACTACCCTAAGGTACAGCAGAGGTGGTAATAACTACAATAAATTGTTTCGACGAAATAACCTCTTTATGAAATGGGATCGAATCCATTAAAGAAAAGTCGAATGAATTCCGAGAAATGCCAATTTAGTTCCTCAAATCGTAGGGAAGACTTAAGCGTCAATTTGGTATCCACTTTGGAAGCTTGCGTGGCGATCTTCAAAAAAAAAAAAAAAAAAACTGATGAGCTGTAGATAACGTAGATCTTGCAATAGTAAAACCATGCTGTCTAGAACTAATCAGACGTTTTACGATGCAATACTTGTATAACTTGCCTTTGACAACACATCCAAAGAGGTTAGGGACAGCAGATAATTTATAAATTGGTCTGTAATTCACAATATCGCTCTTATCGCCGCTTTTGTAGAAGTAAATCGGGATGACTAAAGTCAGCTTCCAATCATCGATAAATATCCCTTCAGATTTATTAAAAATTAGCTTAAGGGGTTAGGCGTAGTCAGAGGCACGAAAAAATCATGATTTTCAATAATTTTTTGTTGCTAGTCAATTATTTTATTTTACAAAATGAAAAACATAACATTAATACATCCAGTTTCGACTTGACTTTACAAAATTTCAAAAAAAAAAAATTAATAATTGTAAAAGTTATCGCTGTTTGTGTGGATCCCGTTTCTCCAGAAGTCCATTGCGGTGATCATCACAAGTCCTGGACATTCATCTAAAATCAATCGGGCAAGAGAAATTAGTTTTATTAATAGATAATTTTGTGCCTGATCGAAGTATTTTTTTTTCAAAATTAATAATATGGAGGCCTCAGGAAATTTCGAGAAAAAAACCGACCATTACAGTGTAGCCAATATTCGATGGACCCATCTGGCCGCCCTGTATCTTTTGACAGAGACGTCAGATCGCTTAATGACATACCGCAGTGGAAGCGTCACACAGTGCTGCCGATTCCCGAAAAGCTGGCCAAAACTCAAAAAATTAAGTAATTGATTCAAAATTTCTTACTCGGGGGTTGTCGGGGTCGCTGATTACGAATTTGATCTTAAAATTTTGAAAATCCACCCCCTTCCACCCCTATTGGCCACCCCCTCACGTGAAATTGCGTATATTTTAGAACATAATCAAGATGCATGTTAATTTATATGTTTTCGGGGCCGCTGATTACGAATTTGATCTTAAAATTTTGATCCCAGCTTTTGGGAATCGGCCGCACTGTGCGTCAGTCCAAGCAGATTTTTGCCATGGAACACTACACGCCACGCAAGCGCTCCCAAATTGTTGAAATTTACATTCAACAAAAGAAGTCAATTGTGAAAACTCAACGTGCGTATAAAAAATTAAATAATGTGAAAAGTGCGCCTTCTAAGAACACCATTAAACGTTTGTACGAAAGGTACGACCAAGGTTTGTACGACTAAGGCGATCGGATGAGAATATTGCTCTTGTACGGGTCAGTGTTGAGACATCGCCAAGGACATCCCAAAATCGCCGTTTCAGCAGTTGGGCATTGCTCGGACCATTTTACTATACAACGAATTATCCGCATTGATTTGCATTTATTCCCGTATAAGATTCAATTGACGCAAAGATTGTTGCCTGCGGACAAGCCTCGTCGATGGAATGGGCCCAGAAACACATGGGTCCGTCGAATATGGGCAACCTTGTAGTTGTTAAAAAAAATTGAAAAAAAAATCCTTCGATCAGGCACGAGTTTTTTATGTTTTTGAAAACCAGTACACATTTTATTGAAATCTACCAAGCGGTTTTTAAGTTACAATGATCACCAGTTCAAAAACATAGTTTTGAGAAAAACGCATTTAAAGTTTTGGCCGAGTCCGAGCGCCCTTTGTTAATTGTTGAATAACTCGAAAAGTATTTATCGGATTCACTTCATATTTTCACACAATATTTTTAAGATATTATGCTTCAAGAAAATGCAAAAAAAGTTCAGTTTTTTTATTTAATACATGCTACCTCTAACTCCTTAAGAGGTTACACCGTAGAGCGACAATTTTTAAACAATCCTTCAAAAAGACCGTCGACATTTCCTCAATAGCATCATCATCTGAAAGAATAAGTGAATCGAAGTTCAATTTTCACGAGAAATTTTGGCGATTGGATGCCAAATGTTCTTGCTGAATATCTTGAACAGATACGAAATTAGATGAAAAGAACTCGGCAAATAAGCTCACAGTAAGCATCGAATTCATTAAACAGCATTACGAATACAAGAAGCCTTTTTAGTATATGTATGCATATCTATTAAGGACACCGGTCGGACTTTTGGAATTTTTTTTAGGAAAACTTTTGCACAGCTTTACATATTTACTTACTTTTTAAATGCTTTGTTTATAGCCATTAATGCATCGTGGAGCTATAGATACTAGGCCTCACAAAGCCTTGGAATATGTGAACTTTTTTAATCCTGGAAGTTTACAAATTTTCGTCCGCCCCCTGGGCTTTACGAGTATATACTCATAAATATCAAATGAAGTTTAAACATCGTCACAAAAGAAAATTAATTCATTTAGTAAATTCTAACTTCATTACAAAGTGATTTATTTGAATGGCTTGGTAAACATCCACTCCCGCTGGTCAATAAATGCATTACAGGACGATGATGAACGAATGAGAATAAAAGCCAAAATACTCAGTCACACATTCGTACTCGTATAGAGCATGCGAAATGCGGCGCGACGTGGGATTAGTCATGTAATCAGAGTAAATATGGCCACATGGCGCAAAATAAATTAATATATATTTATGTATGTGTTTGTCATCTACTCAATATTAAAATCGGTGTGCATACGCATGTAGGCTTGTGTGTGGCATGCAATATATTTGTACTACTGCAGCCGCACTAAGTAAAACGCCAAAACGACTAAAGCATAACGACTAACGAACGACGCACCGACGCATGTCCTTATTTATATACGCTGACTCAGCGACGGCGGCATGGAGTGTGTTTCCACGCCAAATGAACACGTGTAAGCCTGCGAGGGATAGCACGCAGTTCACTGAAGCAGTGCCAAGCAGAGTATGGAAAGTCGTGTGGCGTGGCAAGGGGGCAAGTTGTTAAGCTGCAAAAGTGTCTTGAAGTGGATTTGCGAAGAGCTGAAAGTTATTCTCATTCTTATTGCTGTTGTTTTCTGCCGAAGCAGATATTTAAAACGCAGAACGGAGAAATTCCTGAAGAACGCAATGCTTCGCAAAAGCATAAGAAGTGCTTCAATGTAAGCTATTACAATATGGCGATAACTGCCTGGCCGGTGGCTACAATAAACTTATTTATATATTCCCACAGTTTCTCGGTGGAACATAGGACCTCGGTTTGATGACCGAGTAAAGGCGGGATAACTTTCCCGTATGTGAGGAAAGGCCTGGAGGCTAACCAGCAGTCGCGGATCCATTCTCGGATGCAGAAGGCCAACCATCTACTCATCCTAAATCAACTGATTACAGAAACAATAAACTTGCGCTTAAAGTAACTGCTATAACTTCTTCAGAAAATTCAAAATACAATTTTATTCCTCACAAGTGAGGAAAAACGCCGCTTTGGCAGCATTTGATGCAGCTCTCGAAACATTTCTGGAATTATATTTTCTGTATATCCATCAGAGCCGTCTTTCCATTATTTCCCCGTAGTGTTTTTTTGACTCGATCAGATAGAAGAAAGGAGCTTTGGGATGGTATTCGTTTCGTTCTTGGCCAAAACGTCACGGCTAATGATGGCATTGTTTTCACACAAATTCTTTCTTTTTTGGCGAATTGCTCCACGTAAACGTCTTATAACACACAAATAATAGTCCTTATTAACTGTCTGATCTTCTAGGTAGGTAGGTATGTGAAATGGTTGAAGTACCAGTCTTGCACTTTCCAAGTAGCACTAAAACACCGTTTTGATACCATTATGAGGCCTCCAATGGGAGCCAGCCAGAGCTGCTGATGTAATGGAGAAGGCTGATGGGATTTAGGTTGGCACTCTGCCCCAGGCTGTCAAGGTAAGGAGCACCCAGTGATCTTAATCGGCTAGCTGCCCAACCCGGACATTTACGGAGAAAGTGCTCAACAGTCTCCTTCTCTGAGGGTTAAATGGCCTAGCTTTTCTTCGCGTGTGTGCCGATCGTCCAATGACCGGTAAACACAGCTGCGAGTTTGGAAATTGAATTGAATTGTTGTGGAATCCCCAAGACTTTCTGAGTCTTCTCTATATTGTACTGCGGTCAATGGGTTTTCGAAATAGCACATGAAGAAATGGAGCTCCCTCTTTTCTGCGCTTTCCTGGGAAATAAAATAGTGTAGTTCCCCTTTAACAACAGTCAGGAGAACCCAATGACTGGGTAGGAGGTCCCTGAGGCCAATGCAGTCGCCTTCCTGGCAAACTCATCAGCAATTTCATTTCCCTCTATGTTCCAATGTCCTGGAACCCAGATCAGAGAAATGTTACCTGTACACCCAAGAGATTTGATCTCCTCCTTACAGGGGTTTACTAATTTCGTTCTGCACCATGGCGTCGTCAGAGCATTGATCGCGGTTTGACCATCGCAGAAAATGTTAATATCTCCGTCGCTCCCACGTTCCCTAAGCATTTTGCGTGCCTGTAGGTACGCAAGACATCTGCCTGAAAAACACTAGCAGTACTCGGAAATTTTAAGGAGACAGATAAATTGGCTGATTTAGAGAAAACCTCTGCTGATTTAGAGAAAACCCTCCAGATTCTATCTTGGAGCCGTCAGTGAAGACAGAGATGTGCAGATCCTCGTTCGAATCCTCTCTACTTGGAAAGATTACCTTAGCACAGCCATCAAAGTCCAGTTTGCGCATGGAGAGCTCTGTTCGAAGTTTAGAGAAATACGGTGTTAACTGCCCAAAAATGCTACCATGTCCCTTGAGAAGCTGCCTCCAGAGGCCAACCTCCTTTAACCTGATTGAACTTTGAGAAGTGATGGAAATAACGTAAAAGTCGATGCGAAGTAAGTGCGAAACGACATTCCGGGCAGCACTGGGACAAGTTTTACATGCTCCGGTGATGCCAATTCATGCATTCCTTTGCGTTCTCTCCAGTTTAGTGATATTATAGCCTTTCCGAAGAGCTTCCCACCAAACCAGGCATTCTTTGGTTAAAATTGGCAAAACCATTGCGTTGTACATCCACAACACGACCTGTGGCTTGAGTCATCACATTTTGCTGATCATAGATTTGCAGAAATAGAAGGTTATACTGGCCTTCTTCACCCGATTTCCAATGTGTAGCTTCCAATGGAGTTTGGAGTCAAGTATCACACCAAGATACCTAACTTCCGATGAAAGCGGGAGAAATTGGTTGTTTAACCCTCCGATGTTCGGCGCCTTATGATGCGGTAAGTGCATCATAAGGGTCTGCCCAGACCCATACAAATAATGTAAGAAATACGGTTTTAAAAATAATTTTATTTATTTATGTGAACGGATTAGTATTAATTACGAAGAGCAATTGGCTTTACAACTATATAGTTGCATGGAATGTTCATTAAGACATATGGGACGATTACATTTGCTGCAGTTATAACGAGTTTTACGTCGCTTTTTCGGAGAAGAAGCAGCACAATGGTAGCACGATGACCGTGTTGAAGCAACTTGAGCATATGATTGTTGCTGTGCTGCATCTGATGTCGATGGACAAGATTCCGGTACCTAAAAGTAGGGAAATAATTTATTTTAAATTAGTAAATATGAATACATGCCTACACATATCTTTATACGCGGAGATATATGTAGGTGTGTATTTAATTCATACTCACCTTGATATTGAAAAGATTCATTGCTTGTCTTATATGAGCAAACCTCTATACTAATGGGTTAGTCGCCCGTTTCGTCATATGTGGGATAACTAGCTGTCGTGCCAATTCAATGATAAATGAGCGCCTCTTATCACTCTGCTTTGCCGGATTCAGCTCGTCATAGATGATGAATGAGGCCAAACCGGCAATATCAAGCATATGATAAAACATTGCCAGTGGCAAACGCTTTGTCGAGCGTTTGCACGAATAGCCAGTCAACATTTGCTCCATTGTATCTACCCCCGCTTTAAATTTATTGTAGTCCAAAATTTGATCTGGCTTGAATCCTTTCAATGGATCGGTGCTTTGACGGTAATGGGCAGTGGATAACATAATTACTGGGTTTTTCGGCTTTGCCATATACAAGCACAGAGCGATATTATTATTGTGATAACAAAATAAAGTGCTTTTAACATCACGCATCGGGTTAAGCAATTCATGCGGAATGAAGGTCTTATTTTTTCTTACGGTACCGACGAAAGCCACTCTACGATCCATCAACATTTCTGCCAAGTTGCATGTTGAAAAAAAAATTGTCAGCATAAACAGTCCTACCGCTGTCCATATAATTTTCCGTCAATTTCATGACGACCCGTTCACCTTGATTCGTTTCTCGCTGGCCACCTGGTGGTTTTCCGGTATAAATTATACCTTTCAAAGGGTAGTTTGAAACAGAGACACAAATCCATCACACTTTCATGCCATATTTTGCCGGCTTACTCGGAATATATTGGGTGAATCGAGTGTGCCCACGATATGGAAATAACTGTTCATGGACGGTTACATGACAATCCGGAGTGTATGCTTTCTCTAAATTGGTCATCAGCATGAGCCATACATCGTCCAGGGTAGCAGATTTGCTTTGCTTCAACCTCTCAGCACGAGTACCACTGTTATCGAAACGGATGAAAGTAGTTAAGCTCTTGAACCGATTCAATGACATAGTGGCCTTATAAATTGGCATATTGTAACTGGTCCACAATTCTTTCGCTGGCTGAGAATTCGAGTGGAATACATCAGCAATAAGTAGCATCCCAAAAAATGCATACATTTCGTCTTCGTTAGTCATTACCCAAGAACGCTGTTTATTACTGGAATGCTTTTCATTCCATAGACGAAACGCTTCAACGGCTTTTCTGTGGGTTTCCCGCACAATGATACTTAGATTTCAGGAGACAGAAATAGCTTGAAAAGAGCTTTATGACTCGGTGACGCTCCTCGTAGTGGACCTTTACGAGTAAAAGTTGTAACATTGTGACAACGAGGCCTTCCAGGTGGTGGAGGATTTGAATTCCACATCTTACCATCTTTCGACCTGTATATAAGGCCCTGGGTAATAGATGTTCTGCATGATTCCATTGTGGTTGAAGCCTGAAGGGCGATAGCTTCTCTATACAAATCCTCAATATCATCATGGTTTTCATCCAGAACAGCCTGTAACTCGATTTCCTGTTCTATATCTGATACTTCACCGAAGTCATCTTTATCTGGAAAATATTCATCATCTTCTACGTCGCCACTTGTTTCAAATGGATCGGACTCCTGTCCCATAATTTCTTCAATTTGTGCCTGAAGTCGCTGACGTTCTTCCGGACTCACATTTGCTGCACTTAGCTTACGAAGCAAATGCGTCATCACATCAACTTCATCCATATTTACTTGTTCCACTTTATTAAAAAAAAATACTTCCCACTAATTAAAAAACACATGTTCACTTTAATTTCCAAATGTCAACTAAAAAATTATCTCTGCCGCTGCCTCCGCTAACAGTTTAGTTGTTTACACCCAACGGTTAACTAATTTACATGAGAAGCTTATATGGGTCTGCACAGACCCATGTGAGCTTAATTGATGAAATTAGTTTAAAATTATTATTTTTACAACAAATATAGCAAAAATCTTAATTTTGCTACATCATTGTGTTCAGCACACTACATTTTAGGAAGTCATGGACTAAGAAGCCTCAGATATTAAAAATAAAAGATCTACATACATTTAAAGATCGAATGGGTCTGGCCAGACCCATATGAACATCGGAGGGTTAATTTCAGAAGTCTAAAGTGTGTAGTTTTATATTTTCTGGTAAATACCACCAGCTCCGTTTTGTCAGAGTTGACTCGCAGGCCGCAAGTGGCAGCCCAGCAGCTGACTACCGCCAGTGACCTTTCCAAAATATCAGCCATGACTGAGCGAAACGGTCCGATAACATTAGAACCAAGTCGTCGGTGTATGCTACTACCTTAACCCCACCCATATTTAATAGTTTCAGAATTTCGTCAATAGCAACTAGCCAAAGTAGGGGCGAAAGCAGACCATTCTGCGGCGCCCCCTGTGCCTTCTGATCTTCTGCTGGTGTACAAAATTTGGTGGTGTACAATACCGTTATAATCCATAGAAACCGAGAATTTCGCTTTCTTTTTTCACTGAAAACGACGTGAATTTTTTAATCTTGGTTCATTCGGCGCTGTCCACTCATTCGCACGATGTCTGGATTTCGTATCGTACTCATAAACCCAGGTCTCGTCTCTAGTAATGATGCGTTTCATGAATGTTGGCTTGGATTCAGCTTTGGAAATCATGTCTTTAAAGCTGCCCCTTTTTTAAATGGAATTCAGGCCCTTTGGGACCAACTTTACAGCAACCCGGCGCAAACTCAAATTATTGACTATAATTTCCTGAACGTATTCATAAGTAATGTTTAAATCCCTTACCAACTCACTGATGGTTAATTTGCGGTTATTGATCAACTTTTCAGACGGACGATGGTATCGTGTGTAAAAGTCCACGCAAGTGGGGAAAGTATCTGATTGCCACACACTTGGGAGTGGCCAGGACGATTCTGCGGCGTACAGTCCAACCAGCTCACAACTTTCGTGCTTCGCTCAAGTATCCTCTGGATAGCTCCCGAGCATCCGTTTGAGAGCGAGCTAATGGGAGAAGGCGAATCAACCCAGGATATCCGGTTGTGCGCAGGGTTTGGGATCCCTCCCCAATGAAAACGACAAAAAAGCCTCGGACGAGAACTGCTCCGTCCAAAATCACGTTAGCTGTTATCACACCAATCAAGAAGAAGATCAACTTTTCTTTCACTTCATTGATGCTTTCATCAGTTTTCGATGTCGAGGGCCAGCCCCATGTCATCACCCTCGATGAACCCACGATCTCTTCTGAAGCGCTCATGCCACTCGTGATATGTTTTCTTTAGATTATCATTACTGAATTAGGCTCCCATTATTTCTAAGGTTTTCGCACCTTTGAACCCATTATTAAGGCAAAATTTATATCATACAAACTCTTGACGTGAAGTACCTTTTTGGAAACCATATTCGTCGCTAGCGCAAATAAATACTGATGAGTATTGTTTTTGTAAGTGCAAGTATTTCGGTTTTCACATTCCGGTATAATTCAACTTTTTTAGTTTTATTGACAAATTCCAGGCCCCTTTTTGTACAGGGGGTAATTTCGTTGCGAGTAGTCTGCTTTTTGGCATGAAAACTTCAGTTTTGCTTACTTCAAATTCCTCCACTGTCAGTGCTATTGAAAAGGTTACAAAATTCATACTGGCTTCGCATCTTTCAATGGCTTTGTTGCTACCATAATTTTAAAATCCCTTTATGCACTGCATTTCTTGTATGTATCTACTTTGAACTCTATTGCCCATCCCACAGTTCCCTCAAATTCTTTGCCTTTGCCTTCTGCTGGACATACACGCAATCCATTTGGCGTGCCGCTCGACGCATGCAACGCATGCAACACACTCTGTGGCGAAGTATTCCATTGAAAATTATTTCATTCGCAATTATCATTTTCGTTTACTCTCTCTTGATCCGCTGGCTTTTTTCTTCGCTGCGTTGCTTTCTTTTTACCAATTTACGAAAATTTATGCCGGCTTTCAGCCTCGTAAATGTTTGTTACCCCAAATTTGAGTGTCCAATTTAATGGTATACTTTATGTTGCTTTAGCGCTGTTGCTGTTGTTGGGTCCGTTGGCAAATTGCAATCGATTGCCACAATTGACTTTTAATTTGACAAATTTAGGGCCACACGATTGTTTGCCGCCACTGAGCTGCAGGCGCTGCTGTTGCAACCATTAATTGTTTGCGAAAAATATTGCAATTCGAATTTCTTCAGTGTCTTTCATTAATTTTGCATAAATATTGTAAAATTTGGTCCAATTTTATTGCCCCATACATAAATATTTGCGGCCACAATTTGCCTTGCAGAGAATTCAAGCGTTTTGTAGAGATTCATAAAAGAAAAACAAGAATTTTGTTAAATGTGCATACAACGGAAGTCTTTGATAGGAGATTTATTAAATTTTAATTGACAAATGCAAAATTCAAATAGATTGCAGTTTTTGAGGGCATCGAGATTCGAAGCATATCACAGATGTCTCACAATTCTTAATGAGCTGCATTGCAAAAATAAATGGCTAATTGTTGGCAAGAGATTTTGTGATTCTAAAAATTAATTTAAGAGTTTATTTATTGGTTTTGCTAAAATGTACTGACCGCTGTAGCTGAATAAGTTTATGTGCCAGTACCATTCGGTAGGCCCGGGCTTAAAAACCACTAAGGACATGAAATATCAAATCACAGAAAATATTTTTTCTTTTCTTTTCATTGCTTGCATTTTCTTTACTTGCCATTAAAAATCTCCTCATAAAAAATCATCCATCATTCGGAGGCGGCATAAAATTGTAGGTCACTCATTTTGTGGAACAACATCAAGACGCACACCACAAAAGAGACGAGGAGCTCGGCCAAATACCTAACAGAAGTGTACGCGCCAATTATTTATTTTTATGAAATGGACACTGTTAAGTTGCTGTTTTTCTGTTTTGTTTTGTCGGAACAACTAGCAAGTACAGCACATAGACTACATTGAGTGCATTGTACCGCACTCAGGTTCCCTTTTTAATTTGCTTTGAATCCACCCAACCTCCGAAGAAATCCGAGTAGACCTTGTGGTGCCAAGGAGTCAAGGTGGTCTCTTCTTAACACATCAGTGCCAAAGACCTTAAGCTTGATTCGAGCGAAGGCGGGGCAGACGCACAGAAAGTGGTACGCCGTCTAATCCTCCTCCCCACATGCAGGGCAAAGTGCACTGTCTAAGATGCCTACCTTTTCCATGTGCTTCGCCCATACCAACCTTCCAACCAGATGCCTACAGTTCCTTCAGCTTAATGACAGGCGGATCTGCGGCATTCGGTAACATGACAGGTAACATCAGTTTTGTCCATCTTGAGTACTCTCTATGTAAATGTCATGCTTTATTGAGGAAGAGAGGACCACTTTGGAGGGTGTTTGAGTACAATAATTTACAGATTTTCTCCATCACATCTGACGACGGAGCTGGTTGGTTTTAATTCAGTCGTCGAGGACTATGGCATTAAATCCGCACTTAATTGCTGCTTGGACGATGGGTTTTTCCGCCACCGTCTGAATCCCACCAAACCTAGTCTTGGTAAAAAAGCGACTACGATTTACCTTTAATAAAGGGTGAATCATAATAGGAAAGTTTCAGCATTTTGTATACTCATAAAAGACAAGTTGCTATCCAGAAGGCTCGTCGCCGTCACCACGAACCGGGAGATACTTAAGTTTAGGGTGAAGTGACTATCATTTTACGAACATAATATAGAGTTAGGTTTACTTAAGCTGTTTACCCCGTTATGTTAGCACAGAAGGGAGGGCTCATGGTCCTTTTACTTTGCGTTCAAAAATTTACCTTTGAGTCTCAGAAGAAAGAGGTCTTAGTTTGAATACTTGCAGAACTTGGGTCTGTTAGGTATGGAAAGAAATATTCTTCGAATTATCGCCCACGCTTATCGGTTAGAGGGGCAGTGACAGAGATTGGAAGTGTACATCGTTCTCCGCTTCCTTAATCCACTTCCCTACAAAAAAATAGGTTTTTACCTGATTGTTTATAAAAAAAAACACTTGGGTTTTAGTTTGGTTGAGTTCATAACTGATAACTGATAACTTTATTTCTTTAAACTTTCTTATTTATACTTAATTTAATTGGTTTACAATAAATATTTGATTACTTTACAATATATTGGTTCTTTGGAAATTTCGTTTACAATTCTTGGGAAAAATGGTTCGTTGGTTTTTTTAATAATTATTTGCAATTGCTTATAAAGCAGTAAAGTTTAAATAAAGGAAGAGTAAAAAATACTTATGTATGTATGTATGTATAAGAATATGAACAAACATTTTTTGTTTTTTATATTTCGAATACAGTGGAGGCTATAACTCTGTATCTCACGACTTTCCTCTTCTCTGCCTTTCCCCTCCTCCCGACCGTTGACGCAGACGCCATCTGGGCTCCGGAAGATTGCAACATTACAAAAATATCATCTGCTCTATCGCGCTTTCCCGTTGCCATTATAGGTGTCGAATTTGACGGAAGTTTAGTACCTGCCTTAGCAAATGCTTCGGCTTTCTTCGCCTTCTGTTTTCTCTGTTTGATTTGCCTTTCGGATAGACCAGCACCAGCACTCGAGCCCCTAGTAGTTTCAGTCTTTTTACCGGTACTCTCCTGATTCGCACCAAGCTTAACCGTTTTCAGAGACTTCTTCGGTATCATTTCCGCCATCTCCACATAGTTAATGTACTAGCGGTACGCTAGTAGTGTGCTCCCTCCGACACCCTGGATGTCAGTTCTGGTCATAAAGGGATGTGGGGTTCAGAATTACAAGGAAAGGACGTTGGTACGGTAATCTTCGCATGGCGATTGAATGGCCACAAATTCCGCCGTAACGCGGATGGATGGATAGCGAATCCACATATGGAGCTTCCCTTTTAGTTCGTGGTGAGTTAGTCTCCATGAGATGGGGGAGACCAACTTTATGAGGCAACTACTTTTCATGCTGTCAAAAACTTGTCGATTCTTGAACCCTTCCTTCAATTTCAGTGGAACGCGTAGAAAAATGTCCAATGTAACTAAATACAGCTTCTATGAGTCATTTGAATAAATTTCCTCCATTTAAACTACATTAATGGATTCTTCATCTAACAGTTGAAAAATCAGTGTCTTAACCCAAAGACTGCAGATTCAATAGCTTAGCGAGCGTATCTACCCATCTTAAACTTTTTTTTGGCTCTTAAAAATGTATTAAAGCAATCAGAAAATCGTTTCGATTACATCACTCAAATATTTGCAATAAAATCACGTACAATCCACTTTTTATTTTAATGAGCAAACCAATTTCATTATTGCCAAACTTTTAAAAATCAATTGAGTCTCAAGTACGAATACAAAGGGCACCGTTATTTCAGCCATCACAAACGCTTCCGGAACACGTGTTCAATTCCGCGATGCTACAGTGTGGTGGCAAAATCACACAACAACGAAACGCCACTTGAGCACGTACATACATAGCGCGTCTCAAGAAAGGTTTGTTTTATTTTTACGGCGCGACAATAAACTGCATCCCCATATAAAATATTTATGTCCATTCATGTGCTTGTGTTGTGTTGCTTGCATGGATTGTGGCAGCTGCGTAAGAAGGGCGCATTTGAGAGAGGAAACAGTAAAGAAAAAAAGTAATTCTTTTGTGAGAATTCCAAATTGTGGCAGGATGAAGCTATTGATTGAGCACGGATATTGGCTCCATGTGCATTAAGAAAACGGTATGCGCTGGAGGAATAAGTAAACGTAAAATGATCTAAAGAACTTTTTCAAATCTCAGTTCGTGTTGCAATTATGAACGATATGAAATTATGACTCATAAGATTATGGTTCAAAAGCTGGAAGAAGCACTTAAACTTTATAACTACATTAAGTTTTGCGGTTCGGTAAGAGCGAGCTTTGCTACTAGCCAAATTTTTGGTACACTTTTCATATGAACGTAGGTTGAGCTTCCTTCATTTCAATCTGTCAATTCATTCTTTGTTTACAAGCCTCTAGTGCTTTGCGCTTGGCTTTGCAGTTTAGCGTTCAGCTTCCTCTTAGCGTCCTCAGTGTTCTGGGCTGGTATGACCGCCGTTATATCGTCGGTGTATCCCACTAGATATGCATCTTCTGGCATTTCTATGCTGAATATCTCTTCGTAGCTCAGATTCCAGAGATCGGGACCGATAATAGTTCCTTGGGCTGCGTCAGACGTTAGTGCTTTTGTTTCTTGATCATCTAGTGTATTGTACAGTAGTTCACGCTCATTTAGGTTGCTCTGGGGGATCCTTAGCAGGTATGCAGATATTCGAAATCTTTCTCGTAGTGTCCAAATAATATCTATCCATCGTAAGCTCTTACAGGCGTTTCGTACATCACGCGTTGCCAGGACGGTGATGCGGTTCGGGTAGTGGCGTCTGCATTGAGCTCAGTCTACGCTGCTTACCACCTCCTCTATTGCGTCAAGGATTGATTTTCTCCGTCGGAAACTGCATTACCTCACTGCTTCCTTCTCTTACTATCCTCCTGCACTCTCAACATACTCTGCAAGTCTGCGCTGTTTAAGTTTCGCAAGCATTTTCCGGCCGCTGTTGTCCAGCATTCAAAGCGGATGCCAGCCTGACTGTTGCGCTGGGTCGTCTTTACCCTTACTGATCAGAACTTTCTCCGTAAAACTTCAATAAATATCTGATTCCTACCATAAAATCTGTATTAAAATGAAGAAAACTTGAGTACCAAGAAGCAAAGAAAGAAAAAGCAAATCGCGTTCTTAAGCAGTTGGCCGATGACGACTGGTTTGAACAATGAAAGTTTGCAATTGAGCGTTGCAGGTACAGAGGTGGGATTTATATTGAAGGTGATAACAAGTAAATGCATATTTAAAAATATGTAAATACGAGTCAATCTCCTTAGTTAAGCTTCACACCATTAGTATTATGACATTACCCCCACTGACATATTTTGCTAGAGGAGACGTGGATCGCGTACTTGTGCGAGAACAATTAATTTCCTCGAACATAGCGTAGACGTAATAAAACGATGCAATCACAAACATTTATATTCATATACATTTATATTGTACAAATGTATGTATGCTTATGTGCGCATAAATAATGTGCGTATAATTTTATACATTCATATATACAAATAAATATAGTTTCTTCTACTGAAAGTCACTTTTTCCATCTCCGGCGATTGGGTGACTACAGCAGCGTGCATCACATTATGACACATATTTATGTACTCTGTACGCGTGAATGTATGCTCGCACAGAAGGCACATGCCACAACTACCCTGCAGGGAAAAGACGAACTAATATGGAAAGATGCTAGCACGGATACTGGTTTTTAATAGAAGAAATCAAAGTACCTCGCCTTTGATTCGAATAAAAATATTCAATTTGTCTGCATATTGTTTTAGTTGTTTTTTAGATTAGAAAATTTGAGACTTATCTATGGAAACACCAAGGTCTCGTGCTGATTAGCGCATTATGCATAAGTAAATACTGAAGAAAATTGTTCTTGGAAATTCTCTGTGTCCAAGCCTATTAAATAAAGGCAACATCATCATCATCATCATCATCATCATCATCAGGCAGCGTTACAGCTCGCGTTCAGCTTTAGTTTCCATGATAATTTTCTTTCAGGCGTTACAATTTTTGCCTGTTCCCCTCCAGTTGCTTACACGCATCCTTTTCAGGTCAATAATGACTTGGTCTAGCCAGTGCACTTTTGGGCGTTCTCGTGCTTGCGCAACCAGCGGCGTATAAATGGTAAAGGTTCTTTGCAGGCGGTCATTGATCATGCGTTCAATAAGACCCAAACCCAAATGGTTCTATGTGATTTAATTTGATTGATAATAACATATGATTATTTTCTTTTGGATAAGAATAACAGTACCATCACTTTTCCGGAGTGGTCCAAAGATCTTGCTCATCTGCATGGGTAGGCTAGGTTAGGTTGAAGCGGTTGTCCACTATGTGATGCAGGTTGCCATTGAGGACCCAATGTGCGTGTCGTGCTTGGAAGAGGCGGATAGCACTGAGCACATTCTCTGTGAGTGTTCTGCCTTTGCTAGAGCACGGCTACAAGTTTTGGGTTCTGATGTCATGAGCATGCGTAATATTAGTTCTCTAAAACTGGAGGATATCTACAGATTTGCCAAAGAATCTGGAAAATTCTCACAGGACTAACTACATATCTCTATCTCTGTCTCTATTCTTTCCTATCTCTTTCTTAGATACCTTTCTCCTTCCGTCTTGACTATCTACCCTCTTTTCAGAGCTTTAAATACAATGGGCTTTTTAGCCTTAGTGTTTTAGGAGCCACCAAATCTCTTGGTGCTTCTTGGCTCGACCTTTTCAAATTTCAATTTCATGGGACACAGTCAGGCCCATAGCCCATTGTAATGCCGCGTGGGAACTTGTCCTTATCTCTCCTAAGATCTGTGAGTACTTTTCAAAAACTTCAGAAGATCCTTGATTTCGACAGAACTAAGATCTTCTAATTTATTAAATGATTGTCTATGTAATATGGTGAGCCAACGTCTGGATAGAGCAGGATAGTGGCACAGTAGGTGCAAGATTGTGTCTTCCTCCTCTTCATCTAGAGAACTCCTACAGAAGTTATGTGTTTGCACATCCATCGTCTGGGCGTGCCTACCCCGTTATAACTGAAATCAGTGTGCTAAGACTGTGCTTATCTGGCCATAGCAGAAATTCTGTGCGTTTAGCATTGACAGTCGACCACAGTTGTCGCGCGATTCTGCATGTGGTTTCATTATGTCATCTTTAATTCGCTGCTCTTACAATTTTCTCAAAGATAAGCAGCTTACATGTTTGCAAGGGAATGACTATATTATTGTCTACGTACTCACCGGTCAATTTGGTACCGAGCTTCGCTAGTTCATCAATTCTACAGTTACCCTCAATGTCGTGATAGCCTTGAACCCATATGACCCTTAAGCGAAATGACTTAGCTATCTCGTTAAGAGATGTGCGGCATTTCATGACTAGCACCTTGGAGGTTGTCGAATGCTTTGTGAGGGATTTTTTTACCACCTGGCTATCAGTGAAAATATAGATATCATCTCCAGGTATCGCATCACACTGTACCATTGCCACGGCTTTCATTGTTACCACAAGCTTGGCTGGAAAGACACTATTGAAACGAACGGAAAGCCAGAAACTGAAGGAGATCCCCACATGTACGGAACATACACCTCCGTTCACCTTGCACTCGAACTTTGAGCCATCTCTGTATACATTGATGGACTCGCCCTGTCTTACATCATCCCTCTCCCACTCTTACCTCAAGAGTACGAGGGTCGTGAATGTTGTAATGGCAAGTGTAGGCGAGACTGCATAGTCCACCTGTCCGAGAAGTTACAATATGCCATCCAGGCTTTTACCGTGGACGTCGTCCATGCTTGTGCCCTTACTCAAAGTGCTCAGCCTTATTGCCGCACTGCGCGCGAAATACAAATCTCGCAAGCAGGTCTATCAGAAGGAAGTTGCATGTCGTATATAGTGCAGAGCGCAAAATATTAGTCTTATCCTCCTGTTAGGAGGAGATCAAACGACTCGAACGAGCAGGAAATTTTTCTCTTATTTGGATTCCAGGGCATAAGAACATAGAGGAAAATGATATTGCCGATGACATTACGAGAAAGGATTCGACAGAACCGTTGTTGTTCCCATCTCAGACATCGATGTCCCCTTGACCGTTGTTAAAGAGAAGCTGCACAATTTCTCTTTAAAAAAGTGCAAGACAGATGGAGTTTTATTTTATCGTCTGCTATCTCAAAACATTTTGGCCTCAGTTCGGCAGAAGCAGGACGCTTAAAGAGCTGAGGATCTACCGCCAGTCAATTTCCAAAGCGATAGAAGTAGTCACTGGTCACTGGGTCATTTGAACTCATGTGGAGAAGCTTGGATTTTCGCACAACCCTCATTAACTGTTGAACGCTCTCTTCGCAAATGGACGGGTCTGGCGGCTGGGCGCTTGAGGTTCCTTAGTGTGTCTTTTGGGGTTAGCCTGAGGCAGCTTTCCAGCCTAGAACCCTTTTTCTCTCCTCCACTACATCAACAATGGCACACCTTAGAATGTATTTCTGCCATGAAAAAGCTTTTCATAAAAAATCATTCGCCGTCCGTAGTCGGCTTAAAACTATAGGTCCCTCCACGCGGCAATTATTTATTTTATATTGAAGTAGAATTTTTCTGACTAGTTTGAGCTGGTATTTTAAATGGAATTTTGCTGTTGCATGGAAAAAAAGGTAGAAAACGAACTGGTTTGGCTGAAAAGTAAACTGACTGTGTTCTAATTCACAGCTACTTTTTTTTTCCTGCCGGGTAGTTTTTTTTCCTGCCGCTGCTTATGCATATGTATATGTACACGTATGTAGCCCCTATATTTGTCTTCACAGCTGTCTTACAATCCGCCTGGCCTGAATATGGTCCGTCTAGCCTCCTCTTCTGTAACATCACATTTAATATGCTTTCATTTGCATCAATTTCAATCTGCCCGCCCACAAATCGTCCGCTGCTGCATGTGTTGCGACTCTTCAGCGGCGTTGCGTAGACTGGCTGACTGGTGGCTTTATTAATTACGCTCAACTGCATTCCCAGCTATGTATCATCAGCTATCGAGCTACTCGTTGCCTGTCGCACCGTTGAGCCTGCGCGCCACTTGGCTAATTGCTGAAAAATTGGCAGTTGTCGTTTATTTTAGCATTTGGAATTTATAACTTAGCTGCGCGTACGAGTATTTAGGTAAATTTTAAAAAATTAATACGAATCATTAATCTGTCGCAGCGTAGACATTTGAACAGTTGCAGACAGACAGTTGAGTCAGACGCAACAGCTGAGTGAAATGCCAACCAACAAATACTGTGCATAAGTGTGGAAATGTGTCATATTACACATACACACATACATACATGCACATATTGGACACTGTACAGTGGTTCCTCCCATATGCTGAAAAAACAATTACTTAAAAGCTTCACGATTCCTAAATTAATGTTTAAATGTCATAGGCCAAAATGCGAAATAACCAAAAATATTTATAAATGGGAGCATCCAATAATTCTAATTAAATTATCTGCTTAGCCTGCGAAGTGAAGACATCTTCAGGACTCCATTTACATGTCAACAAAGGTACAAAGGTGTACGAAACCCTACCGTTCTGTGTGTGATTTCTTAGAATTGGATAAGTAAAAGATTTTAGTGATAATGGACTCCAAGAAAATAGATATGCACACGTATTTTTATTATATAAATCCTTTTGAAAAAGCTCCTTACCAAAAACCCTCAGCTCTTTGGAGGCACCATAAAACTGTAGAGCCTGTTGTAGGACAATATCCAGACGCACACTACAAAATGGATGAGGGGTTCCGACAAATACCCGGCAAAGGTTATACGCGCCAAGATATATTCTAGGGGGGTTCAATAAGTACCCGTGTTAGAAATGAAGACACCATTTTTCCAATATAGAAAGATACACTTCTCCCAACGCTCCGGCCATTTTTTAACCCCTCCAAACAATAGGATTTGTCAAACTCTCCAAAATACGTCTCTATCTCGGCGATGACTTCCTCGATTGAACTAAATTTTTTCCCGCGAGCCATTTCTTCATGTTAGGGAAGAAGAAAAAGTCACAGGGAGTCAGATCGGGTGAATACGCGAGCGCGGCAACGATTCACAACCCAACTCATGCAGTTTGGCGGTGACAACTCCGGATCAATGAGCTGGTGCCTTATCATGGTGGAACAGCACCTTCTTTTTCGTTAAATGCGGTCGTGTCTCCTTTGATTTTTTGTGAAAGCGGTCCAATAATTCACTGTAGTATTGTCCAGTGATCGTTCTTCGTTTTTTCTAAGAATTCCATGAGGATACGCCATTCGCATCCCAAAAAATCGTTACCACGACCTTTCCGGCCGATGGAACTGCCTTTGACTTCTTTGGAGCAGATTCACTCGGAGATCTCCATTGTTTTGACTGTTGTTTCGTTTCTGATGAGTAATGATGAATCCAAGTTTCATCAACGGATCTCGACGGATCTTCCTTCGGATCTCGGTTAAATTGCTCCAAAACTGTTTCGAAGTTAACAGCCGCATCCGCTTGTTGTTGCTTGTGAGCCATTGCGGCATACGTCGGTCCAACAATTTTTTCATCGCCAATTTATTTGGAAAATATTAATTGGCGTTCCGGCTGACACACCTATGACCTCTGTTAATTCACGCACTTACGTTCGTCGATCAGCGAGAATCATGTCGTGGATTTTTTTGAATGATTTCCTCGGTAACCACGTCTGCCGTTCGTCCTGGTCGCTCTTCATCAAAAACGAATGATCGCCCATGTTCGCCCACGTTTAAATTCGATAAACCAATAACTAACTGCGGTCATATCATCGCATTTTTTCCCATCCAAAAACATGGATGGATGCTCTTTTTCCATCTTAGCGAAAATCACGAAACACATCTTACTCGAAAGCTGCCAAATCCAAATGAACCTATCACTCAGTCTGAAATTTGTTTTGCCGTCGGTTGATAGATGGCAGCACATCGCTTCGTGGGATGTCTTACACGCAGCGCTCTGGACTAATTCCATTTGGGCTACGTGATGAAGGGTGAGACAGTGTCGCGTCAGATCACCAACCAATAATTCACAGTCTTTCCTAGACAGTGATAAAATAAAGCTTGCAGTTTTGATATTCCAAGTCCTCAGCATAATTTGGACAGTTTTGTACGATGTTGAGTATTCCCATATCGACTGCGTTTCCAAAGCGAGTTCCTCATTCAGTTTGGTTTCAGAAAGGAGAGTGATGGGTATATGTATGAAATGCTCAATTTCGACAATCGAATGCCTGCCTTAGCGAGGCTTCAGCTCATTCATTTCCTTTTAATCCATATGCCCTGGTATCCCGTAAATCTCCAGGCGCACTAAACTACGAATATTCGGCTCATGCGTAAAGGCAGTATTGTTGTACGGAAGCGAAACATGGCTGGTCTCTAACTCCATCACACAGAGGCTACAATCTTTCATCAACAAATGCCTCCGCATTATCTGCAGAATATTCTGGCCAAGCACCATCAGTAACGATGCACTGTGGATACTAACGAACGAGGAACCCATCCTTAGGCAAATCAAACGCAGAAAGTGGCGATGGATAGGTCACACATTGAAAAAACCACCAGATAGCAACACGCGAATGGCACTGGACTGGAACCCGCAAGGGAGCAGAGGAAGAGAGCCAAAAAACATTTGCAGAAGGTCGACGCTGCGCGAACTAGCAGATGCCGATATCTCATGGGGCGGCGCAAAAACAACAGCACAGAATCGTGTACGATGGAAAAGTCTTCTCGAGGCCCTATGCTCCCGAGAGGAGAAAGAAAAAAAAATCCCGTAAATAGTGGCCTACCTGCAGAGCTTATCCATTTCGGATCTGTATTGTTGGATACATTCCAAGGCAGTTTAAGGTTACTGCAATAATTACTGGAATAGCTGCTGGCTATCAAGAAAGGTGTTTGTTCCAGCATTAAAAGGAGTTAGTCTTAGTGTCAATTCAGCTGCTCTTGTTGCGGCATAGATTTCAGCTTGAAAAATACTATAGTAAATAGAGAGTTTAAAAAGCTTTTCGAGATCAAATTGCGGACAAAATACAGTCGCTTCTACTCCTTCCATGCAACTCATCAAAAACAGAAGGAAAAATTTACGCCGCGTAAGACCTTGGATTTACTATGTTTGTTGCTCTATATTTTTAAATTTACGTAGAGATTTAATACCAGCCAATGACTTTGCGCATTACCGTAAGTATCGAGTTATTTTTAAGCCCGCAGCTGTAGCAGAATGGGTTGGTTATCATTCGGCAGGTCGAGTTTCTCAACTCAATGTGGGTAAGAACCACAGAAGGATAGAAAAATTTTAGCATAATACCGATCGCCCCTCCGCAGACAATGGCAAACCTCGCAGTGTATTTCTGCCATGACAAAACTCCTCATAAAAACCATTTGTCGGACGGAGTCGGCTTAAAACGATGGGCCCCTCCATTTGTGCGAAAACAGCAAGACGCGTACTTCAAATAAGAGGAGAATCTCTGCCAACACTCTTTATTTAGAATACAAAATATAAAATACGCGCTGTACACCTTTTTAGAAACCTTCGGTTGGGCACCCGAGTCCGGCTTTTTTTTCGTACTGCTCGAGAATCCGTTTCAAAAGGTTACATCCCTAAATAGATAGAAAATTATAGATAGAAATATGTTAAATGTACGGCCAGAGTCGAAAAAGTCTGGCCAGAAAAGTTTGGGTGCCAAGCGGAGGGTTGAGAATGACGTGTACTGAGTTAAGAATAATAAAATCATAAAATTTTAGCTCTCGCGAAACTGACGGCCGACTAGGTTTTTTTTTTGAAGACGGTGCATTTATTGAGGAACAATATTTTGAACCTCATAATATTTTTAATTTCCAACAATTTTATTACAAAAAAAAAAAAAACAAAAACAAATGGCAACACACAAGTTTGATCAAAAATTTTGCGCACATTTTTATGACTTATGGCCAATGTGCACTGTGCGGAAAATATGAGCAAACAGTTGGACGTTTGTTTGATTTATACCCAAATGACATAAATTTAGCCAATTTAACTCTGTGATGACTTTTCGCACTTATCGTCGGTTGCTTTGCATGAATTTTTAAGCGATAATTAATAGCTTCTGATTTATGTGTAAAAATTATATATTTAACAATTGGCTGCTTGGGGAGGAAATAAGAATATTTCTCTGCTGGCCAGCGCCATTTAAAGGCACTAAATTGCAATTCAGCCCCAAATTGCGTTTGCTTATAATGATTTAATTTCTATTAATGCCATTCTATATATTGATTTAACTGCACTGCGAGTGTTTGGATTATGTCATTTCTCCTTCGATTTGATTTATGAATGTGTGCTTGCAATGCTTTGATAGTAGCGATATTTTTATCAAAACGACCCTGCAGTGCTACTCGAGGAGTGGCACACTGGCACTTCAACCATTTCACCTACTGAGCCACATTTTATCTAGGGAGTTCCTTGTTCATGACCCATTTTCAGCTTTGATTGGTGTTTGATGAATTGTAGCTCCGTTGATTGTCCTAGTTACTTTCAGTGGAGAGTAGTTTGGCCATGTTTGAATTTGGCATTCCCGCAAAGCTCATTCGGCTTTGCACTATGACCTTAACAAACACTACCAGCGCAGTGAGCACTGTCAAAGATCTTTCTGAACCATTTGAAACGAATCGGGGTTTCAGAAAAGACAATTCCTTATCTTGCTACTACAATGCTGCTACAGTCAGTGCAACATTCTTCAGTCTTGAAACATTCTACAGTCTTGCGGTAAACGGGTGTAAGACAGAGTACCTTGCGCCAACAACCAAAAAGTCTTTGCGTATTGGACAGCGCGTTGCGATTGACAAGTACCGGTTCGGCGTATTCAAGAACTTCGTCTACTTAGCATCCAGCACTAACACCAATAACAACGTTAGTCAAGGGATCCAGTGAAGAATACCTCTTCCTAACAGGTGTTATTTTGAGCTGAGCAGGCATTGAAAAGCAGAGCCTTCTCTTGACGCACGAAGAAAAAAACGCTTTTTCAATCACGCATCCTCCATTGACGAACACGGATGGGCGGTTTTTAGGTTCAATTTGTGTGAATGGTGCATGCCGAATAAGATGGAACCACTAGCTGTACGAGCTGTACCCCGACCTCGACGTAGAGAAACGCATTAAAATTCAGCGGCCGTGCTTTTTTTCGGAATGCATTGGTGAAACTCGCAAAAAAGAACGCCCTCATCTACGTTGGAAAGACCAAGTTAAGGTTTAGGTTAGAGGCTACTTTTCCGATGTTTATTTGTGTTTACTGCCAATTAGAATCCTTTTTTGATTAATAAAATTTAACCAACTGCATTATTACCGAAGACGGTTTGCTCTACCAGTTGCCGATAGACTTACAACTACGACCAACAGCAACGAATACGGCCTTCAGAATAAAAGAAGGTGGTTTTTGGAATGCTAGGATATTTCGTCGTATTGTTCTTTTAGACTACCGCTACACTAGACTTCAGATTATTGTTTAAGGTAAAGTTCCCCACGAGAACGTAATGGGATTTGAATTCAGTAGTCAAAGAGAATGTAACTGCACTGTAGACTGACGGATCCAAAATGGACTGTGGCGTCAGCGCCGGTGCACTATATATTCGAAAGACATGGAATAGTATCTTTCAGGCAGAAGTTCTTGGAATAAGGGAAGCTTACAGGATAATTAGAAACGATCCACAACAACTATCGGAAGTATGTATTTCTTCAGATAGTCAAGCAGCTATCTTAGTTTTAAAGTCACCTATAACCAATTCAAAAATCGTAAGGCAATGCAAAGAAAAATTTAATGCATTCATGCGCACGAAAGACATCACTCTAATGTGGATACTTCGCCATAGGAACACAGAAGGAAATGAGAAAGCTGATGAGCTGCCAAGACAAGGGGCATCCTATGACGAGTCCGAGGCAGTAGAAATAGGCTGTCTCCAAGGAATGCGCAAAAGGCAGATCTTCTCGCTATTTCAGAAGCAGGCCTCTGACAGATGGACTAACACGGATACAAGAATAACAACTAAACAAATGTGGCCCAACTGCAACAAATACACAACTGACGAGTTGCTAAGAAAGCTACGAGCTTGTATATTCAAAATTACATCAGCAATAACCGGCCACTGGCCTTTGGGAGACCATGCCAGAAAGATTGATGCAGAAGCTGCAACTAAGAACAATTTAAAGAAACAGTTTTCCACTATCTATGTGAGTGCCCAAGTCTGGGCGCTCTACCACATAGAATGCTGGGGAAATTCTCAATCAACAACTTTGTAGAAATTGCAGGAAAGAAAATAGATGACCATAGGCAGATTCATAGCCAAATCAAGATGGTGCGACTAATATAAAGCAGCTGTTCCACAAGTGGTGAATCAAAATAGCATTTTCGTGCTAATTGGGTCTGGGTTGTTTCACTAAGGCAACACCTCCACCACCGCCAACACCACCACCATGGCCTTATTAGAAAAAAAATTAAATTCCATTATTTTAAAAGTTTCATATAAAATATGATCGATTTAGAGGGATCGGATTTTAAATTGAAATAAAACAACGCGAATTCATTCATGATATATATTTTTGAATTTATTTTTTTCAAATTTATTTTTTCAAATATTTTTCACAGCTGCGCCGTAATTCGGTCATCCATAAAGACCAGTTTTGAATGACTCGTTGGAGGCTCTTGGCCTTTATCTCGTGAATAACTTTAGTAATGTCGGCTTCCAATGCCTCAATCGAAGCTGGTTTATCCACAATGCAGACTTTACATACTCCCGCAAACACTTTCCCGCAAATGAGCATCCAGAGCTGTGTTACCACACGATCTTAGTGGTCTATCCACTGGTCCGAGACGAGAGATAAATTGCTCATCGAAACGACGACGTAGTAAGTCAATTGTTTCACGGTCTGTATGCCAAGTAGCGCTATCTTGTTGGAATCAAATGTGTTTATGTTGTGGAGATCACAGGCTTCAATTTCACTGTTACATTCGCGCCACACTCGTCTTTGAGGAAATATGGACCGATGATTCCTCACGGCCGCAGCAAACGTTTATTTTCAATGGATGTAATGTCTGTTCTTGAATGGCTTTGCATCGCTCTTCAGGTCAAATGCGGCAATTTTTCTTATGACGTAGCCATTAAGTCACAAATGGGTCTCTTCACTGGAAAACATAAGTTGGCCTGAGCGCGCGATAAACATTTTTCACAGAGCGTCGATTTTCGTAATGCAATCGTACGATTTGTAAAGGTTGTTGATCTCCATGCCCCTTAACTCCATGCCATCAAGAGTCGTACTTGAAAAGATATACAGTGTAGTGCTGCCAGAGGCTCAGTTGTGGTCAAACTCTGAAAATGAGCCCGGCAAATACAGTTTTCGCATTTTCACGGATGGCTCCAGGACCGAGCATGGCTCCGGCTCTGGGGTCTACGTGGAATCCAGCGGGACAAAACTGCACTTTGCTCTTGGAATGCATGCATCTGTGTTTCAAGCGGAGGTGTATGCAGTTCAAGAAGCGATGAACTTTGTTGTGGAAAAACGATGGAGAGGCAGATCTATATGTGTCTGCAGCGACAGCCAAGCTGCGTTTATGGCCTTAGACAGCTCTCCAACCACATCAGGGGTAGTGAAGTCCTGTAAATCCAGGCTGAACTACGTCGGTAGACATAATAGCCTGATGCTAACATATGCCCCGGGACACGTGGGTATCGTGGGCAACGAGACCTCTGACTCCTTAGCTAAGATGTGCTCTGAGGCCAACTTCTGAGAGAGGCTCCAGATGAACTAAACTGATGTTAGCTGTCGAGTCCGATCGACTGTCGCAAACTTTCCTGTCATTAAGCAGAAGGGAGTGCAGACGGCTGGTTGGACTGATGACGGGCCACTTTCTGTGGGCGAAGCACATGGAAAGGTTGGGCATCTCAGACAGTGTACTCTGTCCAGCTTCTGAAAAGGAGGATGAGACGGTGGACCACTTCCTGTGCGTTTGCCCCACCTTCGCCCGAATCAAGTTTGAGGTCTTTGGCACCGATGTGTTAAGAAGCGCCCACCTTGGCTCCTTGGCACCACAAGATCTACTCAGAGTTCCTCGGAGATCGGGTAGATTTAAAGAAAATTAAAAGGGAATCCAAGTGTAGACTTAATTTATGTCTGAGTGGACTTAATTTATGTCTGGAAAAAGTCCGTCCAATCTGATCACCCGTTATAAATAGGTGGAAACGCTCAGCCGAAGCGCTTAGAAATAATAAGTGTGACACACTTTTAGTTTGGTCCATATACGAGGGGTGCCTTTTATATTTTCTAGCAGAAACTTTAAAGGAATATGACTCGAGGCATTGCTGAGGTAATAATAAAATTATAAAATAAAAAAATATTGGTATATATTGATACAATTCGATTGGCAGTTCCTTATTTATGAAATAAGCCAATCAAAACATTGTGTTTTACAAACGCTCGGAACATAATTATGTATATACTTATATGCATGTGTATGCGCGTTCACCTACACACTTCTATGCATGCAGCAGCCACCAAGAAATGTGGCTTCCACATGGAATTATGCACACCCATCAATTTATAATAGCTGTTGCGCGTGTGTTAGAGCACACATAGGTAAGTAAGCGTGTGAACGAGTGTTTGAATATTTTAGGTGCTTGCACAAGTGGCTACATAAATTCGATAAGATTAACTCAAAGTCCATGAACATGAAAAGTTGAGCTGGTGAAATTTTGAATATTTATAAACAAATGGAAATGTTGACGACGGAAAGAAAACAGCAACCTGCCAGCAATACCAGTGATGGCAATAAAATTGAATGAGTTTGAGTTATTTGAAAATACACCAATCCACTTACATGTACCTGCATACACAGACATTCATATCCATACACGCTTGTATATATTTTTCTATTAAAAACGATAAAATGTTGGTAAAAAAAGCGAAATTATATGCAATTTATTGGCTACAAAAGATTCAAAAACAA
The DNA here is from genome assembly GCF_027943255.1 of Anastrepha obliqua. Classification (NCBI taxonomy): domain Eukaryota; kingdom Metazoa; phylum Arthropoda; class Insecta; order Diptera; family Tephritidae; genus Anastrepha; species Anastrepha obliqua. Next base: position 15,709,999 of record NC_072894.1, read on the forward strand.
AAAGTGCTACTCAAGTTTTCAGATTCTTTGAGGCATGTGCAACTCTGCGAGTTCCTCATACGTCTAATTTTGCCACATACCCGCTTATCACTTGGTAAAAAAGTAAATTAGTTGGCAATGACGCAGTGCGAATGAATTACGAGTTGGCAAACACCTACGCGGTGTGTTTTGAAAAATGCTTGCATTTATTTCTTCATTAATTCACACTTCATACAAGTGAATAAAATATGTTCGTACAATAACAAAAAAATAAAATAAATAATTAAAAAAGAATGACTTGATATGCCACCAGCTGATCGCGTGCACACCTAAACAACCTAATTCTGATTTAATAAAAATAAAAAAAAAAAAACAAAAAAAAAAAATAAATAAATAAAAAATAATTAAAAAAGAACGCTGATCGCGTTCACGCCTAAACGACCTAATTCTGATTGAAGAAAAAAAAAACTAAAATACATTTCAAGCAACTTTCACGAATTTTACGCTCGTTTAATGCACGAATCGCATTCGTTAAGTCTTTGCAAATTTCTGTTTTATGAAATTTCTCCTAATCACTTTCTGAGTGGTGGATCGCTTTCAAAGCACCACTTTGCCGCACACTTGTCCATTAATGACGGTAATGATGCACATCAACAGTCTTAAAATGCGCAAATTGATGGCGGTGATCAGCGTCGGTGCTATGTAAAAACACCAGACAACGCCAGCTACTATTAATATGAACGATCTGAGTTGATTTGAAATGGGCACTCTATCAACTGGAATGCTCACACACACACACTCGTATATCATAGCACACACAATCACAATACGTATACGCCACGGGGGTTGCGACAAATGCACGCGGCGAAATTTTACGAAAATTTATGCTTTTTCGCATCAGCGTTTGTAATGGTTTTATAGTTTTCAAAATACAATAAACTCACCAACGTACGAGTATAAGTACTTATGCGCGCTTCACATTAGTGTCGGAAATGTTTGGCTATAAACGCTGCATCAATTGGCCAATTGAATGAGATTTCCACGGTGCGGATATACAAATATTTATGTGCAATGCGCTATATAAGCAGATGCTAGTCGGATATGAATTTCACTACCAAAAACTTAGCCGAGGTATATTCAAATTAAAAAAATTTAGAAAATAGGAAAAAAATATATTAATGATTGCTTCTTTTCCGCTCGTTTATTTTCATATTTTCTTGCTGTTTGTTTGTTTCTAAAATATTTTTCAGTTAATTAGTTCTCAATACATTTGTGGTATTCATACGACGTGCCATAAAGAGTGTGAAAAATGGTGGAAAAATCGCTGAATGAATAGTTTGATGAAATAACTTAGCGTTAAGGTCGAACATTGATGATTAAGTGAAAGTTTTATAAAGAAATGTCATTGTATTTTAAAATTATGGCATTGCTCGTGGAACTCGAACCCAACTTAAGGGGTTACACACGTCCAGCAGCGCCAGAAATGCGCTAAAAGAAAAACTGTTTTTAGAAGGGATAACAATAGGAATAAATTAAAAAAAATTATAAATTGTTTATTAGTACTAGAACTTTATAAACAAATTTGGTTTTAATTTAATCTTTACAAAAATTAGTATTAAAAAAATTACGTGACCCAAAGTACAATGAAAAAAAAAAAGTTGCTCCACGACCTGCATTATTTCTCCTTGAAATGTTGACGGATCTGTAAAAAGTAAAAAAAAATCGTCTCGAGCCGGATTTTGGAATTTCGACAAATTTTGAAATTTACGACATTTTTAAAAAAGCATGCGTTTTACGTCATAAATGTTACACTTTAATTATGTCTATAAAATTTTTTAATAATATAAAAATATCAAAAATCAAATCTATAGAACAAACGCTTTGCAATAATTAAAAAAACCACATCAAAAAATAATAAAATAATAGTTTCGAGAAAAACGAGTTTAAAGTTTGAGGTAAAGGAGCGCGCGGTCCGCTCCTACCTACTTAGTTAATGGGCTGTAGAAGTTACAATATTGGGAAGTTCCGCATGAAAATTTCACAGCATATTCTTAAGATTCTATACTTTCGGAATATCGAACAAAAAATTGATTTTTTGAAAATTCTGGACGCATGTAACCCCTTTATGTGAGAAGCGGTTCACACAGATTCTGCTCCAATGACAAGAACGAAATTATTGAGCAAGAAACCTTATAATAAGATTTAATAAACTTCTGAGCTTCAAATTCATTGAATAAAAAAATCTTAGATGTCTGCTAATCATTAATAGCGGCGGCCTTGGTAGTCTAGCGTAAGTGCACTAGCTTGCCATCGCAGAGGTTGTGGGTTCGAATCCCACGTAAACCGCAGTCCTCGCACTTTTCCAAATTTATCTAGTTTCCCTGTTTCTAAAAAAAACAAAAAATGCATTCCTCGACCCCAAAAACTTATCTTTTCTATCCTTACTCCCGCACAATAGTCAGCGTATTATTTGCATTGTGGCTGCTAAAACAAGCAAAAAACAGAGAAAAAGATACAGTTATACATTGCGTCAGTGGCGCCAGCAAGAGGAAACGGGCGATCACGATAAAAGCGCAGACACTTGAAATTTAGTGAAGTCCTCAATCATCTGTGCAATCCTTCTGGCAGAAAAATGTGAAACACAGATGGAGCTCCAAGTAGTAAGAAGGCGTTGTTCCTAAGCAACGACTGGTAGCGGCAGGTTAATCACCTACTCTGCCAGAAAGCAAAATAGGTTAACGAAACCAACGCTCGACTGAGTCTTGTTGAGGCCCAATGCTCCCGAAAACTAAAGTGAATAGTTATTTCTAATAGCTGCCGCCCTTCGCCAGGAAATGGCAAAACTCCAATTGAATTTCTGCCATGAAAAAGGCCCAAGAATGGTTGTGAGCGTGAATTATTTTATATATATGTATCCAAATATATATAATAAAAAAAATCATTAGCATATTTTCTCCAAATAGAACAGTAATTGAGTTGGAGACAGTGGTAATTTTTTTTTTTTTAAAGTCAACGGGGCAATTCACAAATAAGCGAAAATTACTTCGGATTTGGACATTTTCAAACTATGCTGGAATTTATACGACTTACAAGCCCTGATCCTATAAAGAATAGATATTAAAAATTTGCAACTTTCTAAGTCAACTTTGGTTCTCCGCTGCATATTCGCCTCAAGATGTAAAATTAAATATTGTCCAGACATTGATTATTCCATTAATTACCTAAAGAGAAGTGTTATAGAAGCGTGGATTCTGATTCCCGGAGAAAGTTACAGCATAAATTCTGCGGCGGCTGTAATAATTCTTAAATTTTTATTATCAGTTTAGCGCTAACTGTTTAAGTTTTTAATATTTAAGCTTTCAATGATAAATGTTTTAAAAATATCCTAAAATAAGCACACATTTCGCAAAACTTAAACTAATTATTACGAAAAATAAAATCTAAACGAAAAAAATAAGACCAATACTATAAAATAAACAAATAGAATTAATGGAATTAGTTTATAATTTGAAACTTAGTAATTTGTTTTGCATACTCCTTTGATTATAAGTTGCTGAAGTCGTCGGGTTGATTAAGTTTTTTTCGAATATTTTGATAAATTTTCCATCCATCTGACAATAAACGCATTTCTAAGGGTTCGAGCGCCATCAAACTGCCTTTGATTTTTGAAAACGTTTCAAAAAAGTATTGACCATACATTTTCGATTGGGTTAAGGTCGGTTCTGTAGTCAGGCTATACTAAAATTGAAATTTTTTTTTCGCTGAAAAAACTCTGTTTTTGCTTTGGAAGCATGAACGGCTGCGTTATCATGCTTGAAAATTCTGTCCTCACCGAAATTATCATAAAAAAATAAGAAGTACTGCGTCTAAAAGTTCTATATATTTGGCGCTATTCATTTTTGTAGATATGACACATGTAGGCTTTCGTCTTTGACACTAATGACTGCCCAAACAGAAGCCTCTCCGGAATCCCCTTCTTTTTTCCGTTTATTGAGTCAATACTTTTGGGAATCATTTGATCAGTCTACCTTGAATTTTTTGCATTGGAAAAAGTTGCTACCTTTGAAGCCATTAACCTTCCCAAAATTGGTACTTTGCCTTTGGCATATGCCAATTCGATCTGTTTGTGTCGTGTGGTTAACTTAGGTCTAGGTGCACATTTTACATATCTGGGCGAGAACCCGCTTGCAAAATTTGTTGCGTACGGTTGATTTATGACTTTTTCACATCTTTAATGCATTCAATTTACAAAATTTGCACATTTATCTGCAGTAATAGAGTGCCAAGACTTTTGAATTTGATTCTCATTTCTTCCCTATTTAGGGATTTGAAAGTGTTGATTATCTTTTTCAGTTCCGTCCAAAGCTTCTCAATTGGGTATAAGCCATGGAATGGCGATGGTCATTTTGAGGCTTTCAGTTTTTCTGTTTTAAACCACTCCGTTGCTAATTTTGATGAATACTTGGAATTATTATCGTAAATAACACACATTTTAGGGGGCATTTCAGTTCTTGCATAGGGTATCCAATATTCTGACAAATTTTCTTTAAGTCAAAAAAATATTAAACTCGTTTACTCAAGAGCTCAAAGATATTCTCAAAACAAAAAAAAAACATACTATATACGGCTCCAGAACTGTCTCAGTAACCTCGATGTAACTCCTCCCATTGACTTCGGAAAGCTGCCAATTAAAATGGCCAGCTTTAACACAATCAGCCAAAAAATGGAAAATAATAAATGGACTAAATCAGATATCGAAAAGGCTCACAAATTTCCTCGGCACTTATCCCGAGTTTTTACACCACATGAAATCTTGCTAAGCACATCTGAAAAAGTCAAATACTCCCTGTAACTATTCACCAAATGGGCACGCCCATAAAAAATTGTTCGAAGAAAGAGGTGAAAACGGTAATAAAAGCTTAAAACAAAGAAAGCGCTCGGATATGAGCTCATCACATAAGAAGTACTTAAACAACTGTCAGATGAAGGCATCTCTTTCCGCACGTGCAGTCTGTGTCAGAAGAAAAAACCGGTTTTTTTCTTGTAACTTCAAGATGTATTTCGTTCTCATTTTTGCTGCATAATAGTCCCACTCAAGGGCTACGACGCCAGTGCTAACTCAGGTTAGTGCCGTGCGAAACTTTCCCGTAAACGCAATCAAACAAAAATGAGTGAGAAGTACGCGAAGCGTTTTAAGGCGGGCCGAAATTAAAAGGGGCCGAAATTATCTTATGTCGCAGCTGAAAAAGTAATCAAAAAATAAAAAAATTTTTTTATGATGTGGAATCAGCAGTATAAGGTGTACAAAAATGTTGATGACTTTTCTGAGCGCGGCTTGAAGCGAGTGACGACAAAAAAGCAAGATAAAGTGAACGTCTAACTTTTTAAGCGGGACCCTTCTCTGTGATTACGCCAAGTACGATCAGTTCTGGCTAAATAGGGAATAGATGTGAGTATCAACACCATAGAACAACGACTGAAGGAGGCGAACATATCCTACCGTTCCACATCATCAAAACCACTGCTCTCAGAAAAACACATTGAGAAACAACAAAACAAGAAAATTGCGTCACAGTATTGGACTGGCCTTCCCAGTCCCCAGACGCCAACCCCATTGAAAATGTGTGGGGAACTATGAAAGCGCATCTTGCCGGAAGACCAGTCCATGATTTAAAGCAATTCGTGCGCCAAGTTCGCAAATTCTAGTCTTCTTTACCGACGAGCTACGCAGAAAAGCTGGTTCAAAGCATGAAGAAGACGCCAGGCTATACTCAACAACGATAAAGACTACACGGCTTCTTGAGTAATTGCAACTCATAGTTTTGTACATACTTCCATGTAAAAAATTTTTGAATATATACATATCTTTTATATTTCATGAATAATCCCGTTTCCTTTTTTCAGCCACAAACTGTATACTCATTACTCTACACCTGAGAGCAAGGAACAGTCAGAAGCGGATTCGAGTGCTAGATAGGCAACAAAAGTTATTCCATCTGGAAGGGTAATGCTGATCGACTATTTTGAAATAGCAAAAATGATAGTGGCATAGATTAGAAGAAGAAAACCGCTATATAGAAGTTCAGTTTATCGTTACACACTTCGAAGAAACTACGTAAATGAGTTCCAATACGAATTGCTTCCTGATCTTCGGTGTACAAACACGAAAAAAAGCTCCATGTTAAAGTAAGTACTGAGAGATATTTTCGTAATTTCAAGGAGTAATATTTTTAATCATTGGAATGCGTGTGTCGCAATAAAAGGAAGCAGTATCGAAAACTAAAATAAAACCTTTTGAAAAACTGCTGTTTTGTACTATATCAAACTGAACTCGTCCACGACCGGGCGGATGAGTTTGGCTAAATGTGTAATGTAAATCCTTGGCTTTGCCGGCGGTTAAGAGCATAAAACCGAATCCGACAAGCGACGGCAAATGTGCGTGCGAATCAACAAAGCCTCTAAAAAGCGCACTAGCAATGAAATCAACTGACAGCAGAATCTCCCAACTCTCCCACACACAGCTGTTTGTATATTTTTATCTACTCGCTACTCGACTTTCATCCCTTGTGATATCACAAGCAAGCGAGTAAAGGCAAATAGCTCCAAGCATAGCGCACAAATTGACTGATGTTGCTGTTGTTGCTGCTATTTTATTAAAGCTATTTGTGCTGGTGTTTCGCACAAGCTCATGAATACATTCGAACTCGTTAACTTTGGCACACCCCAACAGTGAACAACACCCGCTTATGCCTTTTGATACATGAATGTATTGGTTGCCTACTTTGTGGGGTTGTTGGGCGGCTTCCTGTCACTCCATTCAAGTTGTTCAGTGGCGTTACATTTTCATTGATTGTCATTGAGTTTACTTTGCATTTCCATGCTACGCCACTGTTTTAACTTTGCACGTGCAACATTTTTCAGCTCATCGAATGGAATGTGCGAGCCATGCTCGTTTGTGCATTGCCGTCCCTTGTGCAAGTGACTAAAGGAAATGTGGCAGTGTGCGCTTTGGAGGCTTCCTCCGCCCCACAAACATTTAATGTCTACTATTACTACTTTTGTGGCGCTTTCGACATTTATTGGGATTCCTATTCAGTACGGCTCACTCCTCACCCTCTCTTTTGAGTGTTTGCATTGTCTGCCTTCCTTTTTGAAGCGTATTGTTGGTTTGTTCTCAGCGTAAGTAGCTTTTTGATGTACTCATTGCGGAATTGGCGGCATGGCGGTTCGAGGGAAAAAATGTAATAAATTGAGTTGACTTTTAAGAGGTTTCACGTACCAATTTAAAGTAGTTTTGTCGTATTTTATTTCTTATTTCTATACTTAACTTCACTTATTTCACTCTATGCTAGCGATAAGCATACATTTAAATGACGTGCAGTTAAGTCAGGTTTGTTGACGCTATTTCTTGTGGGAAGTTGGATTAGACTTGTGATTGAGGCTTGCTTGTAAAGTAGAAAGTTCGTGTAATATAATATTATATATGCACACTTTTATGTAATATAGACGAATTTTTTTCGCCAAAACTGGGATACATGCAATTGAGCTTGGCAAGCTCCTTCAGTACCTTTAAGTAAAAATTATTAATTTCAACCGGGGGAGTTCCTGCTATTTTTGATTTCTGTGATATCGGCGTATAAGTCAGCTAGACAGGGGACGTGTGAGGTAGTTTATCTGCGAAGTGAGAAGATTGGGATTTCATTGACTACCTTTGGTTTGCTTTTGGAAAGGTGGGCTTCGCGTCAACTCAGCGTGCGCTGGGCAAGTATGCAAATTTGCCAGATCACAAGTCCGTTCTGGTGTCGTGCGGATCAGAGGAACTTGAGGAAGCCTTTAACGTTAATAAAGTCTTTGATCTCGAAAGTTGGGATTGCACTTACCGGACACAGCCCCACAGTCTAAGTGTGCGTGCAGTGAAACTTGGAATGTTTTCGATCCCTTTTTGAAGTAGCTCTCTGGAGGATGAGGAGGATACGTATCAGCACTTTTTCCTTAGCTCCTGCTCTCTAGAGTCTAAGACTAAGCCATCTTGGTGCTCTGATCCCATTGCTACGTCTACAGATATAAGAGGCCTCGATATTAATCACCGTAAAGCAGTTAACACAATCATAATTAGCCATCGCTCGGTCCACTTTGTTTCCTTTTTCATAAACCTAAACTTCCATCATGCAGCAAAACAACGTATTACTAACTACGCAAATTGGAAAGCTGTAATCACAACAGACAGCCAGAGGATTCGCGCACTCGACTCTCACTCCTGTTCTCAGAGAGTACTGCCTAACAAACCGGCATGCACGAGCAATGGAGCAACATTTCTCGTTCTCTACGTACCACCGCCGAGGAAGAAATTGGATTCCGGCGAGCTCGGAGAAACAGTTGGTACGACGAGGAATGTTATGCTGCTGCAGAAAGAAAAGATGCTGCCTATAGAGCCACGCTGCGATCGGGCACAACGCGAGCCATGTAGGATCGCTAGCGGGAGCTATGAAAGGGAGAGAGACGTATTATCAGAAAGAAGAAACGACAGACCGAAATACGTAAGTGATAAGAGCTTGAGACGTTGGCCAATAGGAACAACACCCGAATATTCTTCCAGAAACTTCGGCGGCTTACAGAAAGTTTCAAGACGGCGATCTGTTGACCAGAACGTACTTAAATTATTGGGGGAACGTGGTAAATAGTGACAGCTGCGCATACCCCATATAATGTGAAGATCCCGTTACCCCAATCGCTGCCGATCGGACTTCCGTTCCGCTACCCGACCATTGAGAATAGCGATAACGATGAACGGACTGCTGGCTGAGCTATTAAAACATGGCGGCGAGGAGCTGGTCAGGTGCATGCATCAGCTTCTATGCCAAATATGGTCGGATGAGAGCAGGCCTGCCGATTGGAATTTAAGTGTGCTCTGCCCAATCCATAAGAAGAGTGATCCTGCAGTCTGTGCAAATTACCGCGCGATTAGTCTTTTCAATATCGCCTATAAGGCTCTAGCGAGCGTATTGCGTGAAAGGCTGAAGCCCACCGTCAACCAACAATCACAATACGCCAAATCTTGGAAAATACCCATGAAAGAAGAATCGACACACAGCATATTTTCGTCGACTTCAAAGCTACATTCGACAGTACGAAAAGGAGTTACCTGTATGCCCCGATGTCTGAATTTGGTATCCCCGCAAAAATAATACGGCAATGCAAGATGACGTTGCTTAATACCAGCAGCGCCATCAGAATTGGGAAGGACCTCTCCAAGCCGTTTGATACCATACGAGGTTTCAGACAGAGTAACTCGCTATGTTGTGATTTCTTTAACATGTGCCGCTCAGGCACAATTTTTTATTGACATCATGGGCCTTAACAACCGCGCTGTTAGTTCTGCCTTCTCCAAACTGAATAAAGAGGCAAAGCGAATGGGTCTGGTGCTGTCTTCAAACAAAGAGGCGGCGCACTCGCGTATCGGCACCTACGTTACTGTTGACAGTTATAATTTCGAGGTTGTAAAAGACTTCGTTTATTTAGGAACTAGCATTAACACCGATAACAAAGTCAGCCTTGAAATCCAACGAAGAATCTCTCTTGTCAACAAGTGCTAGTTGGACTAAGTAGGCAACTGAGCAGTAAAGGCATCTCTCGACGAACAAAACTGCCCGTCCTAACGTAGAAGCGCAGAAGGGTAGACGATGGCAGCATCCGAGGAGGAATGTTTGATAGAAAGATTCCGCGGAGAACTTTTGGACCTTTGCACGTTGGCGACGACGAGTATCGCAGGCGATGGAATGATGAGCTGTACGAGCTTTACGACGACATAGACATAGCGCAGTGAATAAAGATCCAGCGGCTACGTTGGCTGTGTCATGTCGTCCGAATGGATACAGACGCTCTGGTGCTGAAAGTATTCGATGCGGTACCACTTAGTGGTAGCAGAGGAAAGCTTTGGTAGAGAAGAAATTGGCTTCACTTGCTGTGTCCAACTGGCGCCGTTTAGCACGAAAGAAGCTCGATGAAATCGCTTAACCGCTTATCGCGCCAATCATAGTATGAAAGTCAAAACGAAATTAGTATAGGGTGATCAATTAAGAGGAGTTTTTTTCATTTGCATTTTTTTTTACAGATCGCGCGCGAGTTGTGGCAAACTGTCATCGTGGAATTGTTGAACACCGTTTGGCATTTCATCATAGAAAGACTCACACCGCAACAACGTCTACAAATTGTTCAACTGTATTATGAAAATCAGCGTTCTGTGACAAGCCACTTGCCATACAGCTCGTGAAACAATGACTTTATTGAGAAGTCATTTCGGAGAGCAGCTGATTTCACGTTTAGGACCTGTGAGTTGGCCACCAAGATCTTGTGACATCACACCTTTGGACTTCTTTCTTTGGGGATTCGTGAAGTCCAAGGTCTATGCTGATAAACCAGCTACGATTGAAGCTCTGGAAGCCAACATTACGCGTGTTATTCACGACATACCAGTCGAAATGCTCGAACGAGTGATTGAAAATTGGACCTTCAGAATGGACCACCTTAAGCGTAGTTGCGGCCAACATTTGAATGAAGTCATATTCAAAAAGTAAATATCAAAGAATGTCTTTTCAAATGATAAATAAAGGTTTTGAACATAATTAACATTTTTGTTTTTTTTTAACTATTGAAAAAAGCACCTCATGATTGATCACCCTATATAATAATAAACATAAAATAAGTTAGAACAACACCCTAAAGTTATTACAAAAATGTCTCAAATTTTTTATAAAAAGTAAAATAAATTTAAATTAATTTTAAAAATACCTAACATAAAATCTTCTGTTTTTGAAGGCATTCCCATATAACGGTTCTGCCGCTATGACGTAATCACATGTAACTGTATGTAACTAAGTATATATAAAGGCCTGCAGTGACATTTGTTTAGCAATTCATTGAAAGGAGTTCTATTTGCCTACAATAACAATTTGTTTACGTGATGTCAGGCGACATTTGTTGACAGTCGCTCAAACAGCACGACGGCAGGGCGCGGAGGATATGTAGCACGCCAAGGGATAGAAAAGCCGCCCTCAGGCAAAACAATGCGTAAATTGTGGTTGCGTGCGTGTATGTGAGCTGGTATTGCATATCCATTTGGATATCCACAATTAGTATTTGTGTGTGCGTGCGTTTCTCGTCCCCGCCCTCAGTATTTGTTTGCATAGTTTGATGAGCTTCTGCGCACACACTTACACACACCCACAAATTGCATGCATGACAAGCTCCATCACTCATGCTTCCCTGCATTTATTTATTTAATTCACTGGTAGACCCTCTATTGCTGAGCTGGTTGAAGGGGAGAGTGACCCGACTATTCGTATTTACCTTCGTATTTGCCTTGAACACTTGTTATTCTATTTTAATTAAGTTAATTGGTGAGATTTCGTGTCGCTTGTTGATTTATGGATTTGTACAAAAATGTGCGAAATAATAGCAGTGTTTTAGGTAAATTTAGTTCTGTATTATGAGAATGATTTTAAACGAAGTTAAACATCAATTTGTGTCAGCCCATCAAACTGTTCGAAATGTGTTGAAAAAACATAATTTCGATGTGATCCTTATTTCAAGTCTAAAACATAAAAATAGTTTGCACAGACCACTTAAAGCTAATAAGAGCTTAAATTACTAAAGATAATTAAGGTGGGAAGCTGGTCTAGAATTTTGAAAAAATCTAAAAATTTTTTTTTGTCTTAAAAGGTGCTTTAGGGTCTTAGAAATAATATACCAAATGAGGGATGCCAGCAAAAATGTCTAAATGCCCAAATTTTTCATTCGACGGCAGTGCCTCGCAGGTATGCCCCGAACGCTATTTACAACTTTAAACGCGTTTTTCTCGAAATCACTTTTTTTAAACTGGCCGAAGACATAACTCGAACAAATCTTTACCGATTCTTACGAAATTTTGACAATACATTCGAAATACCTTTCTCCGGAGACGTACGTAGGATTTTTTATTTATATCACATAGTTTTTTTTTTAATCAACAATTTTATGTCGTTCTTTATAGTGAAAATTGTAACTTTTTGTTCAAACGTGCACCATTTCGCGAAAAAACAAAATATCGAAAAAATCCTACGTACGTCTCTTTCTGTTGTTATATAGAAACTAAAAAAATTTTATTTTTTGATCCAGGACAAAAATTAAGGAGTTTACGTCTTCGGCAATGGACCCACTAGAAAAAAAGGCGCCTTAGGAGAACTGCTGGACAGCGGCCATTTTGAAATTAATTCAGACGAAAAATTTTGTATTTGTACCATGAAAGCTATATTATTAAACCTATTTCACAGATTTTCGATTGATTCCTTTGTTGAGTCAAAATAAATTCATAAAATATGCTCATTTTTTGCGCTCTAGACCAGCTTCCCCCCTTAAGTAAACTAAAAAAAAAAAATAAAAATTTTTAATTCAAAAAATTCCTTCTTTGACACTGAAAAACCAAACGTTCGTTGGGGGATAAGTTCGTAGAGTTTTCTCCGAAGACCCTTATTTAAAAAAAGAGAAAAAAAATAATTATATCAATAAGTTAATCAATTATATGTTCGCTGTTGTTTTTTACAACCTCTTCCCACCTCTCAACCCATTTGTTGATACCGTTCCGCCAAAAATCACCTGGTCTGGTGTCAAAGAAGTTTTTGAGCCAATTTTTAAGGACCTCTTTGCTATCAAAGGTTTGACAGGGAGCACAAAAGATAGTAATCGGTCGGTGCAAGGTCCAGAGAGACCGGCGGATTCTGAATGACCTACCATTCGAGCTTTTGGAGTGCGGCTTTGACGACTTGTGCAACATGGGGCTTGGCGTTGTCGTGAAGTAATATGGTTTGAGCGTCTTTTTAGTCGAATAGCCTCATTCACGCGGTGTAGCTGAGCAATGTAGAGCTCTTTGTTGACTGTGGCATTCTTTTCGAACATTTCCTGCACCACGCTCTCCCAGTACCACCAAACACATATCAAGATTATCTTTGGATGAAGATCCGGCCTGACTCTTGGCTTTGGCGAATCTCCTGGAGCCACCCACTCGTTTCTTTGCTTCATATTGATGTATAGGCACCATTTTTTTTATCTCCCGTGACGATTTGGTACAAAAAGCGCTGTTTATGTCCGCGTGTTGCTCGATGGCGGGCGAGATACTGAAAAGCCATTTGAAGGAGACTTTTTCGTTCTCTTCATTGAGCTCGTGGATGCCCCCAGGCTCCCAATTTTTCGGTAAATCCCATTGAATAAAGGTGAAGGGTATAGTTTTATGATCTCAGTTTATTTTTTCCGCCAAATCACGACTGGTTTGGCGACCGTTTTCTTTCAAAAGAGATTTGAGACGTTCTTCATCGAATTCAGAACGCCTTCCGCTGTGGGGCGTGTCAGCGACGTCAAAGTGGCTATTTTGGAACTTTGGGCACGATTTCCGTGCTATATACTCACCTATGACACCTTCTCCATACACGTGGCAAATATTCCGGTTTGCTTCGGCAGCTTTTTGAACTCGATGAAAAGCAAAGAAGAGCAGGTGTCGAAAATGTTGATTTTTTTCTCCTGGGTATTCCATTTCGAAGCCTCAAAACTAATAAAAAATGAAATAACTTAAAAATAGAATTAACATAGTTTTATAGAGCAGAAAGAATTCTATCGCATGAATCCTTTCCCCATTGACAAATTGCAAATAAATCAATTTAAAATAAAAGAAAATATGAAAACGGTATGAACCTATTCCCCAACCCAATAAATTCTCTAAATGCGCGGGTAATAGGAGTATTGCGCGCGAAATTCCTTAACGAGCTTAAAAATAAGAGCGCCCGTATGAAATTTTCCACCAAATAGATGGACAAAGGATATATATTATACTTATGGAAGAATGTAAAATATTAGTTTGGGGGAAAAGAACTTCATTATTTTCTCGGTAGATGGCTGTAGCGATCGATATCTCGTAAAGTACGTTTTTTGTTTAATTTAAATTGATTTGAAAGAAAGATTCTAAGAAAAATACATGGACCTGTACGACTTGAAGACGGTACTTACCGCATTTGGTACAACGACGAGTTAGACATATTTATCAGGGATGCAAATGTAATCAAGTACATCAAAACGCAAAAGATTCGATGGTATGGTCACATTTTACGAATGAGCAACGATTGAATTCTAAAACAGATTTTCGAAACAAATCTGCAAGGCGATGGAAGAAGAAGCCGGCCGAGAAACCGATGGAGAGATGACATAGAAGGTGACTTTAGAGCTATGGGCATATCTGATGTGATGCAAAATGCCGATGACCGAGTGACGTGGAGGCGTATTGTAATGCAAGCAATGGCTCAGTCCGAACTGTGATGCTATGATGAAGATGATGATGTCTTTTCTTTTCAAAGCCTGTTTCTGTTTGTGCCATTCAGTTGTGGTTGGCTAATTACGTACAATTTTGGTTTCGTCGATTCTATTCAGGCATTTTTTGATGTTAAAGAAATGTGACAAATCTCGCTAAAATCACAGAAAAAATCGAAGTTGACCGGCTTGTTAGCGTGGAGATGGTTCAGTAATGGTTGTGTGTTTCAGGAGGAGGTTTAGGAAATATTAATTTTGATACGTTTTGGGTAAATTTCCATATCTGAAAGTCCATAAAGCCAATGTTAGGCAAAATGCGGAATCTAGACTGCATAAGTCATAACAGGTGTTATTTTGAATACCCCGCTATTTCGGTAGATGTCGCTTTTGAAGCTATCATTTTTTGATATTTGACAAGTAGAAACTACGCCATTAATAAAAATGGAACGATACACGCTTAAACAATGCAGTCTAACTATAAAAACTCACTATAAAAATGGTGAGTTTGGCACAGACGGTTCGTAAAACTCGAACAATTTTGATCTTCGTGAAGCACCTTGTCGGACCGCAATACAGAAATTGGTAAAAAAAATCGAGGTGTTCCGACAAGTTAGTGATGTGAAGAATAAAACCCGTGCGCGTCGCTCAAGAACAGCCGAAAATATTGCTGTTGTAGCCGAAAGTGTTGAAGAAATTCCAGGTTTGCCCACTCCTCGTCGTTCTTTGGAATTAGGGATTCCACAAATGTCATTACACCGTATTTTGCTTAAAGATTTGGGTCTTAAGGCTCATAAAGTCCAGTTAACACATGAACCGCACAACGCGGCCGCGTAGCCGAATGGGTTGGTGCGTGATTACCATTCGGAATTCGCAGAGAGAACGTACAGGGTTTGATTGAAAAGTAATGAACCTTCCCGCGCGAAGCGTCTGCCAAGCGATCAACCGAATCGGCTGGTCGGGAAAAATGATCGTTGGACCTTCCCCTTCCACTAGAAACCGGTCCCAGTTCACTGGCAACAGCGGTGCAGTCAACATCGCTCCGCGCGTGAAAGCTGGTTTAAAAGTGTGTTAGGATTTTGCAGTGGCAAAAATGCAGCGATCGTTGGAGCAAAGTTACTCGATCAAATTTTGCGTAAAGCTAAACAAAACGAGTACCGAAACCATTGGGCTACTCAAGGTGGCTCACGGGGAGTAATCTCTGTCCAGTGCCAGTAAAAAGGTGGCACAAGTCGTTCAAGGGAGACCGGGAGGACGTTGAAGACGAACAGCGATCTGGAAGGCCTTCGACGACGCAAACAGACGAAGATCCCTGCATTGGCTAACATGGGGGTTCCGGTGCTTCCCCACCGTCCCTACAGCCCAGACCTGTTCCCTCCGGACTTCTTTTTGTTCCCGCGCCTGAAAAGAAAGCTGAAGGGGAGGCGTTTGGACAGGTAAAACGACATCGAGGCGATCCAAAAAACTGTGACAGCCGAATTGAACGCGATTCCGGCGGATGAGTTTAAAAAATGTTTCCTGCAGTGGAAGGACCGCTACCAGCGGTGTATTGACGCTCAAGGGTCCTATTTTGAAGAATACTAGTTGGCTCATTACTTTTCAATCAAATCCTGTAGGTTCGAATCTCGGTGAAACACCAAAATTAAGAAAAACATTTTTCTAATAGCGGTCGCCCCTTGGCAGGCAATGACAAACCTCCGAGTGTATTTCTGCCATGAAAAAGCTCCTCATAAAAATATCTGCCGTTCGGAGTCGGCTTGAAACTGTAGGTCCCTCCATTTGTGGAACAACATCAAAACACACACCACAAATAGGAGGTGGAGCTCGGCCAAACACCCAAAACAGGGTGTATACGCCAATTATATGTATATAACACAAGAACTCAAGCCGGCCAATCATCAACAACGTCGTGTCTTTGCTGATTGGGTTGTTGAAATTCATGAAAATGATCCGGAATTCCATCGAAAAATCATCTTGAGTGATAAGACACATTTTCATCTCGGTGGCTTCGCCAACAAGCAAAATTGTCAGATCTGGGGCTCAGAAAATCCAAGAGTTATTGTTGAAAAGTGTTATTTATTATGAACTGTTAAAACCAAGCAAACCCATCACTGGGGATCGGTATCGACTTCAATTGACGCGACTGAGCCGAGCACTGCGCGAGAAGCGGCCGCAATACGCGGAGAGGCATGAAAAAGTGATTCTACAGCATAACGCTCGGCCTCACGTTGTCAAACCCGTTAAAGCATACCTGGAAACACTGAAATGGGTAATCCTACCCCACCCGCCATATTTTCAGATGTTGCGCCATCCGCTTATCACCTGTTCCGATCGATGGCACATGGTCTAGCTGACCAGCAGTTCCATTCATATGAAGACATCAAAAAATGGCAGTTTTACCACGACGGTATACGAGATCTACCAGAAGGATGGGAAAAAGTAGTAGGCAGCGATGGGCAATACTTTCAATGACTCACTTGTAAACATTTTTTAGAATAAAGTTGTATTTTCATCAAGAAATCAGGGAGAACTTAGTTGCGCACCTAATAAAATTAGAAGTTGATATCTTGATTACTTTTTGAGTTACCCTCAACAGCGCGGGAAAGAACGCCTTTCGAGAAAAACGCGATTAAAGTTTTCGTTCTTACTGATCTCTCGTTCGACGCTCATCACTTCACTGACTTTTTATGGACCTTTTAGACTTTCTATTGAGCTTAAAACATTGAAAAGATATTCTTTACATTGTAAATGAATTTTTAAAGTGAAAAAAAAAATGGAAAATTTGAAAGTGCTGGAGGAGCTGCACCCCTTTAAATGCATGCAAGCCAAACACAAACACGCTGCGAAAGAAGGGTTTGAAATGGGTTTGGGTTGTGATATTTGTATGGGACTTGATAAGTGTTTTTGCTTAAAGACTCGCTGGAGGCAGTAAACCCAGAAGTAGGCTGCGTCGAATACGCATGCATCTTATATGCAAACGTTATATTACTTAAAGATTTCATTAAACAGCAGCTCTGGCAATAATTTGCGCATAGTTGTAACTGTAAACTGTAATGTGCGCTGTTTACCTATGCACTTGCGCGTATGTATGTAAATATTTCGCGCTGGTGACGCCCATGTGTGACATAGTATAAATAAAGAATAGGCGACAGCCGCAATGACTATTTTGAACAGTTGTTAGCTACGCGGCTGTGCACACAAATTCAACGGCAATGTTTACTAATTTACTTTTGCTTTGCACACAGTGAGCACTTTAAATCGTTTTCGCCAGTACTGATTGTTTTTGGCTTGTTTTTGTAGTTGTGCATTCAATCGCTAAAATACCAGTTTTTGCATAGGCATTAACCACCTCCACCCTCTTGTAACTCAAAACCGTCACTTCTCATCACTTCCCGTCGAACTCGATAATTTTTTGACAGTTGTGCGATGCAACATTTGTGCGATGTTTGCTTGCTTCTTACAGCGAGCGAGCGTCGTCAATTGTTTATCACCAATTGTTTTAGTCTACTTGAGTTTTTGCAATTAGTACGCCGTTCAGCACAGCCCACCTCATCTCTGTTACTTCCATCCCTTTCGACTGGAAATTTTTTTTGTGTGCTTTGCCGGCCTTTCATCCCTTTAGCTCTCAATTGGTTTGTTGCTTTTCACATGCAATCATCGCCATTCAGCTTGCGTCTAATTCATTGCAAATAGCTCACAAATGTTTTGCCTAAATTGAACGAATTTCTCATTAAACGGTTGAAATATTTTCCGCACATTTGTTGCGTGCAGTTTTTGGTGTATATTTATTTGCATTGGATGCGATTTCTTATTTTCTGCGGCTCTGCATCTGG
The DNA here is from genome assembly GCF_027943255.1 of Anastrepha obliqua. NCBI lineage: Eukaryota > Metazoa > Arthropoda > Insecta > Diptera > Tephritidae > Anastrepha > Anastrepha obliqua. The sequence goes on from NC_072894.1 coordinate 15,728,136, forward strand.
CATCTACTTGTCTGGTTTGTGTGCCACGTTGTTGTTATTTTTGTTATGCTATATTAAAGATTGTGCATATTTTTTATGTATTTAAGTTTGTACGTTTCATTCTCATGATTGCATTGTTCTTATTGTGTTGCATTGTTTGCGCTTTCAGCCATTCTCCTCCTCCTCCTGGCAGTTTTTAGCCACCGCTCGACGACACTTCTCGGCGCATAATTACAAATATTTACTATTTTAATGAAGAATTTGCATTGAAATTCCTGTTTGCACTCAAAAAGCACACTTCTGCGTGCATACATACATGTATCGGGTGTTTTTTTAAAAGCTTGAAAACTTAAAATGTTAATACGAGACGAAAATATTTTTGGACTAAATGTTTTTTTTTTGTTATAATCTGGTAGATCATTTTATGTAATTTATTTCATGTATTTGATATGCGGCGTATGCCCACCACAGCTACGAGTTACATGGCCCATTCGATCAGTCCAAATTTTCCTTACCTTTTCCAATAAATCTACTATAAATGAGCCCAATCAATAAAAAAGAGACGCATTGGTCGGGCATTTGGTTTGATTCCTTACGTAAAATTTGTCACGTAGTCGTTGGACAAAGGCCACAAAACTTAAAACGACGGCGACTGGATATTTCGGCGTCTTCCTTAACACATCGCCTCTATGAGCTTCGCGAACAGATTTATTTTTTTTTTTTCAAAGTAAATTTCCACAATTTGGAAGCATTGTTCTGGCGTCATACGATTCGTGACGCCTTGCCAAAAACTAAAAACAATAAATAAATATTTGGTGCGTACACTTCTGCTAGGTGTTTGGCCGAGCTTCTCCTCCTATTTTTGGTGTGCGTTTTGATGTTGTTTCAGAAAAGGAGTGACCTACAATTTTATACCGCCTCGGAACGGCAAATGGGTTTTATGAGAAGCTTTTTCATATCAGAGATACACTCGACGGTTGCCGTTGCCTGCCGAGAGGCGACCGCTTTAGAATAATTTTTTCCATAATTTTGCTGTTTCATACGCGGCAATTCAAACCTACGCACTCCTGGATGGTGATAAAATTTAAATTGATGGTAGTCACACACCAACCCATTCGACTACGGCGTGCCCCAAACCTTACTGAACAGAAATGCCAACAAAGTTTGCTGCCATTTTTAGCTGGCAAACAATAATTCATCTTCTTCTTTCACAGCATTACAACGCGGGGTACGTTAAAGCTTCCTTCACAATGTTCCTCCAAAGCGATCGATGTTGAGTTTTTGCATCGTTGACACGTATTCCCAAATTCTTAAGATCGTTTTCCACTGCGTCTTTCCATCGGTTCCTCGGTCTGCCTTTTGCCTTTACGTCCATCAGCTTTCCTGTCACGGCTTTCTTCGCGCCACAGTCAGCAGGCATAGGGGCCATCTTATGCGCTGCACTTTAAGGTAGTAGCCCGGTGTGACGGGTTCAAAAAATCGAATTTTTTTAACATTTTGCGGAAGAAAAATATCTTAAAAATATACCATACAAATTTCAGACAGAAATTTTAATTATTTTTAAAGTTATAGCTAAAATAAGAGAGCGCGCCGTAGTGTGTATGAAACCGTGTGACACGCCAGCAGCAGCTGTTGTCGAAACTTTAAACGCGTTTTTCTCAAAACCATGTTTTCGAAATTTCGGGGAATATCTGACTCAAAACTGTTCAACCGATTTGGCTAAAAATTTAACCCGTTGTTTTAGACACACATGTCTAGATCCCGATCCTTTAAAACATTTAATTTTTTAATAATAAACTATTTAATTTAAACAATTTATAAAGAGAAAAAAGTAGATTTTGAGAACTTTTTTCACAAATACCAATAAAAACATGTAAAAACTTTAAAACGATCGCATTTTATGTTCTTTTTAAAAAAGATTCATGAAAAAACGTCGAAATTTCGGTCGTTACACCAGACTACTACCTTAACGAAACGCACAACTCTGTTGTTGTGAGGGAGATCGTTTAGTTCGGAGTTGCACCGGATTCTATAGGTACCATAATCCATTTTTATTGGGCCAAAAGTCTTTATCAAAATTTTTCTTTCCATCCTAGCGATCAGCGCTCAGTCCGCAACTTTAAGAGTCTATATCTTCCTTCCTTTAAGGTTCTTGTTCATAGTTAATTTTGTAGTTTTAGACAAGAGCCGGGACTTGAAGATGTTAAGGTTTGCATAATACGTTTTGTTGGCGGCGTTGATGCGATCCCTGACTGCAGAAATTAAATTACCGCTACCTGCCAACATAACTCTCAAATAGGTACTTAAAAGGCTGCACTGTTTCAAAAGTACTTTATAAACTCACACATGAAACGCTTGCACCTGTGTAGGCCGCCTCGGATTCAGCAAATATTTAGTTTCGCTCTCGTTTACAAACTAGCCAACACCGTTCGGAATTTTGTTTCTTTTGAATCTTTCGTATTTCTCCAGAGAATAGCGACATCAACTGAATAAGCAAACATTTGGGTTGTTTTAAGTCAACAAAACAAGGTACCACCATTATTCACTTCCTTTACCACGAAGTGCAGCATCAAATTAAATATGACAGTTGAGAGAGCATCATCTTATTTCAATAGAGAAAATAATCTGTGAACTTCCCTGAATTATCACTCTGCTTTCGTATTTGTGAGCGTTCCTATAACGAGCCTTATTAGTTTGTCAAGCCATAGTTATCGATATCAAGCAGCTAAAAAACACCCTATACTTTTAACTATATATTTTGTTGTACGAGTAGACGCAATTGTTAAATGGCAGACAGTTGTTCTTGTAATCATACACAGGCAGATATATTTAACCGTGTTTGAATATTTCAATTTGTATTTTAGTACTTTTCGACATTCTTGTATTTTCGTTGGCAGCTGTTTGATGGCTTACAAGCTGTGAACCACATCAACAAAATAAAACAGAATAACGGTTCATACTAAGGCTATATTTTTCACAGTCAAAAGGTTATGTTCAAATTAAATGATACACAAAATGGGAGTTGCATACGAATGCTAGTTTATAATAGCGTGTGGCAAGTGGTGTTGCACTTATGCAGTAAAGGAATAACGTAAGGCTTAAGCATAATACCAACATAGCGAAACATATTCCAAATTCAGCGCCAACTAAAAGGCGCATACAATTCTGATAATTCATAAGGAAGTTAGCTTTTTGATCTTTTATTACACATTTGGAGTCCTAATGGTGCTTAAGAGGGGAAACCGGTTTAGGAGGCCAAAATTTTGGTGTTTTTCGCGAATTTTTTGAACAAAGAAGGAATAATCAGAAATTCTTTAGAGGATGTTTTATTTATATTTTTAGGTGCACTTTTAAATTTTTTGAAGCTACCTATTTCCGCGGGAGATAGATAAGAATATGAACCTAATTGTGGTAAAAAAATATTGAAAATTGCATGCTTTTGAGGCGATTGAACACAAAGTAGTTTTTTTGTACCATATTTTTTCATCTATTTTGCTTAAAAAACAATATTTTAAATAATAATATAATCCCAGAATTAGGGAATTCTATATAGGCAGCCGCCGTAGCCGAATGGGTTGGTGCGTGATTACCATTCGGAATTCACAGAGAGGTCGTTGGTTCGAATCTCGGTGAAAGCAAAATTAATAAAAAAAGAAAGTGTGTGGTAGTTCACGGAACCCGCACGATTGAAGTGAAACTTCTTTTATCAACAAATCAATAATTTAACTATTATTTCAATATAATGCATGCAGAAGTCATGGAAAGCATGGAATGGAATTTTATTAAACAGAATTATTTATTTATTTTAATATAAAAAGAAATGAATTTATTGTACTCAATTACATTTGGTTCTCGGCATTGTCATTATCATTATTGGATTCGTTTTCCAAAAATGAAACAAGGGCTTTATGGTAACTGAAATACGTAAAAAATGATCTACATTCTAATCTATCAAGGTATCGATGAAATACTGCATCAATGGTAGTTCCGCATCTTGTTGTTGGTACTTCACCATCATTAACCATATTTAAATTTAATTTTTCTTTGAGGAAACTTATTAGAGTCTTTGATCGCTCTTCTGCAAAATTGACATTAAAGTCGCCACTTAAAATCATCGGAATTTGATGATCATGTTGTCCTAGCAACTCAGACAACATAATTAGGTCCATGATACTGATGAAATGACCGCCCATCGACTGATCGATTTACGGAGAAATGTTCTTCATCGATATCCTGATGCACAGATGACAAATTATCACTTATCGTACAACCGGAGGATTCACTGTCACGGTGTTCAACAGTAGCTCTTAATTTTTTACGCTCCAAATACTCACGTTGCCGTTCAGCACCTGTTTTCGGCTTCCGTTTTTGTTGATTTGATGCCATATTTAACAGAAATCAATCAACAAAACAAAATATGTTTGTAAGATTTGCTCAAAACTACACACACACTCTATGACGCGTCTCGCGTTACTAATAATATTGTGTTTGGGATAACTGTCAACTGTTTCCACCGAAATGCGTTCGCAAAGTGTATGGTCTTTGGTATGGTAAACAGATTTATGATACATTATTTTGCGGCGACAGCACAGCGCGATAGCCCAGCGGCTAGCAATGTGGGCTTCCGATCCGAAATCCTTGGTTCGAATCACAAGAAATTTTTTTTTTTTATACATTTATTTCATTTTGTTTTATGATATGTTTATGAGGAGATTTTTTTTCATGGCAGAAATACACTCGGAGGTTTGTCATTGCCTGCCGAGGGGCGACCGCTATTAGAAAAATGTTTTCATTAATTTTGCTTTCACCGAGATTCGAACCAACGACCTCTCTGTGAATTCCGAATGGTGATCACGCACCAACCCACTCGGCTACGGCGGCCGTCAATCAAATGTCATATTTACAAATTACATTCGATAAGAATGCAATAATAAACGACCGCATTACATTCACGACGACACGCCACGCCAGTCTTTTAACAGATGGCGCTGGCATAGCGTGAGTTTTACGTAGTTTAGCGTAGTTTTACTCCTCACAGCGTTTCATCCACGCCACGCTTTTAACAGATGGCGCTGGCGTAGCGTCACATATCGATGAAACGCTATGGTTTTACTCCTCACAGCGTTTCATCCTTCGAGATAAAAGAAGTTTCACTTCAAAAACATTTTTCTAATAGCGGTCGCCCCTCGGCAGGCAATGGCAAACCTCCGAGTGTATTTCTGCCATGAAAAAGCTCCTCATAAAAATATCTGCCGTTCGGAGTCGGCTTGAAACTGTAGGTCCCTCCATTTGTGGAACAACATCAACACGCACACCACAAATAGGAGGAGGAGCTCGGCCAAACACCTAACAGAAGTGTACGCGCGGGAATAATGCGAATTTCGCTTTAAAATTTTTACCACATATTCTTGAGTAGTTATACTAACGATTTATGCAATAAAAAATCGATTTTTTGATCGATCTAAACCAGTTTCCCCCCTTAAACATAGGTGGTGGGGACATATGCATGTACACGCGAAAGAATAATTGTAAGTTTTTTAGGTTTAATTAGATTAAGGTGACTACGCGAAGTTCGTAGAAGGCTTTTGTTTAAACAAAAAACAATAATTATATCAATAACCTCTTCGTACCACTCCACCGATTTGCTAATGCCGTCTGGTGTCAAAAAAGTTGTTGAGCCAGTTTTGAAGGATCTTCCCGACTAGAAATTTTGGTAAGGCGGTGATTAGGCGCAAATAAGGCAGACCGCATTCCAAATATGCGCTTCATAAGGCAGCCAAACTAGGCCCAAGTCCCGAAAGGTATCGCCACACATCTGCCTTATTAGGCGCAGGTTCGAAAAACCGATCTTCGGTAATACTCCGGATGCCCTTCTACGAATCAGTTAGGGATTCCAATTTATGCCTAAGTGAGACACTGCCACAGATTTTCGTGACCACAACAAAATTTGTTATGGCATGCCAATCTTTGCCTTGGCTAACGTGGGCCTGGTAAGGTAATAGTGAGGCGTGCCTCAGTAAGGCCTGCATAATTCGGGCTTAACTGATTCTTCGGCATGCCTCACTGTAATTCTAGTCGGGTTTTTGTTATCGAAGGTCACTCTCTTCTTATGGTTTGACACGGACAGACACAAGGTGACTTGTGCAACACGGGGCCTGGCGTTGTCGTGAAGGAGTATGGTTTTACCATGCCGATCCGGTATTTTCAGTCGATTATCCTTATTCATGCGTTGTAGCTGGGCAATGTAGAGCTTCTTGTTGACCGTGACATATAATACTTTTCGGGCATCTCCCAGTCCCATCAAAGACATACCATGAGCTTCTTTGGATGAAGATTTGGAATGACTCTCATCTTCTTTCTTTGCTTCATACTGATGTATTGGCACCATTTCTCATCTCCAGAGACGATTCGGTACAAAAAACGCTGTTTATGACCGCGTGTTGCTCGATGGGGTGCGAGATGCTGAGAAGCTATTTGAAGGTGACTTTCTTTGTTTTTTTCGTTGAGCTCGTAAGGCGCCCATGCTCCCAATTTTTTGGTAAATTCTATTGAATGAGGGTGATTGAGAATCGTTTTACGGTGGCAGTTAATTTTTCCGCCAATTCACGACTAGTTTGGCGACCGTTCACCTGCAAAAGCGATTTGAGACGTTGTTCATCGAATTTAGAAGGTCTTTTGCTGCGGGACATGTCAGCGTCATCAAAGCCTCCATTTTTGAACTTTGCAAACACTTTTCGTGCTGACAGTGGTGTTTTCTTAGTTTCCTCTTCCTTCGGGGTGTGAAGATCTAGAGGTTGTCGTACTCATAGCTCTTGTGATACTCAAGCACACATTTCTCTGTAGTCTCGGATGGAGTTTTACTTTGGAATTAACTATAGTAGCGTGCCACCGGACTACAGAGTCGTATGTAATAATGGGTCTAAGCAGGATGGTGTACAACCAGTGTACTACCGCCGGTTTTGCACCCCATGTTTTGATAAAGGTTATCTTAGACTGCCAGAAGTCTTTTATTATTCGAGAGACCTGTTAAACGTGCGTCTTCCAGGTTATCGTACAATCTAGGATTAATACTTAGGGGTGTTTTACCTCAGAAGACAGTATCCTTAGTTGTGCGCCATGTTGTCTTTCCATCAGCTACTCGTAAGCAATATTTATTGCTTCTCGATACCAATATTCTAGGGATATAAAAAATAAGCAATGAATCCAACCTACAGCCATTTAATATGGCCGAATACGCCTTCCAAATTCAGAAATACTACCATACAGAACTTCTCAGGCTGAAGCACAAGTCCTATACTTTCAGAAACTAAGTGCAAGGTTATTTCAAGCGATTTACCTTTACAGGCAGGACTATAAGCGCTAGGAAATTCCACATAATAAAGCAGCGCTTCAGTGCAGACTTGTGAGCTTCTCCCACATTTGAAAAATGAGCAATGAAAGCCCGATTGGACTGCAGCTACTGAGAGATGTACACCATGATAGGCATACCAACACTAATCTACGGAGAACTACACCTTTATAGGTAATTCTAGTAGGCTTACTTATTTTGGTATGCGCAAGACATTGGTATCAGGACAAAGTCGACTCCTTCTCCGAGGACTATTTTTTAAAGATATACGAAATAAGTCTGGGTGTGTATGTGTGAAACTACTCTAAAAATTATTCATTGTTGTAAGTAAAAGTCAAGTTGCACTTAAGTCTTCACTAGTCCTGAAGTACATAGAGAGACTTGCAAAGACATTAAGGGGGTTGAGGAAACTGATAGATGAGCTAGAAAACCGAGACAACTACGCCAATAAGATCCAAGCTGGGACAACAGACCATGAAAGAAGAATACAGAAGTGAATATATAAGGGGTCTATATTAGTACTAGGCACTAGTCACTTGGCACTAAGCCAAGTATTTGCCGGGAGAGTATAACCTCTCAATATTTAAGCGCCTTATAAAGCTCCAGGAAAATAAACTGAGATTGCGATTCGCCCGTAGTGTTAGCAATACATCTTAGCCTTGAATGCGCTGCCTTTTCGAGATGAAATACTGAAATACTTGTTAATGAAATATCAATAGCATTTCGTGTGATATTAATAATGGTCCTCCTGTCGAAAATCGGCGTGATTACTCACCGTAATTTGAGTACTTGCTCATAGTGACATTGCTGGAAACTGCGAAGCCGACGAGCTGGCTAGACAAGGGACCTCTGAAGTAGTGTGCCCGCGAAAGGAGAGGATCGGGATTCCCTTGACAATCTGCGCTCTACCCTTGGAAGGATGGGTTTTGCACCAACTCAGCGAGCGCTGGGCAAGTACACGAATATGTAAGGTCGCGAAGTCATTCTAGGCACGTTTGGATAGGAGGCGGTCGAAGGATATTCTGAGGATGACAAAATCTCATCTCTCAAATTTCGTAGGTATCCTTAGCTCCTTAGTTGCCCAGCTCTCGTGAGGCTAAGATTCATGCATCTGCGTCTGCTGATATAGCAGGTCTTGATATCAAAAATCTGATGAACTTGATCAGCAGCATAAATGAGCTAACACAACCGCAAATTAGTCACCGTTCATAGTCCACAAATACTCAACCCTCCCCACCCCTCTCCTTTGCGTTCTATCGTTTTTTCCTTCACCTCTTTTTCCCCTCTTGCAATGGTATCACAAAGGATGAAGCAAATTTCTTTCGTCCATTACAACCTTACCTAACCTAACTCACCGTTTTTCTAAGAAAAGTGTACTTAGTACTTGTTTTTTTAGTTGTTTTTTTTGCTAGATGTTTGGCCGAGCTTCTTTTTCAATTTTTGGTGCATGTCTCGATATTTTTCCACAAATGGAGAGACCTGCAATTGTAAGCCGACAGGTGGCTTTTATGAGGAGCCTTCCATGACAGAAATAAAGGGTCCGCCATATAACTTTACGGAATTAAAAATGCAATAAAAAAGAAACTGCTCAATATTTTTCCAAACTGTTTTATTTTGAAGAACAATCCTTCCGGTTAATGATGGGACACAACTTCATTCATATGGCTGCCTCGGCTAGCCATGCACCATCCCATACGATCAGTCCAATTTTTCAACACATTTTCGATTGTATGCGGCTGTATTTCAGCTATAACATCGCGTATGTTAGTCTTCAGTGCATCAATTGTTGCTGGTTTGTTGGCATAACACTGATCTTTGACGGCACCCCAAAGATAATAATCCAACGGCGTCAAATCGCAGCTCCGAGGCGGCCAAACGATATCAGAATTTCGGCTGATAATGCGATCTTCGAAGATAGTGCGCAAAAGATAGATCGTAGCATTCGCTGTGTGGCAAGTAGCGCCATCTTGTTGGAACCAAATGCCACCAATATCCTCCTCTTCAATTCTCAAAACAAACCATTTTCGTTCAGCGGAAGAATAAAACTAATTTTCTGTAAAATCAGATGACAGCTAAGTGTTACCATTCTTCAATTAATACCTAATTCAAGTCCGTAACGATAGATGGCGGGCCCTGTATAAGTACATTCCTGCCGACCGGCGACCGCATTTAGAAACAACCACGTGTTTCATCAGCTGTTTGATATTCGCAGTGGATTTCGAGCACAAATTCATATCCAAGTTACATATCCGAATTGCTGTTAAGGTGTAAGGTCCAACTCAGCATAGAGCTAATGGAACTGCGTCTGGATGAGATACTGTGATGAGTAGATGGTACAAAAAATTTTGAGGTCGAAGTGCAAACCTAGAAGAAATCTATCTTTCTATTTCTCTACTCTTTGAAAATGGATGGGTGTAAATCAAAATTTTGTTTGGCATGGGTGGGGGTTATTGGGTGCAGACCAAATTTATTGGTGTTCAGTATTGTCCCGAAAATGCAACTTAATCATAACGGTACCAGTTTTTGTAAATAAAACAAATAGTACTCTTTATGGCTTTATGGCTTTTAGTAATAACCAAAGTGCGGCCAACTTAAAGAGGAACTACATTTGTGCATATAGGTATTTCTCCCTTTTCGTGTTTTCGTCATGTAAAAGTCAAAACATTCGCACACAAAAGGAAAGATTGTGACAGCCAACAACATCAACCAACAACAACAAATAGTCCTACATACTAAAGCAATAAGAAAATCTGAAGAAAAATCATTAATGGGCGTTGAATTTTGGTCAACTCGATGAAGTAATACCATTAATTTTTGTAAACACCCGTAAATAAATGAAATAAAAGAGGGGAGCCATACTGAAGACAGGGGGCAGCCAGTGGTGCGTGTATGTGTGTGTATATGTGTACGTCCAAATTGCGTTACGCGCTATCAATCTTAATTGGAATGTTGTGATTTTCGATGATTTTTGCTTTTAACTAAAATTAAAAGAGGGTTGCAACTTCTAGTCACATCAGATTGGTTGCAGAAAGTTTAGAGTTGAATAGCTGGAAGTCCCCTTTCTCATCAGTCTTGTCATGGTTGTACGATGCTCATTTGTGAGCACGTGTCCATTGTGAGCAAGTGGCATGAATTTTTAACATCGGGTGTGTGCTGTGAGGGTGGTAAACAAAGCGACTGAGTTGAGTGGGAGGATGGCAAAGTGCGCAGTTGGGCGGCTGCAGGGTCAAAAGATTTGGCTTTTGCCAAATTGCTGACTTTTGTTAGCAAACTGTAGGCAGGCGTGTGAGTACGAGTAGGGCAGAGAGTAGTGCGTAGAGAGGTGTATTGACTTTTATGAACAGGTTGTAACGAACATCTGCTCGGATAAAAATATTTGGCACATAACTGCAGCTGTTCTATTTGTCACTGGCATCTGGCTGGCGTCCAGTGGATTTATTTAGTGTGTTTTTCTTTCTCTTTATCTTTATGCTTTTAATTTTATTTTTCTTTGTTATTTTTTTTCTTGTAAATGTGGGGTGGTCGCATTGTAATGCATTATTCGCCTCTGCGTCAGAATACTTTCAAAATACAATTTCATGCAAGAATTTATTTGCATGCTGGAATTTATGGTGAAAATAAAACGTAAATTTTTACGGCTGCTCCGATTTCACTAACATAGCGGCTAACTAACTGCTTGAGTCATAAATATTTCACTTTTGCCCAAATCGAGTGATTGCCAATACAATTTTTCTGTGGCTTTGTTTTTCGCTTATGCACATATGACTTTCCGACTTTTAGCTAGCCGATCGACAATACGCCAAATATTTGGCCAAGAGCAAAAAGTCGTAAACTTCAAATGTATTTTAAAGCGCAAAAAACCGATTTTCTGTATAAAAACAAACAAACAAAAAAAAATAATAATAATAATAAAAAATCCACAAACATAAAAACTCAACAGACATGAATGAAAACATAAAAATGTCGACTTGCCCCTTCATAATTTCGTGTTACTTTGCACCGTTTTGTGGCAATTTCAATAAACAATAAATCCCTCCAAACATGCCCACAACAACAAATACCTGAGAAAATTTGCAGTGTTGCCTGCGCATGCATCTTAGTTAGTTGTTAGTGGCAACGAAGGCAGCAGGAAACCGCTTGAAATTGATAGCAACAACAGCGCATGAGCAACATGCAACATTGCCGCATATTTTTAAGTTCACATGTATGCATGTACTCGCATGTATTTATGGGCGTTTGCATGTGCATGTATGCATGCAGGTGAGCCAATTTCCCACCAACACCAATCCTCATTGGGGCTCCAGCACACTACCACCACCAACTGACATCAATGTTGCCACAAATTTATAACAATTTTCACTTGAAACGAATGGGAAAACTAAACCTGCGGCGCCTGCGTACAAACGAATGCCCAGCAAAATACATAGAAAAATTAAAAAACTGCACGCAATGAACTCAAACATTGTTTGAACGACGCATACTCGTACACATACATACGTACATGTGTGCCTCTGCATGTTGGTGTCTGTTAAACATGGCTCAACGCGCCACTCAAGCTGTCATTATCGCTGTCAAATTGTGGCCAGCGCGTGCTGCCAGGCGCAACCAGCCACAATGCGCTGCGCCGTCGCACGCTCGTTCGACAACGCTGGCTTGAAGCGCAGGCGCACGTTCGCCCAAAATTCATGTGTTGCTGTCGGCTGTTGAACATAATCGTAAACAAATAAAAATGCTGTTGCTAATAAAATATATTGAGGAGGTATTTTATGGTTAAACGCCCGAAGCGTAGTCGTTTCGCTTGTTGTTCGCGAACAATTCGCGGGGTTGTCGGCGGGCAAATGGCAATTTAGCTATGTTGAACACTTAAGGTGGCTTCAAAATTAATTCATATTTATTTTGGAGTAATCAAAAAGCCAAAACCAAAATCTGTATTTAATGAAAATAATTTTAATACACGAAATGGAAATTATTGGTTTTTGAAAGCCCGAAATTATAATATAGGAAACGGGAAAGTGTGAAATAAAATATAAGATTATTTTCTATATTTCTCAATTCGAATGCCCTTCTCAGTACTTATTTGCACCACCAAATGAAATCTTTTGCCTATGCTTTCAAAATTTAGATTTAGCCGACTTCGCTACATTACCGTAGCGTACATTTTTTTCCTCGATGCTCACTTTTTATGTTTAGAAATAAATAATAGCTCGAAGAGGTATTTAGCACCTGCATTAAAAGTAGAAAGGCGTCGAAGCCATACTGATTTAGGGTAGCTATCGTAGAATAAACACGTCCTAAGCCCATTTTTCCCTTGCCCATATGCTTCTAAATCCCAACAAGCAGCAGCCATCATCTTTCTACGATACCTTGAACTTCGTCGCCCCGACGCTGCACATTTCTTGTGGTACTACAGAGACTGTTGCTTCGAGTTAGGTATCTGAGAAGAGCCCAAATTTAATCTCCATAGCAATCCGGTTCATAAATTTAACTCTTTTTTCGCAAAATAGATTGAGAAGCTTGCGTAATTTTCGACTCGTTTTTGCTTCTGAAAAGTCGTAGTATTCTCGGCAATTTTGACCTTTTTTTATTTTTAGTTTTTTATTAGGGACGTTAAAATCGAAGTGTCAGAAACGTTACTGTAATGTTTTTAATGATAATTATCAAAGCTGCCGTTGCACCTGTGGTATGTGGTGCATGCTCCCACTAACTCTATAACAATCCTCCTTATTGGCTGAGTTCCACTCTGGGACCGTGGTAACATGTCATCAAGGTGGAGCCGCGTTTAGGCATATTGACACAACAGGTACCTGAGTCCAGGTTCCAGGTTATATGCTAACGATAGTAACCATTACTTCCACTCCATATGTGGTTCTGTAGCAAATGGAACATCGGAAAAGATGTCATACGTATGTATTACCGACCCGTCATGAGCACTAGGCTCAGCCGTTTGTGATTTGTTGTCAGGCAGTCCACCTCCAGTCGAGAGCTGCTGTTGGTTTTTTCGCTGCATGTTGCGTTGTCACTCTGTGCATTGACATTTTTTTCCTACATACCAAATTCCTTGGTGATTAGAATCTCTAGGGACAACTGTCCACCCAAAAGTTCTTCAAGCGTTAGGCGCTCTTCTCTGAAACGATCGCAGTAGAAGAATATGTGTTCCGTACTTTCTTTTACGTAGTTGCAGTTTGGGCAGAACGAGATGTCCTCCAGATTAAACAGATGGAGGTATTCCAAAAAAAACCGTGTCCACTCAGTGTTTGAGTGAGATAGTAGTCAACGTCTCCGTGTTTCATGTTGATCTATAGGCTAATATTTGAGATAAGCGATAAGCCTATGAGTCCAGCGTGCGTTAGTTGACGAATTCCAGCTGCTTCGCTATTCTTCTATCGAATGCAGTCTTTCTTTAGCTTTTTCCTTCAACGATGGTTTAGCTTGTCGCCTGCCATAGAGAGCACTTAATTATTTTGCCTCAATGTCAGCTAGTAGTTTGCCGCGATAACACCTATTGCGCCTCTTGAGACCGTTCTGCATCCATAAGCCACCCTTACTTCACATAGGCGATCTACCTGTGCTGCGTTTTGGTTGCTGGACGTTTTGGCTCAGACCCATATCGGGGCAGCGTAAAAGACTATGAAGTCTACAACCGGCGATAAGAGACGTCTTCGGCTGCCTTGCGGTCCGCCAGTATTAGGCAGCATTCGTGTTAGCGCTCCATAGATGGCATCAGCTCTTGCGCTTACCGCAGATAAGTGCTGCTTGTAGCTTAGTCGCCTGTCTATTATCACGCCAAGATACTTAATCGGCTCCTTAGAGAGTATTTCGTGGCTGCCGATGCGTAGTTTTATTCTCTCCTTTTTTCTCCGCGCACTAATAAGTACTGCCTCAGTTTTTTGGGCTGCCAATTCCAATCTGGCGTTTACCAACCATAGCCTCACCTTTACTGCTGCTGCGGGCTGTGTCCTATATCAAAATTCTGTTGGTGAAGTAACTACGAATTATGCGCAGTAGATAACCCAGTACACTTAGTACTCTGAAAGACAATAGAATGTTGCCCCTTTTGCAGACTGCTGAGCTTAGGCATACCGAGACTAGCATTTAAGGTATTCAAAATAGTCTTAGAGGATAATACAATTTTTAATTTCTTCAAACGGCTTGTCAGGAATGAGTTTTTCGGTTCTTGAAAGGTCATCTTTACCGGCTGATATCAACATTGTTCGTTTTCAATTGACTTTAAACATTGCTCGACTACACCATTTTTAAATCATTATTTTGCCAACGTAGAGTTTCTCTTGCCAACAAATGCTAATTCGGACTAAGTAGGCAATTGAGTAGTAAAGTCCTCTCTCCACGAACAAAATTAACACTCTACAAGGCTCTCATCATGCACGTTCTAATGTATGGCATAGAAGCGTGGACGATGACAATATCCGATGAGGCGTCTCTTGGAGTGTTTGAGATAAAGATTCAGCGGCAAATTTTTTGACCTTTGCACGTTGGAGACGGCGAGTATCGTAGGCGATGGAACGATGAGCTGTATGAGCTTTACGACGACATAGACTTAGTACAGCGAATAAGGATCCATTGGCTACGTTGGGTGGGTCATATCGTCCAAATGGAAACAAAAGCTCCGGCTCTGAAAGTATTCGATCCGGTTCCAGCTGGTGGTGGCAGAGGAAAGATCAGGTAGAGAAGGCTTTGGTTTCACATCGTGTTTTCAACTGGCACCGGTTAGCACGAGAAAGGAACGACTGGCGCGCTTTGTTAAACTCGGCCAAAATCGTTTAAGCGGTTATCGCACCAATTAAGAAGAAGAAGAAGAGGAGTTTGTAAGTATGCAAGAAGAATTTTATCAGACATTTCCAATTTCCAATTCAGTAGTCAGTCTGCCAAATTCCAGTAGTTCTTAATTCTTTCTAGCACGTTGACCCTCAACCGCGCTTACAGCACAGATGATAAAAACTGGGCGATGTTTGCTGATTTAGCTCTGATTATTTCGTTTGTTAGCAGATGCCTTGGACATCGAGGAGTAGGTATGTATGTATATGGTTTTCGCTACTGTTTGTTGGTAATATGAGCGCGCCTGCAATGTTGTGCGTTGTTTGTTTTTTTTTTTCAATTCAATATATGCATTTGCGAGCATAGCATAGCAAAACATTCGGTTGCATGTGGCCTAGGCAGCTGATATTTGAGTTTCACTTTTAATTAAGACTTAATCATGTTGCAGATAAGCATCGCACATGTGTTGCAAACATGATCACCATTTACCGGCGTTACGGTAGCAGTGAACAAAAAAATTTAAAAAATAAGCAAAAAAAGCATAACAAGTGCGATGGCTAATCCAGCAGGGTGGGCATTAGAGGCTGAGCTTTTGGGCAGGAAGCAGCCGCACTGGCGACAAATTTGTACTTTGAACGTTAAGATTTTACAAGATACTGAAAACTACTCGTGTATTACAGATGTGTTTTCGAACGATCCCTAGAAATCACTCAAAGATCCCAAGAGTGTCATTTGGAGCAAATTGAATTTATTGTCTTTACAAAAAATACAAAATTGCATTGGTAGTTCTACCAAAGCCTAAGCCTCAGACTTTTAAGCTAGGGTGCGCAGCTTTCATGCTGAACCTTTAGGAAGAGACGTCTCTATAATAAGGGATAGCGAGAGCTTCAGTCTTTCATTTCTGATCTCTATAGGTGTTGGCTGAGAGGAGCGTACACTATCTCACATAAGGCTCAGATCATAGGGACATAGAAGGAGACTACAAGGAAGGTGGGAAAGTAAGAAAGTAGATGCAGACTCTGGGAAAACAATTCTTTATATACCACATTCAAGATGCGTACAGCTCATCGCTCCATCGCCTGAGATACTCGCCATCACCAACGTGCAAAGGTCCAAAAATCTTCCACAGAGTGTTTCTCTCAAACACTCCAAGGGACGCTTCATCGGATGTTGTCATCGTCCAAGTTTCTACGCACACAAAAGGAGGGACATGATAAGAGTATAAAGTATTAGTTTTGTTCGTCGGTGGTTAGATTCTCATAAAAACCCTTCTACCGTTCTGAAGCGGTATAAAACTTTAGTTCTCTCCATTTCTAGAAAAGCATCAAAAAACGCCCATCTCAAATTAGGGGTGGAACTTGGCCAAACACTCAACAAAATCTGTTGAAAAATAGAGCTTAACTAAGGTCGTAATAGGACCCGAAACGAGCATCAGATGTGTAATTCCTAGAACGGGAAGATATATCTAGATAAGGACGCTTGCAAAGGGGCTGGTCGGGGTTTCTCGATATTGCTGAAGAAACTGAAAGAGTGACGTGGTAGGCTTTCTTAAAAATGCTTAATCAGGAAACCGACATTGATTGCAAAGCTGCATACAAAATATTGGCTTCGGGAATAAGTTCGTTGCATTTTTACCGAAGATTTTTATTCAAACAACAAACAATAATTATATCAATTATTCATCAATTATATGTGCGCCGCTGCTGTTTACAACCTCTTCGCACCTCTCCACCAATTTGTTGATGCAGTTCCGCCAAAAATCGTCTGATCAGGTGTCAAAGAAGCTGTTGAGCCAGCTTTGAAGGACCTCTTTGTTATCGAAGGTAACGCCCTTCATATGGTTTGGTAGGGAGCGGAAAAGATGGTAATCCATCGGTGCAAGGACCTCCCATTCAAGCTCTTGGAGTGTGACTTGTGCAACAATGGCCTGGCGTTGTCGTGAAGGAGTATAGTTTGACCATGTCGATCAGGTCTTTTCAGTCGAATATCCTCATTTACGCGATGTAGCTGGGCAATGTAGAACTCGTTGTTGACCGTGACATTTTTTTCGTTCGAGTATTTCCCAGTGCAGTGTAGAAAAAGCGCTGTTTATGACCGCGTGTTGCTCGATGGCGTGCGAGATGCTGAGAAGCAATTTGAAGGCGAATTTCTTTGTTTTTTTCATTGAGCTCGTGAGGTACCCAGGCTCCTAGACTCCCAATTTTTCGGTAGATCTCATTGAATGAAGGTGGTTGAAAATCGTTTAATGATCGCAGTTCATATTTGCCGCCATTTCTCGACTGGCTGGCGATCGTTCTCCTTCAAAAGTGATTTGAGACGTTCTTCATCGAATTCAGACGGACTTGACGCCGCAAATGTCGGGGCTGCTTCGGCAGCTTTTCGACCTCGAAGCAGATCAGGTGTCGAAAGTATTGATTTTTGCCTCCTAGGTGTTCCATTTCTAACCCTCAAAACTAATAAAAAATTAAGTAGCTCAAAAAGACAATTAACATAGTTTTGTGAAGCAGAAAGAGTTCTATCGAACGAATACTTACACTTTACTAAACGGTTAAGGTTGTTGTTCAAAATCTCAGATCCAGAGTACCCGATGTTGGCCGATGGAGCCGGAAAGCCGTATCAACCAATACGGTAGGAAATGAATTGTGAACAGTTTGTCTTACGAAGATCGAAGGAAACATGGAATTTACATAAAACTTAAATGAAAAATAAAAATATTTTCTTTTTACAGGAATTTAAATAAAACTTTAGGAGGGAACGCCACTGTGGGGTGTCAAAAAATAGTTCATTTTCGGGAATTTTTTTTGTAAGTAGGAATGATTATTCGAGGATCGGACAAAAGGCAATTTATTATATTATATATGTATTAAACTATATTGATGTAAATTTTTATTAAAAAATATTGAAAATTGACAAATTTATGTAAATAAGCGTAACGAGTTAAAAAAAAATTACGTCATCTGGTGGCAGCGATACAGCAATCAATAATCATCTGAAATCAAAAAACAAAAAATTTTATTAATCTACACAATAGTAGCTAGCCTTATATGTAGCCGCCTTTTTTTTTTGACAGAATGGTGGTGATTTGAATTTCGATGTGTGTTTTTCAGCATTTTTTAGATTTTCAACAGGCCCAAAAAAATAGTTATTTTCAAAATTTTGAAAATTGGCTACTAGTCTAAGATCCGGCCATAGAATGACCTTCACCCATCACGTTACGGGATGAAACATATTTTTTTATAACATTTAATATGTCACAAAATATATTTCGCAAAGGTTGCCTAGAAATTCCTGTGCAAAGTATAATTAATTAATAATTAAAAAATTAATTTTTTTAAAACTTTGCACCTATTCCGTTACGTATTAAAATGTATACTAGTCGTAAGTATGTAACTTGTGTAACATGCAGCCACCGGGTTGCCTTATTTTTTCTTGTGCAGGTATAAGGTAGCCAGGTGTATACAGGTAAGTCGCAGTAGTAATTTGCACCCATCGAGTTACGCAATGAAATTTATGTCAAATTAAAGTTAATTTTATTTCAAATTTTATGGTATAGGGTTGACTGCGGAAAACTTGTGCAAAGTTCCGGTTGTCGATTTTTAAAAATCTAAATTTTCGTGTGACTGTGTATGCGATAAATTCGCGTGTTTCGAATTAGAACGAGTGCACATGAATTTGAGAAAGATAGCGACGAGCTATAGTATATGCTAAGCAGTGCAATTAGCCTCACAATTTATTTACTTTTGAAAAAAAACGTGGTACTACTACATATCGTTATCGCTTTGTGACAATATATTGGTAAAAAAAATGGAAAAAAGTGCTTTTTGTGTGATTTAGGGGACTCAGCCGACACTGTGTTAGATTTTAACGATGACAGTTTGAAAAACTGTTCATTAAAATTAGCTTTTCGTAAAATAAAAAGCTTTAAATACAAAGACATTGATATAATCAACGCGTCCATAGATTTTGTTGGTTACCACACCACGTGCTATAAAAAAGTAACTGTATTATTGAAGTTATAAAAATACTGTATTATTGAAGTTATAAAAATACAATGAATCCATTTGATGGAACAATAGATGAAAATAGTTTATTCAATATTTCCACGGGTAAAGCAGCTTCCGAAGAAGTTGGTGATTTCTTACTCAACGTCAAGGCGACTGGCAGTCAACAAAAGATGAATTTTATTAATGAATGTTCAACAACTCCTGGTAGATTCGAAAAACCTATTAAACGGAACAAAATCTTGAATTTCGCTTCAGAGTGCACCGGCAAAGTTATGATGAGTAAAGATAAAAATAAAAAGGTGTTATTAAAAATGGAGCGAGACATATTTGGGCGACTCTTGGCAATTAGTATTAACAAAAAAATTAACCTAGAATATTGCTTAACATTTCCGCTCGCACCAATGCCACCTGCACTTTTCTCATGTGCTGGAGAAATGTTTAAAACTCCGAAATCAACGTTAGCGAAAGCTTTAAAATCCGAAACTGAAATGGTCGAGCCCACAGGTATCAACGTTGATATAATTGATGGTTTTTACTTTTTACATTTGATCGGATCTTCAATGCCGCAAACATTTGACAAAGTTGCTGAGACAATACTCATTAAAATTTGTTCAACAACGGCTACAGATATACATCTAGTTTTCGATCGTTATACACCACCGTCGATCAAAGATTCCGAACGTCACAATCGAAAACAATTTGATACCCCGTATAAAATTTCTGGACCTCAACAGAGCAGACCCAAAGATTTTTTACACAGCCTCAAGAACTATCGCTTCAAAGAAGAATTGGTAAATTTTTTAGCTGAGTATTGGGTAAACAATAATGTGGTAACGATCATTGGAAATAAAAAAAAAATTTTAACAGTTGACCATCAGTGCTACTCTTATGAAGTTCAGCAAAACTCCATTAAAAAAACTGAAGAAGTCGATTATGTATGTCATCACGAAGAAACGGATACGAGGATGATATACCATGCTTATAAAGTGGCACCAGGCTCGAAAATTTTGATAAAGGCCTCTGATACTGATGTTTCGATTATTTTGCTGGGAAATATACACAAAATTCAACAATCGGAAATTTGGCTAGCTAATGCAATGACAAAAAATAAACATCAACACCTAGAATGCATTAATTGCACCGCATTAGCAGAGAAGTTGGGATCAAAATTATGTCAAAGTCTTCCGGTTTTTCATGCGTTTACAGGATGCGATTACACGGCAGAATTTTATAATAGAGGAAAAGTAAAACCATTTAAATTATTTTCAAAAAACGAGAAGTGCCAAATGGTTTTTGCGTCATTAACAGATGAAGCTGATATTTTCATTAATGAAAAAATGGACACTGTTCAAGAATTCACGGCTAGCATGTATGGCATAAAAAACTGCAATAGAGTGGATGAAACGAGTTTTTAAAAAAATTAAAAAGTTTCGACTCAAATACTATACCCCCTTGCTGGTTATCACTGCAACAAAAAATTTTGCGAACGATATTTGTTAATTCCATGTGGCTTCATGCAACGGACCCTCAATGCCTAAAAATGCAGCCCGAAACATGCGGCTGGTATGTTGACGAATATCTAAAACCAACAGGTTTCATTGGAGACCAAACACCTTTAACAGTACAATATATTATGGAAATGACAGAGGAAGAAAATGATGACAAATCATCTGAATTTGAAGATCAACACTTTTCTTCCGATGAATCGGATTTTGAATAATTTATATGCAATGTAAAGTTTTTAAATTCAAATAATTTTGTACTTTTAATAAATTAAATTTTAATACAAAACCTAAAAATCATGTTTCATAGTGTCATTGAATTTTATTTTTTGGAAAAATTGCCATTTTCTAGATTGTTTAATTTAATTCCGTCTCCTGATATAAGATTATTATTAATTTCATTAGACATTAGTCTCCTAATACAACATGAAAATTTTGAAGATAAGTATACTTAATATTATTTATTGGTTTATAAAAATTATGATATAGAGATGTATGTATATTAATTTTATACAATAATACATATATAAATATATGTATACAAATCATCTTTTTATTTATTTATGTACTTATTTATTTACTCATTTATCGCGCAGTTAATTTCATTTAATTATTTATCAGTTAATTGAATAAAACATTGTCAGTTGCTCTGAAATAATGCATATACTATAGCTTGTCGCTATCTTTCTCAAATTCACGTAAAAAGAGCATGTGCACTCGTTCTAATTCGAAACACGCGAATTTATCGCATACACAGTCACACGAAAATTTAGATTTTTAAAAATCGATACCATAAAATTTGAAATAAAATTAACTTTAATTTGACATAAATTTCATTGCGTAACTCGATGGGTGCAAATTACTACTGCGACTTACCTGTATACACCTGGCTACCTTATACCTGCACAAGAAAAAATAAGGCAACCCGGTGGCTGCATGTTACACAAGTTACATACTTACGACTAGTATACATTTTAATACGTAACGGAATAGGTGCAAAGTTTTAAAAAAATTAATTTTTTAATTATTAATTAATTATACTTTGCACAGGAATTTCTAGGCAACCTTTGCGAAATATATTTTGTGACATATTAAATGTTATAAAAAAATATGATTCATCCCGTAACGTGATGGGTGAAGGTCATTCTATGGCCGGATCTTCTACTATACGTACAACGATAGCTAATGCGCTAACAAAAATTTTGAAAAAAAGAGAATTAAAATCGGTTCATTAGTCTTCGAGAAATCGTTGCCACCATATCAAAAAAAATCGTTTCGAGAAAAACGCGTCTGAAATAAAGCATCGTATCGTAAGCGCTACGGGGCCGAACCGACGGGCGCTCACTCAAGTGCACATAGAATCGGGAACAAAGCGAATTTCGCATTTAAATTTTTACATTTTCTTGAGTAGTTATACTAACAATTTATGCAAAAAAAAAATCGATTTTTTTGAATTTTCACAGTGGCGTTCCCCCTTAATAATAAAAATAAAAATATTTTCTTTTTGCGTGGAATTTAAATAAACCTTTAATCATAAAAAAAAAGAAAGTGTGTGGTAGTTCACGGAACCCGCACGATTGAAGTGAAACTTCTTTTATCAACAAATCAATAATTTAACTATTATTTCAATATCATGCATGCAGAAGTCATGGAAAGCATGGAATGGAATTTTATTAAACAGAATTATTTATTTATTTTAATATAAAAAGAAATGAATTTATTGTACTCAATTACATTTGGTTCTCGGCATTGTCATTATCATTATTGGATTCGTTTTCCAAAAATGAAACAAGGGCTTTATGGTAACTGAAATACGTAAAAAATGATCTACATTCTAATCTATCAAGGTATCGATGAAATACTGCATCAATGGTAGTTCCGCATCTTGTTGTTGGTACTACAAATTATCACTTATCGTACAACCGGAGGATTCACTGTCACGGTGTTCAACAGTAGCTCTTAATTTTTTACGCTCCAAATACTCACGTTGCCGTTCAGCACCTGTTTTCGGTTTCCGTTTTTGTTGATTTGATGCCATATTTAACAGAAATCAATCAACAAAACAAAATATGTTTGTAAGATTTGCTCAAAACTACACACACACTCTATGACGCGTCTCGCGTTACTAATATAATATTGTGTTTGGGATAACTGTCAACTGTTTCCACCGAAATGCGTTCGCAAAGTGTATGGTCTTTGGTATGGTAAACAGATTTATGATACATTATTTTGCGGCGACAGCACAGCGCGATAGCCCAGCGGCTAGCAATGTGGGCTTCCGATCCGAAATCCTTGGTTCGAATCACAAGAAAATTTTTTTTTGTTTTTTTTTTATGCATTTATTTCATTTTGTTTTATGATATGTTTATGAGCAGATTTTTTTCATGGCAGAAATACACTCGGAGGTTTGCCATTGCCTGCCGAGGGGCGACCGCTATTAGAAAAATGTTTTCATTAATTTTGCTTTCACCGAGATTCGAACCAACGACCTCTCTGTGAATTCCGAATGGTGATCACGCACCAACCCACTCGGCTACGGCGGCCGTCAATCAAATGTCATATTTACAAATTACATTCGATAAGAATGCAATAATAAACGACCGCATTACATTCACGACGACACGCCACGCCACGCTTTTAACAGATGGCGCTGGCGTAGCGTCACATATCGATGAAACGCTATGGTTTTACTCCTCACAGCGTTTCATCCTTCGAGACAAAAGAAGTTTCACTTCAATAAAAATATTTTGTTATTTCTTGCAATAAGTTAGACTTAACCTTATTTTCCTTTTAAGCGCTCAGCAAAAACTCTTTTGCAGTGTTCAATATCTGAAGCCTGCCATAATAGTGTCTCGGAACAAAAGGCTGTTCAATTTTTTTGCGTCATAGTGAGAAAGGTTTTATTAAATGATCTGCAGTTTCATTTTATACTGGGCGTCTGCGTTTCATTTTTTGATGAATGCGCATAAATATGAATTATTAGACTCGTATAAAGATATTGACTAGCAGTTATTATGCGCATTTCGTTTTTCCTGTCCGTGTTGTGTTTCAAGCTCCCAATTGGCCTAATTAGTACATCACGTTGGCACGCTTTCAACCAATTAATTGGCTTCAGGATGCAACATAAGGTTTCCATTTACTGCCGCACATGCCGGCTTCGCACGCTCTCCGACTCACCATACCTCGGCGTCCATATGTCCATATGCCAGCTCATTCAAAGAAACTTCGGCAACATCTCGCGCTACTTCATTTGTTACACAATCCTTCCATTAATATCGCTTTCAGCCTCAATAACCGCCGAAGTGACTTACTTACAACACCAAACAAATGAGCTGATAACTACATACAAAGGCCTATCATTTGAACAGTTGTTCATGCCACCAGCGAACAGTCGGTAAACTAGTAGAAGGCATAAAAATAGCCGCTTACCCTTCAAACTTGCCGCTTCCTATGGCATAGTGGAAAACCTCTAACACATCAACACTTGTACTTATACGCGATGTCTGTCGTAATTCGCTCATATTTCCCAGGAGTTCAACTGTGAGGGGTGTTTTTTGCTGCGGTGCCCCTTACCGCACTGTTGCAACTACTTCTTGGTGCTGTTCGCACTGCTTCACTGCCGCTTTGTGCACACCCTCTTTGGTTTGTTAAAAGGTGGGTTGCTGAGGGTGTCAATGCTGTAAATTTCAGTGAATGACTACCTCGGCTACTCACGCATTTCCTGCATTCATTCATTCATTGCTCTGTTCGCATGCTTCTGTTATTCAACCAACTGTGCTTGTCCATCTGTTCCAAGCGCGCTGAGGCTATTAAAGCCAAGTGCATTGTGGCCAGCTTGCTTAAGCCTTTTTATACTCATACGCTGCTATTCTTTCTAACGCTTTGTTCACATTGGCTTTTCGCTTTTAGTGAAATTAAACGACACATGCCACAAAATGCATTTCTATGGATTTTCCAGCCGCATTATTGCATTTTGACCCCAAACGCTCGCTCTATCACACAACCGTCTTCGCCGCCGCCGCCACCCACTCACACACATACTCTTAGTCGCTCATCACTTTACACAATTTCCATATGTTCAATAAAGTTTGTGTCTATGTACATGTGTATGTGTGTATACGTGGTAAGCGTTGAGCGTTGATGGCCTGTGCGGGCTGTGCATTTTGTCCTTATGTTCGCCACTTGGATGGGATTAGCACGGCGTCTGCTCACATTCTGCTGCCAACGACTCACGGGAGTAGGTAAATGTACAAGTATATGCCATTACCTCCGGTGTTGAGTGCCTGAAACCCGATGCGCCATAAGGTAGCATTTGGTTTTGCTGTTGATTCGTTGTTCATCACAAATGGGTACCAAATTAATGCAAATGAGCTTCCAGTTGGCTCTAATTTAAATGATTCATATTGCGATAGAGAATGATACCTTGTGCACATACTTACACACTTATATAAGTATGTATTAAGCGTTCTGAAATATGCACTTTACAGTGCTTTCAAAGGCTGGAGCTAAGTGGTCGGTGTGTTGCATTTATTTTTCGTAATAGTGAGGGCAATGCTTTTTAAAATCCGATAATTAACGTTTGTCGAAATGTTTACGAGTTTTGACATTTTCTTCATTTAGATGTGACATTTAAGTACAATTTTAATGAATGATAATGCGCCACGGTATTATCAGATTTGATCAACTTATTTACTACGAAGGGCAGAACTTTCGAAAATGGTGGATGCTGAACCACCTGAATTTGAATACTGGCGCATTCTGCGTGCTTTCATAGTAAAATACTCAATCCAATTGATTATGATTATTATAAGAATATAATAGGTGTGCAACTAAGTTCCCGCTGTTTGTCAATAGATGCCGCCAGCAGTGTGTGCTAGTCGATTCCAACATAACCTAAGCATCATAAACCAGCTTAGACATATGGTAATCAAACTGTCTCGACACATTAGAGATTTTGTTTTGGTATCTTATACTTTTGGATTTGTGAAAATGTTTGATTTTGTGCCGAATAATCGTGATTTGCGGGAAGTGTTGATTTTCCTCTTTCATTCGAAAAAACGGCGGCTGAAGCGCATCGAGAGCTACAAACAGGCTATGGAGATGCTACTTTAAGTGAAGCAAAGTGCTGAGATTGGTTTCGTCACTGCAAAGACGGTTATTTTAATGTTGACGACCGTCCGCGTGAAGGAAGGCCAAAAACCTTCGAAGACGCTGAATTGGAGGCATTGCTCAATGAGGATCCGTGTCAAACGTATTAGGCAATCCATTTCCAAGCGTTTGCATGCTTTGGGAATGAATCAGAAACAGGGGACTTGGGTTCCTTATGAGTTAAAACCAAAGGATGTTGAACGTCGTTTTTTCGCCTGTGAACAACTGCTCCAGCGGCAAAAATGGAAGGCGTTTCTTCATCGCATCGTGACGGGTGATGAAAAATGGATTCATTACAGCAATCCAAGGAAAAGAAAGTCATGGGGACTGCCCGGACATGCTTCTATGTCGTCGCCTCGGCCGAATATTCACGCTGCGAAGGTTATGGCTATGTATTTGGTAGGACCAAGTTGGTGTTATTTATTATGAATTGTTAAAACCAAGCGAAAGCAATACTGGGGATCGGTATCGACTTCAATTGATGCGACTTAGCCAAGCATTGCGCGAGAAGCGGCCGCAATACGCGGAGATGCATGAAAAAGTGATTCTACAGCATGACAACACTCGGCCTCACATTGCCAAACCCGTTAAAACCTACCTGGAAACACTGAAATGGGAAATCCTACCCCATCAGCCATATTCTCCAGATATTGCGCCGTCCGATTATCACCTGTTGCGATCGATGGCACATGGTCTAGCTGACCAGCAGTTCCATTCATATGAAGACATAAAAAGCTGGCGTGATCAGTGTGTAGCTTTAAAAGATGAAAAGTTCTACCGCGACGGCATACGAGATCTACCAGAAAGATGGGGAAAAGTAGTAGCCAGTGATGGCCAATACTTTCTGTGATTCATTTGTAAATATTTTTTCAGAACAAATTTGTAGATATTTGCATCAAGAACTTAGTTGCGTACCTAATATGGTATATATATATATATATATATGAGATTATTTAACTCCTATTTGTAGCACAGGGCGTCAACCACTCTTCTTTGCCAACGGACACGATTTTGTGCTGGTGATCTTAGTTCGTTCCACGAAAAACCGAGAGAGTTAATTTCGGCTTCCGTTGAGCACCGCTAGGTTGTAGGGGCTCGGTCAGTTTGTTGAAATAGATTCAAGCTTCTTTGCTTGTTTAGTGACATTGCCGTCATTTTTCCGTAGCGTGTGGCCAATCTATTACCATTTCCTTTTTTTGATTTCTGATGCAACGACTACCTGGTTAGCTTGCGCCAATAACGGGGACATCAAATTCGCAAAGTTCGACGAAGGCAGCGATTTATGAACGTTTGCAGGCGCTTCGTGATCTTCGCTATTACTTTCCAGGTGGTGCAACCGTATAATAGAACGGACTCGACGTTCGAGTTGAAGATGCGTAGCTTGGTGTGAAAGCTGATATTGTTGTTCCGCTCCAAGCTAGCGAGAATGCCGAAAGAAAGTTAAATCAGCTTTGCTAATTCTTTATTCGACATCCACCTCAGAACCGCCATCCGCGGTGACCATGCAGCCTAGGTAGCAGAATTTATCGGCGGTTTCGAACTGTTGTGCACCCACCATCAGTGGTTCCAATATGCAATAATATAACTGAGATGCTGGGATTGTCATTGAGTGGTTCCAATATGGTGTAATTGAGATGCTGCGTTTTCGTTTTTTCGACGTTGACTTTGAGGCTGGTTGGTTTCAAGTTCTTCTGCAAGACGTATTCGATGACAAAAATGAAGAGGATTGGTGACAGGATGCAGCCTTCTCGTACACCACTGAGCACGTGAAAAAGGTCCGACAGTTTTCCTTTATGAAGGACGTAATAACTTGCGTCATTGTAGCTCTCCCTTATAAATGCAATAAGTTTTCCAGGGATACCCCTTCTCCTCAGCGCAGCCCAGACTGTCTCCCGCTTGAATATGAATGCAGCTCGCAAAAAAATATAGCACCTCAACATTTTGCTTAAGTTAGTTCTTTCGGTAATAAAATAAATGAAAAAAATAAATAAATAATTGGCGCGTACACTTCTGTTAGGGATTTGGCCGAGGTCCTTCTTCTATTTGTGGCGTGCGTCTTGATGTTATTGCACAAATGGAGAGAACTGCCGACTCCGAACGGCAAATGGTTTTTATGTAGAACTTTTTCATGGCAGAAATACGTCCGCAGGCGTGCCATTGCCCTGCCGAGTAGTCACCGCTATTAGAAAAAACTTTTCAATAATAAATTCCCTATTAATCCAGGCACTAGATTTATAAAATTTGAAAAAATTTTGTGAGCTAGCAGCGAGACGTCTACAGTGAACTCGCTGATGGATACTTCTTCAGCTATTTTTGCTGCTATATACATCCCAGTGTTGACGTGGGCCTGATTGCTGCTTACTTCTTTAGCTGAGGCATCCGCAATCTCATGCCCCTCCAGTCACAGGTTCTCTTTTACTGTGTATTTTGTGTAAGTGAACGGAAGTCATGCCGAATGTGTAAGATGATCTATAGTTGATTGTTGTTGCTCTAACAGCATAAACATTCTCTATACATATACGGGGAATACTGCTGATGTGACAGTCCTTCGCTGGATATATAATAAATCCGTGTCATTCCGGATACGTAGAACCGACTGACGTGGGAACGTTCTACAGTTCCTCTCCTCGATTGCGTTTCTTGGCAGGTCGTCTGGTCGTGGTGAGTACTCCCTCCAGGTGTTTACACAGATGCATGTTCCGAAACCTGACCGAAAGTGTGTGCCTTCGAATTTAAGTTTAGATTTGCTCGCTTTTACATATCCTCTATGAGATTCCCTGCTTCTCACGTGAGAGTATTTGTGTATTGGAAGATTTGGGCAACCAGTGTTAAACTCTTAACGATGATAGCATGACCAACACCAGGCTATCTGAAGTTTAAATTGATTTTGTGCGCAGTTTTTGGTGCGGAATTTCTTTCTTTTTAAGCTTTACGTACACTCTTTACTCTCGCTTGGAGGTATTGTCCTGCTTTAAGATCACTTGCCTTCAGCTGGATCGGTTTCAGCTGCGCTGCGTTGCCTTGGCTCTGGAGTACAATTGGCCCCATCCAGCGCTTTTTGCTTCGCGGCCCTTGGGTAGAGTCTTTAGTGCCGTCGCCACTCAGTCCAGTCGTTTTTTCTGATCTCTTCGAAGCTGGGAGCTTGCACAGAAGCCTGTCTACGACTCACGCTTGGCTTTGGGATAGCCCACTTGGATATTAAAGCATGGAGCCCAGTTGCCATGCACTTTCCTTCCATGAGTGTGTCAACTTTAGGGGTCACAGTGTAAAATTAAAGCGTGAAATTCTTTTTGATCCATTTTTTTGAAAATAACAGAAGGAGCGCGCTCTTAGCACAATAACTCACGAACTAATGACTGGAATATCATGAAATTTTAACAGCTGTCTCTTTAAGGTTAGTACTGACTTAAAAAGAGGTGAATGTAATAAAAATAGTGCCATCTACGTGTTAGGCCCGCGACTTTTCAGTTCATGTGTTATGCACGTAAGCGTTTCCGAGGCAACATATTGAAATAATTTATTTTTTAGGACTTACTCGAATCCAGAAATCCAAAATCCACAAAAAATGAAAAATCTACTACAATTTAGCATTATAAAATATCGTATGCCTGGGAAACGCGAATGAAACCCCCGTCAAAATATGCAATAGTATGGCAAATGGATTCCCTGACAAGTTAAAGCTGAATATTTCTTTGTAAATTGTGATGGGTCTTTCCCACAAATAAAGAAAGAAGTGAAACGGAATTTAATTGGGATAGTGAGCGGCATACGGACAATGAATTTTTGGTTCTATCTTCAAAAAAAAAAAAAAAGACATAGGCAAACTATCAGGTCAGTTCATAAGTTCGTGCGTATTTTACCCATAATTACACTTTTGTACGATTTTTGCATACAAAAAATTATTCGCGGAATATAACGGAACTACGAGTATTTACATTATATTTTCTTTGATATATTGTGCATTCAACAAGTGATTTTAATCGTGGATAGATGCACGTGTTGTAAAAAAATAAAGAGGCATATTTTGTATTTTTTTTATAAAAGTGGTAAAAATGCAATAACTGCTGCTGCAGAAATAAACACTGTTCACGGAGAGAATACAATGAGTGTAAGGACTGCGCAAAAATTCCGAAGTGGTAACTGAATGTGGAGGATGCCCCGTGCCCTGGTCGTCTTGAAGTCTTTAACTCCGACGCCTTGCTGGAATTCGTGGAAGCTGAGCCAAATTTGACAGTCGATATGATAACTCAGAGGTTAAATTCATCGCATGGAACAGCTGCTGCAACGGCTTGAAAATTAAAGTTTTTTGAACCGTATCGTTACTGGTGATGAAAAATGGTTCCTTTACAATAATCCTGTTCGCAAACGACAATGGTTAGATAAAGATGAAACACCAGAACCAACCCCTAGAGATGGCCTTCACCCCAAGAAGATTCTCCTGTTCTATTTCTACTCTATTTGGTGGGATATGGCCGGTATTGTTTATTATAAACTTCTGGAACCAAACAAGACGATACCTGCTGATTATTATTCCCATCAGCTATCAAACCTGAATGAGGAACCTAAAAAAAATCGACCGTCTTTAGTGAATAGAAGCAAAGTTTTGTTTCACCACGATAACGCAAGACCTCATACCGCAAGGCAAACATTAAGCAAGCTGAACGAGCTCGGATGGGAGCTAATGCCGCATCCACCATGCTCTCCGCATATTGCACCTTGTGATTATCACCTTTTCCATGGATTTCAATCCCATATGAGTAACAAAAACTATGTAGTCCTCAAAAGAAGCTATAAAAAGGGACATCGAAACGTATTTTGGCTCCAAGGACAAACAATTTTTTGAGCAGGGAATTAAAAATTTGCCTAAGCGTTGGGAAGACATTGTAAATATTGAAGGAAAATATATTATTGATTAATAAATACTTTAAAATCTCTTTTTTATTAATTTTAAAACTACCTCTAAAAAACGCACGAACTTATGGACTGACAGGATAGTTTGTAATAGTAGCTGACCATGGAAAGGCAAAGATTGCATTTCTGCCATGAAAATTAAAACTAGTTGCTGTTCGTTCGCACACTTCATAAATGTGTCAGGAAGCTGATCTAAATCCCTTTGAGGGCCATGGCTTAAGCTGGGCTAGATGGTTTGGTTTTAAGTAGAGTTCACTCAACGCCCAGTCCTTTTTCCACTTGTTCTTAAACTTATCCAACTTTTTGGCGAATCCCCATGGCGATTCTGATTCAAAAATCTGAAGTGCATTTGTAAAAGTTCGAGGAACTCCCACAGGGATTTCTGATTTCCCTTAACTCTACCTTTATCGCTACGGCTCGTTAAATGGGTCGCCGTACGAGGCTCCTACGTATTGATCATTCAGGGGTATACTCTATTTATGTAAATTTATAATTGGCGTGTATAACCAATGTGCAATTGGTGAAGCTCTCCTTCCAGTTTGTGGTGTGCGCCTTCATCTTGGGACTTAAAGTTTTATCCTTCTTGCGAACGGCAGAAGATTTTTATGAGCAGCTTTTTCATGACAGCTATACACTCGGATGCTTGTGATTGCCTGTCGAGTGGTGAACGCGTTTAGAAAAAACCTTTCGTGGGTCTCGAGTCAGGGTTTTGTCGCTCTATGCTGTTATTATTATTACCCTAAGAGAACAATTTTCAAAAAGTCCGGTCTAAAAATCTGTTGAGCTTCATATCGAACAACCTCATCAACAACGGTCGTTCACAGACAAATGCCACTGAAAAAAAACCAAAGACAAAAAAATAGAATTCGTTAGTGAGCGGCTGCATGGATTTATGCAACTTAATGATCTTTTGTTGGCATTAGCACGGTTTGTTGTAGTTAGTAGCTGACGCTTTGGCTGGTGAGTTTTATGAATAATTAAATGCAGCTGGTTGTCGCGACAAATTTACGTATCCACGTACATACTTGCGTAAATAGCAACACAAGGATGAGCGCCGCCGATTTTGCTATTCGCACTACGGTGACAATGAGACGCAGGAATGGTGCAGTAAGAAAGTAGGCATGAACAGAGGCTGGTATGCAGATGGATGGTGGGGTGCGGACATGCCACTGACTGGCGGCTTGCCGGATTGCGGCTGCCGGTGGACATGTTGACTCTTAAACAATTCGCTAGACTATCATCAAATTGTTTGTATAGACAGTACGGCGTACTAGAAATAGTTAAGCCAATGCGCGCTGCTAAATAAATGAAGCGATTTTAAGTGTAACAGCGACAGTCGCGACAGCAACAATTGCCGGCTGTCGCAGCTGTCGGCCGTTTTGGCATTGCGCTAAACAATCGCCAGCAGCCAACTGCCAACAACCAACAGCCAACAGCCGCTGCCTGACAAAAGTCTATTAATAAAAAGGAGGGAGAACAGCAATGCGCCAGCAAAAATGTGGACTGCGACTGTTGTTGTCGATGGATTTTTGGCTTTGCTTTGTTGTGTGCATCAATAATGACTGCGCCAACAACAACAACCGCCGCTGCAGTTTCAACAATAGTATTAGTTATGCGACGAGCAACATGTGCAACACACACACATACACACACATGTATGTGGCTGCGATTTGGTTTGCTGCCGTTGGTATGCGACGCATTCCCATTTCGAATGTGGCACGCCAAAAGTAATAATGCTGCTCCCAAAAACGAAGAGAAAAGGCAAAGAAAGAAACAAATATTAATCTGTGAATCAAACAGCGTTGCAGCTAATGAGTCGCTGACATGGGCGCACTGGCTGCTTGATTGTCGCTTGCACGTGCGCCAACACATTGGTAATAGACAGGGCGGCGGTGCGACAGCCATAAAATGCAATAGCAGCGAAACGACAAAAAGAAAAAGAGAAACAGCCAAATAAACTTAAGGCAACAACATAATTGATTGTTGGCAATCGGTGTGTCGTTCGACGCTTTGCGATCGCGATTGAAGATCGATGGACAGTTCGTCGTCATTGTTGCTGTGCTACGAAAAGCCGCCAGCGCTAGCAACAGCAACTTTAATACCAAAGTGGCAACAACAAATTGATTGACGGCTCAATTGCGCGGCAATCAGTTGAATGACGTTTGCGCTTGCGATTTTTTTTTACACACGCATACAAACACACACACACGTACATATATGCTCGTAAGCAGGCGATCAGTGCTGCATGCACGGTTGCATGCCATTTTGTTGCAAGTAAAAATTTTCACGTTTTTATTTAAAATTACATTCGATTTACTTTTTTGTTGGCGTGGATTTTCGCTTTTATGCGTTGAAAATAAATTTGAATTTTGGACTTAAGTTGGGCATCGAGGCAATTGTTAACATTTTCGTGGGCATTGTTTTTATCGCTTTTGCTGACAGCTGCGACTGTTTCAGTTAAGAGCCGTAATTGCCTTGAAAAATACGTTACGTACAGTGTTTTAATTTCAAAGTGGGTTAAATCAAATTATCCCCGGGGGTACGGAGCCACTAAGTACGAGTATGTGGCTTTAGCCGATAATTCTTCAAATTTTTTATTACTGAGTGAGTAAAGTCAGAACGGCGTAAAGACTTAGGAGCCTCTAAGGAGCCATAAATCTCCAACCCTAGTGCCATATCTCGAAACTTAAGTAGCAACACTCGCGTTATTCGATCGAGAAGGTCAGTGTTCAGTTATGCGAAATAGTAAAGACAGCGGCGTTATTTTCTGAGTAAGATTGTGTTGATGGTAACAAAAAGCGGTTGCCTTAAGTTTGGATACAGTGGCATTTATTTTGTATCTCTTACACAAATATAGGTAGCCAGGTAAGCAGTGCGATCCAGAAATTCGGAAAATCTCAAAGTTTTTTAAAAAATAGTAGATACTCATAGGGCAAGCATGCGGTAAAATAGATTCCGAGCTGCAGAAAAACGAACATACAATGAAATGAAGACTCATTTGAAAGAAGGTAACCTAAAACATGGACCTGGTAAAATCATTTATCGTGCATCACAATTAAAGCTTTGAGAGCAATATACACGTGCCAAAGGCTTTACTGTAAAACATGGGGTCTGCAGCTAAAGATGATGGCAGGGTCTAATAAGACAATAATAGTGCCAATTATTACCTACGCCTGTTTGGTATGTAGTAGACAAAATTTAGACTCAGATGTCACTTAACAAGGTATACAAAATAGCCTGTCGGAGCGTAACGGGAGCAATGCAAACTTGCCCGACAACGGTTTGAGGAATGACGACTTGACTCATTTCAATCCACCTTGTAGCCAAAAGGTCGGCAGTTACTGCTTTTTCAATCTTTTTGATCTTAAGGGGCCTCGGTAGTCTAGCGTAAGTGCACTAGCCTGTCATCCCAGAGGTTGTGGGTTCAAATCCTACGTAAAGCACGATCCTCGCACTTTTCCAAATTTATCTCTTTCCCCCCTGTTAAAAAAAACAAAACAAAATCTCACTCCTCAAACCCAAAACCTTATCCATTCCATCCTTACTCTCGCACAATAGTCAGCGCATTATTTGCATTGAGGCTGCTAAAACAAGTAAAAGCAAACAGTTACACAATGCATCAGTGGAGCAATGAAGAGGAAGCGTGCAACCACGGTAATAGCGCAGACACACTAAATTTAGTGAAGTCCTCAACCATCTGTGCGATCCTTCTGCAGAAAAATATGAAACACAGATGGCGTAGTAAACAAGACGTTGTTCTTAAGCAACGATAGGTAGGCATTTTAACCACTTAGGACTGATAGCGGCAGGTTAATCACCTACCCTTCCAGAAATCAAATATATTAGCGAAACCAACGCCAGACGAGTCTTGTCGAGGCCCTATGCTCCCGAGTGGAGGAAAACAAATCTATTTAATCTTAAAAGAGCCAATCTTATAGGGCAGTTAAGAACTCTGGGTTCAATCCTGAACTCTCCGTGCATGATGGTCTGTGACAAGATGGAACGAAAACTAGAGTCCAGAACCAAGAATTTCATGGTGGTCACCTGTGATCGCTCAGCGTGGAGAAACAATGAGATATCCTTAAAACAGGGCGCACAGGTGTGGTTTACTGATGGGTCCAAAATGGAGGACAGCAGTGCCGGAGCTGGAATTGTCGGGCCATACTTCAAGAAGGCAAGAGGAAAAACGACTTCCATTTTTTAGGCGGAGGTCCATGCCTCAGAGCTAGGGGCATGCATAGTATCAATATCAACATTCACTCTGACAGTCAAGCAGCTCTAAAATCGCTAAATAGCTTCTCATTTCAATTAAGTTTAAAATTCTCGACACTCTAGCATCAAGAAACTTTGTTACTCTGATGTGGGTATCAGGTCATGAAAGGCATGACGGGATTGAAATTGCGGATACTTAAGCGAAAAAGGGTGCAAGCTCTCCCTTTATTGGTTCTGAATCTTTTTGCGAGGTAAACAATAGCTTCAAAAGCGCCTTCTTACGCGAAGGGCGTTAAATCAAGTAATGGAGAGCCCACACGGACATGCGGCAATAGAAAATACTCATTGATCCAGAACGTATAAAGAGACAATCGTTAATCTCCGCATACATAAACACTTAGGCATAAAACTCTACCTTGATTCTGATCAAATTCGCTCAGAGACGAATAACAGTCTGCTACGTATATACAGGGTGAACGATATGAAGTGTTACCAACTTCACACTGCTTGCATCTGTAAAACAGCTCATGACATCAACGTCAAAATTGTTCTAATGACAGTTCAATATATTGTTTATAAGTCATCAAAAGCATTTGCGTCTCAGTTTTGTTGAATTTTTTCTTTTCTTTTATATTTGGCTGGAAAATAAACCAGCCATTGTTCGTGAGCTCAGTCTAAAACGTTAGAATGATACTGGTAGCATTGCAAAACGCTATGGAGGTGGACCAAAAAAAACCGCAACAACGCCAGAACTGGTTCGGAAAGTGAAGGCTCGACTTGAACGAAATCCACGTCGAAGTGGAAGAAAAATGGCCAAAGAACTGAAAATATCGCAAGACAGCATTCAACGCATATTGAAAAATGAGCTCAAGGTCAAGGCTTACAAGTTCCAAAAAGCACACGATCTTTCACCCCAGCAAAAAAAAGTTCGGTGCGAAAAAGCAAAGGAGTTGTTGCGCTTCCACGAACCTGGGCAATTTCCTAACATTGTGTTTTCTGAAGAAAAGAATTTCCCAATTGAGCAGTTCATAAATACTCAAACGCTCATACGAGACTTTGATTCTACGTATGGCCACTTGAAGCAATTCCCCATCGCAAGTAATGGTTTGGGCCGCAGTGAACGCTGATGGACGCTCTCCAATCGTTTTTATCGAGCCTGGTGTCAAAGTGAATGCGACTTATTAGTATTGGGAAAATGTTTTAGAAGCTGCTTTAGAGCCGTGGACACGCAAACATTTCGGTCGTAGACCATGTACGTTCCAGCAGGACTCCGCACCGTGTCATAAAGCTCGCGTGAACCAAGAATGGTTAAAAAATCATGTTTCACACTTCATTTCGTCCACACAATGGCTTTCGAATTCGCCAGACGCAAATCCGATGGACTATTCCATCTGGTCCATTTTGGAGAGCAAGGTAAGGACTAAAAAATATGCCAGTATGGAAGCGCTGAAAAAGTGATTATACGAGAATGGGCCAAAATGCCTCAAGACCACATTCGTGCAGCATGCAACTCATTTTTTGACCGTTTAAAGGCTAGGTGGTCATATCGAGCTAAAGTGAATATATGTTAAAATTGTAATCATTTTTGAACTATTTTGTCTTTGAAATCAATAAAAACTAATTTCACACAAAAAAGTCATATCGGTCATATCGTTCACCCTGTATATATATACA
This sequence comes from Anastrepha obliqua, assembly GCF_027943255.1. Taxonomy (NCBI): domain Eukaryota; kingdom Metazoa; phylum Arthropoda; class Insecta; order Diptera; family Tephritidae; genus Anastrepha; species Anastrepha obliqua. Next base: position 15,764,687 of record NC_072894.1, read on the forward strand.
TATACAATATAAATGGCGCGTACACCTTTTTTGGGTGTTTGGCCGACCTCCTCCTCCTATTTGTGGTGTGCGTCTTGATGTGGTTCCACAAATGGAGGAAGCTAATATACAGTTTCAAGCCGACTCCGAACAGCAGATAATTTTATGAGGAGCTTTTTCATGGCAGAAATACACTCGGAGGTTTGCCATTGTTTGCCGAGGGGCGACCCGTATTAGAAAAATGTTTTTTTTAATTTTGAAGTTTCACTGAGATTCGAACCTACGTTCTCTCTGTGAATTCCGAATGGTAGTCACGCGCCAACCCATTCAGCTACGGCGGCCACCGACGGTCTGCTACGTAGTATACTTTTAAACATCTTTTCACTTTGAGTTCAAAGCGTTAATTGAACTTGGGCTCTCTTTAACAGTGGATACGTAATTAAGTTGTTCCATGGTGAAAAGATTTTTAGAGGTGAGCTCTTTAACATACCGTTATTCGGTTTTGAGCGAATTTGACAGAATAGGCTGATGGGCTGAAGGGGAATTAACACCAGAAACTATAGGCACAAACACACTTTCCATGGCGTGTTCTGCATAAAAACTCAAGAAAACTGCATTTGGAGGGTTTATGTTAATTTGTGTTTTCACAATTTAACACACGGCACCTCGTTTTTATTAGTTTGTTTAATTTAAAACTCACAAATTCCAATATTTTTCCGAGCCATTCACTGAATTTCACAAACAAGAGTATTTTCTGCTCCTTCTGTTTGTTTTGTATTGGAAAGGCAGCTGACCTCAGACTTGTCAAAATCGAGAAATTTGCAGTAACTATTTTGACAAAGCGCCGCCTATGGTACTCAGTTCGCCTCGGACGCTATTAAAAAAACTGAGATTGGGTTGGTGATATACCAATGACACTTCATTGCCATCTGAACAACGACTGATTGGACGAGTGTGTGAGTTCATATGAAATTAAATCTTCTTCTTCTTAATTGACCCGATAACTGCTTACGCGATTGTGATCGAGTTTAACTAAGCGCGCCAGTCGTTTCTTTCTCGTGCTAACCGGCGTCAGTTGGACACATCAAGTGAGGCCAAGTCCTTCTCCACCTGATATTTTCAATGTAGAGGAGGCCTTCCTCTTCTTCTGCTATCACCAGCTGGTACCGCATCGAATACTTTCAGAGCCGGGGCTTTTGTTTGCATTTGGACGACATGAGCCAGCCAACGTATCCGCTGGATCTTTATTTCCTGCGCTATGCGTAGGTTGTCGTAAAGTTATACAGCTCATCGTTCCAAGGGACGCCTCACCGCCTCACCCACGCTTCTGCGCCATACCTTAGGACGGGCACGATGAGAGATTTATTAAGTGGTACTTTTATTTGTCGAGGTATCATTTTAGTACTCTGTTACCCACTTAGCCTTAAGTAGCATTTCTTGGCATAAGAGATTCTCCACTGGATTTCAAGGCTGACATTGTTAACGGTGTTAATGCTGGATCCTAAATAAACGAAGTCTTTCATAACCTCGAAATCATAAATGTCAGCAGTGATTTGGGTGAAATGAAATCCCAAGTGGCGTGGCCGTCGAAGTTGCCCTCACAATTTTTTTTCTCCATAGTTGAAAGGCGAACCTTGTAAGTCTACCACCTTTGGTGCTACACCATTACATCGCATAGAAACCACAGCCTGCTAATGCTCCAAATTTTTCAAATTACTATGACATCATAAGTTGAAGATGCCATATTTCTTAGAATTTTATAACATCATAATCGTAATGTGAAGTGGGAAAACACACAAAGAATATATTTTTATAATTTATAAGTAATGTTCTGAGTTTGTTAGCTGGCTAAATGCTTGCATTTGACTGAAGTATTTTTACCTAATTCCCATTCCTGTGAGCTCTACTGTCTGCCATGCACGCATGCCAGTAATGATTTATCGCAACAAATGTTGTTGCTGTTGCCATTGTCATCTACAAACGTTGCATTTTTCTGCGTTCAACTTTGAATTCTTCAACTTTTCGAATGTCAACCATCACAGACATGTAAATATGTATATGTTTGTAGGCGCGCATGTACATATGTATGCATGTAAGTATGTATTTATTAATAGTTTCTGTCTGGCATTCCGCTCGTCGTTTAGCTCACCTTGCCAACGAAAATTCACAACACCAATAACAACACTCCCGTCAAGCGCGCCACTGTCATTGAGCCCATTTTTCAAAATTGTAAAAAAATGGAAATATCGAATGCAAACAGCAATTTTGACATTCCGTTACTAAATCCATTTCTATTTATGTGCTATTGTTCGTAGGAATGTGTGCATATACAGATGCACTTATGAATGTATGTAAAAAGCTCAGCGATGACAACTGTAGCCAATGTCACAACACACCAGCGGCAGCAGCAACTATTGCATGCCGCATGCCGCATGCCACATGCCACAAACGGCAGCTAGTCAGCCATGCGTATATTTTACTTAATTTCTGATTGGATTTTAATGTCTTGACTCCATTTTTGGCAGCCGAGCCTTCTTCATCGGCAGTGGCGGTGGCGGCTGTTTTTGTCGATCTGTGGCTATGTTTGCCGTTGCGGCTTTTCGCGTCGCCTTGACAGATTTAGCTTTGTGTCTGGGTGATACATATTTTTTTTTATTTTGAGGAAAATTGACATGTCACATGTGTGCGCGGCCATCATCTTCATTGCAATCGCTTAGTATCTACATGCATACACACATACATACATACGTTGCACACGCATGTGTGTTTTCTTGTTAAATGTCAAGTTTTCTTGCTAACTGTTTGCTCTTTGCTTTGTGGCTCGTTTGTCTATGCGTTCGCTTGTCATCTTTGACATTTTATGATACCAAACTTATTGTTATTGTTTTGCTGCATGTAAATATAGAGGCATAAAGGGATTTGTTGCATGCATTTGTTTTGAAGCTTTATTACCAGTCATGTGCCACGTGTCACGTTGCACGGTCATTAATAATAATGCAACAGTTTTAATTTTCGGTACGTGCACATTTGACAAATTATTTTCAGCAGCTGCTCGAAGGAGACGCAATTTCGGAATATTGATTTGTCAGGTGATCTAAGCGTTCAAGAAATAGCAACGATCATTCTGAGATTAGATATGGAATCTTCAAACGCGTATAAGAGGCATATTTTGTATTTTTTTTTTATAAAAGTGGTAAAAATGCAACAAATGCTGCTGCAGAAATAAACACTGTCCACGGAGAGAATACCATGAGTGTAAGGATTGCGCAAAAGTGGTTTTCAAAATTCCGAAGTGGTAACTGCGACTTTAATTCCGACGCCTTGCTCGAACTCGTGGAAGCTGAGCCAAATTTGACAGTCGATATGAAAGCTCCGAGGTTAAATTAATCGCATGGAACAGTTCACAGGCACCTGGTTCAGTTGGGAAAGGTTTCAAAGCTGGGTAAATGGGTTCCGCATAGACTTTCCGTCGCCAATCTTCAGCAGAGAGTGAATGTGTGTTCTCAGCTGCTGCAACGGCTCGAAAATGAAAGTTTTTTGAATCGTATTCGCAAGCTGAACGAGCTCAGATGGGAGCTAATGCCGAATCCACCTAAACGTTGGGAAGATATTGTAAATAATGAAGGAAAATTTATTATTGATTAATAAACACTTTAAACATATTTTTTATTAATTTTAAAGCCACCCTTAAAAAACGCACGAACTTATGGACTGACCGATAATTGGAGCACAAATGGAAGCTGAGAGGTCATTATTAATAAAAAATCACTCCAGTGCTCGAACAACGGAGCATAATAAGTGGCGCTTTTATCCTTAATTGGATATTATCCTTTGTTGGGTATTTGAAAGAGCCCCTCCTCCTATTTGTGGTGTGAGTCTTGATGTTCCTCCACAAATGGAGTGACCTACAGTTTTAGCCCGCCTTCGAACGGCAGATGGTTTTTATGTGGTAATTTTTCATGGCACAAATGCTCGCGGAGGTTTGCAATTTCTTGCCGAAGGGCGACTGCTAATAGAGAAAACTCTTTCTATCATTTGGTGTTTCATGTACATTAGGGCGGGTCGATTTAAAAATCGCTCATTGCTCTGTGAAAATCGTATTTTAGGGATCAAAATAAGAAACTTTGCCGAAGGAACCATACCTCTAAAACGAATTCTGATGTCCCCCAATTTGGGTCGACCAATCACCAGTATTTTACTAGAGCGTACAAAAAATTAGTATCAGTAGCGACACCTCTTTTATGAGGGCCGAAACTTATTCCTATACCCAATATTTTAAGTTACCTTAAAACAAAATGATAAATATCACTAATTACATACCTTATAGATAACTACAACTCGTGCCAAAAAAATGTATTTTTTTTTTCCTATCACTTAGTAATCGATATTTCGCCAAATAACGGTTTAGGATTAAAGAAAAAAAGTAGATCATAAAAATTTCTAATATCTGGAGAGTGCGTAAATCGAATTTCGAGTGATATATCCAATTAAGGGTAACTGAATTTGCTATCCTTCACTCGTGCTTCACTTGTTTTACAAAAAAATTTAGACCTCTATCCTTAAATAAAAAAAAATAAATTATTGGCGCGTACACTTCTGTTAGGTGTTTTGCCGAGCTCCTCCTCCTATTTCTGGTGTGCGTCTTGATGTTGTTCCACAAATGGAGGGACCTACAGTTTCAAGCCGACTCCGAACGGCAGATGTTTTTATGAGGAGCTTTTTCATGGCAGAAATACACTCGGTGGTTTGCCATTGCCTGCCGAGGGGCGACCGCTATTAGAAAAATCTTTTTATTAATTTTGCTTTCACCGAGATTCGAACCAACGACCTCTCTGTGAATTCCGAATGGTAATCACGCACCAACCCATTCGGCTACGGCGGCCGCCTTGCATGGGGGAAAATACAGCCAGCGGATATAGTGTAAATAAACTTTAAAATAATTCTGTGGTTACCGCTATTATAGCATCGAGAGTCTTCTACGAGTATTAATCACAAATGGTATTACGAAGCTACATCGAGCCTCTGATGAGAAGCATAGCATACAGCATTCCATGGGCTGCCGAATAAACGGAACGAGGGAGGCCAAGTAAACGCTGGATTGTTGAGGTCAAAGCTGGAAAAACATAGTAGGGGATCGATCGAAGTGGAGAGCTGTACTTGCAATAGCAGTGGTCTGCACAAGACTGTATGCTAATGATGACGATGTCCGTCTGATGCTAGAGGTTACAACTCATATTTTGTAAAGATCGTGCATCTAAGTACTCTTAATGAGATTTCTGATTTGAGAGTCATCTTTTTTCTACGTTTCAGTTTCTTGCATGTATGCATAATTGGCACGTACACCCTTTTTGGGTGTTTGGCCGAGCTCCTGCTCCTATTTGTGGTGTGCGTCTTGATGTTGTTCAGCAAATGGGGTGACCTATAGTTTCAAGTCGACTGCGAACGGCAAATGGTTTTATGAGGAGCTTTTTCATGGCAGAAATACACTCGGAGGTTTGCCATTACTAGCCGAGGGGCGATTGCTATTAGAAAACACTTTTTCTTCATTTTGGTGTTTCACCGATGACAGTCACGCACCAACCCATTCGGCAACGGCGGCCGCCATCAGTTTCAGTTTCTTAGTCATTTGGATTTTGTCATCGCCAAATCGTATTATACACTTGCTTTCATTCGGCGCTTTGCTTCTGATTATTTTCACTCCATATACTTTAAATCCACTGCGCTCCTACAGTCTAATCTGGCATATACCGCCTTTATTTAGAGGTCATATCATCAGTGTCACATCAGGTGAGAGCGTTGGATCTTCTGGAAGTATTCCGTTCCAGCTCATTAGTCGAAAACCACACAGCAGTGGCTAAAAAACCATATTCTTGGGTTTCCAGCTGCAGATGATTGGCTGTCTGAAAGTCGAGATCTGAATCTATTAGACTAGAATTGGAGAACATGGCTTGTTGAAAACCTCACAGAAATTTGGAGAATTTCAAACAGCCTTTGGTGCGAGCAGCGACGTCAATATTCATGGATACCGTGTGTACTACCATTGCTGAATGGCAATTTCCTATTTGTTTGAAGGCTTGTGTAAAAGCAAATGGTGCCCATTTCGAATGAAAATTAAAATGTTTTCCTTAATATTTGCATAGTCAAGTAAAATTAACTTCATTAAAAAAGTATTATAAATTCATTTCTCTAACGGACCTAATTTGTAACAGGACTTATGGCAGGGCTAAGTAGTACAAACCAATGTAGTACAAATCAACTGGAGCGCCATTTGAGGTATACAACACCTGAGAGCCTTTACTTTCGAGTCATTGTGCCAGTTGCAACATCCTCTACGAATGCTGTTGTAAATAATCTGTTTTTTTATTTTGCGGAAATTAAACTTTCTAAACAGTCTCGCGGTAAGTGTACAATTTAGCTTTGCTGTGCCATGTTTTGAAGAAAAATCTATGTAACTAGAGCTTGAATTACAAGACGCTTCGTCACTTAGTCACTTCATGACGGTGGTGGTGGTGGTGGTGGTGGTAATGCGCATACGAGTAGTGCCAGCTATTGTTGTTATTGTTGCTGGCATCACGTCAGCCAGACAGTTCATCAGTCGACAGTTGGCCACATTATTATCGTATCATTTTTCTTTGTGAGTAGCTGCCAGTGTTGTTGCATAAATGCGTCACGGTTGCGCGAGGCAAAGTGAGAAAAATAACACGAAACCAAGAAAAAGCAGCAACCACAAGCATAAACAGCAACAACAGCAAATACGAGTACTCGTACTATTGTAAGTGTGCGCCAAACAGTTGCAGCAATTTAGTTACAATGAGTTGCTAGTTAACGTGTTTCCTTCATATTGCTGTTGTTTTTGTAATTGTTTTATTTATGCATTGCAGCTGAATGCCAGCTACTGCAACAGGTGTTAGTTGCTGGCTGTTTCGCTGGGCCATCGAGTGGCTGGCTGTGGCATTGTTGAGATTTACTCACATAATGAATTCATAGATTCGTTAGCGCGATTTTTGTTGTTGCCGTCCGTTTTACCCGTACCCGTAGCCGATTGTAGATGTGTGCATGTGTGCATGTGTGTATGGTTGTGCATGTATATACGTGTATTATACGGTTGTTATACGTTTATTTCCATTAATTGTTGTTGCCGCTAATTTTTATTATTCCTGCTACTTTGCTATGGCTGCTGTTGCTATTGTAATAAACCGCTTTGTTTTACTTTTGTTTCCTCATACTCAGCTGCAGCTGATTTAGTTGTCTACATACGGGTAACATTCGTTGCTGTTGCTGTTGTTACTGTTTGTTGCTCAAGCTGACTGTTGCTGCTCGCTGATTTTCTGCCTCTCATCGACAGGTGGATTTTTAATTACCTTCGTATCGCCCGTTTGCCAAGTTTCAAAGTTATTGTGATTGTTTTTCGCTAGTCGTCTTGTTTAACATATACATTTTATATTTCTATTTCTTTTTCTACTTGTGCTTCGTCTTCCACATCAAGAGCTGACGGATCGTTTTTTTTTTCTTTTATTGTACAGTTACTTGGCATTTGACCTCGTTTTACCGTTTCTGTAAGGTGTTTCACTGGGGTTTTCTTATTGACGTTAAATTACTTTTTTTTATTGCAGTGCTAAAAAAATTATGCTCGATTACTTGTATTGCTTATTTACCAACAATTTTGTGTGTTCGTTTGAAATACCGAAAGGTGCTAAATCTGAGTAGCAGCAAATGAAGGATTGAAACATTTGGCAATTCGATGCCCACAACCATAATTTTAAGACAAAAGCATATCGCTTATAATTTTATGGTAGTTTTATTTTTTTCACCACAGCCACCTAAAATATATTCATTAAGTCGGAAATTTTTGCCTCCGTGCAGTTAAAAGAATTGCCAGTACTTTCAACATTAACTTTTCTAGGTCAAAGTTTTCGACTGCATCTGTGGATTTGAAGTCATAATGACGATTATGATCATCATAGCATCACAGTTCGGGGTGAACCATTGCTTCCGCTACAATTCGCCTCCATGTCACTCGGTCATCAGCTTTTCGTTTGATATCAGTTTTGTCCATAGTTCCAAAGTCGCCTTCAATGACATCTCTCCAACGTTTTTTTGGCCGACCTCTTCTTCTGTCCCCTTGAGGATTTGTTTCGAATTTTTTTTAGCTCTATCGTTTCTCATTCGTAAAATGTGACCGTACCATCGAATCTTTTGCGCTTCGATGTACTTGATTACGTTTGCACCCCTGAAAAATATGTCTAACTCGTCGTTGTACCGAATGCGGGAAGTACCGTGTTCAAGTCGTGTACCTGATATTTCTGATAATCTTTTTTTCAAAACAATTTAACTGATCGATTTCACGGGCATTACCTCGGATTCTCACTTTTGCCCAAGTGTTTACTAAAGTTATGCCAATCAGGCGTACTAGTTTACAGGGTCTGTCTAACATCTTTCATGATATTGAATATAATTTCGATTAAGTTTGTCAAACGCTTGTTTGACGTCAATAATATCAAATCATAATGACGATACTATCGAAATAAGTGGATTCGCCACGCAAATGCGTGAGTGCTGCGTTCGAATCGTCACATTCGTGAATGTATCGGCAATCGTACGAAAGAAATTACGTTGTACGTAATTCGTATTATCTAAATGAGATGATGTTAATAGCTGATTGCTCGTAAGTGAGGTCAAGCCTGTAGACCCAGCTACTCATTCTGATTACAGCACGTGCAGCCGCAGCTCTGGCTGCGATGTCTACAGATGCTTTCCATTTCAATTCAACCGGGCTATTCGGGTCATGTTCTTTGATTTCGATGAAACTTAAATATGTTGCTCTCTTGTCAAAATAATGAGACACGTATTTTTTTGTTCGCCCGAAAAAAACTTTTTTCAAGAGTTATCGGCAATTTTGTTTTTCGGCTCAAACTCGATTTTTTTTAATTGTATAAGAAAATTTTTTTTTAAACGCCCATTACTTAGTCAAATATGAACCGATTTTAATTATTTTGGGTTCAAAATGATCGTAATTACTTACACGAGCGACTTCATGTAGAAACAATTGCAAAAAAGTAGTTGAAAATTTTTTATTTAGCAAAAAAGAAAAAAAATTGGAATTTTTTCGAAATTCAATATTTCAAAAAGTGTATTTTTTTTTTTTTATAACTTTTTCCAAATCAAGAGGACACCTCAAACTTCAATTAAGCTGAATGCCCAGTAGCTAAAATGAGTTGTTATTGAGTAATGAATTTTTGAGTAAAAAACCTGTTTCGCACTTTTTGTTTTTTGCAAACTAAAAAATTTTCAACTACTCTTTTGCAACTGTTTCTACATGAAGTCGCTCGTGTAAGTAATGACAATCATTTTGAACCCAAAATTATTAAAATCGGTTTATTTGTGACTAAGTTATTAGCATATAAAAAAAAATTCTTATATTATTAAAAAAAAAATCGTTTTTGAGCCGAAAAACAAAATTGCCGATAAAGCTTGAAAAAAATTTTTTTCGGGCGAACAAAAAAATACGGGTCTCATTATTTTGACCAGAGAGCAACATATTTGAGTTACATCGAAATCGAAGAACATGCCCCGAATAGCCCTTTTGAATTGAAATGGAAAGAATCTATATAAGAAAATTTTTTTTTAATTACTCATAACTTAATCAAAAATAAGCCGATTTGAGTGATTCTGGGTTCAAAATAATCGTAATTACTTACACGAGCGACTTCATGTAGAAACAGTTGCAAAAGAGTAGTTGAAAATTTTTTAGTTTGCAAAAAACAAAAAGTGCGAAACAGGTTTTTTACTCAAAAATTCATTACTCAATAACAACTCATTTTAGCTACTGGGCATTCAGCTTAATTGAAGTTTGAGGTGTCCTCTTGATTTGGAAAAAGTTATAAAAAAAAAAAATACACTTTTTGAAATATTGAATTTCGAAAAAATTCCAATTTTTTTTCTTTTTTGCTAAATAAAAAATTTTCAACTACTTTTTTGCAATTGTTTCTACATGAAGTCGCTCGTGTAAGTAATTACGATCATTTTGAACCCAAAATAATTAAAATCGGTTCATATTTGACTAAGTAATGGGCGTTTAAAAAAAAAATTTCTTATACATTTAAAAAAAATCGAGTTTGAGCCGAAAAACAAAATAGCCGATAACTCTTGAAAAAATTTTTTTTCGGGCGAACAAAAAAGTACGTGTTCATTATTTTGACCAGAGAGCAACATATTTAAAACTCGTTTCGGAGCAGAAGCACCAGATTCAAACCAATCTTTAGTCTCTTGTTTTAATTTAGGATCGTGGCGATAGGCTCAAGTCTCATCCATAGCGAAGAATCGACGCACAAAATCCACTTTATCTTTTCGAAAATGCTCTTAGCGTTGCTGGGAAAGTCGCATTCGAATGGGTTTTTGTTTCACTGTTAGCGAATGCGGCTCGCTTTGTGCACACAGCTTTTCAAAACCCAAAACTTTAGTCAAAATACTACCCAATGAGTGCCTAGGGCTTCTACTAAATCACTTTCAGTCACTTGATGATTTTCCAATACAATAACATGTATTTTTCTATGCTTTCTGTAAGTGTTGCTGTTTTTAGACATCCTTGATGTGGATCGCCTTCAAGGCTTGTACGACCAAGTTTAAATTCAGTTTTTATACACTTTCAACATTCGTTCATAAATTTTGTTTGCTTTTAAACCTTCCAAAAATAACAATTCAATCACTGCGCGATACTTAATTTTTTCTCTTGCAGAAAATACTGTGACACGTCAATACTAAATGGCTTGTAAACGAAGAATGCATTGACAGAGTGAAATGAAATTTCACTTACTCTCATATTAAATGTGTACCAACATAACAAAAAAACAAGAATTGGACTAGAAGCAACCCAAAACTTTTTGGAGAACCTAGTAATTTAGCTTAACGGAATTAAAATTAGCACTCAAAATGTGCTACTAATTTGGTTCTGAGTGGTAGTGAAAAAATAGCTGGTGGTTACTAAATTACTTGTATTAAGTTTTAGTATACAAATGCGGTGTTTGCGGTATTGGGATGTTTAAAACAGCGGCCACATATACGACCGCATGCAAGATGATGAAATGTGGGAGACAAAATGAGCGCGACCATCTTACTCCGCACTATTTTTAGGCATAAAAATGGCAACTCATGCTGCTCTCTGAAACATACGATTTACTAGTAAAAAAAAAAAAATTTATGAAATCAAAATCGAAAACTAAAGGTTTAATATGTGTGTGCGCCACAAGCACCACAATGCTGTCCCAAGCGCACCTGCACATCGTAAAATGTACACAAATTAGTAGGAATTTATTGTTTTTGCCATACACATGAGCGACCAAGCGCCAAGGCAAGCAGAGCAAAAATACAAAACGAAAAAAAAAAATTAAAAGTGAAAATAAAAAGTGTGGCACTTGGCAAGCCACTAGGTGGGAAATACGCTTACACATGCTTATATACATACATACATATGCACTTATGTATGAATATGTGAACGCAAATGTACGAATGCAAACGATCTGTAAAAGTTTAAATGAATAGAAATGAATTAATACCGTTTGTCTGGTATTTTAGGTTCACAAACAAAAAGTTCGTAATGAATGAATCCAACTGAGCAGCTCTAATGTATTTAGCCCTTCGTAGCCCTCTACACACACATTCATATATGAGCCGTTGTCTTTGCAAGTGGTGTAAGTCCACTTATCTCAAAGACATGGTAGGTAGGTAGGTTGGGTGGTTGTCGTAGCGATACACTTAGATCTTTCGCAGGTCCATTGTGATCAGTGATGGTAAATGTAGGGAAAATTTCCTACATGTAGGGATTTTGGTCGAAAAATGTGGGTGTAGGGAAAAGAAGGACATATTTTTTTTAATTCTGTATATGTAGGGAATTTTCAAGAAGGACAGAAAAAATTTTAAAGTAGCGGGGTAAAATTAAAAAAGTTTATTTAAAATAAAAATCCGCAGTAAGATTTCATGCCAGACTTCTTTTCCTTATGGCAGCATACTTTTAAAAGCGTTAATACGGCAGCATTGCCTTTTTTACTTCGTTAACGCTAGCATGATTTTTTCTTTGCGCGAAAATTGTTAGTTGTTCCACGTTTTCTGGTGCTTTTCACTTTTGAAGTAAGTTTGCAATTATTTTAGTTTTAGCTTTTTTTATATTTAAAATGCATATATTTTACAGAAATGAGCTCTTCGACTGACTCTTCGGAGGAACACCAGGAAAAACAATGCAAGTATCGGAAACAAAAGTTCAATAATAAGTGGCTTGACGACGAAATTTTAGTGGCTAGTTTGAAGCTGTGGCTAACGATCCATTCAAATGCAAATGCACTGCGTGCGACAAAGTTTTGAGCTGTGGCAAGTCTGATTTACAGAAGCACGCCGAAACAAAAATGCACCAAAAAATATTAAGGCAATTAAAAAGACCTCTAAAATAAACAGCTTTTTTAGAAAAAGCGAGTAAACCAAATGGCTCCAGAAATTTCGAAATAAGACTTAGCATGTTCTTCGCTGAGCATGATGTTGCGCTGCAAGTGGTGGACCATTTAATCCCACTCTTAAAAGAAATCGTGTCCGATTCTGAAATAATATAATAAAAAAAATCTGAGCTTGGAAGAAAGAAGTGCACCAGCATAATAAAAAATGAATTTTGAATGAAGAAGAAAAAGACAATTTAGTTAAAAAATTAAAAGTAAACAAATTTTCCATAATGATCGAAGAGAGCACAGACATCGGACTCAATAAGCATAAGTGTCTCATGGTGGGATTTTTCGACGAGGAAACCGAGCGGCGTGTGGTTAAGCTGCTGGATCTAATTCCAATAAGAACTGATTGCACTGCAGAAGCTCTGTACGGAATTTTTAAAAAATCTTAAGCAAACAATTCAATTTTGACGTTGCAATTGCCTCATTATAGTGTAAACACAGGAGAAAAAAATGTAGAGAATTTCGTAGGGAAAATTTGTTGTAAGCGTAGGGAAAAGTAGGGCATTTTTTTGGGCTGTGTAGGGATTTTTCAAAAAACCATTTACCATCACTGATTGTGATACCATTGGCGCTTATCCTTACCCTTCGTGTTCCTTTTCAAACCATTCGGTAACTTTAATGAACGAGCAGAGCTTCGTTAGTTTTAGATGGGCTATGTCCGCTACATCGGTTAAAAATGCTGTATCAAGAGTGCGCAGCCTTCTCATAGCTAAGCTTTCACACTTACATAAAAGGTGTCTGAGTGTTTCCTCTTCTTCTTCTGTATTAAGACAGCTTCTACAGAAATCGAAGTACGGGAGTCCTAACCATCTAGCGTGGCTGCCGATTAAACAATGACCAGTTAATACCCTTATTATTTTTCTTATAGCATTTTTTGTTATATCTTAACAAGATTTTCTATCGACCGCTGTTCCAGTTCGGCCATGTCTGTCTGCTTAGTTCGCATGTTTGTCAGCTTTTATTTACCTTTTTGATGGTTTCCCTGTCTATAAGTAAATTACAAGTGGTTATAGGTATGGGTATCAGCGCCTTATTCTGTTGGAGATCGAGCGTTGTACCGGTTTGAGCAAGTTCATCCGCCTTGCAGTTTTCTGCTATATTCCTGTGGCCTGGCACCCAGAGAAGGTGCACTTTGTAGCACTTAGATACGTCATTTATAAGTTTAAAACATTCTAAAACTGTTTTTGACGACGAGTGTGTTTTAGATTCAAGCGCTTTTATTGCCGCTTGACTGTCCGAGGATATGAAGACTTCGTTTGTGGATAATACTCTCGTTTTTATTACCGTAAGTCCCTATTTTATGGCAGTGACTTCCGGCTGAAATACACTGCAATGATCAGGTAGGCGAAATGATTGGCATACTCCGAGTTTATCGGAGTAAACCCCTCCACCTACTTTGTTGTCTAGTTTTGAGCCATCTGTGTAGATGTTTACATCATTTTTTTTAACAATAAGCCCGCTATCCCATTCCTCTTTGGAAGGAAATACTGTAAGGAAATACGAAGGATTTATTTAAGTTGATATCCTTGGTCTTACAGAAACCAGGAATGCAGGGGAATTTTTCTGAAATTGAAGAGTGTTCTCTTTGGTTCGTTCTGAGTAGGCCGGTTTCTCTTAGCCTGAGAGCTGCTTTGGCAGCTGTTTGCTTACCGAATTGCTCTATTGGTGAAAGGTTAAGCATAATATTTAGTGCCTCCTTGTACAAGTACCATGGTTCTTTTAATATTGGGTAGTCGAAAAAGTCTTTTCGTATTTTGTCAATAGATGTCTTTGGAGTCATCTATCTCCAGTGCAACCAATCACATTGTGTCATATCATATGGTGTTAGAAAGGTGACATTTTAAGCTTCATTTAACTAAAAAAAAATTAAGTTCGGAGAAATTGAAAAAAAGTTATAGCTGTTCAAAAATGAGTGAAAATAATGAAGAAATTCGCTATATTTTGAAATTTTTGTATAAGAAAGGGAAGAATGCCACGCAATGCCATGACATTGCCAAGGCACTAAACATTCATCATCAAACGGTTTTGAACCTTTTAAAAAGGGCTGGTTACAAAAATAAGCTCGATGTTTGGGTACCACATGAATTGTCTGTGAAAAATTTAATTGACCGAATTAACATCTGCGATTCTTTGCTGAAACGAAATGAAATCGAACTATTTCTGAAGCGAATGGTAACAGGAGACGAAAAGTGGATCAAATAGGACAATAATGTGCGAAAAAGATCATGGTGCAAGGGTGGTGAAGCTCAACAAATGGTCGCAAAGAAAGGATTGACGCCGAGCAAGGTTATGCTATGTGTTTGGTGGGATTGGAAAGGAATCATCCACTAAGAGCTGCTCTAGTCTGCTCGAACGAATGATTCTACACTTTACTGTCAACAACTGATGAGATTGAAGCAAGCAATCGAAAAAACGGCCAGAACTGATCAGCAGAAAAGGCGTCGTCTTCCATCAGGGCAACGCTAGGCCACACACATCTTTGTTGACTCGGCAAAAACTGGGAGAGCTTGGCTGGGAGGTTTTGATGCATCCACCATATAGCCCTGACCTTACACCATCGGACTACCATTTGTTTCGGTCTATGCAGAACTCCCTTAATGGTGTAAAGTTGGCTTCAAGAGAAGCCTGTGAAAATTACTTGTCGCAGTTTTCCGTTGAGAAACCACAAAAGTTTTACACTGATGGAATAATGTCTCTAGAAGAAAAATGGCAAACGGTGGACGACCAAAATGGTACATATTTGGTTTAATAAAGTTCTTTATAAATATAAAAAAATGAGTTGAAGTTTGATTAGAAATACGAAAAGACTTTTTGAACTACCCAATATATAATTTATCTAAAGCCGGCCACCATACTAGTATGCCGTATGTTAGGATTGGTCTGACAATTGCTGTGTAAAGTCAATATACGATAGATGGGGAAAGACCCCAACTTAGTTCTATCAGCTGTTTACAAGAGTAGATGGCTATTATCGCTCTTTTTATCTATCTATTTCGACATTTGCCTTTCAACTTAGTTTTCTGTCTAGTATTAGACCTAAGAAGCGGGTCTCATCACTGAATGACAGTCCCGTTCCACCTAGAGTCGGGGGAGCTATATTTGGAATTTTATGTTTCCTGGTAAATAGGATGAGTTCAGTTTTATTGGGGTTGACGCTTAGCCTATTTGCTTTTAACCCGTTTTCAACCAGGTTTAGTAAATCCTCAAAGACATACCACTATTTAGTTCAGAATTGTACAACATAATTTCTTTGGTGCATTTTTATATGTGTGGAAGTATTGTAAATGACATAAATATTTTTGTAGTTTCGCGGAATTTCGGTTTTTCCTCGTTTATTATAAAATTTAAAGTCATCCAGGAGTGCCCAAGAAATTGCTTCTTGTTGCTTCAAGCATTAAGAAAATGGAGCCAGGCAAAAACCTGTAATGGCCTACAGCGATATGTACACCGGAGAAAATATTAACTTGAAATTTGCTTTAGTGTGACTTTGAAGTTTTTCAGTCTCCTAGAACGGCGTAGAAGTTATCACCCATAACTTTTTATATTCTTATCTCTTACACTTTTATCTACCAAATGTCGTCGATTTAGGAACTATCGATAGTATTATAAGAAACAATATTTATTGTATGTCCCTAAAGACTATTAGTCCTATTATAAAACGATGCCGAATATATAAAAAAGTTCATTTTACATGAAATGAAACCAGGTAGGTGAAATGGTTGAAGTACCATTCTGGCACTTCTCAAGCAGCTCTAAAGCACCGTCTTGATACCATTATGAGACCTTCAACAGGCAGATATCTATGTACATCCAACCAGAGCTGTTGATGTAATGGAGAAGATTGATGGCATGCCAAACCGGACATTTACACGGTAAGTGCCCAACAGTGTCCTTCTCTGAAAGGTCCTCACAGCTTCTGTTTTGCGTGTGTGCCGATCATCCAATGACCGGTAAATTAATTTACGAGTTTGGAAATTGAATGACGTGGAGTCTCCAAGACCTTCTGAGCTCTCTCTATATGGTCCCGTGGCCAAAGGGTCCCGAAATAGCACACAACGCCAAGGAGCTCCATCTTTTCTGCGCTTTCCTGAGAAATAAGTTGTGCAATTCCCCTTTTGACAATAGTAATGGGGTGCCAATGACCGGGTAGGAGGTCTCTGAGGCCAATGCAGTCCCTTTCCTGGCAAGCTCATCAGACATTTCATTTCCCTCTATGTTTCTATATCCTGGAACCCAGATCAGACAAATGTTACCTGCACACCCAAGAAATTTGAGCACCCTAACAGGCCCTCTGGATGTTGTACGACGACCATGTTTTTCTTGTTGTAGTATAGTACATGTAGTTAATTACTTGCACCTTCTTTCAGCTAAAGCATAGTATTGTGACGCAAGGGATATTTTTGTTGCATTGTGGAGTAGTAACTGCCACCGCCTCTACTACGTCTAGTGCTGAACCTTTTCTTGCTAGCTCGTCTGCTTTCTCATTACCCTCTATATTTCTGTGTCCGGGAACCTATATCAGAGTGATTTGAAGCCAATGACTGAGCAGTTCTAGTTCCTCTCTACACTGTGAAACAAGTTTGGATGAAATGGAGTTGGAGTCTTAGGCCTTTACAGCTGCTTGATTGCCTGAAAAGATAGTTAGTTTTGCACGAGTTTTATTGTAGTGTTTCAGTAGTGTAGTGATTTGCAAGCTTCCATGATTGCTAATAGTCCAGCCTAGTCAGGAAGTCGAATAGGGTATATTATCTTAGAACCGACAGTGTATATTTCAGTATCGAATCTACCAATCACCCCCCTGTCATCCATTCCATCCTGTCATCGTAGTTAATATGTCGCATATGCAAGATTTTTACTTTTTGCGAGCTTTGAAAGTGGTGTACTTGTATGTGTAGTTGTATAGATGTAGAACTAAATACAGTTATTGCTAAAATATTTATTATTCCTCATATAATCACATAATAGGCCCGTCACAATGGGTCCGTTGCGGCAACGAATTTGACTGACATAAAAATTTATTATGTGAATTTGAGTCGAAGGCGCCTATACGTGCCGTACGTCATGCCGGAATGCACAAAACTTGGCAAGTGTGGCGAAAATGACAACTGTTTGGAGAAGAACCATTTCGTATGGCGGAAATTTTTATCGATGGTGTTTTTTTATTATATCAAATTAAAGGGCGAAAATAAATGGAACTTCAATTAACTGAGTCAATTCAAATACACCCTTATCTTTTTTCGATAATAACTTGAAGGAGTAGAGAAAAGGCTGAGCTCAACCAAGTTGTGCTGAAAAATGAACATGCATCCCGATCTCGAAGTTATGGTCGCACCTACCGTCTACAACTGCCATAAACCGTATTGAAAACTACTTTCCCTTCAAGAAGCATTCAGTTTATAAGAAACATTTTTCATAACCGACAAGAACATCTGTTCTTGTTTTATTTATGGTAGTAATCCGGTGTAACGACCGAAATTTCGACGTTTTTTCATGAATCTGTTTTAAAAAGAAAATAAAATGCGATCGTTTTAAAGTTTTTATATGTTTTTATTGGTGTTTTGAAGTATATGAACAAATTCTTTTAAAGCTAATTTTATATTAATTTGCTTAAAATTTTTGACGTCAAAGTGGAGTCCTAAAAAAAAAGATGAGTTGGTTCGGGGAAACACACAGCCTTCCAAAGTCATCTGGAAATAAAAAAAAATACCAGTCTAACGGTTAGACTTGATAGAAGTGAAACCTTCCGTAAAACAAACTGAGAGAGAATAAGACGAAAGCAGCATTAGGAGCGGGATAATTATAGGTTCATTATAATATTGCTATAAAGTTCATATTTTATTTTCTTCATTTTATCATTATTCATCCTCAATGTTTTCAATTTCAACAAATGATACGAGTGGCTTATGATAGATAAAATATGATACAAATGCTTTGGTTTCGATGATGTCAAAAAAAATACCCAAACGGACCGAAGAAACAGACTTACAAATTTCTTCCATTTTCGTCTACTTGTATTCATATACAAATTTATGTCTCTTCCCACCAAAGCTAAATGTATTAGTATATTTCTTCTTGTATTTATTCAAGGCTGAAATCCCGGCGGTACTGCAATACCGGGTCAACCCGTGGCAGAGGTGGAGAGCAAGCCCCTAAAACACTCCACCCATTTTTAGACAGATGTTAAGCTGATAACCACACTACCTAGTCAATACATTTTAAATAATAAACCTAATAAACCTTTTGAGAATTACACGCTCACAAAAATTATTTATATCAACATATAATATAACGCTTCGTAACTAAATAACTTTTAGGCCAGCACCTGCAGCATGACGCGGTAGCCGAGCGACTAGCAATGTGAGCTTCCGATCCAAAATCCTTGGTTCGAATCACCAGAAAAAGAAAAAATAAAAATAAAAGTTATTTTTATTTAGTTCGTCGCTACGTTTATATCAACATATAATATAACGCTTCGTAGCCAAGTTGGTCGCTTTTTTCGTTTCACTTTTTCCCAAATCACTCCCAACGATTCTAAAGAAGTTTTCACTTCAAAAATTCAAAGAGATTATTATTCTGTAGACTGTAGGTCCCGAACCTAAAATATACATAAAAATAAAAAAACAAAAACAAAATGGCGGACTTGTGAAAAAAGTTCTTAAAATCTAATTTTTTTCTTCATAAATTATTTAAATTAAATATTGTAATTTATTATTAAAAAATTAAATGTTTTAAAGGTGCGGAATCTAGATATGTATGTCTAGAATAACGGGTTAAATTTTAAGCCAAATCGGTTGAATAATTTTTAGTCAGTGATTCCCCGAAATTTCGAAAACATGGTTTTGAGAAAAACGCGTTTAAAGTTTCGACAACAGCTGTTGCTGGCGTGTCACACGCTTTCATACACACTACGGCGCGCTCTCTTATTTTAGCTATAACTTTAAAAATAACTAAAATCTCTGTCTGAAATTTTATAGTATATTTTTAAGATGTTTTTCTTCCGAAAAATGTAAAAAAAAATTCGATTTTTTGAACCCGTCACACCGGGCTACAACCTTATATGCGGCAATACTTTTATAGTGGCACCACGAAACGTTTTACACGTCACGTAGGTCTAATACGTTGCTCCACGCACGCAACGGACTCTTTGTGCCAGCCCTATAAGTCCTTAAATACTTCCCAGAGTATAAAAGACAAACACACAAACACATACTATTATATGTACCTATTTTTCATTTGTATGAGTTTTAAGACAATTAAAAGCGCATATTTTATGCTCTCGCTTACCATATAAAAAAGAGACTCGCCCCCAATGACAGCTACACTCAGCGAAGTGAGTGGAAATCATAACAAATGTACGCTGGCCTGTGGAACAAAGTAGTCATCTGTACAGATATATTCACGGCTATACATACATACATACGTAATTAATTTAAAACATCAGAGAGACATTCTGGGCAAATCCAAACAACTGACAACATTTTTAACGGTTCAACCACAAACAAAGGCGTGTAAAAGAGCACTTTAATATCATAGCAAATGTAACAACTACAACAAAGAAAAGCTGCGAAAATTTACCATTTATGCAGTTGTGACAGGGGGAGGAAAGAGATTCTCTATAATATTTAAGCAACATTAAGCAAACAAAATGATGACATAAAATTTGTAATCAAAATAGTAAAGCGGGGAAGGGCGAAGACAGTATGCATTGCTATAGCACCCTCCATGTGTTAACAAATTAAGCTGACAGTTTACCCTAGGCATTGACCGGATGATGAGATATCATCTTTAGGCATGTTTGTGTGTGCACACGTTTGTTTGTATGTGGTTATGTGTGTAAGTGAATTAGAAAAAATATAACAGTTGCCATGCAGCAGAAACTTAGCTGGTGTTAACATACTCGAGTGCCACAAGGATAACAATAAATACTACAAAAACTAACATTGAAGAGTCATATTGCTTTATTACAAGTGAAAATGGAAAATTTATTCAAAGCCTCTTGACTTTGTTATGCTTTTGAGCGCTCTCTAAAGGTGGCTCACATACAACCCTCTTAACACTAGAGCAGGCGCTGTGACACAATAACAACAATATTCCCATAAACTGCAATTGGTATTAAAATGACGAGATTCGGAGCATCACAGGATGAAATGTACGCCCTAAATTTAGCGAGCTCTTCTTGTCCATGTGTTGAATGGTCGTGGCCACGGCAGCACACCCCTTTTGATTTTATGCGTATTTTTACCTAGAAAAACCCATGTTACGCAATTATGGTGTGTGTGTATGTGCAGGGTGCGTGCCATTAGACTCGAGGCTTGCTACTTTTATGTATGAGTGAAGCCACTGTTGCTAGCGCTTAATTTAAAATATTTTTTAATCATTTCACAAGATATTGAAAAAGCGTAAAACGCTAAATAAGTAGTTGGAACTGGCATTATTTTATGAGGAAAGAATCTTGTTTGGGAAGGGCCTCCCCGAGACGTTTGATATCAAACGAGGTTTCAGAGAGGTGACCCGCTGTCGTGTGACTTCTTTAACTTGACGCTGGAAATGATTGTGCGAGTCGCAGAACTTAATCGCTCACGCACAATTTTTTTGACAGCGTATAATTGTTAGCGTATTCGGCTGATATTGACATCATCGGCCTTAACATCCGCACTGTTGGCTCTGCCTTTTCCAAACTGGATAAAGAAGCAAAGCGAATGGGTAGTGAACGAGGACATAACCAAGTACCTTCTGTTATCAAACAAACACTCGGCGCATTGCGTATCGGCACCCTCGTCACTGTTGAATATTATGATTTCGAGGTTGTAAAAGACTTCGTTTATTTAGGAACCAGCATTAACATCGATAATAATGCCATCCTTGAAATCCAATGTAGAATCTATCTTGCCAACAAGTGCTACTTCGAACTAAATAGGCAATTGAGTAGTAAAGTCCTCTCTCGGCGGAGAAAGATAACACTCTACAAGACTCTCATCATGCCCCTCCTAACGCAATCTGCAAAGCTTGGATGCTGACAACATCCAAGGAGGCGTGCCTTGGAGTGTTTGAGAGAAAGATTATGTGAAAAATTTTCGGACCTTTGCACGTTTGAGACGACGAATATCGCAGCCGATTAAACGATGAGCTGTATGAGCTTTACGAGGACATAGACATGATGTAGGGAATAAAGATCCAACGGCTTCGTTGGCTGGGTCATGTCGTCCGAATGGACACAAATGCTCCGGCTCTGAAAGTATTTGATGCGGTACTAGCTGGTGGTAACAGAGGAAGAGGAAGGCCTCAGAAAGATCAGGTGGAGAAGGACTTAGCTTCACTTGGTGCATCCAACTGGCGCCGGTAAGCACGAGAAAGGAACGATGGGCGCGCCTTGTTAAACTTGGCCAAAATCGCGTAAGCGGTTACGCGCGAATCAAGGAGAAGAACAAGAAGAAGTATGTTTTAAGTTCGTTTAAATTTTGAAAATTTTCGTCCATATTTATTAACTTTTTCTCGTGAAAATGTTTGCCTATAAAAAATTGTGTAGAAAATACTGTTTACAAAATTTAAGGAGGCTATGCTCTTAAGACGCAATCGTATGAGCAAACTGATCTCAATACGAATGGTTGTGGATCAAATACCCCCTTCTGTGATGACTAAGACAAACATTTAAAACTACTTTGATTTGAGGGCATGAGCCGGGAATATCTAGCTCCTTATTCGGGAAGACATCTGTGACCAGATGATTGAGTAGAAACTAATTTCACAGTCATCCAAGCGATACGATGAACGGGATAATAGAAGGATTGGACCTCTTAGTCACCACTCGAGCTGACATGACTCAAATTCATGCCGTTCTGAGCATAAGTTCATCAGGAGACATCACGCGACGATAGGTATTGCCATACAAGAAGAATAGCTTTAGAAATTGTAAATAGGGCAATGCAGCGGAGTCTATTTCAAGACATGCGATATCCATAGCGGGTAATTGATATGATCATGAATGACTATATAAGTAAAATGCCTCAGGATTACAAACGGATAGTAAATAATTTATTTTGAAAAAATCTCAATGATGACCACTTCAACTGTAGAGAACCGAACCCACCGGGCTTTCTTCTTCGTCGAACAACACTAGTTTATACATCAGAGTACTCGTATGTAGCTGAGATTACTATTTACATCATATTTCGTATCTATCTATATTTTCGGTGGAGCCGGATTCGAAGCCCATTGTGGTCATGAAACTGCAAAATACAGAAAAAGTGTTTTCTAATGATGGTCGTCACTCGTCATTCACATTTTTACCAAACCGGCGAGTGTATTCCTGCCAAGCAGAAGCTTCATATGAAAACAATCTCCAGTGCACTGGACAAGATGTTTGACCTTCGCCCAACAGACTAAGTTACAACAAATTTCTGCACAGAAGTCTGCATTTGGGCTATTGACAGTACAACTAGTTGAAAGGCCTTATGGCCACAGCCGAATATGCAGAGATTTAAACGCTAACTCGGACTACGTTATTCCTCAAGCTAATTTCAACAAGGAATCGAAGGTAGTATTGGAAAAAGACCGATGGCGGAGGGGACCACTTTCAACGCACCACACTTTTAACATATACACAGACGGTTCTAAAATTGGAGGCGCAGTATTCTGTTCGGAACTATTGCAGTGGGTGCCAAGCTGAGATCTACGTGACAACGAAAACAGCAGACTTAGCAATAGATAGCACTCCTCTGAACTCTCAAATAAATTTTTACATTGACAGCCAAGCCGCCGTCAAGCCAATAGCAGCTGTAATGGAAAACAGGATGGATGAGCTAGGAATTGAGAAACAAGCCACCATCAACTAGATTCTAAGACACAAGGGAATGCAAGAAAACGAGAAAGCGGATATGCTAGAAAAAGCAGGCGCTAATCTTCCAGTAGCTAGCACGACCGGTATACTACCACCTCTTTGCAAACAACGACTAGTTATAAATGCAGCAATGATTCAAGAAGCGAACTAAAGATGGGAAAGATCCAGCTGGGATCGTCAAAGTCATGCTATGCAAGCACAACGTCAGATCTACAAACTATATTTTATCTCTT
This sequence comes from Anastrepha obliqua, assembly GCF_027943255.1. NCBI lineage: Eukaryota > Metazoa > Arthropoda > Insecta > Diptera > Tephritidae > Anastrepha > Anastrepha obliqua. Next base: position 15,788,224 of record NC_072894.1, read on the forward strand.
CCCAGGAAAGAGTGTACCCTTGTAATGGGGATACTGACGGGACACTGTCTTACCCCAACGTATACGGCCAACCTGAAGCTAGTGCAGAATGGTACATTTACAATATGTCACAAAGTCAACGCGAGAGGAACTCTGGAACATATACTCTGTTACTGCCCTGCACTGAGCAAAACACGAATAAACTGCTTAGGTTCTGCGCCATTAGAAAATGCGACAGCAGAAAAAATTAGCAGCCTACTTAAATTATCCTAACTGTGTAAAGAAAAAATATAAAACAAAATCTCTATACTGACACTTGGTATCACTACGGACAAATTTCTGGTCTATGTGCGATCTAGAGGACCAACCAAGTCTAATCTAACCTAACCTATAGTGAATTTCACTAACATACGCAATATTTTACCACAATTTTAACGATTTAGCTTTTCGGTAAACCGTCTCATAAAAAATCGATAAGACAAAATCTGCTATTTGAGTTAACCAGTCGATTATCGTTAACAGGACGACAACAATTTTGGTGTGGTTAACACAAACTAGAAAATTATTAGTGGTTTTAATAAAAACCAAGAAAATATGTTATAAAAAAGTTATTAAAAAAATAAGCCCGAATATGCCTTTCGAGTATTTGGCTTATGATCTATCGCGTGGAGAGGAGGTAGCAGTCCCTCAAACAATGGATCGACATTCGCTCTGGAATGTGCACAGTCTTTTCCATTTAGCTGCAGGGCAGTTCCAATAACTATTCCGGCTAATTACAATCTGCTTGAGGACTAAATTTCTCAGCTTAAGGGGGGAAACTGGTTTAGGAGGCCAACATTTTGCTGTTTTTCGAGAATTTTTTGAACAAAGAAGGAATAATCAGAAATTGCTTAAGTTTAGAGGATATTTTATTTATATTTTTAAGTACACTTTTAAATTTTTTTGAAGCTATTTCCGTGGGAGATAGTGGCGTTAGAGCGTGCTGCCATGGACGATCGCCATCCGAGTGCCTTGCTGGTGGGAGTTCCTGAAGTTGCAAATTTCCTCTGAAATCAACAGCGATTTTTTTTATTAACAACATATTTCCTAAGAATATGAACCCAATTGTGGTAAAAAAATATTGAAAATTGCGTGCTTTTGAGGCGCTTGAACACAAAGTAGTTTTTTTTTACCATATTTTTTCGTCTATTTTGCTTAAAAAACCATATTTTACATAATAATATAATCCCAGGATTAGGTTTAATAGATTAGAATTAAATTAAAAAAAAAAAACCGAAAAATTTTAGAACGATTGATTGATAACTTTTTAAGCTAGAATGCCTACCAGTTGAAAAAAAGTAGTTTCGAGAAAAACTTCGTTCTTCCTAAAGCGCGCTACGGTGCGGAACCGACGGGCAGTCACTTAAGGGTTCATATAATAGGGAATAATGCGAGTTTCGCTTTAAAATTTTTACCACATATTCTTGAGTAGTTATACCAACGATTTATGCAATAAAAAAAATTGATTTTTTGATCGAGCTAAGCCGGTTTTCCCCCTTAACCTTCATTTAGAAGTTCCGGATTAACAGCGGTTCCAATGCAAAAACAGTTAAATCTTGTAACCTTCAAACATTTTCAATTCAAAATTCTGCCTTTATATTTCTAGCTGTATTGCGATTTTTTGTAAGTGGATGCTATCAACGAACCGTACGGCAGCAACGTAGAATATCCATGAGCCAGTCATCCGTAGTATTTTGCGAGCAGCTGTCCAGCAAGCTCAAATTTAGGTTTCTCCATCACTGTAGTGTTTTCTAAGCGGAAGTAGCCGCAATTAGGGAAGCAGGGGATTAGTTGCTCATTTCGGGGTTACTGTAAACGATGTAAATATCTACTCCGACAGCCGAGCGGCAAGAAGAGCACTAGGTTTGTTGTTTGTGCGTTCGAAATCAGTCGGAGAATGCCGGACTTCTCTCTCGGTTGCATTCGATTACTTCGATATTAGACTCATTTGGGTTCTTGGCCACAGCAGCGTAGAGGGCTGGGCTGATGAGTTGGCTTGACAGCGAACCCTGGAGACGGTTTCATCGCGAAATGAGAGGATTGGGTTTCCTTGAGAAACTGTGGTCGGCTCCTGGAAAGATAGGCCTCGCGTTAACTCAGCTAGCGCTTGGCTAGTGCGCAAACGTGCAAAGTCGCGAGATTCTAACAAAGTTAACAAAGCTGCAGCTCTCGAATTTGGTGGATATCCTTACCGGACATTGTCCGTTAGGTTTCCATGCGTGTCGAGACATGGCATTACCTCAAGTCCTGTCTGGAGGACGAGGTGGAATCAGCTCAGCACCTTCTTCCCAGCTGCCCTGTTCTTTGTCGAGCAAATATTTAGATATCTGAGCTCTCAATTTTTCGCTACAGCTGCGCATATTGCGGGTTTAAATATCACCCATCTGGTGAAGTTCACAAGTAGCTTGGAGCGGCTGGTTACGAGCGTACACTAGGTACCATTGACCGTCATTCACTAATCCCAAGGCTTCTCTTCCCTTCATTTCCTTTTTTCTTTCCTCTGTATAGTAGCACAACGGACGAACTTTGAATATTTGTCCAAGTGGCGCCCTCGCAAAGGCAGGAATTTATCATGATTTGATTATTATGTTCGTTTGTTTTGTATTGCAAAGGCAGCTGACGTCAGACTTGTCAAAATCGCGAAAAATAAAGTAACTTTTTTAATGGCGCCACCTAAGATACTCAAGTCGCTTTGAGTACAGCTTATTTTATGTAAGAATAAATATGTGTTGTTGTATAGTTTGTAGAATTAAATACAGTTATTGCTAAGATATTTACCATTCCTCATTTAATCACATAATAGGCACGTCACAACGGCTCCATTGCTTTCGTTGCGGCAGTGAATTTCGCTGACGGCAGGGAACGCCATTTATCATAACCTAACCTAACAGTAAGTTTACAGTCTACTGTCGCACATATTCTTCCCATTTTAGCGAAATTTGATACTAAGTTCTTCGTGGTGATAAAATATAATTCTTAATGAGTGTGTTTTCAGCACCAAATCAGTTGCAGCATTGAATCTCTAGAAACGATGTGCGCCTGTGTCTTTTGAAAAACACTTAAATTGGGAATCACTTAAATAAACCCTTTTATATTTTTGTACTTGTCTTGTTTCATCATATTATCACTGGTTATATACTTAATTGTTGTAGCTTTGAAGTAATGCAGGGGTGACTGTTAGCCGTGCCATATTTTAATTTATCTCACTGTCAATTTGTTTTACTTAATGAAAATTTTACCGGCTGTTGTGATTTTTATGAACCCTCAAAGCGGAGGTGCGTTGCCCGCATATTAGATATGCAAAGTGCTTACTGTTACATACACACAAACACAGAAGTATAAACAGTTAGATGTGGGATATTATTTGCATTTGATTGTAAACATTGCCGGTGCCATTTTAGCTTAAGTGAAATTTTCAGTTTAATTTGCATAGCAAATTATGTATGCCCATACAATGGCATTATAAAGTATATTATTTTCGCCAGAGATTAAAGCGAATTTGTCATTCCGAATGTCAATTTGTAGCAACTTCCGTTGACAACATAGCTGCATGTCCGCTTCGCCACACCTGCTGCCCGCTCTTCAATTGACTGTGCGAACACTGAAAGCCCATTAAGGCTCGATTGTTGTGGTTGTTTTTGCCCTCAGCCTCAAAGGTGATCTTTCGCTCGCCTCATCAGCATTTAAATGGAAAATGTCCGGCTGCTCGCTTCTACTCAGCTAGACTATGCACCTTATCTTTCAGACTGACTGACTGTTTGCGGGCCCGCCTCATTGGTTTGTTGCTTGCGTATGCCTCACAAGAGTTCGCCGCACTGCTGCCGCTCACTCACTCCTGCTTGTTTGTCTCTGAGCGTATGTGCCGTCCGTCTACACATGCATATGTGTTTCTTTGCTTTTATGTATTTTTCCGTTAGTAATTACATGAGTTTGGCGACTCCTGAAGCCTGCAGCTGCAAGTCATCATTTTACGCCAAGTTGAATGTGGCATGCCACCCACCAGCAATGCTGAGTTTCGTTTGTTTGCGCGACTGTTTCTGTTTCGCTTTGTTGTTTTTGTTGTTGTTGTTTTTACTTATTTACATATACGAGGCAATGCAATGCTATTTCTATTTCTAATTTATTAGTTGCTTTGAAGCGAAAATTGAAAGTCGACCGGCTCGTCGTGGCAGCTGCCACACTGCGTGGCACGCACTTAAAAGTGTTGTATAGATATCGCTTAGATTTATTTTTATTTTTCAATTTAGCTTTTGAATATTTCAGTATTTCAGCCAGATTAGCTTGGCATCGATCCGATATGAACTGATTTTTTGTAGCTAGTGGGGCGCGTGTGCTGCACCTGTTGCGCTCTGCACTCAGCAAAAGTTGCTGATCTCGATGCCCAATCGTCAATCGCCAATTGCCAATCGCCAGCTGCCACCGCCGTTGGCTCGTTCGCCAGTTGCCAGTTACCAATCACCCCAAAATGATCGCATTGATTGAAATTCAAATTTTCCACTGGCATTTGATAAATTGCGCGTTATAGAGCCTGACTGCTGTGTCGCTTTTGTTGCTCTTGTTCTTATTATTGTTATTGCTTTTAATATTGCGCTAAAGCTTATAGATAAACGTAAGTAATTGCGCCGAGCTGGAAAAACCTAACCAGTGGGAACTAGTACACAGTTAACCAGTTTGTAGCCAGTTCGAAAGTATACAGTTAAATCGTACAAAAATCAGTCTGATTAATTTTGTTCGTATTTTGCTTTAGTATAAAGATATTCTATGAGTATATTCAAGGCTTTCAAGGAGAAATTATAATTGATAATTAGTAAGCGTAGCCGAATACGTTGGTGTGTGACTACCATTCGAAATACAGAGAATTTAGAGAGTAGGTTCGAATCTCCGTGAAACACCAAAATGGAGAAAACGTTTTTTCTAATAGCAGTCTCCCCTTGGCAGGCAATGACAGATCAAAGAGGGCATCCAATCATTAAAGTTGAATGGCAAGATTGTTAGGGAAATCTTCCGCGAATGAATGCAAGTCTAGGTGTTTGGATACCACTGAACCATTTGCCGAGCAGAGATAGCTGCTATCAAAACAAAGAGAGGTTGTCTGTAAAGTCGGTTTACTGACGATAGTTTAACGTGACAACGTCATAAGAAAATACTAATGGAATAGTTGCATTTTTCAAAAGAAAATTTTAATTTTATTTGTTTGATAGATATTTTGTATGAATATAGAGAAGGAGGTAAATGGAATCGTGATGGAATTGATCAAGTTACATTTACACAAACGTGAAAAATTACGAAACATTTATCAAATTCATGAAAAATATGTTCAATTTCGATTGTGCATCAGACGTTAATAAGTCAACAACACTAAGAGGCAACATAATCGATTTGACTTTTTCAAGAAAAATTAGACTCGAAACACTCCCTTTCATATTTCCTACTTTTCCTCTCATCGTCCTATTCTCAACAGAGAAATGGTTCATTACCATGCACACAGGAAGAAGGCAAATGCAAATACATAATATTAAATGTGAATTTATATTCACATGCGCATATACATACATATATATGCTCACTCAAGTAGGAGAGAGCCAGATGTCGAACGTTGCCGAACGCGGGGGCCGATAGTGCCTCTTTGTCGTTCGTTCTGCGCTCTCGCTTGCAGTTCAATCAAGGTAATGCCGCATGAGCAAGATAACGCCGCATTTTTTGGTGCGTGCAGCCGGCTACATCGAATGAAAAGACGTTATCACGTTACTATTGCAGCACACTTAAAATAAATAGACACTTATTTTGACAGATAATCGGTAATCAAGGCCTTAGTCGATTGAAATCTTCTCTTTCTCTCTCTCTACTTCTTCTTTAGTACCTCTCTTCCGATTGGTTAACTGGCCAAGTGTCATTGCAGAAAATTGCACAGATGGTGGACTGGCTGAGTAGAATACAATTGAAATTGTTTCTCTGCGTAAAACAAGCCTGGGCGTTACTAAAGCTATAGGGCGGGTGGCTACATTCAGCAAGTGATAGGCAAAAACATTGAAAAGCATGAATTGTAAGGTTCAAGCGGTCGAAGAATATGCTGAGGCTTTCATAGTCGCTTTTCCTTTCTTTTATTATACTAAGCATGCGGGAGTTCAGCACTGCGTCCTAAAATATCTATTGTGATCCGTTCATGTATTCAGAGTATTTCTCTTAGCCCAACTTTCTCAGTAAATTTTAGTATCTGACCTATTTTATTGAGTTTTATTTCAGTCGGTGGTAAATGTAAGTTTCCACAGGAGCCTGCAAGTTTCTTGGAGTATATTGCCAGATTAGCTCGAAACTCTGTGGATTGTCCAGTGAAATTCTCATGTGAATGATCTGTCCAATTTTGCATAAATTTTAATTTTGCTTTGTAATAGAAATCAATTGTTTTTGTTTTATAAATAGATAACATTGGCGTGATAGTAATGTTGTTTTTACGGCATTGCTGAGTGAAGTTACCGCGCTTACCTGTTAGTAGAATTGCGTTCTATGCATAAAACAGTTCGTGATAATAACATTGCTTTAGCTAATGACATCAAAGACTTAACGGCAAATTTCCCAGCTTTAAATATAAATCAGCCTTTGTTTTCTTGTCACTCTCGCTCTCCCACCGATTTGTGCATTGCTGCTGATACGGACTCGGTGCCAATACTAACATTGAACTGCTGATACTAACATTGGTCCTGTTGTTGCTCTTAACAGTGATACTTCATCTTTGAATGTGTGCTCTTTGCAAGCGACTAATGCAAAAAACAAATTCCATCTGCTATATCTGCTTCGGTTGCTGCTGCTAAGACTACTTCGGCTGATGTTTGTTTTAATGTTGCTAATGCTAGATCAGCTCTTGTTGGTGCTGCTATAGGGTGTGTGACTCGTAGTAATCCGCCCTCCACATTGAGTATTTCTGCTTCTACACCTCCTGCATTTACTACTCGAACCATTACTACAGTGGCTTTCGAAGTTCAGCCCCAATTTATTGCTGGATTGGTCAAGGAAGCTGTAAATCTTGAAAAGGTTGGTGCTTCGTGTAACTCGCATTCCTCTATATGCAAATAAAAGCTCCATGTCGCCTTCAAATACAAGGTGTTTCATTTAGCATGGTTTTTCAACCATATTTGGTATGTATTTCTAGTCGATAAATCAAAAGCCAAAGAGTGTGACATATGGTTAAACTCATTCAATGTTCTAATTATAGGTGCTTGCGAGGCAGAAACAGTTAAATGACTAAGAAACTGAAAGCTGGAGTCAAAGAATATTCCCACATTAGTAATTTCATTAACATTATTTAGACGCGAGTTCTTTATAAAATATGAGGATCTCTACCTCTCTAAATGCTTTAACTTAGAAAATTACACTAGAGAAGATGTCTTAAAATTTAGTTGAAGTAGATTCTTACCACACCATTACACGATGTTTTTGAGGTCTGATGAAGGTGGTATGAATCAAACAGGTTTCGTACAGTTTTAAAAATTTTTAAGTCGTCTACATATAAAAGAAACTCAGAAAAATGGAAACATTCAGATATGTCATTAATAAAAATTGCAAAGAGTACCCAGGAGGACCCAAAAATTTGGCCTACGGGACACCTGAAGAGGTAAAACTAAGGGAAAATGTATCTTCTTATTACATTAACGAGAACAAATGTACATTCACGATTGAAAAGGAACGACTTTATCCTTTTAAGGAAAGTAGAGTGAAACCTAAAACTTATTAGTTGATGCTTTCCATTTCAATTCAACCGGGCTATTCGGGACATGTGCTTCCATTTCGATGTAACTCAAATATGTTGCTCTCTGGTCAAAAAAATGACACACGTATTTTTTTGTTCGCCCGAAAAATTTTTTTTCAAGATTTATCGGCAATTTTGTTTTTCGGCTCAAAATCGATTTTTTTAATTTATATAGTAGTATAAGACATTTTTTTTTTTTAAATGCTCATAACTTAGTCAAAAATGAACCGATTTTAATGGTTCTGGATTCAAAATGATCGTCACGAGCGACTTCATGTACAAGCAATAGCAAAAAAGTAGTTGACAATTTTTTATTTTGCGAAAAAACCAAAAGTGCGAAATTTTTTCGAAATTCAATGTTTCAAAAAGTGTATTTTTTTTTTAACTTTTTCCAAATCAAGAGGACACCTCAAACTTCAATTGAGCTGAATACCCAGTAACTAAAATGAGTTGTTTTAGAGTAATGAATTTTTGAGTAAAAACCTTTTTCGTACTTTTTGTTTTTTGCAAAATAAAAAATTTTCACTACTTTTTTGCTGTTGTTTGTACATGAAGTCGCTTATGTAAGTAATGACGATCATTTTGAACCCAGAATCATTAAAATCGGTTATGACTAAGTTATGAGCAATTAAAAAAACTGTTTTCTTATGTAATTAAGAAAATCGATTTTGAGCTGAAAAACAAAATTGCCGATAAATCTTGAAAAAAATTTTTTCGTGCGAAAGCATTAGTTTAAAGATTAAGATTGAGTGGCAGACTTCATCGAAGACCTTGGAAAAACCCCTATAAACAGCATCAACTTGAAGGCTATTATTAAAAGTCGACGTACAAAAATCTGAAAAAAAACAGCAAGATTAATGACAGTTGACCTACCTGCCATAAAACCATGCTGATAACTTGATATGCTACATTTTACAGCGTACTATAATTTCGTTTTTTAAAACATACTCAAAGATCTTTGAAACCGTTGAATGTTTGGAAATAGGTCTGTAGTACGCGATGCCATTTTTATTTCCAGCTTTGAATGTAGTTCTGATAGAAGTAATTTTCCAAGCCTTTATGAATTGCCCACAAGCTATTGATTTATTAAAAATGAGCAGCAGTGGATAGGCAAGAGCAGAGCATTTTTTGACAAAAAAGATGATAATCTATCAACATCCACTTGCCATGAACTTCTGATATGCTGAATACCATCCCAAATATCATCAACAGTTAACTGGAGTGATCCAAAATTAACAGAAGAAGCAATAGCCTTTCTATCATATTTAATTGATTCTGACGCTGGTACAAAATCGGAACTGAAAAAGTATGCTAAGAGGTCAACAGCCTTCTTGGTAGAGAAAGCGTAGTTTGATTGAAGAACCATACAAGAGCATGTTTGAGCATGACTTCCCAGATTTTAAATATCGCCAGAATGATATAAGATTCTTTTTAATTTCATTCTCAAATCCTCGCACATAAATATTCTGTAGAACTTAACGCTTAAAATTTACAGAGTTAACAAAAATTTACTGCAACAGCGGTGGCATCTCTTTAACAAAGCTTGAACTGTCAAATATCGTAGATATCACTCCATAGCGAAGCGCGTTTGGCACTTTCTGGAGCACCATTGGAGCAAGCACTTCATCATAGTTAAATTTCACAATTTACAGAAAACGCGCTAGTTCTTAGTCATTGGTTTTTTCCTGCGGGGTGTGGCGTATGCGCACACTAACATTGAATTTTTTATTCGTGAATGTTGCTGTACCACTATTTTGCGTGATGCTGTATGAATATTTTTTATCTTTTTTTATCATTAAATTAATTAAATTGTTTTCACAAAAACATACAGTCGCCACTAATCTCCGTCGTCTGCATTCATGTTGCAAATTACTCGTGAATAAATAAATTGACACGCATGCGCCTTCATTTGTGATTGACTGATTGACAGTTGGCTATGACACGACGCAATGCTTTGGCGTCGGATGTCTGTCCATATATTTTAAATAATTAATAGTCCGGGCTGACCAGACAGCAATGAGAATTTTCCCAATTGTTATGTTTCTGCAGCTGTCGAAGTTATCAATGACACCCAGCTGTCAAAATATTCAGTACGATTTGCCATTTCATCAAGCACTGCTTCACAGTTGCCGAATATGTTGAAAAATATTTAAAAACTACCTATTTTTGAGATTTTTGTTCAGTTGCTATTGCCCATTCTATTATGGTCCTCAATCGCTTGTGGATCATTAGGGCATCACCATAACCATTCACAAAGGTAAGCTTTCCATATGACACCGTTACCGTCATTGGCCGCTGATACATTGAGTTGGGTAATAAGTCCGTAGCGTTTTTACCAAAGACTTTTATTTAAAGAAAAAACAAAAATTATATCAATAAGTTAATAAATTATATATGTATTCGCCGTTGCTGTTTCCTACCACTTCGCATCCCTCCACCAATTTGTTGATGACGTTCTGCTAAAAATCGCCTGGCCTGGTGTCAAAGAAGCTGGTGAGCCAGTTTTTAAGGACCTCTTTGTTATCGAAGGTAACGTCCCTCATTTGGTTTGACAGGGAGCGGAAAAAATGGCAATCGGTCAGTACAAGGTCCGAAGAATATGGCAGATGCTGAAGGACCTCCTATTCATACTCTTGGAGTGTGACTTTGACGACGTGTGCAACATGGGGCCCGGCGCAGTGGTGAAGGAGTATAGTTTAACCATGTCGATCAGGTCTTTTAACTCGAATAGCGTCTTTCTTGCGGTGTAGTTGGACAATGTAGAGCTCCTTGTTGACCGTGCCATTCTTTTAGAGCACTTCCTAGTGCACCTTGCTCACCCAGTCCCACCAAGCACATATCGAGATCTTCTTTGGATGAAGTTCCGGCTTGACTTTTGGCTTTGGCGTATCCTCTAGACCCACCCACACCTTTCTTTGCTTCTTATTGATGTATAGGCTGCATTTTTCATCTCCCATGATGATTCGGTACAAGAAGCGCTGTTTATGACCGCGAGTTGCACGTTGGCAGGCGAGATACTGAGACACCATTTGAATGTGACTTTCTTTGTTTTTTCGTAGACCTCACGAGGCACCCATCTTCCAATTTTTCTGTAATTGATAATCGTTTTATGACCTCAGTTCATTTTTTCTACCAATTCACGACTGGTTTGGCGACCGTTCTCCTTCAAAAGTGATTTGAGACGTTCTTAATCGAATTCAGAAGGTCTTCCGCTGCGGGACGTGTCATCGACGTCACTCGCCAAATTACCATTTTTGAACTTTCCTCGTCTAAACTCGTCTATGATACCTTTTCCATACACCTTGCAAATGTCCCGGGCCGCTTCGGCAGCTTTTCGACCTCGATGAAAAGAAAAGAAGAGCATCGAAAATGTTGATTTTTCTCTCCCGAGTATTCCATTTCTAGGTCTCAAAAATAATAAAAAATTAAATAACTCAAAAATACAAATAACATAGTTTTGTAGAGCAGCGAGAATTCTATAGAATGAATACTTACCCTTTGGCTAGCAGCAAACAAATCCTTGTAAACTAAAAAAAATATAAAAACGCTATCCCCCAAATCAATAGCAGTCAACGACGGAATTTCCGACAGAGAAGTGCGCGATTCTTTTCATTATCTGTACTGATCTCAGAATTTTTTATACATAATTTTGCAAAGCAGAATTTTGACAATACATTGTTTTGCAGCAAAGAATTTTATCGAGTAGAATCTTTTCCTTTGCGAGGTTTGCACTTCGTCCTCGTGGACTTTTGTGACGTCACATCTTTTGGGTTGAGTCTGACAATACAGAATTTTAACACTCAGAATTTAGAGTTTCGTATTGTGAATACAGAACTATTATACCATAGGAATTTCGTATCCAACCTGTCTAAAAGATGTGCGCTAGTTTGATAGCTGTTGTCGCTAAAGGGTCAGCTGTTGCTCCAGCTGTTGATCCCAGCTAAAAACACTTTAAGTGCCTATGAAAATTTGCGGGCATTAAAATTTCTAAAATAATTAAGAGAAACTACTTATAAATACAAAAGTTAAATAGTTTTGGTATAACGCAACTTGCGTCAACTTCAACACCTACACTAAGAATATCAGCAGTACTTAATGCGCACCAATAATAATCCATCACGAGACTATTTGCTTATTGACCACCTGTGAAAAAGCAATCACAGGCATCTATGCGCACCAAAGGCAAACTTATCTATATTTAAAAAAAACTGAACTTGAAAAAATATTTCAAAGTAGTATTGTACAGTTTGACATAAGAGTGTGCGGGAAAGCAAAAGAAATGATATCCGCAAAATGTTTTCCATTAGGTGCTAGCGAATACTCTGCATTGTGATTGCGAAAGGAGCGAAAACACTTACGTATTATTCAAATAAATAAACTAAATATTATTAAAAGATTTCTAAGAATGAATGTCTGTACGTATTTATGCGAGAATACATTTTTCTGTTGATGTTTTTCCCACTGATGGCTGCCACACCAGCACGCCTCGACTCGCCTCATCACGCTACGATGCGCTAAACTAAAACGTCGACTACGAGCACTAATGACAACTATAACTAATGCGAAGTGATGCGCCGCGACTTTAGCTGCTTGACAGACTAAAAATGTTGGCTTAAATCATTGACACATTATTTTCGAAAATAACAGGTGTGAAGCATTTTAATTGAACGTGCCTGTGTGGCTTTTCCGTTACAGTTGGACGTACGTACCTCGTAGGGAAATCTTGTAGCAATGAAAAAATTGTGGCTGACATCTTATTTATTGAGTGTGTGGAAGCTCATTTTGACTATTTGGGTACATTTTGGGTGATCAAATGGGAGGTCCCTTCTCCGATAGGACTGTCTGTCAAACTACAACGTCTGGCACTCGAAGTGTAACCAATTGAAAAGGATATACATTTAGTTAGGAGAATTACTTTCATTCAATTCAAAGTAAAAAATGTGTAAAAATAATACAAAATTAAGAATCAACTTACTTTTTCTCGATGCAACCTTTGCCTTGACTATGGCCTTGAGATTGTCCAGAAACGAATCGCAAGCTGCCCGAATGTGACTTGCAGGTATTTTGACTCACTCATGGACAATGACTTTTTTTTAGCGCCTCGAGAATGGGGAATCTTTCTGTTCGGATGTTGCTTTCCGAAATGGCCCAAAGAAAATAATCCATCGGACTCTTGTCTGGTGAATTTGAGAGCCATTGTGTGGATGTTATGAAGTTCGGAACGTTGCGTTTGGGTCATTCTTGGTTCACTCGAGCTTTGTGAGACGGTGCCGAGTCTTGTTGAAACGTCCATGGTCTGCCACTGAAATGTTTGTCTGCCCATGGCTTCAAAGCAACATCTAGAATACTCTCCCGATAATATATCGTATTTATCCTGACGCCAGGTTCGATGAAAACGGTTGACCGCTTTCGACCAAGTGAAGCAACTCCTTCGCTCTCTCAAGTCTGACTTGTTGCTGCTTTGGTGTGAGAGCATGCGCCTTTTGGATCTTGTAAGGCCTGGCTTTGAGATCAGTTTTCAGTACGCATAGCATCCGGGCAGATATTTTCAGTTCTTTCGCCATTCGATTGGCACTTCGTCGGGGATTTCGCTCAAGTCGCTTCCTCACTTTTTGAACCATTTCCCGTTGCGTTGCAGTCTTTTGATGACTACCTCCATGACGTTTCGCGATGCTACCAGTATCATTTCAACGAGTACTGGTGCGATAAATAAGAACTTTATTTACCTTAAGGTGCTCGAGTTCACGCACAAATGCTGGTTGTGATTTTCCAGCCAAATATAATGCAATTGCACTATTACGTTTGAAATCCATTACTGATTTTCTTCTGTCGCGTTTACTCTCGGCAAAATGCGTCCTTGTAAGTAATGCTCTGAACTGTCATTTAGCCAACTAACAGATAGCTGATGCCCGTGCATCACTGCGCGGGCGGTCTGATGTTGGTTACACTTCGAGTGCCGGAGCCTGTAAATACTTAATATTTTTAGTATTCATTGACATTTCAGGGATTATCTTTAAAAAATAAATGTGATAGAAATAATAAAAAGTGCTCAATCAATTGGAATGTTCGTAGTTTTATTTTTTTTCATTAAAATCCGATACCTCTAAATTGATGCGTCTTTATTACCAGCCGGGCCCGTCGAGAGGGGGGGAGGGGGGGGATTGGGTACTTTTTCCCCCGGGCCCGGAGTTTTCAGAGGGGTCCGGACTCGAGGCTCACTACAACATAATACGTATTTTTATAAATAAAAAAAATTTGAAGGGGCCCGCATCTCAAGTTTCCCCCGGGGCCCGAATACTCTCTCCATGGCCCTGTTACCAGCCCTTCCTTAATATTTAATCAATGAGGGTGGAGTAGGAGCAACGTTACAACATTATTTAACTTCTTCTTGCCTATCAGACAGAAATCGTTGAATTATGAGCCCCTCCTCTTACCACATACATATGTATACCCATCATGATCTTTAGTGATGGAAATCTTTATTTTGACCGCGTAGCGCTCCACAGCTTGTCTTTCCGTATATGATAATGATAAACGGTTCACTAGACAGGGTTAGTTTACTGGGGCGCAGCCTTTGATCGGCATTCCGGTAACGTAGAACCGGAAAATGATTGACGCGCCATTCCATTAGCAAGAATATAGGGAGATTCTTTGGGCAGAGTTTGAAAGGATAGTTCTCTCTTTTTCTTCACTAGGTCTTGTGAGCAGGGACCCATACTTTGCTTTTGCTACAATGTGGAGCCAACTTGTTCAGAACTCTTCCGCTGATACATGCGAAATTTAACTTTAAAGTGAAGATATTTGAAAGTGAGGAATTATTCAGCTTGATTGCCGGCAAAAGTCGCTCGTAATGGTAGAGTTATTTTTCTATATTTTTATTTGTCTAACTTTCAGAACAAGTCCTCGACTCTCGCATTAGAAGTATCGCTAAGATCATCAACAACCAGTATTTCGTGAGTGCTAAATCGGCACATTTTTCGTACGGTCATATGTAGAAAAACACCGACTAAATAAAGAAAATCTGTTTGGAGTCTTTATTTACCTCGAAAAAGCATTCGACCGCATGCCTAGAAATCTCGTTTGAACGGCATTAAGAAAACACTTGTTCCCGGAAACCATCATTAAACACGTTATTGACATCTATTATCAAGTAACTGCCCAGGTAAACTGTGCGAGCGGGTTGACCCCAAGCTTCATCGCTAATGTAGACTTACACCAGACTCAGGTATAAGCCCTCTTTTCGTCAACCTGGTGAGGGACTTCCTTTCGCGTGTAATCCAAGGTAACCTCTCTAGGACACTGCTGTATGTCGACGAATTAGCCCTTCTCGCACGCGACAAAGCCATCCTCAAAAAAAAGTCTGAGCCGGTAAGTTACCGCCATTGAGATAAAGGGCCACGAATGAGCCGCACAAAGCTCGAAGCAATCGAATTTCACATTACTTGCTAATAGGTTTCAATACTTGGGCTCGCATGTCAGCGAAGATGGCCCCTTCGATGAGAAATTACTCACCGAATTCAATGTGGATGGCAAAGCTGGACAGCAGCGCACCTGGTGTCCTGTGTGACAAGAAAAGCATGATCAAGCCGGTGCAGGGTTCTATCACGTAAACTAGAGCTGAAACTGCACGCGGCAGAAATGCGGATGCTGAGGTGGGCCAGCGGCATTACACTGCTGAACAAGATTCAAAATACCTGTATTCTTGGTAGCAATGCAGTTGTTCCAATCAGCACTAAGCTCCAGAAAAACCGCCTGCTCTGAAAAGGTCATGTAATGAGAATACCAGAGAATCGCGCAGTGAGGCAAGTACTGCAGATGGAGGTATCGCAAAAAGGAACATGCAGACCAGCAAAACCTTGAAAAAACACCATGGAAAGTGATATGCGATGCAGAAACGTAAGTAAAATTAGGTCTCAAAACCGCGCAACCAGGAGACTTCGCACAAGGTGAGCTGACCTGAAGTAGGATAAGGTTAGGTTAAAGAAGAAAAGCGATCAAACACAGAGGATTTGTGAGAGACGTTTTATTGGAGCATAATGCAACAATATATATATAAGGTTACGGAGAAGTCGTCCTAGATCTATGCATATATAATAAAATATACGGGTATCCACTTTGTTGGATGCTTGGCCGGGCTCCCCTTTCTATTTATGCTGTGTGTCTTGATGCTGTTCCATATCCGAAGTGACCTATAGCTTTATGACGCCTCCGAACGGGAGATGTTTCCTTATGAGGAGCTTTTTCGTGGTAGAAAAACACTTTGAGGTTTGCCTTTGCTTGCCGCCTGACAGAGAAATGATTGGGAATACAAAGATAAGTGAACTCGTTCTGGTTCCGTATTCACTAGAAGCTTAGTGGAACGAAATTTCTTGCAGGGCTTGTAGTTTTTAGTTATGAGTTTGAATATGTATAATAGAGGCGATTAGCAAAAGTGACTAAATGTACATAGGTATTATATCCGAGGGCGGTGCAATAAGTACCCGTGTTTGATGACAGAGGCGTTCCTGAGGGGCAACGGCAGCTATTAGACAACGGCAAAACAATTGTCTGATTGATTGAGAGGTTAGTTTGGATTTGGCAGCTATTCGAGTGAGGAGTGTTTCCTGATTTTTGCTAAGATGGAAAAAAAACAGAGTCGTTCGGTAATTCGCTTTTTATTTTGGGATGGGAAAAAATGAGAGGAGATAAAAAAAAAATGGGGACGCGTCGCTATCTATGATCACAGTTAGATATTGGTTCAACGAATTTAAACGTGGGCGAACATCCGTTTCTTGATGAGGAGCGATCGGGACGCCAAGCAGACGTAGTTACCGAGGAAATCATTCAAAAAGTCCCCGAAATGATTCTCGCTTCTCGCTGGTCGACGAACGAATCTGGGCGAAGTAACAGAGGCCATAGGTGTGTCGACTGGAATGGCAGTTAATATTTTACATAACAAGTTGGCGATGAAAAAATTGTCGGCCCGATGGGTGCCGCAATTGCTCACAAGCAACAACAAGGGGATCCGACTGCTAACTTCAAAGCAGTGTTTGGCTTAATTTAAAAGAGATCCGAAGGAATTTTTGTGTCGAGTTGTCTCCGAGGGGCGACCCTTATTAGAAAAATGTTTTTCTTAATTTTGGTGTTTCAACGAGATTCGAACCTACGTTCTCTCTGTGAATTTCGAATGGTAGTCACGCACCAACCCATTCGGCTACGACGGCCTCCGTATAATTGTACACCAGAAACTAAGCAACAGTCAAAACAATGGATTTCTCCCGGTGAATCTACTCCTAAGAAGGCGAAGACAGTCCCATCGGCCGGAAAGGTCATGGTGACAATTTTTGGAGTGCAAACGGCGTCACCATCATGGGTTTTTAGAAAAAGGAAGAACGATCACTGGACAATACTACAGGGAGTTATTGGACCACTTGCACAGAAAATTGAAGGAGACGCAGCCGCATTTGTCGAAGAAGAAGGTGCTGTTTAACCCCGATAACGCACCAGCAATTTCCGGGGTTATCGCTGCCAAACTGCATGAATTGCGTTATGAATTGCTGCCCACCCCTCGTATTCACCCGATTTGTTCCCTAACATGAAGAAATGGTTCGCGGAAAAAAATTGAGTTCGAAGGAGGCAGTCATCACCGAGACAGAGGTTAAAATAATAGCAGGAGCTTTTGTGAGAAGTGTATCTTTCTAAGCGGGGACTAAGTTGATTTCTAACTCAACATCTGACTTCTCTGTAACACCTCACTCAACCAAGGATTTGTGTAGTGTAAGGCCTTGCTGATTTTTGTTATGAAGTATAGCTACTTGGAAAATGTAATTGGTGGTGAACTGCTAAAGGAATTTACACGCATACGCAATATTGACTCGCAATTTCATCACACGCTTTTACGAAACATTCTGTGAACACCTGTGCGTATACGTAACCATGGGTGGAAAAGTAATTGAGTTCGCTTTAATTACTCAAGTTGTTGCAGCTGTGTAAAACTTTGCAATCGTGCTGTCATAGCAACAGGAAGTGCACCTGGCAGCAAAGTGATCTCTCGCGTGGCAACGACAAATGCCACTAATAAATATGTTAATGCACGAACACATGCACACTTGACGCTGGTGACATGTTTTGCCGGTTGTAAAGGATTTTTCGACGGTAAAAAAATTAAAAGTATTATGCAAATATGTACATTTCGTGTCTACATACGTATGTATATGGGCAAATGCGAGCACATGTGGCAAGTATTTACGCAAAGAAGTGAGGCAGCTGTGAATGCGCCACCAATGTGACCAATTGCTTTGATTTGGTGATGGGTTCATAAAAACAAATATATTTTACTATGTATACTATATTTGACTATATATTTTACTGTAGTTCAATGGATTCGGATGTCCAGCGTTTGTGCGCCATCTCTTCGGTGGCCGCCCGGGTGGTCTAGTGTGGATTACTCTGCCGTTCAGCGCCATATTTGCTATGCCCTCGCTTGACATTCCGCGAACATGATTTCTCCAAATTTTTCTCTTCCTTCCTATCCATCGGCTTACGTCTGTTACTTCATTTTTCTCTAATTTCGTGATTTGATCTTCTATCGTGCAGTGCGTATCCTGTTATTGTGCATAGGTTTTCATTTCGAGTCTGGAAGAGTCTGCAGTTGTTTCCGGCGGTTGAATGCGCATCCTACATATTCTTTTCTTGCTTTCAATGTACGCGTATTTGTTCTTCCATATCGCCGGTCTTAGAAAGGCAGATAGTGTTGTTGCTTTGTTTGTCGCAGTCTTCACTTCTTTCCATAGCACCTTACTGCTGCTAATTCGTGAGCAAAAGTATGTGAACTCCTGACGCAATAATCTACATGTGCATATTCCGCATAGTAAACACAAGGGTTGTTTGGCTATTGTAAGGACATGGCAAGAATACTATAATGAATACGACGAAACAGTCGGTGAAGGAACTAACGACGTGACGAGGCAATATCAGCATTTAATAAATGATCGAATTGGGCAGAGCAAAATAATGCTTGCTAAAACGATGTTAAGACACTGCAGAGACTCAGCAATAGTGTGTTGCTGAACAAGGCAGTGTGCACAAATCAAAATCGAAAATTTCTTTAATTTCAAATGAAACTTATCGCTTTAAAGTGTATTTACATAATATAATAAAAACAAAAGAGGTTGTCTGTAAAGTCGGTTTACTGACGATAGTTTAACGTGACAACGTCATAAGAAAATATTGATGGAATGGTTGCAATTTTCAAAACAAAATTTTAATTTTATTTGTTTGATAGATATTTTGTATGGATATAGAGGAGGAGGTAAATGGAATTGCAATGGAATAGGTCAAGTTACATTTACACAAACGTGAAAAATGACGAAACATTTATCAAATTCATGAAAGATATCTTCAATTTCGATTGTGCATCAGACGTTAATAAGTCAACAACACTAAGAGGCACCATCATCGATTTGCCTTTTTCAAGACACTTTACACTCGAAACACTCCCTTTCATTTCCTACTTTTTCTATCATCGTCCTATTCTCAACAGAGAAATGGTTCATTACCATGCACACAGGAAGAAGGCATATGCAAATACAAGTATGTGAATTTATATACCTACATATGCGAATATACATACATACATATACACTCAAGTAGGACAGAGCCAGATGTCGAACGTTGCCGAACGCGGGGACCGATTGTGCTCTTTGTCGTTCGTTCCGCGCTCTCGCTTGCAGTTCAAGCACATTAGCTTACATTTGCTTGCGTACGGAATAGATTCGTATATTTGATATGTCCATATGACTTGTATGCATCTTTACATATAGATTTGTTCTTTTTGAAAATTGCGCGAAATTGTATATGTAAATATATGCATGTTTATATACATATATTAGTATACAACATATCTTATAAGGTATATGGTAAATATTACCATACATTGTTTCCTTCATATATAATAAAAAAATTAATAATAATAACATTAAAACAACAAGTATTATTAACAAACTTGGTTTTATTTTAAATTCTTCAAGTAAATCAAATTAATAATAATCAATAAGAAGACATATGCAAATACAAATACGTGAATTTATATATGTACATATCGCATATACATACATATATACGCTCACTTAAGTAGGAGAGAGCAAGATGTCGGACGTTGCCGTTTGTTTGCTTTGTCTTTCGTTCCGCGCTTTCGCTTGCAGTTCATTCAAGGTAACGGCAATGAGCAAGGTAACGACAAATGAACAAGGTAACGACAAATGAGCAAGATAACACTAATGAGCAAGGTAGCGACACATTTTTTCGTGCGTGCAGCCAGCTAAATCGAATTATAAGACGTTATCACGTCAAAAACTAAACATGGATTGCTACCTGTAAAAACACAATTTTAATTTGTATGGCAAAAACTTTGTGATAGAACCTTAATTGTGCAAGAATCGAGTTTCTACTGTATGCAGTATTTCTCAATGAAAGAAATAGTATTAATTTCATTTCTATTATTATCTTCAAATTTAACTTACTATTCTGTATTGCTTATTCGTTTACGAATGCATAGCAATCACACAATATTTTTCATCTTTTTGTTTCTTAATTACATTATTCAAAACATATTAATTTGTATTGTTTACAATTTCTTTATAAATATTGTATCTTTATTTTTAACTGCATCCCATAGTTCTGCATCATTGCATATGACCATTCAATGCCTTATATTTCGTAACCATGACAACTGCCTCCAGCCAGCGCATCGTTTGCCTGCAATTTTTCCTTCCAGTATTAATTGTAACATGTGGCATTTGATGCTTCTCATGATATCTCCAAGAGAAGCTGTCTTGCGACGTTTTATTGTTTGTAAAAATTCACTTTCTCGATTAACCCGTCGTAGCACCTCTAAGTGAGAAACCAGGCCGGTACACGGAATTTTCAAAATTCGCCTAAAAATCCACATTTCAAAAGCCTCGAGTCTGTTGGTGTCACTGACTTTGAGTGTCCATGCCATATAAGAGCACAGACCATACATAACACTTCACAAAATGAATTTTAAGATTCATATCGAAGTCATGGCAGCTTAAGATTTTCCAAATTCGCAAAATGTAGATCCAGCCATTTCTATTACAGTTTTTATTTCGGCTGATGTGTCCCAATTTTGGTGCAACCAGCATCCAAGGTATTTGAAATTCGAAAGTTTTTCTATTTTTACATTCCGAACCATCAGTGTTTGATTAGCGCCTGCTCCTGCGTGACTTCTGCTGACATGCGTGAATTTCGTTTTATTAATGTTAATTTTTCTCCGTGGAACTAAACCGATTTGCCCATGTGACTCTCCTTGCAGAGGTATCCGAACTTTGGGCGTCTACGCTTCGGACATTCAATTCCCACTCATAGTCATTTAGTAAATGAAGCCTTGAAGCCGCCATGCTCATACTGCGATATACCAGATTTATCAGTACAACATCTAGTGGACGAAAGCCTTGGCCTAAGTCAGATCCGAACAACAGTTTTTGGCAGCAGCAAACCCTCTGGGCATCTGATATTAGCAAACTCAGATAATATTATATTAACGCTTTCCTTGACATAACACAAAGTTTGTGTTTTTTTTAATACTTAATGTAAATTATCTCTAAATTACCTAAAATAGTCTTATAAGTATAAATCTCGAACCGAAGGCCTTAGTAGCCAGAGTTCTTGTAGAATTTTAATGTATTGGTTATTTATAACTATTACTCTTACATATAAATAAATAAATAAATATTGTAATTTTAAGATCATAATTTTCGCTGTGATGAAGAACCTTATTTAATAACGTCTGCAAATCGTTCAAGTTAACCGCTAAAAGTTTGGTGTCGTCGGCGTATCTAATACTATTTCTAACCACTCGGTTAACTTTAGTGCCTTCGTGTGAATCCCAAAGAGCTTCTTGCAAGATTTTCTCAGCATAGGTGCTAAAGCGGTGATAATATACATCTTTGCCTAACGCTTTTAAGAATGGGGATTTCTTGTGATTTTGCATTGTTAACATTAATTACCGCAATCTGGTTCTAGTAAAGCGTTTTTAAGCATCGTAACTCCATTTGTGCAACAACTTCAAGACGCACATCACAAATAGGAGGAGGAGCTCGGCCAAACACCCAAAAAGGGTGTACGCTCCAATTATATACATAACTCTTCTGTGCCAATATCGAGTGATGCTGGAATGTCAAAGAGTTTGTCATGTTGCACTCTGTCGAATGCTTTTCACAATCTAGAAACCCCATGAATACATTCTTTTGTACATCTTTACAATTTTGGACAAGAAAATGGCCACAAAAAAGCGCTTACCGAGTTCCCATGCTATTTCTAAAGGCAAATTGCGTAGGCCCATGACTTCATCACATTTTTTTAAATTCTATTATGTATAATTAAGAAAAAAAAATTATAGTGAAAATTTCTTTTTCGTACTTCTTTGCATTGTATTTTTTTTTGTTTTTGGTAATGTAATGAAGATTTTAACTTACTCGATACATATTAGCGTTACCCGGTATGAAATGATACCAATGCCGCAGGAAAAGCAGTGAGGTAACAGTAATGCTGTTAACTAACTAAAATTTTCACTGTTAATTGTTTGATGAACATAATTGTTTACTTGTAGCTTAGCTGACGATTTACTCTAACTGCTTAACTGACAGCTGATTCAAAGGTATTTCCTGCCTGCCACTCTCTTCCAATATCTGCCAGTGTTGCACGATCTGCTGCTACAACGACAATGCCAATTGTGATTTAATAATAGTAATAGCCCATAATGGTAATTAATTTGTGTAATTTTCCTTGACTTAATTGTGATTTTGTTTTTTTCTCGTGCATCTTTTGCTGTATAAGCAGTTTCTCAGTAATTCGTTGCATTTGTGGCTGCGCTACTGGTGTAATATTTTTTTCGTTTTGCTTATTTTATTGAAATTTTTCGAAAATAATCAAGAAATGAAAAATGGAATTTGAGTGTAAAGTAAACAATCATTTAGATAATTAATTAGACTAATACTACTTTAATAGATAAACAACACCTGGGCGATAAGAAGCTGACACGACAAGTTTGACTGGTTGCCTTGGATATTCCGGACATTGTTGAGCATTTGAAGATAAATGAAACTAACTAAATGTAGATTTTGTTTCTGGAAAAACATGGTTATATTCGAAATATGTGTATAAAAACAAATCGAATTATAAAAAAAATTAAAAACAAAATTGCAAAAAAAGTAAAAAAAAAAACAAACAAAAAAAAACTTATTCCAAGAGTCTCTGTTTCTAGTGACCTTGATTTTGTAATACGAGTATTTATCATTAAATTTCAAGCAAATAAATGTATAAAATAATAAACTACACTCAAAACGTGTAGTTTTTAGGAAAAATGATCTTCAAAGGAATTTTATTAGGGCGTAGTTAGTCCGAAAAAATTATGATTTTCAATCTTTTGTTTTTTTGCTAGTCAATTCCTTTATTTTACAAAAAATTAAAAAAAAAGAAAAGGTAATAATTGTAAAAGTTATCGCTGTTTGTGTGTAGCCCGTTTCTCCGGAAGCCCCTTGCGGTGATCCTCACAAGAGATTCATCTAAAATCAAACGGACAAGAGAAATTCGTTTTATTAATAGATAATCTTGTGCCTGATCGACGTTTTTGTTTTTTCAAAATTAACAATAAGGCGGCCTCAGGAAATATTTTTCAGATTTTCGAAAAAATACCGACAATTAATTAAAAAAAAATCGAAATCTTGGAAAAAAATCCTTCGTTTTTGAAAATTCTGACTACCCCCAACCCCTTAAAGCCTTGAACAATACTTGAGCACGTCTCACTATTTCATGCGCCCGGTATAAACGTCTTCAATTCTGAACATGCTAACGACCGGAAAGCTTTTTTCTCGGTACTGAAGATTAGATCCATAACATTAGATGCCGTCGAATTCCAGTTATCTATTTTACAAGAAACTAAATTTTATCCCAAGAGATTACCCTATTAAAACGACGCAGTATGGAAATTGAAAATGAAATTTGAAAAGTCGAACCAAGAAGCACTAACAGATTTGGTATCTCATAAAAAACTCAGGCTAAAAGGACTATTGTATTTGAAGCTCTGGAAAGTGAAAGGGTGGGTAGTTAAGGAGGAAAGGAGAGAGAAGTAACAGAAGGAAAAAGATAGGGCAGAAAAGAGACATAGAGGTAGCTAGACCTCTCCGCTCTCAATTGTGTGGTTTATGTGACTTTTAAATCAGACATCAAACCTAGACCTTTCTCTACCGGGAAACATCCTTCGTGGGCAATGCAAGACAAACCTTTTCTCAACGAACTAACTCTCCATGCGAAACAAAGCACTAGCGTGGTCATTAGCGACCCAATTTGGGTCGAACGAAAAATCCCACTTACACCCATTTAGAGTGCTCTAATCGGGTCCAAATGTATGACCGACTCCCACTAACTTTGGACGGCCGATCCACCCATGCCAGTGGCACACCACCTGGAACTCCCCTGGGGGGTTCCCCATACAATCATTTCAAAATATCACCATTTTTGGCCTTTACATGAGAAAAGAAACTAAAAAGTTCGACCCAAATTGGGGGACATCAGAATTCGTTTTAGAGGTATGGTTCCTTCGGCAAAGTTACTTATTTTGATCCCTAGAAAATGATTTTCACAGAGCAATGGGCGATTTTTTTGCCTCCCCACAAATCGACCCGGCCTAGTGGTCATCTATCGCCAATTATACAGACAAATTAACGATCCATTCTTACGGCGGGATTGACAACTCTTGTCCGCTGATGAATCTAAATCTATCGCAGGCACATCTTCCACAGTTGTTGACGTAAATGGTGGAACACTGGCGCTAGGCATTTTACGTGTTTGTGAATATTCAGTGAATGACTTGGTTTTGTGTTTTTGAGATTGCAATTCTCCCTTTTGCTTTTTTTTAATACAATTTATACAATCAGAATAGAGCGCCAGCTACAAGCTCTAATTAAACTTAGTAAGCTTTCCTAGATATTTTTTATGAGGAGCTTTCTCATGGCAGAAATACACTCGGAGGTTTGCCATTGCCTGACGAGGGGCGACCGCTATTAGAAAACAACTTTTCCTTCATTTTAGTCTTAGGCGGCCGCCGTAGCCGAATGGGTTGGTGCATGACTACCAATCGGAGTTCAGAGAGAACGTAGGTTTGAATCTCGGTGAAAGACCAAAATGAAGAAAAAGTTTTTTCTAATAGCGGTCGCCCCTCGTCAGGCAATGACAAGCCTCCGAGTGTATTTCTGCCATGAGAAAGCTCCTCATAAAAAATATTTGCCGTTCGGAGTCGGCTTGAAACTGTAGGCCCCTCCATTTATGGAACAACATCAAGACGCGATTTACATTTGTATTAACCACTTCAAGCTACTGATGAATTTCATCAGATGTGTGATATTTAAAGCCGCAATATCCGCAGGTGTAGCGAAAATGTGAGAGCTCAGATATCTAAATCTTGACAAGGTGAAAAGAAGGTGCTTAGATAATTCCACCTCGTCCTCCAGACAGCTTCTGCAGAGCGAACTTGATGTAATCCCAAGCTTCACCGCATGGACACCTAACGGACAATGTCCGGTAGGATACCTACCACATTTGAGAGTTGTTGGTTTGTTAGTCTTAGAAGTTCTACCTGATCTATTCGTTTTTTCTATGCCGCTGTGACGGGGAACTCGAATGAACCTAATTTGAGGTATTCGGATGCAATCGAGAGAGAAGTCAGGCATTCCCCGACTAATTTCGAACAAACAAAAACAACGAACCCAAGGCTCCTATTGTCGCTGTCGGAGTGGATATTTGCCTCCTTACAGTAATTACAGAAGCGAGCAACCAATCCACTGCTTCCTTAATTGCGGCTACTTGCGTTTGGAAAACACTACAGTGATTCGGAAGCCAGAATTTGAGCTTGATGGGGAGTTTCTCGCAGTATACTCCCACACCAACTCCTCCGTCGAACTTCGAGTCATCTGCAAATATGTTTGTCATACCCTGCCACCAAATGTTACATCCCTCTTCCCATGAAGAAATATGAATGGAAAAAGTTCCGCTCGAACCCAGCGAGGGTGTACAATGATCCAGCACCACGGGGATGATAGAGTGTAGCTATGAGTGTAGTGATAAATACAATACATTCGTCTCAAAAGAAAGTTAAAAAAGCTGTTGGAATTTATAAGAATTCAGCTGAGAACGAAAATATTATCATTTTAAAATTAGATGTAGTTTATCGGGGCGCTGGGGGCGCAAAGTGCCGAATTCAGTGACGGTTATATTTCAGAAGCGAACAGACGTTGCGGCAGATTTTTGGGCTTGATTCTTATTTGAAAGCGGCATTTTCTCGCTTTGTCGATGCTGTTTACGACCTCACAGTTTTTTAATTAGAGGAGTGTAGGACCCAATTCACACCTCCACTACAGTCTGATACAGCAGCCGCTGCTTGTCCGGAACTATTTGTTATTTTTAACTTATTCACAGCTAACCTCTATGTCTAGAGGTACCGCAATCGTTAACCCGTTTATTAGCCTGCAGCTTGGCTTCCACAGAAAATACATCTGGCGTGGCGGAATGTTCCTTGCATTATTAACTTTAGGTAAGTTCAATTTCCTACTGGGTATACATGCTTATATGTACTTCATTTTAAAGTATAAAAGATAACAAATGCTTACGAAATTGCGGCAAAACAAATAATACAGTAACGTTCAAATTTACGTTGCCTATCAGTGACGTCATCCGGAGCAATTTCAATTTCTAATTCGAATTTATCGTAGACACCACAGCTGGCATTAACATTTGTTTACATAAACTCAGAACGTCGCTTAAGGCTTATCAGCATTAGGCACACCATATACCGACCGCTTTCACAACAACAAAAAAGTGTAGTATTATATTTGCCGTTCAATGGCTGGATGGCCGTATGCTTAATAAGCGGCCTTTACAGCGCCGAACCACTTCTTTGCTGCGCTGTGTTGCTGTTATTGTAATTGCCAGTGCATGCACCTGTTCGCATAGTGGGCCGCCACAATCACTGAGAAATCAACAACAGCACCCAACAAACTTCGGCACTCACACAATAATCTTTTAGTGAGCGATAAGCGGCACCAATTTGTTACGTTTGCCATTTGCAACCTACTCACTCGGGCACTCATACAACCGGAGCCGGTGTATGCACAGATAAAAGAAACGACATTTCGTAGAAAAGCAACAAACAGGCTGCGAGAATGCGAGTACATTCTCCTATATGTATGTATGAATGCATATGTATTTGTGTATGGGTAAGTGAGATAAGCGGGATGGCGGAGCGTATGAGTAAATTAGAGCAGCGTAGTAAAGCATTTGCCGTTTGCACAGGTGTTTCGTACCTGGTGTTTAATTAGATGTACGTATGTGTGTATGTGCTTGCCTACATTTATACCAATTTGAGCTTTGATACGGGCACTGATATGAGGCCCCGATATTGTCGTCACTTTATCGGTTGAGCCGTTCACCCAACCGATAAAGTTATTTTCATTTTACGGTACTGCCGCACTTGACGTCTTATCTGTATTTATTTTAATTTATCCATTTAAATGCACCTTTCGGTACAGTTCTACGCCAACATTATGGGAGTTAAAGATGTTAAGAAATGCTGTTTTGACTGCCGTTTGGGCTACACAAACTCGTACATTGGTATTTTGACAATATTTTTTTATCAACTCTGCACCGAAAAGTGAAGACGCCTGTTCGTAATAATCATTGTGAAATCGCAGATCTAACGCATGCGTGCTTATATTTATTAGCTTAGTTTAGTTAAATCTTCTGAATTATTGCTGCATGTCATTATTTGAGCACACACACATTCTCATGCTAAACCGGAATAGGCATCTATGTGATAATTGCATTTCAGATATATGATCCCTTCAGCAGATTTATGTAAAAATGGCTGCGCCAATTTTTGTGCAACATTTTAACCCTCTAACTCTGCCATAGACAGGTATTTACACACCGTTATAACTAAGATTTTAATGATTTAGGTGAATGTATATCTGCACTGATTACTCAAATAAAAAAAAACTTGGTCATTTGTTGGTAGTTATCGCCTCTTGAAAATAATTGATTATTAAACTGGTCTTCATTTTCACGTAAAATCTACTAAGCAAATAGTAGCTTAGGACATTTCTCAATTTATTTACTTTAATCTTAGTATACAATTGACTTATAGTTGCAAGCAATTTACCCACAGAAACGCTGCGATCTGTGTCTCAGATGGAAACCTAATTCAGTATTTAATGTCAGATTTCTGGGCTGTCGTAGCCGAATGGACTGGTGCATGACTACCATTCGGGCGTAGGCTCGAATCTCCGTGCAAGAAACACCAAAATTAAGAAAAACATTTTCCTAAAGCGGTCGTCCCTCGGCAGGCAATGGCAAATCTCCGAGTGTATTTCTGCCATGAAAAAGCTCCTCTTAAAAAATATTTGCCGTTCGAAGTCGGCTTGAAACTGTAGGTCGCTCCATTTGTCGAACAACATCAAGACGCATGCGCACTCAAAAGAAGTATACGCACCATTTATTTATTTTTTTTTTTTTTTTTGTTTATAGGAGCCAGGGGACGGAATGGCTGTAAATTCATTTCTATGAATTTAAATGACTTTAACTTTTATTCTGGCCCAAAAATTTGTGCAACCATTTTCATATATAATATGATACCAGGTCTACGAAAAGGAAGCTTACAAGTGGAAATAAACTTTCGATATAACGTCCATTAAAAGCTAAATAATTTGTTTCCTTAGTTTCTTCTCGCCTTTTCCTTACATTCTGTTTTATTCAGATTTTCAATAAATTATGCCTTTTGGTTTTCCCCATGTGAAGAAGCGTCTCAAACTCTATGCGAATAGGAAAAAGATGCAATATGACTTTTCGACACATAAGCCCTGTTTTTTATATGTAGACCAGGTAACATGTACGTCTTGCCTATTAATATCAGTTAGACTGATGTATGAATCCTTCATGGCTGCCTGAACTAATTCGTTCAGCTAACAATAAGGGATCGCTATCGGGAGCTAAAAAAGGAAGAGAGACGTATTATCAGAATGAAGAAACGAGCTTGAGATGCTGGCCAACAGGAAAGACGCTCGAAAATTCTACCAGAAAATTCGGCGTTTCACAGAAAGTTTCAAACCCGAGGCGTTTTCTTGTAAGAACAAAGACGTCGATCTGGTGACTTGCAATCAGAGCGTGCTTTAATTATGGATGGAACCCTTCTCTAACCTGCTCGTATATCACAACGAATGGGAAGATCCCGATACCCCAATCGTTGACGACAAGACTGTTGTTCAGCTACCCGACTATGACGAAAACGCAGCTAAAGAACAATGAAGCCGCGTGAGCCGACGAACTTCCAGTTGAGCTATTCAAATACGGGGGCGAGGAAAAAGAAGAATGGTAAGAATTCAAGTGCCCTCTGTCCAATCCATAAGAAGGGTGATGCTGCAACCTCCGCCAATTACTGTGGAATTTGTCTGTTAAATATCGCCTGTGAGGTTCTATTGTGTGAAAGGCTGCAGCCCATCATCAACCAACTGATTGAACCTTATCAGAGTGGCTTTAGACCTGGAAAGCCCATCATCGATCAGATATTCAAAATATGCCAAATCTTTGAAAATACCCAGGGAAGGAAAATCGACCCACACCATCTTTTCGTCGACTTCAAAGCTGCATTCAACAGTACGAAAAGGAGTTATCTGTATGCCGCGATGTCTGAATTTGGTATCCCCACAAAACTCATACGGCTATATAAAATGGCATTGCTCAATACCAGTAGTACCGTCAGAATTGGGAACAACCTCTTCGAGTGGTAAAAAGTGGACAAGTTTTCATTCAAATTTTTAGTCAGCAGTTTTAGGAAAATTTGGACAACACATTTCATTTCGGTATAACAAAATGTGAGTTTGCAACTGGCTGAGTTTTGCTATTTTTTCCCTGACTTCTTGATAAACTTTTCTTTGACTTTATTCATGTTTTAATCAATTTTCGATGTGGACTGCCGGCCGTTTTCCTCGATGAACTTACGATCTCTTCTGAAGCATTCGTGCTACTCGTAAACAGCTATTGTCCTCATAAATCATTACCGAAACAGTTTTCTAACATGTCTCATCATTTTTAATGCAAAATTTAATACAAACTCTTTGTTGCAAATTCAAATCCACTTTGAGAACTGTGAAAAATCTAAAACACGTGCAGAGGTAGATTTACTTAAGACGGCGTAACTTTTACAAATGTGAAGCAATGGCGATACAATTTTTGCAGAAATGTTACCAAAGAGGTGTCAATTTAAACAAAAAAAAAAGAAAACAAATCAGTTAACTCGGAGCGTCACCTGGAACTTTTTCCGGGAACTTTTTGGCGGTAAAAGATTCAAAAGCCAATTCGCTGCCCTTACCTCAAACTCAATGTGAAATGTAAATGCTTGCAAGTAAAACAAGAACAACACAATAATACAAATGAAAATTGACTAAAATTAATATAAACATTGAATAAAATAAATACATAAACATAGTGAAATCAGTTACGAAAAAACGTGCATTCCTGATTTTTGCGCGATCCTCTGATGACTTAGAGACACATTGCTTTTATGTTCTCATGGTTTATCCCTTGTCATGGTTTCCGCAAACACCTAAATAAAATAAAAATGATTATTAAATGTTGGAGTTAAAAAATTGTTAATCAATTAGACCGGATGTTAGTAAAATTAGTCATCACTAGCCACCAAGAGCGTGATTAAGCATCCAAAGCGAGGGTATTCAAAAGGTATCACATAGGTTTTAACGAGTATAAAAAGCTCAGTGTTCACTTGGTACAAGGGGGCGCAAAAATATTTATCTAATTTGGATTTAGAATAATTTGTTTCTATTCAGGTTTTTAGTGAATAAAGAATATATGTGACCTGGTCTACGAAAAGGTACCTTACGTGCGAAAACAAGTTTTCGAGAAAACAGCAGTTAAAGTTTAAACTTCTAAAAACCCTTGTAACTTTTTTAAATATTATTATTTTTCAATCTGGCTTATTTTCTTCAGCAGAGATCACAGTATCAATAAAATCACAGAAGCAGTGAAAAACATTTTTTATATATAAATAAATAAGAAAAAGTTAATGCAAATCGCAGAAATCGTTTTAAAAAATAAGTTAGCTTTTGTACCGACATCCATGCAAAAAAACACTTATAAGACCCGGTGAACAATTTTTTGAAAACAGACTTCAGTATCGTATTCATTACACCTCAGACTGTCCAGGAATGGTTCAGTTTTTAATTTGCACAAATTATTGTCTTCGTTATTCTAATTTGTATCATGACAAAAAAATCAGTCTTTTTCGTATTTGTACTTTTCTTTTTTTTTACTTTTAACAAACTTTTCAACAAATTATGACTTTCTGGTTTTCACCATTTTAAAGAGCCTTTCACACACTATTCGAATCAACAAAAAAGTGAAAAATGATTTTTTGACACGTAAGGTACCTTTTCATAGACCAGGTCACATATATTTTTAACAGAAATCTTTAGTTTATTATTACAATTCGAATGCACCTCAGAAAAAATGTTATGAAACTTTTTAGCGGCTTACTTTACACAACTTCCATTCCAGTTGAAGAGTTTCAACACCTGATTGGAAACTATTTTCTTGAATGCAAGCAAAGGCCATTATTATCTTATGCTGGGTTCCAGGTCAAAGAGGTACTGCAGGGCTGACCAACTTGTAAGAGAAGGTACCTGTATGCCAAACATCAGTAATTCTATGGGGGTACCTCTCGCAACTTGTAAGCTTCTCATTAAGGACGCACTAATCAGTTCTGTAAATCAAAGTTGGATTAGTGCCAATACCTGTGAAATTGCTAGGCCAACATGGCCAAGACTAAATCGACGTCTATCCTATTTATCTATATTATAAAATTGAGTAGGCTTCAAATTAGGATCTAAATAGTGGCCCTCATAAGACATTGTCTCATAGGAAATCACGCAAAGAGATTAGGCGTTTACATGCACGATTTTTGTCGTAGCTGGAGGAATGAGGAAGAGTTGGAAACAATTCAACACTTTCCTTGTACATGCCCAGCTCCAGCCAGAAGCAGGAACCGATATTTAGGTTCTTATTTCTTAATGAATGTAGGTAATCTACACACTTAGGTCTGAACAACCTTTTAAGCTTTGTTCAAAGCTTAGGACGGCTCATTTTGGAAGGGAAAATGTAGCCCAGCCCACAGCGGCTCACAATGGACCCATTTCGTGGTCTAAGTGGCATCGCTGTCCCTATGTGCGATGCGGTTGCCAAGTCTAATCTAGCCTAAACAAAGGCCATGGTTGCATTTTAATTACAGGGTTCGGCCCTCGAAGTGTAACCAATTAAAAAGGTCATAAATTTAGTTTGGAAAATTACTATTATTATTCAATTCAAAGTAAAAAATGTGTGAAAATAATACAAAATTAAGAATCAATTTACTTTTGCTCGATATGACCACCTTTTGCTTTGACTATGACCTTGTGACGGTCCAGAAACGACTCGCAAGCTGCCCGAATGTGAGTTGCAGGTATTTAGGCCCACCTGGCTCTCCGAAATGACTCCAAAATGACCCAAAGAGAATAATCCATCGCATTCGCATCTGGTAAATTTCAGAGCCATTGTGTGGACGTTATGAAGTTCAGAACGTTGTTTTTTAGCCATTCTTGGTTCATTCCAGCTTTGTGAGATGCTGCCGAGTCCTGTTAAAACGTCCATGGTCTGACACCGAAAAGTTTGTCTGCCCATGGCTTCAAAGTAAGCTCCAGAATACTTTCCCAATAATATTTCGCATTTACCTTAACGCCAGGCTCGATGAAAACGATTGGAGAGCGCCCACCTGCGGTTACAACGAATGCCAAAAGCTATTGGCGCTACTCTCCATGCAGCCAGATAGACCGTGAAACAATGAATTTACTGCGTCGTCGTTTCGGTGAGCAATTTATGTCTCGTCTCGGATCAATGGATTAGACAACAAGTTCGTGTGATGGACTTTTATTTGTGGGGGTATGTAAAGTCCAAATGCTTTGTCGATAAACCAGCTGCGATAGAAGTATTGAAAGCCAACATTACGAAATTTATTCACGAGTTATGGACCGAAGTACTCCAGCGAGTCATTCAAAATTGGTGTTTACGGATGGTCGAATTACGGCGCAGTTGCGGTCAACATTTGAAAGAGATTATCTTTAAAAAATAAATTTCATGAATGGTTCTACATAAAAGGAATACAGATTTCCCAATCAATTTGAATTTTCGTTGTTTTATTTAAATTTAAAATTCGATATCTCTAAATTTATCACCCATTATACATAACTTTCTTAGAATTTTCGAATGAAGAATAAGCAAAAAGACCATTGGCACTTATCGAGGAGCGTTCATCGCTCGGTGCAGTTCCAATTGACCACAACATTGACAGCAAACTAATATAACAACAACAACAGTATAAATTGCTGCAACATTACCCGAGAGTGCAATGCTCACCCGCCCGCTAACTGTTCTTAGTTCATAATTTAGCGTTTATTGTCACCGTGATCGCCAGCAGCAGCTCAAATCAGCTCAAAAACACTAATGCACATTCGCATACACACAATCACATACATAGCACAACATATCTACTTATGTATGTATAAGTGTGTATGTTTTTTGATTGCTATGGCACCGTTCATTGCCATGTAGTGTTGCAAGTGGTGGGAAATGTTGGATGCAACAATGGAGGCGGCAATTTGAAACATTGTTACGAGTGATGGCAACTAACTGAAACTTGGCAATAATGAATGACCGCCAATGGCGACATATCGAGGGTGTTGGTGTATTGCCTGGGCAACCAATCGCAACAAAAAAAAAAAACAAAAAAGGCTGAAGCTATTGACATTACTTTGCTGATTGCGGGCACAATTTATGCGGTCATTGTTTGGGCAGTGCTTGCGGGCGAGATTTTAAAGTAACGCTTCGAGTTGGATAGACAAGGAAAAACTACTTTGCTTGTATCAAAGTATGTGACATCTATTGGGTTGGGGAATAAGTAGCGTTTCTATCGAAGAATTTTATTTAAACAAAAAACCACAATTATAAGAATAAGTTAATCAATTATATATTGGCCCTTGCTGTTAACAACCTCTTCCCACCTCTCGACCAATTTGTTGATGCTGTTCCGCCAAAAATCGCCTAGCTTGGTGTCCAAGAAGTTGTTGAGCCAGTTTTTAAGCACCTCTTTCTTATAGAAGGTAACGAACTTCATATTGTTTGAGAGGGAGTGGAAAAGAGGTTAATCGGTCCGTGCAAGGTTCGGAGAATACGGCGGATGCTGAAATACCTCTCTTTCGAGCTTTTAGAGTGGGTCCTTGACCACTTGTGCAACATGGAGCCTAGCGTTATCGTGAAGAAGTATGGTTTGACCATGTCGATCAGGTCTTTTAAGGCGAATAGCCTCATTCACGCGGCGTAGCTGGGCAATGTAGAGATCCTTGTTGACCGTGGCATTCTTTTCAAGCATTTCCCAGTGCACCATCTCCTCCCAGTCCCACCAAACACATATCGACATCTTCTTTGGATGATGATCCGGCTTGAGTCTTGGCTTTGCTGTATCTCCCGGTGCCACCCACTCCTTTACTTGCTTCATATTGATAAATAGGTACCTTTTCTCGTCTCAAGGTAACGATTCGGTACAAAAACGCTACGAGGGGTGCCTTTTATATGTCGGGATTTGGCAACCCTGGTGTTGCAATCTGGCAACTGACAGCTGTATAGCAAAGTTTGACATTTTTTGGCTTTTACGTCCTCAGAACGTTTTGAAATACCAGCGCTATTTGTGTTGTTTACAGTAACTTAAAAGATTCATTTCGGTCCAAAAGTGGAATTAAATCGTGAACATTTTCGTGCGATTATTTTTTACAACTTTCGACGTGGATTAACTCAGCAACATTGCATGGATGAACTTAATTCATTTTTTGGCGATGAAACTCCATCAAGGACCAGTGTTTATCGATGGTATGGTGAATTCAATCCTGGTCGTAGTTCACTCCAAGACGAATTTCGTGAAGGTCGTCCAAAATCAGTTGTTGTTCCGAAAACCATTAATGCTGTGCGCGAACTGATATTGCAAGTTCGTCATGAGACCTATCGTGAGATTAAGACAATCTTAGGCATTAGTGGAACCAGCATACATTCAATATTGCATAAACATTTGACTGTCAAAAAAATTTGTTCGAGTTGGATCCCACACAATTTGTCAATCGCTCAAAAAAAGGCTCGATTCGATTGGTCGAAGGAAATGCTCAAAAAATACAATCGCGGGGCTTCGAAACACGTCTATGACATCGTGACAGGTGATGAATCATGGAGTTACGCGTATGAGCCCGAAAGTAAACAGCAGTCGACTGTATGGGTGTTTCAAGATGAGCCAAATCCAACAAAAGTGGTTCGCGCACGAAGCACTTCCAAGCAAATGGTCGCCTATTTTTTCGGAAAAACTGGACATGTCGCAACCGTCCACTAGAACAACGTAGAACAATAAATTCTGAGTGGTACACAACCATTTGTTTGCCAGTTGCCTTCCAAGAAATTAGGAAAATCAATCGCCAAAGACGGATCACTGTTCACCAGGACAATCCGAGCTCTCACACATCGGCTCAAACAACTGCATTTTTGAGCACCAAAAAAATAGAATTAATGGGTCATCCGCCGTATAGTCCTGACTTAGCACCGAATGACTTCTTTTTATTCCCGTACGTAAAAAACAAACTGAGAGGTCAACGTTTTTCGACACCTGAAGAAGCGGTTGCGGCATTCAGAATGCATGTTTTGGAGGTACCTCATTCAGAGTGGCAAAAGTGCTTCGACAATTGGTTCAAACGCATGCAAAAGTGTATAGAGCTTCAGGGAGAATATTTTGAAAAACAATAAAGTGATTTTCGATGATTAAAATTTGTTTTTGTTCTCTAATCCCGACATATAAAAGGCACCCCTCGTATTTCTGACCGCGTGTTGTACGTTGGCGCGCAATATGCTGAGAGGAAATAAGAAGGCGGCTTTCTTTGATTTTTCGTTGAGCTCCCGATTTTTCTGTAAGTCCTGATTGAGATTCTCAACTGGGGAAAATGATCATTGATATAAACATTTGCGTTTTATTGAATATACCCTTGGATACGGAGATTACTTAAGAAACGAGTTTAATTGTTTTAGAACCCGTAAAACGGATAATGGTTTTGCACGAAAAATAAATCGGCAGACGGCTCAGGTCATTGCTCATATTTTATTTTCTTAGTACTGGAATAAGTAATAGTCCAATTTTGTATATTTTACTTTTATTTGCAATAAACACTACTACTACTACTACTACTTTCGGTTGCCATTAATTTTTTGTTCTCCAGAACAAATTACGAATTTATTATATTATATTTTTATGTGTCACAAAACCAGCCACGGCGACAGCAATCAAATGGGATGCATGGCTGCATCAGAGAGGGCATAGAATTTACCAGCCTGATCGATACTGCCTACAGACACAATAGTATGCCGTTATAGAGTAAGCTGAGCAGACGAGCTGGTATGAGAATGAGTGTAGCTGCCTATTGGTATAAAGAACTAGCCAAATTACTTAAATGGCCTTCAGCGCAATGCAGCAGTAGCGGCTTATAAGAATACTACAAAGCTGCTGCCTTTGAAGCTGCAAATCAATACAAACTCATTTCCTATTGCGACGAGTCATTATTAGCAAATATAAAGCAGCTAATGAATCCATTTCACTGTCATCACCGTCGCTGTTGCCCAAGTGTCAAATCTTTATGGTGTGCGCATGCTTGCCACATGTGCCACAATGACATTTCTCTCAGCTTACGAGGCGCGTTGCGGAATGCACACCGACCACTCAGCAGACGGCAACAATCCCTCCCTATTGCCGTCTTCATTAAGTGACCGGCAAGTGCCCACACTTTCGTGAATAGTTGCAAACACACCTGTTGCTATGGGCATGTGGCAAATCTCCTCAACAACTAACTATACTAACTAACTAACGGATCTAGTACAAAGTTGTTTCACTGCTGGTGGCAATTGGCAGCGTACGCTCGGTAACCAAGTTGAGTTGCCGGTAACAAAGCACATGCTAAGTCACATTTACACAGTCGTAATGGAGCGAGCAAGTGGCAACATTGGCCACCAGCCAACTGTTACAGTTATAGGCCAAGTCGTTGCAAGTGCGCAGCCACTAGTTGACTACCTGTTAGCTGCATCGTTGGTTAGTTAGTGGCTTGGGTATGTACCCATGCTGTTGTTTGACTGCCAACGCGTGGAATGATCGATGAATTGCCGCGGCATATCTTGCACTGTAATGGCATTTCAGTTGCACATTGTACGTGTATTTGTCAGTGTGTCACCGTTGGTTGCTAGCAGCAAACGGCGGTGCATCATGCTGCCACTTGGTCGATTGGCCATTTGGTTGGAGTTGAATGACTAGTTAGCCGGCAGCTAGCCAGTAGTTGGCGGTTCGCGCCTGTCAGCTGTTGCATGCGTGTTTACTGCACTCATTGCAATTGTTGCACTTGCCACACTTGTGGATGACCGAAAAAATACTGAATAAATTAACCAGCTGCAACGAATGACATACGTTGAATATGTTTCGTGATTTTTGCTACATTTCCTGCTACTGACGACAACAAGTTTCTGTTGAGACAACTGATCAACTTTTATGCGGAAGTTTTAGTTGCCAAAAATACTATTGTAGATGCGTGAACCAGATCAGACAAGCATTTGAATACAGGGTAGACGAGTTGTTGAAATGTTGTAATAAGAAGGAGTAATGACGTTTTTCCCTCACAAAAAAAAGATACATATAACACATGGGCTGAAAAGTCACGGGCCTAACAAAGAAAACGCGTTTTTTTTTATTCAAAACTAGTTTTATTCCATCAAGAACAACGCAATTATTTCAGCGCCTCTCTAACATTTCAATACCATTTTTGTAGATTGATTTATCTTTTGCCTCAAACTAGGCCTCAGTTTCAGTGATAACCTCTTTTTTCGAGCGAAATTTTTTACTGGCGAACATTTTTGTTAGGTCTACAAAGAGCCAGTAGTTGCTGGGAGCTAAAGCTGGCGAATATGGTGAATGTGGGAGCGATTCGAAGTTTAATTCATGCAGTCTCGCCATCATCAATAGGTTCTTGTTTTTGATCAATGGTGAGCAAACGCGTAACTCACTGTGAGCAGTGCTTTCTCATAGTCAAATGCTCATGCAATAGAAAGACAACTCGATCTTTTGATATCTTTGAGATGTCAGCTAACTCACGCAATTTCACTTTTCGATCATTCAAAACGATTTTGTGGAGATCTTTGATGTTTTTTCTGTTGTTTTTGTCATATCAGATTCAGGCTTGCTCTAGACCTGATCGTACCACTAAAGACAGCTTTTGTATGTCTTGTTTCATCGACGTGATTTCAAGGCTTTCAAGGGGTTTTTTTAGTAACCAGAATTCGATTCCATATAACTGGGTGAGACGCTCAGCCTATCTATAAATTTTGCCTTTTAAATTGAGCGGCCTCCTTCTGTCGCATAGCACGCCGGGTATTGTTTTCCACTGTGGCCATGCTGAGTTTACTCTAAACTGCAAGTCTTCATAGACTTCTACGGTGTTTGTTACAATGGAGCTCAAGTGCTTCAATATGGAGACCTCGCTTAATGGGCTGCCAGAATCCGTAATTTGTTCATTTACGTTGAATTGGTCGAAAACTCGCAGCGCATCACCTCTGTCTTTTTCCTGCCGCTTTCAGCTCGTGCGGCTCGTGTTTGTTCCGTCACTGATTGAGTGTGGCTTGAATATCGTCTGCGTCTTCGCTCATTAGCAAAATTTCATCTATAGACCACGGTACGACGCGTTGAGTGTTGGCGGCTTTGTAGTCCAGGATCAGATTGAATAAAAGCAGACTCAACGTGGACCTTTGTGTACCCCTATTTTTACATCAAAGCCAGTACTTTCGCCAACTACTGCTCTGACTTTTATAGTTATGTGGTCATAGTGCCCTGTATCACCTTTACGTGGTATTCTGGTAGTTTCTGTGCGCTAAGGGCCTGCCATATTAGTTTAGGGGGTGCTCTGTCGAATACCGAAGAGTCATGTATCGAATGTCGAAGAGTTATAAATAAAATGGTATTTGTAATATACAAAAGCGTCACATTGTTGAGCTACAAGAAAACCCGGCCATAACCAGTTGACTACTCAAGAGGTCCAAAGAGAGCCATTCAAATCAGTGCTCACAACCTTTATTAGCGTTTATCAAACCAAAAAACAAAAAAAAAAAAAACAAAAAAATAAGCGATAACAAATACGCAGCACACTACAACAATCAGGAACAACAACCATATGAAATGTACTCATTTTAAACAACAAATTACAATTATAGCTAAGTGCTGAAATGCCTATGAGTCGTAAAGCGAGGCGTGGAGTATTTCTTTTGTTGAATGATTACTAAACGTAATGTAGCAATAAAAACACCCATCAAAGATTGTGAAAAAAAAACGTACGAGTATATTATAAATACTTATCAACAAGAAACGATTAAAAAAGTGACATTGTAAATAAATATTTGTCAACTTACAGTGCGCCAAGAATACCAACTTCAATAAAAATAGCCAATAACTACTACAAATTTTCAGAAATGACTGACACCTGCATGCACGCGCTAATAGTGACACAACAAAATTAGGGAAGAAAGAAAAACAAGTCCAATGTTTCATAAAGCAAAAACGCAGTAGCAATAACAACAACCAGAAACAACAACCATATGAAATGTACTTGCATGAAAACACAAAAAAGTAAATACACTAACTTTGGTTCTCAAGAAAAGGTGCCAAACTTAAATTATTAAGCAACTTTTTAAGGAGTTCGTACCACAGAAAATCTTCAAAAAAAAAAGATATTCGAAATATGTATATAATATAATATTATATATGAAATATGCAAATTTTTATAAAATACATTTTTTGAATTGCTGGTGAAAACGTTATATTGCTAAAGAAGGTCGACTTTATAATATAAAAATGAATCGCAAAATGTGCTGGTAAGCGCATAACTCAACAACGCATGGACCATTCTTAACAGTTCATTTTTTAAAATATTCCTTGTTCAAGGATGGTTTTTACTGCGAGATAAATTCGAATAATTTCCGGGAAACCCCTAAAACAGCCCTTTAATTTTTCCCATACAAATATTGCGCGTTCGTGTGTGTGCGTGTTTGCGTTGGAGGATCTAATGCGTTCACACAAAAGTGATAATATCGTGAAACCGACCAAATTGAAAAGTCAAAAAGTGTAAGAGCTATTGATTTGATTGGCCTCGCAATATGCTTGCTTTTGTTTTAGTTTCAGAACGAGTTAAGGAATGATTTCATTCACAAATAATAAATAAAAATAGTTAAGTAAATTCTAATAATAATCATGCAGGGCTGAACAAATCCAAACATATTTTAAGAATAACAAAAGACAAACATTATTAATTAATCTAGAAAACCCATATTTCTTACTATGTTGCCTGTTCAGGTGTTGGAAAACCATCAGATTTGTTTGTATATTCCCCAGGTAATCAAACAAAAAATATTGTATATCATAAAGCACTACAATAAAAATAAAACAGATTTTTGTTAATAATTATGATTCATTTAATTTACAATAAAGCGATTACTGAAAATACGTATATACGTTTTATTTCATTATTCTTTCGTATATCGGTTATTAACCCTATGTAAATAATAATAATAATAAATAATTAATTATCTCTATGTTTTGTCATTGAAGCACCCACTTTATAAATATTTGTCAACTTTAGGTTCCCACTATCCCTTTAGATTATTTTTCAATCAGGTTTGAACCTTAAGTTCCCCTCTTCGTTTGAAGCCCTCGTGCAAACATCCCAGTCGGAGTTTTCAGTGGGTCCCAAAAGGGATGGCCAAAGTTCGAAGATACTTAGGTCACCCGAGCTGACCCTTTCTTTAATTCTCCTGAACAGAACCGTCACCATGATGATAGGGCGGTGTGTGAGGGTCAGCAGAGTAAAAACGTCTTAGGGTCGAAACATAAACTGCCACATTCAAAATCAATTTGACAGAACGAAGTCTGTCGTGTCAGCTAGTACAGGATAAAAAACTCGAAACAAAGTAATAACATTAGTTTGGGGAATAAGTTCATAGCTTTTTTTGTTTTCTTTTATTTTACAACGATTTGTTAGCTGTTTGCCAAAGCGTAGTACTCATTCGCTAGAACTCTTTCTGATCTACAAAACTGTGTTAATTGTATTTCTGAGTTATTTAATTTTTTATTAGTTTTGAGGCTTAGAAATGGAATACTCAGGGGAGAAAAATCAACTTTATCGATACCTGCTCTTCTTTGCTTTTCATCGAAGTCAAAAAGCTACCGAAGTAACACGGGACATTAGCGACGTTTATGGAGAAGGTGTCATAAGCGAGTCTACAGCACGGAAATGGTTCTCAAAGTTTAAAAATACCGACTTTGACGTCGATGACACGTCTCACACCGGAAGACCTTCTAAATTCGTTGAAGAACGTCTCAAATCACCAAACCAGTCCTGAATTGGCGGAAAAATTGAACTGCGATCATAAAACGATTCTCAATCACCTTCACTCAATGGGAGTCTCACGAGCTCAACGAAAAAAAACAAACAACAGCATCCGCCGTATTGTCCGTACCTTGCACCAACCGATTGTCATCTTTTTCGCTCCCTGTCAAAGTCATATGAAGGGTGTTTGTTTAAATAATATTAATTATTAAATAATATATAAAAACGCTACGAACTTATTCCCCAACCTAATACATTGAAGTATATTTCCATGTTAGTAAGATGATAGTGCAATCTACAAAGCCTTTTTAAAATTCCCATGATGATTCTAAAATTATTCCTGTTTAATTCCATACAACCTTTTAATCGGTTAGGTTTAAGCTACCTGTTATAAAGGGTGGTTCAGTTTCAAGGGCCGGTGCTGATTTTGAATAAAATACAATTTTTTTAAGAAATTATTATCATTTTTCTTTATTATGATAATACTGGTATAGGTCAATAATGTGTGGAACAAAATATCGGCCAAATGGCCACCGCGTGCCGAATTATGTCATCCTTTAGCTCTTGAATTGTTGCTGGCTTATCGACGTATACCTTTTCTTTTAAATAAACCCAAAGAAAGAAGTCCAACGGTGTCAAATCACATGATCTTGGCGGCCAATTAACATCGCCGCGACGTGAGATTATTCGGCCATCAAATTTTTCGCGAAAAAGAGCCATTATTTCGTTAGCTGTGTGGGAAGTGGCACCGTCCTGTTGAAACCACATATCGTCCACATCCATATCTTCTAATTCGGGCCATACAAAGTTCGTTATCATCTCACGATAGCGAACACTATTGGCAGTAACTGCCTGACCGGCCTTATTTTGGAAAAAATACGGCCCAATGTTGCCGCCGGCCCATAAACAGCATCAAACAGTCACTCTTTGTGGGTGCATTGGTTTTTCGGTAATCACTCTTGGATTATCATTCGCCCAAATGCGGCAATTCTGCTCGATTATATGGTTTCAAATTGAATTAGCTTGATATTAAAAAATGTCAAATGAAATGCAGAAAAAAACTTGGCGTTTAGGTTTGGTTCATATTCAAGATCGGCCTTTGAAATTTAACCACCCTTTAGATG
Source organism: Anastrepha obliqua (assembly GCF_027943255.1). Taxonomy (NCBI): domain Eukaryota; kingdom Metazoa; phylum Arthropoda; class Insecta; order Diptera; family Tephritidae; genus Anastrepha; species Anastrepha obliqua. The sequence goes on from NC_072894.1 coordinate 15,830,697, forward strand.
TGGATTGCGATAAACTGGGTAAATGGTCTCAGCATGATTTTCTTTATATTTTCGTTACTTCCTGAATAAGAGAAGAGAAGTTACGCTTTCCTAGGCCGCAAAATAGCGCGGGCCCTTTCCTATGCACTGGAATCCCTTGGATACGTATCAGCGGTTACCATTCATTTATTTTAGAATTTTGCTTAAAGGAGAGAAGTCTATGTGCATTTTCGGATTGGTCGTTATTTGGCTGGTAAGGATCTCATCAGTAGTTCGTAATTTATGTAGTTTAACTGCCATACCATGTTCCTTAAAGCTGGTGGCTTCGTTGGTTACATCATCAGGCTAATGAGAAGACTTACTTCCCAGTGTTCCAATCTTATGTTCGCTCTCCATTGCGGATCTCAAGAAGTATTTTTATTGTATACTTGTTTTGTATCGGAGGTATCGGATTTTAAATTGAAATAAAACAACGAAAATTCAAATCGATTGGGTCATCATTAATATTTTTGTGTAGAATCATTCATAATATTTATTTTGTAAAGATAATCCTTTTCAATCTTGTCCGCTTCTGCGCCGTAATTCGGCCATCCGTAAACACCACTTTTGAAAGACTGACTCGCTGGAGGACTTCGGTCGCTATCTCGTGAATAACTTTCGTAAAGTTGGCTTCCAATGCCTCAATCATTCTTACCGCAGCAAACAATCTTACCGTCATTAAAAACCTGAACTGTGATTGCAAAACAAAAATAAGAGTAGATGGAAAATATATCAACGAAGTTCCATGCGCAAGCGGAATACGACAAGGAGACTCGTTGAGCCCAATACTCTTCAATACAATAATGGACCAAATAATAAAAGAAGTCAAGTCATTAGATGGGTATCTGAAGACATTTTTTCAAAGATTACTAAATAAGTTTGTAGTTACAGCCAAACAGTTTAATATGGAGGTCTTCAGAGAAAAAACAAAAAGTTGCCAAGAATGCGATCAGATGCAAACTTGAAATAGAAAGGACGATGATAGAGCAGTTATGAAATTTAAATACCTGGGGATAGAAATATCCAGTAACCGCGACATTATTAAGGAAGTCAGAGAGATGTATGCAGGGCGCAAGTATTGCAGGTTGCATTAGGGATGTTGTATGGTGGAACAAATATATGACTACTGAAAGCAAGACGCGTATATACAAGACTGTAATAAGACCAATCCTGACCTATGAAGCCGAAGCACGAAACGCAAAAGCTACTGCGTACAGCTGAAATGCAAGTTCTACGATCCATAGGAGGAAAAACAGACTGCATTAAAAACGAGGTCATTCGTGACAAAACTAGCGTTAATGACGTAGTGAAGTTTATAAGAACAAGAAGACGAGCTTGGAATGATCACATTTCTAGAGCTAGTGACGACAGAGTTATCCGAATAGCGAGGAGTTATCCATATGGAAAAGCGCGGATCTGGAAGACCACCAAAGAGATTGCGCAAAAGCTGGATTTCGACATCAGCGGAAGGACAATAACATTTCGTTATTCTGAATTTTAATAATACTTTGTAATTTATAACTATGTAATTGTGTGAAGAAAAGCAGGTGAAAACCTATAATAAAAGATTAAGAAGTAGAAGAAGAAGCATTTAGACTTTACATACTCCCGCATCCCCACAAATGAGAGTCCAGAGGTGTATTACCACACGATCTTGGTGGCGAGTCCACTGGCCCGAGTCAAGAAATAAATTGTTTACCGAATCGACGACGCAGTAAATCCATTATTTCATGGGCTGTATGGCAATTAGTGCCGTCTTGTTGGAACTTAATGGTGTGGAGATCACGGGCTTCCATTTCTGCTATCAAAAAGTCGTTCATCATAGCGCGATAAGTTTCACCATTGGCGCCAGCCTCGTCTTTGAAGAAATATTGTGCGATGATTCCTCCAGCCCATAGGCACCAAGCACGCACCAAACGGGTATTTTCGGTGGATGAAATGGCTGTTCTTGAATGGCTTTGGGTTGCTATTCAGCCCAAATACAGACGTGGATCTAATGGCTGTTCTTGAATGGCTTCGGGTTGCTATTCAGCCCAAGTACAGAAATTTTGCTTATTGACATTAAGCGAAACTCGGGTCTTATTGCTGCACACTTTTCATAGAGCGTCGATTTTCGTAATGCAATCATATGATTTGTAAACGTCGTTGAGGCGTAAGTCTTTCTATGATGAAATGTCAATAAATACTGAACAAAATTATGTATTTAGTTTGATAGTGGTCACGCAAACCTCCAATCTGACCACCCTCTACATTTATGTTATAGTATTCCCCGATTATCAACAATAATATCTCGACCTTGGTTTGGTACATTTTCGGTACTTTTGCACCCGCGAACAGAAAATCTACGTAAAAACTAATCTTATGAGCTGTTGTATATAAACACTTCTTATTGGAAACTTTTGTTTTTGCAATTAATTACTAACGAGCGTTTGTCTTGGACGGAACGCGTGCACGCTTATCACACACGAGCAAGCCATAAGCACTCGTACGTGTGTACTTCCAAAGGCAATAATGGCACAACAACTTTCGCATAAACTTTACCAAACTATAATATCCCCACTTGGTATATATTATGTGTGTATGTGTGCGTGTGTGTACAATAAAAATGTATGTAGGCCATGCAGAATTTTAAGTACAAACATCGAATGTTCCCTTCCTTCTTCGCTTATCAATGAAATTCGTTATTTCGTAATTGAGTTTCATTTTGTTTCAACAGGTGGTTGCACCGAGAAGCGAGGCTCTTATCTACGACGGCCGGCCGTGGTGACTTGTAGATATCGTTAATTTCATTCAGATGTTATGTTTGCATGGATGTACATACATATTTACGAACATATACACGAATAAGTCATTGTGGGCTTACTGAGTGCAAAGATATTAAATTTTAGAATATCTACCGAAGTACGCACGCAGGTATGTATAGGGTGTGTTTTAGCCGCATGAGAAGTATCGACATCGATAACTGGGGTATGACAGCTAAGAATGGCAGACTGTATTTACAGTTCTGTGCAATCAGGTTTGGATAATAATCATGAATCATATAACGTCAGAACAACGTGGAAATTTTCTATGAAAAAAAAACACAAATGTGCTCGCGAAGTTCATAGAGCACTTCGTCCATTTACGGTCAACATAATCGGTCTGGTGAGCAAGCAATTCTTGCAGTTATTGATCGTTTTCGCACTAATTTTACTCTTCTCGATTGAAAGCCATTGACAGATAAGACAAAGAAAAAAGCTTATCGAAAAGAAAATTGCTGCTGTACCGTAAAATATTGAAGAAGACGCCGAAGCGACGTCGATTCGCGGTCCTTTTGAACTTGTTGGCCTTTGTTCTTCAACTACGTGGAACATTTTTAGAACAACTTACTTCATTTCCAACTGCATCAACTTCAATTTGTCTCCCACAGAGTAAATCTGTGTTGAGACTGCAATACACAGTCTTCTAACTAAAGGATGGTTAAATTTCAAGGACCTATGTTGAATGTAAACTACACCTAAACGTCAAGTTTTTTTCTGCATTTCATTGGAACGAATTTCAGACTAACTCAATTTGAGTCATGGAAAGACACATAATCGAACAACGCGTTAAAGTTATTCAGGCTTATTATGAAAACGGGCGTTCAAATCAAAATGCATATCGCGCACTTCGTGATTTTTTCAGTCAATTTAATCGTCCAAATGTGCGTACAATCGGAAAAATTGTGCAAAAGTTTAAGCAAACTGGGTCTGTAGGAGATGTGAAAACATCAGTGCATGCTCGTACAGTTCGTACTGCAGAAAATATTGCTGCTGTTCGCGATAGTGTGGTTGAAGCGCCGTCCACCTCAACTCGTCGTCGTGCCCAACAATTGCGCCTCTCACGCTCGTCCTTGATGAACATTATGCATAAAGATTGACTTAAGAACTAAAGCCTCTTGACCATTTCAAGCGCCGTCAATGGTCATAATGGTGGCAGGAAATGGCTACAGTGAGTGACCAATTTTCGAAGAAAATCATCTTCAGTGATGAGGCACATTTTCACCTCAGTGGATTCGTCAATAAGCAGAATTGCCGCATTTGAGCGAATGATAATCCAGGAGCGATTGCCGAAAAACCAATGCACCCACAAAGAGTGACTGTTTGGTGCGGTTTATAGGCCAGCGGCATCATTGGACTGTATTTTTTCCAAAATGAGCCCGGTCAGGCAGTTACTGTGAATAGTGTTCGCTATCGTGAGATGATAACGAACTTTTTATGGCCCAAATTGGAAGATATGGATGTGGACGATATGTGGTTTCAACAGGACGATGCCACTTGTTACATAGCTAACGAAACAATGGCTCTTTTGCGCGAAAAATTTGATGGAAGAATAATCTCACGTCGCGGCGATGTCAATTGGTTGCCAAGATCATATGATTTGACACCGTTGGACTTTTTTCTTTGGGGTTATTTGAAAGAAAAGGTGTACGTCGATAAGCCAGCAACAATTCAAGAGCTAAAGGATGAGATGATGATGGCAATTATGCCTCATCGTCATCGAAAATTTGGACCATCGGATGGAGGTGTGCCGCCGAGGCCGCGACGGCCATTTGGCCTATATTTTGTCCCATACCAAAAATAATACTAATTTCTTTAAAAAATTGTATCCTATTCAAAATCAACACCAGCCCTTGAAACTTAACCAGCCTTACAATTAAAAGTGATATTGCATGAAAACAAATCGCAATTTGCACTTTTATTGACATAACAAGAGCTTACATCCAATGAGGCAATCAACAATGCCCTATCTCAAAAGACCGTACCTGAACCTATCACACGATGGACTATATCAACGCAGGAATCCAGAACGATTAATACAGAAATAGGAGGTGCACCGACAATGGGCACTCTATTAACCCATCTAAATCTGCGCTAGTGCTGTTTACTAGGAAAAGAACATCAACATCAAATATCCTGTCCTAAATAAATTGGCTCTTCAACTCTCCACCGAATCGACCTTGGTATTAACCTTGACAAAACGCTCACTTGGAACTCTCATCTTGAGAAAGTCACTGCAAAAGCCGCAGGGGCATTCTATGCCTGCACAAGGCTTTTTGGAAAAACATGGGCACTCAGCCCCAGAATGAATATTAAACCTATAGTCCCCTATGCTTCCATTATCATGGTGGCTCAAAGTTAAGCAAGGAAAGGCGGCAAATGATCTCAACAAATTGTACCGTCTCATCTGCGTCGGTGCAACAGGAGCAATCAAAACATGCCCAAAAGACGTATTAGGGGTGCTTCTATGCGTACCCCCGCTTCCCATCTCAATTGAAAAAGAAGCACGTTTGAAGGCCTTTCAACTAAAAGGCAACTCCGACCTAAAAAGTGGTGCTATGACAGGACATCTAAAGATCTTAGAAGACTTCTGACATACTCCTATTTTTACAGGGTGAAATAATTCTATCACCTTCACACCCGGATTCCAGATATGGCACACTGATGGATCGAAGTTAGAAGAAGGCTGAACAGTGGCGGGAATCAATGGATCTAAATTCAAAAATTCGATTCCAATGGGTCTCTACTTAACTATCTTCCGGACAGCACTACATGCCATTGAGATATGTGTGTGGAAATGTCTCTCTAGAAAAATGAGAGAAACCCACATTTACACACTTTCAGATAGTCAGGCGGCTTTTAAAGCACTTATATCAACTACAATCATCTCCAAAATGGTACATGACTACCTGAATATTCCTAAAAGGCTAGGGAACTTCAACACATTATTATTGGGTTGAGTTCCTGGACAAAATGAAATAGCGGACCATCTAGCAAAAAAAGGGCAAACATGCATCTTGTTGGTCCTGAACCTTTCTGTGGACTTACAAAGGGCTACATCAACGAAATTCTCAGGAGGTGGGAAGTGAAGCAGTTCGTTGAATCTTTCGGCCAGCGACACGCAATTCCTAACGCCGGAGAGGACTTTCTGATAAGCTATTTGCACTTGGCAGAGTGGACTTACAACTTCTAACTGGTTACCTCACAGGCCCACTGTAGCCTGAGATATCACTAAAACAAAATTGGCCACTCTGAGACCATCATCTGCCGATTCTGTGAAATGGACATTGAAGCTTCAGAACGCATTATTTGTAAATTTCCTGCACTAGACAGAAAACGACTGGTAGGTTCTGTCGTGCCTCCATATAAACTATGGAACAATAAGCCCCAAAATGTGTAGTAGCTAATAATAATAACAAGGAAAATTTAATGTAAGGACTTGGGCTAACGTGCCTATTCTGCACGTGCAAGAATTGAAGCCAAATTATCTTCGTTTGCGTCGCATTTTTTCTGACTGGGCTCATTTAGGTTTATTACTCAGATTTATTGAAAAAAGTAGTCATACGTTGGACTGATCGAATGGACGATGTAACACGTTGGATATCAAATTACAAAAAATAAATACCATACCTATTATTAATGCGATTTCTCAAAACATTCATTTCGCACCTCAAAAAACACCCTTTACATTAGTACATATGCCGACATATTTATTCAACTAGCACTGTTCATAACTTTTTTTACGTAGTTTCGTTCTTAAGACATGACTGCTTCCTTCCTAGATACGTACAAGTAGCTCGGTGCAAACTCGTCACCGCTTTCAAGTGTACCCACTTCGTAAAATATCACTTATTTAACTTTTTAATCAAGAGTTTATGTAGGCAAGTGCGCAGATACGCCCATGACTTAACTGGGAAGTGGCAAACGTAATGAAGAAAAAAAGTCAAATGTAACACAAACAACAAAGAATTTCTGTATTCGTGCGATAGCCCAATCTTATCTGCAATACCAAAATAAGTTGGGAATATAATTTGTACACAATTTGTACGAAGTCTATGCCCTCAGCGTACACACCTGCTTTGAAGTAGTTATATAAATCTGTACAAAATTAGTGAAAATTATTATTGCTGTAGATAACTGGGTATTATACAGGTGAAGTACTTATGAGTGCCATAATTTAATGCTCGTATGAGGCCATTTAATACGCAATAATCGGTACTAACGCACCTGAAATAAAATATTGTAACATGTTCCGACATAGCTCACAATAGACATTGATCCTTAGACTTCTTTTTCTTCTTATTCTTGATTGGCAATGGATAGCCACTTAACCGTGTTTCGCGTTAATGAACGCCAGTTAGACACACCAATTGAAGCCAAGTCCTTCTCTATCTGAAGGCCTTCCTGTACCTCTGCTACCACCAGTTGGTATCGCATCAAATACTTTGAGAGCCGGAGCATTTGTATCCATTCGGACGACATGCCCTGGCCTACGAACCCGCTGGACCTTTATTTGCTACACTCATACGACTCATGGTTCCATCGCCTGCGATGCTTGTCGGCGCCAGCGTGCTTGGACCTTTACACTTCCGCCGAATATTTCTCTCAAGCAATCCAAGTGACGCCTCATCGGATGTTGTCGTTGTGCAAGCTTCTGCGCCATGCGTTAGGACGGGTTAGAGGAGACGCATAAAGAGTTAGTTTTGTTCTTTGGGAGACGATTTTACTACTCAATAGCCTATTTAGTCCAAAGTGTCAATAAAAACTAAAAGATTTTTTAAATTAATCAGATAAATAGATTGGACGGTAAGTCCGACTAATTTGATGGTAATTGTGAGCCGTAATAACCGACGATATCAGACGTCTCAGGAAAACTAAAATGGCATTTCATGCGCTAGTTATGATCTGGGTTAGATAAAATAAGGCTATGCTACCAACAGCCAACAAGTATGAAGTAGAAGATATTCAAAACAAATCAGCTTTGTTCACAACGAAGATCTTTCCCCATAGGTATGCTAAGCAAAAAATGTAATTTTTTAATACTACCATTATTCGTATTCAAAAAATTCGAATACGATATTTATTCAGTAAAAATTCTTCAAAGGTTTGAATTTTTGCGAACACCTATCTGTTGGCGCTAACTTTTTAAATGTTAATTGGAAAAAAACGCTTTGTCAGAAAAACTTACCCATTTATGTGCACTAGGGCTAATTACAATATGTGACCCTACATTTATTGTTGTACTCATTTGCAAGAACAAACAAAGGTAGAAGTTTTAAAGGCTGAAATGCCGAGAAAAATGTTAAAAATTCAAAAAGTCGAAAAGTTCAAACTAAGAAAAAAATATATATATTTTAGTAGAAAGAAAATATTATAGATTGCTCATCGGAGAATGGTTCGAGAAGGGTTATTTATGTACCATTCATTGGAATACCCTATGATTTAAGCCCTTTCAGAGCAAAACATAAACGTACCAAATATGAAAATTTCCTCTATTCATGGCGACGTCGCAGATTATATTAAAACTATACGCCTAGAATCCCTTACATTTTATTACGCAATACGAGCCCACACTTTAGATGGATTAATTATATCCTATTTATTGATGCTATATTAAATATTTTTCCCGGAATTGGTGTGCTAAGAGTGACTTTTTCAGGACTAAATCTTCCATTTTACTACCAATTTTTCTATTTCTTCGATTTACACAAAATTTTAAGAGTAAACCACTTTCTTTTTGTAAAACAGATTTTTTAGTCTTTAAATAACCATCTTATGACTCAATATAGCTATTCGCACGATATAAAAATATATCTAGGGAGTATTTCGGTTTATCGACCGATATATGATTTATGATTTAATGATGATATCGATAATCTTTATATATGATTTCTAAGTCGAAAGAAACCCGTTCGCATTTTTCTGAATGCCTTTAGTCCAAAAGACAATTGAGTTTGTCTCCCGACAAACAAAACTAACTGTTTATAAGTTTCTCATCATGCTCGTTCTATTGTATGAGGTGGAAGCTTGGATTACGACAACATGCGATGCACCTCTCTTGGAGTGGTTGAGAGAAAGATTTTGCGGAAGTGTAAAGGTCCAAGGCAGTTCGTAGGCGATGGAATAATGAGCCTCTTACGGCGACTTAGACACAGTTCAGCGAATGAAGATTCAGCGGCTTCGTTGGCCGGGTCATGTCGTCCGAATGAAACGTTTCAGCTCCGAAAATATTCGATGCGGTACCAGCTCGTCGCAGCAGAGGAACAGGAAGGTCTCCACTGCACTGGGAAGATCAGGTGGAGCAAGACTTGGCTTCACTCGGTGTGTCCTATTAGCACTAGTTAACACAGGGAAGAAACGACTGACGTGTCAAAATCGTTTAAGCGGTTATCGCGCCAATTAAGGAGAAAAAAAAACGATTTTGTTTTTTGGATTTGCTATGTCTAGTTTTTTTCCAGCACTTCAAGTACTGTTGCCAAATGAAGAATGAATCTTCATAACTTCGTTCAAAATAAAACAACCGGCGCTTTGTTGATATTGGTCAATTCGCTGGGATTGTATAAAAAAGTACCAACCATAAGAATATAAGCGTAACTCCAGCGCCGCACTGGTGTAACTGTGTGTGTAATCAGATTTGTGTTGTGAAGAAATGTGGAAAAGCCCAAAAATAAAGAGATATACGACTGCAAAAGTACAGACAGTAAATTAAAATAAAAGTATATATACCTGCATTTACATTTTATACGTCTTACAGTTACATCAAATTGAACTAGGAATTGAAATTCTTTTGCAGCAAAAACCAAAAAAAAAAAATTATAATTATTTGGAATTTCCTGTAGTTATAAATCAAATAATGTGTCACAACATTATCTGCTGACCACTCACCATTCACCACTGTCATCTATAAAAATTTACACAATGCGCCCACAAGTACTTTTACAGCTATGGACACATAAATATGATAGCACACATTTTAAACTAATATAATATTTGCAAGTTTCCTTTGGTTATGCGGCTCAGCATCACGAACAATACCTACTGGAATCAGCCGAATAATTTTTATGATTGCTGGCAGAACTGATATAAAACTTCTATTTTGATACTACGAAGAAGAAACATAAGTAATTTGTTAAATTCGTGAACACGAATTGTTGTCGAAAATTCATTCAAGATTCTTAGCAAAATTTATTCGATTAGTTAGAAAAATTATTATGTAACATACATATGCTGTTTGGTACATGAACACATTGAAGATGAGACATTAATAGAAGATAAGAATCTGTAAATAATACACATTTTCAGCAAAACGATATTTCAACTAAAAATTGGCGTTTTTCAAAAGCTCATGTTCTGAAAAATGAAATTTGCGTAATTTTAATATGGGAATATATATATTCTGTCAAAAAAGGTACCGGGAATTGTTCAATAAAACGCAAAATAATTGCTTAATCATATAAATTTATTTTGTCGCCTTCAAAATAGGCGAAGCAAGACACAAAGGCCAACGATTAGTCCAGTCATCAAAGCACTGACTTTCACTTTTTACCAACTTTGATGTGGCGTTGTTGGGTTTCGGCTCATGTGGATAGCGCCATTCAGCCGCCTGTTGACTGGTTTGCATGTTAAACTCATATACTCACGTCTCATTACCTGTTATGGTGCGCTGGATAAACGTTGGGTCCGAATTCACTTGCTCAAGCATGTCTTCAGCCACCTTCTTCCGATTAATTTTTTGGAAGAAATTCAACTCTCTTGGAACGAGTCGAATAGCCACACGTCTCATGCCAAATTGATGGCGTAAAATGTTGCGAGTTGATTAGTGAGCCACGCTAAGGTCACGACCTACCTTCCTCAAACTTAAATGATGATTTTCCAGCGCCATTTTCTTGACTTTGCTGTCGTTTTCATCCTTTGAAGACGTTGATGGGCGACCAGAACGGGGCAAATCTTCCACGACTTCTCCCTCTGCAAAAGCCTTAACCACTCGTAGACCCGATTTTTTATAAAGCACACTTGCCATAGGCTTTCTGCGACATTTTCAACGATTCGACACACGAAATCCCGTTCAAAACACAAAATTTAAGAGAAATTCTTTGTTCGATATTTTTATCCATAGTGAAAGTTACAGAGTACACCTGCGGTTGTCTGATATAATTAAATGCCGAAAATGAGCTAATTGTCAGATCGCGCTCAAACTCTGCGACACTATAGAGTTGTACCAACTATCCAGCAAAAAAAATTTAGACATATGTATGAGTAACGCAGCCTCGGTAGTCTAGCGTAATTGCACTAGCTTACCATATCAGAGGTTATGGGTTCGAATCCCACGTAAAGCACGGTCCTCGCACTTTTCCAAATTTATCTAGTTTCCCTGTTTCTAAAAGCAAAAATCATTCCTCAACCCCAAAAACTTATCTTTTCTATGCTTACTCCCGCATTATTTGCATTGTGGCTGCTAAGACAAGCAAAAACAAAGAAACACACACAGTTACACATTGCATCAGTGGCGCCAGCAAGAGGAAGCGGGCTACCGCGGTAATAGTGCAGACACACCAAATTTAGGGAAGTCCTCAACCATCTGTGCTATCCTTCTGGCAGAAAAATGTGAAACACAGATGGCGCTCCAAGCAGTAAGAAGGCAACGACAGGTGGGCATTCCCACTATTTAGGACTGGTAGCGGCAGGTTAATCACCTACCCTGTCAGAAATCAAAATAGATTAACGAAACTAACGCAAGACTGAGTCTAGTCGAGGCCCTATGCTCCCGAGCGAAGTGAACAATTCCCGAAATGTTTTTGACAGAATGAATATCATTTTTAACTCCAAACAGTTCCTTTTTAGCTGCTCAGTGTTTTAAGTCATGCAAAGACCAAGTGCGCTATTTATGTGCCCATGGCTGTACTATATATGTACGTACATACATATGTACACCTACGAGTATGCATGTGCAATATACATACGATTAAACTAATAATTGATATTCCCTCGAGTCAGCGTCTCCACCTACAAACGTCTGCCTGCGGTAGACAGTCACAGGCAATTTGTTATGAGTGACCTTTGATCTTGACGCTAATAAAACATTCCCAACGAAACTAATTCCAACACTTTACTCGTATATAAGCACGTGCAAAAATAAAAATGAAATTCTAAAAAAATATATAAAATCACAACAATTGCAAGAACGATATTAGCAATTACAAGACTAACTGTAGAAAACAAGACCGGGTGAGTTGGTGAATGTGCGAGTTGTGAATCGAGATTTGTTAAGTTGAGTGCGCGCGAGTTTTTAACGAATCTGTCAACCGACCGGTAACCGCATGGGTGCAAGATTTATGCGACAGCGTGCAAAGTGCAGCACGGCGCATGCGCACGCGGAATAATTGACAACAGCTGCAACAGGCATTTGGCCCTTGTTGAATTTATATGAAAGCGCCTGCATGTGTGAAATGCTGATGGACGATTTAGAGGAGGACAAATTTTAGGTGCCGCGGAGGAGGTATTGCTGGCATGTGCACACATTTCAGAATAATTTAGATTTATTTGCTGTTTTAGTAAATATGAGTAGGTGCGTGACTCCCGTTAGCGGCCTATTGAATGCGCGACCTAAACGCCAGAAAGTGATTACAAACAAGGAGGCATAACCAATGTTGGTGGATTTTCTTCGTTTTCTTTTAATTTTCTTAATATTTTCTAATTCAAATACTGGTATGATGAAAGACCCGATACATTTCACAAATAGTGTCCTTATGCAGTTACCAGGTTGGAGTTACCTCTCTAATTCTCAATGTGGGGAAACCACCTTGCCCCACGGACAAACGATGAGATGCTGTAGACAGCGGCCGATTCCAAGTCTGTTAGACATCTAAAGAAGTAAGACTTTATACAGCAAGATCGCGTTCGTATCGTTTCTCCTCTTCCTCGTATTGCAGCTGATAAATTGATAAGTGACCTAGTTATGTGCCCATTCCATCTAGGCTAAACCTGTCTAGTTATCTCACAAGTGGGCGCCGTGTCTCATCTACTGTTGGGTTGTGCGACCGACCTAAACAAGAGCTTGCTTTAAGTTAACGGGATATTCAGATGGGCAGAGTTGACTGATTTAAGGTCAATTTCCAGTTCCATGCTATGCGAACCAGCTCATCCCCGTTGCAATTTCTAGGAATGTCTCTGTGCCCATGAACCCAAATAACGTTCGTGGTGTACCGCTTATCCAGCTGATTCAGAATAATTCTGCATTCAATTACACGCAATTATGCAGCTACTTCTTCTTCGCGATACTTGATTTTCGCGATACTTGCTTACATGATTTTGGCCGAGTTTAAAAAAGCGCACCAGTTGTTCTTTTCTCGTGCTAACCGGCGCCAGTTGTATACACCAAGAGAAGCTAAGTGCTTCTCTACCTGATCTTCTCAACGCAGAGGGGGCCTTTCTCTTCCTCTGCTACCACCAGTTGGTACTGCATTGAATAAGTCCAGAGCAAGAGCGTTTGTATCCATTCGGACGACATGACGCTGCCAACGAAGCCGCTCGATCTTCATTCACAGCGCAATGTCTGTGTCGTCGTAAAGCTCATACAGCTCATCGTTCCATCTCTTGCGATATTCGCCGTGTACAAACATGTAAAGGTCCAAAAATCTTCCACAGAATCTTTCTCTCAAACACTCTAAGGGACGTCTCATCGGATGTTGTCTCCGTCCAAACTTCTGCGTCCTCTGCGTATTAGGATGGCCTTATAAAGTGTTAGTTTAGTGCGTCAGTGAAGTCCTTTACTCAATTGTCTACTTAGTCCAAAGTATCACTTGTTGGCAGGAGAGAGAGAGAGAGCGAAATCCATCGGAGCGTTCTAGCCAAATACTGTCACTACGGCAGGAACCGGGAATGAAGTACGCAGGGCCGATGAAACCACGAACTACGGAGAAATGAAATCTCCATGAACTCATGGCTAGGGTTCATGGCTGTATGTTACGTCATTCATGAATACCTAAAATACTAAGGTATATATATATATATATATATATAATTGGCGCGTACACCCGTTTTGGGTGTTTGACCAAGCTCCTCCTCCTATTTGTGGTGTGCGTCTTGATGTTGTTCCATAAATGGAGGGACCTACAGTTTCAAGCCGACTCCGATCAGCAGATATTTTTAATATATGAGGAGCTTTTTCATGGCAGAAATACACTCGGAGGTTTGCCATTGCCTACCGAGGGGCCACCGCTATTAGAAAAATGTTTTTATTAATTTTGCTTTCACCGAGATTCGAACCAACGTTCTCTCTGTGAATTCCGAATGGTAATCACGCAGCAACCCATTCGGCTACGGCGGCCGCCTAAGGTAAACTAAAGTAAATAAAATAAAGTCCAAAACAACTTATAAAATGAAAAATTTTCCGCTGAATACTTAAAACCAAAATTAAAAATTGCAGGTACTTATTTTTCCCCAAGTTGTCGAGCCCATTGCAGTATTTTTATTTCGAGATCAATTCGCGCGTTACCTGTTGAATGCGATGCTTTTCCTCTTTTATTGCCATCATTGTCTCTTGCGCCTGCACCAGTTTGTCCAATTTTGAATCCAAACTCCTTTGGTATTCAGACATGGATTTAAGATTTTGCGGAAATAACGCGAGCTTCTCATCATTCCCACTTTTTCCCGGTATTCTGCTTTGTGGAGTTTTGGTGCAAAGAGGAGTGTATGCAAACGTCGATAACTAGGCCTATAAAGTAGCAAAGTTTACTATGTATAATCACTGCCACTGATATTATTTGTGAAGTTTGGTGTTTCCGAAATTCAGGAACTTCCAAATGCTGGGACATTTTCAATTTTCTCTGCCTTGCGCGGCATTTGCGTTGGCCGCCCCATAAACTTGTATGCAATGAATGCATACATAAATACTCGGAGAAGGCAAGTCTGTGCGCAAGGGAAATTGTTGCTAACAAATGTCAACAGCATCAGCTTCGTTTGCTCATTGCGGTGCAGTGTAACGGTGTGTAGTGGCGTGCCACAACGATGCAAATTCCACATGCACATGCCGCGCAACCAAAGCTCTAGCAACTCTAACTAAAGTCATTCGCCAATGGGTGTGGAAGAATAAACGGAGTGCTGCAGATACATGTGCACATACATACAAAGCCTAATTAAGCATTTTCAGTACATATTTGTGTATGTATATAAAGGGTGATCAGATGGAGGTACTTTTTTCAATAGGGTTTTTTTGACAGATCACGCGTGACTACTGACAAACTAAATACAGTGAAACCTCCCCTTGCGGACACCTCCAATAAGCGGACACTGCCCATAACCGGACAAAAACTGAGGAACCAAGCTTTATGTTGTGTTTTTAGAACGAATTCCACTCTAATAACCGGACACTCTAATAACCGGACGCGGACACTTTTTCTCATTTTTTTGTTCTAATCACCTCTCGAAAGAGGACGCGGACCTCTCGGTAACGGACAAGCAAAATATAACACTGAACAAATGTGTAAAGAAAACAATAAAAACCTCTCATAAGCGGACGCGATACTCTAATCCACGGACAACAAAGATAGTAGATTGACAATAGTTGAAATAAAAGATATTAAAAGAATATGGATGGGCGGTGATAACGTCAACAAAAAGAAAAAATTCTTAAACGCGGATGGCTCAAAAATTTACCATTTGAGTTTCGAATGGTTCGTTAAGGCCAGAAGCCAAAATATACCAATATCGGGTATTATTATAAAGGAAAAGCAAAAGAAATCGCTGGCCGATTAGGTATTCAAAATTTTTTTGCGTCAAATGGATGGTTGGAGAAATGGCGTAGGCGTCATAATGTGACTTTCAAAAGAACATGTGGGGAATCTTCCGAGGTTAATTTCGAGGATTGTGTGCCAATATGGTTGAAGATAAAGAAAAGCCATTGGTTATCGGAAGAGCAGCATGCCCACGCGCCTTTAAAAGATGCAATATAGGAAGTTTGCCAGTGGAATGGAAGTCAAACTGGAAAGCTTGGATGTCTCGTGAAATTATGTGTGAGTGGCTAGAAATGCTTGATAAAAAAATGGGCTGCCAGAAGAGAAAAATTTTATTATTTTTGGACAATGCTACAACTCACCCTCGAGATATTAAACTAGATAACATAAAGTTCATCTTTTTACCTGCTAATACAACATCCGTTTGTCACCCCCTCGATCAGGGTATAATACAAAATTTTAAGTGTCATTACAGATGCCATATAATCAAACATATTTTGACAAAATTAGGAGACATTCCAATGGACAGACTTTCAAAAACTTTTGACATTTTGGAGGCTGTTTTTTTATTAAATCTTCATGGGACAACGTAACGGCAGAAACAATTAAGAATTGTTTTTCGAAAGCCGGGTTTCAAAAAGCTCCGCTGTTCTGACTTCGAGGCAGAGGATAATATTCCCATATCGACACTAGCGGCTTTGATAAAGATTTTAAATGAAAATCAGCAAGGTCAGTATACAGAAGAGTTTTTGTTAATCGACGAAATTGTTAATACAGAATACAATAATATTGACGTTGTCATTGTCGAAATTAATACTGAGGAATTATCTGACGGAGAAAGCGAAGACTCAAATCATGTATGTGTCCAGGATGAATGTCAGATCAGGTCATATCCTGAAGCATTAGAACAACTGCGTCGCAATTAACAATTTTTAAGAGACGATATTACTGGATTCCAATACTCCAAGACTTTAGAATGTCGTCTTCAAAACCTTTTTCTGAAACATAAACAGGAAAATCTACGACAGACTACGGTATATGAATTCTTGAAGCCTAAAATATAAATATGTTCAATCAAATATGTATATTCAAATGTTGAAATATACTCATTGTTCCCTATATAAAAATGTAAATACATACATATATATTTTTCAATAAATATGAAAAAAACTGAACGTACCATAAAAGAACATAAAAAATTATTTAAAGAGGTGGGATAGTAATTTTAACCTAGAGTTTTTTTTCAACCCCCATAAGCGGACACTCCCCATAAGCGGACGAAAATTGTGGAACCGTGAGTGTCCGCTTGTGGGAGGTTTCACTGTACATAATTTTTTTCGGTATTCATTGACATTTCATCATGGAAAGACTTGCACGTCTCAACAACCTTTACAAATCGTACGATTGCATTACATAAATCGACGCTCTGTGAAAACATTCATTTTCGAATTTTTATACTCATTTTTATACTATACGCTAGAGGGCTGGACGAATAATCGGCCCACATTTCTTCAAAGACGTGGCTGGCGGCAATGTAACAGTGAATAGCGAAAGCTATCCCGTTGTGATAAACAACCCTTTGATGCCAGAAATTAAAGCCCGTGATCTCTACAACATAAACATATTTGGTTCCAGAAGACGGCGCTACATGCCATACACCCACATGTCGTGAAGCAATGAATTTACTGAATCATCGTTGAGCAATTCCCATCTCGTCTCGGGCCAGTGGATTGGCCACCGAGATCCAAGATCGTGTGATATCTCACCTTTGGACTTTTATTTGTAGGGGTGCGGGGCTATAGAAAGTCTAAATGCTTTGTGGATAAACCAGCTTCGAGTGAGGTTTTGAAGGCCAACTTTACTAAAGGTATTAACGAGGTACCCCAAAGTCCGCCAGCGAGTCATTAAAATTGCGGTCAACATTTGACAGGGACTATCTTTGAGAACTAAATGCCATTAATGTTTCTACAAAAAAAAAAAGGGAAATTTTCGTTGTTTTATTGCAATTTAAAATATGCGAATACGAATCGCCGCGCGACGCGTCGTGGGCAGCACACCTATGAACGCTTGGTCCACACCTGTCGATCGGCATTAACCTCTTTCGCGGTGGTCAACATTCCAGGTTAATGTGTTCGCGCCACTTCCATTACTGAGCGAAAAACTCTAATGCCACATGTGACCACTGCGCGTATGTAGATTGCATTAAGGTGAGAGTGTGGGGCAATGCCGCATGCACAACACAAGGAAAAAAAAATCAGAAAAAAACAACAACAACTTACACACACAGGGGCATTCCAAACACGATTGCTGCATAATTAATCAACAAAACGTGTTTAATGCGTCGCCTAATCGCAACCATCTGCTTGCAACAACCCGCATGCCACATATACTCGTACTAGATGCTCGGCTTCAAATGAAGTCTGCGCGGCGTTGTATGATTTATTCTCGCAATTTCTACATTTTTTAGTTGCTACTATTTTTGCCAGCAAACGGACGCAAGTATGTGCAACTTCCTTTTCGCCATGTTTATGCATTTGAGTCTCGTGTGTTGGCAGATCTTTTTCACTTAGCTACTGCGGCTCTCGAGATTCTATGTGCAGCGCGCATGTTTTACGTAGTGTTGTTATTAAAAATTAGCGTCTAATTTAGATTTTTATCGCGCACATTCAAACAGATAGTTGCCAACATCTAATGGCCGCTATCACACCAAAAAACAAAGAAAAAAACAAAAACTGTTGCTAGCACTACGCGAGATACGGCAATGACCAGCAATATGAGTTACAAGAACAACTAACAAGTTGTCAGACCGTCACATGGGAAGTGCGCTGGTTGCACGCAAGCCACGCTGCAACAACTCATTCACAAATGCCAGCAACAATAAACAACAGCAGCTAAACACTATAATTTTGTTTAATTAATTCTTATAAGGAAAATGGTTATTGTTGTTATCTGTGTACTTAAGTTTGTATACGAGTACACTTGTCTGCACGTAAATGCAACGCCAGTTTCCCAGTCTCCTAGTCGCGCGTCTATAACTTGTTGTTGTTCTCGTTGCACTTTGTAGCAACTTGCCACTGCTTACATGCACTTGCTCTTGCGAGTAGCAGCCGTGGCAGATGCTGCCACGTACCTCCACCTATAGTTATATTCATAGAGCCATTATTGCTAATGGCTGTCAGCGCTCAACAGTTTTATGCGGGCTTGCTGCTTACCAGCAAATTTGCTCATGCAGATCCCATGGACCGGAAAATATGTCTGCTCTGTTTTTTTCTATTTACTTATTTAACAGGTTTACACTCACCAAAGGAAGTGGGAACTTTCGCATTCATTGGTATATTCAGTCGAATGTAGCACCCCATACGAGGTGTTTTTGTTATTGCTGGTTTTTAATTATATAAACTTAACTACTTATTCATAACTAGCCGACGAAACAAGCGTTGTTCGGCTGATATATCAATAAATTTTTTTGCGTTCGTTGTTCATCAGTTTCCTAACCGTAAGTTTGATACCAGAGCAAAATGATGGATTGTGGATTTTCCGTCACATTTCGCAGCTGAAGAACTGCCTCCTGAATAAAAGGAGGAAGCTGCCCAAGAAAGTCGATTTGCGTGACTGCGGCAACTGGCGAAGAATAACCTTACTAAAAGCCAATTCTGGCCACGATTATACAAGACAGACTCCAATGTACAGAACGTCCCTTAAGGGACGAACAAGCGGGACTTCGCCCTCACCGAAGCCGTGTTGACCAAGCCAACACTCTCTGCATCATTTTAGAAGAATCCGTCGACTGTTGCTGCTCGCTTTATATGCTGTCCGTCGACTTTAAGAAGGCATTCGACACAATCAAACAAGACTCAATGTGGCTGGCATTGAGTACTGGGTTGCCCACATTCGACAGACCTATGTGGTTTTTTTTTAAATCAAAGAAAAACACAATTTTTTTGATGTTGACGTTAATAATCATTTTATTTGGTTCAAGTAAATTTGTTGACATCACTTTTTGAATATGATATCTCTCAAATGGCCGCCTTGAGCCTGTACGGCGTATTGTGCCCGTTTTGCAGCATTCTCCATAGTTTTAGCTAACATTTCGGCTGGAATAGCGGCTATTTCCTCACGGATGTTGTTCTTGAGCTCTTCTATGGTCTTTGGCTTATTAATATAAACCATTGATTTTAAATATCCCCACAAGAAGAAGTCAGGTGGCGTTAAGTCGGGCGAACCCGGTGGCCAGTCAAAATCGCCATTTTTCGACATCAAACGACGAGGAAACAATTTCTTCAAAAAATCGATTGTGGTGAGAGCTGTGTGTGGTGGAGCGCCGTCTTGTTGAAACCAGAACTGCCTCATACGCTTTCGACGAATAATTGGCATCACAAAAGTGGTTATCATATCGCAATAACGCTCCTGATTGACAGCTTGACCATTATCATTTTCGAAGAAAAACGGCCCAATAATCGTTTTCGCACTAACGCCGCACCAAACGGTGATTTTTTCGTCGTAAAGACGTACCTCTTGAATTTCGTGAGGATTTTCAGTGGCGTAAATACGGCAATTTTGCTTGTTTACCGTCCCATTCAATAAGAAATGAGCCTCATCGGACATGATGATTTTGTTCTTCTTCTTCTTTCGACTTCTTTTGTTGAATGTAAATTTCAACAATTAGGGAGCGCTCGCGTGGCGTGTACTGTTCCATGGTAAAAATTTGCTTCGACTGACGCTTCCGTCAAAAGATACAGGGTTGCCAAATGGGTGCGTCGAATATGGGAAACTCTGTAGAAAGGGAGCTCTGCTAAGATAATCTGCCTCATTAGAGTCCTCTACGAGAACTTCGAACCGGCAGTGCTTCACAACGGCAATATCAGCGACACATTCACCAGTAGCGCAGGCGTAAGGCAAGGTTGTCCCCCCCATCATATGGAGGGACCTGGTGAGCAAATTTACCCGGCAGAAAACAGGCATCGTATGGAGTTTGCGTAAGCTATCAGACGTCGGCATCACATGGGACGGTACAAAAACAGTCCAGAACCATAAACGATGGAAGAGTCTTGCTGAGGCCCTATGGTCCCGAGCGGAGTGAACAAGGATATAGAAAAAACAAACATCGTTCCGCCGACCAGTTCAGTTTGTCCCAAATTTTGTGGTTTCAGAGACCTTTTACTCGGTCATCAGCGTCCTGCTCACTGTAGGTTAAGTGGATTTGCATCACTTATATCTCAAGAAAGTCCAGAAGAGATGCAGCTCTATTTCTTCATGTGCTTTTTCGAAAACCCTTTGTGCTTGTAGTGAAATAGACGCAGGACTTAGAAAGTCCTGTGAACTCCACGCTATTAAATTTCTTAAATTCTTCGACAACCTGGGCCAGTGCGCCAAACAAATCCCATTAGCCTCTCCATTACATCAGCAGTTCTGGCTAGCTGTAGATATCTGCCTGTTGGAGGTCTCATAGTGGTATCAGAACGGCGCTTTAGTGGCACTTCCACTAATTCATCTACTTACCTACAATTCTTATCGTACTCATCCCTCTCTAGCCTTTTTTTGAAATAAATTTTTACAATATATAAATTAGATCTCGTCTTATCTGCTCAAATCTCAACTAATTTTATCTTATCTTACCTTATCGAAAAATTTATATTTTTTTGGGTACCAAGCAAAAAACACCTAACTGCCGACTCTAAATTATCTACAAACAAGGCGTGGTGAGAGCGATGCAAGCTGATGGCCTTTGTTTAGTCGAGATAACTTTTTACGCTATTGTGGTCAGTTGTTTATAGATACTTTGGGTTGAGAGCTGATTTTTTTCCAAATCGCTGATGGCCCTTTTTGCTGCTACGGTCCGTTATTAAAGACTTCATTGACAGTTTATGATGTGTGGTGAATGCCGACTTGGCGGACCCTAACAGCGTTAGAAAGGCGACCACCCTTACAAAGAGGATTTTGAAAATATATTTCCTTCCGTTTAGACACGTTTTTGCTTTCCTGAATTAGTTACTCCACTGGGAAATCCAAAAGCACTGGCGCTAGGGGTGATGAGCTCAGCAAAAAACACTGTGGATACCGGAAGAACATTGAACATAAACATACACATTGTACATATGTACGTGCATGTATATCAGCTCATCATTGATATTTATACTGATGTTTGTAGCCGAGTGAAAAAAGAGAGTTATTCTCATCATAAATGGTATCATACTTTATTCATAACTTTTATATTTGAAAGAGGAATACATTTTTACAAAAAGGTCTCGTGCTACACATATACATACATATGCACATATATGACACGAACTCACGTGGCAGTCATCGTGCTACCACATAAGCAAATATGGCATGTGGCAAATGCTTGCCATCATAGCATACTGCCAGTTGCACGACCAGCTCGAGCGCCAATGGACACTTGTAATTCAAGTCACTCCATATGCATGTTTGACGAGCGGCGCAGAAGCTGTCAGGGAGTCGGCACTGACGACGCAGTTGATAATGTCTTCAATGACCGAGACGTGTACTAATTGAGTTGGCAATTTCTTGTCTCACACAGTGTTTTTTTTTATTCCAGCCATCAGAGTGTGTTGCCCCATTACTTCACTTAGCTGCTCTTGCTGTAAAGTGAGTCAAATACATATAAGTGAAGTTAGAATCTTGACTTTGGGGAGTCATTAAGTCACTTGATGTGCAACAACGAAACTGAACACATTTGCAATTTTTTCCATCCCTCATTCGCATCGCTGGCGTTTCAGCGCTCCTTACCTTTATCCTGAGATGAGTACTTGTAAGCTTTCAGCCCAAATAATTCTAGTCGATTATGACAGATGTTGAAGAAAGCGAATTGGATTAAGTTTGCAGCTACACATTTTTTAATTTTTATTCATTTTTGGCACTTGAGTCTTGTACTATGTATGTAAGTGTGACTTTCAGTGCGTGGTAAGCAGTTAATGGCTTTGGCACATGCCATGATTGGTTTCGGAAGTTACGCAAAAATGCTTTTGCGCCTTCAATACTTGATAGATTGAAGCTAATATGAAGATTTAAGAAATTGTGGCAAATCTCGAGTTGCTGGTAGAGGGCTTCAGGAATTCAAAAATTTTGTGCTCGGCGTGAAACACCTGTAAGATATTAAATATAAAATAAATATATGGCAGACAATACGATGTGGAGAGAAGTTGATAACAGGCGCTCTACTAAATAAATGGTTGGATTAAGTATTACACTTTATTTGGAAGGCTTAACCAGAAGAGTCGCTAATTCAATTTTGCTGAAGATGAGCATTTCTTTCATGAGATGCATTCAGCACAAATCAGAGCTTTTTCATCAAGTTCATGAAATGTTTGGTGACACTTGACGTCTTAGATAGATTAATTCCTTATGATGCTTGCATTTCGACCACATGGCCTGACGTCACAGTACGCTCACTGTTCTGCCGCAATCAATAAAAAGAACTTAATGAAATTAAACTTATAACTGTATTTATATATAAAATAACCATTCAGTGTGCCGCATGTAAGCTAGACTCAAATGTTTCTACCAAGACTTTTTTGAGTTTCTGATATGCACCTTGATACTATCTTACATCTGATCAGGGAACGGCAGCAAGATTTTTGTGAGACGTGTTTTATAACAGAAATTACCTCGGAATTTACCAATTCGTTATGAGATTTTTGAGGTTTTGACTCCAGTTTTCAGTTTGCAACTAAAGTCTTGAGTTTTGAAGGAGGTCCGATAGCATTGCACTGCATGTGCACCATAGCACTAGGTACCCATAGACAAAAGGCTTGAGTATTAGGGAATCCAATTACTGAAAATACAATTTCATGCTGGCAGAATCGAATATGAGTTATTTAAACTGAACAAAAGATAATTCCTCCATGTAACAAGGGCTGCTGTTAAGTCACATTAAAGAGACTGAAATTCGCTGACAATGATTTCGACAAAAGATGGAGGAATGAGAAAGTGTCAGGCAGCATTTGCTCAGCTAAAAAATTGTAATAAATTGTGTAAAACGGAGACCCCGGTATAGGATGAAGGAATGGTTAGTGGGGAGATGTTGCAAAAATGGCGGACGTGCTGCAGCTCTCGTTTTATGATGGCTAAAGATGAGTGGCTTTAGTATGACTAAGACGAACCCTTGCCCAATATATATTTTATTTTGTATTATTGTGGTTGTTCAAGGTAGCCTTAGAGGGATTCCATTGAGGCTTATTTGCTTGTAATTGTGATTATAGTTGATCCAGTCAGAGGCAATTTTTTGTTCAAATTTATTAAGAGCGTTTCTGGCAAATATCAGGTCAGCCCATAAGTTCCTGCGTTTTTTAAAGGTGCTTTTAAAACTAATAAAAAAGATGTTTAAAGTATTTATTAATCAATAATTTTACAATGTCTTCCCAACGTTTAGGCAAATTTTTAATTCCCTGCTCAAACAATTTTTTGTCCTTGGAGCCAAAATACGCGTCCATATCCCTTTTTATAGCTTCTTTTGAGGAGTAGTTCTTGTTACTCATATGGGATTGCAGTCCACGGAAAAGGTGATAATCACAAGGTGCAATATTGGGAGAGTATGGTGGATGCGGCATTAGCTCCCATCCGAGCTCGTTCAGCTTGCTAAATGTTTGCCCTGCGGTATGAGGTCTTGCGTTGTCATGGTGAAACAAAACTCTGCGTCTATTCACAAAAGACGGTCGATTTTAGTTAAGTGCCTCATTCAGGTTTGATAGCTGATGGGAATAATAATCAGTAGTTATCGTCTGGTTTGGTTGAAGAAGTTCATAATAAACAATACCGGTCAT
Source organism: Anastrepha obliqua (assembly GCF_027943255.1). Lineage (NCBI taxonomy): Eukaryota > Metazoa > Arthropoda > Insecta > Diptera > Tephritidae > Anastrepha > Anastrepha obliqua. The sequence continues at coordinate 15,855,024 of NC_072894.1, forward strand.
ATCCCACTAAAAAGACCAAATCTTCTTGGGGTGAAGGCCATCTCTAGAGGTCGTTTCTGGTGTTTTATCTTTACCTGACCATTGTAGTTTGCGAACAGGATTATTGTAAAGGATCCATTTTTCATCACTAGTAACGATACGGTTCAAAAATCTTTCATTTTCAAGCAGTTACAACAGCTAAGAACACACATTCATTCTCTGCTGAGGGTTGGCGACGGAAAGTTTATGCGGAACACATTTTCCCAGCTTTGAAACCTTTCTCAACTGAACCAGGTGCCTGTGAACTATTCCATGCGATGAATTTAACCTCTGAGCTATCATATCGACTGTAAAATTTGGCTCAGCTTCCACGAGTTCGAGCAAGGCGTCGGAGTTAAAGACTTCAGGACGACCAGCGCGCGGGGCATCCTCCACGTTCAGTTACCACTTCGGAATTTTTAAAACCAATTTTGCGCAGTCCTTACACTCATGGTATCCTCTCCTTTGCCACAGCAGTTATTGCATTTTACCACTTTTATAAAAAAAATACAAAATATGCCTCTTATACGCGTTCGAAGATTCCATTTTATTTTTTAACAACACGTACATCTATCCGCGATTAAAATCACTTGTTGAATGCACAATATATCAAAGAAAATATAAATAGTTCCGTTATATTCCGCGAATAATTTTTTGTATGCAAAAATCGTACAAAAGTGAAATTATGGGTAAAATACGCACGAACTTATGGACTGACCTGATAGCTCTTTAGAGTTGGTAGCAAAGTTATGAACAGGGTACAGCTATACGTATTTCGCTACTCGATCGACGTTCTCGTTTCCTAGTATATTTTCGTGTTCAAGAGTACATAAAAGTTTTTTATTAGAATTTTTCTCATTAAGTTTATCTTTTATGGACATTAATTTGATTTTGCCTCGGGTTATGGCATTGATTTAATAGCCTTTGCGTTTGCATTGAAATCGTGCTGCAATTTTCATCTACAATCGAGGAAGTGACATTATCTTTGGATTTGGATGCGGGTATACACAACTCCAATTTTTATTTTTAAAAGGTTGTGTTGCTTCCAAAAAGTGTTGGACGTGGGACGATGCAGTAGTTTCTTTCTCTTTCATTTTAGTCAAAACGTTGATGAATGAGCTATCAGTTAGTTCCCAGGGTGGGTATTTGTATTTTTAATTGATTTTTAGTAAGATGAATTTCGAACATTCTAGCAGTAGATAGAGAATGGAAATTGCTGAAAGTTTTTTCATGCGGCTCACTTTTTAGCAGTGGCGAGCGAGTTATATAGAATATTTGTGGAGGGGTATGTGAGATTGTATATAAAACGACAGGAATATTCCGTATTCTGTTCCAAAGAGGTTTAAGATCACTTTCCGGTTGAAGATACTTAGCTCAGTGACGAAAGCTCTAAATTTCCATAAATCGATAGTCCGTTGTAAATTGTCGCTAATATGATTAGTTTCGTTTGCAAATATATATCATGAAAGCCAAATAAATTTATATCCACAAGGGTGATTTTTCATGCCAATGTAAGAGAACAGAAATGGTTCTTTAAAATAACTAGATTATTTAGACAGACAAAGGAATGAAAAATGAAGTAACCTCTCGAAGAAAAAAATCCACACTACGAGTTCATCATCTTTTATGTTCCATTTTATGCCATTGAATTATATCAGCATATCTGCGCATTGGCAACGGCGAATACCGTTGACGATAGAATAGTGAACTGTATGATATTCACGGTGACATAGCCAAAGGGCAGTGAATTAAAATGCAATGTTAATATCCTGGGAATGGATTCAAAGGCTTGAGCATCACGGTATCTCAGGCTGTTGTTGGCAGAAGAAAGAGAAGATCTGGAAAAATACTTGACTTCTAATGGACGTGATTTTAGTCGTGAATGAAATTAGTGAATAGATTGGAATATTTCGACTTTCTGAAACGTTTCTGTTTTACAGGCACTTCCCTTGAAAACACTTTCCTTGTGATGGCCGACAGTGTACGTTTGGACGTTTTGAACTTCTTTCAAACGGCAATTTGCTACGCGAAAACTTGTCATTCGTTGCATGGATGCGACAAGTCAGAAAAAATGGTTTATTAGCAAAATCACTCACAACACCTGTTGAGTTGTGTTGTCTTTTGTTGTTTCATGTTCTTTATTTCATATTAAATCCAAATAATTACAGTGGAGTAACAATAAATAACATGAATATAACCTTCATCGTTTCCTCCTAAGGAGTCTCTTGGATGGCATAGGGTGAATCCAGCTCACAATGATTTCTTCTACTCCATGCCTTGTGATAGAAGAGCACGTAGAATCAAATGTGTCATTGTCAAAAGCTCATTCAATGTGCATAAACACACCAAGAGTGTACTCTCTTGTTTCCAACCCTTTTTCGAGCCGATTCACAAAATTTTCCCCTTTGGTAAGCTGTCTGACATTGAGAGGCTTGCGACTTGGAGCCCTTGTCCTAATGTGCTTCTCAACCATACGTTGCAGCCTTTTAAGCATAAACGATGTAAGGCTTATGATTTAAAACTTTTTGGTAAAGCATAGTTGTCCTTGCCTAACTTTGGGACAAATACAACCCTCACCAAACGCCACGATTGTGTAACATAAGCGGGCACGTAAATATTCTTTTCAGAGTCTTCATTAGTTGTTCCCATCCACGCTTGATCATGATTAGGTACATCCCATCGGGTTCTGGGGACTTAAAGTTTTCGAATGACGAGAAGGTGAACCTTATGGTAGTAGTCCGGTGTAACGACCGAAATTTCGACGTTTTTTCATGAATCTTTTTTAAAAAGAAAATAAAATGCGATCGTTTTAAAGTTTTTACATATTTTTATTGGTGGTTTGAAGTAATTAAATAAATTTTTTTAAAGTTAATTTTAAATTAATTTGTTTAAAATTTTTGACGTCAAAGTGGAGTCCTTAAAAAAAAGATGAGTTGGTTCGGGGAAACACACAGCCTTCCAAAGTCATTTGAAATAAACAATTCAAAGAGATTATAATTCTGTAGACTTTATTTTAGGTCCCGAACCTTAAATATACATAAAAATAAAAAATAAAAACAAAAACAAAATGGCGCACTTGTGAAAAAAGTTCTTAAAACCTAATTTTTTTCTTCATAAATTATTTAAATTAAATACAATAGTCTATTATTAAAAAATTAAATGTTTTAAAGGTTCGGAATCTAGATATGTATGTCTAGAATAACGGGTTCAATTTTTAGCCAAATCGGTTGAATAGTTTTGAGTCAGTGATTCCCCGAAATTTCGAAAACATGGTTTTGAGAAAAACGCGTTTAAAGTTTCGACAATAAAAGAGGGGACGGTCAGAGCAGCTGCTGCTGGCGTGTCACACGCTTTGATACAACTACGGCGCGCTCTCTTATTTTAGCTATAACTTTAAAAATAATTAAAATATCTGTCTGAAATTTTTATAGTATATTTTTAAGATGTTTTTCTTCCGAAAAATTAAAAAAAAAAACGATTTTTTGAACCCGTCACTTTATGCTCTCCTCGTTAACTATCCCAGATACAATGAATCAATCACGTCTGCTGGTAGTTATACTGGCATGATCAGATTGATTGATAGAGCTTTGGCCAACAACACTTCTGCAGTCAGAGAAATGTGTTAAAAACGGAACATCGTTCACTTCTGACTTTGAATCAGTATAAGTACCATCAGGTTTCAATAGTGAGTCCAACTTAGCCGCCCGGTCCCTTTGGAGAACCTTGCACACCTCGCTAAACTCTTCCGATCCGTCAGTTCACTGCAGATGGTTCTATAACAGTCCAATTTAGATGATCTAATTTTTTTCTTATGTTCCTTCCTCAGTTCCTCGTAAGCAATCTTGTCCGCTTCCAACTGAGTTTTAAGAGCTTTGTTGAGAAGTTTCCTGGAACTTTTGAAAGTACGTCATTCCATCAAGGGACATTACCCTATCTTCTCCTACACAACACTATAAAAAAAACAAGCAGATTATGAGAATTCGTTAAGAATACGGTAAGTTTGGAATTCTTCAATATTTAGTTTTCATATAAACTGCGGAATATGGGGCAAGGAAGCACAATAAAAGACATTACAAGTTCCATATTCAAAGTATGCGATAAGTCTTTCCATTTTTCAACCCAGTCTCTTTAGCAAGGATATGCGGAGCTCTGTCATTTGGCAGAGAAAAAACACATATGAGCTCTGAGAGTATGTAATTATTGCAGAAGCAGATTGGTTTCAATGTGGATTATGTAATTCGTCGTGTTTGCAGGCAAAAAGATCAGTTTTTAATTAAGAAACGCAATGGTCTCTCTACGGGCTCATATTTTTCTACACCCCAAACCTGTGTACCATAAAACGCTACGCTTTGGAGCTGATTGTTGAAATTGAAAACATGCAATTTCAGCAATTCAGCGCCTTTCGTAATATATCATAATTATTCATAATTTTATTTCTGATAAATAAATAATAAACGTTTTAAGTAACATTTCCACTGAAAGATCGGTTATTGGAAAACACGAATTGCCCATTTGTGCTGGTAATCCGAATGTTCAACGAAAATATACACAAATCACTATGAAACGGAAAAGTCAAACATAAGTCCCACTACTTTGGAAAAGATGGCAAGAAGATGAAAAAGTCAACGGCCAATCACAATCGTATACGAGTTTAGGCAAACATACAGATTTACATAATATACATTGATTGTACTTTTGTACTTTTTTATTAGGACTGTTTATGCTGCATATTAAGTAAGGTAGATAAAGGCGCAGGCGAATCGAATTGTGGCTGCTTGATTATTTTCATATTTGGGGAAATATTTTCACAGATGTTCCCCAGCTGAAACTGCGCGATCGATGCGGTGGCTGTCTACGCAATAGATTGGCCGCTTAGCTGACGAGCGCACATTGATGTGCACCTTTATTTACTAGTTACCAAATGATGAGTCGCCAAAACGGCATAGATCAATAACAACACTGTACAACAAAAAACTAAAAAAAAAGAAGTAGCAGAATTCTGACAATGGCTCATGGTAAAGGTGCCAAGGAATAATATCAGTCATACTCGCACACCGCATTTGCTGCTTAAGTCGGACTTTTTCAGGGGTTGGAAGTCAAAATTTAAACCGTCTTAGGAAATACTACAGCTGAGGCATTCAGGAAAATTTCTTCACAATATATCAATCGCCTATTTTGTTTACATCTGGGTATTTCTTGCCTTTCCCAGAGAAAATATTGCGATGTAATGGTAATGGTAATGGTAATGGTTGTACGGGTTAGGCTAAGGCCTTTATGCACTACGACCAGATTGATCTATTGTGCGCCCCTAATTACTTAATTATAATTATTTAGTAAACCGAGGCATCGAACCAGCTCATTAGGAGTGAGCAATTGTAGGTCCTTTTTCTCTAGTAGGTACGAGCCCAGGATTCTTGGTTTCCTATGGCCTAATGCCTCACAGTTGGTGATTAAGTGTTCTATAGACTCCTCTTCATCACAGCACAACCTGCATAATCTTGTACTAGATAACCCTATTGTGTTAAAGTGTTTAATCTGTAAGTGCTCCACAGAGGAATCCCAGGCCCTTTTTATCTAGGGTTAGAGCAGATTTTGCTCCGTTGGCATTGAAGTTCAAGAACTTTTTGGAGTGATTAAGGCCGCTTGTGTCATTCTAGTGCTTCCTGATTTTAGTTTGGATCTATTTTTGGGTTTCCTGTTTTATATTATTTTTGTTAAAGCCGAAAAAAGGGGTTGGTCCAATAAGTAGCCCTTTTTTGGCATAAAAGTCTGCTTCCTCGTTTCCTTCGTGCCCCTGATGTCTTGGTACCCAAATCAGTGAGACCCCCTTATGAATGGCCAGAATTGGTGTTCGATTCTTTCCTAGACTGGAAGATAACCTTGGATCTCTTTATAAAATTTAGTCCGGATTTCATGTGGTCATTCGCCTGGATTATGCATATTACCTGTTGAATCCTGTTCAAGGTATTGAGGTGTCAGGTAAGATCTCTTGGTATAAGTTTTTCTTTCATATAAAAAGAGAGTGCTTGGAAGCCACTATCCTCTTTAAATTTAAAAGCGCTTCCATGCCAGCAGTTGGGGTAGTTCTCATGGCTCCTGTTATGCTTAGGCACGCCAGCCTTTGTAGTTTACACAGTTTTGATATAGCAGTAGTTTGATTTGTTTTAACCCACCAACCAAAGCCCCATATAGTACGATAGGTCTTACCATTTGGGTGTAAATCCAGAAGGTCATTTTAGGGTTCAGATCCCAGTATTTATCCAAGAGTTTTTTGTTGTCCAAAGGTTTTTCGTTGCCTTTTTTATTACTGAGTTAAGGTGGATCTCTTAAGTGAATGTTTTATCCAAGATATTTCCTAGATATTTAACCTCTTCCTTTAGAGGTACGTCTATTCCATTTATTCCTATGGTGGGTATATGTAGAACCCTTTTCCTGATAAATGGGATAACTATTGTTAGTCAACTATGTTAGTCAAGAAATTCCGGCACCTATCTTTATATATTTTATCTACTGACATTGAATTTTAGGCTTAAATTCCCACTTTTTCGGAGCTAGTGTCAAGGTTCTCACAATTAGTTTTAATTTTTAGTTGTTTAACTTGATTATTATGAATATTATTAAAACAGAGATTCAGCACTGCGACCTAAGAAATATATTGTGCCCCTTCATGTATTCAGAGTCAGAGTCCGCTGCTCCTTGTCCAATAAATTTTGCATTTGTCCTATTTTATTGGGCTTATTTTCTCCTTTGGTAAAATATGTTTATCCAGGTGTTTGTCTCCCTTATGCATCTGTGTCTCCTTACAGAGCCTACAAGTGCCATTGGAGTACATTTCCAGGTTTGTGAGATGATAATTCAATCTACAATGTCCTATTAGAATTCTTGTGATGGTCCTAAAATTATTTTTATTTAATTCAATAAAATCTTTAAATTGATTTAGGTGGAAGAAGGTTATCATTGATTTTGGTTGCGATGAATCCAGTAAATTGACTCAGTATGATCTTCTTTGCCCTTCCCCTACTTCCTGAATTAACGAGAGCATACGATTGGCTCAATCTTACTATTTTCAAAAAAAAGTGTTGAATTCTGTTGTCCAGTGTAGTAGTAACGGAAGGGGTACACAAAACTGAATCAAATTTGAAATTACCTGAATGGCCCGCAGCTGTGTGCACTTGAGTGCTAATAATTAAGCTAAATGCTGGAAATGTGAGGCAGCAAAAGACGCAAAGGCATTGTAGGCGTTTGTGTTTTTGTTATGTTTTGTATTCCCTAACACGTGTGGGCCAAGGCTACCGGCAACACTTAAGCGGCGTCACAGCTGCCAGCGAAAGTTTTTTTTCAGTTGATTAGTGCTTCTAAGCTTCTAATATAAGCAGTTCGGCAGCCAACTACGCAAATAACGCACTTTTATTTAACTTTTTTGACCTTACCTTAATTTTGCCAACTAGAACGTACGCAGAACGTTTCGAAAGCAAAACGGGCATATTCGGGCCAGTGAATTTTTTGATCGCCACCAAAAACTATAATACAATAAAGAAAACGTTATATTCACGCACAATGCAGCAGAAATAAAAATTATAAATAAGAAAACTTAGTTTTGTTTTGTGGTGACATTAATTGTATAGCTTAAAGTCCTCGAAACATTAGTTAAGTATAAATTTCCCACTAACTTAGCAAGATTTTTTTCTTTTTTGATTGAAGACATCTAATTTTTTATGGATGCAATTTTAAGCTTTTTTGATGTTTTTCACCTGCATCAAAGTTATTAGGCGCAAATATGTTTCTGATTACCAGACCACCAAATCTGTATGTAAAATCGGTCGGTGAGTTCGGTGAATTCGGGGAGTCCGTCTATCGGGTTTGTTGCTCGCATTATTGCTGTCCTTGAAAAAAACTTAGAATTGTTATTAATGTGCAGTTTCCTAATTTTACTTTTGTGCTTTATGTACAATGATTTCTTACTAGCAAAACCAACGAAGAATATCATAAAAATCGAATTTTCCTCTTCTTACACTTTACTTAAGTATGATTACCTATCATAGATGGCCAAAAACATATTTTTGCAAAATTTTATAATAATTGTTTTGCGGATTTCGGTTTCTTCGGGAAAATTTTTACTTAAAGCTATAATCCCTCGGATATGGATGCACCAGCTCTAGGACTAAAGTTAATAAAATGAAGATTTTATTATGAATTGCGGCAGAATGTCTGTTCGCTAGCAACATTTGTTTCGCAACTTTTTCTGCTGTAGAAGAAGTGGGCGTGGAAGTTTAACATGGAATGAACAAATGAAAACCGTTCAGAGGAAGTCACACGCCTTTTATTTTATTAACGGCGAAGCGATGACGGAAATTTATATTAGATATTAAAGAAAATTAAGAGACGCTCTAGTAAATGGATGAAAAGACTGGTTATACAGGGTGCCCGGTAGTAGATTTAGGAATTAAAAGCTAAATTAAAAAAATTTAAAATCAGAATAAGGAAAGCTAAATTAAAAAATATTAAAAAAAATTAGGAATTAAACGCTAAATTAAAAAAAAACACTAAAAAAGCAGAGTTCGGAATTAAAAGCTGAATTACAAAAAAAAAAAATATAACAGCAGAACTAGAAATTAAAAGCTAAATTAGAAAATAAAAAATAAAAAACCAGAATTAGGGATTAAACGCTATGTTAAAAAAAAACTAAAAAAGCAGATTTTGGAATTAAAAGCTAAGTTCGAAAAAAAATCAGGATTAGGAATTAAAAGCTAAATTAAAAAAAATGTAGGCAGTGTATTAGCCTTCAGTAAACAAAGAGGAAAATATAGGGTGGGCCATGTAAAATTTGCTTTTTGAATCGGCCATAAAAAAAAGCTAATCAATATTTTTTCAAACTTTTTTTTTTATTTTGAAGATTGAACATTGTCATTTATGAATGAAAAATAATATCGTTCAAATGATTGCCACGACTGGCTTTGCAGTAGGCCATTCGATCAACCCAATTTTTAAGCATATTTTCGATTGTTTGGGCTCCAATTTCATTAATGGCAACTTCGATTTCGTGTTTTAAAGCATCAATCGTCTCTGGATGGCAGCTCCGAGGCGGCCAATTGATATCGGAATTTCGGCTGATTATTCGGTTTTCAAAAACGGTAGCCAAAAGTTTGAGTGTAACTTTGGCAGGGTGAAAAGTTGCACCATCCTGTTGAAACCAAATGTCGTCCATGTCATCCCCTTCAAATTTTGGAAACAACTCGTTGAGCATGTCACGGTAACGCTCGCCATTTACTGTAACCGCGGCTCCTCGCTCATTTTCGAAAAAAAAATGGCCCGATGATGCCGCCAGACCAAAAACCGCACCAAACAGTGACTCGGTGTGGATGCATTTGCTTCTCTACAGTAACGTGTGGATTTTCTGAGCCCCAAATCCGACAATTTTGCTTATTGACGTAGCCACCGATGTGAAAATGAACTCCATCAGAAAAGATGATTTTTCGGTAAAAATGCTCATCTTCGGTCAAACGATTTTCTTCCCATTTTCCCAATTTTGTTCAAGCGTATAGCGTCCCGTTTCGTAAATGTTAAACCTTTAAGTAAATTATGAACACATTTGACATGTCATTTGTGTTACCATTCTCAAAAAAATAGGTGGTTCAAAAAGCAAACGCTATATGGCCCACCCTGTATATGGTTTTTAAGAAAAAAACCAAGTTAGAGCTAATAGGTTCTCGGAGTATCTTGAAGACATTTTTAAACCTTACGACACATCAAGAGCAGCCGAATTCGGACTTTCCTCTTCCCATTCTGATAGAAATACTGAAATCCCTCTAAACACGAATGCTGAAATAAATCAAGAAATTAAAAGGCTTAAACTAAAAATGTCACCTGGTTTCGATCTAATCACTGGCGCAATCTTAAAGCAACTACCTCAAAATATTATATCAAAGATAGGAAAAATAATGAATGCCACTTTCAAATTAAAATAAATTCCCATCTATTGGAATACAGCTGAGGTGGTCTTATTTAACAAGCTAGGAAAAGCAGCACACGGTGTAACATCATACTGACCTACATCTCTCTTGTTTATGATTTCGAAATAAATAAAAACATTACTAGACAAGCATGTCAATCAACAGGTATGCTCCGCTGTCTTTCTTGACGTGTCTAAAGCCTTTGACGAAATATGACATGGTGGTCTTCTCAATAGGATGAACGGAGTGCAAATACCTCATCAAAACACCGTTAAATATCAAAAGAAAAAAGAAGTGTTGGAAATGAAATTCCGAAACATGATCTGCAATACCTTGAAAAGTTATTGGACCGCTTTTTGAAAAATTTAAAGAGACACGGCCGCATTTGGCGAAAAAGAAGGTGCTGAAGAAGGTGCTAACGCAGCAGCACATTCATCCGGAGTTGTCGCCGCCAAACTGCATGAATTGCGTTATGAATAGATGCCGCACCCCCCGTATTCACCCGATCTGGCTCCCTATGACTTTTTCTTGTTTCCTAACTTGAAGAAATGGCTCGCGGGAAAAAATTTAGTTGAAACGAGGAAGTCATCGCCGAGACAAAAGTGCATTTTGGAGTGTTCGACAAATCCTATTTTTGGAGGGGTTAAAAAATGGCTGGAACATTGAGAGAAGTTTATCTTTCTAAAAGGGGACTAGGTTGAAAAATAAAAAAAAAAATTTTAAATTGTGTTTTCTCTTCTAACACTGGTACTTATTGATTTCTAAATTATTAAAAAAAATATCACCCACACAGTCTCAGTTTTTAGCGTAAACAAACCGCTGCCACATCCTTTGTTATGTCAGCAAATCAGTGATTCCATAAAAATCGCTGAGAGCCGGCTAAGAGTCTGATGTGGGCCACACCTTCTGAACTCTCTCCACCCTATCTGTAATCACTCAGCCGTACAATCGTCGCATGTTTACGGTGCTTGGTCAAAAGTCTACACGTACACACCCAAATTCCCATCTTAGTATTGCTTTACTGCATTTGTGTTGCAGTTGGAAGCTCTCGCTTGCACCAGCTTTTGATGCCAGCGCTTTGTTTATTATTTTAAAATTCTATATCTTTTCATTGCTGTTGCAGCTGGTAGTTGCTGCCTAATACCCAGGCACATATGCTTATAAATACTTATGTACTTATGTGCGTATGTTTATTGAAAAGTGCCAGATTTCCCCTTTGATCCGTTTATACGCGTTAAATTGGGGCTGTAAGTCAACATGGGTTGTGACGCTTGGCGCGACTGGGCTATTATTTTACGACTTTTTTCGCAATTTTCTGGGTCTTGCGAATTTTTGGCGCAATATTTCTCATTTTATTCAAAAACTGTTTCAATAGGTCGATTTGAACATATGCGCATTTATTTCATACACATTCAACTATTGGGAAAATATGTGCCACACGCTGCGAGTGACGAACTGTTGCCAAATATAAAACGTAGCTATCGAATAATCTCAAGAGAAAAAAGACATTTTGTATATATTAAACAATTATAGAACAATTTATATGTAGGGCTGCAATTTAAGGCTAGAAAGTTTTATCACACAGGCTAAGTATAAATAAGGAATTGGGAGTTGCTTTTAAGGCCATCGCAAGCAGCTTTGCCGATTTTTCGTCACGTAGGCAATTTCGCATGCGATATCGTTCCTGAGCACTTCAAATGGTCACAAACTTCACTGACTCAACTGAATTTGATCTTATAAGGATGTAGACCTGCAAGTTTACCCAGAATCTGCTAAAATGTATGCCAGCTGAGAGAATCCCAATTCCTGTGAACGGCATGGAATTTACATATTTGGCTCCTCATTTCCTGGGGAAGCACTCACAGCTACGATGTTTCAGTGCTTCAACTCATTGACTTATAAACATTTAATACTTAGTCAATATGCTGTTTCGACGATAATCCGAAGAACACGCAAGGCCTGTCTAGTGAGTCACCTATTACCTAGATTTCGGTAGTAATTTTGAAAAGTCTCCATACCTTGTATTGAAGCCATGATAAAAAAAGCTCATTCACAGGGATAAAATAAAAAACCTTTAATGTCATTTAGAATTACCCAGATCTTATAAAAATTAAGGATGCATTTTTGTGTAAGTCAAAATTGTGTTTGTACTGTGCAACTCTGTGCCATGCAACAACAAAATCGCAGTTTTACTACATGTATGCACAACAGTTTTTCTAGCAAAAGATTAACATTATTAACTTTATTAATATGGCACAACCAAATGAAAGATGGTTGGCCTGGAAGGATAATTCAGTTCAAGAGCGAGAGCTTTACTCACATTATCATTTCAGAGACTGTCTTTGAACGCTGCCGGGCAGTTGCAAATAAAGTGTAGCATTCTTCACCTCACTCACATCGAAGTAAAAAAAATCATTTCAAGGAACACCAAATTTCATAGTGGAATCGGAAAAATTGAACAAAGCTCTGAAGGAAAGCCAAACGGCGACTGGATCACCTCGGACGGAACTCCCATTTGTTCAGATGCCCAGAGAACCCTAGCCTGAATACTCTCAACTTGAGGACCTGCAGTATCTCGGGGAATATCATAAGCCCTAAAAAGATTAAATGGGCAAGTAGGTGCTTCGTGCCTTACAAATTTTCAGGAATAGATAGCATCTTTCCCGCTGAATTGCAAGCGGTTTGAGGTCTTCTAAGTTTTTTCTCACAAATATCTACAAGGCTGCAAATGCTACAACCTTTGCGACATACCGACGGCATGGACCACGGGGAGAGTGGTTTTCACTCCTAAAGAACTTAGGCAAAAAAAAAAACTTGTTGGATGTCCAATTTCGACTATTGCTAGGTTTCGTAGCGAAGGGTACTACTCAGGGTGGTATACTCCCCTTCTTACTCTAAAATCTCACGGTAAAACCTCCATTCTTAAATTTGCAAAATATTGGATGCCATCACTACGCCTATGCAGCACATGCTCGCTATATTGTGAATAGCTGAGACTGAAGAGTGAACTTCAACGCCACAAAAACTGAAATTGTGCTGTTCGCAAGCAAATATAAAATATCTGCTCTCAAGGCCCCACACTAAATGGAATGGGACCTACATTTGCTACTGAGTTAAAGTATCTCCGGATTTTTCTAGAGACAGGTCAATGCATGCAAATTTGTTTAAAAGATGGGGTTTAAAATCATTTAAAAGAAAGATGTTTATCACAAGAGCGCTGCCTGGTACACCAACTAAAGCTCTTGAGACTCAGACTCTATTAAATCTTCTCGCAAATTTCTGTGTTGCGTATATTCTTTTTTCAGAAGGTCGTCGAGCATAGGTAATTTCGGAGTCGTGCCCTGGCTAGTCCCGGACATTCACATATATAGTGGAACAGACTTTCTTTCGCCCCTTCCGCTTGACAGCTTCTACAGATAGGATTGAAGGGTAGATTGAGTCTAGCTGCATGATTCCCTACTTTCCAATGTCCTGTAAGGGTTGCAGTGATACGTGAAATGTTTGGCCGAGAACATCCTAGCAGGTCATTCGTCCTTTGGATTTTGTATGACGGCCATGTGTTTTTTGTTGTGATACATGTAGGTATTTGCTTCCATCTTCTTTCGGCTAAAGCAAGATAGTGTGAAACAATGGATGCTTTAAGTGTGTTTAGTGGGGTGGAGACTGCCACCGCCTCTGCTATGTCTAGTGTCGAGCTCTTTTTTGCTATGCATTGCATTGCCCCGTATGTTCCTATGACCGGGAACCCATATCAGGGTAATTTCAAGCCAATGGCTGAGCAGTTTCAGCTCCTCTCTACACTGTAGGACCAGTTTGGATGAAATGTAGTTGGAGTCTAAGGCCTTAATAGCTGCTTGACTGTCTGAGAAGATAGCTACTCTTGCACCAACTACCTTGTACAGTTCTAGGCGGTATGTAGTCTAGAGGTATGTAGTCTCTAGACCTTCTCCATTTCCTTGATGTATGTTTCTTTTTACAAAATAATAGTCCAACACACTACAAACAGGCGAAAGGGATACCACCGACGCATAAATCCGTGCAACGTTTTAGCGTTCCACCTCCAACTCTCGCCGATTGCATTACTGCAGGAGTTATCTGCCGTTGTAGCTTTGTAAGTACTTATATGTACTTTCATCGGGATCTGAGGCCAACTTCTTTGACCCTGAACCCGTTCTAGCACTCCCTTCTGTAGCCATCAAAACCATGGTTAGGCTGATAGAGTCAGATGGACAAAACTGATGTTACCTATCATGTCTGACCGACTGTCGCAGATCCGCCTGTTATTAAACAGGGACCCGTAGGCTGCTCGTTGGCCTGGTGACGGGCCACTTTCTATGAGCGAAACAGATGGAAAAGATAGGCATCTCTGATAGTGCACTCTGCCCAGCATGTGGAGAGGAGGAGGGGACGGTAGATCACTTTCTGTGCGTCTGCCCGGTCCTCGCTCGCATCAGACTTGAGGTCTTTGGCACTGATGCGTTAAGGCTAACACCTGGGCTCCTGATCTACTGAGATCTTCTTTCTTCGAGGTCGTTTAGTTATAAAGAAAATTAAAAAAGGAGTCCGAGTGCAGCGCATTGGACTTAATATAGTCTGAATGCTGTACTTTCTAGTTGTCACGACAAAAAAAAAAAAACCAATATACTTACATCAACGTCCCCAGTTCAATTTCTGCTAGAGCAGAATTCCCGTGATTCTATAGCCCAGTAATTCCATGGAAGGAAGAGAGCAAAGAAGGTGTTCGGATGGTAAGTTAGAGAACAACGACGTGGGAGAAGACCATGCCTCCGATGGAAGGACTAAGTTGAGGCCACCCTATCATCGCTTGGTGTAACAAATTGGAGAAGGCGCGCGCAAAGCAGAGACGCCTGGCGAGACTTGTTACAGTCGACCTTAATCCGATAACGGGTTGTGATCCTTGATCAGGCCATATAAGTAAGTAAGTAAGTCTTGGATCAAGGAAGAGTTGCAATGATTGCTAAGTTACTTGAAATTTTAGAAACTATAAGGAAGCTGTACAATTTTTCAAATGCTTTTGTGTGGTTCTCGACGATATCTGTGGAAAATATTTTACCTCTTAAGTTTTCTACTACAACGATCTGCTCATAATACGAATTATTATTCTCTCCACCGCTGGTCATTAGAAAATAACTTTGAATTTCTGCTTTTCATTAGTTCTCAGATCAAACGAAGATCTATTCATTCACACAAGAGCTTTTTTATTTTATTTTATTTTACTTTTTTTCTCCACCAAAACAAAGAATTTTGATCCTGTCCACATGACTTATATACAAACAAAAACAAACAGTGCTCAATTGTGTGAGCGTAAATGGACAGCAATTGATGCACAACCAGACAGAGCAGAGGGAGCCACTTCAACTGAACAGCAGCAGCGAAATACCCGAAACACGAAATTGTAAAGTATAAAGCGCCAGCGATTGGTGTTAACGGATAAGTTGGTAGTGCTGCTGAAGAGCACACACTGGCATTGGAGGCTAACTACGCACCTATGCATGCATGAACAGATGTGTGTGTGTGTTAAATCATTTTCAGCACAACCAATGTGAACAGCAAGTGACGTTGAGCAGACTTTTTACCAAAAGCAGGAGAGGAAGTGAGTATTATTCCAAAAGCACAACCCAAATAATTGGCCTAATTTTCACATTTTACCAAAAAATTCAGAAGAAATTAAAATGTTACACAAAAAAAAAAAATGAATAAATAAATTGAACGAAAGAATCGCCCGCAGCGAAAATCTGTGTGTGGCTTCACTAAATACAGCTTTGAATGCAGCTGCCGACCAGACACATTCCTACACACGTACATATGTAAGCTAAAATGAAGTTATGAAGACATGTCCAATGTCCAACTCTAAAAGAAACACGAGCTCGTGTTCAGTGTATGTGCGACGAGGGAGAAGTTAGTTGGCGCCAAAGCAACTGAAATCTTAAATTTTGCAACTTGTGTGGCAGTCGTGTAGGGTCGGCACTCATCAACAAAATCAACACAATCGAAACGTAATTACTTCAAAACGAGTAGCAATTTACATATAAATACATATCTCAAAAGATTGGCGTGTAAAATGATAACAAATAAATATTAAATAATTTTCCAACAAAATTTCCCAGGTTTTTTCAGGTTTCACAGGACCTCCTGTACAAGAAAAATAGATCAGATAAGAATAGCTTGCCCCGTGCGACCATTAAAAAAATTAATAAATAATTGGCGCCCATACTACTTTTAGGTGCTTGGCCGAACTGCTCCTCCAATTTGTGGTTCGCGACATGTTGTCGTTCCACAAATAGAGGGATCTACAGTTTAAAGCCGACTCCGAATGGTAAATGGTTCTTTTTATGAGAAGTTTTTTCATGGTAGAAATACACTCAAAGATTTGCCATTGCTTGCCGAGAGGCGACCACTATTAGAAAAAAATTGTTCTATAATTTTGCTGTTTCATGCACGACCGATGCAATTATTGTAGGTTAAACCCATAAGGGACACCAACCACTTCTCAGCTCAATTACCTAAAGCACTTCATCTTCCACCCCTTTCCCTTTAGTGAAACTACTCGTTTCTTGGGCATACCATTAGACGGCTAATGAAGGCAACTAATCCGAAATCAGACAATTCTGTCCAGTTTTTAGGCATCCCTTTATCATCAAGTAAGCTCTGGATTAGGTCGGTCTACATTGCGGAAGCCGACAGCAGAGGAACCACGGAGCCCACTAGTGAGGCAACTAGACAGATCTGACCTAGAAAGATCTGTCAACTCCGCCCAGTATATAGCCACCCTTTTCTTCTCAAGCAAGTTCAGGATCAGGCCGGTCTACAGCAGATGAACCACGGAGCCCACCTGTGACATATTTGGCCTAGAACGAATGAGCGCTGGGTCCATTATTAATCCGGCCTTCTATTAGTACATTTGGTGTTATCATTACTGGGCACTACCTAATGGCAGCACATGAGAAAAGTAAGAGGTTTTCCTCTAATTATTTCTTTCGAAGCTGCTGGAACGAGGGGGAGGTAGAGGGCGTTGAACATTTCCTCTGCCACTGTCGAGCTCTTCCCAGAATATGAAGTTGTAGTCTAACTCCTGCTTCCTGGTGTCTAGCAAACTATAGCAAACAAAGAATCCGCAGCCATCCACTGTATTTTATCATTTATCAAAGACGAAGTGATTGCGCTACACTGGGAATTAGAGGCGAACTTGAGTTCAAAGTAGTGGTACCAAAATGAGGCTCCCGGCCTAAGTGTGCCTCTTCTACACTCTTATGGAGAGTGGCAATCACCGTAACTTAAAGTAATCTAAGTTCAGATTTTCGGCATTTTTAAGAGATATATTGAACCCCGACAGAGAATCTTTGTTAAAACCATTATTTTTACCGAATTTTCGCGCATAAGCAACACAATTATTTTTGAGCTGGCATCGATTCGAGAGTCTTAGTCTTAATAAAAAAACTTTATTTAACATTTTGAGAAAGCCACTTTAACTCATATTGAACATTAAATGAAGAAACTCGACAAAATAATGTAATATGGCTTCATTTAGTTTATCGATAATCGGATTGCTCCACCCTAAATGGAGCCTATTTTAAAGAAGAATCAATAAAGGTTAAAAAATAATTATTTGATGACTTATCGAATCAGTTGCTTCAAATATTTCACTGAAGATTGTTTTCTGGGCGTACCATATTAAGGGGTCAGTCTACTTTGGAGACTCGAAAAAAAGGCTATATTCGTGATTTTTTTTTTGAGAAAACTATAAATGATAGTAATATAAAATTTGTTTGATTTATTAAATAAAGTCTTAAAATTCAGAAATAAATTTTTTTTTATTCAATTTTATAGTATTTTTAGTAAAAAAATAGCAGTGAAGCGTAACGTCTCAAACATGGGTTGGTGAGGCAGCTCCATCAAAACTCAAGAACGGCTTGTCTGAAACAAAAAAATCAAAATGTTTCAGATTCAGTAAGATACTGGCTACAAAATGACCCTCGGATATTAGGTTTTAATGAAGACAAAAAAAAATGGCTGATAAAAATGGAAAATTTTTGATAGAACGGTTTTTTTTTCGCATATTTAAAAAAAATATATAGTAAAAATTTAAAATTTCAAAACCCCCGAGCGTCAATTTGGTGCAAATTATGTCTAGAATAGGTGATCCAAATTTTATGAAAATCGGTTGATTAGTTTTTGAGATACAGTGGAGCTAGATTTTGAAAACGTTGTTTTGAGAAAAACGCGTTTAAAGTTTTTAATGCACGCTATACGCGCAGGTAGACGAAATGATGTTCAGGTAAAAAAAAAATAGTTAGAGTGCTCGGATTTTCTTAAAATTTTTACACAATATTTCTGGATATATATACTTTCAAATTATGAAAAAAAAAAAAATTGAAAAATTTTAAAGTGACAAAGTAGACTAACCCCTTAAGTCGTCCCGCACTAAATTTCACATCCGAAACGGTACTGCACTCTGCGTCTTTTGCCCTCATCGTTATTACTTTTGGGCAAACATTTGGGTTGTGCAATTTGCAAAAATAAACAAAACTTTAAACGCCAATACATGTCGGCTTCATCTGTAGCAGCAATAACGAAAACAAGCCCAAACTGCGTGTGTTCACGATCATGTTCCGCGTACGTGTCGGCCGGCCATGACTACAAGAATCATCGCACAGCGGACTGTTGAAATGTTGGTGGTCTGCAACCAATCAATTTCCCTCAACCATATCACAAACCTACTCACACAAATGATCGACGCTTTTGGACCGCTTGATTGCTAAGTTTGTGATTGGGCGCACTGTACCATAACGGCACGTTTAGCCGTTGGTTAGATGCGGCGGCAATGGCTGTTTGTTTTGCATACGCATACGCGTATGTTAGCCCAAATATTGAAGCAACCGTAACGCGCGGCAACAAGATGATCAATGCGGGCGGTAGAGGTACGAGTGATGGCCCTAAAAGTACAGGCGAGCTTGATGTGTGCCTACTGCTGTTATGCTACAACAACATAACACCAAACCCACCATACCTGTCGTTATTAAGACCGCAAAAAGTTCTACTTAGTTGAATGGTTTTTTTTCCACGATTGAGCATCTGCTCTGTTGTCTGCATCCTAAGGCCTTTTTGTAAATATTTGTTTAAAACTGCGCCAACACAAACTTACGTCGAAAACTACTAGAACAGTTGCCGGCTGCTAGTGCTACGAAATCATGCGCTCAAAAGATTGATAGATTTGCAGGCTGAAAGGTTGCTGCAGTACTCATATATCCGGCGCGGATTGACCAATCAGCCAGCCTGTGTTGAAGGAGAAAATATAACGCTCAAATAGTGATAGATTAACGGGTGCAAAATAGAAAAATAGGTACATATTACATTTATATGTATATATCGGGGGTTCTTTTAGTTGAATGAGAACCATCGATATCAATACCTATGGTTTGACAGCTGTTCAGTAAGGTGTGGGAAGTCATCATGAATCGTTTAAAAAAAAAGTAAACTTGTTCACGAAGTTCATAGACCACTGGTCCTTATTTCCTTCGAAATGGTGAAGAAGCTGTCGTTCCCAAAATTAATCAGCTAAACATCGACGGCAAACAGAGACGGCCCAACTTGCAATACAGCGCGCTTAACAATAGATTTATCGGACTAATTGAATGGACCATGTAGCTCGAAGCCACGGCGGACCTATACCGGATATACTCAAAACACAAATGCCATGAAATTATCCACCGAAATTATCTATCACCTACATATCACTTATTGCGATGTGCAATTTATTTGTTTTGTGAGAAATTTATAAATTTTGCATTGTTCTAAAAAACAAAGTTCCGTGTATGATAAACGATTTGAAGCAGTGTTCCTATAAACACACACTAAAGGCCCAAAAATCTCACTTGCATTCGCAGCAAAATATTTGAAGAAGTTGAATACGTTCATTAGGGCGGGTCGATTTAAAAATCGATCATTGCTCTGTGAAAATCGTATTCTAGGGATCAAAATAAGACACTTTGCCGAAGGAACCATACCTCTAAAACGAGTTCTGATGTCCCCAAATTTGGATCGAACGAAAAATCCCACTTTGACCCATTTAGAGTGCTCCAATCGAGTCCAAATGTATGACCGACCCCCACTAACTTTGGACGACCCCCACTAACGATCCACTCATGCCAGTGGCACACCCCCTGGAAATCCCCTGGGGGTTCCCCATACAATCATTTCAAAATATCACCATTTTTGGCCTTTACATGAGAAAAGAAACTAAAAAGGTCGACCCAAATTGGGGGACATCAGAATTCGTTTTAGAGGTATGGTTCCTTCGCCAAAGTTTCTTATTTTGATCCCTAGAATATAGTTTTCACAGAGCAATGGGCGATTCTTTTGCCTCCCCACAAATCGACCCGGTCTACGTCGTTCATGAATAAATCAGTGGCCTGAAATCAGTACCTTTACAAAAAAAGATCAGAAGGTGATTGATTTATTTATGACAAAGCCGAGCTTATCGTTGCGTGAAGCCAAAGCAGCTTTAAGGAAAAGTGGTGTTAACGTATCCACTTTGAAAAGAGATTCCCATACTGGGTAAGTCCTAAGCTGGAAAATTCAGAACAGAATACTCACGGATGAATCTTCCTTTTTAGCGAGTAGTGGCATATGTTGGTCTTGGTTTATTGCTGATAACCAACAAGTCCAACGAACCTGTTAAGGTTCATGTTTTTGCCTGCTTCTCCAAAAAGGATTTTGGGAGTATATTTGAGTTTATCGCCAATTTAAATGCAGTTTTGAAGAATAAAATTAACGAAAAGGCAATATTACCGGCAGCTGCGAAGATATTTGAAATATTTATCAAACAAGCCAACCTCGGTTTTTAAAAGAAGACAACGAACCCAAGCATCGAAGATGAAGGTGTATAGAGTGAAGACTGGAAAAGAGGATTGGAATGTTGAATTGGCCTTCACAGTTGCCTGATGCCAACCCTATTAAAAATGCTTGGGCAATACTTGTAATCACGCGAAAACTCAAACTCAAAGGAAAAGAAATATGGACGGTGAAACAGTAACTAAGTCAAATTTGGAGCCGATTACCTCCACAACTTGCCCAATTTTACACAAAGTATGGCTCGAAAATGTGAAGGCATTATACTTAGTTAGAGGGAGCTAATGATAGCAGCTGACGATGAGAGAATTTATTAAATATAATATATTCTTCTTCTTAATTGGCGCGATAACCGCTTACGCGATTTTGGCCGAGCTTAATAAAGCGCGCCAGTCGTTTCTTTCTCGTGCTAACCGGCGCCAATTGGACACACCAAGTGAAGCCAAGTCCTTCTCCACCTGATCTTTCCAAGGCAGAGGAGGCCGCCCTCTTCCTCTGCTACCACCAGCTGGTACCGCATCGAATACTTTCAAAGCCGGAGCGTTTGTATCCATTCGGACGACATGACCCAGCCAACGTAGCCGCTGGATCTTTATTCGCTGCGCTATGTCTATGTCGTCGTAAAGCTCATACAGCTCATCGTTCCATCGTCTGCGATATTCGCCGTTGCCAACGTGCAAAGGTCCAAAAATCTTACGCAGAATCTTTCTCTCGAACACTCCAAGCGTCGCTTCATCGGATGTTGTCATCGTCCAAGCTTCTGCGCCATACGTCAGGACGGGCATGATGAGAGTCTTGTAGAGTGTTAGTTTTGTTCGTCGAGAGAGGACTTTACTGCTCAGTTGCCTACTTAGTCCAAAGTAGCACTTGTTGGCAAGAGAGATTCTACGTTGGATTTCAAGGCTGACATTGTTATCGGTGTTAATGCTGGTTCCTAAATACACGAAGTCTTTTACAACCTCAAAATTATAACTGTCTACAGTGACGTGGGTGCCGATACGCGAGTGCGCCGACTGTTTGTTTGAAGACAGGAGGTACTTCGTTTTATAATATATTGCGGATAAGAAATATTATTCGCCCATGCAATGCAGTTTGTTAGAATTGAAACGTTCAAACAGTTTCCAAGTTATGGTGGTCACGCTTCTATTAGACAGACTGTATTAAAGTACTTTTTGTTTATTAGTAAAAGTTTCTAGAATAATTAAAAATTTATCGCATGTTTTGGGGTTCAGCATAAATGTATTTAGTCCTGCTATAAGTTCTGTAACAAGTTACATCCGCTATAGATATGAAATTATAATACTTTTTAGTGAAGTACTTTTAAGGAAGTTAGTTTTATTTAGTAATGTAAATATTAAAAAAAAATGTAATTTTCATTCCAAATGCTTACCATTACCATCACCTTTTACACAAGTCTTCAAACGATTAGACCATTCAGCTATTGCAGCACGCGCGGTTTCCATGGATATTGACGTCGCTGTTCGAAGTAAAGATTGTTTGAGACTCTCTAATCTTCTGTGAGGTCTTCGACAGCCCACGTTCTTCATTTCTGGCAACAACTGTAATCTAATCGATTCATATCTCGATTTCCAGACGGTCAATCTTCTGCTACTATCAACCCAGGAATATTGTTTTTTAGCCACTGCTGGGTAGTTTTTGCCTTATGGGCTAGCGCCCACGCGCCTTCTAATACATCCTCCTAGTACACTTTTGTCCCGGTCATAATCCCTTTTCTCGCAGAAACGAAGAGATGTAACGCCTTTACAAGACACTCTCCACCAAACCATTACGGAGGCTGGATGGTGGCCACGCTCAACCGTTGGAACAACTGTTTTTGTGCCTTGAGAAGTTTTAGCATAGATTTTGACGTTTTGCTTATTAAAAACTGATTCAATAGTGAAAATTTTCTCATCTGTGAAAAGAATATTTTCGTGACCTTTGATCGCGTGCCACCGAAGAAGCTGCTCGCATCTGTCGAGTCTAATTTTCTTCAAGCGCCTTGTCAAAAGTTGATCAGTTAAGCGACGGAAAGCTTTCATGTGGAGATCATCTCGAATTTGTCTTGGCATAGATCTGGTCGATACATTCATTTCCCCAGACATGATTTTCTACTTTCTAAGGGGATTTCTGTGAATTCTTTCTCGAACGGCTTTTATGGCTGACCCACGCGAGGACGATTATTTCATTTTCGGTTGACGTTTGGGAAAAACGATTGATCGTGCGGCAATGTGGTTTTCATTAGCTCCTACTCTATTGTTAACAAACGAAATTCGGCACGAAACTGACTATAATTTTTGGGTAGACAAAGCATACGAACTAAAGCAAAAATAACGGAGCTTTTTTCTGCGACTTTATTCTCGCTATATGCATTGTAAAATTTGTCACAGAATTTATGGCAACACTAAGTACAAAGTAAGCAAGACGTGCTCAGTTGCTTTTTTTATACAAGGTGGCGCAAATTTAATCGCCCAATTCGGGATTCATGTTATTCTAAATATTTAGTAATTAAAAACAAAAAATACTTGGAGTAATGGAAATCTTCATTTTGATCTTTACGTCCTTCATTACTTGTCCGTTGATTGACGTACAAAGCCATTTGCACCCAATAGGGGGATTAATTTTGCGCCAAATCATTGTAACATCTCCTTACATCCCATAATGCAACATTTAATGTACATTCATTTTTAAATATTACAAAATCAAGGATATGGCAAGCCTGCTTCTCTCACTGCTTTCAAATTGCGTAACCCATTGAACAGAATTGCAGCGGCTGGCGGATATTGGGTTGACGTATGTGGATTTCTAATTTTTACGGCGGCAAAATATTTAGCTTCGTTTCTATTTCCTCCAACGGATTAGGAACTCAGGGTTGCTTTTTTGATAACTTGATGACACTTTGTTTGTGTACAAGCAACAGCAGGCAAAAAACAAGCAAATAATATTCGATTTGCACAAGAAAATACGCAAATTTATAAGTAAGTTTTTTTTTTTTGCAACAATGAACTCCAACGAGTAGCTTCACAAATAAAGCCGGCAAGAATATTTCACTACGAAATTAATTTTATTGTAACCCGAATGAAATGTTTAGGAGCTCTACAATATGAGAGGTTAGAATGTCTCTCGGGGTTAAAGCTTCAGAGCTTACTTAAATTTCCAAAAGACGCAGACTTATTACAGGAAGCCAACTATAAAGAATCGTAAGGGTCAAGCTCCATCTGGTACCATTAATGACCAGTAGGTCTATGTGATGGCTTTCGGCCAGCCAGGCCAACTGAAACTCAAACCGTCGGAATAGTGTTTTCCATCTCCATCGCAATTGTGTTTAACCTCCTGAATCTTCCGACGGAAATGGATCAGCTGATCTCCACTCGTTAACCCGTTTCACGCTGTATCACTGCAATTCTGATTCAGTCCTTAGGTCGAAATTTGAGAAACATCTAAATTCTAAAGGTTCTTGAGTTTCTTGAGTTACGTTAAGTTTAAACTAACAGCTCCAGTTTAAACTTCCTCCACATAACAGGTTAGGCAAAACTTGCACAAATTAAGTCTACACCAACGGAGCTGCTACTGTTCGTTGCATTCATATGCTTGTATATAAATATGCTAAGTGTTTAGAGAAATAAACGAAAAATATTCACACATTCTAAGTAGTGCAACATAAACAGATATCCTCCGTATGGGCTATGCTGGTTCGCGTACATATGGACCCACTCTTCGCCACCTACTTCATCAAACCGATAATTTTATGAACTCCCGCAATATGTTTAATTTTATTTATTATGCTTGCCATGGAAGGGCTCAAAATGTTAAATAAAGAGTGTGCACATATGCACAATCATACATTCATTCATTCGCCTATGGATGCTTTTATGTGTGCTTAAGTGTGCCCCCACAGCACCAGCCAATTGTCTGCTTCCCGTAGAAATTCAAATACTCGGCGACATTAATAACGGAGCACTGTAATATATAACTTTTTTATACCCGCGCGCACTTTTTCACATCAAGGAATGGAGATAGCTATACCCTATCACCCTATATATACTCTACCGTTCACTCTATACGAAGATTTTAATTTTTTTAAATGACGTCGAACTTCAATCATATTTGACACTTGTAAACTAGACAAAAAGCGCGTAAATATCAAAATAAAAATTTACATCATTCAAAATTATGGTTTCTTTTTTTAACGTTGGATGATTAATTTTGCGCCACCTTGTACGATATATATCAAAATGCTCGGAATGATGAGAGAAATCGTCTGCCCGTCCATCCATATGCGGGATAACTGGAGCAATACCTAGTATATGTAACACATGGGCTGAAAAGTCCCAGGCCTAATACATAGATGGCACTCGTTTTATCGCATTCACCTCTTTTTCAGTTAGTACTAACCTTAAAAAGGCAGCTGTGAAAATTTCATGATATTCTGTGCATTAGTTTGTGAGTTATTGTGCTAAGGGTGACGCTACTTTTGTTATCTTCAAAACAACGGATCAAACAGAATTTTGTGTTTTAACTTTAACTTACTTTTTGATGGGGAAAAATACCGATGGACTCCGTTCCATCAGAAACAACAATAAAACACTGATGATTCACAACGCAGTGGACGTCCGAATGAGGCGGCAGCACCAGAAAATCTCAAAAAAATCCACAAAAACGATAGGAAAGTGAAGTTGCACGAGTTAGCTGACATCTCAAAGATATCAAAAGATCGAGTTGACTTTGTATTGTATGAGCATTTAACTATGAGAAAGCACCCACTTGGATGCTGCGTTACTCACTGTTGACAAAAAATAAGAACCTAAATTGCTCGCTGAAACTGAGGCCTATTATGAGGCAAATCATTACTAAAATCGTTTTACAAAAGTGGTATTGAGTTGCGGTGGATTGATTGCCTTTTCTTGATGGAAATTTCGTTGATGAATAAAACTAATTTTGAACGAAAAAAACGTTAGCCCATGTGTTGTTGCAGTGAATCTTGGTACACCCATTACTCTTTGTCGATGATAGTTTGGTATTGAAAATGGGAATATTGGTCAATAGCACCTCCCACCTTCCGTATAGTAATAATTTTTATAAAAGAAGAAACCTATTTTAAATCATAATGAACCCAAAATATATACCAGGTGAGGTTCAAAATAAACCAGACTGGTGTCATAAAAATGTTTTTGATGGCGCCCTCTTTTTAATGAGTTAGTGCGTTGGAAGTTACACCCCTAACCGACTTCCAGTGAAAGCATGGTGACATTCGCTTCAGTGGAAGCGAAGTTATTCCGTCTAAAGTGTCAGTATGTTTGTGTCATCGGTACAAAAATGAGTTTCGAATAAAGAGCTAATATCAAATTTTGTTTTCAAATCGGTAGAACGTTTACCGAAACATTTAAATTGATGAAAAAAGTTTATCACGATGATTGTCTATCTCGTGCCAGAGTTCATGAGTGGTGTACACGTTTCAGAGATGGTTGTGAGGACATAAATGACAATGAACATACGGGCCGCCAAAATTCAGTAATCACCGAAAACTCCATCGAAATTGTTCGTAAATTTATCAAAAATGAAACGAAATCATGGTTGAAATTCATGCAATCGGAGTTGAATATCCCCAAAACATCGGTTTATCGCATTTAAACTGATAATTTGAGCTTACGAAAGGTCTGTGCACGTTTCATTGCGCACAAGTTAACTGAGGACCAAAAATTGTTCAGAATTCAACATTCGAAAGACCTCATTAAAGAGGCGAGAAAATACGAGAATTTCCTTTACAACATTGTAACTGGTGATGAAATGTAGTGTTTCCAACATGAACCTGAAACTAAGCGTCAAAGTGCCGAATGGAAGGCCCCAGACGAGTCACCACCCAAAAAATCGATGCTCATTTGTTTTTACGATTCCAAGTGAATTGTTCACAAGGAGTTCCTGCCAACGGGCCAAACCGTCAGTGCAATTTTCTAGGCGTTTTGAAGCGTTTCTTGCATCACATTCATCGAATTCGTCCTGAATAACGAGAAGGAGGAAGCTGGCGCTTATTGCATGATAATGCACCATCTCATTGATCAACTCTTGTGACTGATTTTTAACCATCAATCAACCACCGTATTCGCCTGATATGGCTCCCTGTGACTTTTGCCTATACGAAAAATTGCATTTGGCCATGAAAGGGAAACGTTTTGCGTCCGTAGAGACTATCCAAAAGGATTGTACCGACATCTTGAAGGACATTCCTGCTTCCGGTCAATGACCTGAAACACTCTTTCGAATAAATAAACTCGAAATTATCGTGTTTTTGTATCGTAATGAAATTTCTGTTTACTTTTGGGAAATAAATCAAATTAAATATGAAAGATCAGCCACAAAATATTTTAATTTCTGTTACACTTTTCCCATAAGAGGAAAAATTTTTCAGTTCCTAAGTGCCGGCTTAAGAGAGAGTACACTGTATATACTTTTTGAAAGTGTTGATTTTTTTCCTTTTCTGTTCTCATATGAACTACAAACTATTTTCATAGGTCGTAATATCGCAGTAAATTTCGCTTAGTTTCAGGGAAAAATTCGAGGTGCCGCGGTAGTAATGTCGCCGAGTGTACATACACACATACACACATGCACATATACGTGGTAGTCAGGCCTTCCCACAATCAACTTGCAGACCGACAAACTACTCCGCCGCCTGACTTTGCTTAATCCATTGACTCAGCATTAGCTAGAACTGCCAATATTTATTTGGATTTTTCGATTATTAATTTCATTTGCATGTTTATAATTCGTTTTTAATCTTTTTCATTTCATTCCTACAAAC
Source organism: Anastrepha obliqua (assembly GCF_027943255.1). Classification (NCBI taxonomy): domain Eukaryota; kingdom Metazoa; phylum Arthropoda; class Insecta; order Diptera; family Tephritidae; genus Anastrepha; species Anastrepha obliqua. The sequence continues at coordinate 15,882,657 of NC_072894.1, forward strand.
TGTGTGTACAAAAAAGTGTCTATCGAAGCATTTCTCTAACCTCCTCTGCCTTTCAACCAGTGATGGTGTGTTTGGGGTTGTTTATTATTCGATGAAAACGGAAATCACTTGATGAATGCGCAGTGTTTTCAATTGTATCGAGCAGAAGACTATGAAGTGTTGAAATTTAAACAAATAGATGATTTGTTTGAAAGCCGTTCAGGCAATCGCGAGCACACACATCCATACACACATACAGACAAACAACATCGTTAATATTTCATATTTGTTCATATTTATTTTGCGTATGAAACGAAGAATGATGGTGTAAACAAATGTTGAGGTATTAGATTTTGATTGAGTATTTGGCGGGACTTGTTTTTGATATCAACCTGCATACGAGTATACATGTACATACATATGTGCATATATTGGGGTGTTTATATAAAGTGTTTATTTTTGTCCCTCCCGTCGAATTTTCGGATAGCCTGGGGATAAAATGAGATGTGCAAAAAAAAAAAAAAAAAAAAACAAAAAAAATAGGGTGTATGTAGAGCGAGACCCGCAGGCAGTTTGGGCTTAAAACCCAAAAATGTATCAAAAATGGTGTATGGATTTGTCGACTAATAACTCTTAAAATTAGGCTTTGGCGAGAAATGAGTATCGGTTAGGGAAGAAATTCATAGCGTGTTTATATATTTTTATGTTTTTTTACAACTATTTGTTTGCTGTTTGGCAAAGGCTAAGTATTCATTCGATTGAACTCTTTCTGCTCTACAAAACTGTGTTCATTGCATTTTTGTGTTATTTATCAGCGAGTATCGTATGACCTACATATTAAGAAGACGGCAACCATGAGTGCATTTAGGTTAAACGAAGCGGGCCGCTGGAGAGAAAAAACTTATGGTCATGCTAGTCTATTATTGCGACAAACTCAGTTAATCTCGGTGAGAACTGACTACATCGTCCCGACGGTAACTTTCAATCGGAATTTTGCCACTCTCTTTCCAACTAAGGAAGAATGGGATAAGGGATTCTCTCTAAACAACTTCGACACTACAGTCTATACGGATGGAAGTAAAATGGGCTGCGGTGTTGGAGCTGGTATATATTCTCACAGACTTAAAATTGAGAAATCTGTGCGTCTCCCTAATACCAGCAGTGTCAATTGGGGAAGCCTGTAGGCTACTAATCGCAGATTTCTCTATCGCTATTCTCTCGGATAGCCAAGCTGCAGTCCAGGCACTGGGTTCGGCCACAACAACCTCCAAAGTGGTGGAACAAAGTAGGAATAGCCTCACCATCTTGAGTGAAAACCATAAAGTTACCTTAATCTGGGTCCCGGGACATCGGAACATTGAAGGTAACGAAAAAGCAGATGAACTGGCAAGAGGGGGATCTGCCATGAATAACGCTCTTGCAGAATCGGTACTCACACCACTAGGTGCAGTCAAGAGCACAATTTCCCAAAAATACCTCCGAATCGCAGACTTTAGGTGGAAAGTCCAGACGAAATGCAAAATTAGCGGAACGTTATGGCCCACCTACAACCTCAAGCAATCGTCGGCATTAATAAGAATGAAACGACGGGACGCCTGGAGACTAACGGCAATCATAACTGGCTTTTGGTCTATCGGAGAACAAGCAGCCAAAATGGGTATCCCTCACAATACATACTGTCACAGTTGATAACAACCGGAGAAAAAGGAGACAATCTTCCATTTCCTCTGTGAATGCCCTGCCCTATGGAAGGACAGAATGTTAACCCTGGGCCAACCGCTGTTCGAGAATCTCGAACAACTATCTGGCTTAGACGTTAACAACCTAATAAGGTTCCTTAACCGCACAGACTGGATATAGCTATGCTGTAAATAACCGTTAAACAAGTTGGTAACGAGGATGTGGCAACAAAATAGCGCGGAAGCGCTAGTTGGATTCTGGAAGAATCACCACTTTAACCAACCAACCAACCATCGTATGAGTTTTATGACGTCATACACATAGCGCAGCGAATAGAGATCCAGCAAGTATACGTTTTCTCGGTCATGTCGTCCGAAGGGATACAAACGCTCCGGCTATGCAAGTATTCGATGCGGTTCCAGCTGGTGGTAGCCGAGCAAGAGGAAGGCCTCCTCTGCGCTCGAAAGATCAGGTGGAGAATTGGCTTCACTTGGCGTGTCCAACTGTCGCCAATTAATCACGAGAAAGAAATGACTGGTGCGCTTTGTTAAACTCGTCAAAAATCGCGTAAGCGGTTATCGCGCCAATTAAGAAGAAGAAGATTTTTTTTATTAGTTTTGAGGCTTAGAAATGGAATATCCAGGAGCCAAAAATTAACATTCCCGACACATGCTTTTTTTTTGCTTTTCATCGCGGTCAAAAAGCTGCCGAAGCAGACCGGGCCATTTGCGACGTGTATGGAGAAGGTGTCATAGGCGAGTCGCGAGTCTATAGCACGAAAATGGTTTGCAAAGTTCAGAAATGGCGACTTTGACGTCGATGACACGTCCCACAGCGGAAGAACTTGTGAATTCGATGAAGAACGTCTCCAATCACTTTTAAAAGAGAACGATCGCCAAACCAGTCGTTAGTTGGCGGAAAATATGAACCGCGATCATAAAAAGATTTTTCAATCATCTTCATTTAATAGGATTTACCGAAAAATTGGGAGTCTGGGTGCCTCACGAGCTCAACGAAAAAATCTCAAAGAAAGCCACCTTAAAATTGTTTCCGAGCATCTCGGCCGCCATCAACATGCGGTCATAAACAGCGCTTTTTGTACCGAATCGTCACGCAGATGAGAAATGGTGCCTATACATGAATACGAAGTAAAGAAAGGAGTGAGTGGCTTCAGGAGGTACGTGTTTGGTGGGACTGAGAGGGCCTGGTTCACTGGGAAATGGTGGAAAAGAAAATCATGGACAACAAGGAGCTCTACATTGCCCAGCTAGACCGCGTTAATGAGGTTATACGACTGAAAAATCCTGATCGACATGGTGAAACTATATTCCTTCATGACAACGCCGGGCCCCATGTTGCACTAGTCGTCGGAGCCGCACTCCAAGAGCTTGAAGAAGTTCCTTCAGCATCCGCCATACTTTCCGGGCCTTGCACCGACCAATTACCATCTTTTCCATTCCCGTCAAACCATATGAAAGGCGTTACCTCCGATAACAAACTAACTAAAAAAATTCGTTGATACCAGACCAGGTGATATTTCGTGGAACGGATTCAACATATTGGTCGAGAGGTGAGAGGAGGTTGTAAACAGCAACGGCGAACATATAATTGATTGACTTATTGATATAAGTATTGTGCCAATTCATAGGCGCATACATAAATTGAAAATATAATTTGTTCCCTAAACACGATTTAAAAAAAAATGTCGATAGACAAAAACAAACTATTCATAATTTGTAATAAGCAATACTACATACATACATACACTCGCACTTACACAGATGAACAAATCGCTCAATTTATAAAATATTGCATTACAATTAAAACCAACACGCATCACCTATTAGTCGCCATTGAAAAACAAAATTGATGAAGAGTTTATGTTCCATTTGCAATATCGATATTAATTAACAGCATTTTTGGTGCATTCATCTGTCTGTTGACCTCATGGGTTCATGATCGATCAATTTCAGTTAAATTAAGTCGCCATAGAACAATCGTGAGCAAGCGTAGCTTAGGAGCATTCCACGGAAAATAACAACTACCGAACCAAATACTCTTTTGAATAATTTTTTACTATTATTCGTAAAGGTTCATCAGATTGGAGGTACTCTTTCAAGTAGGTTTTTGTTTTTACCGATCACGTGTGACTACTGTCAAACTAAATACATAATTGTTTCCTGTATTCATTGGCTTGATATGTAGATCAATAACTCTTCTAATGTTTTGAGTAAAAACGAAGAGAGACTAATTGGTCTGAAATCTCTCGTAGTATTAAGACCCGATTTCCCCGCTTCGGTAATAAAGACCACACTGAATTTCTTCGATGAGTTAGGGATATACCCTCAAGATAGAGATTCCCTAAAGATCTTAGGTTAGGTTTTTGTGGCAGTCGGCTTAGAATAGCCAACTCACTTGGACCACGTAGGTCCGTTTTGGTACCACTGCGTTACACGGGAACCTCAGTGTTCTTTCACCATGGAACCATTGAGACGCTCTTATGAAACATGGGATAGGCTTTATTCCAACACCGGATAGTTCCGTAAGAAAGTCAAAATGGTATTTTCTTATTAACCCTACCCTAATCCTAGCTAAGGTTCGGCAATTACAGAGGAAGTGTTCGACTCTTTCTTCCTCTTCCTCGTCTCTACAATTTCTGCAGTAATCATGCAAAAATATTCCTACCTAACAGCCAATGACAGGTGACACAAGCTACGACCTTGGAAATGCTCTCTCTTGAGAGGTTGAGCAACTCTCCTGATCTTCTCTTAACTATGATATTTGCGGCCAAATTAGCCTGATTGTATATTCTTCTCTGCGTGACCTATTGGCCTCCTGGAGAATATTGTTTTTTATTCTTAACTTGCAAGATCTCATCCTAAAGATCTTAAGAAACCATAAATTAATCGTTCCTATTGATTGCTGGTATAATTCCGTCCGGTCCTCCTGACTTGGAAGAAGTTTACCGCCTACGTTACCTTAGTCTCACAGATAGTCTCCCTAGCAAGTTCATCTGTCTGAATTCCTGAACTGCTAGAACTTTGTGTATTGTTCGTTCATTCTTGGGATCCAGGGAAGTGTGTTTGCGTGAGATATTAAAGTATTTCTGTGAAGCTGTCATCCAGTCTTTGCAAAAAGCTTGGTGTGCAAAGTTCAATGGAGAGACATTTTCTAAGCTTGAGAACGTAGATGTGTTCTCTAATTTCGGGCTTTTTGGCAAGACCGCCTTACCCGGTACCCCTGCAAAGCTGTAAGATGAATGATAAAAATTGGAATATCAATCATAATCGATATATTAGACGGCGAAAAAACCGTTACCTGATTTTCTTTAAAGAAGCATATAAACCTTCCAAAACCTACTATTTTAGAGACGAATTTCCTACCGAGATAATTTTCTACGCGGTTTAAACCGAAGTACAATGACTTTGCTATATTTTGTATGTGTGTAAGAATTTTAATTAATGGATGCACATTAATAGCTTTGTAGAACTAAATAACTGTACAATAATTACTTGGAAAATGTTAATGTAAAATATATTTTATTGAAATGCCGACCTCTACGAAATACTGTTGGGCTTCGCTAGTCTACTTTTTAGCGTTATTTCGACTAGCCAACTCTTACGTAAAATTCACCAATATTCAATGTACAGCCTTGGATAAACCTTTTGCGGATTTTCAAAAATGCCGCCTAAGTCTTCCCAAGCGAGGAGTAGTCGCACTATCCATCCATGTGAAGCTCTTTCAGATACCGGTCAATAACGTCAGTGTGAGTATATTGAAATAATGTGAGTACTATACATATATTATATATGCATAAGCGTCTCGTGCATATGCAAGCCATTAGAGGCTAAGAATAAAGTACTAAATGTTATAATTGTAGTGTTTGTTTATATGTTCAAAGAACAGTTTTTGGTAACGATATAATCAAGATTTTATTTTATTTTATTTCTCAATAGAACGGGATAAAAAAATTTCGTCATCACATACAATACGCACTGCGTTAAATACCTATAGCACCAGGACTTATTGGCATGTTTTACAATTTATTTATTTCTTGTTTAGTTTTGATAATTTTTTTATGTAAGCCAGGTACATTTGCCAACAAAAACCAATCGCGTAGATTTTTGACAATCTGTTTCTCACTGTAAGTGAAGAATATTATTTCTGTTCATGTAAAAATTATTCAGTAACTTGCCAGTCATTTAATTTCCGAGAATTCGCTCGCAAAGAGAAAAATATCAAGTTTTACGAACAGCTGATTAAATTGTTGGCGAGAGAAATCACAAAAAGGGAAATAAAAATTAAGCAGAACTACTTCGTATTAAATTTAAAAACAATGAAACAAATAAAATGCAAAATAACGTGATTTTTATCCACAATAATTTGTTACATTTCAGCATCGCTGTCTGATGAAGAACTTTCCATTACCAATTGCATTGTTGTGTCAATGTGTGTGCAATCACAGCTTTCCTCATATTTTCCTTGCTTCCGTCTATGTATGTATGTGAATATATTGTCAAATTTTTTAATAACCAAGAAGTACAAGCATAAAACACAAAATATACCTTAAACGTTTTCGATTTGTATTTCGGAAAATGCAGCAGCGGTGACTGGAGGCTGTGCTTCAGCAGTACATTCCTTTATATCCTTGTCCGATCCCTATTTAATATATGACTTCAAATGAACTTTTTAAATTTTATCTAAAATGTATTTACTTACATTCTCCATTTTAATCATGATTTTTATTTAAATTTAGAATTTTGAAAATTTTGCAAATTTTAATTCGTGTTTATTTTCACTTTGCGATCAGCTGCTTTCGATATCATCGGTCTTAACAACCGCGCTGTTATTTCTGCCTTCTCCAAACTGGATAAAGAGGCAAAGCGATAGGGTTTGGTCGTGAACGAGGACAAAACGAAGTATCTCCTGTCTTCAAACAAACAGTCGGCGCACTCGCGTATCGGCACCCACGTCACTGTTGACAGTTACAATTTCGAGGTTGTAAAAGACTTCGTTTATTTAGGAACCAGCATTAACATCGATAACAATGCCATCCTTGAAATCCAATGTAGAATCTATCTTGCCAACAACTTTCAACTAAATAGGCAATTGAGTAGTAAAGTCCTCTCTCGGCGGAGAAAGATAACACTCTACAAGTCTCTCATCATGCCGCTCCTAACGCATGTAGCAGAAGCTTGGATGATGACAACATCCGATGAAGCGACGCTTGGCAACGGCGAATATTGCAGACGATGGAACGATGAGCTATATGAGCTTTACGATAACACAGACATAGTGTAGCGAATAAAGATCCAGCGGCTACCTTGGCTGGATCATGTCGTCCGAATGGATACAAACACTCCGGCTTTGAAAGTATTCGATGCGGTACCAGCTGGGGGTAGCAGAGGAAGAGGAAGGCCTCCTCTGCGTTGGAAAGATCAGGTGGAGAAGGACTTGGCTTCACTTGGTGTCTCCAATTGGCGCCGGTTAGCACGAGAAAGGAACGACTGGCGCGCTTTGTTAAACTCAGCCAAAATTGCGTGAGCGATTATCGCGGAAATTAAGAAGAAGAAGATCAGCTGCTTTTCTCACTTGCAAATTCTTACAATTAAAAATGTATGCAGTAGAAACTTGCAACTTCCTCTCAAAATGAAATGTCGTTTTGCTCCCTCATTTTTCCCCACTTTGCAAGTTTTTCGAATAGATGAATACAAATTATTTGCTTCATGAACAGACCTATTATCTGAGCGTTTCGGGGCATGCCAGATTACTTTTTAGTTTATTAAATAGCAAAATCGAAGAACTTGTTTAGGGTCCCGGTTTGGCGATTAATGTTTGTGCAGTTGCAGTGTCGATCCTTATTTCATGATTTTTCACCACAATTTGGTATGTGGAAAATATTTGGTCAATGATGGATGTACGAGGCCAAAAACGCGCAAAACTGATTATGTACTCGTACAAACATTTTTTTAATATATAAAATAGTATCCTTCATTCACCATTTCGTATTACAGGGGATATACGAGTTTAAATCTATCTATCGGCGGTTTGTTACCGAACTATTTAAAGAACATTACATATATGCATATAAACTCGCTAATAAATAGTTTACTTAAATTTTCTTGTTTTCTAATTTTCGTTTTTATTTTTCTTTTTTTATAGATAAACTTAAGCCTGTTTAAGAGGGCCAGTGGTTATCGACCGTTTTTATATAATGTTTCTACAGATTTCTGCGCATTTATGGCTAACAGAAATCGCTTCCCTTTTCTTAAAATATTTTTTGACATCGTTCTAAAAGATTCGAATATTAATCACACGTGCCCATATGATGTATGTAAGATCAATTGTGGTCAAATGGACAATTTATAACCGAATTAAATCTCTTTTATCCATATAGCATGACATCATTGTCAAGAATCTGGTACTATTTGATAGAATGTTTGGCCTTCTTCCAGTTCCAGAAGGAGATTATATGTTTAAGTTAATGGTCGCCGCATACAATGAATGGAAGGCAGATGTAAAAGCCTTTTTCTCAATTAAACTGGATACAAAGTATCGCTAGATGTGATAATATATCCAAGTTTCGGACTGTGAGAATTAAAAAAAAAAACATATTCTTCATTTTATGTCATAACCATAATAAGCCACCTCGGATTAATGATAAATATTTAAAAATTCATTTGCTTTATTTTGATAACTCATTAGACTTTGTTTTAGCGTTCGTTTTTTAATATAATTTAACCACAAACAAAACAAATTTTAGATGTATATTTATTAGGGTGTCCCTTTTATGACAAATAAGAATTTGTTTTCTACTAATATCGAAGGGCTTACCCACTACATTTTTTACTAATGCTATAAGATGTTCAAATATCGAATTTCATCTTTCTACAGGGTCCGACACTCGAAGTGTAACCAATTAAAAAGGTAAAAAGTTTGGAAAATTACTTTTTTCAATTCAAAGTAAAAAATGTGTGAAAATAATACAAAATTAAGAATGAATTTACCTTTGCTCGATATGACCACCTTTTGCCTTGAATATTGCCTTGTGTCGGTCCAGAAACGAATTGCGAGCTAATGGAATGTGACTTGCAGGTATGCTATTTTGGCCCACTCAAGCAAAAGTAAATCGATTCTTAGTTTTGTATTATTTTCACACACCTTTTACTTTGAATTGAATAAAACTAATTTTCCAAACTAAATTTATGACCTTTTTAATTGGTATGTAAGTTTGCCATACCTGTCACTTACAAAATATTTAACGTTAAAGCAAATTTAGAACTACAGTTATCTTTAAAACAACAAAGAGAAAAGAACAAAAAAAGTGCCTATATACGGGGTCCCATTAAAGGACGGCATTTTGCCAGGATTGAGGAGATAAAAACCGAATAGCTGGGAGTGCTCAAGGACAAACCAAAAATTGCATATCAGAACTGTTTCGAGGATTGGAAAAAACGCTGGCACAAGTGTATTATATCTGATGGGGAATACTTTGAAGCAGATAAAATAGAAACTATTGAATAAATAAATATTTTTTGAGAAAAATGATAATTCACTTTATTTTTTGAACACACCTCGTATACATGAAATGTAGCATTTGAGGCTTATTACACTGTGCGACAGTGAAATTATACTTTTATAGAGACCTAGTACAAGTTGTAGGTATAGTAAAACTAAGAAACATGGTATAGGAGAAATTTCCAATACACCCCCAAAATCTCATTTTATGGCCATAAAACCGTTTTTCAGTAGGTTGATGTGAACAATCCCTCCTAACTTCGCCAATTTCCATCCGATTTCGAATTTGTTTTTTTAGTTCGAAAGAACAAAAACAAGCCTTTTTGACAGTGTGTTGACATTTTTTCTGAAATGACAACTGACGAGACTGTAGACGGAAGTATTCGGAATTTTTTTATTTTTTCTCTATTTTTTCAACTTTGACATCATTTTTGCGATATTATCCGATATTAAGGATGTTTTTTAGTAGACTACTGTTATAGTGAATTTAATTCTGCGTCGAATGAGCTATATTTGACTGTAATTGAATTAAAATTCATAGAGTTGTGCGAGTTGTGCGAGTTTTAAGATTTTATTTTTTTTACTAATTTTATAGCAAGTGTCAGTATAAACACATCATCAGTACGAAACAGTACAGGTTTAAAATTTTAAAACATGTCGGGAAAAACTAGTCTTCATTTCAAAAATGTTTGCTAGACCTGCTCCGTTTATAATTTCACCAGGAGATAGGAGTCATCGAAAAACGTTTTCAAGGGAAGAACTCCATCAACATGCCTGCTGATTACTGCTGGTCCTTGAAACGTAAAACAAGTGATGACTCTTATAAACGGAGCAGGTCTAGCAAACATTTTTGAAATGAAGATTAGTTTTTCCCGACATGTTTTAAAATTTTAAACCTGTACTGTTTCGTACTGATGATGTGTTTATACTGACACTTGCTATAAAATTAGTAAAAAAAATAAAATCTTAAAACTCGCACAACTCGCACAACTCTATGAATTTTAATTCAATTACAGTCAAATATAGCTCATTCGACGCAGAATTAAATTCACTATAACAGTAGTCTACTAAAAAACATCCTTAATATCGGATAATATCGCAAAAATGATGTCAAATTTGGAAAAATAGAGAAAAAATAAAAAAATTCCGAATACTTCCGTCTACAGTCTCGTCAGTCGTCATTTCAGAAAAAATGTCAACACACTGTCAAAAAGGCTTGTTTTTGTTCTTTCGAACTAAAAAAACAAATTCGAAATCGGATGGAAATTGGCGAAGTTAGGAGGGATTGTTCACATCAACCTACTGAAAAACGGTTTTATGGCCATAAAATGAGATTTTGGGGGTGTATTGGAAATTTCTCCTATACCATTTTTTTTAGTTTTTCTATCGCCACAAATCGTGCTAGGTCTCCATAAAAGTATATTTAATTTTTTTTTTTGTCACACCGTGTTATCAGCATGAATTAAAAAAATATTGTTTTTCTATAATGTTTCTGAAACACAAACAGAAATACAAAAATTTCGACCTTATAGCTTTGATCACAGTTTGGTTTTTTTCTATTTAAATTTCATCAAAAATGTGCACCAATTTTCCCACACTAACTATGGATTTCACTTTAACGGCATGATTTTATAATGACCATATAATTACATAATTGCCAATAACTGCTTTATTCAAATTGTTAGAGAAACGTTTAGTCTGAATACGTTTTTTATGTATTGATTGGAATCATACCCACAGGAACTATCTCCCAAATGAACATATTAACATACTTCATTTTAATACTGTAAAAAAATCAATACAAAAAATATCTTTATTGTGGTTTCCAACATCTGCGAAGTAGCCAAATGCCGGGCATACCAGATTATTTATTTTTTAGTGAATGCTACCTAAAACTTCAAATTATTCCGACCGTCTTCTGGCAAATGATGCCCATGGCAAATGGCGCAGCTATTAATGGGTGATAACCCGGGTGAACTTTAATTATGTCCGACGCCCCCGTATTCGAATGGATTTGTGTGTGATTATTAGGTTCCTCTGGTAACTGTTTTTCCTAGACTAGTGATACCTATGTTCGAGGTGACTACTCTATGAGATAACATATTGCCCATCCATCGAATAATATTTTCGTTCGAACCTATGTTCGTGAACGCTGAATTTGTCGATTTCCAATATTATTGAACGCTCCTTATTTTTAAGAGATTTCTCTATTGTAGCAACAACTTCGTGCAGTGCTGTTTTTATAGACCTACCCTTCTGGTAAGCATGTTGCGCATTGCTGAAGTTCTCGGCATTAGGAGTGCTCAATAAATATTTCCAATGTTTTGAGTAAAAACGAATAGAGACTAATTGGTCTGAAATCTTTCGCAGTATTATGGCCCGGTTTCCCTGCTTCGGGAATAAAGACTACCCTGAACTTTTTCGGTAAGTTAGGGATATACCCTGAAGACAGGGATTCCCTAAAGATCTTAACAAAGCATAAATTAATCGTATAAAAAAAATAAAATAATTCCCTCCTGACTTGCAAGGAGTTCATCGCCCAGGTTACTTTAGTCTCACAGATAATGTCCCTTCCCAGTTGATCTATCTGAATTCCAGAACTGCTATAACTTTGTGTATTGTTCGTCCATTCTTTGGCATCCAGGGAAGTGTGTTTTCATGAGATATTCAAGTGTTTCCTTCCCTGTTTCTGTGAAGCTGCCATCCGGTCTGTGCAAAAAGCAACGTTAGTTCCTTGTAAAGGCATTTCTTAAGTTTTGGGAACTCAGATGTGTTCTCCAATTTCAAGGCTTCTGGCAAGACCAGCTTACGCGGCTTTCCCTGTATAGCTGTGGAAATTGGAATATCAATCATAATAAATATATTAGATGAAGAAAAAACCGTTGCCTTATTTTTTTTTAAAGTAGCGTATAAGCCTTCCAAAAACTAATATTTTAGAGACGAATTTCCTACCGAGATATAATTCTTTTTAGTTTAAACCCAAGTGCAATAGTTTTACTATATTTTGTATGTGTGTAATAATATTCATTAATGGCTGCACACGCGTAGCTTCGAAAAACTTAATAACTGCACTATAATTACTTGGCAAATGTTCATTGAAATATATTTTATTGAAATGCCGACCTCTAATAAGTACTGTTGGGTTTCGCTAACCATTTTTTTGGCGTTATTTCCTCTAGCCAACTCTTACGCAAGATTCACCAATATCCAATGTACAGCTTTGGATAAACCTTTTGCGGATTTTCAAAAATGTCGCCTAAGTATTCCAAAGCGAGGAGAAGTCGCACTATCTATCCATGCGAAGCTCTTTCAGATACCGGTTAACAACGTCACTGTGAGTACATATATAAAAATAATGTGAGTAATATCTCGTGCATACGCAAGCCAATTGAGGCTGAGCAAAAAGTCTCAAATGTTATAATTTTAGTGTTATTTACATATATGTTCGAAGAACAGGTTTTGGTAACAGATGAACGAAATCAATATAATAAAGACGTCGACTAAGCCTATCGAGGATCGAGGAGGGGAAAAGGAAAAGGGAAGAAGCCAGACAGGTCGAAAAAAGGGAGAAGGGGCTTTGGATTAGGGGATGACGACCAACAGTGACGATTTGTGTTTGCATTAACAGCTTCAAGGAGGAGCTTCCCCAGGTGTGTCATATATAAACCGGCAATCTCGGCAGGCATAGCGGAAAAGTTAGAGCGCAGATGTGTAAACTTGTACCCGACGAGAGCAGAGCAGCTAAGAAGAAAGAGATGATTCCATCTCATCATACAGAAAGCTTCTGCAGACAGGACTTGAAGCAATCCCAAGCTGCATACAGCACTTACACCTAACGGACAATGTGCGATCAAATTCGAGAGCTGTGGCTTTGTTAGCTTTAGAAGTTCCCTCAAGCTCTGCCGATCTACTCGCGGCTAGAAGGATCTCTCGAATTTGCATTTTTGCGCACGTTGAGACCCATTTTTCCAGCAGTAGACCACAGGAGAGTTCTCAAGGGAACCCGTCTCCTCTCTTTTTGCAATGAACCTATCTTGAGGGTCTACTGTCTAGCCAACTCATCAGCCCAGCAGTTTCCCTCTATGCCGCTGTGACCGGAAATCCAAATGAGCCTGATATTGAAGTATTCGGATGCAATCAAGAGAGAAGGCAGGCATTACACGACTAATTTCATACGCACAAGCAACGAGCCCAAGGCTCTAATTGCCTCCACCAACTCTTCCGCCCAACTTCGAGCCATTCGTAAACATGTTAGCCATGCTCTGTTTCCACATGTTACACCTTGCGCACTCTTCCCTTGTGGGAATATGATTGGAAAAAGTTCCATTCGAACTAGCGAAGGTGTACAATAATCCAGTACTATGGGGATGAACCCAATCTGATTGCAGCGCGTGCATCGGTAGTTTTTCCTGCTATGTTCGCGGGTGCCACACTCAGTATAACTATGAGCGCTAGAATAGGAGTGGTCCGAAGCGCCCTCCTGATCCCAATGAGAGGAGACCTGTGGATCCTGACCAGCCTTACAGTAAATGAGAAAGATTATCTGAACGTTCTCAAAGGTTTCGAGGAATGTTAGATTACCTAAAAATATAAATATATTGATGGGAAACCTGCTTAAAGCATCGATTGGTATCAAACCGGTAGTCTTTTTCCACCCGGCTAATAAATTGTTTACTTAAATTTTCTTATTTCTTTTCTACTTTTCTTTTAAATTTTTCTTTTGTTTATTTTCTTTTATAGGTAAACGTAAGGGTGTTTAAGAAAGCCAGTGGTTATCGACCGTTTTTATACAATGTTTCTGCGGATTTTTGTGCATTTATGGCTCACAGAAGTCGTTACCCTTTTCTCAAAGTGTTTTTTGCCGCTATTGCGAAAGATTCGAATATTAATCACACGTGCCCCTATAATGTGCGTGAGCTGCATTGTGGACAAATGGACAATTTATAATCGAATTAAAACTTTCTCATCCATTTAGAATGACATTATTGTCGAAAACCTGGTGCTACGTGATGGAATGTTTGGCCATTTTCCAGTTCCAGAAGGAGATTATATGTATAAGTTAATGTTCGGCGTATACAATGAATGGAAGGCAGATGTAAAAGCCTTTTTTTCAGTTAAACTGGATAAAAAATATCTCTAGATGTTATGGTACACTTAAATTTTGGACTGTGAAAATTAAAAAAAAAAACCATAGTCTTCATTTTGTTTCATAATCAGCTGGATGAATAATAAATATCTGTATACATTTTATTTTGATAACTCACTTGACTTTGTTCATACGTTCGTTTTTTAATACTAGGGCGGTTTAATAAGTACCCGTGCGTGATGATGCGTTGGTGTTAGCATCGTAAGCTGCCATATATCAAACGACGGCAAAACAAATTTTAGACTGATTTATAGGTTCGTTTGGATTTGGCAGCTATTCAAGTAAGACGTGTTTCGTGATTTTCGCTAAGATGGAAAAAGAGCAGAATCGTTCGATAATTCGCTTTGCTTTTCGATGGGAAAAATGGGGGGAGATAAAAGCACAGTTGGATGCTGTCTATGGGGATACTTCGCCATCTATGGCCACAGTTAGATATTGGTTCATCGAATTTAAACTTGGGCGAACAACCATTTTTGATGAGTAGCGATCAGGACGCCCGTTTTCTAATATCGAAAGGCTAACCCTCTATATTTTCTACCAATGCTATAAGATGCTCAAATATAGAATTTCATCTTTCTACAGAGTCCGGCACTCGAAGTGTAACCAATTAAAAAGGTAAAAAGTTTGGAAAATTACTTTTTTTAATTCAAAGTAAAAAATGTGTGAAAATAATACAAAATTAAGAATGAATTTATTTTTGCTCGATATGACCACCTTTTGCCTTGAATATGGCCTTGAGTCGGTCCAGAAACGAATTGCGAGCTGATGGAATGTGACTTGCAGGTATGCTATAAGTTCGTGCGGTTTTACAACAGATGGCGTAACTTGATTATTATTCCATCGATCCACATTTCCAAACATTCATTGGAGAGCTACTGTCGTAAGGCACAAACGTCAGTATAAGTTTTTTATTTGAAGTGTAAACAACAATATTTTTACCACACTTGAAAATGTCGAATTTCGTGCCAAATAATGTGTTTTTGCGGGGAATTCTTTAATATGAAGAAAAAAGCAGCCGAAAGTCATCGTATCTTGGTGGAAGTTTATGGTGAGCATGCTCTAGCTGAGCGAACGTGCCAGAAGTGGTTTGCACGCTTTAAAAGTGGTGATTTTGGCCGCGCCGCCAAAGTTCATGGATACCGAATTGGAGGAATTGCTCGATCAAGATCCGGCTCAAACGCAAGAAGAGGTTGCAAAAACTTTGGGAGTTGATGAATCAACCATTTCCAAATGTTTAAAAGCCATGGGAATGATCCGAAATTCAAATTTCGAAAAAAAACCGCACGAACTTATTCATAGACCTAATATTTTGCCCCACTCACGGACAGTGGAGTTTATCAGCACCTCGCACATTGGTGAATCTTTTAGTTCGGAACTTGCTCTCCAAAATGGCCCAAAGACAATAATCCATCGGATTCGTGTCTGGTGAATTTGAGAGCCACTGAGTGGACGTTGTGAAGTTCGAAACGTTGTTTTTAACCATTGTTGGTACCTCGAATTGGTCGTACAGGGCGTAATATTTTTGGCAGGAGACGCAGGGGAAAAATTAAAACTAAGGCCCCCGCGCTTCTTACAGATGTTAAAAGAGTACGAAAAAGTTGACGCAACACTTTCTATAAGCAATTTTAGTCATCACTTGTGGTATTTATATGAAGAGACAGTCATTCTATCACTGTTTGATGATGAAGTTGAAGAAAATGATAATGACTCAAAAGTTATTTGGTAAGTTAAATTGACTTTATGTGATATTTTTAAATCTTTTGTTGATTTTTTTTTTTTGCTATTTGAACGATTTGGTATCGGAGAAGAGCAAACAATTTCTATCACGACTGCACATCGATGACAGTTTTCTAAAGGAAGATGTATCTGCTTGGGATAATAATGTTGATCTTCTGGAATCTAAAAGAAGAATAAGTCATTTGAGAGTTGTGAGTGGTACTACTGCAAGGGCTGTTAAATTCATGCAAGATTTTAACGGACTTATCCCAGCTGAAGAAGAAGAATAAGAGTTCTTGCTGCGCTGAAAATATCGACCGTATTAAAATATCCGCCGCATATTAAAAAATTATCTCAAAGTCAAGTCTTACAAGATCCAAAAGGCGCATGATCTCACACCAAAGCAGCAACAAGTCAGACTTGAGAAAGCAAAGGAGTTGCTTCGCTTGGCCGAAAGCGGTCAATTTCCGAACATTTTGTTTTCTGACGAGAAAATGTTTCAAATTGAGCAATTCGTGAACTCCCAAAACGAAAGGGTTTATTTCACCGACCATTCATTCGAGAATTTGAGTCATCGATTGACCACCAGGAGGCAGCACCTGCTGCAATCGATTTTATCGAGCCTGGCGTTAAGGTAAATACGAAATATTATCGGGAAAAAATTGTGGAGGTTGCTTTGAAGCCGTGGGCAGACAAGCATTTCGGTGGCAGACCATGGACATTTCGAAGCTCGAGTGAACCAAGATTGGCTAATAACCACGTTCCGAACTTCATAACGTCCACCCAACGGCTCTGAAATTCACCAGATGCGAATCCGATGGATTATTCTCTTTGAGCCATTTAGAGAGCAAAGTCCGAACTAAAAGATTCACTAGTTATAATATTTCGCATTTACCTTAACGCCAGGCTCAATGAAAACGATTGGAGAGCGCCCATCTGCGGTTACAGCGGCCCAAACCACTACCTGGGGGGAGTGCTGCCTCCTGGTGGCCAATCGATGACTCAAATTCTCGTTCACGAATTGCTCAATTTGAAACATTTTCTCGTCAGAAAACACAATGTTCGGAAATTGACCGCTTTCGGCCAAGCGAAGCAATTTCTTCGCTCTCTCAAGTCTGACTTGTTGCTGCTTTGGTGTGAGATCATGCGCCTTTTGGATCTTGTAAGATTTGACTTTGAGATAATTTTTCAATATGCGGCGGATATTTTAATATGGTCGATATTTTCTTCAGCTGGGATAAGTCCGTTAAAATCTTGCATAAATTTAACAGCGCTTGCAGTAGTACCATTCACAACTCTCAAATGACTTATTCTTCTTTTAGCTTCCAGAAGATCAACATTATTATGCCAAGCAGATACATCTTCCTTTAGAAAACCGTCATCGATGTGCAGTCGTGATAGAAATTGTTTGCTCTTCTTCGATACGAAATCGTACAAATAACAAACAAAAAAAATCAACAAACGATTTAAAAATATCACATAAAGTCAATTTAACTTACCAAATAACTTTTGCGTCATTTTCTTCTTTGTTGGGTTATCAACTTCATCATCAAACAGTGATAGAATGACTGTCTCTTCATATAAATACCACGAGTGATGACTAAAATTGCTTATAGAAAGTGTTGCGTCTACTTTTTCGTACTCTTTTAACATCTGTAAGAAATGCAAATCTTATTTCGATGCTTTGGTCGCCTCTGTTCATTCGAGTCAAGCGACAAATGAGCAAACATCTTGTATAGCCTTTTTGTCCTTCGCAGTTATTCTGCATTATGACTGAAGTAAACATATTTGTGAAGAATAGATCGCTCTCACCTTCCAGCTCCGGGGGCCTTAGTTTTAATTTTTCCCCTGCGTCTCCTGCCGAAAATATTACGTCCTGTTCGACCAATTCGAGGTACCAACAATGGCTAAAAAAACGTTCCGAACTTCAAAAGATTGCCCAGTCTCGAGGCGCTGAAAAAAACCATTGCCCGCGAGTGGGACAAAATACCTGCAAGTCACATTCGGGCAGCTTGCGATACGTTTCTGGACCGTATCAAGGTCATTGTCAAGGCAAAAGGTGGTCATATCGAGCAAAGTAAATCGATTCTTAATTTTGTATTATTTTCACCCATTTTTTACTTTGAATTGAATAGAAGTAATTTTCCAAACTAAATTTATGACCTTTTTAATTGGTTATACTTCGAGTGCCGAACTTTGTAGAAAGATGAAATTCTATATTTGAGCATCTTATAGCATTGGTAGAAAATATAGAGGGTTAGCCTTTCGATATTAGAAAACGGGCGTGCTGATCGCTACTCATCAAAAATGGTTGTTCGCCCAAGTTTAAATTCGATGAACCAATATCTAACTGTGGCCATAGATGGCGAAGTATCCCCATAGACAGCATCCAACTGTGCTTTTATCTCCCCCCATTTTTCCCATCGAAAAGCAAAGCGAATTATCGAACGATTCTGCTCTTTTTCCATCTTAGCGAAAATCACGAAACACGTCTTACTTGAATAGCTGCCAAATCCAAACGAACCTATAAATCAGTCTAAAATTTGTTTTGCCGTCGCTTGATAGATGGAAGCAAACGATGCTGACACCAACTTCTCTCAGGAACGCTGTCTGTCGTCTCACACGGGTACTTATTAAACCGCCCTAGTATTAAAAAACGAACGTTAGAACAAAGTCAAGTGAGTTATCAAAATAAAATATATACAGATATTTATTATTCATCCAGCAGAAACAAACTGAAGAATATAATTTTTTTTTAATTCTCACATTCCGAAACTTGGATATATCACAACATCTAGCGATACTTTGTATCCAGTTTAATCGAGAAAAAAGTTTTTACATGTGCCTTCCATTCATTGTATACGCCGACCATTAACTTAAACATATAATCTCCTTCTGGAACTGGAAAAAGGCCAAACATTCCATCACGTAGCACCAGGTTTTCGACAATAATGTCATTCTAAATGGATGAGAAAGTTTTAATTCGATTATAAATTGTCCATTTGTCCACAATGCAGCTCACGCACATTATAGGGGCACGTGTGATTAATATTCGAATCTTTCGTAATAGCGGCTACAACCATTTTGAGAAAAGGGTAACGACTTCTGTTAGCCATAAATGCACAAAAATCCGCAGAAACATTATACAAAAACGGTCGATAACCATTGGCTTTCTTAAACATGCTTAAGTTTATCTATAAAAAAAAAGAAAGAAAAGAAAACTTTAAACAATTTATTAGCCGGGTGGAAAAAGACTACCGGTTTGATACCAATCGATGCTTTAAGCAGGTTTCCCATCAATATATTTATATTTTTAGGTAATCTAACATTCCTCGAAACCCTTGAGAACGTTCAGATAATCTTTCTCATTTACTGTAAGGCTGGAGAGGGTCCACAGTTCTCCTTTCATTGGTTTGAGGTGTTTGAGCCAATAAGCTAGACTAAACTGCGAACAATCTAGTATTCTTAAAAACTATGAGTTCATCCCCATAGTACTGAATCATTGTCCATACTTCATCAATTCATATTCCCTCAAGGGAAGACCCTCAAGATAGGTTCATCGCAAAAAGAGAGGACACGGGTTCCCTTGAGAACTCTCCTGTGGTCTACTCCTCGAAAAATGGGTCTCAACGTGCGCAAAAATGCAAATTCGAGAGATCCTGCTAGCCACGAGTAGATCGGCAGAGCTTGATGGAACTTCTAAAGCTAACAAAGCCACAGCTCTCGAATTTGATTGGCATCCTTATCGCACATTGTCCTTTAGGTGTAAATGCTGTATGCAGCTTGGGATTGCTTCAAGTCCTGTCTGCAGAAGTTTTCTGTATGATGAGATGAATCATGTCTTTCTTCTTAGCTGCACTGCTTTCGTTGGGTACAAGTTTGCACATCTGCGCTCTAACTTTTCCGCTATGCCTGCCGAGATTGCCGGTTTATATATGACACACCTGGTGAAGCTCCTCCGTGAAGCTGTTAATGCAAACACAAATCACCACTGTTGGTCGTCATCCCCTATTCCAAGGCCCCTTTTCCCTTTTCTTCCACCTGTCTGGCTTCTTCCCTTCTCCTTTTTCCCTCCTCTCCCCCTGTATTGTATCACAACGGACAAACTTTGAATTTGTTTCTAAGTGGACTCCTAGCTACGGCAGCCATTTATCTTAACCGTACTGTAAGGCCATTCGTTCACGCGGGTTTTTGGATTTTTTTGGGCTGACATTTTAGATATTTCAGCAATATGTGAGTGGAGGTCCCCGATACCCTTAGTCGACGTCTTTATTATATTGATTTCATTCATCTGTTACCAAAAACTGTTCTTTGAACATATAAATAACACTAAAATTATAACATTTGAGACTTTTTGCTTAGCCTCTATTGGCTTGCATATGCACGAGATATTACTCACATAATTTCAATATACTCACACTGACGTTCTTAAGCAGTATCTGAAAGAGCTTCACATGGACAGATAGTGCGACTACTCCTCGCTTTGGAACACTTAGGCGACATTTTTGAAAATCTGCAAAAGGTTTATCCAAGGCTGTACATTGGATATTGGTTAATTTTACGTAAGAGTTGGCTAGTCGAAATAACGCCAAAAAGTAGATTAACGAAACCCAACAGTACTTCGTAGAGGTCGGCATTTCAATAAAATATATTTTATTGAACATTTTCCAAGTAATTATAGTGCAGTTATTAAGCTTTCGAAGCTATTCGTGTGTAGCCATTAATTAATATTCTTACACACATACAAAATATAGTAAAACCATTGCACTCTCGGTAGGAAATTTGTCTGTAAAATATAAGTTTTTGGAAGGTTTATTTGCTACTTTAAAAAAAAATAATGTAACGGTTTTTTGGTCATCTAATATATTATAGTATCTATTATGGTTGATATTCCAATTTCCAGCATTCAGCTAACAGCTATACAGAGGTAAGCCGGGTAAGCCGGTCTTGCCGGAATGCCTGAAATTGGAGAACACATCTGAGTTCCCAAGACTTACGAAATGTCTTTACAAGGAACTTTGCGCACCAAGCTCTTTGCACAGACCAGATGGCAGCTTCGCAGAAACAGAGCAGGAAACGCTTGTCACGAATTAGTCTCCCTTCGTTTTTACTCAAAACATTAGAAAGACTTATGGATCTACATAACAAGAGCACTTTTAACACCGAGAACTTCAGCAATCGACAAATTCAGCGTTGACGAACATAGGGATGAACGATAAGATTATTCGATGGATAGACCATATGCTATCTAACATCTGTAGAATGAACGGTCGGACTAGTGGCGTTAAAGGCCCACATTGACTAAGGCTTTTACACTTCGTTCGAAAAAAAAACAACAGTAGAAAAAACAATGTTGAAAAAACATTGAGTTGGTACAACGCTTCCTCTGTGAACGCCCTGCACTTAAAATATATTCAGCCGTGCCAAATATCTTGGCGATTATTTCTTTGAAAACCTGAGAGATTTAAAAAAAAGATACAAGTGGTTTAAGCAACTTTGTTAGGGAGATGGCCATCGAGTGTCTTGTTTTAGACAAACAACTTGGCTTACCTAACCTAGTCTACTCTCACAACTTTTCTTCCTTGTAATCTCTCATCCTTGAAATAAATACCCTTACCGTAGACTATGGGAGCGTAGACCCAACAACAGATTTAAATAACGTTAGATATTCGAAATTTATTACCAATAATAGATTTCGTGAAGGTAGCACTTTTAATGATTAAGTTTGCAGTTGACCAGATGGTAGTCAAATTGTGCAGTTTTGGTTTGGTTGCCGATTCGGGCTGACCAAGCAGCAGCGTTTATCGCAACTATGTCATCTTGCAGAACTGCGGCTGTTCATAAAAGACTAACTCGATAAATTGCCTTGCGCCACCGAAGGTTAGGAGTTGACTGAACGGCAGATGGTTTTTTATTTTTTCTTGGTAGAAATAAAAGTACACTCGGAAGCTTACCATTCCCTGTCGAGAAACGCTTGCTATTGTAAAAAACCCTTTCTACCATTTTGCGTTTTTCTTGTCCACAATGGCTCTCTAAACCGAGCTCTACCGAATGGTAATCACATACAAATCCATTCGACTAAGGGGGCGTCGGACGTAATTAAAGTTCACTCGGGTTATCACCCATTACTAGCTGAGCCATTTGCCAAAAGAAGGTCGGAATAATTTGAAGTTTTAGGTAGCATTCACTAAAAAATAATTAATCTGGTATGCCCGGCATTTGGGTACTTCGCAGATGTGGGAAACCACAATAAAGATATTTTTGTATTGATTTTTTTACAGTAGTAAAATTAAGTATGTTAATATGTTCATTTGGGAGATAGTTCCTGTGGGTATGATTCCAATCAATACATAAAAAACGTATTCACACAAAACGTTTCTCTAACAACTTTAATAAAGCAGTTATTGGCAATTATGTTGTTATATGGTCATGATAAAATCATGCGGTTTAAGTGAAATCCATACGCACTTCGGCTGAACTAGAAACAGGTTGACCTAAAATGCCAATATTATAAAAACTGAAAGCGGCGATTTTTTGTCCATTAATAGTACATTAAAAATCCGCTTGAATTAAAAACCTAGCTGTTCCTTTTTTCGAGATAAGTGGATTTTAGCATTTTCGAAAATTTTTTCATAATTAAGCGATATCTTTCCTCACCATTTAACGAGATAGTATCCTGGCGTTTTTTTTTATATGGTATCCCCTGATGATAGGCCTAATCCACTTCAAAATTACTAACTTCTCACTATAAAATTAATGTAGGAATGAAATTACTAATAACTTGGGCATGTTTCTATAAATGCTGTGAAGAAAAAGTAACAACCGCTTTTTTAAACGGCTGGAATATGAAGAATCATTTATTAAATTTCTTTTGAATCTTTCCCAAAATTGTAAAAATTCTCTGTGAACAGATTCACCAGCCTGTTCTGACCACAAACCCAGACCATCGTTGTTTAATAATGACATGCCCTCTTTCAAGTGATCAGGAATAATATGCAGTTTTAGAGTCTGAGATGTTCCTGTACTTTCTAGATCTTTTCGAAGTTGTTTTAAGTTCTCATCTAAATCGGTAATACTTGCACGTTACGTGGAGAAACAGTCATATACAATTTTATTGTCCTAAAAGCAGCGACGTATGGCTGTAATTTTAAAGGACCAACATGCTCGCAAATTTCAGGATCAAGTAGTTTATCCGATTCTTGCAGAAGTTTTCGGCAGGCATTACCCTCGAAAATTTCACCCTGATAACACAGGCCGACAGACATCCTAACCTAAAAGTGCAAAAAACACCGTTTTTGCCCATATTTGAGGTTATATAGCCTTGCAGATGTTTTCTTTCACCAAAAGAATAGGCTGGCATCTTTAAGTACAAGTCTTTTTCTTTCAAATGGCGTTTTGTTTGCTCAAATATCATTTTTTTTCGCAGAGATATCGCATTTTGAAATTTTCATGTTTCTAAATTTTCCTATACCTGAAAATCGATTGAGATAACATAGACATGATATAGTCGATTATTAATTTTCTTGAATTGAGTCTTATTTTTCTTAAAATTTTGTCTCACACCATAAGTGTGATAACTCACCAAACCCCTACACTATCTAACCCACGGGTACCGAGTCACACACAGCCCTAACCCCTAGAAACCACCCCTACCATACCGCAAGCAGGCTAACCCACTTAACCCTGGAGACAGTGAGTTTAGTCACATATCTTTCTTGAAAAAATTCTTATTTTTCTTGATGTCTCATAACACAAGTAGGCTCAAGACTCAATTCAAGAAAATTAGTAATCGACTATATCATGTCTATGTTATCTCAATCGATTTTCAGGTATAGGAAAATTTAGAAACATGAAAATTTCAAAATGCGATATCTCTGCAAAAAAAAAAAATGATATTTGAGCAAACTCAACGCCATTTGAAAAAAGAAGGTTTGTATTTAAAGATGCCATCCTTTAATTTGGGAGAAAGAAAACATCTGCAAGGCTACATAACCTCAAATATGGGCAAAAACGGTGTTTTTTGCACTTTTAGGTTAGGATATCTCGAAAACCAGAGCTGATAGAGGAATTCTGAGGCCAGATTTGGATTCAGCGCATCCTAAACCTTTGGAAATATATAGTCTGGTTTCTGGGTCTGAATGTTGGTTAAATTTTGTCATTTTGTGTGTAATTTTTTGCTACTAACTTCAATTTTGATGGCCAAAGCAGAGCCTTTTCGCGCACTACAGCAGGGACTACGCCGTTCCAGAATAGGTGGTTTGTAAATTCTTGTAAAAGATTAAGTTCAGGTTAAGTTCAACACATTTCTGAAGAACGTACTGTGATGTCATCTTCTTCTTCATCAATAAGGACATCTTCATTCTCCGATTCTTTTTCATAAAAAAAGAGAGGCATATTTATTGTACTGTGGCACTCCTTAGCATACTTTTTATTTTTGCCAAAACATTTAAATTTATTGTAATCATCATTTAAATTTTTGAATATTTTCAAAATTTTATTATCTAAGTCAAATTCCATCAATTCTTGTTTATCGGCACCACCACGCAATTTTCCAAAACTTTGCAGTTCACTCAAAGTGATGAAACAGTTAGAGCAAGGATACGTTGCTGTTGCAGTTTGCTGTCCATTCATAATTAGTATAAGTTTTAAGTCGTTGACTTTTGTTAATTCAAATAGGGTCTTAACATTTCCGTAAGTTTCCTTAATTTGAGGAACAATTGATAATATAATTAATCTGTAAACGCTATTTAAATTCTATTTCTTGGACATGCTCCCACCAGTGGAGTATCGAGATCTTTTACTTTCATTGAAGTTCGAATCACATTCTTCTCCTTCTGTTCAAACTGTTATACATAATTTAAAAAAGCCGAGACCCCCATCTGCCAACAATTTTATTTTAGCGTTTTGGATTTCTTTAATATCCCGATGGTCAAAGATTGCGTTAATAAGATTTGATGCATTAGCATATACAACAGGTCTATTAACCATATCTTCTTTGGATTCAAAAGTGCAAATAACTTCTTTAAAAATATCTTCCAATAAATTCGATTTTTCACGCATATCTTGTTTATAGTTTTTTGGAATAGATTTTCTTCCAGCAAAACTTCTAATGAAATTGGTCTTTTATTCATTTGATTTTGAGATGCTCCAGTAGTCGATTGGAATGTGTCTAACCCTTCAGTATTAAAAACAAATTCGTTTTCAATGTTTTTATTCAAAGTTACCCTCATTTGAGACCCTGTTGTATTTAATAAAATATCACCATCGTTCGTACTTGCTTCGGACCTTTTTCGTAAAATCGATGTTACTACTTGGTTTTGTTGCTTTTCTGGTAGTTTTTCTACTAAACTCAAGGCGTTTTCACGAGCACGAGATGAAGCAGGACCTGCGCCATAAGAATGACGCACACCTTTGCCAATTTTTTGAAAACATTTACTGCAAATGTTCATGGACGTTCTCTTTTCAGCAGTACTATGTCCACTTGTAGAGGGAAGTTGAGCATTTGAAGCAGCTCCATAAAGACCACAACTTTCATCTATTATAGTATGAAAAGTGCGTACATGACCATTGCCCTTAACTATTTTAGAGTGACCTTTGTATCGTGCCGTTAGACATATAAAACAATTACAATCATAAGTTGTTCTGGTTTCTTTTGCTAACTTCATGTCCTCGTAGTTAGGCATTGTTGGAAGTGGCCTCTTTGCATTACCCTTCTCTCGTTCCATTATAGTTTTTCGACAAGTACTACAAATGCTAATGGGAAATTTAGAATTGGACTCGTCAAAATTATCGTTGACATGCGTTTTAATTAAACCAGCAAGATTTTCAGTAATTAAAAATTCTGATCTTTGACGGTTGCCAAAAACGATTTTTTTTACCACATGTTGCACATAATTTCAACCTATTTTCTTCGTGATCGCATTTATGATCTAAGTGAGTTGAAAGAATATTTTTTTCCATGATCTTCTTCTTCTTAATTGGCGCGATAACCGCTTACGCGATTTTTGCCAAGATTAACAAAGCTCGCCAGTCGTTTCTTTCTCGTGCTAACCGGCGCCAATTGGACACACCAAGTGAAGCCAAGTCCTTCTCCACCTGATCTTTCCAACGCAGAGGAGGCCTTTCTCTTCCTCTGCTACCACCAGCTGGTACCGCATCGAATACTTTCAAAGCCGGAGCGTTTGTATCTATTCGGACGACATGACCCAGCTAACGAAGCCGCTGGATCTTTATTCGCTGCGCTATGTCTATGTCGTCGTAAAGCTCATACAGCTCATCGTTCCATCGTCTACGATATTCGCCGTTGCCAAAGTGCAAAGGTCCAAAAATCTTACGCAGAATCTTTCTCTCGAACACTCCAAGCGTCGCTTCATCGGATGTTGTCATCGTCCAAGCTTCTGCGGCATACGTTAAGACGGTCATGATGAGAGTCTTGTAGAGTGTTAGTTTTGTTCGTCGAGAGAGGACTTTACTGCTCAATTGCCTACTTAGTCCAAAGTAGCACTTGTTGGCAAGAGAGATTCTACATTGGATTTCAAGGCTGACATTGTTATCGGTGTTAATGCTGGTTCCTAAATACACGAAGTCTTTTACAACCTCAAAATTATAACTGTCAACAGTGACGAGGGTGCCGATACGCGAGTGCGCCGACTGTTTGTTTGAAGACAGGAGGTACTTCGCTTTGCTTCTTTATCCAGTTTGGAGAAGGCAGAACTAACAGCGCGGTTGTTAAGGCCGATGATGTCAATATCATCGGCATACGCCAGCATTTGTACGCTCTTATAAAAAATTGTGCCTGAGCGATTAAGTTCTGCGGCTCGTACGATGCTCTCCAACATCAGGTTAAAGAAGTCACACGACAGCGAGTCACCCTGTCTGAAACCTCGTTTAGTATCAAACGGCTCGGAGAGGCCCTTCCCAATTCTGACGGCGCTGCTGGTGTTGAGCAACGTCATCTTGCATAGCCGTTTTAGTTTTGCGGGGATACCAAATTCAGACATAGCGGCATACAGGTAACTCCTTTCCGTACTGTCGAATGCAGCTTTGAAGTCGACGAAAAGATGGTGTGTGTCGATTCTCCTTTCATGGGTATTTTCCAAGATTTGGCGTATTGTGATTGTTGGTTGACGGTGGGCTTCAGCCTTTCACACAATACGCTCGCTAGAACCTTATAGGCGATATTTAGAAGACTAATCCCGCGGTAATTGGCACAAATTGCAGGACCGCCCTTCTTATGGATTGGGCAGAGCACACTTAAATTCCAATCGCCAGGCATGCTCTCATCCGACCATATTTTGCATAGAAGCTGATGCATGCACCTTACCAGCTCCTCGCCGCCATGTTTGAATAGCTCAGCCGGCAGTCCGTCGGTGCCCGCGGCTTTGTTGTTCTTTAGCCGTGATATTGCTATTCTCACCTCGTCATGGTCGGGTAACGGAACGACAATTCCGTCGTCAACGATTGGGGTATCGGGATCTTCACATTCTCTATGACATGCGCAGCTGTCACCGTTTAACAGGTTCGAGAAGTGTTCCCTCCATAATTTAAGATTGTTCTGTACGTCAGTCACCAGATCGCCGTCTTTGTTCTTACAGGACAACGCCCCGGTCTTAAAACCTTCTGTAAGCCGCCGAACTTTCTGGTAAAATTTTCGGGCGTTGTTCCTATTGGCCAGCATCTCAAGCTCCTCGCACTCACATATTTCGGCCTCTCGTTTTTTCTGTCGGATAATACGTCTCTCTTCCTTTTTCAGCTCTCTGTAGCGATCCCACATGGCTCGCGTTGCGCCCGATCGCAGCGTGGCTCTATAGGCGGCATCCTTTCTTTCTGCGGCAGCATGACATTCCTCGTCGTACCAATTGTTTTTTCGGGCTCGCCGGAATCCGATTTCTTCTTCGGCGGCGGTACGTAGGGAACGAGAAATGTTGCTCCATTGCTCGCGCATGCCGGTTTGTTGGGCAGTGCTCTCCGAGAGCAGGAGTGAGAGTCGAGTGGCGAATCTTCTGGCTGTCTGTTGTGATTGCAGCTTTTCGATGTCGAACATTCTTTGCGTAGGTAGATGTACGTTTTTTGCTGCACAGAGGCGGGTGCGCAGCTTGGCTACAACAAGGTAATGATCCGAGTCGATGTTGGGTCCTCGGATCGTGCGTACATCTAATACACTAGAAGCGTGTCTTCCATCTATCACAACATGATCGATCTGGTTTCGCGTTTTTCGATCAGGAGACAGCCAGGTAGCTTGGTGTATCTTTTTATGCTGGAATCTGGGGCTGCAGACTACCATGTTTCGGGCCCCGGCGAAGTCGATCAGCCTCTGTCCGTTACCGGATGTTTCGTTGTGCAGGCTGAGTTTTCCGACTGTGGGAGCAAAAATTCCCTCCTTGCCCACCCTGGCGTTGAAGTCGCCAAGCACGATTTTTATGTCGTGGCGGGGGCAGCGCTCATAGGAACGTTCCAAGCGCTCATAGAAGGAATCTTTGGTCGCAGCGTCCTTCTCTTCCGTCGGGGCGTGGGCGCAAATTAGCGAGATGTTAAAAAATCGCGCTTTGATGCGGATTATTGCGAGACGCTCGTCCACCGGAGTGAGCGACAGTACTTGGCGACGAAGTCTCTCTCCGACAACAAATCCGACACCGAATTTGCGCTCCTTTACATGGCAGCTGTAGTAGACGTCGCAAGGTCCTATGGTTTTCTTACCTTGCCCCATCCATCGCATCTCTTGGATGGCAGTGATGTCAGCCTTTACTCTCACGAGGACATCAGCCAGCCGGGCAGAGGCACCTTCCCCATTAAGGGACCGGACATTCCAGGTGCATGCCCTCAAATCATATTCCTTATTTCGTTTGCAGGGGTCGTCATCAGTGTTGGAAGTTCTCATTTGGCTTTGTGTATGTTTTCATTGGGGGAGGTTTTTAAGTGGCGGGTCCCAAACCCAGCGCACAACCAGCTATCCTGGAATGCTTCGCCTTCTCTTGCAGACCATAAATAACGAAAATTCTGAAGAGATTACTTGTTACTGATGAACAAGGTACAAATGAAAATGAGCGGCTATGAAAAGAATAGGCTTCTATTTTCTGTTGCCGGAGTGCCCGGTATACAATGCACTACAATTACAATACAATTTATTTGATTAATCGAAATAGCGAGTTTAGTGCTTTATCACGTATGTATATGAACACACACACAAACACATACACTTGCACGGTTAAATAATAGCACCGCCAAGATACATTATCGCTTAATTATCAAAAAATTTTCGAAAATGCTAAAATCCACTTATCTCGAAAAAAGGATCAGCAAGGTTTTTAATTCAAGCGGATTTTTAATGTACTATTAATGGACAACAAATCGCCGCTTTCAGTTTTTATTGGCATTTTAGGTCAACCTGTTTCTACTTCAGGCGAAGTGTGTATGGATTTCACTTAAACGGCATGATTTTAACATGACCATACCTATAATACCTATATACCTGGTGGCAGCCGTAGCCGAATGGGTTGGTGCGTGATTAACATTCGGAATTCACAGAGAGGTCGTTGGTTCGAATCTCGGTGAAAGGAAAATTAATAAAAACATTTTTCTAAAAGCGGTCGCCCCTCGGCAGGCAATGGCAAACCCCCGAGTGTATTTCTGACATGAAAAAGCTCCTCATAAAAATATCTGCCGTTCGGAGTCGGCTTGAAACTGTAGGTCCTTTCATTTGTGGAACAACACCAAGACGCACACCACAAATAGGAGAAGGAGCTCGGCCAAATACCTAACAGAAGTGTTCGCGCCAATTATTTATTTTTTTTATACCTATAATTACATAATTGCCAATAACTGCTTTATTAAAGTTGTTAGAGAAACGTTTTGTCTGAATACGTTTTTTATGTATTGATTGGAATCATACCCACAGGAACTATCTCCCAAATGAACATATTAACATACTTAATTTTACTACTGTAAAAAAATCAATACAAAAAATATCTTTATTGTGGTTTCCAACATCTGCGAAGTTGCCAAATGCCGGGCATATCAGATTCAATATTTTTTAGTGAATGCTACCTAAACCTTCAAATTATTTCGACCTTCTTTTGGCAAATGGCTCAGCTAGTAATGCTTTTCGGCAAGACCGGCTTACCCGGCTTTGTATAGCTGTTAGCTGAATGCTGGAAATTGGAATATCAATCATAATAGATACTATATTAGATGACCAAAAAACCGTTGCCTTATATATATATTTTTTTTTTTTTTAAGTAGCATATAAACCTTCCAAAAACTTATATTTTAGAAACAAATTTCCTACCGAGACTGCAATAGTTTTACTATATTAATTAATGGCTACACACGAATTGTTTCGAAAAACTTAATAACTGCACAATAATTACTTAGAAAATGTTCAATAAAATATATTTTATTGACATGGCGACCTCTACGAAATACTGTTGGGTTTCGCTAATCTCCTTTTTGGCGTTATTTCGATTAGCCAACTCTTACGTAAAATTAACCAATATCCAATGTACAGCTTTGGATAAACCTTTTGCGGATTTTCAAAAATGTCGCCTAAGTGTTCCAAAGCGAGGAGTAGTCGCACTATCTATCCATGTGAAGCTCTTTCAGATACCGGCTAACAACGTCAGTGTGAGTATATTGAAATTATGTGAGTAATATCTCGTGCATATGCAAGCCAATAGAGGCTAAGCAAAAAGTCTCAAATGTTATAATTTTAGTGTTATTTATATGTTCAAAGAACAGTTTTTGGTAACAGATGAATGAAATCAATATAATAAAGACGTCGACTAAGGGTATCGAGGACCCTGACTCGCGGACCTCCACTCACATATTGCCGAAATACCTAAAATGTCAGGCCAAAAAAATCCAAAAACCCGCGTACGGTTAAGATAAATGGCTGCCGTAGCTAGGAGTCCACTTAGAAACAAATTCAAAGTTTGTCCGTTGTGATACAATACAGGGGGAGAGGAGGGAAAAAGGAGAAGGGAAGAAGCCAGACAGGTGGAAGAAAAGGGAAAAGGGGCTTTGGATTAGGGGATGACGACCAACAGTGACGATTTGTGTTTGCATTAACAGCTTCAAGGAGGAGCTTCACCAGGTGTGTCATATATAAACTGGCAATCTCGGCAGGCATAGCGGAAAAGTTAGAGCGCAGATGTGTAAACTTGTACCCGACGAGAGCAGAGCAGCTAAGAAGAAAGAGATGATTCCATCTCATCATACAGAAAGTTTCTGCAGACAGGACTTGAAGCAATGCCAAGCTGCATACAGCATTTACACCTAAAGGACAATGTGCGATAAGGATACCAATCAAATTCGAGAGCTGTGGCTTTGTTAGCTTTAGAAGTTCCCTCAAGCTCTGCCGATCTACTTGCGGCTAGAAGGATCTCTCGAATTTGCATCTTTGCGCACGTTGAGACCCATTTTTCCAGGAGTAGACCACAAGAGAGTTCTCAAGGGAACCCGTGCCCTCTCTTTTTGCGATGAACCTATCTTGAGGGTCCACTGTCTAACCAACTCATCAGCCCAGCAGTTTCCCTCTATGCCGCTGTGACCGGAAATCCAAATGAGCCTGATATTGAAGTATTCGGATGCAATCAAGAGAGAAGTTAGGCATTACACGACTAATTTCGAACGCACAAGCAACGAGCCCAAGGCTCTAATTGCCTCCATCAACTCTTCCGCCCAACTTCGAGCCATTCGTAAACATGTTAGCCATGCTCTGCTTCCAAATGTTACACCTTGCGCACTCTTCCCTTGAGGGAATATGAATTGATGAGGTATGGACAATGATTCAGTACTATGGGGATGAAATCATAGTTTTTAAGAATACTAGATTGTTCGCAGTTTAGTCTAGCTTATTGGCTCAAACACCTCAAACCAATGAGAGGAGACCTGTGGACCCTCTCCAGCCTTACAGTAAATGAGAAAGATTATATAAACGTTCTGAAGGGTTTCGAGGAATGTTAGATTACCTAAAAATATATCTTGATGGGAAAACTTGCTTAAAGCATCGATTCGTATCAAACCGGTAGTCTTTTTCCACCCGGCTAATAAATTGTTTACTTAAATTTTCTTATTTCGTTTCTACTTTTCGTTCAAATTTTTCTTTTGTTTCTTTTTCTTTATAGATAAACTTAAGCATGTTTAAGAGAGCCAGTGGTTATCGACCGTTTTTATATAATATTTCTGCGAATTTTTGTGCATTTATGGCTAACAGAAGTCGTTACCCTTTTCTCAAATTGTTTTTAGCCGCTATTCTGAAAGAATCGAATATTAATCACACGTGCCCCTATAATGTGCGTAAGCTGCAAATGGACAATTCATAATCGAATTCAAACTTTCTCATCCATTTAGAATGACATCATTCTCGAAAACCTGGTACCATTTGATGGAATGTTTGGCCTTTTTCCAGTTCCAGAAGGAGAATATATGTTTAAGTTAATGGTCGGTGCATACAATGAATGGAAGGCAGATATAAAAGCTTTTTTCTCCATTAAACTGGGTACAAAGTATCGTTGATGTGATGATATATCCAAGTTTCGGACTGTGAGAATTAAAAAAAATTATATTCTTCAGTTTGTTTCTGCTGGATGAATAATAAATATCTGTATACATTTTATTTTGATAACTCACTTGACTTTGTTCTTACGTTCACTTTTTAATACTAGGGCGGTTTAATAAGTACCCGTGTGTGATAACAGACAGCGTTCCTGAGGGAAGTTGGTGTTACCTTCGTTTGCTGCCATCTATCAGACGGCGACAAAAAAAATTTCAGAAAGAGGGATAGATTAGTTTGGATTTGACAGCTATTCGAGTAAGAAGTGTTTTGTGATTTTCGTTAAGATGAAAAAAGAGCAGAATCGTTCGGTAATTTTGATTTTGGATGGGAAAAAAACGAGGAAATAATGGAAAGTCTATGAGGCGCTTCGCTATCTATCACCACAGTTAGATATTGGTTGAACGAATTTAAACATTCGTTTTTGATGAGGGGCGATAAGGATGCCTATCAGACGTGGTTACCGAGGAAATCATTCAAAAAGTCTACGAAATGATTCTCGCTGATCGACGATGGAAAGTGCGCGAAGTAACAGAGGCCATAGGTGTATCGACAGCAATGGCAAAAAATATTTTACATCATGGGAGCCGCCATTGCTCACGGATGACAACAAGTGGATGTGGCTGTTAACTTCTAAGCAGCGTTTGGAGCAATTTAAGCGAGATCCGAAAGAATTTTTGCGTCAAGTTATCCCCGTTGATGACAACAAGCAACACTCGAAACAATAGGAAATCCAGGAAATTCCGGTTAATCTGCTCTTAAGAAAGCGAAGGCAGTCGCATCGACCGGAAAGATCATGGCGACGAAATTTGGGATGCGAACTGCGCCATCCTTATAAATATTTTTGGAAAAAGGAAAAACAATCACTGGACAATACTACCGTGAGCTATTGGACCGCTTTCACAAAGAATTGAAGGATACACGACCGAATTTGGCGAAAAAGAAGGTGCTGTTTCACTACGATAAGGCACCATCTCAATCATCCGGAGTTGTCGCCGCTAAACTACGTGAATTGCTGTCGCACACCCCGTATTCCCCTGATCTGGTTCCCTGCGACCTTTTCTTGTTCCCTAACATTAAGAAATGGCTTGCGGAAAAAAAATTAATTCAAACGAGGAAGTCCTCGCCGGGTCAAAGGTGTATTTTGAAGTGTTCGGCAAATCTTATTTCTTGGAGGGGTTAAGAAATGCCCGGAGCGTTGGGAGAAGTAAATGTTTCTAAAACGGGACTATGTTAAAAAATAAAAAAATTAAAGAAAAATTGGTGTCATTTCTAACACGGGTACTTATTGAGCCCCCCTCGTAAGTGATTCTAGTAACTAAGAGAAAGTAGAAAGTCTTTGATTTCGATTTTTGTATTCTTATATACTTTGCCAATACGATTGTTT
Source organism: Anastrepha obliqua (assembly GCF_027943255.1). Lineage (NCBI taxonomy): Eukaryota > Metazoa > Arthropoda > Insecta > Diptera > Tephritidae > Anastrepha > Anastrepha obliqua. The sequence goes on from NC_072894.1 coordinate 15,916,632, forward strand.
AATGAAAGGGAAATAGTTTTTGTGTGACGTCACACTGGTGTGGATATATGAAGGACGATGAAAGGGACAGATACCTGTAAAATTTCGAAAAAAAAAATTTTTTTCACAAAATGTTAATATAATCCTTTAAGAATATGTCAAAAAAATTTTAGAACGTAAATTTAAGTATTTCTTATATTGGGTTGGGGAAAAAGAAATGTCGTATTTGAGATCGAATTTTTTTTTTTTTTTGTAATGGAAATACTTTATTTGCAATCTATCTTAGAATACAGATATTCAGCAAAAGAGATCTTATTACCTAATGACAGCATAGTATTTACGCTGGTGCAAAACTACATAGAAAACTATAGAATTTTTTCTTTTTACAATTCTTGTGCATATTTTATGTTACTAGATTTAATTTTTACTCGAAAATTGTATAACTTACTTCATGTATGTATAACTTATATTAGAATTTTAAAATTTATTGGAGCATTTTAACAATTTCATATTTAGCTCTTTTTTTTTGTTTTTTATTATTATTATAAAATTGACAAATTTAAAGGAATGGCAAGTCTAAGACATGATTGCGCTTTAATCGTCTAATTTCATTGGTTGTGTCCAACAAGCAAATAGCATTTGTGTTTACATGATTTGACAATCGTTCAATGTATCTCTTAGAATATACTGAGATTTCTCTCTTAACAAATGGAATACCTAGATCCATGTGTATGGCTTCGTTTGTGATAAACCAAGGTGCATTAACAAGTGTTCGCAAGGTCTTTGACTGGTAGCGTTGTAAAATCTCCACATTGGACTTACTAGCAGTTCCCCAAAGCTGTATACAGTAGGTCCATATAGGCTTCAATATAGCTTTATACAATCTAACCTTGTTTTCCAGACTAAGTTGAAATTTGCCACCAAGTAGCCAGTACATTATCTTGGTTTTATTTTTAAGCTGTTGATGCTTAGCTTTAATATGATTTTTCCATGTGAGGCGTCGTGATCGAAATTTGACGCTTTATTTAACGTACTTAGAATTATCCGATTCAAGTCAAATATGTTCCGTTTTGTTCGCAAACTTGATACCATTTAGAAGGCAACTTCATTATCCCCCCTTTATAGACCCCTCCCCCCTCTTTATTTGCAAAAAACTCAAACAACCAGTTTTCGCAAGCCTCTTTTGAGGCCAACTTGGTATCACCAAGGACGTTTTATATGGACCGGAAGAGATGATAGTCACTTGGCGCCAGGTCCGGACTATATGGTGGGTGCGATAGAACATGCCATCCGAGCTCCCGTAGCTTCTGGCGGTTCATCAAAGATGCGTGAGGACGAGCGTTGTCCTGGTGGAACACAATACCATTCCTATTGACCAATTCTGGCCACTTCTGGTCAATCGCCTACTTCAAACGGTCAAGTTGCTCACAGTAGAGAACCAAATTAAGATTCTGGCCATAGTTGAGTATAGTATAGTGGATAATTCCCTTCCAATCCCACCAAACACACAGCAAAACCTTCCTGGCGGTCAATCCGGGCTTGGCGATGGTTTGGGCCGGCTCGCCGCTTCTCGACTACGATCTTTTTCGCTTGGCGTTGTCGTACGTGATCCACTTTTCATCGCCAGTCACCATCCGCTTCAAAAATGGGTCAAGTTCGTTCCGTTTTAGCAGAGAATCGCAAGCGTTGATTCGGTCCAAGAGATTTTTTTGCGTCAACCCGTGTGGCACCCAAACATCCAGCTTTTTTTGGAATCCAATCTTCTGCAAATGGTTCCAAACGGTTTTGTGGTCTACACCTAGTTCCTGACTAATCGAGCGAATGCTCACATGCCGGTCACTTTGGATAATTTCAACGATTTTATCAGCCTCTACGACAATTGGCCTACCAGTACGGGCTGCGTCTTCGACATCTACTACACCAGAACGAAATCGATCGAACCAAGGCTGTGCTGTGCGAATCGTTACAGTATCAGGCCCATAAACTTCACACATTTTTGCCGCCGCCTTCGTTGCATTTTTACCTCTAAGCTGCCTCGTGGACTCCATCTTTGACGCGCTATAACTTAAGACTGAAACATACGATCACAACACTGTCAAAGAGACACTTGTAGTACAGATTGTCGTCCGTCTTCAAATCACCGTTTAGTGTGACCCGATGCAATAAGTACAACGCAAGATATGTTTAAATGTCGCGCTCAATTGACAAAATACGACATTACCTTTTCCCCAACCCAATATTATAGATCGTCAACCGTGACGACTCCATTCTTTGCGTTCGAGCGCTGGGAGAGGTATAGTTATGTATGTAGACAAACCTTAGACGCGTTTTTCTCAAATTGACCGATCTCCCTGAAATTTTGCACACATCTTTTTTATGATAGTACTTCCTATGTGAATTTAAGTTTTCGAAAATTTTTCGAAAAAATAATTTTTTCGAAGCAAAAATAGTAGGAAAATTCGCTCCAAAATTCAATTTGTTTTTTTTTTTAAGCATTTTTTTCTGCGAATTTGTTTTCCATTTTTTTTTAATTCATATAGAAATTATGACATTAATTGACGCCGATGCTACAATGCCCGCCGATTGAGAAGCCCCGCTGCGACCTGCATGGAAGAATTGAGTGTACATCCGCCATTTTATATGATGAAAATAAAAAAAAAAATGTTATATTATTTTAATGTACAAAAAAACTGTATGCCAATTTTGAAAAAAAAAAAAAATATTGACTTCTTCATTTTAAATAATTTTAATGATAATCAGGGGAAATATGGCCGTTTACAGTTATCTGTCCCCTTAAAGAATTGGTTGGAGGACTTGAAACCACATCTTAACAGTACCTTGCAAGCCCCCTAAATGTACTCTTAGTCGAGAGATTTATAATTTCTACAAAGATTTCCATCAGTCAACATAATTTTTCTATTTAGTAAAAAAGTTATTCAAAACCTTGCACAACAATACGATACTTACGGCACAGTTGTGAATACCCAAGTATTTGAACTTTGCTCGTAAATAGAATCGTTTGCTAAGTAATCACGGTTCTAGCTGATTGAGCGCGTGTAGCAAGCAAAAAACAATAATAAAAAAATTAAAAACTCAAAATTAGAAAAATTACAAATTAGCACAACAATAAAAATAACAGTACGGCGGAAGCAATAGCGCGATCGCATACTACTTGTGCACATCCAATGTATTTATATGGGTGTGTGTGTGTCATATAAACAACCGAGATTAACTGCATTCAATGAAAAATATATAGAGTAAGCACGTAAACAAAAGCAACGATTATTGCCAGCGTTTGCCAATGCAATGCAAGCAATAAAGTGTATTATGCACACATACACACACGCATACATACATAGCATACATTCATACATATCAATTCGTTCCTCTATTTGCAAATTTATTTGCAGTGGCCGGTAGGCAGCAGGCGCCAACAATTGCGAAATGCAATTGCATACATACCTACATATGCGAATATGTGTGTGTGTGTGTACATGTGAAAGTGTAAAGTGGGCAGTAGTGCAATATTTATTTGGCGCCAGCTGCATCATGCGGTGATGCAGTGAAATCGCTTATCAGCTAAGCGCACTTGCGATTTTAGGGGCAGCAGCGTGCACAACAATAAGCTTATTGGACGACACTTTGGTGTTGTTGGATGTTGTTGTGTCTATTGCAGCTTATTGGTGCTTTTGATGGTGTTTTCTGTGAAATTTGTTTTAATGTAAAAAAAAAAGAAAAAATGATTTAGTTTACCCTCGTACTGACTGGCTGACTGACTCACTCGCCGTCATAACAGGAGATGATTGTTGTGCCGGTTGTTGCTTTGGAATTTTTGCAGTCACTCATTTTGCGGTCAAGTCCCAGCGATAATTAAGCGTTTTAGTCATTTGCTTTGCTTTTTCTTATTCACTTTAGTGCCCAGCTGCAAGCATTCGATTTTAGTTCAGCGCATGTTGTTGTTGGTATTTTCTTCTTTAACGAACATTTCCATACTAACGTATGTATGTGCATATGCATCTATGTATGTATGTGTACACATTGTGTATGGATGTTTGTATGCATGTATGGACATGCGAGCGAAAAACAAGTGCGTAACAACAACGGCTGCAGCTGTTCGACCGCGTTTTCGCGGCTTTTGAAAACAAACACGCACACACACACACATGCAATTGTATGCGAGTATATTTGACATACTGCGAAATTTTGTTTTTTTTCTATTTTCTTCTCATTTGATTTATATTTGATTTGAATTCATATTAAGCAGTTTGTGGTGAATACAATTTTTGTTCGCTATTTGCTTGCAATCTCGCCATTAATGGACAAACTAACATGTGCTGCAACAACACCAACACAAAGCCCATTGAACACATTGAATATTCGTGTTGGAAAAAAAACGCTGTCGCATTTGAGTTTGAGCACCTGATCAAACTTTGCCCAGCCGGATGGTCAGTCAAGCGAGCGTGAAAAGTATGTATTTATTTGCTAAACAACAACAAACGTATTCATTATTTCGCCATACTCGTACGTAAACGGCGTGCACGTACAGATGTGTGCAACTAAATGGAGCCGAGGGTTATCATGTGGATTTTGCGTAAATACATACATACCGTGGCTCAATAAAGAACTCGGACACCCAAGTGATATGGTTTTAAATAAAAAATATAAATTAAAATTGAAATCTAATGCGTTTTCGTTCTTCAAAACTACAAAAATTCATAAACAAACTTCAACTCGTTCGTATATAGAAAATATAAATATAACAACTTAGATATATTCCAAAACAGAACTCGTATATTTATAAAAAGCGGAGTTAGGCAAATAAAATTTAAGAAAAAACAATATAATTAATACTTAGTCGACAAGTCTTTATTTTTTCTCACAGCATTCAGTCGTCTTTGCATGGGTTCGACCAGCTTCTTGCCTGTCAAAGGATCTATTTTCCTCCACTCCTTTTTAATAGCATCTTCTAGGTCGTTATGTTTCTAATAACAAAGTTTTTCCGTTGGTTTTCCAAATGAGCCTATAGATGTTCAATTACTTTGATGTCTGGAGCTTGTGGAGGAGTTTCAAATACTTTACGGTACTATTTTTTTTTCAATGACAATAATAAAAAAAAATTGCTTCCCCTGACGTAACAAATGCCACTAGCGTAACTGATTGGGCTGCTCAGGTATGTCTAAAAAAAAAAAAAATTCGGTCCATTATTCATCAGGAGATATGTCAATATGATGCGAAGCAGGTTTACAAAAAAAAAAAAAAAAAAATTCTAGATATTTTATCTGTTTAGTGGAAAACAAAAAAAAAAAGGATTTTTTCACGTTCTCGCTCTTAAAAAAAAATTGAAAAATTGATTACAAAATTATAATTTTGGTACCCGCGAGAGCCACAAGTCCACTCAATAGCATATTAAAAATTGAAATCAATCGGCTCAGTACTTTTTGAGAAATTACCAACGCCAACTCGGAAAAAATAGTTTCGAGAAAAACACGGTTAACGCGCTTATACCTGGGCGGGGCGTCGTACTCCAACCGGTCTCGTTTTAAAGGACTGTAACGTCTAAACTACAACGAATTTGAATATAACAATTTGCAAGTAATATATTTTTTAAAGTATAAACTAGCATAACAAAGGTATCAGAAAGGTGTCTTAATCTTGCTTTCTTTTGCGAATAAAGCGTGCTTCCAGAACTCGAAATCTTTATCCCCATGACGCTTTGCGAATTTTATTCTCTTATGTTGGTTACTCTCGTTGATGAAAGGTTTTTTTCGTGCAACTCTGCCATTATAATTATTCTTTCGCATCACTATTTGTATACTTTCGGGGTTGCATTTAATATTAAGGTGTTGGGCGACTTCTGTTGCGAGCTTTGGAGCGCTCATATATGGATTTTTCTCAATTTATTGCACCATCCACTGTTCCATCTGTATCCGAAAACAGTATTGATCGTCTCGATTTCTTCCTATTCTCCACCGAATTTGTTTCTTTAAATCGTTTTGTTACGTCATATTCAACCGAACGGGGTTTTACCCTTTTCGTGATGACTAATAATTAAATTTCTGACTTCAGTTGGGCTTTGTCCACGCTGTCTACCCATGTTTATAATTAGGACTTTTACTCAACAAAACACGACTGAAATTTTATTTGAATTTATTACGTTTGGTTCTTTCTTTGTACTGTTCTACCAACAGCAAATTAATTGTGGGATTCCTAGTTTTAAAGTGCCAAATAATCGCAATAATGCTAGACGTCCGACTTCTTTTTTGACACCAATTTTGCGAATACAGAACGTTTAATGTGTGAGGCCGTCTTACTTATCCTGGATTCGTGACCATAACATACACTTCCTGTTCGGTTGCACGATGCCAGCACATGTTTGGTGGTTTCGTCTTCCTCACTAGAGCACCTGCAAGTTCCGTTAGAGTATATATTCTCAGGTTAGTAATATGATAAATCAATCTACAATGTCCTGTTAGAATTCTTGTGATGATTCTGAAATTATTCTCATCTAATTCCATACAACTCCATATAATTCGCTTTAGGTTGAAGTTACGTTTCATTTATTTTTATTGCGATAAATTTTGCAGATTGTTCCAGTATGATCTTCTTTGTCATTAATCTACTTTTTTTATACCCTTGCTCACTCCGCTCAGGAGCACAAGACGTTGGTAAGACTCTTCCATCGTGCACGGTTCTGGGCTGTTGTTTTCGCGGCGTCCCATGAGGTGTCGGCATCTGCTAGTTCGCGCAACATTGACCTTCGCCAAGTGTCCTTTGGCCGACCGGCACCTCTGCTCCCCTGCGGGTTCCAGTACAGTGTCATTCTCGTGATGTTATCTGGTGGTTTTCTAGGCATGTGATCTATCTATCGCCACTTTCTGCATTTGGTTTGCCATAGAATGGGCTCCTCATTCGTTGATCTCCACAGCGCGTCGTTGCTGATGGTGTTCAGCCAGAATATTCTACAGGTGTTGCGAAGGTATTTCTTGACGAGAGAATGTAAGTTTGCCTCTGCGTGATGTTGTTGGAGACCAGCTTTTTTTCACTTCCGTACAACAATATAGATTTCACATACATATGTATGTGCTGAATATTCGCAGTTGCGTGCTCCTGGAAATTTGCGAACTCGTCGATACTGTATGTATTCGCGCGAACACCTCCCTTGCTTTGTTTAGGCTGCAGTTGACATCTTCATCAGGTCCGCCGTCTGTCGTGATAGTGCAACCGAGGTAGCAGAAGCTTTCGACAAATTCTACTAAACACACGTCAACGACTTCATCTACTTACTGAGTAAGAAATCAGAAGCTTCCCTTACCTAGACCACAATAAAGTTCTAGGCTGTAAATTTAAAGACCGCCATTTTCCTAGCTAGTTTATCAGACAAATTTTAATATCAGACTGATAAATTATCGATAATAAAAGTTCGAATTTCACATAATTTTAATTAGTTTAATGATTTAGTGAATAAAGATCCATCCGCATGGATACAAACGGTCCGGCTCTGAAAGTATTCGATGCGGTACTAGTTGGTGTGAGCAGAGAAAGAAGGAGGCCTCCTCTGTGTTGAAAAGACCAGGTGGAGACCGACTGGGATTCACTGAGTGTTTCCAACTGGCGACGGCTACCACGAAAAAGAAACGGCTGGTGTGCCTTGTTAAACTCGTCCAAAATCGTGTAAGCGGTTATCGCATCAATTAAGAAGAAGAAGAAATTCGGATTGGAGTTTCATCATATCTGCAGTAATCCTAATGACTGAATAAATTTCAGATCGTCGGCATATAATAGACACTTATCGAATGAAAAGCAAGAACCAATGTCATTTATAAACAGAACAAACAGTCCAATACCAGAACGCTACCTTATGGTACGCCAGAGGTGGCGAAAAAAAATTCAGGCTGAACATCATCGAGTGTGACAACTCACCGCATTCGACTCACATAGCATTTAAGCCATTGCCGGAAAGTAGAATGAAAACCCAGGAACACGAGCTTGTCGATCAACACGAAGTCAGTGTAACTGCAATCAACTTGGCACCCAGAAGACATTGCTGAGATACAGTACTCACCAAAGACAGCCAGATTTGTAAGTGTAGAACGACTCGATACAAATCCGTATTAATTCGGGAAAATTGAGCTCTTAAATAAGAAATATGTATATTTAATATTCTTTGTGTTTCATTGCCTTTCGATACAGATAATGCGAGAATGAATTATGCACGTAATGCACCGATTGAAGGGATATTTGCGAATTTAGCCAAATTTCAGCATCTATCGATTTTGATTTTTCTTTGCCCAAAACTATTTTTACTAATATTCTGAATACGGTGCCCTAATTCAAGAATTATTGAATTCACAGACTAAATATGCAAATAAATAATGTATCGATGTTTTTATGCTGTTACATAGATACATATAACAGATATGTAAACAAAATTATAATACTCTTTTTCACAAATGCGCGCGGGCATAGCAGTTAAAAACTTCGTAATACAAATCAATGGATTTGCAATTGAATGGACAGAGTGGGGGGGGCATGCAGGGAAATAGATTCAAATCCGAAGTGCGTGAAGCGGATAAGAGAAGATACTCATATACTTACATATATACTAATTTAGTCAAGCAAATGTATGTACTTGCATACACTAGGGTGACCCAAATTTGTTTAAATTTTTGCAGTAACCCTCTAGGTTATCAAACAAAAAGCTGCCAAGGTTGCGTGGGAGTTCGTCTAAATTTTAGTGAGGTAAATACTGTTTCATTGAAGGCCTGGATACCTGCTTCGTTTGAAGAAAACAACTACACGAACTCGTTTGACAAATCCATATACAGTGCCAGCTCGCTAATCCGAATTAATGATTGCAGACCCTGATTCGGATTAACGAGATATTCGGATTACTGGATGTGCTGTTATTATTCTTATAATTCACTATATTCGAAAATAAAACAAAAGCCAGGATTTCAAAACAAATTTATTTTATTTTTATTAATCAACAATGAAAAAATTAAAGATTTTTATAAATACATATGTACTTATGTATGTATGTATTTACATATTACGTTTTTTTTTTAACGTAGATAATTAGTGATGTAGGTTTGCTTGTCTTTCAGTGCACATGCTTCTAAAGCCTTGTTCCGCAATTCTTTTAGCATTAATATGTAATCTGATTGCAGACCTGGTTCCTTTGCCCAATCTATTGAAATATTTAAGGCCTGCAGAGTTTCACGATTTTTAACGTGTTTCGTAATTAAAGGCTCTGGTTCCACATTTTCTGTGTCTGACTCTGAACTACTACACGAAGTATTGTCAGAGTTCATAATCCAGCTAAGAACTTCATCTTCAGAAATATGCACGTCATTGTTGTGGTGAAATAAGTTGGTTATTGTGCGAAATTCTTCTGTTTCTTCAACACGATCATTCTCTGGCAACTCTTGTTGTAACAATGATAGAGGGATGTTATCATCTGAAGCCCACCTCTGAGAATGAACATGCTTCCAACAAGACTTTATAGAAGAATTGGGCACCCTGTCCCAAGATCGTTTAAGTAATTCACAAGCGTCCTTTAAACTGAATTGTTTCAAAAAAATGTCTGAATCATCCGCTACAGAGCTTACCAGTTCACACAAGAGATCTTTTTTGTAAAACAGCTTAGTTAGTCGTATCGCGTTCTGATTTATGATGATGAGTTTTATATTGCCCACATTCAGATACCAGCGGCTCTCCATGACACTTCGCATTATCCAGTAACAATAAAATTTTTTTGGGCAAATTATTTTCAATTTGATAGTCTTTTACCTGTGGTATAAACGATTTAAAAAACCATTCAGTAAAAATATATGTTGTCATCCATGCATTTTTCGATGCGTAATATTCAACAATATGTTGTTTTTTAAACGAACGTGGAGTTTTTGATTTCCCAACCACAGCAATGTTAAGCTTGTGAGTTCCAGATTTGTTGGCACAGCACAAGAAGGTGATTCTCTCTTTGCTCATTTTGGTACCAGGAGCAGACTTTTCTTTACAATGCACTAAAGTTTTTTCTGGAAACATTTTCCAAAAGAGTCCAGACTCATCAGCATTGTAAATTTGGTCGTCAATTAGATTTTCAGTCTCGATAATGTCATAGAGCTTATTTTGAAAATCAGGTACAAGATCAGGTCTAGCAGATAAGGATTCGCCGCATATTTTCAAAGTTCGCACAGAAAATCGCTTCTTAAAATTTTGCAACCATCCGTCACTAGCGTGAAATGATTGATTCGGATACATTTTTTGATGAAGTGATTTAGCTTTTGTCGTAAAATTCCTGCTGAAATGGTTTGATGCCGTGACCGCTTCTCTTCAAACCAAGCATACAACTTAATCTCTAATTCTTCATTCTCTCCCGATTTGAGTGTCTTGCGCTGTTTTAAAAGTTTGACATCAGAATTCTCAGCAAATCTTATAAAAGAATAAATATGTATGTACAGTAATATACACAGAATACATTTTTTACACAGGTTTTTTACCTTTTAATATTTTCAGCATTTCTTTTTATGTCGCAAATTGTTGAAGCTCCTACATCAAATTTCTTTGCTAAAACTTTTCCTGATTGTCCACGATTTTCTTCTTCTTCTTTAAATTGATGGCTCTGTATTTCAATAATGTCCCGTTAGTTTTAAAATTCCGTTCATGGTTTTGTAAAAAAACAGACTCAAAAATAAAAAAACAAAAATTCGGTTTAGCGAGCTTGCAACGAATGCGGACTATAGAGCACGTAATGCGTCATAAATTCAATTCGGATTACTGGATAATTCGGATTACACACCTTCGGATTAGCGAGCTGGCACTGTACTACATACATATATTAGTTTGGGGAAAAATAAATTCATCATTTTCTCGGTAGGAGGCTGTAGTGATCGATACTTTACAAGGTATCGATCAAACATTTTAAATGTATGCTCGTTGCGAAGGTGACACTTCACACTAAAAAGTTCTTTTGCTCTTTTTTGTTTGTTTCATTCAGTTGTGAGTTGCAGGGTGTCAACAATGGAAGTCAGCAAAGAGAAGGTACGGTAAATGTCACAATTTTTCTTTGATAAAGGCGAAAATGGTAGGCAGGCCGCTGAAATTGCGAATGGTGTTTATGGTGCCGATAGTGAAACCGCTAATTACGTGCAATTTTGGTTTCGTCGATTCCGTTAAGAAATTTTGGATCTTAAATAAAATGTTGGTCGGCAGTAGTTGACTGGTTAGTAGTCAAATCATCGCCCACGAGCTAAAGATCGCCCATAAAACATTTTCAAATTAATTGCTCAAAATAAAAAAATAGAAATAATAGATTTCTCGTTCCGCAAATAAATAATTTTGTTTTGCGACTATTTAGAGGTACATATAATAAATTTTATGCTAGTATTACAAAAACTGGTAAAAAAAACATATGTAGTCGACAACCTCCAAGATAGCCATGAAATGCCGCACATCTCTTAACAAGATGGTGGAGTCATTTCACCTAAACGGGGGTTCCTGGCCACCGCGACATTGAGGCTAATTGCAGAGCTGAGGAACTAGCGGGACTCGGCACCAAATTGACCGATGAATACATAAACAGTAACATAGACATGCCCTTACAAGCATGTAACCTACTTATCCTTGAAGCAATCGTAAGAACACGAACGACAGATGGAGTAATGAAACCACTTGCAGAATCGCCCGACAATTGTGACCGACTCTCAATGCTAAACGCACAGAATCTCTGCTGAGCCAAAATAAGCACAGTCTTAGCACACTGAATTCAGGCATAACGTGGCACTGGCTAATAGGTAGACACGCCCAAAGGATGGGTATGCAAGTACATGAAGCTGTCTAGATCAGGAGGAGGAAGAGACAATCTCGCACCTACACCAGACGTAGGTTTACTATTCCAGGTAGACAATTTTTTGATGAATCGGAAGTTCTCAGTTCTGCAGAAATCAGAGATATTCTAAAATTTTTGAAAAACACACTGGTTTTAGGAGAGATAAGGACAAGCTCCCCATGTGACATCACAATGAGCTATGAGCCTCCACAGAACAACCGCTTCAACCTAACCTAACCTAACATTCGCTTTAATAAATTTGACAGTTCAATTAAGGTTACTCTTCACTATTTTACCGACACTTTTCAGTGATTTAAGTTTTTCTGTTTTCTCTGTTTAGGTATCAATTCGAACTAACTTGCGCACAGCCTAAATTTGAAATATTAAGCTGTTCGGCGAAGTTTTACCGGTTTCGATTACAGACTTAAGCCTGAAAACAGCTTTAACAAATTTATTTGGTAATTTTTAAATTTTTTCCAATTTTTTGAAGTGAAACTTCTTAGGCGTCGATGGACGAGAGAGAATGGAGAGTAAAATTTCAAGGCCATACAACGTTTTGGGCATTTTCGTTCCGCAAGTGAGAAAAAAGATATGACATAGAGGAAAAGGAGAGAGGGAGCTATACCTCATATATATCTTAGATACACTTTAGGCTATTTTTCCTGAGTTTTTCCTTGTGGTTGCTAATTTCTAGTGAGAAATAACACTGCCTATTTTTTGGGAGTTTGTTAGTTGGTGCAAACTTGTAGGCAATATATTTGTGGTGCCTACTTTTTGGCGTTATATTTCCTTGGTGCCTACTGTTTGGGGCGTTTGTCGTCCCAATTTTTTTGGCGTTTTTTTGGTGCCTACTTTTTGGCGCTTATTTCCGTTTCCTGGCTAGTGTTTGTGCGTACTATAAAGTGCTATCCATTCCGGCGTCGGATTTATTGGTAATGCCTTGCGGTAATTTGTGCCATTGCTGCGGTCCAGGAATCGCTGCGTTTATGCGGGTGATAAACGCTCGAAATAGTGCGCGTTGTTACCACGGTTTGTGTCCGGCGTTTACATACACCGGACGACCCTTCTCGGTTTTTTGTAAATTTTGTCTATTTGTATTCTCTGCAAATGCTGTGAATCTATTTAAATATATATCCTTTCTCCTTCTCTCTCTCTCTCTCTCGGGTCTCTCCCTCTTTCTTTGTCTGCCTTAAAAGTTTCACTTTTGTTATGTTTACTACGCTACACGCTCTTTTTCCTATTTTTTCGATATCTCAATTTTCGCTGAGTGATCCCTAGAAGTTGCGTAATGGGAATCCTATAACTTTTGAAGTTATATTCAAATAGGTACAGGGAATCAGTGAAAAATATCGCCATAAGGAACAACCAGCGTACAATTTTCTGTGGGAGTGGGGCCAGAGTAGTCCATTTCACTGACTCCCTGATTCGTTCCGGATTTTTAAATACTCTAAAGTCGTTAGTTGTCACGTGATTATGATCCTCAATAGAGATTTGAAAACGAAAAAAAATAAAGAAAAGTCGCAACTATGTAATTTTTTTTCCAAGATTTCATGATCTTACTTTAGCAAAAAAGTTAATTTTTCGCAGCTCAAGCTTAAGCAAGAGCCTCTAAACCTTTTCCGGCTGACTTAATATAAGGTGGGCCATGTAAAATTTGCTTTTTGAATCGGCTATAAAAAAAAAACTAATCAATATTTTTTCAAACTTTTTTCTTTATTTTGATGATTGAACTTTGTCATTTATGTTTTAAAGCATCAATCGTCTCTGGATGGTTCGCATAGCATTTGTCCTTAACGGCTCCCCACAAAAAATAGTCCAACGGGCTTAAATTACAGCTCCGAGGCGGCCAATTGATATCGGAATTTCGGCTGATTATTCGGTTTTCAAAAACGGTAGCCAAAAGTTCGAGTGTAATTTTGGCAGTGTGACAAGTTGCGCCGTCCTGTTGCAACCAAATGTCGTCCATGTCATCCTCTTCAATTTTTGGAAATAACTCGTTGAGCATGTCACGGTAACGCTCGCCATTTACTGCAACTGCGGCTTCTCGCTCATTTTCGAAAAAAATGGCCCGATGATGCCGCCAGACCAAAAATCGCACCAAACAGTGACTCCTTGTGGATGAATTTACTTCTCTACAGTAACGTGTGGATTTTCTGAGCCCCAAATCCGACAATTTTGCTTATTGACGTATCCACCGATGTGAAAATGAGCTTCATCAGAAAAGAAGAAGAAGACTTACCATTTAGGAAATAGGTTTTCAATATTTCCCAACTTTGTTCAAGCGTATAGCGTCCCATTTCTTAAATGTCAAACCTTTAAGTAAATTATGAACACATTTGACATGGTTCAAAAAGCAAACTATATATGGCTCACCCTTTATTATATTCTTTCTGAGGTTTGCACTTCGACCTCATGTCCTTTTGTACCCATGATAATATTACGTATTTGGTAGTTTCTTGGGGTAACCTCAGTTGTCTAGAGAGTGCCGCGAACAATACCAACATCTTAAGAAATAGCGGTCACCCTAGGATGTACACACACTTGCATATCCAATAAGAGTATAAAGGTGCAAAGGCTTGCATTTTGAAAAGCGTAAATGCATATACACTCGTAAATACATATGCACATATGTATATGAAGAGAGCGTTGGTCCACGCTATTGATGTGAATCAAAATGAGTTGCTGACTATACCCACCTCAGCTCCTCGTTAAGATGCACAAAAATTGCAATTTACGATGACAGCAATAAGCGTCAGCGCCTCAGACTTGCTGGTGGATAAGATTTCTTGTATTTTATTTTCCAATAATTTTCTCTGTTTACTGTGGTGTTATTGTTATTTTTGAATTTGGCGCGCTGAAGCATTTAAAAGCGTATAAATATTCCTTAATTTTATTGGCTGCTCGTAGCACGCTTGCAGCGCCGGAAATTTTTCGCCACGTTGTACATTTACTACTGTTGTTCTTATTTTTATTGTACAATATTATTATGATTATGATTGCACATTTTTATTGCCGCCTAATTACAATGCCAACATACACGCATATAGGCACCTAGTATGTATGTACGAGTATGGACTGTATGCATTCATAGATTCACGCGCACATGCCATTTATATGCACTTGTGGCAACAAATATATAGGGTGTACTACTAAGGTTGCCCAATTTGGGGTTTGACGAAAATACAGTGTTCATCTTAACGCTGCTGATGTTTTTATGTTGATAAAGACTTGAAGACTTTTAATTAAAGATTTGAAAGTTATATATGGAAAAAAATGACTACTTCATTAAACTTTGATAGTCTCGGCGGAATTTGCTTGATGCCACGTCGTCTCTCGACTTTCAGTGCAGAAATTATTCTTGGATCATGACATAGTTTTTCCTTTAAAAGATACCAACCAAAGGAATCCAACGGAGGCAGGTCACATACTCCTGGTGATCAACTCACATTATCGTGGCGCGAGTGGGTGTTCGATAGTGGATTTTTACGATTTCTTAGCACTTTGCGCAAGCACCTGACAGCTATCAAACCACATGCCTAACATAATATAACATAACATAACAAAATATGACAAGCCATAACATAACATAACGTAACATAACATAACATAACATAACATAATGTAACATTTTTTTTAATACCTTTATTTGCAATCTATTCATAGAACAATAAGCAAATTATATAACATTTTGTTTAAATAACTTGTATTATTGATTTCCACTGAGATCAAGAATAATATACTTACCTATAAATATGTAAGCTATTTACATATTTACATAATAAAGTTGAGAAAAGCATTTTTAGGGGAATATGCGTGTATGACTAATTTCGATATGGAAGGTCCAAAGCATGATGTCTTTTAAGTCTATGGATTTAATTGGTTTCGTCTAAAAGTATAAATGCCGTGATAGCTGATCCTGCGTAAATAGGCTGCGCTAAATCTTTTAATTTCAACTTTTACAAAGGGTATGTATAGATCTGAATGGATGGCTTTGTTAGTGATGAACCAGGGAGCATTTGTAATAAGTATCAAAGTTTTCGACTGATATCTCTGTAAGATTTCTGGTTGGTTTTGAATTCGAGGCCGGGCCCCAGAGTTGAATGCCATTAGTCCATACTGGATATAATATAGCTTTGTACAATAGTAATTTAGTTTCGTGGTATAGTGGTGACTTATGTCCAAGTAACCAAAAAAGTTTTATTAGTTTTGGTTTTCAACTTTAATTTGAAATTAAAAATCTTTAATTTGAATTTAAAAAAATTTCATTTGAATTTTAAAAAATTTAATTTGAAATTAAAAATCTTTAATTTGAAGTTAAAAACCTATATATACAGGGCCGTCGAGGTAAATCCGGAAAACCTTTCGAAAGCTCTGGAGCAGTGGCGTTAAGTCTAAAACCGCTGATGAAGGGACATATTTTTAACGTATTGTTTCCTGATTGACATTGGAGTGCCGGCATAAGTGCTAGTGAAACGATGAGTCGAGAGCAGGACAGAAGAGCTGCGATACTAGAGTCACTTCGCGCCGGAAAAAGCTCTAAAGAGATAATTTAGTGGTTTGGCTAAAAAGAACGCAACCCTGGATGGACCGCGTGGCTGCTGGAAGAGAATATGTGTTTCAGCAGGACTCCGCACCTGCTCACAAGGCAAAGAAGACTCAGGCTTGGCTCCAGAACAACCTACCCTACCACTGGTCACTAGATTTTTGGCCACCTTCAAGCAAAGACTGCAATCCTCTTGATTATTACGTGTGGGGCACAGTTGAAGCAAAAGTTAACGCGAAGCCTCGTAACACTAAGGACGCTTTGAAGACAATCATCGAGGAAGTGATGACCACAATG
This sequence comes from Anastrepha obliqua, assembly GCF_027943255.1. Classification (NCBI taxonomy): domain Eukaryota; kingdom Metazoa; phylum Arthropoda; class Insecta; order Diptera; family Tephritidae; genus Anastrepha; species Anastrepha obliqua. The sequence continues at coordinate 15,933,278 of NC_072894.1, forward strand.
GACGAAGAGGAGGTAGCTCGCGCATGTGGGCGCTTCAGGTCCCGGCTGGAGCAGGTAATTGCACGAGATGGAGGTTACATTGAATAATTTTCAACTATGATATGTGTACTCACATTATACAAAGTTAAGTGCAAATAAAATTATTTTTGAGTAAATATCCAATAGTTTTTATTTAAGTTCAACATTTCGGATTTACCTCGACGGCCTGTACATATAATTGACGCGTACACCCTTTTTCGGTGTTTGACCGAGCTCAGCCTCCTATTTGTGGCGTGCGTCTTGACGTTGTTCCAGAGATCTACAGTTTCAAGCCGACTCCAACCTGCAGATATTTTTTATTAGGACCTTTTTCGTGGCAGAAATGCACTCGGAGATTTGCCATTGCCTGCCGAGGGGTGACCGCTATTGGAAAATATGTTTTGTTCATTTTGGTCTCTCACCGAGATTTGAACCTACGTTTCCTCTGAATTCCGAATGGTAGTTACGCACCAACTCATCCGGCTGTGGCGCCCCTTTCACTATACTGCTAGATATTATTTTTAATACTACCTTTAGCTTAAATACATTTTTCCACAATCTTAGATTGGTGTTGTTATCCCTTAACGGAACACCCAATAGTAGTAGTAGTGTGCACTACATATCCATACATATACTCGTATAAATAGGTATATTATATCAATATGAATGGCGATAAATATCGACTTGCCGGCTCGTGTTCAGCTGTTGCTGGCTGACGCTGTGGCGAGATTTTATTCATGTAAAATTGCTTGCAAACACCAATGAAATTTGCCAACGAGCTACAAACGCAAAGCAAATACCAAAAAAAACAAAAACTTACAGAACAACAACAAAAACCAGCAGAAAAAAATAAATATAAATGTTCTGTATAAATAAATGTGGCACCAGAAAATAGTACCGAAATTTATTGACAGCAGTTTGAGCGCGCTTGGCGGTAGCGGCGCGCAAACAGCAGCCGTGCATTATGAAAATTTGTTTGCAATAAATTTTTCAAAAATTAAAAAAAGGTGAATCATATTTTTTTAGCATGTAAGTGAAACTCCACGGCACATGCACACATACATACATACATATGTACATACACTAGTAAGTTTGCGCGCTTTGTACCAGAGGCGGCTGAGAACACTGCAGGCGTGCAACAAAATCGATTGGTGGTTTTTGTTTTTATTCTCACTGAATTTATAACCAAAAAATTTGTTATGACCGCTTGCCATTCGGTATTTGGTTGGCTGGTTGGTTGGACAGCAGCGGGCCAGTGCACCGTTTTGTGCCAACAATAGCTGCCTTGCAATTGCTTGGCTCTGCCATTGCCGTCCCACATATGGTCCATAATAAATAAATATTTGACTTAAAATAGTGTGAATTAATATTTTTATGGATTTTACTTGTTTATTTTTACAAGTATGTAAACACGCCAGTTGTTTTTTATTTCTTTTTTATTAATTTTTGTATTACCTATTTACTTGCCATGCAATTTTAATTAGCCACGGCACAGCAGCAGCTGCTGCCGCCTGTGACGCACTGTCCGCTGCATTGGCTGCGACCGCCTACTGCTTCTTGCGCCGGACACTGGAAGACAGCGCAACAACAACTCAATTTGACAATACATCAACGGTTTGCAACTGTAGAAATCATATGCGCAAACAATCAATCAAAAGTTGCCCGAAAATGTGACAAGTGCACAGTGAGTTGATTTATTGAAAACGTGGAAAAAATATATTAAAAACCTTTTAGTTCGGACGCACTCAAATCGAAAATGTGACAAAAACGACGGCGGGGGTCAAATGCTTATGAAAGTATTAGATTATGAGTTAATTAGGCAGAAGAAAATTTTTTTTTCGAAAAAGAGGTATCTCGAAATAGGGCCCAGTGACCCTTTGCGACGAATAGCCAGCTTTGGGCGAAGAAAAGGTTGGTAGAGGCGGCTATTGAGTGGAGCTTCCCGATATGGTTAGGAACAGGCGGCCGCATCGCTGCAGTGTTTTCCCAATTGCAGGATGTAGGGATAAATTTATTGCTCGTCAGGCAGCAATCACGGCTTAGGAACGCTCATGGCGTGCACGATGCTAGGCGGGCAATGACTTGTTTCTCTTTCGGCCGCATCTGAAAATTTCGCCATTAAGCTCTCATGGGTGACAGGCAAATACACAGTTGATGAGTTATAATTGGCATGGCAGGGAGGTCGTGAGGTGATTTATACGTTCAGGGAGATGGTGATATTTATCTGGCCGCCGTAGCCGAATGCGTTGGTGTGTGAGGACCATTCGGGAGTTCGTAGCTTTGAATTTCCGTGCATGGAGTAGCAAAATGATAGAACAAGTTTTTTCTAATAGCGGTCGAACTTCCCCAAGGAAAAGCAAGTCTCGGAGTGAATTTCTGCCATGAAAAAGCTACTCATAAAAAACTGTTTGCCGTTTGAAGTCGGCTTAAAATTGTAGGTTCCTCCATTTGTGGAACAACATCAAGACGCACACCACAAATAGGCCGCTCGACCGAACCCTTAACAGAAGTATGCCAATTATTTTTTTATTTTACCTGCGGTAAATTTTGACAGCTTGGACGACGGAACGCACTAAGACCCGCTTACGCTTTCGGACCGTCTCTGACGACGCGATTTGCGTTATCGCCGGAAAACTCTCTACGGATATACACGCACGAAAAATTAATCATCTCTATGACAGGCAGGGAGCAAACGCATCATCAGGAGAAAAAAGCTACAGAATGTCTTCAATCCATAGATGGGATCTACGGGTGTTGAACCCATAGGTTTATATCCAAAATCACATGATCGGTGATTAGGAAACACGGCGACCTTGATTTTTATCTAACGCAGCTCATCAGCGGACACGGATGGTTTCGGTCGTATCTGCACCGCTTTAAGCTGGCAGACAACCCCTACTGATCACACTGCTCCAACACAATCGAAGATGCTGAGCATGTTTATTCCAATGAGCCCGTTTTCGAGACGAGCTTCAGGAAGTACTACTTGGACACGCGTTGCAGGTGCGCTCACAGATACTAGCCTTGTGTGCATCAATAAATATCTGGAATGCTGTCAAGACTTAATCAACAAAAATTCTGCAGCACCTCCGATAGGCGAAGTAGGCGGCTGAAGAGTAGGAATCCCTGAGTAAGCAGGCATCAACTGTTTAATTGACGCATGACGTTCACGAACGCCTGAGATAACGTCCACGACGATACCAGACGGGAACAAATTGATGCTGACATATTTGATATCTCATTCTTCCGATGTTCCTTTTGTTCCAAAAAGCAGAGCAATGGAGACTATCGATGAGATAAAACCTCCATATGTCTAAAGGAGAGAGCCTTAGACGCAGGAGCCAATTGTGGTCAATAGACACAAACGCGTCACAGATGGAGACATAAAAAGACGAGCCTATAGCAGCAAGCTGGCTAAAAATATGGTGGACTTAGAAGTAGGTTACTGGTCCACTTCATGTACGCCGTTCTGGGTCCTCCCGAAGTAATGCAGAAAGTAGTCCCGGGAAGCGTGTCTCCCTAGAAAGAGAGGAGGGATTGTTTTAGTGCTAAAATCGCTCGGTGTAATAGACGACGGTCACTGTAAGTGCGCAGGCATTTTGAACCATACCTCACCTATCAAAAAAAGGAGGATCGCAGGGAAGCTTAGAATACAAGATAGCATCCATCGGAGAGGCGTGATGTCACACTGCTGCAGTTACGAGAGAGATATGTGAAAATGAGTACAATAATTCAAGACGTAAAGAAAACAACATACACAGCACCTAAATAAATTGCACAAATGCGACGTCACTCCTCTGATGGACGCAATGTTGGCGTCAGGTGTGACTAGCAGACTAGTGTGGAATTCCATAGGTCATAGGCCATAGATCATAGATGGTACATTTTTGGATCAGGTAAAAATCTACATTTTCTAGCCCCCATCCAATCAAAAGATTGTTAATTTTATTTGGCTTTTCACTACATTTTCAAAACGTTTAAGTCCAGCCGGACACATCATACTGTGTAATGTTAAGCACATCAGATATTTAGTCCCTCACCCACCTCGCCAGTCCGTCGGCTAATAAACGAACGCGGCCGGCTGCCCGACTCTTGGCAGTCACTCATTCGAGAGGCACATAAATCATCGATTAAATGGCCAAAAGTCAAAATAAATTATATTCTGCATCACGCCAGACCAAGTCACGCATACATTATTACATACTCCATGCATTTTTATGCGAATGTGTATAAGTAAATATGTAGGCATGTGGCATGGAACCTTAAAACGCCCACCTTAGTTTGTATATGCACGTATGCGTGTGTGTGTGTGTATATGTATATATCTATTTTATGTGTATGAAATCTGAGATATTGAATAAGTCTACATTGAATTAAACGATGACTGCACACACTCACCATGGCGCAGCCTCGAGTCAGTCTGCCTACCGGTCACACCCTTTGTTGACCCAAGCAGCGAAGCATACAGCAACAGTTGGCTGACTGTTTAGCTTTTCGGCGCAGCTTTCGGCTTTTCAAGGTGTGCATGCGCGCAATGCAAATCGGATTGAGCTGTGCAGAAATCCAACGCCCACATGTGATTCTTGTACAAAAAGGGTGCAACAAAATGATATAAGAAAGCAAAGCAAAACCAAAGAACTATTCCATTCTTACTTTCTAGTATTTCATAATACAAGTTCCGAAAAGTAAAGCATTTTCCCTGGTGATACCACAAATTTTGACCCTAAACGATAATTTATAGAATTATGGTTGACTTCTTTCGATATATTGGTTAATAAATTTTGATAGCCTTGCTACCTTTTTTATAAAATGGGACGAAATTTATTAAGAAAATCTTCTAATGAAAATTGATCAGTATGAAGAGGTCCATTAGATTGTGTTACTTCTTTGACAGATGAAAAGTGCCCATACTTCTTCAGTCTTCTTATTCACTTCTTGATTGGCGTGACAACTGATTCAGCAATCTCGACCCAGTTTAACAAAAGCGTCAGTCTTCTCTTTCCTGTGCTGACCGGCGCCAGTTGGTAACACCAAGTGAAGCAAGCCCTTCTGCATCTAATCTTTCCACCGCAGAGGAGGCCTTCCTTTTCCTCTCCTACTACCAGCTGGTACGGCATCGAATACTTTCAGAGCCGCAATGTTTGTATCGATTCGGACGATATGACCTAGTTCGCGAAGCCATCTGAACTAGTCCCGTTTTTTTTAGACTAAACAGGATTCAAAGATATTCTCGGCGTAATTCTAGAAAGAAGCTGTCGTCATAAATCTCAGTCAGCTCATTGTTCCGTCGTCTGTGATATTTGTCTACAGTCACTTTGAGGAAATTACTTTCTGTTTGCTTACCATCATCAGGCGCGTTGAGAAGTCAAAGTTACGGCGCAGTTATTTATGTAGGTTATGCCTCTCATGTACAATAAAATATTTTTATTGCCTGAGGAGCGGAAAAATAAAATTAGGCATTCTTACTTTGCTTTCCTTCTTTACTTTTTGTAACAATTTAACTACTGATGGAGTTACTCTTCCAAATCGGTAACAATTCAAGGTCGTTTTACTACTCTAGACCCATCTTCATTGGGAATGAGGCTGCTCAAGGTCAATACGTAACCGGAATCATCTAATTTAAGCGGCAGACAAAATTGTAAGACAATCATTACTAGAGCACGGATCAAACATATCCTTTAATTTCTCTGGCATTAATGATTCATCGGTGGGATGCAACTAACCTTGAAATAATGATGCCAGAGATAATAAACTCTCAAGAGCGAAGCGCCGAGCGATGACGCTGAACACACTTTTTTTAGTTGTGACAGATGGCTCGCAGGAAGAGATGCTCTGAGGAAGCAGATTGGCGACATCGCACCGAGCGACATAATCAACTAAATGCTCGAACGTGAGGACAGCTGGAACGCGGTAAAGAGATTCGTCGAGAACGTACTACGGAAACAAAAGATAGTGCAACAAAGCGAAGCCTTACAGGTAGAGGCCCAAGCAGATGAGCCTATAACATGAAAGCTGGCTACAAATACGGTGGATTCAGACGTACATGAATAGAATTGGTCCTTTATGGATGCTGTTCTTGGCCCTCACGAAATAATGCAGAAAGTCGTCCCAGAAAAAGAAGAGGGATTGTTTTAGTGACCACATCACTCAATGCAGTAGACGACGGTCGCTGTAAGTGCGAAGGCGTTTTGACCCACAAAAAAAAACCAAAGGAAAAAAAAAGATGTGATCAACTCCGGGTGTACGCGGAATTGAGTTTAAACCCCAGACAACCTAATTCTAATTGAAATGAAATCCGAACGCACATTTGCTGTTGCCATGGTAGAAAAAGTTTTTTCTAATAGCGGTCGCCCCTCAGCAGCCCATAATAAACCTCCGACAAACCTTTCTGCCACGAAAAAGTTCCTCATAAAACATCTCTGCTGTTCTGAGTCGACTTAAAACGTAGCTGCCTCCATTTGTGTAACAACATCAAGACGCACACCGCAAATTCGAGGAGTAACTCGTCCAAACACCCAAACCGGATGCAAGCGCCAATTATATATACATAAGTCAATTATTATCATATTTTGCAAGCACCCTGTATTTCTGCATACATACATATGTATGTATATGAGACGGCTTATATCTTTGTTGTTGATCTCAGGCAATTATGCGACACTACTATGATTGCAGCCTGTCGCCGCGCTCGTTAGGGGGCCATGGTGATTTGCTAGCTTGGCTTGACAATTGACGAAATTCCTTTGAAATGGTGGTAAAATTTAGTTTGTTTTGTTCCCTATTCGTCTCGCTGCCAATTGTTGTTGGTATTTATATGGCTATAGGACACGTGTGGCCGGTTGAGATTTATTTTGGCCAAATTTTGCCTTAAGGCAGCTGCGCCCTACAACGTTAACGCCCTAATTTTGTGCCTTTTTTGCGTAAAAGTATTTTGAATACCGGACGGTTTATACTTGTGCGCGACACACTAGCAAGTACAGCCCTAAGACACATTAAATTCATTGTACTGCATTCGGGTTCCCTTTTTAATTTTCTTTAAATATACCCGACCGCCGAAGAAATCTTAATAGATCTTGTGGTGCCAGGGAACCAAGGTGGTTGCTCATTAACATATCAGTGCCAAAGACTTTAAGCTTGATTCGAGCGAAGGCCGGGTAGACGCACTGAAAGTGGCCCGCCGTCTTGCTGTCTGAGATGCCTACCTTTTTCATGTGCTTCGTCCATAAAGAGTGACCCGTACTCAGTCCAACCAGACTGTAGGCTCAGTCCATTCTGCTTAATAAAAGAAGGATCTGCGACAGTCGGTCGAATGTGACAGGTAACATCAGTTTTGCCCATTTGCAGCACCCCTCAGTCTGCTAAGCTCGCTTGTGGGTTGAAGTTACCCCTGCGCTAATCGTGGCTTTGATGGCTGCAGAAAAGAGTGCCAGAACGGACTTCGGTGCCAAAGAAGTTGGCCCCAGATCCCACCCTAGCTAAAGAGTCAGAAATCTCGCAATACCCACGTGTCCAGGGAACTATTTTATCATCAGGATATTATGTCTATCGACATAGTTTAGCCTGGATTTACAGGACCCAACTACCGTAGATGTGGTTAGAAAGCTGAAAATGCGAAAAAACACTGTTTCTAATTTTCAGAGTTCGAACGCAATTGAGCCTCTGATAGCACCACACTGTACCTCTTTTCAAGTCCAACTCTTGATAGCATGGAGTCAAGGGGCATGGAGAGGAACGTTGGATCCAAGTCCACGCTTTCTCTGTTGACCAATGCCGGACAGAGGCCGTACCGATTCCCATTGTAATTCAACCTGCAGATGGCCTTCAAGGCCTCTCCTTGGATGACAACATCAAGTGGTGGTAGATCAACTAAAGCATCTAGTGCTGGGCCTGAAGTAGTTGGAAAAGCACCGGTGCAACATATGGCCACAGTGCGTTGTAGTCTCAATAAGGTCCTCCGGACTCCCACGAGTGAGAGTCTACTCATCCAGATCACTGATGCATAGGTGATAATGGTTCGTCTTATCATAGCTGTGTAGATCCATAGGATCTTGCGTTTTCCAAAGACAGCTTTGCACCGCCAGAAGGCTGTTAATGCTTTGGAAGACTTTGTTTCAACGTGTGACTTTCAAAGAAGTTTACTATCGAGGGTTACTCCAAGATATTTGATTTCTTCGGATAACTGGATAGTGCCTCCTTTCAGCTTAGGCTACTTAGGCAACATTTTGAAGTGCCGACTCACTGGACGATTACTCAACGGCCTCTCCGAAATTCCGAGCGCCATCTCTCCCTTGAAACATTTTTTCACTTCATTCATCGACTTTTCTCCTACTTTATAGCTGTTGGACGTTTGGCTGTTTGTGGTAACCAAAAAAAAAAAATTCCCCGCCCTCCATTCACTTACGCCACTTTAGCCTTCTCTGCAGTTGACACACTTTTATCAATTTACAGTTGCGTTGTAGGCACTTGTTGTTGCTTTTATGTTGACATTCACCATGCGTCGCTGTGCATTGGTCAAGCAATTTGTTGAATGTTTAGCTTTTTGTACTTATTCTTATTCCCCTCTATTTCACTCGCGGTTTATTTCTATTTACATACAATATTTATCTACATACATATGTATGTATGTCCGTGCATTTATGTTTCACGTTGATTTCAGTCGATTTTAATTATTGAGACATTTGGCGCAGCCCATCAGCGAAACGGCTCAACAGCGGCGCTACAGGTAAATTTGACGTGCACACACCTGGCGCGTAAATTGACCGCATTTAACAGCAACAACACAACTACGAGTACTATGCTTTTTTTAGTTGTTGTATTTCGTTTGAATTTTTATTTTAGACAATATTGCTATTACACTCACTCATTGCGCATAACGCCACCGCTCCTATTTGCGCTGCGTCCGATTTGACAGTTGAGTGCAAACACCTGCGCTTTGTCGCGTTGATTGTGTTGTTGTTATTTTCGGTATTTCACTTGCGCAGCTACTTAATCGAACGAAATTGTGTCGTGCTAAAAACGGGAACTCTCAAGTAGAAAGTGTTGGATCAATAATAGTTTCTATTCTGTGGCGATTGCGACTTTGCTTACAACCAATACCCCTCAAATTGCGCTCAAACAAAGGCGAAATATTCTGGTAACTTTCTTATTACTTACATATTGAAACATTTTGAAATTTTCAGGAAAATGCATAAAATAAAATGTGTCGTTCGCAGCTCTACAAAAACCGAAAGATATGGATCAAAAACCATAGTACCGATCCATAAGTAAAAACACTCAGCTGATTGTCAAAAAAGGGTTGAGATGAGATCACCTAATTCCAAAACGCTCTTTTATTTGACATAGCAGACCCGTTAATACGATCAAGCAAAAATGCCAAGCACTAATTTCAAGTCTAAAAAAAGAGTTTGGGAATTTATAAAATTCATTCTTTGAAACCGAAAAGTCAAGCGGAATAGAACTCGTGATCATTAAATTCTCTAGTAGGAATATGAAAGAGAATGCTACATAATAGGGATGAACAATCAATTTCTCCTTTAATTACATCAAAAACAAAAGACCGTGAGAGTATAGCCCTTCTACTCTCTAGAGACTTTAAGTCAATTAAAATCAAACGGGAATTTTAGGAAGCGATAGGATTTGAGAATTTTAACGACCTGAGAGCATATTTAAGGAACACCTTCTAACTTATTGAAACTTATTGAACCCCCCTCGTAAGTGTTAAACTTAGAAGCTCAGAATATTTATCCATGTAGACATTTTTTAATAACTTTTTGCTAATTAATAAGCTGGATTGAATTTATTATCTTCCGCGCCCGCCGTTCAATCTTCCTTCATTCAGCCGGCATCACAACTGCATTTCATTGATTTCGCCATTGAATTGTAAAATTCCCGCCATGCGAGATATGAAAGCAATTAAAATTTTATGACCAACCACATACCATCTGCGCTTCCTTGCAGCCACACGCGTACGAATTGCTACATAACTAAAATATTTAGCGCATAAATTAAATAAACGCTTCCTTATTAGCGCTGAAATAGCATTGCGGTGCTGGCCACAAGAAAAGTGAGTGACTGAATATTTGCACTACTTAGTTTGTCATGCTGCTGCATTTCCGCTCAAACTGCTCCGATTACCTGTAACAGAGACAGCAGCCGCGGTTATTGTGAAGAAAACGAGCAATGGCCAGTTTAACTATAATAAAACGCTGGTGCAACGAACGGTGTTGTTATTGGCGAGCCGTCTTGTGGATTGCGACGACAGCAGTCTTCCATTGCGCCTTCCCGCCGTGGCCGACAACACGACGCGTTGCTGTTACGCTTTCCAGTTTAGTTGCAGCATTTCACGTGTTGTTGTCGCTATGAAATTTTTCACTTAATTGTGCGATTTGAGGCAATACCGCTAACAGCAACAACAACAACAGTTGACTGCGCACATACAGTGTTTGCGATTCAGGTGGCGTTGGAGTGGCGTACAGGTGCGTTTGCAGGTGTCTTACATTTACAACGACGACAATGTGAAAAACAACAATAACAACATAAAAAGTGGTTGTAAAGAACTGCGGCTTACCTGCTTACCAAGCGACATAGTCACAGCTGGTCGATTGCCATTGGCGATTCGTGTGAAAATCACAATTGAGTGCAGTTTTTGGTTTCCATATTTTTCATTGACGCCTTTTCTCGCTCTTTCACTTGATGGCAAAACAAATTACCCGCGTTATGAGCCGTTTGAAGGCGGCCTTTACTCCCTATCCCTCTACCTCTACTCTATGCGTCTATCCACACTTAATTCGCGCTGTGTGCGTACACTTGCCATCAATCTGACGTGACAGACTCACCATGGTTGCGCTTACATGGGCAGCGTTTATCGATGGTATTAACCAGGGTACCAATTGATCGACCTCTCTAACACCATTCCTTGCCTCCTTGCCTCATTCCCTCCATCTTTGTTTCTCTCTCTCGTTCTTAGCCAACCAGACAGTTTGTCCTTGTCTCATGCCTCTACCACCTTCTCCAAAGTTTGTGGCGTTCAAGTCAAACAACCGGTCGTCAAGTTAGCCGCCAACGGCACATTAAGTTCGTCACCTAGTTGTTCACTGCAGCGTCGCTGATGTCGCTGCTGGTGCTCTTGTTGTTGTAGTTGGTGCTGCATTACCGTTCAGCTGTCGGCCTGTACGGTTAGAAATGTCAGCTTGACAATTATTACGTCAAATTTTCCGGCGCAGCTGCAAAAAACCAACAGCCAATCATATTACAAACGCAAAGACAAGTGCTCAGTTAACCAGCTAGTAACTAAAATATGTATGCACGTGTATGCACATACATACAAACACACATACATCCATCGATGCAGTGAGCGCAATTTTCCTTTTTATGGTAATTCTAGTTTCTCGCATTCATTTCATTTTAATACAAATGTTGCAACTGCAATATGCCGCCACGACTGCGGTCGTTCAGCTGGTTTGCGTGCTGGAAGAAGCCATAGAAGCACATTAGCCATAACACACATACACATGTATGCATGTGTGTGTATGTTTATGGATTTGCAATGCAAATACTTACTTCGTATTGGGCAATTGCAATTTCAACATTTTTTTGCAATAAACTTGAAAATTCATAATTCTCAATAAGTTAGTTGGTAATTTAATATTTGCATAAGTCAATTTATTTGTACGAGTGTATGGGGTGCACACACACTTGTATATACATATGAATGTAGGCAAACCAAATAGGTGCGGGTGGATGCTTCAATGCCGTTTGTGTAGATATGTATGAGGCAAATATGCAGATCTTTTATTAAAGGAGGTGAGTAGCTATACAAAATTTCACTCTCGGTTATCCTGGATGTATTAATAATTAAAATAACTTCCGGTGTGCAACTTTGTGTTCCAATTAATTGGAATATTTTCGCCTGCCCTGCGATATATGTATGAGGGGTGGTGTAAAATAAGTTTCCGTGTTAGAAATGAAGACACCACTTTTTTAATTTTTTCAACATTGTCCGCTTTTAGAAAGATATACTTCTCCCAAATACGTCGAACTCTTCAAAATACGTCTCTCTCTCGGTGATGACTTCCTCGTTTGAACCAAATTTTTTCCCTGCGAGCCATTTCTTCATGTAATGGAGCAAGAAAAAGTCACAGGGGGGTGCGGCAGCAATTCATAACGCAATTCACGCGACGTTTGAAGGTGACAACTTCGGATGAATGAGCTGCTGCGTTATAGTGGTGAAATAGCACCTTCTTTTTCGCCAAATGCGGCCGTGTCTCCTTCAATTTTTTGTGAAAGCGGTCCGATAGCTCACTGTAGTATTATCCAGTGATCGTTCTTCCTCTTTCCAAAAAAATGTATGAGGATGCCGCCGTTCGCATCCCAAATATCGTCTCCATGATCCTTCCGGCCGTTGAGACTGTCTCCGCCTTCTTTGGAGCGATTCACCGGGAGAAATCCATTGTTTTGACTGTTGCTTAGTTTCTGGTATGTATGTAATTATGAATCCATGTTTCATTGGCGGAGACAACTCAACACAAAAATTCCTTCGGATCTCTTTTAAATTACACCAACACTGCTTTGAAGTTAACAGCCGCATCCGAGTATTGTCCACCGTGAGTAATCGCTGCACCCATCGGGCCGACAGTTTTTCCTTCGCCAACTTTTCTTGTAAAATATTAATTACCGTTTCGGTCGACACACCTATGGCCTCTGTTACTTCGCGCGCTTCTGTTTTTTCGATCAGCGATCAGCGAGAACCATGTCGTGGACTTTTTGAATGATTATCTCGGTAACCAGGTCTGCCGGGCGTCCTAGTCTCGCCTCATCAAAAACGAATATTCTATATATACATAATTGGCGCGTACACCCTTTTAGGGTGTTTGGCAGAGCTTCTCCTCCTATTTGTGGCGTGCGTCTTATTGTTGTTCCACAAATGGAGGGGCCTACAGTTTCAAGCCGACTCCGAACGGCAGATTTTTTTTTTTATGAGGAGCTTTTTCATGGCAGAAATACACTCGGAGGTTTGCCATTGCCTGCCGAGGAGCGACCGCTGTTAGAAGAATGTTTTCCTTAATTTTGGTGTTTCACCGAGATTTGAACCGACGTTCTCTCTGTGAAGTCCGAATGGTAGTCCCGCACCAGCCCATTCGGCTACGGCGGCCGCCAAACGGATATTCGCCCACGTTTAAATTCTTTCAACCAATATCTAACTCTGGCGGCAAAAATTAAAGATTTTGGACTCTCTCCGCTACAGTTATTTCCACAGCATTCCATTCCACTCTTTTTCTGAATAATTCACTTTTTATTTGCCATAATGATGGCTCATTTTTGATACACTATAAATTCTTCTAAACAATTTGTATTAACACTTTTCATTTTTCGGCTTACTCTTTTCACAATGACGGTCAGTACAAAATGAGAAAGACCACAAACTGCGCGACAAACCAGCAACAAATCTTAGGTAAATAAACATTTTCAATTACTTGATATTTGTGTCCGCACTTCGCCATATACGATGGATTTTCTTCCAACTGCAACAAATCGCTGGGAATTGTACCCTGTTTGTGGCCAGCTTTACAGCACTGAATAATTCCGCACTAGCCACACACGATGAGGGAGCAGTTGATTTTAAAAACGTGGGTTTTGAAGAGAGTATGCCAAAAAAATGTTTACAAAAACTAAAAGCTTAAAAGTTTTTAATAAAAAATTTATCAAAATGTTCAGCGCAGTTTTCGCTAAACCCGTACCGAAACTGAACTGAAATTTTGTGTCCCGCAATGAATATTTTAAATATGAATATTATAAAACATTTACAAACATACGCGAATATTCCGAAAAAGTACCGGTCTACAATAGATCAAGATTTCATAGCGAAACAAACTTTCGAGAAGCTATACGAATATGTCATTAACGTTTACTACTTATTTGTGGACTTTATGTGGACAAGCAATTGACAGCATAGACAGAAGGCATACTAAATTTTTGCTGCAGTCTATAGGCATCCCGCTAAAGCTATTATGACGCATACAAATACAACGGCGCAGGTCATTGTACAAGGAGAGTGTTCTGAATCATTTCCCAATACATCGGGAGTTAAACAGGGAGACGCTTTATCAACATTGATCCTGCACACAGCAATTACCGAACTAAATCCAAATGGGACTACATACAACAAGCCGATCCAGCTTTGTGCATATGCAGATAATATACTTATCGTGGCGAAAAGGCGGAGTGAATTACAGAGTGCGTTCAAACTAGAAAAAAATAGAACGAACTGCTGAGCCAAGAATTATTACAGAAAAAACGAACTCTATGGACCGGTCCAGCTCCGGTTTAAAGCATGATGACCTGCTGATCGGAGACTATACATTCGACAGCGTGCAAGAATTTACCTACATATTTGGATATCAAAATATCAGCCAATAAGGATATGTCAGTGACAATTAGTGACAGAGTTTTAGCAGCAAATAAGTCTTACTACTTTCATTTGAAACTGCTTAAGTCAAAATTATTATCTGGTGACCAACAGTGACCAACACACAAAACCTTGATCTGCCCCGTACTTACCTATTGTTGCAAACTATGGACGCTAGGTTAGGTTAGATTAGGTTGTAACGGTTGCCTAGAGAGTGGGCCCACTTGGACGAAAGAGGTTTGGTTCATCCTTTGTGATGCCATTGCAAGAGGGAAAAAGAGGAGAAGAAACGATAGGACGAAAAGGAGAGGGGTGGGGAGGGTTAAAAATTGATGGACTATGAACGGTGACTAATTTGCGGTTGTGTTAGCTGTTTTATGCTGCTGTTGAAGTTCATCAGATTTTTGATATCAAGACCTGCTATGTCAGTAGACGCAGAAAAGAAGTGAGAACCAAGATGCTTAAAGCGGGGCAGCTAAGGAGCAGGTGCTGAGATGACTCATCCTCCATACAGCTGACTCATGTATACCCCGCGGATAGTGCCCCGTGAGGATGCCATCCTCAGAATATCTCTCGAACGCCAGAAGGATTTCGTAACCTTACACGTTTGTGTACTTGCTCAGCGCTCGCTGAGTTGGTGCAAAATCCATCCTTTCAGGAGCAGAGCGCAGGTTATCAAGGGCATCCCGATCCTCTCCTTTCGCGGGTACACTACCTCACAGGTCCCTTGTCTGGCCAGCTCGTCGGCTTCGCGGTTTCCAGCAATGTCACTATGACCAGGTACCCAGATTATCTTTATGTCGAAGAATTCTCATGCAATCGAAGGTGAGACCAGACATTCACTGCCCAGTTTCAAGTGCACCATAATAGAGCCTAGGGCCCTAATTGCCGCTTGGTTATCGGAGTAAATATTTACCTTCTTAACAGTTATTAAGCAAGTAAGTAGCCAATCAGCTGCTTCTTTGATTGCGGCCACCTCTGCTAGGAAAATACCACAGTGGTACAGAAGCCTAAATTTGAGCTTGATGGGGAGCTCCTCGCAGAATACTCCTCCTCCAACCCTACCGTCCACCTTCAAGCCATTCGTGAACAGGTTAACCAGGCCCTATTCCCAGGTGTTGCCCCCGGTCCACTCCTCCCTTGAGGATATATGAGTGGGAAAAGTTCCAGTTGGACTAAGTGAGGGAGCACACTGATCCGTCGACGGGGGGATGAACTCAAAGTTTCTGAGGATGCTTGAATGTCCATATGCGAGATTGCGCTATAGCCCAAACCCCTCAGTCTGATTGCAGTACGTGCAGCAGCAATTCTGCCTGCGATGTCTATAGGTGCCACATTTAACATTACATTAAGTGCTAGAGTAGGAGTAGTTCGAAGCGGCCCACTGATTGCAATGAGTGCAGACCTTTGAACTCCCTCTAGCTTTTTAAATGATGTCATCCTCTCAAGTGAGTTTCCCAGACAACGACTACATACAACAAGATTGGCTTTATTATGGTATTATAGAGCCAAAACACAACTCTAGGCGAAAGACCCCATCTTTTGCCAATTGCGCCCTTGCATCCATACAACACGACGCTAAAAACTACCGGCATTAATCAGCTAATGGTCTTCGATAGAAAAATTTTGCGAACAATTTATGGACCAATAAGACTGCAGGACAGTATTTATCGAATAAGATATACTCATGAGCTGCAAGTTTTAACGAAAAACGAAACTGTGATAAGATTTATGGGGTTAGGGGTAGTCAGAATTAAAAAAAAAATTGTTTTGCATTTTCTGAAAGTATAATATCTTAAAAACATTGTGTAAAAATTTGAAGTGAGTCCGACAAATACTTTTCGAGTTGTTCAACAATTAACAAAGGGCGCTCCTTAGCTCGATAGCAAAACATTAAATGCATTTTTCTCAAAATTATGTTGTATGCATGTAACTGGTGATCACTGTAACATAAAAACCGCTTGGCAAAATTCAATAAAATGTATACTGCTTTTGAAAAACAGGGAAAGCTCGTGCCTGATTGAAGGATTTTTTTTTTTAATTTCGATTTTTTTAAACAATTGTCGATTTTTTTCTCGAAAATCTGAAAAATATTTCCTGAGGCCGCCATATTGTTAATTTTGAAAAAAGCGTCGATCAAGCACATTGATTTTAAATGAATCTCCAAGGACTTGTGATGATCACCGCAAGGGACTTCTGAAGAAACGGGTTCCACGCAAACAGCGATAACTTTTACAATTATTATTATTTGTTTTTTATGAATTTTTTTCAAATCAAGTCGAAACATGATGTATTAATGCTATGTTTTTATTTCTGAAAAATATTCCTGTAAATAAATTGACCAGCAAAATTATTGAAAATCATCTTTTCTTCGGGCCTCTGACTACCCCCAGCCCCTTATAAAATCCTCATTTGGACATGTGTTTAGAATGCCCAATGAGAGAACAACTCGAAAGGCAGTTGAATTACGCCCTTTTGGAGGCTGAAGAAGAGGACGTCCCAGAAAGAAATGGCTCGCAGACGTTAAGCAAAGCTGAACGTGCAGCTGTGTGGCGAAGTAGCGTTAGATAGAGACGGGTGGCGAAAGGTTGTGAATGAAGCAATGTTTCCCCAAGAACTGTGATGCTAAGAGAAAGAAGAAAAAGGAGAAGAAGAAAACAAATGAAGTTGAAGTTCAGTCGTTTTCTACTAGCTTCGAATCGTCTAGTATGACGTGTATCGACAAACGTGATGATGAATGTGATTTGTTACAAAACAAGCACCAGCCATATCTACAAGTTTGATAGTCATAAAATAAAATAAGAAAAATTTCATTCACAGCTGTGAGAAAATATTCTTAATAAATAGATTCAATCGCTTTTCTACCATTTCAACGCTCTACATACGTATATATGTATATGTATGTTAGTGTATCGTATTTTACAGCAGCGGTGCTACTTAATGCGGAAGTCACTTTACCGCTTCCGTTTCAAACGAACAAAGAAATTTTCTATACGTCGCTATCACAGCGATATACTTCTTGTAGGCAGACCGCTGTGACGATGATGATGATTCCAGCATTGCATTGCTTTGCACCACGAAAATAAGTGTAAGGCGAAGAAACTCATTTGTCGTCATTATTTTACCTACTCTTTTGAGTTGTACCAAATGCAAGCAGCGCTCACCCACACAGTACGACAAATGAAAACAATTACAATCGTACAATGCAGACAGCGATAATGGACTACTGCTTGGGCGACATTTATGAGAAGCCAAAAAACAAAAATACTTCGAACACATGTGTGAACACGATAGCTGACGGGGCATTGAGCCCACCAAAAGATGCTTTCAACAAAACCTCTGTAATGGTGCAACTAGCATGAGCTTAAGATTGCCGCGACCGATGAGTGGGCAGCAATACGGTAGCGGCAGTAAGCCATGCGCTGCTGCAGCCATATTTTGTGATTTACGAATGTAACAGCACCAAATGAAATTCATACCGCAATGCAGCTGACGGAGGAGATGGATAAAATAAGGCGCAGTGCGTCGTTACTACGGAAACTTTTAATTGTACACACACACATACAAATATCCGCCATTCTTGCGACGCGCAATCGAGTATAGATTCATTGCAGCAGCAGCAATCGCTGTTTCTGACTCGTCGCTGCTACTGTCGCTGATTTTATTGCTAGCACTGTTGTTGTATACTTAATCCGCTCAGCTGCACCTTTTGCACTTGGCAGCTAAAGAAAAATCAAAAGAAATGCAGCTGAGGTAAATAAAAAGATAAGAAAAATGTCGAGGAAAAAGAGGAAATTATTTAATCGCACAGCAAGAGTAGAGGCGTGCAGAAAGAGGTCAGCATAGATGTGTTTGCAGCTGAGACAGGCGAGGCAGAGACATCAAGAAAGGTGGCAGAAGAAGCTATTAAGAATGCGCTGTTGCTGCTGGGCACACCTGAGAGGAAATGGGTATCACACTCGGTTGTTCGTTCGCTTGGTTGGGGTGCTCACTGCATGTAATTGTTTGCCAGCGTCACACGGTCGGCAAACAATAACAACAAACTCAACAAAAAACCAAACAAAGATAACAAAATCGGTAGAAAAGATTTTTTTGTTTTGTCTTTTTTCATGCCACTATGCGTAATCTCACCACGATTGTTGTTGTTCTGTGTCAATGTGAAAGCCACACTAAAAAGATGGAATGTGAAGCGAAAATCCGCAGCAAAAAAAAAAAACATTATATAAAAAATTGAGGCAAAAAGACAGCAAAGGCGCACCGCAAAATTTCCACGAAATCAGTGCAATGCCCAAATACTTCATTCAACAAATCATGCAAACATACATACACACATACACACATATTTTCAGCTCCAGTTGCAGTTGCATTTGTTCGCCTTTAAGTGTCTTACGTAGCGGCAGCGGTTTTGGGACAATTTCGTTCCACTTACTTTCCTCTTTCCTTGACTTCATTGTTGTTCTTGTTGTTACTTATTGAGCCTTTTTTTGCAATTTCTTCCGAGCAACAATGCCCATTGGTTTTATTGTTTCTCTATTACTTTTCTTCGTACAACTTTGGCGGTCGTACGGTCAACATTTATGGAATTTCTCAATGACTCCGCTCCCACACACATACCCGAAGCAACAACAACTATTCGAATTGGCGTTCAAACAACTGCAAATGCAACCCCATTAGAAATAACAACAACCACTACTAGTAAACCAAGGAAGTGCAACTCGCAGGAATTTCTATTGTATTCGATGAATGTTGTTTTTTTTTTGTTTTGGCGAAATTTGTTGCACATTGCTTCAGTGCTTAGCATTGTTGTTACATGTTATTGGTGTTTTTGAACTGCATAATGCAGTTGTAAGCCTCGTATGCATGTTTTACCACACAAAGATGTCCATTGTTTGCTCCGAGTGCTGTTGCTCTATACAGCTGTTGTCGGAGTGTTGCGGGTGCGGCCAATTGAAGTGGAATTCCTTTTTAGGTGGCGTCGTTCACGGCGATATTACAAGATTAATGTGGGAATTTTTGTTAATGATGTTCCAATTTATTTTATGCATTTAGCTTTGCTTGAATGTTGAGTGTGTTATGAGAATATTGAACAGCAAAATAACAATCAGCAGTTTGACAATTGGCGTTTGATGGTCGGTCAGGCGCGAAGTTTAAGTTAAAAATATATGAAAACAGTGAGAAAAAAAAGTATGTAAGTAAGATATAATCGTAGCACAAAATTTGATATTTGAAAGATGTTTTTTTTAGTATATGAAATGAAGCTGATTCGCACATACCAGACACCAAAAGACCCAAAAGAAATTTGAGTGCAAAGTCTTATTTTAGATTTATTGGCTGATAATTGGCTTTATTAACTGATTATTAATTTTTCTTTGTGCGCTTGGCACTTTTAGTTTTTTTTTTTTTTTTTAATTTAACTTGTATATAATGAAATTCCTATAAATTAGCTGGTGTGAAAGAAACATTAGCAAACTACAAGAAATAAGCCAAAAGGGCCGTTCACAGTAAAACATATTTGCTGAACTGCCAACGAACAAACCGTCAAAGTAACGAAATGGGTTGGGGAATAAGTTCGTAGCCTTTTTATTTATTTTTTTTCCTTGTTCATTCCTCTCGGAAGCTTAGGTCCTCGACAAGACTCAGTCTTGCGTTGGTTTCGTTAACCTGTATTCTGATTTTTTACAGGGAAGGTGATTAGTCTGCCGCTTACCAGTCCTAAGTAGTGGGAATGCCCACCTGTCGTTGCCTTCTTACTGCTTGGAGCGCCATCTGTGCCTCACATTTTTCTGGCAGAAGGATTGCACAGACGGTTGAGGACTTCGCTAAATTTCGTGTGTCTGCGCTATTAACGCGGTTGTCCGCTTCCTTTTGCTGGCGCCACAGATGCAATGTGTAACTGTATGTTTTTCTTTGTTTTTTGTTTTTTGCTTATTTTAGCAGCCACAATGCAAATAATGCGCAGATTATTGTGCGGGAGTAAGGATGCAAAGGATACATTTTTAGGATTGAGGAATGGAATTGGAGAAATTTTTTTTGTTTTTATTTTGTTTAGAAACAGGAAAAGTAGGTAAATTGGAAAAGTATGAAGACCGTGATTTATGTGGGATTCAAACCCACAACCTCTGGGATGGCAGGCTAGTGCACTTACACTAGACCAAAGCCCTTTTATATTTCCCTTTATTTTACTCCGATTTCTTTGCTGTATGGCAAAGGATAAGTATTCATTCAATAGAACTCTTTCTGTTGCACAAAACTATGTTGATTGTATTTATGAGTTATTTACTTTTGTATTAGTTTTGAGGCTCAGAAATGGAATCCTCAGTTGTCAGCATTTTCGAAACCTACTCTTCTTTGCTTTTCATCGAGGTCAAAAAGCTGCCAAGAAGCCCGGGACATCTGCGACGTACATGGACAAGTTGTCATAGACGAGTTTACAGCATGGAAATGGTTTGCAAAGTTCAAAAATAGCGCAGCGACTTTGACGATGACTTTGATGACACATCCCGCAGCGGAAGGCCTTCTGAATTCGATGAAAAACGTCTCAAATCACTTTTCAAGCAGAACGGTCCCCAAACCAGTAGTGAATTGTCGGAAAAAATAAACTTCGATCATAAAACAATTCTCAATCATCTTCATTCAATAGGATTTACCGAAAAATTGGGAGCCTGTGTGTCTCACGAGCTCAATGAAAAAAAACAAAGAAAGTCACCTTCAAATGGCTTCTCAGCATCTCGGCCGCCATCGAGCAACACGCGGTCATAAGCAGCGCTTTTTGCACCGAATCATCACAGGAGATGAGAAGTGGTGCCTATACATCAATATGAAGCAAAGAAAGGAGTGGGTGGTTGCAGGAGGTACGCCAAAGCCAAGAGTCAAGCCGTATCTTCATCCAAAGAAGATCTCGATATGTGTTTGGTTGGACTGGGAGGGCATGGTGTACAGGGAAATTCTCGAAAAGAACGCCACGGTCAACAAGAAGCTCTACACTGCCCAGCTACACCGCGTGAATGAGGCTATACGCCTTAAAAGACCTGATCGACATGGTCAAACTATCCTCCTTCACGACAACGCCAAGCTCTATGTTGCACAAGTCGTCAAAGTCGCTCTCAAAGAGCTCGAATGGGAGGTTCTTCAGCGTACGCCGTATTTTCCGGATCTCACACCGACTGATTACCATCTTTTGCGCTCTCTGTCAAACCATATGATAGCAAAGATGTCCTTAAAAACTGGCTCAACAATTTCTTCGACAGCAGACCAAGCGATTTTTGGCGGAACGGCATACAAAAATTGGTCCAGAAGTGGAAAGAGGCTGTCAACAGCGACGCCGAATAGGTATATAATTGATTATCTTATTGATATAATTATTGGTTTTTGTTTCTTCGGCAAAAACGCTACGAACTTATTTCCTAACCTAATACTACCTTTGTGGGTGCGACTCTCGCTTTTACGCCGTAGGCCCGTCTTTTATAGCAGTGCAGAATGCAGATTACAGAAATCCGTTGTACCAGGAATACAGGTGCATTTTTTCTAAAATTGACAAGTGCCGCCTACGGTTCGTTCTGAGTAGATTGATTTCTCTTAATCTGAGGCTTTCCAGCTGTTTAGTGCCGACTTGTTCTATTGATAATAGGTTGAGCATAATGGTTAGTGTCTCTGTAGGTGTAGTTCTAAGGGCCTCGCAGATGCAAATCCTAAGCACTCACTAAAGTAAATAGGAATTATTCTTGATGTAAGTATGAGTACATGAGGGCCGCTATTAATATTACTGCCCTTGGACACTTCTAGAGTTTTCAAGTGCTATCTGACGTTTCCATTGGGAAGTTTAACATATTTTACCACAAACGCATTTACCATATTGTTGTACGAAAGCGAAACATGGGTAGTCTCTAACACCATCACACAGAGGCTACAATCCTTCATCAGCAAATGCCTTCGCATCATCTGCAGAATATTCTGGCCAAACACTGTCAGTAACGACGCATTGTAGAGATTAACGAACGAGGAGCCCATCCTTAGGCAAATCAAACGCAGAAAGTGGCGATGGATGATAGAAAACCAACAGATAGCATCACGAGAATGGCACTGAATTGGAACCCGCAAGGGAGCAGAGGTCGCGGTCGACCAAAAAACGTTTGCAGAAGGCCGATGCTGCGCGAACTAGCAGATGCCGACATCTCATGGGACGGTGCAAAAACAACAGCACAGAACCGTGTACGATGGAAAAGTCTTGTCGAGGCTATATGC
Organism: Anastrepha obliqua; assembly: GCF_027943255.1. Lineage (NCBI taxonomy): Eukaryota > Metazoa > Arthropoda > Insecta > Diptera > Tephritidae > Anastrepha > Anastrepha obliqua. The sequence goes on from NC_072894.1 coordinate 15,955,941, forward strand.
TCCCGGGAGGAGTGAACAAGGAAAAAAAACGAAAAAAAATGAATTTCGTCCAAAATCAGTTGTTGTACCAGAAAATATCGATGCTGTGTGCGAAATAATTGCGCCAAATGATCGCCATTCCGCACACCGTGAGATTGAGGTATCCTTGCATACAGGGTTGCCCATATTCGACGGACCCATGTGTTTTTTTTTTAAATCAAAGAAAAACACAATTTTTTTTATGTTGACGATAATAATCATTTTATTTGGTTCAAGTAGATTTGTTGACATTACTTTTTGAATATGATATCTCTCAAATGGCCGCCTTGAGCCTGTACGGCGTATTGTGCCCGTTTTGTAGCATTTTTCATAGTTTTAGCTAACATTTCGGCTGGAATAGCGGCTATTTCCCTACGGATGTTTATTTTTCAGCTCTTCTATGGTCTTTGGCTTATTAATACCTTTGATCTTAAATATCCCCACAAGAAGAAGTCAGGTGGCGTTAAATCGGGTGAACGCCGTGGCCAGTCAAAATCGCCATTTTTCGACATCAAACGACGAGGAAACAATTTCTTCAAAAAATCGATTGTGGTGCGAGCTGTGTGTGGTAGAGCGCCGTCTTGTTGAAACCAGAACTGCCTCATACACTTTCGACGAATAATTGGCATCACAATTTTCTTCTTTTCTTCTTCTTCTTCTTCTTTTCACAATTGACTTCTTTTGTTAAATGTAAATTTACACAATTTGGGAGCGCTCGCGTGGCGTGTACTGTTCCATGGTAAAAATCTGCTTGGACTGACGCTTCTAGCGCGGTATGTCATTAAGCGATCTGACGTCTCTGTCAAAAGATACAGGGTTGCCAGATGGGTCCGTCGAATATGGGCAACCCAGTATTAGTACAACGAGCATCAATACGATTTTGCATGATTACATTGTGATAAAGAGGTGTGCTTGCTTTGGCGCTTTGAGCACGCGGCTGAACAAAATGCTTCGAAAATTGAGTCAAACGAATGTAAAAGTGGAGAAAATTTTTTGATTTTGAGAAACCATCACTTTTTTATCGTTGGGCCTGGGAAATATACATAGCAACCCTCGTATGCAATCCTTTAGCATTCATCGGCTTAAAATTTCAGGTGTGAATTTATTTTCATTCGTGTCTTATCATTGAAATTTTACAGAATTTCAGCAATTATAAAACGTGGGGCGTAACATTTTGTTAAGAAAAGAGGCGTAGAAAGCGTTAATCGACAGAAAATTGACTTCAATTCAACACCTGGCTGGCATTTCTCAAGATTCCAATCCAATAAACCGTTATCAGTATTTTCATAATCGCCCATGCACTCCCTTAGCACTACAATGCCATATTACGCAGGAGTGTGAAGTGAATACTGCAGCTTTGAAATATTGAAATGAAGAAGAATTACAAATTTTGCAACAACAAAGTGTTGATCGCCATAGCGTGTGCAGAATGCTTAAATATTAAAATATTGCACACCGAATGAAGCGAACTCAATTAATAATAAGCATGAAATTGAATTTTGAATTTTTCATTGCAACAGGACGATGCTGTGAAAAAAGTTACGAATTTAATAAAATAAAGCAAAGAATTTGTGAAGAATGAAATTGAAAGGAAAAAATGCCGAATATAAATTAAAATTTTTTCAAAATTCAACACCTCAACTTGAGTACGGATGGGCACAGAAGAATGTGCATACCTACATAAGTATGTAAGTGTGCCTGTCTGCCGATGCTGCTGCGAATGTGTGACGTTGCAGGTGTGGCCATTAAAAACCCAATCTGAAATTCAAATCGAGAAATCATGAAATTACCAAAACAAAGAATAAGCAAAATAAGCAAATCAACCAATGCAATGGTACGTACGCAAGCACGCCAAAGGGGCAGCTATCCCAAAGAAGCCTGATTGCTGCTCTTTCGAAAGAAGTAGCAACAGCGAAGTAGCGAAAAAATTCTGCAAAGATACCAAATAACAATTGCAAGAACTTTTGAAGTTGATATCTTTTTTTTTCTTTCTTTTTCTTGTTCTTTACATTATTGTTACACCTTCCCATCCTGCGGGCGAGCCACACACTCAACTGCAGTCGAATGTTTTGCATTTGAGCAGGGGCGCGCAGTCATCAATGCGGGCGGGCGGCTTATTTGTGGGCGCGGCGTGAGTGAAGGAGTCAATGACTGTGGTGGCCATCCCTTTATCGCTGCCAACAATCTGTGCCCTGGTGGGAGCTCTGACAGCCTCAGTGCTGGGTGCAGCTGGGCTAGCTGCCGCAAGAGCAAAAATTTGTTAAGGTCCTTTACGCCTGCGCGGCTGTAAGCACTTTATATCCACTTAAAATGTGTGCACTGCTGCGAAGTACTCGTATTTGTAGCTGCGTTGTATTTTACGTATTAACAACAGGAATAAAAACGAAAGAACCTCAACTTTATGTTGCACGTGCACTCTTCGGTTGCGGCGCTGCTATACCCATCGCACTTTCAACTACCTTTTTGTCTGACTGTGAACGCTTATTAAGTTGTTATTGTTGTTTTGTTATTGCAGCTGCATACCTGTGTAGATCGTTGAGAATTCTGGAAGTTGAAGAAAACCACTTTTTAAATTGAAATAACTCCAAAAAAGCCTTGTGCGTACATACATATGTATGTGCGTGTGTGTGCGTATACAAAAAATATATAAGAACATACAAATATGGTCATTTTGGAAGATGAGAAAAACTATACCGCATTCTCGGAATCTTCCAAATCAAAGACACAATAAAAAACCATCTTCTTCCGCGTACTTTTTAGTCTCAAACCTTTCCTTGGCATTTGCCTGTCCGTCGTTCTCTCAACCTTTGCCATTTGTGTGGGCAGACAAGTCGCGTCTGTTGTTTTTTTTTTTCGATTATAATTCCATTAAAAGGGAAGTGCCGATTGAACTGCAGATTCGTTCTTATACAGGGTGGCAGATGAGTTTTGCCACATAAACTCAAATAAATTTTTTATGTTCATAAAATTTTTATTTGCTGTATTTTTTATATCATTGCTTTTGAAAGTAATATAATTTAAGTACCTAAGCGAAGTTATGCTTGTGCGGCGTCTTATTACAAAAATGTTCAGTTGGAGTAGGAATGTGTTCAATTATTTATCGATTTTTTATTGTTATAGATCCTTAAACTTTTATGGTTTCATTTATAAAAAGTTTCTATTTGAATAAAAAGGGTTTGTTGCTTTGTTGTTGTGTTGCACTTCGACCTTAAGATCTTTTCTACCCTCACCAGACAACAACAATCGCAATCAGGTCTAGACGCTAGGAGCTCAAGAGAGTGGGAGTTTCTTGAAATACTTTAACGTAAAGTTTTCGCTGCAAAAATTCTTTAATTAACCTGGAAATGTGTGAACTTCATTTTCTTGATTGGCGCAATAACCGTTAACGCCATTCTGGCCGAGTTTAACAAGGCGCGCCAGTCATTTCTTTCTCATGCTAACTGGCGCCAGTTGGAAACAACAAGTGAAGCCAAGTCCTTCTTCATCTGATCTTTCTAACGAAGAGGAGACCTTCCCCTTCCTCTGCTACCACCGGCTGGTACCGCATCGAGTGCTCTCAGAGCCGGGGCGTTTGTTTCCATTTGGACGACTTGACGCAGCCAACGAAGCCATGTGAGGCTAAACAGCATATTCTCGGCGCAGCTCTAGAAAGAAAAATTGATTTGCATTTTTAGATAACGGTCTCCAACAACACTCACAATTCGACCGTGTTTTTCAAAAAAAAAAATACCCGACAATGTAGCTGAATAAAATCGCACACCGCACTGCGACTCTATCAGAGTACAGTTCGGCCTCGTGAGTAATTTTGGTATTGATGCATTACAGTTTTGTTCGAAATGGGCTTCGTCTTGCTCCACATTTCTAAGCCTGTATACCAAAAATCCAAGTGGATTGGCAATGCTTGATTGCTTGAAATTTAAGCTTCTTGCCAGTTCAAATCTTTGCGCAGAATTGTCTGCAGTGACTATGTGCAGATACATATTTAAGCTGATAAATTCCTCATCGGAGGCTTTAAGTGATCAGTACAAAGCAAGTGTACGGTGCGGCCATAAAGTGGGCACGCGGCACCTTTCTACGAGTTTGCCAGCCCCGTTGAAAATTTTCAAACTATTGCACGCGACATCACGTCATCGCAAGCGTACATTTTTATTAAATGATCTATCTATCATATAATAGCTATCAGTCTTTGATCAGTTACTACACTAGTTTACAGCCAAAAACGCCAAGAATCAGACAATCCAATTTCTAATCAAAATCTGTCGCTGAGTCCGAAAATTCTTCTATTGTAGTTTTCAAAGAGAGGTACCCTATATTTCAAGGCTTTTTAAGAAATTTAGCTCATTCTGCGGTTTATTGTTCGACAATTTATATGGTTGCTCTTGAATAAACTTGGCAATGTCTTTTTAGAGCAAAACAGTCACAGAGAATGTGTTCTGAATTTTCAGTATCCATTTCACAGAATCGACTGATGATGGTCTCAGAGAGCCCAATTTGGTTTAAGTGATGCCTCAAGCTACAGTCGCCTGTAAAGAAACCACTTAAAAGTCTTCAGCCTACTCTGCTGAACGAAAATAGCTTATCAGAGTTCCCTCTTCACTTCCCCTCATCTGCACTTGTCGCTGACCGATAGAATTTCAGTGTTCAATGAACTTCTTCTCCTCCTACTTTCCAATAAATTCGTTGATGTGGCCTTTTGTAAGGCATGTTTGCCCATATTTTTAGCTGAACGATCAGCCATTTCATTTCCCTCATATACCTTATGTCCTAGAACCCAATCTAATAATACCGTGTGGTTGTTCTCCAACACATTAGGAAGTTTTATTTCACCAATTCACTTAAGAGTAATTTAAATTTATATTTACTTTGTTTATTTATTTCGTTTTAAGCTAGAAAATGTAACCTTTCTTACAGATTAAAAAGCAATAATTACGGAATTCATTTAGTAGCATTTTTAAATAGTTTTTTGTGGAAGAAAAATCAGGGCCAATATGGTTTGAAAGCTATTAAATGCTCCCAAAGTTCCAGAAGTCGGAGCATGGGAAGCATAATTATTGGGTTGGGGAATAAGTTTATAGTTTATTTCCTTTATTTTACAATGATTTGTTTGCTGTTTGGCACAGGGTAAGTATTCATTCGATAGAGCTCAGGCGAAAAAAATCATCATTTTCGACCCCTGGTCTTCTTTGCTTTTTTGTTTTTTATCGTGACAAAAAAGCTGCCGAAGCTGCCGAAGAAGGCCGGGACATTTGCGACGTATATGGAGAAGGTTTCATAGATGAGTCTACCGCACGGAAATGGTTTGCAAACTTAAAAAACAGCGATGCGACTTTGACCTCGATGACACATCCCGCAGCGGGAGACCTTCTGCATTCGATGAAAAACGTCTCCAATCACTTTTCAAGCAGAACGGTCGCCAAACCAGTCGATTGGCGGATAAATTGAACTGCGATCATAAAAGGATTTTCAATCCCCTTGATTCAATAGGATTTGCAGAAAAATTGGGAGTGTGGGTGCCTCACGACCTCAACGAAAAGAACAAATAATGTCACCTCCAAATTTCTTCTCAGCATCTCGCCCGCCATCGAGCAACACGCAGTCATAAACAGCGCTTTTTGTACCGAATCGTCACGCAGATGAGAAATGGTGCCTATACATGAATACGAAGTAAAGAAAGGAGTGGGTGGCTTCAGGAGATACGTGTTTGGAGGGACTGGGTGGGCCTGGTGCACTAGGAAGTACTCGAAAATAACGCCGCTGGCAAACAAGGAGCTCTACCTCTATCTATGCTATGCGACTGAAGAGAACTGATCGGCATGTTCAAATCATACTCCTTCATGATAACGCCATGCCCCATGTTGCACCAGTCGTCAAAGCGGCACTCCAAGAGCTCGAATGGTAGGTCCTCCAGCATCCGCCATACTCTGCAGACTTTGCACCGGTCGACTACTCCCTTTTCCACTCCCTGTCATACCATATGAAGGGCGTTTCCTTCGACAACAAAGAAGTCCTTAAAACTGGCTCAGCAACATCTTTGACACCAGACCAGGAGAGTTTTGGTGGAACGGCATCAACAAATTGGTCGAGAGATGGGAAGAAGTTGTAAACAGCAACGGCGAAAATATAATTGATTAACTTATTGATATAATTATTATTTTTTCTTTAAATAAAAGTCTTCGTTAAAAACACTACGAGCTTATTCCCCAACCTTTTACTTGCAAACATTCCGCATTCATATACATACAATTTTATACAATTGCATGCAGCACGAGTACGAGTATGAAACGCTTGCAGAACAAACATTTGCCGGTCATTTAAAACAAATTACAATCGATCATTTCGTACGATAACGCGACAGACAAACTGACAAACCAAGAAAAGCGATAGACTTGCAATGGGGAACAAGCAAACAGAACAATTGCACGCCCAATTTATACAATTGAATTCCTGCCACACTTTAGAATAATGTCTTTTGCGAGATGACGGAATTTGCCGCCAGCTGTTGCTACTACTCACACGGCGGCGTCGTTTAACCGACTACAGCTTTTTTCCGCTGAGTAAGCATAGAACGGAGCTTAAAAGAAATGTGCCACGGCGGCTGCTTCAGTAAAGCGATATCATTCAAAGATCAATGAATCAATTAACGGAATGAATGAGACCCGCCTGCCGATCGCAAATAGCCCAGCCGAGTAGCAGTGCTGCAGAAGAATGGGGCGAGTAAACGCTCAAAGTTGATTTTCTCATTGAATATTTGCTTGGTGGCTTTCATGTGGACACTGTCGTTCAGAGGCAGCAGAATGTCGTGTAGTGGTGGACACTCAACTTACAACCGCCCAACCAAATAGACAACTACTCAGTTCACTATTTTTTGTGAGTTGCGCTTTCCTAGCGTTTTTTACCAATACTCGATTTTATTGCTGCTACTGTCTCGCGATACACTTAGCTCACTGCCACGGCGCATGCAGGCGTTACTGTGGTCTCGCGTTTAGCATCGAGACCGGTTGCGCGAGCGCACTGAGAAAAGGTGCGAAGGTGTGGGATGGTATTTATCAATGTCGGTTTAGCTTGGAAAAGTGTTTTTTCTTTTAAATCGCTGTGGGGTAATACTTGTTTTTTTTCTGCAAATACTACACATGTAAATATGTGTATTAGTTTTTTTTGTTCCATTTTTGTCCAACAAAGTGGGAACAACCAGCGTAACAATAGGTGAAACAATAACCACCGATCGTCGTTTTTTAAGCGGGCGATTTGCATTAAATTTGCACTTAATCGAAATGCAATTCTCCAAGCGGCACGCCGCACAGCGCCTGACCGATTACGGACAGCCAATGTAGCTAACCGCTGGCCACGTCAAATATGCAAAATTTAATTTGTTTGCTATCAATCATTTTTTTAGCTGTACGCTGTGTGGTAACTCTTGACGTTTTGTTTGTGGCTTGCAGCTGTTTTGTGGCGCTTGTCGAAAAACCTTTAGCTATTTACCGATGCTGGCGCCATCGTCGCATTAGTCAACGCCTTTAATTGTTGCCGTAAACAATTTAATTGGCAGTGGCAGCGTACCGTTTGGCCCAAGAGGCTGCCCATTTTACCCGCACTCAGCTATGCTTACCCGTTTCAGCTCGAAATGACAATTGTCGTTTTGTAAGCGTTACGTTTTTCCCACTACCGACAGCCATTTGTCCGCTACCAGATTTGTTTAATGGTGTGCAAACAAAAATTGTAATTTCAATTAAAACTTGACACTCATTGTCTGACAAATTCTTATCGCACGAAGATCTTAAGTGCGCCAGCGCTGTCAAACCGTCATTCAGGCCGGCACTCATAGACACAACTACTTACACATACAGCCATACTGTACTTGGTTTATAAGACCAAAAGTCCAACTCTTACTACGTAGTAGAACATACATATGTACGAGGGGGGTTCAATAAGTAGTCATGTTAGAAATAAAGACACCATTTTCTCAAACAAACTTTTTTTTCACTTTTCAACACAGTTCCCTTCTAGAAAGGTACATTTCTGCCAAAACTCCGTCCATTTTTTTAACCTCTCCAAAAGAGAATTTCGCGAACACTCCAAAATACGCCTGTGTCTCGGTGATGTCTTCCTGGATTGAACTAAATTTTTTTCCCGCGAGCCATTTCTTCACTTTTTCGCCAAATACAGCCGTGTCTCCTTCAATTTTGTGTGGCAACGGTCCAATAACTCACGGTAGTATTGTCCAGTGATCGTTCCTCCTTCTTCTAAACAATCCTTGAGGATGCTGCCGTTCGCATCCCAAAACATCGTCGCTATGACTTTTCCGTCCGATGGGACTGTATTCGCCTTCTTTGGAGCAGATTCATCGGGAGAAATCCATTGTTTTGATCGTTGCTTAATTTCTGGTGTGTAATGACGAATTCAGGTTTCATCAACGGTGACAACTCGACGCAAAAATTTCTTCGGAGCTCACTTAAATTGCTCCAAACACTACTTCAAGGTTAACAGTCGCATCCGCTTGTTTTCCACCGTTAGCAATCGCAGCACCCTTCGGGCCGACCATTTTTCCTTCGCCAACTTATCTTGTGAAATATTAATTGCCGTTCCGGTCGACACACTTACGGCCTCTGTTACTTCGCGCACTTTCGTTCGTCGATCAGCGATCAGCGAGAATCATGTCGAAGGCTTTTTGAATGATTTCCTCGGTAACCACGCCTGCCAGGCGTCCTAGTCGCTGCTCATCCATAGACAGCATCCAACTTTGCTTTTATCTAATCGCATTTTTTCCCCATCCAAAAACCAAAAGTGAATTACCAGACGATACTGATCTTCGATCACGAAACACGTCTTACTCGATTAGCTGCCGAATCCAAACTACTCGAAAAGGTGCCAAATCCTAACTAACCTATCAATCAGTCTGAAACTTGTTTTGCCGTCATTTGATATATGGCAGCACCAACTTCCCTCAGGAAGGCCCTCTGTCATCAAACACGGGTACTTATTGAATCGCACTCGTATGTAGATATGTATGTATAAGCAGCAGCACACATTATTTCCCAACCCACCGCCTCACTTGTTGCTATTGAACACGTTTACTACCTATACCTGTTTCTGTTTTTAAGTTCATACTCGCAGGTACGATTGTATTACATAAATGTACGAGTAATAATTAGTTTCTTACCGCTCATTCGCGCGCGCGCAATAATTAACGCAATTGTATAATATTTTCATAAATTTATGACACTTGCAGCTATTGTGATTGCCGGCAGCTGCGACTGGTGGCGATGGAGTTTTTAATGAGGCCCAGCCATTGTGTGAGAAAATGTGATGCTTTATTGCTAGACAATCGTACCTGTTTATGCGCAGTGGAGACAACTATCTTTAGACATAATTTTGTCATATAACACATTTGACGTTTGATTTCTACCTTTTGATTACATAAACTTTAGCGTGCTTAGGTAAGACTGGCAGAAATTTCATTGTCTTCATGTGGCTATACAAAAACAAAAACCATACATTTGGCGATAGTTTTTTTTGTTTAAAGAAAATCTCATTTAGATCATTGATAGCTACTACTATACAAACTTCCCTTTTCACGAAGATGGGTCAATATATCGCTGAAATTTTAAATAAAGCACACCGTCAGCAACATGGTTTCGCGCTACAGCTCTGTGTGTGAGCTTTGGCCGGCCGAAAAAAATGTCTCCATTTCATCCGATCTTTGGTTGATTACTTCCAGTTGGTTACTTTGAGTTTCCTCATGTCATCCTCCAGTACGTCAATCCATCTTGATCCTAGTCTACTAGTCGTTATATAATATATAAATTTTTTTTATTCAAGTACAAAAATTTATATATATACATATGTATGTAAATAAAGAAGTAGCAAACTATTTATTATTTAACCAGTTTCCTTTCTTCATTGATATATTTAAGAAACTGTTGACGAACGTTTTCCGCTTTAAATATTAGCGGGTTGTAGAATATATTCGAACCAGAAGATGCTAAAGTAGTAAACGTCAAAATGTTGCCGAAAACAATCTTGCCCGTGTGACCGCGAAAGAGACATGAAAAGAGAATTTCCAGTGTCTCCTTTCCAGATGTCTCCGTGTATAAATCCGGTGATTGCGTTTACGGGAAAGTTTCGCACGGCACTAACCTGAGTTAGCACTGGCATCGTAGCCCTTGAGTGGGACTGTTACGAAGCAAAAAGCAGAGCAAAATATATCTTGAAGTTACAAGAAAAAAACCGGTTCTTTTTTTCTGACACAGACTGTGCATGCAAAGGCCAATATGTTAAAGATTATCCCTCCCTGTAAAGTCTTAAGTTGATGTCTTTATTACTTTTTGAGTTATATTCGGCAGCGCGGGAAAAAACGTATTTCGAGAAAAACGCTATTACCGTTTTCGTTTCTATAAAGTGGTGTTAAAAGGAGTTTGTAGTCACGCAAGCTTAATCTGCGGTGCCAGGGCCATAAACCAAGCCTTTTTCGTCAAAAAAATCATTCATACAGGGTCAGACACTCAATGCACAGGTATCAGCTGTCTGTAAGTTGACTAAATGAGAGTCCAGAGTATTGTTTACAAGTGCGCGGAAGCATTTTGACGAGAGATTTCAAACGTAATAGTGTGATTGCATCATATAATATTAAGGTGGGAAATCACAACCAGCGATTGCTCGTGAGCTTGAGCACTTTAAAGTAAATCAAGTTTTATTTATCGCACCATTACTCGATACAATGATACTGGTAGCATCGCGAAACGTCATAGAAGTGATCATCAAAAAACTGCAACGTCACGTGAATGGCTGAAAAAGTGAAGAAGCGACTTGAGCTAAATTCCGACGAGGTGCCAATCAAATGGCAAAAGAACTGAAAATATCTGACCGTAGTATCCGCCACATACTGAAAAATGATATCAAAGTCAAGCCTTACAAGAACCAAGAGGCGCATGATCTCACAACAAACCAGCAACAAGTCAGACTTGAGAGAGCGAAGGAGTTGCTTCGCTTGGCCGAAAGCGGTCAATTTCAAAACATTGTGTTTTCTGACGAGGAATTTTTTTTAAACTGAGCAATTCGTAAGCTCCCAAATCGATAGAGTTTATTTGATCATACGAGAATTTGAGTCACTGATTGACCACCAGGAGGCAGCACCCGCCACAGGTAATGGTTTGGGGCGCTGTCAACGCAAATGGGCGCTCTCCAATCTTTTTCATCGAGCCTGGCGGTAAGGTAAATGCGAAATATTATCGAGAAAGTATTCTGGAGATTGCTTTGAAACCGTGGGCAGACAAACATTTTGGTAGCAGACCATGGACGCTTCAACAGGACTCGGCACCGTCACACAAAGCTCGAGTGAACCAAGAACGACTAAAAAACAACATTCCGTTCTTCATAATGTCCACACAATGACTCTCAAATTCACCACATGGGAATCCGATGTATTATTCTCTTTCGCCCATTTTGGAGAGGAAGGTCCGAACTAAAAGTTTCATCAGTTTAGAGGTGCTGAAAAAAGTCATTGTCCGCACGAGCGCTAAAATACTTTAAAGTTACATTCGGGCAGCTTGCGATTCGTTTCTGGACCGTTTCAAGGCCTTAATCAAGGTAAAAGGTGGTAATGTGAGGCAAAAGCAAATTGATTCTTAATTTTGTATTATTTTCACACATTGTTTACTTTGAACTGAATAAAAGTAATTTTCCGAACTAAATTGATAGCCTTTACACTTCGAGTGCCGGACCCTGTAGTATCTGTATTAGTTTTTTGCTGTGCAGTTGAACTTAACGAACGCCGCTCCTGTCTCTTCCCGCGATATCCATCGTACGTGCCTGCGAAAGGTCTGAGCCTCTTGTTAAATTCATGTCATCACTTCGCTGACTTTATAGAGACTTTTTAGACTTTCTATTAGGCTTAAAACATTGGAGAGATATTATTTGAATTGTAAATGAATTTTTAAAGCAAAAAGGAAAATTTAAAAGTGCTGGAGGCGTGAGGTATATGCAATAAACCTAGTGCCATTAACGTGTTAGGCCCGGTACTTTTAAGCCCATGTGCTGCATGCATGACCTTGAAGGAATATACGAATATTTAAAAAAAGCTTGCGGGGAGAAATTTCTAAGAAACAATAAATTTACATAGCATTACCTTTAATTGAAAAACACAGGTATAAACTTCCATATATTAATTTTATTAATTTTATACCGCTATTATGTCCATATATTCCACTTAGATGTGTATAAATATTCATTGCTGCCCGCCACAATTCTATTTTCATTCAACTTTTAATGTAATTTCTAAATAATCTGGCTATAAAATTTCCGCTTTTCACTGCTACAGCTCAAATTACACATAAATATTTTAATTTGAATAATTTTTTTATTGTCATAATCTGCTGCTGCTTTTGTTATTGTGTTCGAGCGTCTCTACATTGACTGCAATGCATGCAAAGTTGCCGATATAGGAGTACAGTGATGCACATAAATAAATTTACATACATACATACGTACATGCCACCATAGATCGCTTGCAAAATTCACAATGAGTTCAACGACAATGACGCACAAGACAGACAATCGAAGTGGGGCCTACCCAGACAGCCAATTAAACGGCTGAGTGCAATCACGGCGGCGGCGGCGAACAATAAAAATGCCAACAACTATACGAGGAGCAACGTACCATGGTACAATAGTTGTTGCTTTTACTAGCAGTAAAATGAGTTGCAATTTGCCGTTGATAAAAACAACCGCAACAACAATAGCAATCGACAGCAACAGTGGTAGCAATTCCACTTTCAATCAGCTTTCAACACAATGCCAAGCAATGACTCGCCGAAGTGTTGCAAGCCAGAGCGTTGCACATGCGCACCGCAATGCCGCTATCGAAACCACTTCCGATGGGGATCATATGATACGAACGATCGCATTGACGCGTGGTGAAGCGAATGGTGCAGGGCGGCAGACAAGTCATGCATTTTGCTAATCTCGCGCGCGCCTTGTCAGCACAAAATGAATGCATTCGATCAAATGTCAATTGAGCGCACAAAGGCGTGCAGCAGCAACAACAATAGCAATACTAACAAAAATAAAACCAAGCACAATAATAACAACAGCATCAGAAGCGGTAAGCAGTGAATAAAGCGGCGAATGTGTGGCAACAGTGGCAATGGCGCCCAATTCGCGCCAATTCGCGGGCGGTTGGCAAGAAAATAAGGCATTAGCGCAGACGGACGGGCGGCTGTCGCTGGCTGTTATAACGTCAATAGCTCAAGGTATTGTTGTTGTGCATGCAGCTGTAACCGCGACTTGCTGGGTGGGTGTTCGGTGGCGCTTCAAAAAGTCAATGACACTGTGGTGTTGCAGCAGCGCTTCAAATTGCAACTCACTCAAAATGTATTATTATTATTTTTCAACAAAGTAACAAATGGCAACGTTAGATGGCTGAGTGAAGCAGTGTGAATACGCACACACACACATACATATACGCCATGCGCTTGTATGCATATGCATAAGTTCACACACACAGCACACATCCGCATACGACAGCGCAATAGCGTTCCACACTGGCGGCTGTCAGCTAAGGCATCGTAAGCTTTTAGCTTTCTCAGTGAAATTTGAGATTTTAAGAATTTCGCAAAATGTGACTCGTTTGCTAAAATAAAAATAAAAATGGAAAATAAATAAACAAATGATGGATTGCTGCGAGTGTTGGGTGAGCGCGCACAAAGCAGCCGCCAAAATGGAACGAAAAAAAAAACACAAAAACTAAGAAACGATTTCGAAATCAAAGGAAGCAAAACTTCCGCCTTTTCAGCTGGACGCAAGCAACTGGACACACATATTAATAAATGTCTTTTTACACACATACATACACAAGGGTAGGTATGTGAAGCGGCCTCTTAAGGTAAAGTAGTTACGTTGTACCGCCTGCACATAAATTTTGCGGCTTCAAAGCCATGCGGAATGCAGCAAATCGCCAGTCACAACAATTCCTTTCGACTCGATATTTTGTTTTTATACCCGCGCACTTATACCCACAGGTAATATGATATTGTTTTGGAATTGAGGTAAATATAAACATATGATGAGTTTTCAAAAAATAAGGTGAATTTTCATTCTTCTCAAAAAATATTTATTTATTCAGCAAATTCTATTTTATAACATTCAAAGTAGTCCCCCTCAAATATAATACACTTCTGCCAGCATTTTTTCGAATCCTTGAAACAGTTCTGATAAGCACTTTTTGGTATGTTTTTGAGCTCTCTCAGCGATTCGGTTTTTATCTCCTTAATCATCGCAAAACGCCATCCTTTCATGGGTCTTTTCTATCTTGGGAACAAGAAAAAGTTACAGGGGGCCAAATCTGTTGAATACGGTAGCTGAGACGGAAATTCGGTACGAACGATGAACCAACCGATGAAAGCAATTATATCGCAAATAAAATGTTGAAAAATGGACGTTGTCACGCCCCTTTTTGGGTAAATGCGTGTATCTCGTTAACGGTTTAATAAAACTCGCTCATCTACCTACATTTTAAATCAAAGTCTTAACGATGCTTGCCGGAAATGTAACGAACCGGGTACAAGAGAAACCCTGGAGCATCTCCTATGCTACTGTCCGCCTCTCTCGAAGACTAGACTATGCTACCTGACTCTCAGCTTTAAAAAAGAACAATGTATCCCTCAACTGGCGCTTGAACGACTCTTAAAATTCACGAATAGTACGCGCATCCTGAGAGTCGCATATTGTCGCTAAAATAGAACTCTGATCTGTTAACGCTGTGGACCAAAATGACCTCTGCGCGGCTGTGGCCAGCCCGTATAATATAACCTACTCACATTTTTTACTCCCCACTTCATTTAAATCTCACTTGAATATAATTTAGGTCGAATAAAACCACGCCCACTTTTTATATGCTAAGACTACATTTGCATCCGCCCCTCTGATGCCACCAACTATAGAACTGTCATTGTCTATGAGTTTATTTCACACCAAAAATTAATTTAATTTTGAATTTGTCGAAAATGTGCGCGGGTATATAAAATTCGGTCCAGACCAAATTTAGCCTTCCTTACTTCTTTCTTAATTTTCTAATACATACAGTCACGTGAAAAATAGTAAGCACAGCAATACCACAAATCAGAATTTGATGCAAAATTATAAGTAATACATTACTACTGACTAGTAGAGGATGGTCAATTTCGAGGTATCGGATTTTAAATTCAAACGAAACAACGAACTGAAAATTTCATTACTTTTGTGTAGAATCAGTCGTAAAATTTATTTTTTAAAGATAATCCCTGTAAAATTTTGACCGGAACTGCGCCGTAATTCGGCCATCCGTAAACACCAATTTCGAAGAACTCACTGGAGGACTTCGGTCGGTATATCGTGAATAACTTTCGTAATGTTGGCTTCCAATGCCTCAATCGAAGATGGTTCACCCACAGAGCATTTCGACTTTATACACCAGCATCCGCACAAATAAAAGTCCGAAGGTGAGAAATCACACGATCTTGGATCTTGTCGGCCAATCCACTGGCCCGAGACGAGAGATAAATTGATAATCGAAACGACGGCATAGTAAATCAATTGCTTCACGGTCTTTTTGGCAAGTAGCACCGTCTAGTTGGAACCACATATACCTATTTATGTTGTGGAGATTACGGGCTTCAATTTCCGGCATCAAAACGTCGTTTATCATGGCTCAATAGCGTTCGTCATCCACAGTTACATTGGCGCTAGCCTCGTCTTTGAAAAAATATTTTCCGATGATGCCTTGAGGATCTTTGAACAAGGTCGCAGAGCCTTTGGCAAAACCTGGCGTCTGAAACTTGCTGTGGTTTTGTGGATACAGACGGCACTTATCACACCATCAACACTTATGCCTCTGGCCACACGCCAGGAACTATACAGACTGCAAAGAAGTGAATATTTTATTACGAGTGCCATGAGTTGCTCGCCTCTGGAAGCAGAAAGCAATAAAAGCAATGTATAGACTCCATAAATATGACCTCTGGCACGAAGACGGAACTTCGGAGCGCAGAGAAATCCTCAAGGTGCTATCTCAGCAGTATCCACTGTTTTTGGCACCTAAGGACGACCTGATACCCAAAGTTTCATTTGGAAATAAATTTGATGTCAAATATCCATTGCGTGAGCAGTGCAGTAATCCAGAGTGCATTCAAAGAGTTTGACGGATATTTTCTTTACCAATGGGTCCAAGAATGAAATAAGTTCTGGAGCCAGATGGTACTTAAACGAGAGTAATAAGCATCACGACGCCATCGGAGGAATGGCAACTGTTTTCCAAAGTCTGAGAGTAGCAGAATGAATAATTGAGAGGAGATGGAGCGGGAATCAAATTGGAGTCTTTAGTGACAGCCAGGCTACGCTAAAGGAACTGGAGAACGCAAAGCAAACCTCAAATATTGTTGAAGAATGCAAGGAAAAGTTTAATTCTATTGCAAGACGTTGGGTTGATGGGTGGTTAGTGTGTTAGTTGGTTGATTGGTTGGTATTGGTTGGCAAGACGCAATTCATGGGGTCAGCATACGACCACCATTGGAATCATTGAGTGCCCGTCTTGATTAGAGGAGGAGAATAGCACTGAGTATTTTCTCTGCGAGTTTCTGTACTTGCTAGAGAAAGGCTGCGAATTTTGGGTGCTATTGTCATGAGAATGAGTAAAATCCGTTCTCTCAAACTGGAAGGTACTTTCAGATTTACCAAAGAATCTGGTAAATTCTTACATGTCTAGCTATCTCTGTCTCTGTCTCTATTCTATCCTATCTTTTTCCTTCTGTTACTTCTCTCCTTTCCTCCTTGACTGTCTACCCTTTCACTTTCCAGAGCTTTAAGTGCAATGGGCTTTTAGCCAGAGTATTTTAGGAGTTTCCAAATCTTTCAGTGCTTCTTGGCTCGATCTTTCAAATTTCAATTATTTCAACAATCTAACTGTTCTCTAATTTCACTTCCTCTCGCTTCGAGTTTCGGAATTGCGATCCATGCCACTATTTCTCACATAACTGTATGGAGTGTGTAATCACATAAAGATACATACATGCATAGGTATGTTCTTATGTACCTAAACGTAGGTAACTTAAGTTGGTTTAAAGTATTTTACTTGCATTTCGTTTGCTTTGGTCATTGTTGCTTTTCTTCATTTATGCTGCCTTTTTTATTTGCTGCGAATTGTTTATACAAAATTTATTGCATTGACATTTAAAAGACATTTGATTTAGTGTCTCTCCGCAGTGGGTTTGACAAAACTACAATGACAACGACAACTGCAACACAGCAAATCGTAGTCATCGCATGTTGCACAAATCGCGGATGTGGCACTACATAATACTTACTCATGCATGTATGTATCGTGTAGCTGCATAGCAATTTACAATAACAATAACAATATTAGGGGAATGGCGATCAATTGAAAGCGACATGGTTGGGGAGATGAATGTGGAAAACGGTTAAAAAATTAAATTAATATTAACATTGAGCTTTTGGCCCCGCCTTGTGTGCATATGTGTGTATGTCAATTGCGCAAACCTTCAAAAAAGTTACACAAAAACGGTTTAAATGTAGCGTTCAACCTGGAACTCTCTAACCGTTTCGATAAATTCGTTACTGCGCATGTTTACAAGGTTCTTCCTCTTCTTTAGATTATGAACTGTGCCGATTATTAATAGCGGGAAAAAAGGAGTTAAGTAATTTCGCAAAAATTTCTTCAGTCAACCCGATAACAAAGTAGGTTTCAAAGAAGGCAATTCGATTTCAGCTGATTGATTCAATGTGTTGTTGAAGGAGATAGTTGAAGCTGTTGAATGAAATCAATCTGGTACTATTTTTCGACGAAACTAACTGATTCCGAAATTGCATTGGCGGCAGCAAGTGCAACTTTATCTTTTTGAGGGAATCCTTAGAAATTCAGGAAACAGCCTCTCGGGACACTGTTACTGGAACTTATTTCGAAGAAGGGAGTCCCTGCATAGTTCCATTCCAGAACTGTGTATAATTATATATATTAGGCCGGGTCGATTTGTTCTGTGAAAATCATATTCTAGGGATCAAAATAAGAAACTTTGCCGAAGGAACCATACCTCTAAAACGAATTCTGATGTCCCCCAATTTGGGTCGAACTTTTTAGTTTCTTTTCTCATGTAAAGGACAAAAATGGTGATATTTTGAAATGATTCTATGGGGAACCCCCCAGGGCAGTTCCAGGGGGTGTGCCACTGGTATGGGTGGATCGGCCGTCCAAAGTTAGTGGGGGTCGGTCATACATTTGGACTCGATTGGAGCACTCTAAATGGGTCAAAGTGGGATTTTTCGTTCGACCCAAATTGGGGGACATCAGAATTCATTTTAGAGGTATGGTTCCTTCGGCAAAGTTTCTTTTTTTGATCTCTAGAATACGATTTTCACAGAGCAATGAGCGATTTTTAAATCGACCCGCCCTAATATATATGATACAAGGTGGGGCAAAATTAATTAAATTATCGGGAGATTTATAATTTTAGCAAATGGTGTCGTACGTCAATCATATTTGACACTTGTGAAGCAGACAGTTGCAGTATACAAGCAGACAAGTATTTCATTTAAATGTTTTTTTTTTGTGGAGGAGGAGAAGCATCAAAAGGCTATGGACGAAGACGTGGTGTGGGACTTTAATCCAACCCACACATATGCCTCGCCGCTTCTTGTTCTTCGGGGACAGTTCGGGTGGTTCCCAAGCTGGAAGCTGTGTAGGTATGCTTTGGAACAACCATGTCCAGTAAGCAACTGCGTGATACAAAAATCGATTTCTCCGTGTTTTTGCTCAATCCATCTCGCAGTGTTTGGAATTAGTTCAAAGATCCGCCTACCTTTTTCGAATTGCTCCCACCGTATCTACCATTCTTCAATTGTTCGCAGCCTCTATTCTTTTTTAGCCGCGCTCAGCTAAATGGTGTTATGTAACCTATACATCTCAACCACGAGCAGATCGATAGGCACCATTCCCGTTCTTACATGGATTACATCATCTCAGACAGTGCGATAGGCACTGGCAACTCTCAATGCGTCAAGTCTGTATTCCATTTAGATTCATAATTCCCTTGTATTTGACATCTTGTGTTTATTGTTGCTTGTCAAGACACTCAGCCTAAGACCCATTGTGATACATGTCTTTGATTTACCTCCCTTAACTAAGTTGCTTAAATCACTTAGATCTTTTTAAGAAGGAACTTATCTCTCTATTGATACATTCTGCTAATTTCCCAGGTCTTCAAATATATAATCGCCAAAGTATTTGGCGCGACTTCTTTGAAGTGCCGGACATTCATAGAGGAGTTGTTGTACCGACTCAATTTTAAGAACACAGCTTTTAAAAAATTTTGGTTGATATCCAAAATCCGGAAAAAAGCAGCTTTGCAACTGGCACAGAATTTTGCATCAGTTTACTCAGCTTACGAGTATGAAAGAATAAATCAATGCGTGAGGCTTAAAAGCTTTTCAGCGAATGTTAATGCTAAATATCTTTGGTTAAAAAATCTTACAAACTGGCGGCAAAAAATTACGTAAGGATAATACTTGAAGATAAGACTTAAAAGTAATTTGATTCGAGCTTTGATAAAAATAGAGATCTAGGAAGGGCGGAATCAAGATCGAGACTATTAAAAATTCTATACATTTCTTTATGAGGCCTAGTTATGGGTGCATAATTTAAATAATTTGATTTAGTAATATTCCACTGAACAAAGCTTGCGATTCCCTTTAATGTTTGTAATGTAGCTGCGATATTATCTCAAAAACAGAATTTCCTTTGCAGGAATTAAATACAGCAAATCATAACCCATTGTGCGATCGTCTAGCGTCTTGGACCACTCTTTTTTTGACTTCTTTATAGATAAGATTGTTTATCTATTACTCGTGTCATGAGTTACTCGCCTTAAGATACAGCAGGAAGCAATAAAAGCAATGCATAGATTCCAAAATTATTACAACTGTTTTCCAAAGTCTGAAAGTAGCAGAATGGATGATTGAGAGGAGATGGAGTGGGAATCTGATTGGAGTCTTTAGTGACAGCCAGGTTGCGCTAAAGGAACCGGAGAACGCAAAGCAAACCTCCAAGATTTTTGAAGTATGAAAGAAAAAGCTTAATTCTGTTGCAAAACGTTCGGTTGATGGTTGGTTGGTATTGGACGGCAGGACGCAATCCATGGGGTCAACTTATGACCACGATTGGAATCATTGAGGACGCGATTTGCCTGTCTTGATTAGAGGAGGCGGATAGCCATGAACATTTTCTCTGTGAGTGTCGAGCATTTCCTGGAGCCATTCTGCGAATTTTGGGTTCTGATGCCATGAGAATGAATAAAATTCGTTGTCTCAAAATGAAGGATATGTTTTGATTTACCAAAGAATCTGGTAAATTCTCACAGGTCTAGCTATCTCTGTCTCTGACTTTATTTTATTCTATCTTTTTCCTTTTGTTACTTCTCTCTTTTCTTCCTTGACTATCTACTCTTTCACTTTCCAGAGCTTTAAGTGCAATGGACTTTTAGTCAGAGTATTTTAGGAGTTTCCAAATCTCTCGGTGCTTCTTCTCTCGACTTTTACAATTTCAAAAAATTTCAATTGCCCCCATTGCTAGAGCAGTTAGGCTATAGAAAATTAGATCTTTATTTTGCCAAGCCAAGATCTTATTAAGCAGCTAAGATTTTATATTTAATTGGCGCGTACACCATTTTTGGGTGTTTGACCGAGCTTCTCCTCCTATTTGTGGCATGCGTCTTGATGTTGTTCCGCAAATGGAGGAACCTACAGTTTTAAGCTGACTCCGAACGGCACATATTTTTTATGAGGAGCTTTTTCGTGGCAGAAATACACTCGGAGGTTTGCCATTGCCTGCCGAGGGGCGACCGTTATTAGAAAAAAATGTTTCTTCATTTTGGTGTTTCATCGAGATTCGAGCCTACGATCTCTCTGAATTCCAAAGGGTAGTCACGCACCAACCCATTCATTTACGGCGGCGGCAGCATCCAAGATTACTTACTATTATTCATAAGAAATACTTTTGTACTGTCAGTTAGAGACTAACACTGAGAATTTTTTGTATATCTAGTCTTGAAGATTTTGTAGTCATAGGCTTAATAAAGAAATTAATATGAATTTGAATTTGAATATGAAGATGTGAAAAAGTGAAATCGTAATATTCCTTTGCGGAATATTGAAGTTTATCTACTTCAGTGCATCTGACCAATTAATGGTGCCTCAGGTAATGCCGTAGATAAACATCAGTGAGTGTATTAAATGCCTTCAGGAAAGTGATTTTAAACTTATTAACCTGCAACGGGCGCCATAAGACGCCCTTAAAATGAAGAAATTGCAGAGCCAACCGGACAAAGCTGCGTTAAACTCAATGGAAGTGATGCTGGTATAACTCACTCTATAACTAAACATTTCATAAGCACCTGAAGTCCCCAATGTTGAGGTTACTTGGTTGGCTTTACTTTATTTTTGGCTCAAAAAGTCGCAACAAGTTATGCATCGTTTGAGAATTATTTTTCCCCCATTTCATTTGGCTCTTATGCATTTGTTTTCTGCAAGCGAGTGTCCCAAAGGCACGTAAAGGCGTGTGCACAAGCAGGTAAACAGCTTTGAATTAGTCGTAAAAACAATGCAACTAATTACATGTTAAAGTTTCCTCCAACCCAACCGATTGCCGCAAACTTACTTTGCAGCGAACAATTACCGACACTTCGAAAGAGTGAATTGAAGTTAAATTTTTGGAGAGGCATGAGTCGAGTGGCATTCCCCTATACAGGAGAAATCGAATCAATTTGAATCGCTTGCTCCAAGTGAACTGGCGCAACGGCGCACAACACACCTTGCTGCAGATCAACAAAGATCACCGACGACAAAGCGTGCAACAACAAAAGCTGCACAAATAACTTTTAGTAAAATTACAAATTGACATTTAAGAGTTGAAGAAGGAAAATATACGAAAAAGAAGCAATAAAGCACAGTGTTTAAGCAATTTTGTTGTACATAGAGGCGGGCCATTGGGGGGTGCCCGGCGGCGCATACCGCGCACATACTCACTCATACCATCACTGAAACAAAAAAAAAAAAACAAAAAAAAAAAACAAATTGGCGTATTTGTTTCTGACGGCACCAAAAGCTACACGAAGTAGATCATTAGTGCGAAAAAATTTGCACGAAATGCCGAAAACGCCGCGCATGCACATACAAACATGTCTATTAGCAGAACTGGGGGTAGCATGTGGCATATACATACATACTTACATATTTGGGGGGTCTAGTAAGGCTAGTATTGAATTTTACAGGGAGTCTATCAGGCAGATACACCTATTTATGTCTTGGCCACGAACAGCTTTTACAAGGGAATTGTGGCAATTAAAGTCAAAGAGGTAGAGTGGCCGAAGCTACTTATGCACATTTGTGAGAAATTTTAAAAGGCTTGACACGACAAAAGGGCACAAGCACTTATTTCGAAGGATGCACGCAACAAACAAAATAAAACTTTAATCCTTCACGAATTTCTGGCTCTGCAAGAATTTTGTCTTGCATAAAAGTAAGTCAAAGTATTTAAAATTTTGCCATCATAAGTTTATTTTTTTTCTAAGCAAATTTCCACAAATTTCCATGATGATTTGCCAAACCTTATATATATACATATATATATAATTGGCGCGTACACCCTTTTCGGGTGTTTGGCCGAGCTCCTCCTCCTATTTGGGGTGTGATGTTGTTCCACAAATGGAGAGACCTACAGGTTCAAGCCGACTCCGAACGGCAGATATTTTTATGAGGAGCTTTTTCATGGCAGAAATACTCTCGGAGGTTTGCCATTGCCTGGCGAGGGGCGACCACTATTAGAAAAATGCTTTTCTTAATTTTGTTGTTTCACCGAGATTCGAACCTACGTTCTCTCTGAATTCCGAATGGTAGTCACGCACGAATCCATTCGGCTACGGCGGCCGCCAAACCTGACTGAACAGAAATATCACGACAGTTTGCGATTCTCAGCCACCAAACCATGAAGTTGAAATTTGAATTGGTCGAGCCAAGGAGCACGTAAAAGACTCAGGCTAAAAAGCCCATTGTATTTAGAGCTCTGGAAAGAGGGTAGATAGTCAAGGGGGAATAGAGAAAAGTATCAGAGAAAGAAATAGGAAAGAATAGAGACAGGGACAGAAAGAGAGGTAGCTAGTCATGTGCGAATTTTCCAGATTCTTTGGTAAATCTGTAAATATCCTCCCGTTTTAGAGAACGAATATTACTCATTCTCTCGACATCGGAACCCAAAACTCGTAGACTTGTTCTAGCAAAGGCAGAACACTCACAGAGAAAGTGCTCAGTAATATCCGCCTCCACGAAACAAGACAAGCACATTGATTCCTCAATGATTCCATTGGTGGTCATATGCTGACCTCATGGGTTGTGTCCTGTAACAATACCGACCATCAACCGAACGTCTTTCCTTCCAAGTCTTCCAGACTTGTCACAAAACCCTTTGCAGTTCTGCAGCGTTCCAGACCGGACCATCATCGCTCTTTATGTAAATTGCATACATAATCACTGATCCAATTCATGATTCCTGCGGAACTGATTCCGATTATTGCCTCTGGCCCTTGTGGAGGAACCACTGATCCACGGTTGGCCAATTCGTCGGCGATTTCCTTTCCTTGAACACCGGGGGGTCCTGGAACCCAATAAGTACAAGCCTGTTTTTTCTTGTGACAGAATTAAGCTTCTTCTTGCATTCTTGAACAATCTTTGAGCTTTGCTGAGCGTTCTCCAGGGGAAACAGTTGCCATTTCTCCCATAGCATCGAATACTTTCAAAGTTGAAAACGAAGCCGCTGGATCTTTATTCACTTTATTCTATGTCGTCGTTTGACTCATACAGCTCATTCTGCCATCACCTGCAATACTCGCCGTTGCTAAATTAACTGTGGCTTTAAAAGAACGGTCCAATTCAGTTTACAGCTAAAGGATTAAGTAATTTCCGAGTGACCGCTCACGCATCATCAAAGGTCATAAAAAATATTACCAATTCATTAGAAGTGTAACGAAAAATAGTAATAAATATTCGAAATTTTCGGTTTTTTCACAAAACTTGAGTTTGATGTGCGTAGAATTTTAAACTAAACTGATTTCACAAAGATGAGAAGTCAATAACAAATCCCCGTTGGCCGTTTTGTGTGACCTTTTTGACAAACCTTTCTCATGTTTAAGCCCACCATGGGGTTTAAATTTTATTCCCAACATTTCGGTCTACATACTTATAGTTGAATCTCAGAAAATACTTGGAATTTGATAAACGAGCGTAAAACAGTAAAAAATCAACTCAATTGTGCCAAAACCCAATCCTTTAAGGCAGTCTTGCAGCAGCGCTACAGCAATGTTGAGAGGCAAATTAAGAAGAGCGCGAGAACAGACAAAAGAATCTGGAATGACAATCTTGCCAGCAGCGGAGACACATCGCACTCCTGACGTCTACCGCACAATACGCAGCTTTACAAGTACCTCTCTTAAGGCCACGAAGCCGCTTACGAATGAAAATGGTAATCGTAATCTCACGACATCTAAAGACAAACAAATTCACATATGGGAGAAATATTACGAGAAGCTGCTATCTAAAACATCTTCCCAACCCACTCAACCTTGTGAATGTCCATGTCATTCGTATTACCAGCCTAGACAAAAACGAAATAATAGGCGCCATTGGAGCGCTTAAAGCCAACAAAGCCCCAGGCCAGACAACATCAATCCCGAACTCCTCAAAGCTGATTCTCAAGTAAGCGCACCATGTTTATTTCCTCTGTTGCAAAGTATTTGGAACTTTGAAAATATTTCCACCGAGTTAAAAGGGTGAACTCATCCCAATGCAAAAACTGAAGAAGCATCACACTACTCAGCATCTCCACAAGATCATAGCTCAATTAATCAATAAAAGATTATCTGATGCATTGGTGGGTGGCCTGAGGAGCGCACAAGCTGGCTTTTGTCCACGAGATTTATGTGTCAATCACATAAACACGCTTAGAGTGATCGAGGAATAGTTGGTCGAATGGCGCACGCCGCTTTACCTCTGCTTCATCGACTGCGAAGAGCTATCCACGAAGCTATTTGGAAAGCCCTCGTTTGCAAAGGCGCACCTAATAAAATCATCAATCTAATAAAAGTACTGTACACAGATGCCAGCGTCGAGATAGGCACGAAAACATCTTGAGCAGCGGTATCCAAGTGCACACAGGAGTGAGGCAAGGATGTATGCTATACCCACTCTTGTTTAACTTTAAGTCCAGGACGACTTAATTATGCGGCAAGAAGATGATGTATACCAACACCACAGGAGCCCCACCTTTGCGAATATGTGATACTAAGATCGAGGCACTGAGGCCAACTTCCTTGGCTGGGAGACCGTTCCGCCACTCTCTTCTGGAGCCATCAAAGCCACGGTTTGCGAACAGGTTACTCTAACCCACACGCGATCTTGGCAGGCTGAGAGAGGCTGCAGATAGACAAAACGGATGTTACCCGTCATGTCCGACCGACTGTCGCAGTTCCTCCTGTCACTAAGTAGAGCGGACTGTAAGAGGCTGGTTGGACTGATGATGGGCCACTTTCTATGGGCAAAGCACATGGAAAAGGTAGGCATCTCAGACAGTGCACTCTGTCCAGCATGTGAAGAGAAGGATGAGGGATGAGACGGCGGTCCACTTTCTGTGCGTCTGCCCCGCCTCCGCTCGAACCAGGCTTGAGGTCTTTGGCACTGATGTGTTAAGAACCGACCTCTTTGGCTCCTTGGCACCAGAAGATCTACTCAGATTTCTTCGGAGGTCGAGTAGATTTTAAGAAATTTAAAAAGGGAATTCGAGTGCAGTACAATGGACTTAATTGTGTCTCAGTGCTGTACTTGCTAATCTGTCCCGACAAAAACAAAAAACATCGAAGAAGTAGACAAATTTTGCTCTCTCCGGAGTATCATCAATAAAGTTTGGCAATGGATATACGCAGCCATATATCAAAAGGCCGTGCAGTGTTTGGTATGTTGGACAAGGTATGGAGGTCATCATATATATCTAGGCGCACGAAGCTCAGAATATTCGAGTTCAATGTCAAGTCAGTTGTACTACGGACCTGTGCATGACATACATGACCTACAAGTTTTTACCAACCGCAGCATTCGTAGGATCATGCGCATTTTTTGGCCTAACACTATCTCCAACAACAATCTCGGAGTCGGAAGGGGAAATGGATTGGCCATACTCTACGAAAACCCTACGGAGACATCATCAAAGCAGCTTTAGACTGGAACCCGCAAGGAAGTCGCAGATGTGTCAGAGGCAACTAGTCGAAGAGGAAGCACTGCAATCAGGCCGCTCTTGGCGGCAAGTAAAATTCCTAGCATTAAATAAATCAGCCTCGGTAGTCTAGCGTGAGTTCACTATCCTGCCTATCGAATCCCACGATCCTCGCACTTTTACACATTTACCTACTTTCCCTGTTTCTAAACAAAAGCCAAAACAAACACCAAAAAAAAAAAATGCCTCCAACTTCATTCCTCAACATCAAAAAAACTTACTCCCGCAAAATAGTCTGCGCATTAATTGCATTGTGGCGGCTAAAACAAGCAAAACAAAAAATCAAGGAAAAACACACAGTTACACATTATATCTGTAGCGCCAGCAAGAGGAAGCGGACAATCGCGGTAATAGCGATATTTAACGAAGTTCTTAACCATCTGTGCGATCCTTCTGCCAGAAAAATGTTAGACACAGATGGCGCTCCAAGCAGTAAAAAGGCAACGACAGGTGGGCATTCCCACTACTTAGTACTGGTAGCGGCAGGTTAATCACCTAACCTGTCAGAAATCAAATTGATTAACGAAACCAATGCAAGACTGGTCTTGTCGAGTCCCTATGCTCCCGAGAGGAGTGAACAAGAAAAAAAATTCTTCCATCTAGGAACGACGGGAATATACTATATATAAAGGGTTTTCCAATAAAAGGTGTTATTTTGAATAGGATTGCCCCATAGAGAGATGATTAATGATTTTTTATGGCCGAATTTGGATTGCATTGATCTGGACAACGTTTATTTTCAACAAGACGGCGCTACGTACCACACAAGCAACGAAATCATTTATACTTTGCGGGAAAAGTTTCCGGAACGTGTTATCTTTCGATGAGGTGATCACAATTGGCCACCGAGAACTTGTGATTTAACACCTTGTGAATTTTTTCTTTGGGGCCACGTGAAAGAGAAGGTCTACGCCAACAGCCCAGGGTCGATTGAAGAGCTCAAAGATGGAATTCGCGAGGCTATCGAGGACATAGGGCAGCCACTTTGCAATTCGGTTATGCAAAATTTCATGAAAAGGCTATTGCACTGTAAGCGTGGTCGTGGTGGTCATTTGCCTGATGTTATTTTCCACTATTAACGGCACTATTTCTTTCCTCTTTATAATGAAATGAACATCCGATCATTTATTTTGAAAAATAGCATTTTTTGTTTTGAATATCAAAATAACACCGCTTATTAAAAACCCTATATATTAGTTTGGGGGAAAAAGAAATCCATTATTTTCTCGTTAGGTGGCTGTAGTGATCGATTTCTCGTAAAGTATCGATCAAGCACTTTGAAACTTATGCTCGTTGTCAAGTTGCCATTCCACACTAAAAAAATCGTTTTCTGTCTTTTGTTTGGTCGATTCAGTTGTGAGTTAAAGGGTTTTACTTATGGAAATCAACATACATACATAGAGAAAATTCTGGTATCGTCGTTTCCGTTCAGGCAGTTTTTGATGTGAAAGAAAATTTTAATAATATAGAAGTTGACCTTTGTAAATTCACCGATTTTAGAGTATTTTTTAATAAAAAATACATACACACAAATATGTAATTGGCTTGAAAAGTATCAAGCTTTGTCTAGCTGCTCCAGCGTGTCAATTGAATGACAATAGCAATCACTTAATAACAACAGCAACTGTACTGCTAATGTCAAGCATGACAGCAGCACGTCAACTTACGAGTAGTTGGCGTTATAAACATGCCGGTGCCGCTAAGTGAGATTTGATTTTAACGCTTTTAAACGGGTGCTTCCTATTTAGAGTTGTCACACCACAGCACAATCGCAACAACACAAGTGATGACAAAAAAGTATTACTTAATATAAATTCAGATGCACTGCGAACAAAAAAACCACACAATCGTATAACAGAACAACTGCAGCAAACAGCGAAAAGAAAGACAAGGAAAAATGCATAAATAAAAGCAATGACATTCATTGTTGTTCGCACAGCTGCAGTTCCAATGTCCACTGGCCACGGCTAACGAACTTATGCACTTACTAAGCTCTTGCTGAAAGCAAGTAGTTGAAGCAAGCAAACGACACCCATTCATACATACCATTTTTTATATGTGTACGAGCATGCTTTTAATAACAAAAATTAAAGCAAATGGAATCGCAGCTGAATATCTAAAGCATATATTTGCGCTGCTGCCGCAATGCGCAGCTGATGACGCTGACGTTCATTGACGATAAATGACCGGTTAAATGGATGGCTTGATTGCTCAGCTGTGAGCTTTGCTGTGCCTGATGTCTGCGGCATTTTACAGTAGCGCATATGTGCATATGCATGCTCGTACTCTCTATTCTCTTAAATCATAGTTTCATACAGTAATAATAGTAATATTTAGTGTGGCGATAGTGGACAACCTGATCAAGCTAAAGCGCTCCAGTTTGTGACGTGATTGCAAATGTATTTACTTCAAATGGATGGACTTACAGTTTTATACTCTCCACGAGCTGCAAACGGTTTATATAAGAAGTTCTTTCATGTGAAATTTTCAATGTACATACCAATATATATATATATACATACATATTGGGTTGGGGAATAAGTTCATAGCGTTTTTACATTTTTTTTTTTTACAACGATTTGGTTGCTATTTGGCAAAGGGTAAGTCTTCATTTAATGAAATTTTTTCTGCTCCAGAAAACTTAATTAATTGTGTTTCTGAGTTATCTAATTTTTTATTTGTTTTGAGGCTTAGAAATGGAATACTCAGGAGAGAAAAATCAACATTTTCAGCACCTGCCCTTCTTTGCTTTTCATCCAAGTCAAAAAGCTGCCGGAGCAGTCAGGGACATTTGCGACGTGTATGGAAAAGGTGTCATAGGCGAGTCTACTGCATGGAAATGGTTTGCAAAGTTCAAAGCTGGCGACTTGGTGAATGACGTCGATGACACATCCCGCAGCGGAAGGCGTTTTGAATTCGATGAAGAACGTCTCAAATCCATTTTCAAGCAGAACGGTCGCCAAATCAGTCGTTAATTGGCTGAAAAAATGAGCTGCGATTATAAAACGATTCTCAATCACCTTCATTCAATGTGATTTACCGAAAAATTGGGAGCCTGAGAGCCTGGGTGCCTCAAGATCTCAACGAAAGAAACAAAACAAAGACACCTTCAACTTGCTTCTCAGCATCTCGCCCGCCATCGAGCAACATGCTATCCTAAACAGCGCTTTTTGTACCGAATCGTCTTCTTAAAAACAGCAAAAATCTCCCTCTACGCAAAGTCATTGAGTTCCAATAAATAAATTGAAAACAACGTTACCCCCAAGCGTTGGCTAATTCTCCTGTTTGCCCATATCAACTGGGCTTCTCTCCCAGAGGTGAAAACGCCACAGCATATTTTTCTATGCAGCGGATGAGTTCTCTTTGTTCTCTAGTAAAGTCTGTAGTATAGGGTTTTTTAATAAGAGGTGTTATTTTGATATTCAAAGAAAAATGCTATTTCTTAATATAAATGATCGGATGTTTATTTCATTATAAAGAGGAAGGTCTGCCGTTAATAGTGGAAAAGAACATCAGGCAAATGGCCACCCCGACTACGCTTACAAGACAATATCCTTTTCATGAAATTTTCCATAACCGAATTGCAAAGTGGCTGCCCTATGTCCTCGATAGCTTCACAAATTCCATCTTTGAGGTCTTGAATCGACCCTGGGCTGTTGGCGTAGAACTTCTCTTTCACGTGGACCCAAAAGAAAACAGTCACAAGGTGTTAAATTACAAGATCTCGGTGGCCAATTGTGATCACCTCTTCGAGAGTTAACACGGTCCGGAAACTTTTCCCGTAAAATATCAATGGTTTCGTTGCTTGTGTGGTACGTAGCGCCGTCTTGTTCAAAATAAACGTTGTCCAGATCAATACCATCCAATTCTGGCATAAAATGTCGTTAATTATCTCTCGATAGTGCAATCCATTCACCAATAGCACCTGTTATTGGAAACCCCTTTATTACAGGGTGAACGATATGAAGTGTTACCTATTTAAAACACCATAACTTTTTTGAGTGAAATTAGTTTTTATTGATTTCAAAGAAAAAATTGTTCAAAAATGATTACAATTTTAACATACATATATTCACTTTAGCTCGATATGACCACCTTCTAGAGCATCTAGCTCAGTCTAATAAAGCCTTTAAAGAAGATATTTGAATTTGATCAGCCTTTCAAAGTACCTTGAGATCCTCTCAAGTTTCCAGAGACTAAGGGAACCGAAACAACGGGAAAAGTGGGTGTATGGACGCAAAAGTACTCTAACCCAACGATCGTCTACGATAAAACTTCAACACCATAACTCTCACAAACGAACACTTGAAAGCATCACGCTTTTGGGCCGCGCCGAAATGAACTGTAAAATGGATATTGGGATCTATTAAACAAACCTTCGTATCAGGGATGTGATATTATCTATATCAGTAAACATCTTTCAGTTGGAAATCTTAGCCATCTGGGAGGCTGGAAAGAAAGTTTATTTTCTTATAGCGACACCGTGGGTGATCGGTACTCATGCAGAGAAGCTTGGAATTCCGTACAACCCCTATTGCAGCAGCTGTGGGGTTCCTACAGAGAAACAGACTGTTGAATATTTTCTCTGCAAATGTCCGGCTCTGGCGGCTAGGCGCTTGAGATTCCTTAGCGTGCCCTTTGGGGATGACTTGAAGAAATTCTCCAGCCTAGATCCCTTTTCTCTCCTCCACTACATCAACAGCACTGGATGGCTGTAGAAGGTTTTCTCTTCCAAATAATTTTTCTTTGCACAGGTAATGGTCCACATTATGGTATCAAAACAGCACGTAAGTGCTACTTGAAGTATGCCTGTGGCACTCTTGCTATTTTACCTACCTACCTATAGCGACACCGTAATTTTTAAATAACGACCTGTACAATATGTAGTTCAAGAAGTAGTGCATCGATATAGCCTTCTTTAGAATCTGTGCGCTAGGGCATTATAACATTCTTGGTAATGAAAAAACCCATGAGCTGACCAGAATATTTCGGACTCAGAAGAGATATTTGTGCTGTGAGCTTAATGAAGGGTCGAATTTCTCAGGATGGAAAGAATTTGACTAATTTTTTGATGGAAGGGCCTGCAATCCTGCAGCGTTTACTTGATGGTGGCCTTTGGTGGCCTACCATCCAACTGCATGGAACAGTCCACTCTATAATTTCACATTGATGTGAATACTGAGTGCTAACGCTGCAAAATTGAGACTAAGTTTAGTTAGATGGCTATTTCCGAAATAGGAAGTCTCCTTTTGAACGAATAACTGGGAATCAATAAAGTATTGTACCATTGAACGGAGAAGGGGGTGCATGAGAATCATTCGCATGATGCTGATTAGGATTTGCAAAAAGAAGACTATTGCATATTGATAAGAAAATTCTAAAAAAAATAAATAAGTAATTGGCACATACACTTCTCTAAGGTGTTTGGCCGAGCTCCTTCTCCTATTTGGGGTGTGAGTTTTGATGTTGGAGGAACCCGCAATTAGAGAGACCTATAGTTTTAAACCGACTCCAAACGGCAGATATTTTTTATGAGGAGCTTTTTCATGGCAGAAATACACTCGGAGGTTTTTTTTCATTTTGGTCTTTCACCGGGATTCGACCCTGCGTACTCCGAATAGGCCGCTGATAAGAAAATTCTAGAGTCAGCTAATATCCAAGTCTAATAGCTATACAAGCAGAGTTAAAAATCTAGAAATAATTTGTATCAATGACTGATTAAAATTAGCACTAATAACAATAATTGCAGCTTTGTTCGACTTGGAAGCTACCTCGGACGCCTCCGAAGGACGTTTGAATATAACCATTCATGCCGCAGCTGTAACTTCCACATACCTGCAACTGCAAAGCATTATGTCCAATAGGATCTGAATGATATATCTGGATAAACTTAACTTTGTTAGGCTAACAGGGCTGGGTAACATAAATTCACTGCATTTGAAGAGTTTATAGTAATATTTTGCGTACTGTTGTTTTTTGCAACTAATTTTTCAGCTTTTTTACAATTAAAGAATGAAAGGATGCAAGATTGCGCCTTCCCATTTGCCAGGACGTCAGTGAGCCTATAAGGGGTTAGGTGGGTTTCAGGGGTTGAAAAAAAGAAGATTTTGACTATTTTTTTTAGTATATCAAATCATATATTTTATTTAAACAATTCACTATATCTAAGATACATATATAAAGAGTATTTTGTGAAATTTGTATTTAAAAATTTCGAAAACTCATCCGTTGGAAACTCATCTTCCTTGACGTCTCAAAAAAAAATACTCTTGCCGTGGACAGCATAACTTTGGTTTATTGGTTCATCTAAAATCAAAAAACCAAACGGATTTCGTTAGTACATGGATAAAACTCGTTGTTGTACGAAGGAAAAAAAATCAAAATTTGAATTTTTGACAGGCTATGAACCAAAAAACACTTTTTTTAGTGAAATTTTCAAAAAAAAAAATAGTTGTAATTAAAAAACAAAAAATCTTTCGTTCAATAACTAGATAATGTTATTTCAAAGATTTGTACTAACTAAATCGCTTCATAACTTTTCGAGATATGGTGTCTACCGACTTAAAAAATGGAGGTTTCAGATAAACACGTATACCTGCGAAGCGCTCAACTAACGTGGCCTAATGGGCGGAACTTCTGAAGGGTCTATCTCTTAGAATTTTACTCGGATCGACTTAAAATTTTAGGAGAGTATTTTAAGCATACTGTACTATTTAATGAGATAAAAAAAATTCGATTTTTTGAAATTTTCAAATCCACCTAACCCCATAAACAAACAAAAAGAAGTGGAAGATTAAGCGAAAGGCAGTGGAAACAACCAGTCACCAGAAATTATACGCACAAGACCAGTTTCTTGCACCGCCGGCATCGTCAAAGAAAATTTAAAAAAATATCATAAAATTAAAAAATACTTATCTCCAGTATTGCACCTAAACGGGGGGAGCAAAATCTACCGAGTCTCAGAGACTTTTCCTGAACCTATTGTAATTAAAACGCTTCGTACATATAGTACATCGAAAAATCTCACTCTATTTGCTTTATCAGATGCAAGAAAAATTCATAAAATACTGAAAATCGTGTTGAAACAAAAACAATTCGTGTAAAAAGAGAATTAAGTGTTTTAGAATTGTTGCTCTCAAAATTTATCACGCGGTACTTCGTTTTTATAATTCTGTTTAATTCAAAAATCACAAATCTCAAAATCACAATATTCCCCACGCCAATCACTGAATAATCACAAACTTGTGAAAAAGGTTAGTTTCTTGGCTGCATTCACGTCAAGTGTAGTCACATTCGCGAAACAGAAAGTAGCAGTTTTCTGAAGGCGCCACTTTTTTTATATTCTGCACACTATGAGTACAATATATGCACAAATATTCCCTCTTAACCCAAACATCGATTGTATTTAGCCAGCAATTTGCACACACGTGCAACATAAATGCAATGAATATTTCGTTTTCTTCAATAAACGCATGGAAGGCAACAAAAAACAAAATGCATACAACGTAAACAACAGCAACGTCATTTCCATTTCATAACCAATGTCACTCTCAGGTGCACAGTCAGCGCTGTGCAGGTGGGCTATACTCGGATGTAGTTCGTTTGTGATTACCTGTTCACACCAGCACACCGGCGTTAATGTCTTCCAGCCAATTGTGGTAGGAGTAGCAACAACAATGCGTATGCATATGTTAACTGTGAGAAATCCCTTGAAGCAACCTTAGTGTTTCCTTTCCAATCTATACAACTTGCTAACATCGGATTCACCTGCACTTCCATCTCCCTCACTCACTCACTAACTTCTTATTACTCACCACTCTGATACTCTGTGAAAACTCTGTGCACTTTCTTCTCGACTGCACTGCGTGAGAACATCCGCCTACCTACTAACATAACTCGACACAGTGCGGTGCAGTGTAATGTGACTCAGTCACTCAACACCTGCATTTATAATAATATAAAATGCATTGTGTTGTTGTTGTTGTTATTGTTGTACACTTTCTGCAAACATTGTTGTTATTATATTTAAATACACCTTAACACTTGCGGTTCTGAAAAATTTCCTTTTACAATTTTCCACTCG
Organism: Anastrepha obliqua; assembly: GCF_027943255.1. Lineage (NCBI taxonomy): Eukaryota > Metazoa > Arthropoda > Insecta > Diptera > Tephritidae > Anastrepha > Anastrepha obliqua. The sequence continues at coordinate 15,990,392 of NC_072894.1, forward strand.
CCAATCGCGTTTTTCTTTCTCGGACGGTCTGGTAGGCAGGCAGCGGTGAGCAGGTCAGTAGCTATGCAAGAGCACAGCGGTGAATGGTGCTGAGCTGAGCGAAATAAAGCAGTAAATTGCAACAGTCTGCTGGACACAACGGCATGGGGACGCACTGAAAAATAGTTGAACACTTGTTTTCTAATGAATGCAATCTTTGTTGTTGTTCATTAGTACTCGTCGAAGTTTGTGTTGTTTTTTTTATTATTTGCTTTGTTTATTTGAATGCCTTCTTAATTGTTGTTCTTCTTTTCCATTTTGGGATGCTAATATTTGCAGTAAAATGTTTCTTAGAAAATTTTGCAAGTGTTGCACACAGGTGCAAGCGATAACGATCGTTGTGGGTGGGCATGTTGTTGTAAGTGAAAGATTTACTTCTTTCAGAGTTTGCCATTGTGTACATAAATGCACATGCATATCTCCATATGTAAATGGTATGCCATTATGACAACTCCTAGTAATTAAGTGAATGGAAATGTCTTAAAATGAATACTTTTTAAGCTCTTTACGAACGCTGCAATCACGTTTTACAGTTTACTTAAGGACTGCTCTTAACGAGGCCGCTCGAAGGTAACAAATATCGAGTTTGGAATTATTTGGGAAATTCCAGTTCATGCCTCCAATGGAACAGTACATATTTAGCACCCACACTGTCTAAATAGTGCGAACATTTTTGTCTAGTTAGAATTTTTTTCGCACAGGAATTGCTGCATGGACTCTGGCTCTCTTATTGGAAGTGTCCAAGATCATACACCTTCTTATAATACGTTTTTTAGGCTTTCCTTCGAATGGTAAATACAAAATAACCAAAAAGTCTCTACTTAAGCAGACCATATACCTACCGATTATGCTTTCTTGCTTCCCGAAACCCCATCATGCTCCGAGATTTGGTAATTTCTGTTAAGTTAGTGGTATTTCTAAGCTTATGCTTTTGGTTTTAGCTTTGAGTTTTAAAATAAAATTATATTATAGGAGCTTATAATGCGGTTAAGTTTGTTATTTTACAGTTTAAGGGGTCCCGGTGGTGTAGAGCTCAAAAATTCAGGGTATTTTCAGGAATTTTGTTTTACAATACAAAAAAAAAATGAAAAACGATTTTTAATTTTTTTAGCCTTTTTATTTATAATATAAAATTTTTTTTAAATTTTAATAATTTAAGTTGGCCCTCCATAAAATTTGGGGACGGTGCTGTCCATTTTGGCTCTGCTATTTATCTGAAACACAAAAACCAAAAAAAAAATATTAATCAGTACGACTGTATCTATGTCCCGCTACTATAATAAAAAAAATTTAAAAAATCGACAAAATGGGGCTGTTTTGAATTTGACACTCTAAAAAAAGGTTTTTTTTTTAGTTTTTTAATTAAAAAAATACGAAATAATTGAAATAAAGATATGATTCTCGAACAGGCGATAGCCATTCATATTGTGAACAACTTATTAAAATTTCAGACAATTCGGTTGAATTGTATTTTCTTTTTTGTGACAACACCAGGTCGAAAAAGTCGTTTCGAGATAAATGAGTTTAAAGTTTGAGATACAGGAGCGCGCGGACCGCTCTCTATCTTCTTAATGGGCTGTAGAAGCTATAATATTGGGAATTTCCGAGTGAAAATTGCACAGTGTATTCTTAAGGTACTAAACTTTCGAAATATATTGTAGAAAAAATCTCAATTTTTTTAAATTGAAACGAAAAAAAGAAAAAAATACCTCAAAAGGTACCTCTTGGAACGAGTCGAGCAGCCACACGTCTCATGCCAAATCGATGGCGTAAAATGTTGCGAATTTATTCGTGAGATACGCTAAGGTCACGACCTACCTTCCTCAAACTTAAATGATGGTTTTCCAGCGCCATTTTGACGTTGATTGGCGACCAGATCGGGGCAAATTCAGCAAAAGCCTTATGCCACTCGTAGACCCGTATTTTTGATAAAGCACACTAGCTATAGGCTTTCTGCGACATATTCAATGATGCGGCACACGAAATCCCGTTCAAAACAAAAAATCTGAGACAAATTTTGTGGTCGATATTTTTATCCATAGTGAAAATCGCAGAGCACACCTGCGGTGAACTGATATAATAAAATACCAAAAACAAACTAATTGACAGATCGCGCTCAAACTCTTTGACACTTTAGAAGACAGTTGTATCAACATTCCAGCAAAAAAAAATTTAGACATATAATATGTGTACCGCGCGCTGTTTAAATGAACAATTACCGATACTTTTTCACAGAATGTGCATCGTCGCCGCGCCTGTACTTCCAGTTGTCGTTACAATTTTCGAACTTGCATTCATGCGCTCTCATCACTGCAGTTGTTGTTGTCGTCACTAATGTCGCTACTCTCTTCAATGGAGCTCCCTATCCCCACTATCTTCGCACTTTCTTTTAGCATTGTTGGTGCCCAATAAAACTGATAACATAAGCATAATTTGGTCGAACTATTTCCTCTCATTGCATTTTTACCACTATTTCAGAAAATCACGCGATAGGTGACCTTAACATTGTAAAAGGCGAAATAGCACCACATTTCAATAGAATCATAAGCGTCTTAGTGTAGATATACATTCATTGTAGTAATAAGACCATTCGATTGTCAGACGTGAAATAAAGAATAACATAACCTTACAAGTGGGTGTTTAAATATTTTAAAAGCGTGGTTTAAAATCCTGAAAAGGGCTTCACGAAGTCTGTAAAAAATCTGTTTTTGTTGAACAATAAGAAAAATCAATAAAACTGATATTTTTCGAAGCAAAAGAGATTCTTATTTTACTATGCAGCCTAGCGTATGTGGACCTAACCGATTTCTTTTTTTTACATCTAACTTGGCTTATAATAGAAAAAACTCTGCATTTGACTGGGGAGGCAAAGTTAATTCAATGCCAATGAGTTTTTTCATGCACATTCATTTTGATCATTAACACTTTTTATTATAAATTTCACACCACAGCTTACCAATGAGAAGACTTTTCAAATTATTATATACATTTTCATTCATTAAATAAAAATGCAATATTTTTATACTCAAGAGATGTTACTTTAACGGCAAGATTGCATGTTTTATTATTCGAAATTCTTAAAGCGTCAAATACACCAGTCTTCGTTAAATTAAGCTACGAAAAATTTTGCATTATCGGAACTCCCACTTATTTTTCTACAGCATATAAAAATTACTACATATTTTCCTTAAGGCTGATTTCCTGTAAAAATTAGCACAAAAAAGGAAAATTCCCTCATTTAGGCATTACTGCACGGAAAAAAATATATACACGGGAGCGAACTGTCTAAACCAAAGTAGTCAATGAATAATCCAGCCCTGCCATAGAATGTGTCGTAGAAAACCTTCGAATACGAATACGAAAAAAATGTAATCGTGGTTTCCATGTGAACACGGAAAAAGTGCTGCCAAATACGGTTATGAAACTGGATAAATAAAGCTGCATTTACATACGTTTTGAGTTTTATTGAAGACCGCGCAAGCTTAGCATGGTCGTCGTCCATAACTCCAGTTCTCCGACTATCCTCTGTTTTACGGTTTCTTGTGGATGGAGGCTATCAGCAGGGAGTTCGACGCGTTGGGGCCACTACAAACACGATTGTGTCCTCAGTGGGTAAACCTCGACATGAGTGCTAATGAAAAATGTGAAAGCAAGATGGAGTTCTATCAAAAATATAGATTTCCTGGCATCACCTTGTGATTTTGTGTGTGGATGGGATGCACATAAAAATTTTTTCCCCCACTAAAGAAAAATTCCTCTACTACAACCGGAAGGACTACTACAGTATCAATGCCATGATTGTAAGTATTGTGAATAAGTTATACTATAAATTTGTAATTACTTTACTTTCAGACATGTGGCAATAAAATGTGAATCCGTTACGTGAACACGCAATCTCATAATCCTTTTTTGAGTGGATTCTGGGTACGTCTGCACGATTTAAAAAATTTACGTGGCATAATTTAAAGTGTTATTTTTGTTGCACAGAAGACGCTGGATGCGCCTTGAATAAATTGAATTAATTTTAACACAAAACATTTGTAGTTTTCAATTAAATATGTTTATTAATTTTTTTTGTTTTGACATTGCTTCTAGACTCTTATTTTCTACTTCTGACATTTGTTGCTTTATTTGCACTCCATGTTCCTATGGTGCTTGGGCGTTTCTTCCAGCTCGGCTGCTTTCAGGTCGCACATATTTTCAAGTGCCGCACACATTCGCTGCATAAACGAATCTCGCTTCGTCTAGCTTCAAATCTTGTGTATCTTACATTTTACAGCTTTTTTATTTGTTTCCTCTTAAATCCTCTTTTTATTACTCGCTCTAATTTTTCTCCGTTAGTCAAACGTCATCGTAGAAAAATTGTACAAAACTCTAAGATTTGACTCTACAATTTCTTAATTTCTACGAAAAACAGTCTACGATGAATTGCCTGATAGGACCGAATAAATTTGAACACCAAAACTTCAAATAGATAGTTCCATAAAATGGTCATAGAATACATTCCTCCTATGAAAGAATTGCTGAAGATTTCTAAGATACGATTTCTGAGGTATTTATTACTCTTTTAGTGGTGAGGCTGACATTATTGGTGGTTTACAAAAATCCTAATAGAAAAATGCCCATTTCGATCAGGGTTGGGCATTTTGCACAAAGGGTTTCACTATCACTAAGGCTTCAGCGTTTTAACTATCCGCTTATTGCTTTAATCATCCACTTAATCGCCTGATCTCGATAACGGAGCCATACAAATCAAGTTTTCGTGGGCTAACATGGATGACCTTTGGGCACCTCATAAAGTCAAAGTCATCGATGCTTCATACACTAGAAGTATTTGCGATAATCATTCTTATCAATCAGTTGCCTTGGTCGCTTCAGCGGTGTGATTGATTCTAGTTAGACTTTACTTTGCGTGTTTTCGTTGAAGATCGATGCTATGCAAATAATCCACAAACTTCTTGTAAGAACATCGATTGAATCGTTCGTTATCTGGCGCTTAGACGCTTCGTTGGACGTACAAAAACAAATCCTACGTAAAACTGACAAATAACAAAGCGACGAGCTCAGTGAAGGGCCCTTATTTTCTACACCTTTTGTTCGCTTTGTTTGTTGGTAATAGTGATGGAAAACTTAAGATTGAGTTTGCTTTCTTCTTTCGCTTTGAATGCCTCTTATAAAGTACCATTCATCATTTTAGAGATGTTCGAGAGAGTTGTTACTTTTACTTTGCTGTTTTTCGCAAGCAAATCCAATGTATTGGTGAGCTCTTGAATGAGTTGGAGATTAGCTAACGCACATACCTACATACGCCTATGTGAATATGTGCATAAGTACCCTGCAGGAAAAAGTCAAACAAGTAAGGAAATATTGTAGTTTCGATAAAAGAAATCATACCAGTCCGTCATTGACTAGAAGAAGAAGACGACCAGTAGTAAAAATGGCAAATTTTTTGATTTTGACTTTTTTAGAAAAGAAAATGTAAGATCCGTCTGCGGATGTACCAAAGCTTGTTGATGATTAGAGAATTTTGTACTCATATAAGTAGCTATTTATTAAAAAAAACTCTATATCCAAATCTATAAAATAAAGGAAAAAAATAGCTAATATTTGCATAAAATGCATTCACTTTACATGCAGCCTCGCAAGTCAGTAAGATTAGGGTAACAAATTTATAATATTGCTCAGTTGAAACTTTAAAAAGTCAAAAGGAATTAATATTGTATTTTGGTAACATGGGCAACGGCTGAGCAAAAAATAATTGCAGATAAAAAAATTTAACAAATTTTTAAGAAAGGTCGATTAAAGTTGCATTATGTGGTACCGTAGCAATAAACAGCTGATAGTGGAATTAATGACAACATTTGCAGTTTTTCCTAAAAACACGTATAATTTTGCACTAAGTCAATTAATTTTCGTGGTTGATTTCTAATATTCAAATTTTCATCGCAAATGTCAAATATTTCACTACTGCTTACGGTTACGGGGAAAAACTTCAATAGATACATACGGCTACTCTTATGGCTATGGCGTTATGGTGCGGTACCTATAATCATTTACAGTGATGCCCATATGTTTGATTGGAACAGCTGATTGCTGTAGTGAAGTTTATGGCACCACTAATTACAGCTTAAATCTTGTTTTCTTCTGAACTCTAAAAAAGTTGAAATCAGATGAATGAAACGCTCGTGGCAGTAAATCGTACATGATGGTGTGTATTATCTTGGATCACAAAACAAAAATATAGAGTGTGCAGTATTAAGTTTATCTGTGACAAATTTCTGCAATAAATAATCTACTTCAGCATTCTAACAGAAAAAATCTTTAAAAAATAATGGAGTACAGACAGTCCATAGTCCAGTATGTAGACTGGAGCTATGGAAAAAAGAGTTGAAGGAGCTTAAAAATATCTATCCTGTTTTTTTGGGGAATGATCTTTTACATGATGCAAAAATAAATATAAATTTGTATTCCATTTGAAAATAAGCTTTGCCAGCGCCAATGAATCAGAATTGTAATAGAGAACTTTAAAAGAATCCAAAAGGAAGCTGGCGCAGAGGATGCCCACGACAAGCTTGGATGCGCACAACCTTCCATGAGACCTCTTCCACCACCATCTGGAACCATCGATCGCTCTATGCAATAATGTGAGCAGAAATATGATTTTATAGTATATTAGTTCCAGGTTCATCTTGAGAATGTCAGCTAAAACTATATAAAGGGTTTTCCAATAAGAGGTGTTATTCCCGTAAAAGATCAGTGGCTTTGTTGCTTTTGTGGCACGTAGCGCCGTCTGGTTGAAAACAAACGTTGTCCAGATCAATACCATCCAATTCCGGCCATAAAAAATCGTTAATCATCTCTTGATAGCACAATCCATTCACCGTAACTGTTGCTCCAGCTTCATTTGCGAAAAAGTAAGGTCCAATGACTCTGCTGGACCATAAACCACACCAAACAGTCACACGTTGAGGATAGAGAGACTTTTCAACAATAACTCTTGGATTTTCTGAGCCCCAGATCTGACAATTTTGCTTGTTGACGAGCCTCCGAGGTGAAAATGGGCCTCATCACACAAGATGATTTTTCGATGGAATTCCTGATCATTTTCATGCATTTCAAGGACCCATCAGTAAAGACACGACGTTGTTGATGATCGCCCAGCTTGAGTTCCTGTATTAACTGGGCTTTATAAGCCTTAAGACCAACATCTTTATGCAATGAGTGCCTTATTCCAAAGAACGACTAGGAATGGACAAACCTGGGGTTTCTTCAACACTTTCGGCTACAACAGCAATATTTTCGGCAGTTTTTGAGCGACGAGCACGGGTTTTATTCTTAACATCACTAACTTGTCCGAACAGCTCGAATTTTTTCACCAATTTCTGTATTGCGGTCCGACAAGGAGCTTCACGATGACCCAAAAATGTTCGAGTTTTACGAACCATCTCTGCCAAATTTTCACCATTTTTATAGTGAATTTTAGTAATTTCAATGCGTTGTTTAAGCGAGTATCGTTCCATTTTTATTAATGGCATAGTTTTTACTTGTCAAAAAATCAAAAAATAATAGCTTCAAAAGTACCATCTACCCAAATAGCGGGCTATTCAAAATTACACCTGTTATTGGAAAACCCTTTATTATCAAGGAATAAAACAAAAGAGGTTATCGCAGAAAATTCCTCGCAGCAACTAGACACATAAAATATTAATACGCAATTTAACTATTAATTTCATTTTTTTGTGTTCCTAAAGTGATTTCCTTTCATTTCATTTTCATAAGTTTTTCTCTTTTAAAAATTAATTTTAATTCATTTCGGATTTACTTGTAGTGTAGGTTTAAAACACTTTTTGCATATTTCATCAATTGCTGTGCCAGAAAGAAGTTTCATTTAATTTTAAGAAAAAGCATCTTCTGAAGTATAATACGAGGGGTGCCTTTTATATTTCGGGATTTGGCAACCCTGGTGTTGCAATCTGGCAACTGACAGCTGTATCGCAAAGTTTGACATTTTTTGGCTTTTACGTACTCAGTACGTTTTGAAATACCAGCGCTATTTGTGTTGTTTACAGTAACTTAAAAGATTCATCTCGGTCCAAAAATGGAATTAAATCGTGAACATTTTCGTGCGATTATTTTTTACAACTTTCGACGTGGATTAACTCAGCAACATTACATGGATGAACTTAATTCATTTTTTGGCGATGAAGCTCCATCAAGGACCAGTGTTTATCGATGGTGAATTCAATCGTGGTCGTAGTTCACTCCAAGACGAATTTCGTGAAGGTCGTCCAAAATCAGTTGTTGTTCCGAAAACCATTGATGCTGTGCGCGAACTGATATTGCAAGATCGTCATGTGACCTATCGTGAGATTGAGACAATCTTAGGCATTAGTGGGACCAGCATACATTCAATATTGCATAAACATTTGACTGTCAAAAAAGTTTGTTCTCGTTGGATCCCACACAATTTGTCAATCGCTCAAAAAAAGGCTCTTGTCGATTGGTCGAAGGAAATGCTCAAAAAATACGATCGCGGGGCTTCGAAACACGTCTATGACATCGTGACAAGGTATGCATCATGGATTTACGCGTATGAGCCCGAAAGTAAACAGCAGTCGACTGTATGGCTGTTTCAAGATGAGCCAAATCCAACAAAAGTTGTTCGCGCACGAAGCACTTCCAAGCAAATGGTCGCCTGTTTTTTCGGAAAAACTGGACATGTCGCAACCGTACAACTAGAACAACGCAGAACAGTAAATTCTGAGTGGTACACAATCATTTGTTTGCCAGTTGTCTTCCAAGAAATTAGGAAAACCAATCGCCAAAGACGGATCACTCTTCACCAGGACAATGCGAGCTCTCACACATCGGCTCAAACAACTGCATTTTTGAGCACCCAAAACATCGAATTAATGGGTCATCCGCCGTATAGTCCTGACTTGGCACCGAATGACTTCTTTTTATTCCCGTACGTAAAAAACAAACTGAGAGGTCAACGTTTTTCGACATCTGAAGAAGCGGTTGCGGCATTCAGAATGCATGTTTTGGAGGTACCTCATTCAGAGTGGCAAAAGTGCTTCGACAATTGGTTCAAACGCATGCAAAAGTGTATAGATCTTCATGGAGAATATTTTGAAAAACAATAAAGTTATTTTCAATGATTAAAATTTGTTTTTGTTCTCTAATCCCGAAATATAAAAGGCAACCCTCGTATTTTAGAGTGTTTGAATGGATTGAAATAGATGTTTCGTTTTATATTCCAGCTGGTTATCTAAGAAACATATTGGACTAGAGTTTTTTCTTGTATGGTATGAACTGGTGCTTTGCTAATGCATGTCCAGGGAATGGGCAGTTCGCCATGTTAAAAATACCAGTTGCTAACATGAAAAAGATAGAACACGAACTGGTTAAGCTGAAAAGTAAACTGGTAGTATTCTTATTCACAACTAGTATTTTCCCTACAGGGTATGTGAATTACTTTTCAATATGCCTTTGGCTACTTTTGTTGCCTCTGAAGTCTACATATTGTATTTCACCGCTACGAATCGCTTGAAATATATGTACAAACAATCCAGTTCACTTAATTAGATGAAATAATTTTTATGGAATAAAATGATTATTAAAGCAGCCTTATTTGGTCTAGTACTACAAGGTTTTCTGATAATTCAAGTGAAGACTGTACTATGCTCGGAAATAAAAAAGTATCGAAATATTATTCCATCTAACGGCATTTTGCAACAGTAAAGCTTCAGCAGTTGTAATTATTGGTTAGCCTACAATTCAAAAAAGGTTTTTTGAAGTGCTTCGAAGATTGGAAAAAACGTTGGTACAAGTGCATAATATCTAATGGGGATCACTTTGAAGGGAGCAAAATAGATATTAATGAATAAATAAATAATTTTTGAAAAAACACAAAATTCGCGATATTTTTTGAGCACACCTCGTACTTTATTATTACCTAAATTATATTATTAAATGCATTAATTTCGATTGTTTGTAATCTAAAACGCGAGTAGTGAAAGTTTTGACTGTAATATATTTTTTTGAAATTATATAAAAAGTATCCTCCCGTTATTTCCCGACCTCACATAGCGCCGATAAGAACGTCCAAAGGAATCTGGGCAAAATCTGACAAGGAAAAAACCACCCAGTTGGGGATTTTGCTCTACGTTCCCTATGTAAGTCCCCATGTACGAATGTATTTCTAATTACTACCTCAAATGTGCTCCAGTTCGATGAATAAATTCTCAACCAATTATTGAAAAATATTATCACCCAATGGTTTCATCTGCAACTTATGAACCCCAATAGAGTTTACGCTTGATGTAGTGGCCACCAATGCTTAGCTATGCCAAAACAATTCTATTTTATCTAGGAAATATTTTAATGATCTAAAACGGAATTGGCGCCCAAGTAAATGTATAAATAAATCTACGTATATGTAAATGTGTATGTGTGTAATCTGGGCGCCCTCACAACACGTGCAGCATTCATTTCAAGTGTAGCGTTAGATAATGAATCGCATAGGTTTCTATTTATGTATGGCTCAAAATTATCACAATAATATTGACTTTCTCTTTGCAAAACGAAACCAACTCATTAACAACGAAATCGCGCACCTGCATCAAGTCGACCACCAATGATGAAATGCCAAAGTACGAAGCAAAATGAATTAGGCAGCGGTAAATGGCGATAATTATATGTATGTATGTATATGTGCATGTCTGAGTATATAATCGGACACAGCAAGGTCCACCAACAATGCAAATGTCAATAAATAAATTATTTTTTTCAAACACTGTTATGATACAAATCTGATTTTTTTATTAAATTGCGTACGTATTTACAGTATTTACTATTATTAAACAGTTAGCTTGGAACTGCAAATTAGTTTTTCTTGCTCTTAGCTGCCGTTAAAAGCTTTGTGTTTGTACACATTTTCATCACATATTTACCTTAAAGCTGGTTTCATACAGTACAATTTTTCTATTTGGTAAATGAGTTAAAAGAAAATTAAATTTACAAAACTGACCGCGATTAGCAACAATTTTTATTGGCAGAAAATGCATTTCAAAGCATTTGGAAGGCAGCGAAAAAAATCTTATCAACCAACATCTCTTATTATATAAAGGGTTAAATTTCAAGGGCCCATGTTGAATGTAGACCACACCTAAACGTCAAGTTTTTTTCTGATTTTCATTTGACGCTTTTCAATTTCAGACTAACTCAATTTGATTCCTGGAAAGACACATAATCGAGCAACGCGTTAAAGTTATTCAGGCTTATTATGGAAACGGGCGTTCAAACCAAAATGCATATCGCGCACTTCGTGATTTCAGTGATGAGGCACATTTTCACCTCAGTGGATTCGTCAATTGCCGCATTTGAGCGAATGATAATTCAAGAGTGATTGCCGAAAAATCAATGCACCCACAAAAAATGACTGTTTGGTGCGGTTTATGGGCCGGCGACATCATTGGGCGGTATTTTTTCCAAAATGAGGCCGATCAGGCAGTTACTGTGAATAGTGTTCGCTATCGTGAGATGATAACGAACTTTTTATGGCCCGAATTGGAAGACATGGATGTGCACCATATGTGGTTTCAACAGGACGGGGCCACTTGTCACACAGCTATCGAAACAATGGCTCTTTTGGGCGAAAAATTTGATGGCCGAATAATCTCACGTCGCGGCGATGTCAATTGGCCGCCAAGATCATGTGATTTGACACCGTTGGGCTACTTTCTTTGGGGTTATTTGAAAGAAAAGGTGTACGTCGATAAGTCAGCAACAATTCAAGAGCTAAAGGATGAGATAATTCGGCACATTAACAGCATAGAACCTCAATTATGCCTCAGCGTCATCGAAAATTTGGACCATCGGATGGAGGTGTGCCGGGCGAGGCCGGGGCGGTCATTTGGCCTTTATATATATAATTGGCACGTATACCCTTTTTGGGGGTTTGGCCGAGCTGCTCCTCCTATTTGTGGTGTGCATCTTGTTGTTGTTCCACAAATGGAGGGACCTACAGTTTCAAGCCGACTCCGAACGGTAGATATTTTTATGAGGAGCTTTTTCGTGGCAGAAATACAATCGGAGGTTTGACATTGCCCAATGGGATCTGGACAAAAACTGACAAGGAAAAGATATCAAGTTTGCGAAACACCTTTCAAAGGTCCTGCAGAGTCAAAATGCGGAAAAATATTATAAAATCGAACATTTTTTCCCAGTGCCCTTTCAAATGGATTTCCCGATTCTACGATTTACTTGAAAAGATGTAAAACAATAAGCAAAGATCTCAAAAAAAAAAAAAAATGCACGAGGCTTATAACGAGTGAGGTTTTAAAAGAGTTACTCATATGTGGCTATAAATATTGAGTTGGGGTATAAGATCATAGCGTTTTTATATTTTCTTTTATTTTGCAACGATTTGTTTGCTGTTTGGCAAAGTGAAAGTATTCATTCGACAGAACTTTTTCTGCTCTATAAAACCATGTTAATTATATTTTTGAGTTGTTTAATTTTTTATTAGTTTTGAGGCTTAGAAATGCAATGCCCAGGCGACAAAAATCAACATATTCGACATCTGCTCTTTGATTTTCATCGAGATCAAAAAGATCAGCTTGGGATGTTTGTGACGTGTATAGAGAAGGTGTAATAGGCGAGTCTATAAGACGAAAATGGTGTGCAAAGTTCAAAAATGGTGACTTCGACGTCAATGACACGTCCCGCAGCGGATGGTCTTCTGAAAACGATGAAGGTGAAAAAATGCGATCATAAAACGGCTCGCAATCATTTTCGTTCAATAGGACTTACTGAAAGATTGGAAGCCTAGGTGCCCGACGAGCTCAGTGAAAAAAAAACAAAGAAAGTCGCCTTCAAATTGCTTCTCAGCATTTCGCTCGCCATCAAGCAACACGCAGTCATAGCGCTTTTTGCATCGTATCGTCACAAAAGATGATAAATGGTGCCAATCCATTAATACATCGTTTAATTGAAAAGTAATAACCTTTTGGCTTACACAACTAATAATCTTCAAAATAGGACCCTTGAGCGTCAATACAGGAAACATTTTTTAAACTCATCCGTCGGAATCGCGTTCAATTCGGCTGTCACAGTTTTTTGGATGGCCAAGATGGAGTCGAAACGCCTCCCCTTCAGCTTTTTTTTCAGGCGCGGGAACAAGAAGAAGTCCGGAGGGGACAAGTCTGGGCTGTAGGGAGGGTAGGCAAGCACCGGAACCCCAATGCAGAGGTGCAGAGGAAGACGGTGTGCGCCGGCGCAGTGCCGTAATGAAGGGTCCAATTGTTGACGAGGTCGGGCACATTGTAATAAGTTAAATTCAACTCTTCACTGATCTCACGTAGACTAGCACGACGGTCAATGTTCAAAAATTCACGATTCACATCTTCGTCTGTTTGCGTCGTCGAAGGCCTTCCAGATCGCTGTTCGTCTTCGACGTCCTCCCGGCCTTCCTTGGACGACTTGTGCCACCGTTTTACCTGGGCAGTGGACAGAGATTGGTCCCCGTAAGCCTCCTTGAGTAGCCCAATGGTACGGTACTCGTTTTGTTTATCTTTACGCAAAATTTGATCGAGTAACGTTGCTCCAACGATCGCTGCATTTTCGCCACTGCAAAATCCTAACACACTTTTAAAACAGCTTTCACGCGCGGAGCGATGTTGACTGCACCGCTGTTACCAGCGAACTGGGACCGGTTTTGATCATTTTCCTCCACCAGCCGATTCGGTTGATCGCTTGGCAGACGCTCCGCGCGGGAAGGCTCATTACTTTTTAATCAAACTCTGTATGTAGCAAATAAAGAAGTAGGTAGTACGCCAAAGCCGAGAGTCAAACTGGATCTCCATCCAAAAAAGATCATGATATGATCCCAGACCTTCGTGGGACTAGGAGGACAAGGTGCACTGAGAAATGCTCGAAAAGAATGCCACGGTCGACAAGGAGCTCTACATTGTCCAGCTACACCGCGTGAATGAGGCTATTCGATTGAAAAGACCTCATCGACATGGTCAAACCATACTCCTTCACGACAACACCAGACCCCATGCTGCACAAGTCGTCAAAGCCGCACTCGAAGAGCTCGAATAGGATTTTCTTCAGCATCCGCCGTATTCTTCGGACCTCGTACCGACCGATTACCATCTTTTCCGCTCTTTCGCTCCCTGTCAAACCATATGAAGGACGTTACCTTCGATAGCAAAGAGGCTGGCTCAACAACTTTTTTGACACCAGTCCAGGTGATTTTTCGTGGAACGGCTTCAACATATTGGTCGAGAGGTGGGTAGAGGTTGTAAACAGCAACGGTGAATATATAATTGATTGATTTATTGATATAGTAATTGTTGTTGTTTAAATAAAAGTCTTCGGTAAAAAAACTACGAACTTATTCCCCAACCTAATATATTGGAAAGAATTAATTTCTCTCTCTAGCATTTTCTCAATGCTACTAAAGTGCTTTAACTTTTTTGGTTTAGGTAGAAGCTATACTATACTAAAATAAACATTTTTTTGGGGGGGGTTTTGGTTTCAGATGAAAATTGCGACCTGCATCTTTCCCGCCGCACGACACATGCACACCCGAGGCGCCTCGGCAAAATGCTTGCACCAGGCATAATATGACATATATTTTAATGAAAAAATTTGGGAAGACTGTTCAAATATATAACAAGAAAACCTGAAAGTTTCGTTTTAATCGAATATTTCTTTCCTTCCCAAAAAATCCACGAAAAAATCGATTTTTTGAAGCCTCTAAAGCAGGCTCCCCCCTTAAAAGTCTAATGTTGCGTGCTTGACTGTGGGAATACCCTTATACAATCGAAGCAAACCTCAATAATATGTAGCAAAGCGAACATTGGACATTTTTTAATGTATAAATCTATAAGTATGTATGTATGTATGCAGGCACGTATATAGTTTTTTGCTAGGCACATCTGTATGTATGTATTTACTTCCTGTCTCTTATCAAGCTTCAGAAATGCCTTTAAAACCAGCATTTACGCATTTCACTTGATTATTTCGGAAATTTTATAGTACCGCTGGTACACCCGGGCTGGCATCGCCTTTCTTGTGGATCGCCTTTAAATGTAATATCTCGTTTCATTGTTGTGGGATGTCTGCACGAGTACTTAGGCACATTTGCTTTTTAAGTGGGTCTCGTATTATTTTTTTATTCTTTTGAACTTATGAACTTTTTATAATAATAAGTTTTTTATAAACCACAAGAAAAATATATTACAATTTTTTGCATTTATCCCACAGCCCAGGTAAAATATATCATGATTTCGAGGACTTCTATGAGCAACTCAACGACGTCGAAAACATAAATGAGAGAGAGGTTAGTCTCTCTACTTTGAGGGAATCTAATAGCGTTTTCTTTTCTTGTAATTTTATAGCATTTATTCTGCCCAGCTGTCATGTAAACTCTGACCAAGCACTTTTCTAAGAGCGTAATGCGGAAGATTTTTGGACCTTTCTTTGTGTTTTTGCTTTGGCGGTGAGGTTGGGTTAAAAATGCCTTCGCACCATATATAGGGCGGGCCATGTAAAATTTGGCTTTTTGAATCGGCTATAAAAAAAAAAACTAATCAATATTTTCTCAAACTTTTTTTTTTAATTTGAAGATTGAACATTGTCATTTATGAATGAAAAAGAATATCGTTCAAATGACTGCGACGACTGGCTTTACAGTAACCGCGGCTCCTCGTTCATTTTCGAAAAAAATGGCCCGATGATGCCGCCAGACCAAAAACCGCACCAAACAGTGCCTCGTTGTGTATGCATTTGCTTCTCTACAGTAACGTGTGGATTTTCTGAGCCCCAAATCCGACAATTTTGCTTATTGACGTAGACACCGATGTGAAAATGAGCTTCATCAGAAAAGATGATTTTTCGATAAAAATACTCATCTTCGGTCAAACGATTTTCTGCCCATTGAGCGAACTGAAAACGAATTGGATGGTCATTAGGCTTCAGTTCTTGCACCAATTGAACTTTTTATGCCTTCATACCGAGGTATTTATGCAAAATTCTCCTCAAAGAAGTGCGTGAAATGTTCAATTCTTGAGAACGATGACGAGTTGAGGTTGTTGGATGTTAACGCACATTTTCGGCTACAGCAGCAATGTTTTCGGGTGTACGCACTGTAGGAGCACGTTCAGGTGTTGTTTTATCCATTAACGATCCACTTTCACGAACACGATTAACAAATTGATCCACAAACTGTCTTGTTGGCAAATCTTTTTTTGTAATTTTTTTTTTCAAATTTCTCACAGTTTGAGTAGAAGACTCACCACTTTGGAAATAGGTTTTCAATATTTTCCAATTTTATTCAAGCGTATATCGTCCCATTTCGTAAATGTCAACCCTTTAAGTAAATTATGAAAACATTTGACATGTCATTTGTGTTACCATTCTCAAAAAAATAGGTGGTTCAAAAAGCAAACGCTATATGGCCCACCCTGTAGTAACCGTCGCTACTACGTGTGTGGCGATTCCACTAAAAATATCCCTCCTCTTCTCTTGGATTTTTCCCTCCACCCCGGGACTGCTTCCGCATTGCTTCGAGGTAGACGGCCAAGACGGCGTCCTAAGAAGGACACTTACTTACTCACCCTGCGTCCAGGGTCGCCTGTTTTGTGAAACCTATGCTCAATGGTCTTTAGCATAACTTTCCATTTCGCGCTTCTTTTTTCGGATAATATGCTTCACAAAATTTCCGACGGCATTCCATTTTTCTTCGTCTATCATCATTTTCTGGATAATTTCTTCAGTTGTAAATACACCAATAGCTCGTTGCAGACCTGTTCTTTCTACGTGTGCTCCGCATCATCATACTCAGTATCTCCATATAAGCAGTTTGGTTGGCTCACTTTTCCCATTTGCCACAAATACTTGCGAAAGGACACATCTCCGGACAAAAACTGTGTGAGGTAATAGTTAACCTCACCGTGCTTTCTTTCTACCCACTTTTTTAGATCGGGTATTAGTCTCGCTGTCCATCTACCATACCGTTCAGAGTTCCATCTTGCCTGCCAAAGTGTGAGCGTTTGAACTCTAATATCGGAGAAACGTGGTACTGGGATTCCTGTGTTTTTTGCCTTGATTTTTCGCTTGTTCTGCGTTGGACCTCCAAGGTTTGCCATGAGCTTACTCAACATGCCGCTTACTTTGGCAGCTTTTGTGGCAGCATGGTAATGCAGAAGCTTTTTCGACCCTTGCATGTTGGAATTGACGAGTATCGTAAGCTTTACGGCAAAATACTCGTAGACATATTACAGTGTATAAAGATGCAGCGGCTCCGTTGGCTACGTTTCGTGGTCCGAATGGATACAAATGCTCGATCTCTGAAAGTATTCGATGAAGTATCTGCTGGTGGTAGCGAGTCGCACTTTGTTAAACTCGGCCAAAATCGCTTAAACGGCTTTCGCATCAATCAAGCAGAAAAAAAGGAAGTGCTAAAGTCGACTTCTCCTGAACTACATATGCCCGCGAATATTTTAGTGAAATTGAATTTGGGTTAAATGCTAACTTTTGAAATAAAATAAGCTTATTGAAAATGAGAGTAATAACTTGAAACATCATATGAACGCACTGAAATTTTGTTTTAACATGCAAAAACGGGTGTCTTTAACCTGAGCTCAACTCGCGTTCTATGGTTGGGCGTGTTGTATTTAGTCATTATCGAGATACAACCGTTTACCGCAAAGTGGGAGTGGTCCAACCCATTTTTTTTTTACTTTCATTGCATTTTTTGTTTTTGTTTTGAATTCATCATCTGAAAATTGCCGCTAAAAGGGAGTTGGATTTGTTTATCGATCGATTTAGCTCATTTTCTGTACCAAACTACCTTGGACCAAAAGTAATATGCTTCCCAAAAAATGGCCCATTGCTCTGTGAAAATCATATTCTAGGGATCAAAATAAGAAACTTTCCCGAAGGAACCATACCACTAAAACGAATTCTGATGTCCCCCAATTTGGGTCGAACTTTTAGTTTCTTTTCTCATGTAAAGGCCAAAAATGGTGATATTTTGAAATGATTGTATGGGGAACCCCCCAGGGGAGTTCCAGGGAGTGTGCCACTGGCATGGGTGGATCGGCCGTCCAAAGTTAGTGGGGGTCGGTCATACATTTGGACTCGATTGGAGCGCTCTAAATGGGTCAAAGTGGTATTTTTCGTTCGACCCAAATTGGGGAACATCAGAATTCGTTTTATAGGTATGGTTCCTTCGGCAAAGTTTCTTATTTTGACCTCTGGAATACGATTTTCACAGAGCAATGAGCGATTTTTAAATCGACCCCCCCTATTACATATATACCAGGTGGCATAAAATTAATCACCCCATCGGAAGATATATAATTTTTGCAATTGGCGTCATACGTCAATCACATTTGACAGTAGTGAATTAGACAGCTGCAGTACAGTAGTACATACAAGCATTGGAGAGCGTAAAGATTTCCATCATTCAAAATTTTTTTTTTGTTTATTTAAAAAATAAGATTTTATTTTATAATAATTAAATAAAAATAAATTTAAATAAAAACGTATACTGAATATCTCGAAACGGGCTATGAATACATACAAAAAAAACAACAATAAATACAACCTAGTTAATGATTAATTTTGCGCCACATTTGGGTAATGCACTTGCTCTTTAGCTATGAAGTCTCTTCGATGTCAGCTTAAAACCAAACTGAAGCTCTACCTCCTGAATCTCTGAACCTGAACCTCTTTTATTTGAAATAAGTGGCACGTACTTTACTTTCATACTTTGAATTGATTATATTTTGATTAGATTTAATAAAGTATGATATTAAAATTAACGAAATTTTAGCAAAGCTGAAACAATATTTACATAATTATTTGGGGAAAAAGAAATCCATTATTTTCTCGGTAGATGACTGTAGGGAACAAAATCTCGAGAAGTATCGATCAAGCAATTTAAAATTTATGCTTTTTGTCAAGGTGACATTTCACACTACAAAAATTCATTTGCTGTTTTTTGTTTGTTCCGTTCAGTTGTGAGTTACAGAGTGTTAACAATGGAAGTCAAAAAAGACAAGAATCGTTAAATTCTACTATTTTTTTTTTAATAAAGGCGAAAATGCAAGCCAAGGCACTGTGAAGGATGTTTTTGGTGCCGATAGTATAACGGCCAACTACGTGCTATATTGGCTTCCTCGATTCCGTTCAGGCATTTTTGATGTGAAAGAAAATGTCGATAATGTTGAAAATGACGCAAAAATCACAGAAATAATCGAAGTTGACCGCCATGTTAGTAGTCGTAGCATCGCCCAAAAGCTAAAGATCGACCATAAAACAGTTTTAAGGGTTTAGGGGTAGTCATAATTTTCAAAAAGTTGGACTTTTTTCAATTTTCTTAAAGCATAATATCTTAAAAAATACTGTGTGAAAATTTGAAGTGAGTCCGACAAATATTTTTCGAGTTATTCAACAATTAACAAAGGGCGCTCGGGCGCTCCGGAGCGTTCGCAAAACTTTAAATGCGTTTTTCTCAAAACTATGTTTTTTGAACTGGTGATCACTGTAACTTAAAAACCGCTTGGTAGATTTCAATAAAATTTATACTGATTTTCAAAAACATAAAAAACGCTGCCTGCTCAAAAGATTTTTTTCACAAATTTCGATTTTTTTAAACAATTAATTGTCGGTTTTTTTCTCGAAAATCTGAAAAATATTTCCTGAGGTCGGCATATTGTTAATTTTGAAAAAATATAGCTTCGATCTGGCACAAGATTATCTCTTAATAAAACTAATTTCTCTTGTCCGATTGATTTTAGATGAATCTCCAAGGACTTGTGATGATTACCGCAAGGGACTTCTGAAGAAACGGGCTCCACACAAGCAGCAATAACTTTTACAATTATACTTTTTTTGTTTTTGAAGTTTTGCTAAAGTCAAGTCGAAATATAATGAATTAATACTATGTTTTTATTTTTGTATAGTAAAATAAAGCAATTGACTAGCAAAAAAAATGGTTGAAAATTATAATTTTTTCGGCCTCTGACTACCCCTGGCCACTTAAACGATTTGCGCAAAAATTTTAACGCTTAAATAATACATTTCTTCTTCACCAAACTAATATAATTTTCGTTATTCTTGTTTACTTTGATCAATACGTGGATTTCAGTTTAGTAAATAATTTAGTTTTTATGTGAAAACAAATTTAAAGTGTTCTCATTTCTGTGTGCGAGTTTCAAAATGCGAAAAATAACCTCAGTTATTGCTGACTCAGACATTCTGTAGTCCCAATCATCGAGATGTCACTGTGTAGGCATTTACATCCACACATACATACATACATATGCATGTACTTACATAGCCCAAGAGCTTCTGCTATCGCCTAGTTGATGATAGTACGCACAGGCAGCTGCTAAATATAATATAATACAAATCTTGTTTTCCTTTTAGAATGATGAGTATTTGTTTTTACTTTTGCATTGAGTTGTTTACTATGTGCACGTGTTTGCACCGCGATTTTCAGCAGCGCAGCTGCGTTTGTCACAACAGCTCATGCTCAATTGCAACAACTCGACTCCCACAAACATAGCAGAAAAAAACAAAACACATGCACATGCACACATACAACGCTCACAGCGCGGACGTGGTCTCCACATTATTGACATGCAAATGCTTGATTTATTTTTTTCATTTTCATTTTCATAGATCATCATCGCATTCTCTCTTAATAAAGGGGAAAACACATGTTACTAAACAAGAGACCTCTGGCTGCTTTGTTTGTGTTGCTTTATATTTTCTATTTACAAATATGACTCGTACACCCTACGGTACTACTGACAATTGGTGGGGGTGACTTTTTATCGCCGACCGCATGTAAGTACCCTGCCAACAAGCATAGATATTTTAGTACATATGTACGTACGTGTGAAAAATGTGTGTATGTGTGCACGTATATTGTAAAAAATTAGCGGTTTATATGGTGCCCTCTCTAGATGAGGTGTTTTTATGACCCCCATTGCAGTTAATTGGATTAGTTACTCAATTAAGAATTATGAATAATAAAACGAGAACAAACTGGGGCAAATTGCAGAGCAATGAAATAAAGAATAAATATGCGAGCCGACGTAGCCGAGTGAGTTGTGCGTGAGTTCTGTTATGTGGGTTCACATTCAAAAGCCATTATTTATTTCATTTATTTATTTATTATTATTTTTTTTGTACTAAAACATGCTACCTTAGATGAGTTTTACAATGAATGACCTTAAGACAAAAAAAAAGAATGAAGAATAAATTTAAATAAAAATAAAAATTATAGTTAGTAGTAAAAATTTTGAAGTTGTAGAAGGTATTAAAGAAAAAAAAATCTAGTGATAGTAGTAGGGATTAATTGGAATTAAATTGAAAGAATGAGAAATTATTTGAGTACTTTCAATAATATTCGGCAAAGCATCGAAACAATTTATGTCTGAAGCGAAAGTTTTCTTTTATATTGGGTTGGGGAATAAGTTTTTTTTATATTTTCTTTTATTTTACAACGATTTGTTTGCTGTTTGGTATTTGGCAAATGGTAAGTATTCACTCAATAGAACTCTTTCTGCTCTACAAAACTATGTTAACTGTATTTTTGAGTTATTTAACTTTTTATTAGTTTTGAGGCTTAATTTTTTTAGGGTATTTCAGGAGGCAAAAATTAACATTTTCGATACCTACTCTTCTTTGCTTTTCATCGAGGTCAAAAAGCTGCCGATGCCGTCAGGGACATTTGCGACGTGTATGGGGAAGCTGTCATAGGCGAGTCTACAGCACGGAAATGGTTTCCAAAGTTCAAAAATGGCGACTTTGACGGCGATGACACTTCCCGCAGCGGAAGGCCTTCTGAAATCGATGAAGAACGTCTCAAATCACATTTGAAGGAAATCTTTCGCAAAACCTGTCGTGAATTGGCGGAAAAAATAAACTGCGATTATAAAACGATTCTCAATCATCTTGATTCAATGGGATTTACCGAAAAATTGGGAGCCTGGAGCCACACGAGCTCAACGAGAAAAAAAAGCAAACAAAGTCGCTTTCAAATATATATAACAGTCAAGTGGGATCTTCATCCAAAGAAGTTCATGATATGTGTTTGGTGGGACTGGGAGGGCATGGAGCACTGGGAAATGCTCGAAAAGAAGGAGGTCTACATTGCCCCGCTACACCGCGTGAATGAGGCTTTTCAACTGAAAAGACCTGATCGACGTCGTCAAACCATACTCCTACACGACAACGCCAGGCCCCATGTTGCACAAGTCGTCAAAGCCACACCCCAAGAGCTCGAATGAGGGGAATTTCAACTTCTTTCGTATTCTGCGGACCTTGCACCGACCGATTACCATCTTTTCCGCTCTCTGTCAAACCATATGAAGGACGTTACCTTCGATAACAAAGAGGACCTTAAAAACTGGCTCAACAACTTCTTTGACACCAGACCATGGGATTTTTGGCGGTACGGCATTAACAGATTGGTCGAGAGCTGAGAAGAGGTTGTAAACAGCAATGGTGAATATATAATTGATTAACTTATTGATACAGTTATTGGTTTTTGTTTAAATAAAAGTCTTCGGTTAAACCGCTACGAACTCATTCCCCAACACTTGATTTTCAAGGCTCTGAGGGAAGATTGAATGCTGCAATGTGCTGACTGGGTGGACGCACCTTAGAAAATGTCTTACCTTTGGCCACAGCTTCAAAACTAAATAAGAAAGTTTTTACATTCCGGACTCTTTTTGCTAATTTAGTTTTTTCCTTGATCACTCCTCTCGGGTGCATAGAGCCTCGACAAGACTTTTCCATCGTACACGGTTCTGTGCTGTTGTTTTTGCACCGTCCCATGAGATGTCGGCATCTGCTAGTCCGAGCAGCATCGACCTTCTCCAAATGTTTTTTGGTCGACCGTGACTTCTGCTCCCTTGCGGGTTCCAGTCATTTGCTAATGCTCAATGAAATAATTTTGCTAATTATTTGCTAAGAAATATTTGAATTCTAAAATTGAAGATTTCATTGAGTGAAAATGAAAATTAACACTTTTGCAAGTCGTTGGACTAGTTTAAAGAGTGAGCAGGTTACCAGCTACCAGTGATCAGTTGGATGCAGTTATTGCCTTAGTATTTTCGAAACGGAATTTGGAGCACATCCTCACTACTCAAGAGGCAAAGTAGTTGGTATGAACGAGGCGGTACATTACCCCATGGAAATTTTAAATTCTGTCAACCCTCCCTTTGGTTGAGTGTACAATTTTGACCGGCAGTGACAATGAATGAAGCGCAAGTACAAACACTTAAGGTGGCCGATGTGGATCTTACAACTCAATATTTGCACCTGGTCAGCCAATTGTAACTCCATCCCATGTCGCAAAGAAAGTTTATATGTTTATATTTTTTTTAGATGGTCCTGAAAGCAAAACTGTGAATATTGTATACACTGACATTTTATAAAAATTTAATAAAAAGTAACTTGAATATACATATATGTAATATATATATGTGTGAATGAATACTAATTGCGCATTCTGTTCATTCGTTTGGAACAACAATGAAAATGTTCCAAAAAATATTTTTTTATTAGAAAGCCTATTTTATTATACTCGTACACCTGTGTGAAACAATGTGCGGATTGTTAGTATTTATATGTACATACATACATGCATACATACATACATATACTTGTATACGCAGTGCAAAAAATCTCTACCAAAAATTTTGTGACAGTTTAATAGCTGCTCTCTGACAAACTAATTTAATATTAAAAATATTTCAGTACAGGTGCTCTTGGATTGGCCACAAAGTGACACATATACAGGGTATGTCAAATGATGATTAATTTTCAAAAGTTAAAAATATGAAGAAAACCAAATTTTTTCGATGGAGCAGCTTATTCGATGGAGCAAATATTCCTATTCTCTATAGAAGATTCATGTTCCCGCCGCAGTTCGCTGTACGAAAGCGTATTCAGTAACCCTAGTATTGCTCTGTATCCCTAGCTACGAGGTTGTCAACACGATTACCTCAAAACTGAACTGAACTAAATTTTGCAAAATTGATGTTACCGTGTTCGAGGTCCGACCGACTGTCGCCCATCCTCCTGTCGTTAAGCAGAAGGGTTGGTTTGAGGACCATGACACGAATACCGACCGCTAACAGCCTCAAAATTTTAGGAGTTACCTTTGACAGTTTGCTCTCCTTCTCTGCGCACACAATCGCAATTACTACTAAAGTTCGCAGTCGCAATAAGGTCTTCAAATCGCTATCTGGCGGTACTTGGGACAAAGACATAGTTAGCGTTGGCAATATTGTTGGGACATTTAAAACAACTGGCCGGCCGGTTCTAAATGCCTGGTCGCCTGGAACTAGTGATACGCACTGGACACACCTTCCGACATGCCAAAACACTGCTATTCGGACTGCGACGGAATGCTTCCTGGTGTCCCCACTACAACATCTACATAATGAGGCACACATGCTTTTTTAAAGGAGCAGAAGAAAGTGCTCAGAAAACAGTTTCTACTACCAATGTAGACACCTGCTTGAACAAGAGTCATCTCCCAGGCATGTCAGAAGACACCTCTTCGATTACGCCGACGAGATCCAAGACAAAACAAATCGACAACTACTGGACCGGACAGAGTTTAGACAGGCTATAAAGCACATTCATCGGGAGACACTTTCCACCTTCTTAAGCTCCCAAGCCCCGAATTCCGCAATCGGAATCCAACCATCAACCAAGGTAGATGAAGAGATCCAGCTACCCCAAGAGACCCGCGTAACCTTGGCACAATTACTTTCTGGATACTGTAGCAGGTTAAACATATGTTCAGCATGTGAAGGCACGCCGCACGAAATTAACCACCTTTTCACATGCCGCATCAAACCCACTCATTTAACATCCCTCTCACTCTAGACTCAACTGAAACAGCAAGTTTCCTGAGCCTACCGTTAGATGAGCTAAACCAAGACGACCGGTGATCTACACTCCACTGACAGGGTTAAGTATACTGCTACAACAACCACAACAACAACAACCACTTTCTGTGCGTCTGCCCGATCTTCACTCGAATCAGGCTTGAGGTCTTTGGCACTGGCCTTTTTGGAGCGGCAACCTTTGCTCCTTGGCACCACAAGACCTACTCTTCGGAGGTCGGCTAGATTGAAAGATATTTAAAAAGGGAATCCGAATGCAGTACAATTGACTTAATGTTATCTGAATGCAGTACTTGCTAGTTGTCCCGACAAAAACAAAATAAAAATAAAAAAAACTTGGTACTTGATGAAGCGTGTCCTGGTGTGCCATCCTGCTGAAAGGTCTTACATTTTCGGCTACAAAAAACTATTTATCGAGCCTGTGTGATGCTACCCGTTGACTGAAATAGGGTGTTCAGCAGTACTTTCAAAGAAAAATGGGCCATTAATGCCAGTGCTCCAACTGTCACTCATTGGCTGCTCGACGATCTCCAGATATGGGGGTCACGATAATATAATTTTGCATATGGAAAAAGTTTGGAATAATTGATGACGTTGTTCAAGGGCAGAGTGATGCATATCGTTCCGCGAAGATATGATACGGGCTTTCTGTTAAGATGTCCAGCGGGACAGAGCTAACATTGTCAAAATAACAGATAACAAAAACCCCTCTATGGACCACCTTGTACGTGCTCATACATTCTTGTATATATATATATGTATATGTGTGCACAGTCAGAAAAGAAACCAGTGCAGGTGACAATCGCGTTGGGCAAGTTACGAGTTGTCGCAACTCGTTAAAGCAAATGTTAATGCATTTTTGGCTATTTATACACTGTAATATTAATACAATAAACAAACACACACATATATACATTCCTATGTGTATATACAGTGGTCCCACTCGGAGCAGAAGAGCGCTTCTGGCTAAAGTTACCCAGTCTACACTCATATATGCAGCACCCATATGGCGGAAAGCCCTGATGTAAAAAACATACACGAAGAAGGCGGTAATAGTTTTCAGACTAAGTGTCCTT
This sequence comes from Anastrepha obliqua, assembly GCF_027943255.1. Taxonomy (NCBI): domain Eukaryota; kingdom Metazoa; phylum Arthropoda; class Insecta; order Diptera; family Tephritidae; genus Anastrepha; species Anastrepha obliqua. The sequence goes on from NC_072894.1 coordinate 16,016,463, forward strand.
AGAGTTGTCTAGGCTTTCAGGACAATATCGTATGGGGCAGTGTGTGTCATATCGTCATATCGTCATGTCACCATGCCACCATATATAATATAATGACCTCTGAACTGGGTAGAGTCTACGACAAAGCCAAAAGCCTAAACAGGCGTCTAACGGCGGAAGAGCGTAAGGAGGAAAGGCAAGGGAGCATAAATTAGTGGCAAAATCGCTGAGACTTAGCGACAAAAGGGAGGTGGACGCATAAACTCATCAGAAGCATGCAGGCATAAGGTGAGAGCAGGCATGGTGACACAGTTCTTGACGAGACAGGGATGCTACAGAGAGTATCTTCAAATACTCGGCCACGAGGACGCAGCAAACTGCTCGTTCTGCGACAACTGTAGTGAGAACGCGGAACATATCTTCTTCTCCTGCTCGAGATACGCATCTGAAAGAACGTCGACCGAGGAAATCATAAAAGAAAGAATAACCCCAGGCAACATTGTAAATCACATCTTGCAATCGAAGTTGGTGTGGGCCAAGAAGAGAAAAATAATGAGAACGCAGTAAATAAAGAAGACAAAACAAGTAATGAGACAGAGACAGAAACATATATTTATGAAGAGCCATACTGGTCAGCTTGGCCCTGCCATGCAATGCTTAAAAGGCGGTACCGCAGGGCAAACTAAAGTTACAGAGGTCGGGGCTTAGTACTGGTGTACAGTTTTGCAAGTCCACGTTAGTAGTAATACTGACTGTGCATGGTCGCGAATGAGGTGCACCTTTAGCGATCAGTATGAATCTTGCATGCCGTCTATGTTGACGGTATCTTTGTAAGATTCCCCCTTCGGATAAATAAAAAAGCAAAAAATGTGTATATACAATGCATAGCATAAATCTTGATACCTTACCATTTCTAAGTATAATTTTAAGAAATTTCGCACATTATTGTAGTTTTCATTTCCGATGCTTCGAAATAATATTTGTTGGCAGATTATTTTCCCTATAACCGATGAAGTTCATTTATTCGCATCTGTGTTTACTTTTTAATGTGCCCACTCTTGTCTCGAAAAGAATTGACATTAGAGGTGAGGAAAATTGTTGTTCGCTTGCATAAAAATAGAAAATCATACTGAGAAATCGGAAAAACCCCCCTGAAGGGAAAAGCAAACACTGCAAAAGGTAATACAAAGATTTAAAAAGGAGAAAGGGATCGAAAATAAACAGAGATCAGACCGACCTGGGAAGTTGACTGAGAGGGTTAAACGCCTTTTCAAGAGAACAATAGAAAAAGTGCTCCGAATATAGCAACATCTCTAAACACCATTGTTTCACCGGATACAGTGTGAAAGTCAGTGAAGAGAAATGGATAGAAAAAAATCATTTGTCAGTGATACTAATAGAAATAAAAGACTCAAATTTGCCAGAACATGTCAACTCAAAGAACTTGACTTCTGGGCAAAGTAATTTTCTCTGACGAATCGAAATATAATATTTTCGGATGTGATGCGCGGCTTAAAGTGTAGAGCGAAACGAAGAATTAAATCCAAAAAATACAATTAAAATGGTCAAGCATGGAGCTGGAGGTGTAATGGTTTGGGGCTGCATGTCCACATAAGGTGTTGGCAATTTTGTTTTTATTGATAAAATAATGGCAAAAGAAGTATATTTAAAAATCCTTGAAGAAAACTTGTTACAAAGCGCTGAAAAAAATGGATTGTCTGGTGGATTTTATTTCCAGGAGGACCACGTTTCCAAACACACCGCGCATATAGTGAAGATTTTTTAACAAAAGAGCATAGAGCATTTATGGGATCATTTGCAAAAACGATTAAGGGGTTGAGGGTAGACAGAGGCACAAAAAATTATGATTTTCAACTATTTTTCTTTTGGTAAATAATTTCTTTATTTTACAAAAATAAAAACATAGCATTAATAGTACATCATATTTCGACTTTAGCAAAATTTCAACAAAAAAATTACTAATTGTAAAAGTTATACTGTTCGTGTGGAGTCCGTTTCTCCAGAAGTCCTTTGCGGTGATCATCAAAAGTCCTTAGAGATTCATCTAAAGTCAATCGGATAAGAGAAATTAGGTTTATTAATAGGTAATCTTGTGCCAGATCGAAGCTATTTTTTTTTTCAAAATTAACAATATGCCGACCTCAGGAAATATTTTTCAGATTTTCGAGAAAAAACCAACACTTAATTGTTTAAAAAAGCAGTATAAATTTTATTGAAATCTATCAAGGGTTTTTTAAGTTACAGTGATCACCAGTTCAAAAAACATAGTTTTGAGAAAAACGCATTTAAAGTTTTGCTATCGATTTATGTAGAGTTATACAAATTATTTAATTACTTACACTGTGTCATCTATTCTCGGGCAATACAATAGCCCTTCAGCCGTCATAGCAGCTTCCAAAATATCGACTTGGTATTGCCTACGTAGCATTCTACTTAAAAAATAATTTATTTTAACATACAACTGTCGACTGCTCAGTGCAACGACTACAGGTACACTGGCAAAAAAAATACACTTGTACTACCTAGAAATTGAAAATATATATAGTAGGGTATATAGAGGGAATATATATATTTAGGTATATTTATATATACATCAAAATGTACATTCATTACCATAAAACCCGAGAAGTCGGTTGCTTGCAGCTGCTGCTAGCTAGGTACTTGCTCTCGAACGCTCAGGGGCGCCCGAGCGCTCTTTGTTCAATGTTGAATAACTCGAAAAGTATTTGTCAGATTCACATCAAATTTTCACACAATTTTTTTAAGATATTATACTTTAAGAAAATGCAAATCCAAATTTTTGAAAAAACTGACCACCCCCAGATAACTTCCAAAAATCAACTTAAAAACTTGCTCCAAGTCAATTGGCAAAATATAAATTCTGATTATACAAAAAACCTGATTCACTAAATGCCTGACCGACTAAAAGAGGTTATTCGATGACGAGGATATTCTACTAGATATTAAATGTAATCTTTCTCAAGTTGTTGTTAAATTTTTGCATGCAGAAATACTCGATTGCAAGAATATCAACACTTTTACTGTGCGAATTTTCAGTTCAAGTTCTATGGTTATTTCCTTCTTATTTGAGAATGAGATAGTTTTATTTCATATTTTCTTATATAATATCTCATACGGGAACAATTGGAATTATTTAATGTTGAATATAATATAAAACACTCAAAAGCCTTCGTGATATTTCTTATAAAACATCTTCGAAGTGGTAGGGTACCAAGACTTCTGCTGTACACTGTGCGTAAGGTACACATGCATACATACTCCCATATCAAACATCGCATTACGGATGAGAGAGATTTGTTAAACAAATCACTGCTCGTGTTTTTTTGCTCGTTTCTCCAATTTATTTGCAGTGACTAAAATACCTGTAAAAAGCAATACAAACAATAATAAATATCTACATGTGTAGACATGTAAAGCAATCAAATAAGCCAAATGAAATGCTTGGGACTGGCCTGCACTGTTTCACACCCGCTTGCCCTATAATACTCGACGCTACTCGTACTCTACCTGTTTATCGACGAAATCAAAACAACTCACCAACAACAATACGCCCGACTGACTGCTAAGCCATAGTAGCCTACAAGCTACTTACGGATCAACGTTCATTTCCCACATCCCTTTTCGGTGCGTGTAAACTCGTCGGCGCTCTTATTTACCGTTTTACATAAAAAATAAATATATACCATGGTATATATGTATATATATATAGACGAGTAATTTATAAATAAATGTCAATGTGTGTAGGTATGTATGTGCATACATAAGTAACTAAGTGAACACGTGTATGTGCGCATCTCACTTTGTGCCGTTTTTGTGGGTTTGTAGGATGCGCAAATATAAATAAAACAACTACACAGTTATAACAGCAACAACAATTATACGCCAATATTAACATCAGCCACGAGAATGCCTGAAACTAATTTTTTAAGTATCTGCAGGTGTTCGTTTTGAAATATCAACACACATACACGAATCAGCGTAAAGATGTACAATAACAACAATAAATGACAGCAACTAAATTAATAAAAACAACAGTGGAAACGAGTGTAGATATACATAAGTAAGTACAACAAAAGCAAAACACATAGCTAGTATACACGTACATGGCTGTGTGCATGTATGTATGTACGTAGAGAAGATGAGCGGCACTGGGACAGCAAAAATGTCTCGAAGCTAATGAATTTCATGGAACACTGCAGTGATTTTAATTTAAGCTGAAATAAATTTGAATTCAATTTAGATATTGTAGAAAACAATAAATGCGGCAAATGTGTTTTGCTGGAAGCAAATTATATAACTTCAAAAAAAAAAAAAATATAACGTAATATTGTAAAGTAATACATACAGGGTCCGGCAGTCGAAGAGCAACCAATTAAAAAGGCCATCAATTTAGTTTGGAAAATAACTTTTATTCTATTCAAAGTAAAAAATGTGTGAAAATATATTAATACAAAATTTTACTTTTGCTCGATATGACCACCTTTTGCCTTGACTATGGCCTTGAGACGGTCTAGAAACGAATCGCAAGCTGCCCGAATATGATTTGCAGGTATTTTGGCCCACTCGCGGACAGTGCCTCGACTCTAGTGAATCTTTTATTTTGGACGTTGCGCTCCACAATGGCCTAAAGAGAACAATCCATCGAGTTCGCGTCTGGTGAACTTGAGAGCCATTGTGTGGACGTAATGAAGTTCGGAACGTGATTTTTTAGCCATTCTTGGTTAACTCGAGCTTTGTGTGACGGTGCCGAATCCTATTGAAACGTCCATGGTCTGCCATCGAAATGCTTGTCTGTCCACGACTTCAAAGCAACCTACAGACAGTGATGGTAAATGGTTTTTTGAAAAATCCCTACACAGCCCAAAAAAATTCCCTACTTTTCCCTACGCTTACAACAAATTTTCCCTACGAAATTCCCTACATTTTTTTCTCCTGTGTTTACACTATAATGAGGCAATTGTAACGTCAAAATTGAATTGTTTGCTTAAGATTTTTTATAAATTCCGTACAGAGCTTCTGCAGTGCAATCAGTTCTTATTGGAATTAACTTGAACACAAGCCGCTCGTTTTCCTTGTCGAAAAATCTCACCATAAGACACATATGCTTATTGAGTCCGATGTCTCTCATCGATCATTATGCAAAATTTGTTTACTTTTAATTCTTTTAACTAAATTGTCTTTTTCCTCTTTTGCCAATTCATTTTTTATTATGCTGGTGCACTTCTTTCTTCCGAGCTCAGTTTTTTATTATTTCAGAATCGGGCACGATTTCTTTTAAGAGTGCGATTAAATGGTCCACCACTTGCAGCGCAACATTATGCTCAGCGAAGAACATGCTAAGTCTTATTTCGAAATTTCTGGAACCATTTGGTTTACTCGCTTTATTTTAGATGTCTTTTTAATTGCCTTCATATTTTTTGGTGCATTTTTGTTTCGGCGTGCTTCGGTAAATCAGACTTGCCACAGCTCAAAACTTTGTTGCACGCAGTGCATTTGCATTTGAATGGATCGTTAGCCACAGCTTCAAACTAGCCACTAAAATTTCGTCGTCAAGTCACTTGTTATTGAACTTTTGTTTCCGATACTTGCATTGTTTTTCATGGTGTTCCTCCGAAGAGTCAGTCGAAGAGGAGGAGCTCATTTCTGTAAAATATATGCATTTTAAATATTATATAAAAGAGCTAAAACTAAAATAATTGCAAACTTACTTCAAAAGTGAAAAGCACCAGAAAACGTGGGGCAACTAACAATTTTCGCGCAAAGAAAAAATCGTGCTAGCGTTAACGAAGAAAAAAACAGCCAATGTTGCCATATTAACTCTTTTAAAAGTATGCTGCCATAAGGAAAAGAAGTCTGGCATGAAATCTTACCGCAGATTTTTATTTTAAATGCACTTTTTTAATTTTACCCCACTATTTTAAATTTTTTTTTGTACGTCTTGAAAATTCCCTACATTTACAGAATTTAGAAAAAATCTGTCCCTCTTTTCCCTACAACCACATTTTTCGACGAAAATCCCTACATGTAGGGAATTTTCCCTACATTTGCCATCACTGCCTACAGAATAGTTTCCCGATAATATTTCGCATTTACCTTAACGCCAGGCTCGATGAAACCCATTGGAGGGCGCCCATCTGCGATTACAGCGGCCCAAACCATTATCTGTGGCGGCTTCTGCCTTCTGGTGGCCAATCGATGACTAAAATTCTCGTATGAACGGTCGGTCAATTAAACCCTATCGTTTTGAGAATTGCTCAATTTGAAAAATGTTCTCGTCCGAAAACACAATATTCGGAAATTAACCGCTTTCGGCCAAGCGAAGCAACTCCTTCGCTCTCTCCAGGCCAAATCTGATGAATATGGTGAATGCTCCAACAACCCTAACTTTAAGTCACGGATTTTAGTCATTGTCAAAATGCTCTCGTGCACACGGTGCGTAAAATATAATTTTTTTCTTTTGCAAACTGGGTCTTTCTTCATCAGCAGTTTTCCTTCAGCTGTTGTAAAGAGTATAATTCTGAGTATATTTATTGTTTTAGTAGTTTGGAAGTAATCCAGAAACGAAATTCCTATCGCATCCCAAAAATTTTTGCGAACACCTTCTTGTACGGTTTTTGGATACGAACTTGTATCGGAGTCGAATAGCCAGGTTCACACTACTCTGTAGCCTCTTGTTCTGATTTAGCAACATGGCACGCACAAAATCCTCTTTATCCTTTCGAAGACGCTCTAAATGTTTCTGAGAAAGTCGCATTCGAATGTGTTTCTGTTCCATTGTTAGCGAATTCGGCTCCCTTTGTGCACACAGCTTTCTGAAACCCAATACTTCAGTCAAAATATTGCTTACACTGCCCAATGAGATGGCTAGGACTTCTAGTAAATCTCCTTTGTTGACCTATGCTAGAGCGCGACTATGGGTATTGGGTTCCGATGTCATGGGAATGAGTAATATTCGTTCTCTAAAACTGGAGGATATTTACAGATTCGCCAAAGAATCTGGAAAATTCTCACAGGACTAACTATCTCTATCTCTGTCTCTATTCTTTCCTATCTCTTTCTCTGATACTTTTCTCCCTCCCTCCTTAACTATCTACCCCCTTTCCAGAGCTTTAAATACAATGGGCTTTTTAGCCTGAGTGTTTTAGGAGCCACCAAATCTCCTGGTGCTCCTTGGCTCGACCTCTTCAAATTCAATTCAATTCAAATCTTCTTTACTCGCTTGACGATTTTCCAATACGATTTCCTGTATTTTTTCTACGATTTTCTGTGTTGTTACTGTTTCTGGGCGTCCTTGAAGTGGATCGTCTTCAAGACTTGTAAGGCCACGTTTAAATTTGCAACTCATCTTTATACAGTACTAATTGCTGGCGAAAAGTCCTTATACACCATCAATTTTCACTTTCCGTCATAAATTTCCTTCGCTTTAAAAAATAAAAGTTCAATCATCGCCCAATATTTCACTTTTTCCATTGCAGAAAATACTGTGACACGTCGATTCTAAATGGCTTGTAAACAATGAATAAATTGACAGATTGAAATGAAAATTCACATCCGTTCATATGAGGAGTTTACCAACATAGCAAAAAAGAAAAAAATTTGCTAGTAGTAATGCCATCTCTTATCGAACCGCAAAACTTATTGAACAACCTGGTACATAAAGATATGCGAAAAAATAAAATAAAATAAAGAAATTAAATAATTTAAAAGTAATTTGAAATTATGAATGTGACTTGACTTGACAATCGCAGGGCTGTTGTAGAAATCCATTTAGAGCCGGAAAATTTAGCTTTTACTCATTTACCAAAATTGCTAAGAAGAAGAACAACAACAACAACAATACATGGCAAATGTTTTTTAAATCTACAATCAAAAGCGCCATGGGATACCGAAGAAAGTTAGAAAGCTAATAGAAAATAATTAGCGCAAAGTACTTACATACTTACGTGTAACGGTGAAAAGGCAAACTAATGGCGAATTGGTGATTAACGGCGAAACTGACGATATACGGGGGAAAAAGGCACTAAAAATAGTTAAATAGCAGAAAGTTGGTGACGGAAGTTTAATTTGATTCCCAAAATTAAAGGCAGGAAGATTACAATTTTAGTGAGAATTATATTGCAATATGAATGTCATATGTATGAATATATGTGTATGGATATGCACCTATACACATGTGGTCATTAAATACGTAAACTGCTTTAACGTTATCTCTCGATTTGCTTGTGCCGCTTGGAAAAACTTAAAGCTATTATTGAAATTTCGCTTTCTTACAAATGGCGCCACTGCTTCGACATGGGTTTAAAAATCCGTTGCGTTATTGCTTGCACAGATTCGGTTATTTTCATAAAATGTAATTTTATATAGCCACTAAAATAGATGCATTGCGGATAACTATTGCAGCTTAACTTATTAAATGGAAATTAGTGAACGTTACGTAAATTTTTTAGGAGGCTGGTTGGACTGATGACGGGCCATTTTCTTTTATTATATGCAAAGCACATGGAAAAGTTAGGCATCCCAGTTAGCTTGTGAAGAGGAGGATGAGACGGCGGACCACTTCTTGTGCGTCTGCCCCGCTTCGCTTGAATCAGGTTTGAGGTTATTGGCAGGTCATGTGTTAAGAAGCAACCGCCTTGGCTCCTTGGCATAACAAGATCTCCTTAGATTTCTTCGGAGGTCGAAAAGATTTAAAGAAAATTACAAAAGGGAATCCGTGTGCAGTACAATGAAAAAAAAATTTTTCTTTCAAAGATGGATCGTGCGCAACATTATACAGTTGAAGAGCAGATACTTGTTGTCACTCTTTGACGTTCCAAAAATTTAGTTGTGAATACCCTTAAGCTCAAAAAACTCACAAAACGACGTGGTGACAAAAAGAAAAGGACTTACACTACTGATAATTCAATTATGGCTCTCGCTAAGAGGAACCCTTTTAAGTCATCAAAGGTCATGGTTGCTGAAATCAACAACGCAGTATCAATGATAACTGTAAGGCGTACAACATGAAACTACCAGGCAGAATAGCTCGTAAAGCTCCCCTGTTGAAACAAGCAAATTCGAGTCATGGTGAGGATGAAAAAAATGCTATAAGGTACTTTGGAGTGATGAAACAAAAATAAATTTATTTGGAAATGATGCTGGACAAATTGTTAGATGTCCTAAATGACAAGAAATCTCACCGGGGTTCACAAAAAACAAAAAATTATTTGGGAATGCTTCTCTTGGTATGGACTAAGACCTATTCACCTCGTAACCAATAAAGCCGCACAGTTCCGTCGGGGTTAAAGAACTCAGTTTGTTTTTTTAAACGCGTACAGGCGCCCACACACATTGCTCCAGATACGACATAAATTTTATTGAGATCGGATAAGGCCACGTCCACTTTTATAAGCTCAGAAATCTCGTGATCTCATCTATGAGTCTCATCTTGTGCACGGATATATAAGCTCGGCCAGGACCGAATTTATTCTTCCTTACTTGTTTTATATTGGGACCTTATCAGTGTGGCTTTAGACCTGGAAAGTCCACAACCGACCAGATATTCACAATACGCTAAGTCTTGCAAAAAACCCATGAAAGGAGAATCGACTCACAACATCTTTTGGTCGACTTCAAAGCGGCGTTTTGAATTGGGTATCCCCGCAAAACTAATACGGTTATGCATACATTGCTCAATACCAGCAGCGCCGTCAAAATTGGAAAGGACCTCTCCGAGCCGTTTGATACCAAACGAGGTTTCCGACAGGTGATTCGCTGTCGTGTGACTTCTTTAACCTGATGTTAGAGAGGATCGTACGAGCCGCAGAACTTAATCGCTCAGACACAATATTTTATAAGAGCGTACAATTGTTGGCGTATGCCGATGAGATCGATATCATCGGCCTTAATAACCGCGCTGTTAGTTCTGCTTTCTCCAAACTGGATAAAGAGGCAAAGTGAATGGGGCTGGTGCTGAACGAAGACAAAATGAAGTACCTCCTGTCATCAACAAACATTCGGTGCCCTCGCGTATCGGCACCCATGTCACTGTTGACAGAATCTCTCTTGCCAGCAAGTGCTACTTTGGACTAAGTAGTTAACTGAGTAGTAAAGTCCTCTCTTGACGAACAAAACTAACACTATATGGCTCTTATCATGCCTGTCCTAACGTATGGCGTCCTAACGTATCGAATATCACAGGCGATGGAACGATGAGCTGTATGAGCTTTACGACGGCATAGACATAGCGCAGCGAATAAAGATCCAGCGGCTACCTTGGCTGGATCATGTCGTCCGAATGGATACAAACACTTCGGCTTTGAAAGTATTCGATGCGGTACCAGCTGGGGGTAGCAGAGGAAGAGGAAGGCCTCCTCTGCGTTGGAAAGATCAGGTGGAGAAGTACTTGGCTTCACATGGCGTTTCGAACTGGCGCCGGTTAGCCAGAGAAAGAAACGACTGGCGCGATTTGTTAAACCCGGCCAAAATCGCGTAAGCGGTCATCGCGCCCACCCAGAATAAATAGAAAGTTTCGCAACACTACGCGAGAAGAGCTGTACTTCGTTATTGTTTTCTAAAAATTGGTTTTTGTTTTAACACAAACTTACATACATATAAGGTTTCCACATGCGAGCTTTATTTGCTGTTTTTACAGAGAGTTGAAAAATTCATTGAATAACTTACATCAACTTTTGGCATTTGAGCACCACTCTCAGCCTGGCTTTTATTAATACGCAAAACCCACTCCTTTTTGATTATTTAGTAAAGAATTCATTCAAAATCGAAAGTGAATGATTAATTTTGCGCCACCTTGTAGTTACCTTAAAAAATTAATAATCCAATTTTGGTATTTGAAGCACTTTTTTTATTTTTTATTTTATTTCGTAAAAAAGTAATTCAAAATCGAAAGCGGATGATTAATTTTGCGCCACCTTGTACTTACCTTAAGAAATTATTGATCCAATTTCGATTTTTGAATCACTTTTTTTTATTTTTTATTTTATATAGCAAAACAGTAATTCAAAATCGAAATTGGATGATTAATTTTGCGCCACCTTGTACTTACCTTAAAAAATTAATAATCCGATTTCGATTTTTGAATCACTTTTTTTTGAATTTTATTTAGTAAAAAAGTGATTTAAAATCGAAATGTGTTGATTAATTTTGCGCCACCTTTTACTTAACTTCCACTCAAGCTAAAGTTGAATGATAACATTTTTATTAGGATTTTCATATTTTTTTGCACAACAAAAATTTGGTTTCAATACGCACCCATACCAACTCAGTGTTTCTGCTTTAAGCCCTTTGGCACGAAAAGTGGACACTCATATGTTTGTGTGTGTGTGTATGTGGGCATATGCATAAGTGAATGTACGAGTACAAACATTAAAGTTAATCATTTGCAATACCTATACGTACCTACGTATATACATATGTAAATATGTATGCATGCATGCATTTACATACACATGCGCGTATTGTTGTTTTTGCAAATAAATTGCGTGCAAATGTTGTGCGCCTAGATTTTACATTTCTTACTTTTTCGTTGCTAGACTTTGTGTAATGCCCATGTTTTTTGTGCTGCATAGAAATGAGGTCATTGTAAATGTTTTGAAAAGTGTTTCACAAGTATGGATGTATGTATATATGTATGTATGTATGTACCTGTATGTATAGTAGTTAGTAGTCGTTTCTCTTTGCTTCTTTTTTTTTTTGTTCGCATTTGCTTTTTCGCCGCTTCATTGTCCATCGCTTACTCATTTGTTGCGCTTTTTGCGCTCTTCAAAGTGCTTGACACCTTAGCGTCATTGCTGTTGCTGATTTTATGGCTGTTGCACACAAAATTTTGCAAGTGGCGCCGATTTTGCTTCTTTGTTTTTGAATTCTAATTCATTTGTTTTATTTTTAATTACAAAGATTTTTTATGGTTTCTTGTTTTTTTGCTTTTTTGCTATTTTTCTTTTTGTTTGTTTCAACTGCGTTCTATTAATTTAAATTTCACGTTTTCTTTCGCACGGTCGTTTTTTTGCATTTGTTGTTTTTCAATTGTTTTCATTCGCATCGCATGTGTGTGTGTGTTGATTTCATACATACATACATACATACATGTGTGCATATGTGTGTGTAGGCATGTGTGCTTTTTTATAATTTGTCATCTGCGTCAATGCGACACTCATTTGCAATGCAAATCACTTTTTTTATGATGTTGGCATATATTTTTGTGGTTTATGTGGCTTCGCAAATGTGCGCATGAATGTGTGTGTGTATGTATGTAAATTCATGGATTCACATACTTTGTTTTTTAGCACTTTTTTTATAATTTCTTCTAAACTTGATTCTCTACAACTTTGCTTCAGAAATTTTGTCAGCCATGAATACTTCGATTCGGTTTCCAAGATGCGGATTTTCCCCAAATTCACTATGAACAAAAATTAATTAATACTAATTTTAGCCAAAAACCACTTCTATTAAAACATTTCCAACTGGTCAGTCCACTTTTTTAGTAATAAAAATATACACCTGACTATTTAAACGGATTAATGGGCGCCCTTGCATTCATGTGACTTAACTTGTTTGCGCGCGTCTATATGTATGTGTGTGTGCATAGCTATGTGTGTACCCGCGCATTAGATATTCAAAATTTTTATTGCTCTTCAGACTTGTTTATCATACATTTTTTCTTGTATCCGCTCGACTGGCTGTTAGCTCATCAATTTGAAACAAAAACACCGAAACACCTGACGGCGCAGACAGCGCAAGTGTAATAATTGATAAAAACTTTGCAAACTAGTTATATTTTTTAATGTAACCACGACGTAGTCAAGTGTTTTTTTGTGACTAAGATACCTTTGGTCCCGGCTTCGATGCTTTTCTTCATAGAAAAAATGTGTTTTTTTTATAGTTTCTACCCCTTTGAGGCAATAGTAGAACCTCCAAATGGAACAACAAGACGCATGCCACAAATTGGAACAGCAGCTCAATTCAAGGCTTAACAAAGGGCCCTTTTGCATTACTTAAAAAACGAAGCGGTCAGCGATCGCCAGATATTAAACGTGAAGTCTTTTCGCCGAATGTAGTAACGCACGCTTCCGTAAAGAGGACACTCGCGCTTACACTGCTTGATGGGTGTTTGGCCGAGCTACTCTACTTAACTGTGGTTTTTTACATATAGATTTTATGAGGAATTCTTTCATAGCAGAAATATAATAGAAGGTTTGCCATTGCCTGCCGAGGTGCGATCTCTATTAGAAAAAACTTTTTCTATCATTTGGGGTTTCATGCCCGAGGTTTCGAACACGGGCACTACGCAACTACGACCACTACGACGGTCGGTCGAAGAAGTTAATATAGCCATGGTATTTATTCGCCTTTTTGTGACAATATTTCACCGAAGCATTACTAAATCGTACCGAAAGTGTATCATGTTTGAACAACAAAAAGCTCACAAAAGTGCTTCTATGGTCACATTGAATGCCACGAAAATTACTTACCTTCATTGTATAGAATTTGCAGTTACTGGATATAGACGAAAAAGCAGTTACTGTATATAGACGAAAAATATATCCGTTGCATAAAAAATCTTTACTGGAATCAGGCAGCGGCAGTAAAAGTTGATGGTCAGTTGGCCAGCGAAGTACGCATTTCACATTTTTAAAGGAGCCAGACAAGAATTTATTTTGTTGCCCTTACTTTTTACCATTTACGCAGAACAAATTTTTAAAGAGGCTCTCCACGTTGCTCATGAGGGAATTAATGACAATGGCGTTCCTATAAATACCATCAGATAAGATCATGATACCATCCTAGTAACAAACCATATCGAAGACTTGCAAAAATGGTCTGCTTTGCTAACGAGTGTACGATAATGGCGTCGGGCAATGACATTGGTGGCCTGTGCGCCAAAGTAAATGACTCCTTCACCTGCCTTTCTATCTTTTTCACTGCGAGGAATCTACAACTTTCCCCCACTAATGGCAGTACTTGGGGCAAGGACAAAGAAATATTGTTGGCGACATTCGAAATCTAATCACCACACATAGTATATGAAGACCTCCAGCTACCCCGCGAGACCAGCGTAAGTTTGACACCATTACGTTCTGGATACTGTAGCAGGTTAAAATCCTACCTATCCATAATGGACCCCGGCATACTAAACATATGCCCAACATGTGAAGGCACGCAACATGACACTAAACATCTTTTCATATGCCCCATCAAACCCACTCATGTAACACTCCTCTTCCTCTGAACCCACCCTATCGAAACTAGAGGAAGACGACCGGTGATCTACACTACAACTAACAGGGTTAAGTATACTGTTACAACAACAACAACAACAACTTGCAAAATTTGATATCGAAAGTAACTAGGAGCAGTGAAGAAAAATATATGCAATAATATAAAATTCAGTATTAATAGCCAGATTACATGAAAACTGGGATTTCTCCTTAGAGATTACCCCTTACCAGTCGTCATGACTTTAACTTAAACCTTGAAAAGCGCTCTGTCAAATGCTATGTTTGGCCAATATTTTCGTACGCAATGAAAACATGACGCTAGAGATCGCAGATATGCAAAGGCTGGGAGCATTTCTTTTTTTTTTGTTTATGTGCTTTTGGTAGGTGAAGCAGGGTTCAAAATGCCTTCGCACTTACAGCGACCGGCGTCGTCTATTGCGTCGAGTGGTGTGGCCACTAAAACAATCGCTCCTCTTCTTCTGGGGATGACTACTGCCTGTATTACTTCGGGAGAGTCCAGAATGGAGTCCACTAAGTGGACTAATTCAATTCACCCACGTTTGGGTTCACCATATTTGTAGCCAGCTTTCATGCTATAGACTCGTCTTCTTATGTCTCTATCTGTGCGGCTTCACTTTGTTGTGGCTGGAAGCATTTGAAATGTGACGCTTCAGACGAATGTTGAAAATTCCCTGGATTGATTGTGCGCCTAACAATGAAGTATTATTACGAAGAGATCGAGAACTTCTAAAAACTATTAAACGGAAAAAATTCTACTAAAACTTAGAAAGGAAGACGTTCGGTTGATGGTCCGTATTATTACAAGACACAACATACACATGACCAACAATGGAATCATTGCGGACCCAATGTGCCTGTATTGCGTACCTCGGGGATATTATGACAAATCCGAAATATCAGCTATTGCTATTTATTTTAGAAGGAAAAATATGAAGTAAACGTGGCATTGGGATAATAAAAAAAAATTCTTGAATGCGAAATATGCGTCATTGGACTGGTATCGGAGGATTTGTAGCGCTAAGCAATGCTGCAAGACAGAGAGCTGTATATAAAATCATTGAAAATAGTATAAAATAGGTTAACAGGTTTGGAGGCTGAAATTGATATTTATTTATTTAGGAAATAAAACTTATATGATCGCTGAGAAAGCGAAATCGAATAGGCATAATAAAGAAGAAAATGGGCTACGCATCATTATTTTTGCTTAAGGTTTTTTACTTATGAGAAAATTATGATTTTTTCTTGTTTGATATTCATGAACTTGCACACCTTTGCTGGTCTACCTTCACATTCCAACTGAGCTCTGTGAGGGAGTGTTGTTATTATAAAATTGCCAGATCTTTTTTTTCCTTTTCCGCGGAATTCTGATTCTATGAGCTTGAGCGGTATACTATTTTTTCGAAACATATTCGAAATTAATTTGGTCCATCGCATACTCTCACACAACACATCGCTTATAAATCATTCTGGCGCTTCACTTGTACGGGTCAGGGCAAAAGAAATTCAAGCATTGCCGCAGCTATCGCGGAAACTTGTTTGTGCGCCATGTGATCTTGACGCGCCACGCTAAAATACAAATTAATGATAATAGGCTTTTTTCCAAGAACGTCTATACCTGTCTAAGAATTACGCAGGCATTCAAGTGCTTAATATCTTTTCTGCTGTAATTGAGTCACATATTTTTGCAAACGATATTTTTATTATTAATAGTTTGAAGATTTTTGAACTCTTTCACGTTGGCGAAGGCGCATACCGCAGACGAGATGGAACGATGAGCTGTATGAGCTGTACGGCGGCACAGACATAGCGCAGCGAATAAAGATCCAGCGGCTACGTTAGCTGGGTCATGTCGTCCGAATGGATACAACTGCTTCGGCTCTAAAAGTATTCAATGCGGTGTAAGCTGTTGGTAGCA
Organism: Anastrepha obliqua; assembly: GCF_027943255.1. Taxonomy (NCBI): domain Eukaryota; kingdom Metazoa; phylum Arthropoda; class Insecta; order Diptera; family Tephritidae; genus Anastrepha; species Anastrepha obliqua. The sequence goes on from NC_072894.1 coordinate 16,032,636, forward strand.
GAAGAAGATGGTGGCCTCCTCTGCGTTGGAATGATCAGGTGGAGGAGTACTTCGCTTCACGTGGTGTTTCCAACTGGCGCCACTTAGCACGCGAAAGAAACGACTGACGCACTTTGTTAAGCTCAGCCAAAATCGCATAAGCGGTTATCGGGCCAATTAAAAAGAAAAAAAGAAGTTGCTATGGCAGCGGCTTTGGTGCCGAGCTTTGTGAATTGGGGATTCTAAAGAATGTAATTTGATTTGACATTAATTTGAAGCACTGTGTGGAAATTTATGGATATTTTATGATTTATATCAGCAAGCGCTCGATTTCAAGAATCAATCTTATAAAATAATTTCGGAAAATTTAATTTTGCTTTTTTTTCCATATTTGTACGCAAATGCAGATGCTTAGTCTGTTTTGTCAAAGGCTCATCGCATATTGTCTTAATGCCATGGAATTTTTTTACTGAAAACCCCAAATTAAAAGAAAGATATTTAATTTTTCATTCGAACATTTTTGCATAAAGTAGTTTATTTACAAAACTGTTTTAATATCACAAAATTAAAGCAATTTTTATTTTACATCAATTCTAGTTACCGATATTATTAATTGATAAATTCTATATACATTTATAGGTAAATAATTTCTGTTTTAATAAATATAACTAATTTAGAAAATAAAATGTTAGCTAAAATATTTCAAGTAATTCTGTGAAAATGTTTGACAATGCAGCATGCATACATACATACATATCGCTCATGTACGTAAAAAAAAATTTTATTTTATTCAAAAACAAATTTTTATAAGCAATTTTTTTATTTTATTCAAAAACAAATTTTTATAATTTTTTTTTATTTTATACAAAAATAAATTTTTATAAAATTTTTCTTATTTTACTCAAAAATAAATTTTTATAAAAAACATTTTTCATTTTATTCAAAAACAAATTTTTTTTTATTTAATTCAAAAAAAAAATTTATAAAAATTGTGTTTATTTCATTCAAAAAAAAACTTTTATAAATTTTATAAATTGTTTTTACTTTATCAAAAAACAAATTAAAAAAAAAAAAATTTATTTTACTCAAAAACGAATTTTTATAAAAACATTTTTTATTTCATTCAAAAACAAATTTTTTTTCTTATTTCAAAAAAAAATTTATAAAAATTTTGTATATATTATTCAAAAACAAATTTTTATAAATTTTGTTTTTATTTTATTTAAAAAAAAAATTTTATAAAAATGTTTTTTATTTAACTCAAATTTTTATCAATTTTTTTTTAATTTTAATTTTTATACATTTTTTTTTTATTTTATCATAAAGAAATTTTTATAGAAGTTTTGTTTATTTTATTCAAAAACAAATTTTTATGAATTTTTTTTTATTTTATTCAAAAACAAATTTTTATGAGCAATTTTTTTATTTTACTAAAAACAAAGTTTTATAAATTTTTTTTTATTTGATTCAAAAATTTAGTTTTTATAAAATTTTTTTTATTTTATTCAAAAATAATTTTTATTTTATTTTATTCAAAAGCAAATTTTTATAAACATTTTTTTATTTTATTCAAAAAAACTTTTATAAAAAATTTTTAATTTACTTATTTCAAGCATACAGAAATGTACAAAAGCTCTACTTTAATGCCGTGTAAGACATTCAGGACGATAACAGGACCTCGATGGATGAATTTTCTTTACTTTTACTTAGGAACTGAAAACTCTGAAGCCGGGTTTCTCAAAATTTTGGGTTTTTGCATTATGACACTACTGAAATAAATGAGCGATATGCACGCACGTACATACTTACATATGCCTTGCTACATACATATTTACATATATAGAAAAAATTTAAATCAAAAGTACATGCGTTTTCGAAACTAAAAATAGTTTAGTTGACTAAATAAATTTAAGTATCTACACCAAATAATTGGATAGTTAGAAATCTTAAAACAAAAAACATTTTCTATTGCAGTGAAAATTCGCAAGTGAAATTGTGGAGAAAACTGTTTTTGAAATTCTTTGCATTAGTGGTAATCTCACCACTCACATCACCAGAGAAAATACCTTAAATATGCACAGAAGACGCATAACAAAAATATTAACAAGCAGTTTTAGTGAATTTTTGGCTCAAAGTTGTTATTTTTAATATTTTTTATTATTATTTGTTTTTTTTTTGTTTGTATTTTTGTTTTTTGTATGAAGTTGTGACAGTTAAAATAATACTTTTTTAAAGTGGTCAACTGCAGCGCGGCTTGTCATCTTTGACATTTGTTAAGCAGGCAGATTTTCCACTTTGATGCAGATGCAATTTTCACAGATACCTATTGAGGACAACAGATCGCATTATCCACGCAGAAATTGCGTGAATTTGTTTGAATTTGAAAATGATGCCGGTTTCTCACACCAAATCATTTTTGGTGATGTGAAGCTCATTTCACATTGGCTGCATTTGTCAAGAAACAAAATTGCCGCATTGGGGTAAAAGAAAACCCTCGAGTAATTTAGAAAAATGATGAAAAAAAAATTATTATTATTATTAAAAATCATTACATCCACTAGAATGTACGGATTGGTGTGGTTTTTGGACTAGTGAAAATAATTGGCCCGTTTTTCTACAAAGCTGAAAACGAAAAAGAGCTGGCACTGTCAATAGACACCTGCTTGCAGATTTTTTGTGGCCTGCAGGCGGCTTGAAGGCATAGACATAGATGATCTTTATTTTCAACAGCATGCAGCTACAAGTCACACAACACGGGAAAGCATTGCATGATTGAGATCTAAGTTTCCTCGTTCGATTGATTTCACGTAATGATGGACGTATCTATGGCCACCCGTATCATGCGGTCTAACTCCACTGGACTACTTTTTGTAGTTTTTTGTGGGGTTTTTTTGAAAAGTAAAGTCTATGTGAATAAGTAGAGCTGAAACACAACATTCGAATTGAGATGGCTGAACTCAAAGCGCTCATGTTTGAGCGAGGCCTGGAAAAATTGAATACTCGTAAGACAGTCTGTGGCGCGCTTATGGTAGGCTTTTAAAGAAGTAACTTTTAAGTGCCGTATTAATTGGATTTTGCGAAAATAATGAAACTTGAAAGTATCTAAATTTTTGCATGCTTTATTTTAAAACAACATTTAGGCGCGCCTTTTGAAAGTAACCTTTATGAAATTTTTTTTTAGTAAATTTTAAGTAAAAAAAAATAGAAAATAAAAAAAAAAAAAATTTGAAAAAATTTTAGATTTTTATGGAATCCCAATTTTGTGTAAGCTTTCAATTCAAAATTTTAAGTAAAAAAATAGAAAATTAGAACAAAACAATTTTTTAAAATTATACATTTTTATGAAATCCCAATTTTTTTAGAGGTTCAATTCAAAATTTTAAGTAAAAAGATTAGAAAAAAAAATTGAAAAAATTATAAATTTTAATGAAATCCCAATTTTTTGTAGACGTTCAATTCAAAATTTTAAGTAAAAAAATTAGAAAAAAAAATTGAAAAAATTATAAATTTTTATGAAATCCCATTTTTTTTACTTTCAATTCAAAATTTTAAGCGAAAAAAATTAGAAAATTAGAACAAAAAAGTTTTTAAAAATTATAAATTTTTATGGAATCCCAATTTTTTTCAGACTTTCAATTCAATCTATTAGTAGGCTTCAAAGTTGAGCGGACTTTATAAGATTTTAGAATCGTCCAAGGTCTGTTATTGGTTTATTTAGAATTGGACAATCGCAGGGCAAAATCACAGCGTGCACAGTGTTTCCGGCGATGCTGTTTTCTATAGCAAATATTCACATATTTTTCGATTTCCAATATTTTATGCGCCTAATACTAAAAAATACATGTAGGGCTCGAAAATAAGACAAGAATTAGAAACTCTACTGTAACTGGTTTTTTTTAAGAAAAAATAAATAAACAAAAATAAAAAAATAAATTACCACCAAAAAAAATTAATAAATAAAAAATTGTAATAATAAAAAATTTAGCCAAACTGTGCCAACGTGCTCTGGTGCGCGGGTGAGTTAAGTGAAATGGTTAAAGTGCCGGTCTGGCATTCCTCAAGTAGCACTAAAGCGCCGTTTTGAGTTAAAAGCTTCCAAAAAATTAAATTTGAATATTACTAAGTTCTGCAGTGGACTTTTGTGCTTAATGCATTAAAATGCACGAATTTATCATGCCAGAAATGATGAAACCCAAAATGTTTGAAACTTAAGTCGCGCGCATGAATTTATAGCCGCGCAACGGGTCTTTTCTCTACTTTCGATTGTTGAAACTTTATACTTTTTTTTTAATTCTTTTTAAATTCATGCGTATATTTATTCAAATTTTTTTGATTTTTATTTTTTAGTTTTTAACTCATGCGCATATTTATTTAAATTTTTTTTTAATTTCACGAATTTTTTTTCATGCGTGTTTTCTTGTTCTTTTCTCTATTAGCAATAGATTTACGCTTTTTGTTTTAAGCCAAAAATTACAAAAATAATAAAAATAACTTTAATGCAAAATTAATAATAAAAAATAACAAATCAATACAAATATCTAAAAACATTAAATTCAACATTTGAATCATCGCCGCGCATAACTTTGTAAGCGGCAAACAAGCGGCGAAGCAGCTATGCTTAGCGGACGAGCCAATGATTTTTGGACAGCAAAAGTTTTTCCGCTATTCAAATTCATAAATCCTTGTCTGGACTTGAAGGGACTGCATGCATTTTTAATTGACTTCAAGTGCGTTATTCAAAATTTCAAAATTTTCTATACCTGAAATATTTTAATCTTGTCGCTTACAACGTCATTCGCGGCGACGCTACTTTTTTATGCTCGTAAGTACATAAACTGAAATATTCCATTGTATACTTGCGATTTTCCCCGTTTTGTACACTTTTTCGCTTATATTGCAAATAATTAAATTACTAAACCTTTACGAAGGAACTATTTTTAAAGCTTGAAGAACTACTTTTATATAAATATTTTGTTGCTTAGCGGAAAAATTAACTGACTGCTGTACTAAACTACTTACAACTTAATGAATAAAAATTAAAATAGAGATTTTCAAAATACTCGTACATGATAACAGTGTATTTCCCGTGCTCAAGACAATGTATGTGGTGTGGAGATAGGAGAAAAAATTATGCGTGACTTTTGTAATGGAAAAATGAACAAATATATGTATGTATGTATGTACTATATGTACATATGTCCGTAGTATTTAAGTAAAGCGCAACTCAACTTGCACTGAGTTTGCGAAATTGCACAAAATGTTGTGTTTTTAAAAATTTGGAAAATATTGTGTTTTCAAAATTTCTTAAAACATTGTGTTTTCAAAATTTTTTGAAACTATTGTGTTTTCAAAATTTTTGAAAATATTGAGTTTTTGAAACTATTGTTCTGCAAAATTTTTTTAAAATATTGTGTTTTCAAAAATTTGAAAGCTATTGCGTTTTCAAAACGTTTCAAGCTATTGCATTTTCAAAATTTTTGTGTTTTCAAAATTTTTGAAAATTTTCTGTTTTCAAAATTTTTTTAAACTATTGTGCTTCCAAAACTTTTTAAAACGTTGTGCTTTCAAAATTTTTTAAAACGCTGTGCTTTCGACATTTTTTGAAACTATTGTGCTTTCGAAATTGTCTGCTGCTTGGCAATGCGTAATTTCTTATTAGCAACACCGGTGAACAAAAAGTGCAAAACAATAATAACAGAGTATAAGAAAGGAAATAAAATTAAATCAGTTTGCGCTCTTAATTTAACTGAATTTTGCAGCATACCCGCCTAAAGATGTTGAGATATATAACATTCTTAGGTGCATACATATAAGCGCATAAGTGCTGCTGACGACTTTTGACAAAACAACCTGAATTTCTTTGCACTTTCTGGCTCATCAAGTACTTCCAAGTTTCAAAGCAATACTGAAAGTTTTAATTATCAAAAAATGCAGTTTTCAAATTTGAACCGAAACATTAAAATTCTATTTTTCTTCATTTTTTCACGTACAAATTTTTGGTATTCATCCCAAAGCAAATGAAGCGCAAGTCATTTAAGTTATTGTGTTTAAAAACTTCACAGAAATGCAGAAATATATGCACGCATGTGTGTATATTCAATTTTCATAGGTTTTCAAACACTCATTCGAGACTCGCTTCCACCGATTTTTCTAAGCGCTAATAAAATTTGTATACTCGCCTTGAAACTCCTTTTTTATGCTCACAAAATTCTCATTCCATGCTTTTGCGCGCGTTATGTCAAAACCTACCTACTACTTTTTTGCTCACATCAGCGTTTTCAAAAAGAAAATATGTTTTTTTTGTTTTTTTCAAATTATTAGTCAATTTATCTTCATTTTATTCGACCAACTTAAACTTCTATAACAGTCTTTAACAACAAAAATTCTATACACGTGTTTTTTTTTTCTTTTTTACATAATTTATATTAAGATTTCTGCTTAGATTATAGGATACAGCTGTTTAATTAAATAAATTACAAATTTGTTCACACATTTTTAACTTTTTCCATACCTAACAGAATAAACTACTATACAACGTACGGCCTAGGCTTAAAATTAACATTATGCTTCTTCTTTCTCTTTGTCTACCCTAGTACAATACTCCACCAGATCAACAACTCACCGTTTCGCCAGTTGGCATTTGTTGGTGATGTTGCTGTGGCGACTGCTGCGGCTGCTGCTGTTGTTGCTGCGGTGGCTGTTGTTGTGTTTGCTGCTGCTGCTGCTGCATTTGCTGTTCCCATTGTTGCTGTTGCAGTTGCAGCTGTTGTTGCATGTGCAACGCCATTGTGGTATGTGCAGCAGCAGCTGTCATATTTGTGCCGGGCAGGATGGTGTTGGGTGCTTGCCGATCAGCCAAAGGCTGTCGCAGCGCTGGACTAGACGTTGAAGTTGGCATGTTGTTCTGTTGATGAGCTGTGCTGTAGCTGTTATCGGCAAGTAGACGTTCGGCCAGGCGTTCATTTTCTTCGCTGTTATTGCTGGTGTCGTTGGCAGAATCGTCGTCGTTCATGTTTAGCGCGCGCACTGCATCAAAGTTGCCGATTTCTGGATGTGCTTCCAGTTCGGTTTGCAGATCGCAAATGTAGTCGATGACATGCTGTATGATCTCCAGCTTGGAGAGTTTGCGGTTTTTCGGCATGAATGGCACGAGATCCTTCAATTTGGAGAGGTACATTTTCATTTCGGCATTTTCGCCGTCGCCGCGTTGGGGCGTTTGGCGTGCAATGCGGCCGTTGGGGTTCATCGGCGGCATGGAGGCACCTGTTTGACAGACGGCGGTTAGGGATTTCATTTTTGAAATTACTGATTTGCGTTCTTTGAGTAGAATTTTGGCGGTTTTTTGGCGACGGTCGTCGTTGGCGGCCGTGTGCGAGGTTGAGGTGGAAAAAATTGTAAATTTCTTAATGCAGAAATTGCTTTTTAAATTCGCTTTTTGTGTGCTTTAAATACACACAATGTCAGCACAAAACTGTTTATATTTAATTATTTTGAATTTAGTCTGTTTTTTATTTTTGTTGTTAAACACAGAATTGTTCACTTTGCTTCTTGTTAATTTCTGTTTCTGTGTTGTTTTTTGTTTTTGGTTTGCCAAAAATCGTTCACAGTTTTACAGTTTCCAAATCACTGCAAAATAACTTTATTCTTGCTGTTGTGGTTTTATTGTATTTTTGTTGATAATCCAAATGTACGTTAGTTGCCCGTAATCCGTTTTTGCGTGGCGCGATAAGTTTGCACACACACACACACACTTTGAATCTTTAACTTTTAATTTCTTTTCTTAAGTGGCGCTGAGATTTATTATTCTCAGCCAAAGTAATTTTTTGGTCTCAGCGTTTTTTTTTTTTGTTTTTAATTTTCTTCTCCGTTAACTGCTTCGGATTTTAAATGCTACCGTACGTTATGAGTGACAGACTCGATATGTGCTACTCGCGCTCTGAGTACGGCTATTTATACGCGACTAGCACTAAACTCCGCCTTTTGTGTTGAGCGAACACAGGCCACTCGCTCGCAGCTCTCGTGAGATACATTGTGAATTGGAGATTTCTAGGCCGCGTATGAGCACACCGTGAGAATTGGAGACTTCCTCCTGCTGCTGTCCAAGTGTAATGCAGACTATTTGTAGAAACTTTGTTTTGATATTGGCAGTAATAGCAATGTGGAGAATGTTATGTTAAGAGGGGAAATCCAAATTATGCCTTACTGAGTAGTTAACAGTCGAGATGTTTACGAAATGTTTGTTTCCATATGATATGATTAAAAAAAATTAACATACCGAAATTTTAGATAGAAATAGTACATTAAACTTTATTGTTAACGATTTTTTGTCTGATATTCACTTTAAGTCGCGGAATGAGACAAAGAAACATATCTTCATTAAGCTGTTTGATATAACACAGCAGTGTAAAACTTAAAAATAGTTACAAAGTTAAGATGTTTATCCAATCTGCATTTAAAAATTTTATTTTAAAATAATTAATTGATTTATTTCATCCTATAACTCCTTTGCATCACCGCTCGAAATGCGCGATGTATGTACTCAAAATACCATGTTTCCGTAATACTTTGCGTCGGCAAGACTTTTACTGTTTTTCTAATGAAAAAGAATGTGACAAAATTACCAAAATTATTTATTTTCCTCAAACTTTGACGAAAAAACATATTTACTACGGATTATTCCGCTCTTGGTGATAAGAGAGAGTTTTTATTCGCGAATTATTCCATCGAATAATGAAAATAAAGATTAAATAAGTCCAAAATTCCTCATGATAAATTTTCTTTGAAGTATGTATGTACATATATGCTGCATATGTACATATGTATGTACACGAACACAAGTGCACAAGTTAATCGTTGTTGTTTAATATCCCCTTTTCCTTATATTATGTGCAATTTTTCCTTCTATATTAACAGTAAAACTCCTACATTGTCAGTTTCAACATAGCAACATTCGCCGGTGTAGAGAATTCATTCTATTATCTCTGGCAAGATTCAATATTAATTTAGCTGTACAGTAGAATAGCTATTCTCCACCTTCAGTGATCAAAAGCACTTTTAAATTACAGTAGAGTTAGCAGCAAACCAAATGGAGAATTGAGTTGGCCAAGAATGGGAATGTTAAGCCATATCATAAGTTTTATAAAATATGTAAGTAAAAAAAAATTGTCTTAACAATAAAACTGGCAGCTATTTTAATTCAGTAATGTTTTTCCCAGCATTATTATTTAAAAAATAGGACTGCGGGAAATTATTTTTTGAGTAAAGTTCTTGAAAAAAAATAAACTAATAAACTCCACGGAAACTCTGCATTATAACATCAAATTTTCAATCAAAAGAAATCTCCTCTTCTACATTTTGACTTAGCACCACATAAGTCTACAAATAACAGTTTTAAATTTCGAATAACAGACGCACTAATAACTGCTATAAATGAAAGGGGAGACTGTTTTGAAGTCTACAAATCAAACATTTTTTCTGTTATTTAAACCGCAATCAGGGAATATCTGACGTAATGGGTTTTTTCGTTCATAACATTGCTGTTATTTTCAACTTAGTGCCCCTTCATTGCCTGCCAACCCTGAATTAGTTAAGCCCATTCGACGGCGATTTGAATCGTATGTAGCCATTTCTGTAACTAACATTTGACTACATTAACCATTTCCCCTGCTAGCTGTTAAACCTTTTACAACTTCCATAAAGTTATTAAACTTGTGAGTTCCCCTTAAATCTTAACACATTAAAAGTATAAAAATAAATTACATACATAAGTGGCACTTCATTTCTGTAGCATTGCTTTTAGTAAAAATAACATTCATCGTTGATCAACATAATCTACTCCTCCATATTCTGCCAAATTCTTAGCAGAGTAATCCTTAAAAGTTCTCTGTTATTCTCCTTCATTCAAAGTCAAAAGCCAATCTTCTTATGAGCCGCTAAATTCCATATGCGATAGCATCATTTTATTGAACAGCTATCGCATTTTACCTACATATGTTCAGAAACATTAACATATACTCCTTTACTCTATGTGCAAAAACAAATATGTAAGCTTTAACATAATGTGCCCCTTCTCCATCACTACTAACCAGTTTTAAAAGTCTCCTGAACGATAGTTTCTTTTCAGGGTAGCTGTGTCCAAAATGTCTACGACTAATGTTAAAACTACTCTTACCTGCGAGCTAATTCTCTGAAATACATATGGTATTATAAAACTCTCATACCTCTCTGACTGCTCACACTAGCCTGCCTAACCAATGCCTATGCTCACGCTCCTGTTATTAATGCAGCAATCTGTTTCTCAGTGGTGGTTGTGAATGCAATTTGATTGGTCGGCTCTGATTTTTCGGCCATGCGATTCCCTGTCATGCGATGAGCTCAGTTGTTTGTAGAGAAGCAATACAATTTGCTTAGCAGCATGCAGTGTGTGTCTCTATGCTCTCGCAAATTTTTTACGAGTTATTAATCAATAAATTTGCCGAAGGAGAGTACTCATGTTTTTTCATTGAGCACAAGTATTTTACAGTAAATTGAGGGGAAATCCAAATTTTCTCTGCCACTCACACTCTCAATTGAAAGTAACATTTTGAATCTTGTGAATGAAATTTCCACTTTCAAGAATTTCAATTCTGTCTGAAAGTCTTTTACGTATGACATTAATTTTGGCTCTTCTTTTCGTTGGATTTAAACTTGAAAAATAACATCCCAATTGGAAAAGGCATATATAGTAATGTAGCCGATTTTAGGACCTATGCATTCCAGAACGCATCATTTTACGTGCAAATGCAAAGAAATATACATACATATGTACATATTTTTTCTCATCTCGAACTAATAGCGCAAATGTGGTCAGTTCGTTACTTTTTGGGACCATTTCCGTGTGCACGATTTCTTATTGGTTGACAGCTTCAAAAAGGGGTATTTAAATGGTATTCTAATTTTTAAAGAATGTATGATTACGTATAAACGGTTGAATACATCTATACATACATCCTAAAAGTTATACGTACTGATATTTTCTTTTGGCATGGTTCGCCTGATCACCGGCCACTTGCTTGCCTTTATGTGTTTGTCATCTCTGTCAACAACACTTTAAAATTCTATTCATTCAATTAACTGTAGATTTTTATTACTTTTATGTTGACATATATGAGGAGCAATCACAAATACACAGCTACATAACAGTCGTTGATGTGTGTGTGTGTAAACAATTGGCTTACATCCGCATTGGTCATTCACAGTGTTGTACTTACCCATATACAAATACATATATGTACATCCACATGTAGATAATATAAGTTCTAGGCTTTGTTTTTGTATCGTTATTGTTTTAATAATTCCCTAATTCCACACACATACATACATATATGTATAAGTATGAATCTACATACCCCTCCATTTGTATATATGTATGTACACATTTAGCTGAGTGGCTTTCGTTTTTCTCAATTCTCGGACGTTTGAAGTGTCACTCGTATTTTTGTTATTGCGAACTGTTGTTTACTTTGCCGGCAACAACAATAAATAGATCCCACATTCTTGGAATATGACACCTTCTTAGCGGCTAAATGCTTAGTGTTGCATGAGATGTCGATTTATTTATTTTAAATTTTTATTCTGTGGTGGATAAGCGCGTACGTAATTATGAATGAGGTTTGATACGATAAGCAATGCTTGGTATTGAATATTTTTGCATGATAAATATTTACAATTGGGAGGATTTTTAAATGTTTCTGAGAACGAAGAAGTTGGGTTTCATATTGGATAAAACAAGGGAAACTATCCAAATAAAATGGCTATACACCCGAAGTCCTCTGTAGTTGGCGCTGCGTTTCTTACAGTTTATGTAACATTTTTTTTTATCATGTAGGTTAGGTTAGTTAAGCCCGAAGCCCGAACATCTCAGCATGATTGCAGTACTTGGAGTGGCAGTTTTGCTCGCGATGTCTACAGGTACCACATTTAGCATTACATGAAGCGCTAGAGTAGGAGTAGTTCGAAGCGCCGCACTGATTCCAATGAGTGCACACCTTTGAACTCTCCAGTGAGTTCCACCAGGCAATGACGCGATATAACAAAATAGGCTTTATTATGGTATTATGGAGCCTCAATACAACTCTAGGCGAGAGACTCCATCTTTTGCCAATAATGCTTTTGCATCCATATAAGGCTATTATTGCCTTCCTTACTCTCTTCTCAATATTAGGCTTCCACCTTAGCTTATTGGCAAGGATTAGGCTTAGGTATTTCTCCTTGGCAGAAAGTACTAACGGAACGCCCCCCTATTGCGAGGAGTTGAGCTCTGTGTATTTTATAATAGGACTATGAATAAGTTCGTGCGGTTTTTTTCGAAATTTGAAACTTTATTGACGTAAAATGGTTACAAATTTAATATTCAAAGTATTGTCCATCGCTTGCTACTACTTTTTCCCATCTTTCTGGCAATTCACGGATTCCCTTTGTGAAAAATTCGGTCGGTTTTGCCGCAATCCACGAATCGATCCATTTTTTGACTTCATCGTAATTACGGAAGTGCTGGTCAGCCAGGCCATGTTGCATCGATCGGAAGAGATAGTAATCGGATGGCGCAAGGTCTGGACTATACGGCGGGTGGGGTAGGACATCCCATTTGAGCGTTTCTAAGTATGTTTTGACCACTTGTGCAACATGTGGCCGAGCATTGTCATGTTGCAAAATAACTTTGTCGTGTCTATCGGCGTATTGCGGCCGTTTTTCTCGCAGTGCTCGGCTCAAACGCATCAATTGTCATCGGTAGACATCCCCCGTAATCGTTTCATTCGGTTTCAGTAGCTCATAATACACAACACCCAGCTGGTCCCACCAGATACACAGCATAACCTTCAGGCCATGAATATTCTGCGCCGACGTCGATGTTGAAGCATGGCCAGGGTATCCATACGTTGCCCGACGTTTTGGATTGTCGTAATGGACCCACTTTTCATCGCCAGTCACAATTCGATGCAAAAAACCCTTTCTTTTGTGCCGTTGAAGCAGTTGTTCGCATGCCATAAAACGGCGTTCAACGTCTCTTGGCTTCAATTCATACGGCACCCAATGGCCTACCTTTCGGATCATTCCCATGGCTTTTAAACGTTTGGAAATGGTTGATTGATCAACTCCCAAAGTTTTTGCAACCTCTTCTTGCGTTTGAGCCGGATCTTGATCGAGCAATTCCTCCAATTCGGTATCCATGAACTTTGGCGGCGCACCCTCGCGTTCTTCGTCTTCCAAGCCAAAATCACCACTTTTAAAGCGTGCAAACCACTTCTGGCACGTTCGCTCAGCTAGAGCATGCTCACCATAAACTTCCACCAAGATACGATGACTTTCGGCTGCTTTTTTCTTCATATTAAAAAATTCCCCGCAAAAACACATTATTTGGCACGAAATTCGACATTTTCAAGTGTGGTAAAAATATTGTTGTTTACGCTTCAAATAAAAAACTTATACTGACGTTTGTGCCTTACGACAGTAGCTCTCCAATGAATGTTTGGAAATGTGGATCGATGGAATAATAATCAAGTTACGCCATCTGTTGTAAAACCGCAAGGAACTTATTCATAGTCCTATTATTTTCTCGTGAATAGGACGATTTCCGTCTTTAGAGGATTCACCGATAAGCCGCAATCTGCTGCCCATCGAACAACTACATTCAGATATCGCTGCATCAAATCGTACAGGATATCTACAAATTTTCCTCTAATAATTAGTGCTACGTCGTTCGCGTAAGCAATCACCCTACAGCCCCTCCTCACCAGCTCCTCCAGCAAGTCATTGATAACAATAACCCAGTAGGAGTGGCCCTACTCACCTGCCGGCGGAGAGAGACGCCGCGCCATTCTGCTACGACCGTTTTGTCGCTAAGCATTCTGTAGATAAATCTGGAAAGGTCGACTCCATGCCCCAGTTTACCCAGAGATTTTGTGATTGCTCCCGAAAGGATTTGCTTGGATTGCATTCATTGAAATGCCTTTATTTATGTATTTCTGCTGAAGGGTTCACATTGAATTTTTGCGTTTTAGTAGAAGCTCTGATATTTTGGTGTGAAACATACTTAAGAAGGACTCGAACTTTTTTCTCCAAATTTTGTGAATTGTTTTATGTTTTAACTTCTAGCTGGTAATTGAGTAAAACATAAAGTAGCTGGAGTATTCCTACCGCACTTTACTTTAGTTGATACGATTCAATAATTTCAAAAGGGAAAAATTGCACCCAAGCGCTTCGAAAAGCAATCATAGAATTGAAAAATACCGGATTATCCTGCACTGCTACTTCAACACAATTAAATCTTTCAAAAATAACGGCTTTTAATGCTTTGAAATATTTTTCCGAGTATAAAACAGCAGAAAACGTTCCTAGAAAAAAGAAAGACGCGCAAGACTAGTAGCCAGTTTTATAGGATTATCGTTAGACTGTCAAAACAGAATCCTAGGAAGAGAGCTGCTGCCATCACTCGATAAATTTTTGTTCCCCTCGAAAAGCCAATAACGAAAAGAATAGTCGCGCTTCGATTCGCAGAAGCAGGGCTTCACAGTCGCCGAGCGCGGAAGAAGTCATTGCTATCGTTGGCTTCGCAACGACAGCGCCGAATTGAGTTTGCTCGGGAGCATACATATATCCTGGACTCAAAATCTGTTGCGTTATAAATATTTTAGTCAGCGACGAAACGAAAATAGAGTTTGTTCAGATGTTAGAGAGTACACGCGGTAGTCAAAACGTGCAGCATTCGACCACCAGTTCGTCTCACCAATCATAAAGCACGGGGGTGGCTCAATAATGGTGTGGGACAGCTTTTCGTGGAACGTTGTCTCGCCAATTCATCATTTGAAGGTAATATAGATGTGGTCAGGTACCAATGCTACCGTATGCGGAAGAGAATTTATCGGTGATTTGGATATTTCAACAAGAATACAAAAATTATCTGTGAGCTTCTCGTGTGGCAAAAAAGTTTTTCGAAGGCAATTTGATCACTCTTCTGGATTGGGCATCTTCAACTGCTGTCTTATACGAGTATAAATCCTATAGAACATCTTTAGAACGACGTTAAATATGCACTGAGTACGCATAATACCACAAATTTGGATCAGTTATTTGAAAGGGTCAAGGCAGCATCGGAATCCATTCCTGTTGAACGTTGTAGAGGTTCAATAATGTCAACGCAAAGGCACTGCCCGCAGTAATAATGCAAAAGAGATTTTGAAGAAAATATTAATTTTCATATACTTCTCCCTTTCGCCTGCATTTTTTTAACATTGGGCTATTATTATGATGCGTTCTCAAGTATTTTTTGCGAAGGATTTTTGAATTGTGTTAAAAATACAGCTTCTTCGATGGCACGCGGTCAACGGCCATGAAAATACACTTTTGACAGATGAGAACATTTTCAGTGTTAAAGAAGTTTTTAATGAGCAAAACGACAAAATCTAAACTAAAACTTCTAAAGACGCAGAAATGTGGTTCCAAAGGTTCAGCGTGGCCACCATCCAGCCTCCGTAATGGTTTGGTGGGGGGTGTCTTGTAAAGGCGTTACATCTCTTCGTTTCTGAGGTTAAGACAGGGGCAAAAGTACACCTGGAGCTGTTTTAGAAGACGTGATGAAGCAGTTAATCAGTACTCTCTTCAATTGAGAGCGTTCGATCTTCCAGCAAGATTCCGCTCCAGCCCATAAGTCAGAAACCACCCAGCAGAGGCTAAAAAACAAGTTTCCTGGGTTTATAGCCGCGACGATTGGCCGTTTGGAAGTCCAGATCTAAATCCATTGTATTACAGTTTGTGGTCAGATTTGAAGAATATAGCCTTTCGAAGACCTTACAGAAATTTCGAGAGTCTCAAACATTCTTTGGTTCCAGCAGCGACGTCAATATCCATGGAAAGGCTTGTATAAAAGCAAATGGTGACCATTTCGAATGGAAATTCAAATTTGTTTCTTAATATTTACATGATTAAATAAAACTAACTTCATTAAGGGGGCAGCCTGGTTTATAAGATCAAAAAAATCAATTTTTTTTTCGTTTTAAACGATTCCTAATATATTTCAGAATATTTACACAAAGTTACAGAGCCTAATTCTCAATATTTCCGTAGATACAAAGACAAAGGTAGGCGAGCGTTAGGTAGTTACGCTGTGAACGGACAGCTATAGTACAAACTTTATCTTCTTTTCTCGACTTTTCATTTTTATGATTTCTTTGAATTGGCGTACACGAATGAAAAAAAAAACTAATGAACCTTTTGAAATGAATCATAGTTTGTTCCCTTCAGTATTAAATTCTCTTCTATTTGAACTAACAAAATAGGTAAAAAAAAAAATTCAAGATTTTTATACCAAGTTGAAGTGAATTTTTTTTTATAGAAAGGCATTTTTTTCTTTAAAACCTCCAAAAAGTTGAAATTTTGGAATTTCTCTCAGTTTTCTTAGTTCATCTAGAATAAAAAATCATGATAATTAGAAATCCATTTGAATTTTTTGCTTTAGATAATAATTACGAGCTGTATCTTGTACGCCAGTTGGAAACTCCAGCGTTGCAGCGCTCTACTAATTTCTATGTTAAACATTTTTTTCAACTTATTTTAACCAGTACAAAAATTTTGTATACTTTTTAAATGTTTATTAAAAGATAGAAACAACTTTGCAGTGCTAAATTAATTTTTTCCTTAAAAAAAAAAATCGCAAAGAGATGCAAGTTTTAAACCTCATAAACCAGGCTCTCCCCCTTAAAAAAGTATTGTAATTTCGTAACTACAACGGGCTTAATTTGTAACAGAACTTATGGCAGGATTAAGGACTTTTGCCTTCTTCCCGCAGTTTTTTATGATTTGTATTTGTCTCAAAGGATTTTTTAATTGTATTAATAATGTATTGGATAAAAAGGCTGATACTGGTTGCAAACGTTTTCAATTTATAAATTAAAATCTAATATGCAAAACATTTAAGTGATTTTATTGAAAAAAAAAACACACACAAAACTGAGAGAACTGGGTATCGTTCCTAAATATTTTTTTAGGACAAAACACGGTAACTTTTTACTTAGTTTTTCTCCATGCAGGTCCAGTCTTCTAACTACATGCAGGTACATAGGCATATATGAACATACATACATACATACACATACATGTAAAATGGGAAAATGTAGCAGGGCAATAAAGGGTGTTTCAGGCATAATTTTTATACGAGTGCGACAAGTTTTAAAAGTAAAAATCACATAAGGAAATAATTATGAAACATGTTTTTTTAAATAAAAATTTAAATCCATTAGTTCAAGGGTGTTTAGTCAGCACCAACCAGAAAATAGCTGTACAGTAAACTCACGCGTTTTCATTGAAATATTGAGATCTGAGAAACATGGAAATAGCTCCTGAAACTAAATAAAATTAAGCATAAATGAAAAAGTTCGAAAATATTCCATATATTATTTTATTGTACATATTTTACGTGTTTTGTGCCAAATTTTTACCAATACACTTCTCTAAAATTAATTCTAAGCCAAACTGTGTTCATATAACAGAATCCATTAAAACAAAAAAAAAAAAATCATCATACGTACCAGCTCGTCATTAGCGCATACGGAATAGATTCCATAGCACCACAAATAACTATATTTCATCGCTGTCGGTGATAGAACCCAGGTGAACATCAAACTGTCAGTTGAGCTGCCACTTCATTTAATTTCAAAACAAATATGCAGTCGTTGTTGAAAATTCACAGCACAACACAGCTAAAAAGTAGGTATGTATGGGGCTATGCATGTGAGTGTGCATGTGGGTATGTAATTAGATAAGAATGTGTGAGAAATTTATGTAAACATCAACATTTTCAGCAGTAAAATTCTCACTAAAGAAAGAAGACTAAAATGCTAAAACACGAACCAAGAAACCAAAAACAAAAACAAAAAACGAAAAAAGCAGCGAACCAAAAATGAAACCACTTATAAAACCACATCCGATTTGTTTGTCTTTGAGGCTCACCTGCAAAACACAATGCAAGGCACCTTAATAAAAAAGCCCAAATACATACGAGTATGTATGTATGTATGTTTGTGTATGCCGTATGTATGCCTTAAACCGCTTCACAACCCAGCAAACATTTGACTTTTATATACATACACACACACATACACCGAAAGTTAAAGCTAAATAAACTGCAATCACTCACCCACATAAAAGCCCACCCCATAAAACTTCAAAAATAGGCTAGCAGAATTACTTTAATTAATTTTTTTTAATAAATCATCATAAATTCCGAGAGTTCCAGTGAGGAACAAAGGCTCACCTCTCACTAACCTAGGAATATTCTACAGTGGAATAGGTATAATGGAGGGGAAAAGAAATGGCATGAACTGGCATGGTGCCAAGAACTGATGCATAAACGGAACACACGACTGGTTGAATACAAGAATGATAAATACCAGGTTTTCTCGTTAGATATGATGAAAAGACAATTTTTGAGGGAAGTAAGCTTCCAAAGCGAATGAAACACCAAACCAATGACATCGGCATATCCGTCAGATTCGCTCAAAACCGAATAACGGTCTGGTGGGTAGTACACTTCGAAAAATCTTTTCACCATGGGTTACATACCATGAGGCACAAAGTTAATCAACATTGAGGTTAGGTTATCCAGGTTGCTTGTCTAAGACCAGACACTCGGTGGCCCTAAGACCCATTATGATACCTGCATTTGATTCCTATCAGCTAACCAAGTTGCTTAAACTACTTGAATCTTTTTAAGAAGGTAACTAGTCAATCCAGTGAGACATTTTGCAAATTTTCCAGGTCTTCAAAGAATTAATCGCACGGCTTCTTTGAAGTGCAGGACATTCAAAGCGGAGGTGTTTTTATTGTGAAGTACACCCACTCTACTAACTAATGTGCCAAGTGACCCATCATAAGTCGTATGAGGACGCTGGTAGTTCATCTGTTGACATTTTGTCCTTTTGAGATTCAGTTTTGGCCAGAGCGTTTTGGAGGCATTGCAGTTAGTAGTGAGAGACTATCTTCTATTGGTTTCCGGGATTACGCTCAAGTCATTTGAAGTGTACAGTTGGCTTCGCGAAACGCGTATGTCCTCTAGCACTCGCTGAAGATCAAGCGCAGGGTCTTTCCTTGCACACTCATCCGTTCTTTCAATTCGCGCCCCTCCAGAGTGACCAGGGTTCCAACGAAGTATGGTGTTGTGTTGTTGGATAAGCAAGAGGGACCACCTGCATTCTTTAACACATCTTGAATTGATGCGCGCTGAGGCCAATGCTTTGATCGCTGCTTGACTATCAATAAAAATGGTATGGTTTGCCGAAGGTAAGTTCATTAGTCTTTGTCTATAGCGTAGATCTCAGCTTCGAAAGTGCTAAACGGGTTTGGGAGTCTAAAGAAGCAATTCAAAGGTCACTCCCCATCCAGTGTCATTGTTCATCTTTGAGCTGTCAGTATAAATATGGTGGCCACTATCATCTGATTTGACTCGGGTCTGCCAATCCTTTCTGTCGGGTAGTCGTATTTTATAGTCTTTGTTCAAATCTGTCTTGGGAGCCAGAGGGATTTTTTTCGATGTGGATTTGCGATTATTAATAATAATTTTCTTAGCCCTAAAAATTGTCATCCCAAATTTGTTTATCAAATATCTGCAAGGGCCATATTTCCTAGCTAAGGTTAAAGCAACAAAAATATGTCACTGATTTCTCAGACAAAAGCGACGCTATATCATTAGAAATGTGAAATGAGCTGTCGCATGGCCTTAGTGAAGTACATCGGAATAACTCGCATTTCTCAAGTTAGGAAAGTTTTTTTTCTTTAACGGATTTGAGAAAGGAAATGCCTTCAGGGATTATTGACTAATAACACAGGCCTGCGAAATTTAACTTTTTTCAGTTTCTAGAATGATGGCCATTTTAGCCATTTTTGATAATTTTTTTTGGGATAGAAAATTTTTTTTTTTCAATTTTCGATGAAAAGGTCGCATAGTACAACTCTTTAGCTTTATGACCCATTTTTTTAAATTATTGTACGATTTTTTAAAAAAAAGTTATGACATTTTGAAATTAACAGTTTCAGTTACGTCAATAGACGTTATGCCCAACGTATACGTAACTGAAACTGTTAATTTCAAAATGTCATAACTTTTTTTTAAAAAATCGTACAATAATTTAAAAAAATGGGTTTTAAAGCTAAAGAGTTGCACTATGCGACCTTTTCGTCGAAAATTGAAAAAAAAAATTTCTATCCCAAAAAAATTATCAAAAATGGCTAAAATGGCCATTTTTTGACCTTTTAGGCTTCATTTACCAAAAATCCTGACGTAATGGAGTATTTTGAAGGTCAGATTCGTTTTCAGCACATAAAAAACTACAAGAAACAAGTACAGCCATTCTAGAAACTCACCCTCGCAGGACTGTGTAATTTGACTTTGGGAAACCCAATAAAAATGAATAATCGCACGAATATTTCAAAAAACAATCATCATTGTTTTCTACTTTAATTTACATATTCGATCTCTTTTGGTTATTGTTGTAAATAGTTGAGCTCTTCAAGTTCATGAGTTGACGCCTCTCTTCGAAGTCGATTCGTGACATGCCATAATCCTTTACAATAAGTTTGGGAAATTTTCTAAAGCATTCAATATGTTCAAGGGCTTAGTGCTGCTAACTGTAGAAATATTTTGCACCATTTTGGTGCTCGTTAACATTTTTCCCGCAATACAAAGAAAACGACTCGGATAGAAACGAAGGTTATGACTGTACTGTACGCATTTGTTTTGAGAAGCGAGAGGTGCTGCCTTTGTAAGAGAGGTAATCTTCCACAGCATCATCACCCTTTACTATTTAATAGGGAGACCTCGTATAAAAAACTTAATTAATTTAAGAGTATTTAGTACAAGATTCGCAACTGGTCACTAGGAAGAGTTGAATTAACACTTAAAACATCGACCAATTACTTAGGGATTATTGAAGATAGTAAATGTCATGGAGATTTTATGTAGAGGGAAGAGCAAATAAAGCTTCTATATACGCATGCAGAAAAATACTCGCTAAGACTTGGGGTTTATCACTCCGACTCACACATTGGACCAATAATGCCCTATGGCTCACTAGTAAGGTGAACGGCGTGCGATAAAGTGGCTTACGTCAAAAGATTGGAAAGCGTGCAAAGGAATGCAGAAATATGTGCAGCCGGCGCTATCATCTCAACTCCAACAGCGGCAATAGAAAAAATTCTCGACTGGCATCCAATCAAATTAGTTGTAAGAAACTCAGCCAAAAGATCTGCACTAAGACTGAGGATGACTAGACAATTCTCACATAGGCGTTTTGATCAGCGGGAGGTCAGACTACGTCATTCCACCAGTAAACTTTGGCAAGAGGCCTGGTTTTATAATAGAATAGCTGGCTGAAGTGTTAAGAATCCGATCGCCACGCATACAATTTCTTTACAGATGGATCCAAAATGACGCAAGAAGTAGGAGCGGTTGTCTTCTGCCAGCAGTTTGATCTCCAAAAGTATTTCAGGCTTCCTAATTACTGTAGCATATTTCAAGTTGAATCTAAGCTGTAACCAAAGCAGTCAAACTGCTATTAAAGCAATAATGGCTGTAATGACTAGCTCTTAATGCGTGCAACACTGTAGATCCAAAATGGGCGAGCTCTGTGAGAAGAGACAGATTACAATTTACTGGGTATCAAAATACAAGGTAATAGAGGGAAATAAAGAGTTGTCGAGCTTGCTAGGGCAGGCACCCGCTTGTCTAGGTAGAGTACGTGGAACATATACCTCTCACTCTCAGTTTTGAATACTGAAATAGACAGGGAACTGAGTCTGGTAGAACAGTCTATAGGGGAAGCCCCCACGCACACAGAGTTCCCAAAATAATGATACGAACTTGAAACACGAAAACAACCAACTTTATTTTATCACTCCCAAGGAAGGAATCGAAAATATTGGTTGGACACTACGGACCCTTGTGGTCTATATGAGATCTATTCAGATTAGCCAGTATACCTAACCCAACCTATGAGTAGTTTACAAACATTGTTAAAGTTAGACTAAATCTACTTTCAATTTGAGAATTAGGTTAGGTTAGCTCGGCTAGCATTAAGCCATACATATACCTTTTGGTCCCTAGCAATACCAGATGGAGACTGAATTTTATTAAAATTTAAAGTAGACGTCATGTAGGATGTCAACGCTTTTAGTAAACCTAAGTAGCACAGGAGGATCTATATTTTTGATATCCTCCGGACCCTCGAACTGTGGGGCTCCCAGGCATTTCGAGTGCGTTTTTGACAATGCCGAACAAAAACACGGAAGATGCTTTAAAGTTTCCTCTTCTTTCCTCCTCCTCCTTCTACAGCCAATAGATTACGACCTGCCAGCATGAGTTTTGCCGTCTTGCATGTGGTCAGATTGGGCAACCTAGCACTCGCTTGCTTTTACGTGCAGTCGTCCATTTCGATGTAAACTATATTTAACCTGTGCAAAAGGTAGGGTAACAGCACGTTTAGCTATCTCACCCACTATTTCCTTTCCTACGACCCGGTACCCAATACATGTGCAGCCTTCTGTTTGCGGTTAGTCTTTCTATGACTTCCCTGCTCCGTTGGACATTTTTGGACTTAATATAATATGAGATTATTTCTTCTATTGCTGCTTAACTGTCCACGTAAATACAAGGCGAAGTCCAAAATAAACAAGACTGAGCTGAAATAGAAACGACAGGAGCTTCGTTATCATAATTTCGAGCTTGTTTATTCAAAATAGGCCCCTGTGGCCTCAATACACTGTTTTGCGCGATCTAAAAGCTTCAGTTCATTGACCGGAATCCGGAATGTCCTTCAGGCGGTCGGTACTAGCCTGTTGCATGGCGTCTACGGACGCAAAACGTTTTCCTTTCATGGCCAAATACAATTTTTCGAATAGGTGGAAGTCACAGGGAGCCGTATCAGCCTAATACGATGAGTGATTGATGGTTAAAGTGCGATTTTTAGTCAAAAAATCAGTCACAAGAATGGATCGATGAGATGGTGCATTATCATGCAATAAGCGCCAGCTTCCTCCTTCGCGGTATTCGGGGCGAATTCGATAAATGCGATGCAACAAACGCTTCAAAGCTCCAAGGTAGAAAATTGGATTGACGGTTTGGTCGGTTGGCTCGAACTCCTTATGGACAATTTCGTTGGAATCACTCCCAACGCAATTTTTTTGTGTGGTGTCTCGTCTGGGACCTTCCATTCGACACTTTGACGCTTAGTTCCAGGTTCATGTTGAAAACACCACGAAGATCTCGTCTTTTCTCGCCTCTTTGATATTAGCTCTTTGTTCGAAACTCATTTTTGTACCGATGACACAAACGTATTGACGCTTTAGACGCTTCGCTTTCACTGAACCGAATGTCACCAAGCTTTCACTGGAAGTCAGCTAAGGATAGCACCACGGCTTTCCCAACAGCAAAAACTTTCGCTTGGAAAATCTTGCTCGGATCAAGCTGCCATGATTGTCTGCCTAGGCCCTAGTTGTGAACAGTAAATACCCGCTCCCACTCCGTTTGCAGTTTTAAAATCGTCTGTGTAAATGTGAAAAGTCCTACGGCCAGGCTTCATGCCTTTGTGCTATCATTCCTCTTCAATTGTAGTACGAAACCTTTTAAGAATTTTTGGATATGAAAATATGCTGAAAAATTTGACATTTTGTTTGCTGGGAGAATGTTCTGTTATTAAAAAAAAAAATTGTTTTTTAACACAAGCACGCACACACAGTTGCTTGCAAGTAACAATACATAAAACGGACACTTTGGCAAGTTTTCAATTACATACAACATTTTTTAAACGAAACCCAAGAAATGAGCAAAGAAATTTTTCTTGTTGAAATATGCAAATAACTTCAGATTCACATGGCAGAAAAACAACCGTATAAGAAGGACATCAAGTTACTGTTATTATTTCCAACTTAGCGCACACTCGTAAAGCAATAATGAATCGTATAACAGACTTTTTTTTAAGTCTTACAAATACTTAACTATTCGTATGTTCACACAATAAAAAAGCTTTCAATACTGCACTAAGTGATACAGTCAACAAATTGAGAAAAAGAAACACTAAAAAATACGTTACGTATAAAGAAGCTGAAAAAGTGTCAAATGAAGTGGCAAAAGCTAAATTAAGCCAATGGCGTGCTTTGTGTAAGAAAACGGCGACTCACAGTGAAGGGCACCGAGTTCGAAGCACGTTGCTCAAATTACTGTTAAATTCACTTTTTGCTTTTATTTATTGCGGCGGCGTATGGAACGTGTGCGGATGTATGTGTTGGCTGTAAAATGAAGTAATGACAGCAATTCTACGTGCATAGCTGGAATGTAGAATGCGAACGGCAATTAATGTTATTTATTTTATTCGAAATAATTTGAAGTATTTAGAAAAATGTATCAATTTATGCGGATCATTTTATGAAGCTTTGGCGCGCTGAGGTGCCGTAAGTAGCCTCAAGTCATAGCTCAAATAGTAAAAGAGGAAAATCTATTAAGAAGTTTTGTTGTGGCAGCAATTTGAATTAGACGCTTACGAGCATTCTCGAAAAATGTGAAAGATGTGAATTTCATGTGGCTGATAAAAACAATTTTTTGCACGAAATAACTCTAATGCAAATCAAACAATAGCTTGGACGAGCAGGACGAACGTTGAGTCAAGGAGCGATGCTCGATCGCAATTCTAACGATTTTTTGACGCGTCTTATGACCTGGGATGAATAATAGATCCAGAATGAAGAGATCGAGAGTGAAAATCGAACCAGAGCCTATTTTGGTAGCCTCGAGGATCGTAATATTTAAAAGATAAATCGCAGAAGCACTGGATGTAGTATTTCGAGCTGAAAGGGACTGTGTCGAAAAATATACTTATTTTTATTTTTTAGCAGAATATTTCATTTTTAAATTTTCAGTGACTTATAGACTTAACTCCTTAAATAGAGTTTCGCCGTTGAAACATTCAATTTTGGGGATTGTACATCACAATGATTAGTGATGGAATAATGCAAAGAATACAGTTTGGCCTATGTAGTAGTTTGTTCTTGAAACTTAAGAACAACAAGCAAGTATCACTTTTTTGGTATGTTATTGGCTTCTTCGAAAGAGCAAAAATCCCATCCCCATTATTTATGGAATATAAAGGGTGGTTAAGTTTCAAGGGCTGGTGTTGATTTTGAATAAAATAGATTTTTTTTAGGAAATTATTATCATTTCTCTTTATTATGATAATATTGGTATGGTTCAATTACGTATGGAACAAAATATTGCAAATGGCCGCCGCGGCCTCAGCGGCACACCTCCATCCGATGGGCCAAATTTTTGATCACGCTGAGGCATAATTGAGGTTATATGACGTTAATGTGCCGAATTATCTCATTCTTTAGCTCTTGAATTGTTGCTGGCTTATCGACGTACACCTTTTCTTTCAAATAACCGCAAAGAAAGAAGTCCAAAGGTGTTGTTGACGTTTAGGTGTGGTTCACATTCAACATCGGCCCTTGAAATTTAACCACCCTTTATAATAATTTCATTCATCTTGCTGCCTTGGCTAGGCATCGCAGTAACGCATCCTATGAACCCAGTTTTCTAAGATCGTAGGGTCATTCACTTTAGTCGTTCTAAAGGCCTGAATCGTTAATTGATTATTCACTTAACATCGATCCTTCACGACACCCTACCAAAAGTCGAATGGCTACGAGCCGGCCAATTGGCATCGCCGAAACCGTTAATAACACCGAATTT
The DNA here is from genome assembly GCF_027943255.1 of Anastrepha obliqua. Classification (NCBI taxonomy): domain Eukaryota; kingdom Metazoa; phylum Arthropoda; class Insecta; order Diptera; family Tephritidae; genus Anastrepha; species Anastrepha obliqua. Next base: position 16,058,380 of record NC_072894.1, read on the forward strand.
CCGAACTTGGCGCGCAAAACATCGGTTTTTTATAATGACTGTGCAGCAAGTCGTGCCATCCGGCTGAAAACAAAGATCGGTCAAGCCCATGCTTTCAATTTCCCGTCACAAAAAATCGTTTATCACGTCTCTGTACCACCCGCCGTTCACCGAAAAGGCGTTGCCAGCAGCATTTTCAAATAAAAATGGGCCAATGAAGTCACTGCTTCAAAACCGCACCGAACTCTTTGAAGATGCATAGGCTTATCGTCTATTAAAAGCGACACTGCACAACATTGATTTCTGAAACAAGTTTGCATTATTTCCCAATGTTGTTCCGGCGTAAAGCGATTCATTTCATTCCGCGGAGATATGGCGCTGACTTTCTGTCAAGATTTTCAGCGCGCAAAGATGCTACGGTCAAATTAATATATGATTAAAAAAGGACTATATGGACAACCCTGTAAATAAGGCATGCATCCTGAAATAAAATGAGAGGCAGCGACACCTCCTTTTATGGAGATATTGAAATGGACAGCAAATATGTGTTCATGCATACACTCGAACAGTAGTACGGCTCTCCAGACTCAGAAGTTATATAAAGCTACCTTAAAGTTAGTGTGGGAGTGTCCTTAATTATTCTAATAGACACCATATTAGGCACCCCGGGGACCACCAGACCCAATTTAGGAGTTAATATCTCACCTAAACTAAATGACGTCTCACCAAAGGATCTTAAGAATTTCTTTAATGATATAAAAATCGATATAGACCTTTAACCGATTGGAGATTTCTTAATATAGATAAATTCTGGTCCAGTAACTAGTTGGCTTACTCTCTCCCTGAGACTAATCTAATCTAACCTTAACACATTTTCTGAAATTAGTTGAGTAGCTCGAATCTGGTGATATTGCAAAACGACATTTAGTTATAATCATTTTTTTTCCGTCGAAAGTTTTTTCGAAAATTTCAAAGCGATGCCGTTTGTCGAAATTATATTGAGTGATATTTTAGAAAACTTAATATACATATAGTAACTTCGAATATATTATACAGCCGATAAAGGCTCCAGTCGGTTGATTGTGGACTTTGAGATTATGGCAACGTTAAGGAAGCTGGACATTACCACTAATTGCATTAACACGAAACGCAAAATATAGGGAGATTAGATTTTAATCTTAAATGGACTTTATTATTTAGTGTGGTCTCCCTGAACATCCACACAATTTATGAATTCCGACCCTGAAGAGAGAATCTGGAGCGGCTGCAAATTACGCTTCCAAAGCTGTTATGACTTCATGACTTTGATCAAAAACGCGCGATGGAAGTCTACTGGGGTCAAATCTGGTGAATACGGTGGATGGTCCAACAAATCGAACTCCAACAAATCGAAAGTTACAATAATATTCAGAATTTAGTGTTTTAACAGTTTGCAGTGCAAAAAAAAGCAGCCATTTGTAGGGTTCTAGTATATGGTAGAACGCCGTCGTGATCCTGTGTCGTGGGTTGAGGAGTTGTAAAAAATCAAAAGTTTTTATGAAAATTTTTCATTTGCCTTTGTAGCCTTTGAAAGATAAAAACAATCAAAAAATTGTTATGATAATTGAAAATTCACTCAAACTACCCGCAAGCTTTTGCCATAATATTTTTAATTACAATATTTACGACATTGAATTTCGTTTAGGTCAAGTAATAAAATTGCTGTACCGGCAAAACAACCTGACTCTATGTATTTAGGCGTGTACATACAGCAAATTTCAGGGCATAAAACGTGTGCAACGCATGTTATCAACACCTCTCTTCGCCAGCTCATTCTCACATTCCTGTTTTATTTTTTATTTTTTTGTATCTATGTATGTTGATTATCGTATTATTATTGTCGTTTAACATTTGAATAAACATGAAATAAAATTCGATTTTACTATCAGATTTGGCTGTTGTCTTTTTAGTTTGCTTTCCACACGCATTCCTATATTTTATGTACTGTAAAATATATGTTTCACTTGATAAGTGCAATAACAAGTTGAGAAATCAAACGACTCGATGCAGAGACTAAAATGGGCGTAGGTCACTAAATTTCAATTACCATTAAAATCTATTAATTTATTGAGTAGTCTAACAATAATTCTTACAGACTGCAAACACGCGGTCGTAAACAACGCTTTTTGTATCGAATTGTCGTGGGAGAGTCAAGCCGGAACTTCATCCAAAGAAGATCATGCATGATATGTGTTTAGTGGGACTGGGAGGACATGGTGCACTGAGGAATGCTCGAAAAGACTTCCACGGTCAACAAAGACCTCTACATTGCCCATCTACACCGCGTGAATGAGGCTATTCGACTGAAAAGACCTCATCGATATGGTCAGACCATACTCCTTCACGACAACGCTAGGTCCCATGTTACACAAGCCGTGAAAGCTACACTTCAAGAGCTCGAATCGGAGGTTCTTCAGCATCCGCCGTGTTCCCCGGACCTTGCACCGATAAAATGTACTTTTTTCCCTGAGTATACATGAAAATTATGGTCCGAAATGATTTGTGAGCTGAAGAACGAACTCTTACACGTTTTAAAAGTTATACAGCTATGCAAAAAAGTGGTGGAAAATTTTGAAGTGCGCATTCTATTCACATTTGTTGCAACAACTGCCATCAATGCTAACCGCTGTGAATCATAATAAAGCCGAATTAGGAAGGAAGCAAATTGTTAAGGCAACGTAAGAAATCAGACATCGACTAAGAGCTGGAGAGAGTAGGCAAGCAAAGGCGAGATAAATTTAAAATTCGACAGTTCGAAGGTGTGCGAGTACAGTGAGCAAAACAGGAAGACCACCTGCCATGATTGAGTCAAACAGTTTTCGACAATTTTACAATATTTTCCGAATACACAAGTTCATACACATTGACTTAAGTGCATGAACAAGCACGAACATGTGCAATTGTACCTGTGAAAGCAAAATACTTGAAATGTGTGACTGTGACGAGGCGACGGGTATTTGCCGGCGTTGCAAATTAAGTTGTCAATGCCAAATATAATGGAAAATGAGCTAACAAAAGCAAATAAAAATAATTTATACTTCAGAAAACAAGAAAGGTGCACGAATTTTACGAGTTTGCTTGCAAAATGGTCAGTACTAACTTCTGTAGAAGCAGAAGTATGGCGCTATAGCAAATGAATCTGTTTTCAAAACATATTCGTATTTATTCATTTAAATAGTAAAAATAATTATTAAAAGGATTATGCGCGCTCGAATGCTCGAATAGAGATTTTTCGAGTATTCTCAATAGTTCTGAAGTGCAGCCTTTGAAGGAACAGTGTTTCACGAGGCTTGATAGTCTCAACCACTTCGTTTCTTTCAAGTTCTTTGTGCTCCGTGACGTATCATCTTATTAGGGGTAACGAATTGGTTACAAAGAATTTTGTAGTCATTCAGCCTCGATATCGTTTAGCCTGACTTTCTTCGAATACATTTTCAGACGTCTTCTCACGAAATCACGGCATCTGGATTTTTGGCACAAATATTCTTGTCTCAGTACTCTTATCTTCCAGCTGGTTAATCGGTAGGCAAAACTAAAGATCCTTCCAATAGGTGGTATTATCGCTCTACAATGAATAGTTAGCTAGTACATGCTCTGGCCTTAAATTTGGGCATTTTCTTATTTTTACACAAAATGAAGGGATCTACATCTTTTTGTGGCCTCCGAACGGCAAATGGTTTTCCATGAGGAGCTTTTACATGACAGCAATACACTCGTAGTTTGGCCATTGCCTATCGTAAGTCGCGCGCTATTAGAACACATTTTTTCTTTAATTTGGTGTTTCATGCCCGGCGTTTCGAAGCCAGCACTACCGAATGACAGTCATGCACAAGCCCGTTCTTCTACGGAGGCCACCTCAGAAATTGCATCTTGCTGAAATACATATAATTTTGATAACACGAATGCTCATGTTTCTATTTAAATACATTGCCGAATACATAAGTAGTTCAAATCAGTGATTGAAATCGTCCCGCTACTTCCGAGTTTTCATTTATGCTCTCGCTACTACTCGGCGGCCGCCGTAGCCTAATGGATGGGTGCGTGACTACCATTCGGAATTCACAGAGAGAACGTCGGTTCGAATCGCGGTGAAACACCAAAAATGAAGAAAAGGAGGTGGTCTGTAAAGTCGGTTTACTGACGATAGTTTAACGTGACAACGTCATAAGAAAATACTGAGCAATGGTTGCAATTTTCAAAACAAACTTTTAATTTTATTTGTTTGATAGATATTTCGTATGGATATAGAGAAGGAGGTAAATAGGATCGCAATGGAATTGATCAAGTTACATTTACACAAACTTGAAAAATTACGAAACATTTATCAAATTCATGAAAGATATCTTCAATTTCGATTGTGCATCAGATGTTAATAAGTCAACAACACTAAGAGGCAACATCATCGATTTGACTTTTTCAAAACACTTTACACTCGAAACACCCCCTTTCATTTCCTACTTTTCCTATCATCATCCTATTCTCAACAGAGAAATGGTTCATTACCCTGCACACAGGAAGAAGGCATATGCAAATACAAGTATGTGAATATATATACAAATGCGCATATACATATTATATAATACATAAAGGGCTTTTCAGTAAGAGCGCTTCAACTTTTAAACTTTTTTGAATAAAATACAAACGGTTTGACTTTTTTAACTAATTTTTTTTTTATTATCGAGTTTGAACATATACATTTAAGTATGAAATTCGATTTCTTTTGCATGACCACCGCAATCGTTGCTCAAGTGTGTAGCGTTCCATGATGAAATGTATACTAATGAAGTTTACAAATGACAAGCGAAAAATAAAAAATATTGCGTCGTTCGCCCTCCCTATCGGAAAAAAGTTGAAGCGCACCTATTAAAAAACCCTATATATGTATATGATCAAGTAGGAGAGAACCAGATGTCGAACGTTGCCGAATGCGGGGGCCGATTGTGCTCTTTGTTCAAGCAAAGGTAACGACCATGAGCAAAATAACGACGATTGAGCAAGATAACGACACATTTTTTCCTGCGTGCAGCCGGCTAAATCGAATTATAAGACGTTATCACGTCAAAAGTTTTTTCTAATAGCGGTCGCCCCTCGACAGGCAATGGCAAACCTCCGAGTGTATTTCTCCCATGAAAAAGCTCCTCATAAAAATATCTGCCGTTCAGAGGCGGCTTGAAACTGTAGGTCCCTCTTTTTGTGGAACAACATCAAGAATCACGCCACAAATAGGAGGATGAGCTCAACCAAACACCCAAAAAGGGTATACGCGCTAATTATATAGTATAGGTGCGCAACAAAGTTCCAGTTAAGTGTCAATAGATGCCGTCAGCAGTGTGTGCTAGTCGATCCTAACATAACCTAAACGTCATAAACCAAGCTTAGACATGTGGTAAACAAACCGCTTCGACACATTAGTGATATTGTTTTAGTGTCATATATGATACTTTTGGTTTTGTAAAAATGTCTGATTTTGTGCCGAATAATAGTCATTGGCGGGAAGTGTTGATTTTCCTCTTTTATTCGAAAAAAACGGCGGCTGAAGAGCATCGAGAGCTACAAAAATTTATAGAGATGCTGCCGAGATTGGTTTCGCCGCTTCAAAGACGATGATTTTAATGTTGACGACCGTGTCAAACGCAAGAAGAGCTTGCTTCAGTATAAGGAGTTACCCGCCAATCCATTTCCAAGCGATTGCATGCTTTGGGAATGATTCAGAAACAGGGGACTTGGGTTCCTTATGAGTTAGAATCAAGGGATGTTGAACGTCGTTTTTTCGCCTGTGAACAACTGCTCCAGCGGCAAAAAAGGAAGGGTTTTCTTCATTGCATCGTGACGGGTAATGAAAAATAGATTCATTCCAGAAATTCAAAGAAAAGAAAGTCATGGGGACTGCCCGGTCATGCTTCTACGTCGTCGCCTCGGCCGAATATTCACGCTGCTAAGGTTATGCTATGTATTTGGTGGGACCAAGTTGGTATTATTTATTATGAACTGTTAAAACCAAACGAAAGCATCACTGGGGATCGGTATCGACTTCAATTGATGCGACTGAGCCAAGCACTGTGCGAGAAGCGGCCGCAATACGCGGAGAGGCATGAATAAGTGATTCTACAGCAGGACATCGCTCGGCCTCCAAACCACTTAAAACTTACCTGGAAATACTGAAATGGGAAATCCTACCCCACCCACCATATTTGCCAAATATTGCGCCGTCCGATCAGCTGTTCCGATCGATGGCACATGGTCCATCTGACCAGCAGTTCCATTCATATGAAGACATCAAAAAATGGCTTGATCTGTGAATAGCCTCAAAAGATGAACAGTTTTACCGCGACGGTATATGAGATCTACCAGAAAGATAGGTAAAAGTAGTAGCCAGCGATGGCCAATATTTTCAGTGATTCACTTGTAACTATTTTTTCAGAATAAAGTTGTATTTTCATAAAAAAAAAGCGCGAGAACTTAATATAGTTATATATATATGTATGTATATATATAAATAATAATAATAAAATGTAGAAACGCATACTAACAGAGGAATATTTCAACAACTTCAAACAAAGACTCTCTTTTGAAACATGAAAGTACAATTTACTGGTTTCCCTTGCCAATAAGTCAGTGGTCTTTATCCTTTCCTCATTTTTAAATATTTGGGTCAGGTAACAGGTGCATAATTGGTAAAATCCAGGAATTTCTTTAGGTTTTCTCAGAATCGCTAGCCTGGATTGAAATTTTTCAAACCACAGGTCAGCGACATTAGAAAAACCTAAAGAAATGCTTGGTTTTTACAAATTTTCAAGAGTTTCAATTCTTTTTTGTTGTCGCGTTATCACTCGCGTACCTGCTAAAATATGTGGAAATGGCAAAAAAGTTCAAAATCTTGGAATCATCGTCGGGGGAAACCATGACAATACAAATCTAGTTCTGTTGTCTGTCTGTACTCTTGTGTTTTAGAAAATAAGATTTGTTTGTAGTACATGGGCCGGCGCTCGAAGTGTAACCAATTAAAAACGACATAAATTTAGTTTGAAAATTACTTTTATTCAATTCAAAGTAAAAAATGTGCCCAAATAATACAAAATTAAGAATCAATTTACTTTTGCTCGATATGACCACCTTTTGTCCTGACTATGGCCTTGAGTCAGTCCATTTGTTTACTATTATAAGAGCTTGCTGCATGCGATCTGAAATTGTTGCCTCATGCCAGCTTAATATGTATATGTATAAACTACTAAATCATCAGCGTAACCCTGAGTGTGAAAACCTAGGTTGTTCAGTTTGCACTACCAGTAATGAAACGTAGTTGGGAGCGGAGCGAAACAGTTAATCCTACATTTTACACTACTTACTTCACTATTCAACTTTCCAAGTTCGGAGCAGTAGCGGGAGCAGTGAAATGTTTTCGTCGATATTGCTGCAGACTCTGGTTAAAATGATGAATGCATGAAAGTCCGAACTCTGAACTGTACAATTTTTTTATCTTGTTGAGAAATACTGCACATGCATATGTACTATGTATGTATGTATGCATGTAAAAGTTTGAATGGTTTAAAATGCCGCGCAGCGCCTTGGAGCAATGTTTCATAAGGACCACCACAAGCAGCGCCGCCGTCATAAGAACACATTTTCTTGTTGTTGTTGTTGCTATTTTACCGCTGACCAATTACAGTTGCATAGCTTTTTCATACCCACTCATAGCGACAGAAGTTGTTCCTTATACATATGTACGTACATGCCACACATAGTTGTTGTGTTTGCCTGTAGAGCCGCTTGAAGTGTGCGTTGGGAAAAATTGCGTTTTGAAGAGCATAAATTTGGTGGAAAAAATATTGTACATTTGAAAAATTTTGTTCATCATCGACAATTTGTTTAACATTTGTTCAACACATTTTTATTTTTGTTAATACAAACAAACACATTCGCGTGGTTTACTCCATTAGTGGTAGTTCACACGCGTAAATTTGTCTCATCGATATTATGCGCGAAAAGGAAGTTTGCCACATGTGGCTCCTACTTACATATGTGTTTATGTGTGTGTGTTCGAGTTTTCAATACGCACATATTGATCGAGTGTACCACTTGAGACTGCATTATGGCCCACATATGTCCATATGTTTGGCCATATGAGATGATTTACTTTTATGAATATGTTTACGCATATGCATGCATGGAATATACATAAATATCGCGACATTGCGACCAGATGGGCCTCAAGTTGTATTTTCCGGTCACACCTATTTGCAGTCGTCAGTTGAATGGTTACTGCCGCGTCTTAGTTGAAGTCTTTGGCGCCACACTGTCAGCACACAAATTCAATAATTGGTTACATTCTTAATGGAGATTCAAGGAATTTTTTGCCAAACAAAGAATATTTTGTCCTCAAACAGTCATAAACGGCTCTTAAGGTGAAAACAGTTAGCCACTTATGAACGGTTTTTCAGTACTGGTTTAACTGTGGTAAATTTTAAGCCTGCCAAATAGCTGCATGCACAACAACACTCATATTTACAAGCCGATACGTACATCCCAAGGATTATTCAAAGCGCCAAATGCAGCAACAATGAATTTTCACTCGAATTTTATTATTACTATCGCAAAAGAGGTTTTTAAAAAAGAAAGCAGAAATTTAGCTGCAACATAAAAGAAAGTTCACTTGAGATACAAGATTTTATATACATTGGTAGCCTTCTTAGATATCGAAGCACCTTTAAACAATATCCAGCCTAAAGTCATAACAGAGAATCAACGATGCTTAAGACAAACAACCAGGGACACTCAAGCAGTCACATTTGGGATGTTTTCTGGCATTCCTTACACCACTGATTTTTGTGGCTTGGTGAATACATACATACCTAGACAGACCTTATATTATGTAGTTTGGAGAAATTCATAGCGTTTTCATATTTTATTTTATTTTACCACGATTTGTTTGCTCTTTGGCAAAGGGTAGATATTCATTCGACAGAACTCTTTCTGCTCTAAAAAACTATATTAATTGTATTTCCGAGTTATATAGTTTTTTTATTAATTTTGTGGCTTAGAAATGGAATACCCAGGAGCCAAAAGTCAACATTTTCATCATCAACATTTCAACATCTGCTGTTCTTTGCTTTTCATCGAGGTCAAAAAGCTGCCGAAACTACCGAAGCAGCGCGGGACATTTGCTACGTCTATGGAGAAGGTGTCATAGGCGAGTCTACAGCACGTAAATATTTAGTTTGCAAAGTTCAAAAATGGCGGCTTTAACGTCTATGACACGTCTCGCAGCGGAAGGCCTTCTAAATTCGTTGAAGAACGTCTCAACTCACTTTTGAAGGAAAACGGCTGCCAAACTAGACGAGAATTGGCGGACAAAATGAACTGTGATCATAAAACGATTCTCAGCTACTTTCATTCAATGGGACATATAATATATCGACATGGTCAAACGATACTCCTCCACGACAACGTCATGCCCCATGTTGGACAAGTCGTGAAAGTGGCACTTCAAGTGCTTAACTGGGAGGTCCTTCAGCATCCGCAGTATTCTTCGTACCTCGTACCGACCGATTACCATCTTTTCCGCTCTCTGTCAAACCATATTATGGGCGTTACCCTCAATAACAAAGAGGACCTTAAATACTGGCTCAACAACTTCTTTCACACCAGACCAGGCGATTTTTGGCGGAACGGCATCAACAAATTGGTCGAGAGATGGAAAGAAGTTGTAAACAGCAACGGCGAAAATATAATTGATTAACTTATTGATATAATTATTATTTTTTGTTTAAATAAAAGTATGCGGTAAAAACGCTACGAACTAATTATCCTACCTAATGAAAATACTTTCTTGACAGCTGAGAGAAACCGTTGTTTTGTTTTTTGAGATTTGCTTGCTTTGGTGGATTTGTAAGTTAATGAAATAATTTTGAAAGGTTTTCAGATCCAATAAGAATACATGATTTTAGTTAAAGAAGTGCAAGTAACGTGAATACTTTAGTATGCCAAAATATTTTCTTCACAAATTCTAAAGGTAAATGGCAAGTTTAGCCTGTAATGAACAACAACGTTCGTAACGATAAGAAGTCCATCCTTTGTATGAAATATGTGTTTTTTTTATTGACAAATTTCTTTTAATATTTAGGTTTCTGCATAATTATATACCTTGCGGTTGGTTCTGCGCTCGAACCCCACTGTGAGCATGAAACGTTAAATGAGCGAAAGGGTTTTCGAAAAACAGTCGCACCGTGCCAAACAATGTCAAGTCTCCGGGTGCATTTATGCCATGAAAAAGCCTTTCATGAAAACCATTTGCCGTTCGCAGGCAACATAAGAATGTGGGCATTTCAATTTAAAGAACAATAAATATGTAACAAACACATTTCGACCCGTTTTCGTGGTTGTATTCCCAATTTCGAGTGAGATCGAAAAGTTCGAGAATCAGCATTGCTTTTATTGGGATTTGCTCTAAGTGGCAGACGATGAAACTATGAGTTTTTTCAACTTTGCGGCGATGTAAGCATAAAGCAGCGAATAAAGATCCAGCGGATTCGACAGATAAATAACGTCGTACGAATGGGTATAAACGCGCCAGTCCAGATGAGGCCCACTTCAACATTGGTAATGCCAAAAGGAGAGGGAGTTGACTTCATAGCGTCTTTTGCATTGACACCGAATAGCAAGGGAAAGAAGCGGTTGGCGCACTATGTTTCACTGTCAAAATTCTACGAGCATATGAGAAGGGAGTATTCTGCTCTATGTTCTAGGCATAATATGAACCACGCGCAATGTTTGTTAGTATTTTGGACGATTCAGATACACTTCACTCCCCAAACTCGAGTGGATATTCAAATTTCAATAATACGCCGACTCTCTGTCCACTACAAATACGCAACACATGCCGCGCATACGCAGTGTTGCCACCGCATTGCATGCCACAAACGCATGCGAAGTGAAAAAACCAAAAATTAAAAAGAAATAAGCAATTCATATATTTTATATATATTTATGTAGCAGCCAGCAGAGCAGCAGCTGGACAGCAGACGCGGCACATTTTGTTGTATTTACCTCAAACAACTGAACGCCCGCGCGTGAGAACGAAACATTTCAATGACGGCTGCTGCTTAAGAGAAAACTACCATTGTAAAGCGTTTAGCCAGCAGCTAAATGCTGAAGTGGCTTGGCCGATATTGACTTCATTGCTCAGCGATTGTTGTTATTATTCAATAGCCGGCTGATAATCGAGTTCGTACTCGCGCCTGCTGCCTCAATTACATAGTTATGTGCATATAGTACATTTACAGTAGAAACTCGATTCTTGCACACCTCGATACTTGCGACACAATTTTTTTTTTTTCATTGAGTACTCAATAGCTGCGACATATGAAAATTTTTTCCTCGATACTTGCAACATTTTTGGTTATGCCTTTCTCTTTTGCTCTTTTTGCGTTGTATTTTTGAGAATAAAGCTCGGGGAAGCACCGTCGATGTCTTTCTGGTAATGAAATTTCTTGAATTGGTTACAATTAAAGAAAAAGCTGGCATTCTGAACGAACTAAATGTGGGAATATTCATTAATGCACTATCTAAAAACTTACACGCACCTAGAGCAACAATATCTCAAACTGAAGAGTCCATTAAGAAGTTTGTTGTGCGATCTCATTCCGATCCAGATAAAAGGAGAGCACTTAAGATTTCTGAGTTTCCAAAAATGGAAAAGGCGAAAGCCAAATTATTATATGCCAAAATTCAGGAAAAGCCTGGAGGCTTCCACACTGGCAATGGTTACGGTACAAACTTTAAAAAGATGCAAGGAAAACAAAGCTAAAAATTTGCGGAGTAAAATTATCAAATAAGAGAGTGGCTGCAACAACCACATTTGGACAAAAGAGCAGATATACAATGCCGATGAGTCGAGCTTATTTCTGAAGCTCTTACCCGATAAAACTCTTGTGCGTTCAAAAGAAACCTCGGCTGCGGGGCATAAGACCTGTATAATAGAGAGAGAGAGAGAAAGAGAGAGTAGAAAGAATAACGTTCTTTGCCTGTACAAATGCTGCTGAAAATCATAAAAAATTAACTCAATGAAATCGTAAAAATAATGGTTCTCGGGAAATCGGCGAATCTGCGTTTATTAATAAATTATACTGATATACCTGTTGTCCACGAAGGAAATCAAAGTGCTTGGATGACCTTAGCTTTATTTGAAGAATGGTTTCACAGAACACTTGCTTCAGAGGTATGTTCATATTTTGTCAAAGCAAATAATCCTATTCTAATCAAAAATTGCTTAAATAAAAAGGTAAAAGAGTTCCTTCATGCGCAAACTCGTATGGAAAAGGTACTTCTTCTCATTGATAATTCTTCATGCCATCCCAGAGAAGCTTTTCTCCAAATTGTACGGCTCTGATACAGGCCATGAATGAAAACGTTATAAGGCTTACTAAGTTGAACTACGAAAATTCCCTCTTAAGTCACATTGTTGCACGTGGAGAAACTTTCGATGAGTCACTGCGAAATATCGACCTGAAAAATGCAATATGCTTCTAGGTGTTAGCATGGGATGCTCTTGCTGAAACTTTAATTCAGTCATCAGCAGTCAAAAATTGTTTGAAAAAGCGGCTCATTGGGTTTGTGACAATATCATTCTTCTTTCGGACTTATGATTACAGATAGCTGAAGATGCATCCAATATTCAACTCATAACAACTTTGCAGCAAGTCTCCCAATATGAAATCGAGCAAAGAGTTGTTGAGTTTCAGTCGGAACCCACAGCTTTAAATGAAGAAAACTGTAATGAAGACTACGAAACAGTCGATGAAGGAACTGTCGAAGTGATGCTGAGGCTATCGGCAAACCTTACCAAGAGTGGTATTTTCCTCTTCCCCAGAAGGAGTAAGCTCGATGAACTCGTTCTGCCTAAGCTAAAAGGAGTCACAATCTAGCTATCCAAAGAAGTCAAATATCTTCGAGTAATCCTCGATAGCAAACTCTTTTGGAAGCCACACGTTGAAACAAAAAGACATCCAAAGCAGTAACAGCCTTCTGGCAGTGCAAAGGTTTTTTGGGCAAAATGGATCTACACACCTATGCATCAGTGGTCTGGATGAGTAGACTTAGACTCTCCCTCGTGGGAGTCAGGAGGACCTTATCGAGACTACAACGCACAGTGACCGGAGCTTTTCCGATTACTTCAGGCTCGGCATTAGATGCTTTAGTTGATCTACTACCACTTGATATTTTCATCCAAGGGGACGGAGGCCTTGAAGACCATTTGCTGGTTTAATGACAATGGCAATAGGTACGGCCCCTGTCCGGCATTGAAGAACAGAAAAGGCATGTACTTCGATTCAACTATGCTCTCCATACCGCTTGACTTCATGCCATGAGGTGTCGTACTTGAAAAGAGATATAGTGAGGTGCTGCCAGAGGCTTAATTGTGGTCAAACTCTAAAAATGAGTCCGGCAAACACTGTTTTCACACTGTTCCACATATGGGTCCAGGACCACGGAGCACGGTTCCATCTCTAGTGTCGAATGAGACGGCGGACCACTTTCTGTACCTCTGCCCGGCCGTCGCTCGAATTAGGTTTGATGTTTTTGGCACTCTGTGTTAAGAAGCGACCACCTTGTCTCCTTGACACCACAAGATCTACTCAGAGAAAGAAAGAATAGGAACAGGAAAGAATATTAAAAAGGGAACCCGAGTGCCGTACAACGGACTTAATGTTGTTTGAGTGCTGTACTTGCAAGCCTGTCCCCAAAATTAAATATCGGAGCATGCAATATCAGCATTCTATATACATATGCTTGGATTGGTCAGAGCTATGCTTGCTTACCGATGTTACGACGCTGCAGAGGCTCGGAAGCAGTGTGGCACTAAACAAGCGAGTTTGCACAAAACAAACCAAAATCGGAAAATTCTTTATTTTAAAATGAAACCTATCGCTTTCAAGTGTATTTAATTAATATATAAAAAAGAAATAACCTTGGATTGCTACCAGTAAAAACTCTATTTTAATTAGTATGAAAAAAACCTCGGTACTTGCGACAACCTCGAAACCTGCACTGAGCCCGGTTTTCATTACGTGCAAGAAACGAGTGTCTACTGTATACTCGTATGCGTATGCATACGTGTGAGGCGACACAGAGTCAAACATACTTAGACGCGTATGAATGTTTGTAAGTGCGATCGAAATGACGTGTTGCAGATGCAACAATGCATGTAAGTACTTGCCACCCCTCTGCACACGTCCACAGCTGCATGCGCGCCGACTGCTGAAAATAAGCTGCTGTCCTCAGCTGTGTCCTTTTTAACAAACAAATGTTCACCTATTCTCTTATATTCTACGTTTTTTCGAACGAATGCCCTTTTCCCTAGGCAGTTGAATAATTAAAACGTTTACGGCGATATGCAGCAAGTCAAAAATGCCAAACAATGACAAAACTAACAACAAAAACAACACCGCCTAAAATATCGGTAACAATGCCAATGAAATTCATCACATTTGTGCGCACATTTGCCTAAATAGGCGCACATGCGCATGCTTTTTTGAGCCATTGCTACGCACCTTTTTCGCGCAGGCTACAAACAGACACACGTACATACACATACATACACACAGACCCACAGATGTGACGGATGTGGCCGTAGCTGCGGCTGCCGTTTTTTTGTGGCACCATGCATTGCCTGAGCAGTTGTCGCATTCTCGAGAACGTTTTGTTTTTGTAATTGATGTTTTTGTTTATTCATAGTTGTTTTTATTGTCCTTTCTCGTTAATCGTATCCCGATGTAATGGCATAATAATCCCTAATCGCGTATCGTGGCGGTGGTTCACCTGGATTACGCTACTCCCTACAACGCCACAACGTTGTTGCACCTTTTATTGCTGCCACTACCGTGAAGAAACAACAAATAGCTTGAACAGCGGCTGCTACTGCATACAAATGCGCGTATGTTTGCGTTTTATGCCAGTTAAAGTGCTGATACAATTTTGGCAGCTTTACAAATTCATTCCCATTGAACGGCCTTTGCACATACACACGCACTCGTATATCCTTGCCGCATGGAATCTTTCTGCGCATACATACATACATATGCTGGCATGTGTGTTATCCTTATGGGGGTTATTTTGACAGCAGTCATGCCCGGAGCCGGTCTTGTTGCCGCTCGTTGGTTTAGCCGTTGAAACATTTGTTTGTATTATTTGAATTTCACTTTCGCTGCACGCTTAAGTCGATTATCATCAACTTCGTACCATAGTACAGTTATTGTTGTCGCTGCTGCCTCATTGGCTTGTTTGCTATTTATGCTGCGGCATTGTTGTCATTGATAACCTACTTAGCAATAACTCGTGCGTGTGTGTGCTTGTGAGGTGTTGTTCCCGCTTAGGTAATGACCATTTAATGCTATCACTTGAAGTTGTTTTTGAATAGGCGATTTACTTTAAATAAAGATGGATTTCCATTAAGGTTTGGTAAGGAATTTAATTAATTATGAGTTGCTTAAAGGTGTTGCCGAATAATATAAATAAATAATATTGCAACCAAGCCAACCTTATTAAGGGGAGAGCCTGCTTTAGAGGCTTCAAAAAATCGATTTTTTCGTGGATTTTTTTGGGAAGGAAAGAAATATTCGATTGAAACGAAACTTTCTGGTTTTACTGTTATATATTTCAAAAGTCTTCACTGAAGAAGTTTTCTCCAAGAGTTGTTTCATCCATCGCCACTTTCTGCGTTTGATTTGCCTAAGGCTGATTTCCTAATTCGTTAATCTCCACAGTGCGTCGTTACTGATGGTGTCTGGCCAGAATATTCTGCATATGATGCGGTGGCATTTGAAACGCTTATTGCATTTATTTTTTAATGCATCATGCCCAATCCTGGTTAATTTCAGTTCCTTTCTAGAAAAATAAAACTCAAATGTGTTGATATTCCGTTGCAAAAAATCCATTTTTTCCCTACTTAAAGCCAGAATTGATTCGCTACTTTACAATCTGTAGCCTCTTACAAATCTGTGGCCCATGTGGAGAGCGTAAATTCCGTGATTTCCGCACACTTATCATATTGGTTTGGTTTTGGAAATTTCGGAAATCATTTATAAGCACACATGCATATTTACTTATGCTTGTACATATGTATATAGGTACATAAATGTGTGAAATACTTAGTAGAAAGTGACCTCGGAAAACTAATTCTACAAAGAAAACAAATAAAAACCAAAAAAACCAGGTGCTTGATGGATTAATTCATTCTTCCAAACTATTTCATAATTTAGAACAAAGAACAATTAAAGTTTCCAAAGGACACGAATGGCATTGCACGCCAGATGCTTGCAAACTGCATGGAAAACTGCATTAAGATGCTCGTGAATACCACATTTGATTACTGATTACATGCAGATGCAGATATAAATATGTATGTATATATGTATGTGTGTTAAAATATGCCCTATATATGTATGTACCTGTGTCCATGTATGTACTATAGACTTATTGAAAAGTTTTGTTTTTATTGCCTTTCGTTTTTATTTATTTTATTTGTTTCCATTTAATTTTAATTTTTTTTTGTATGAAAATATATTTAATTCTCGTACAAAAACCGTACAAATCCAAGTATTAAAATCTGTGTAAATTAAAAAAAAAATTTAACCAAATTTCACCCAATTTAATTGGAGTGTTAAAGTGTCAGGTAAGCAGTTTTATAGCTCACTGAATTTGGTAAAACTAAGTGCAAGTTTCAAGTGGCTAAAAAATCGTGTTGATTTATGATCCTTTTTTTTTTGCTTGCGGGATAAGGTGTTTCCTCCACATAAAAAATATAGGATTTGTTATGTGGAGTAAATATACAAGACCTCCAACAAAAAACTATCACAAATCAACAGATATGTAAGTGTTTAGGTACGTGTACAGTTAGTACTAATAATTCACATACCTACTTATTTACGTAAGTGTGTGCAGTGTGTTCTCAGGTTATTTGTGCTGGGAAAAGTCATGGCCTTAACACATAGATGACACTAGGTTTATTGCATTCACCTCTTTTTCAGTTAATACTAACCTTAGGAAGTTAGCTGTTGAAATTTCATGAAATTCTATTCATTAGTTCGTGAGTTATTGAGTTAAGAGTGACGCTACTTTTGTTATTTTCAAAGCCATGGATCAAAAAGAATTTCGTGGTTTAATTTTACACTACTTCTTGATAGAAAAAAATACAAATACCGTTCAAGCGAAGCAATGGCTTGAAAAGTGTAATGGGGACTCCACTCTATTAGAAACAATAATAAAACGATGGTTAAAATCTGTCCGTAGAGACACCGGCGATGCACAACGCAGTGGACGAAATATCGAACAACCCAATAAAATCGTTTTGAATGCTCGAAAAGTGAAGTTTTGTGAGTTATCTGACATGCATTGAAAACAACCATTTGGTGCGGCCTATGGACTGGAGCAATCATCGGTGCATATATCTTCAAAGACGAGACTAACACTAATGTAATACTGAATGGCGAACGCTATCGGGCCATGTTAAACAACTTTTTGATACCAGAAATTTAAGCCCGTGATCTTCACACCATTTGGTTCCAACAAGACGGCGCTACTTGCATACAGCCCGTGAAACAAGGAATTTACTGTGTCGTCGTTTCGGTAAGAAATGTATCTCTCGTTTCGGACCACGATCGTTTGAAATCACACCTTTGGACTTTTATATGTGGGGGTACCTATATAAAGTCTAAATATATATATATATTTATATAAAGGGTGGTTAAATTTCAAAGGCCGCTGTTGAATGTGAACCACACCTAAACGTCAACGACACCGTTGGACTTCTTTCTTTGGAGTTATTTGAAAGAAAAGGTGTACGCCGATAAGCCAGCAGCAATTCAAGAGCTAAAAGATGATAAGATAATTCGGCACATTAACGGCATAGAACCTCAATTATGCCTCAGCGTCATCGAAAATTTGGACCATCGGATGGAGATGTGCCGCCGAGGCCGCGACGGCCATTCGGCCAATATTTTGTTCCATACGTAATTGAGCCATAGCAGTATTATCATAATGAAGAGAAATGACAATAATTAAAAAAAAAATTGTATTTTATTCAAAATCAACATCGGCCCTTGAAACTTAACCACCGTTTACATATTGGCCCTTACACCCTTTTTGGGTGCGAGCTCCTCCTCTTATTTGTGGTGTGTGTGTCTGGATATTGTTCCGCAAATGGAAGGACCTACAATTTTAACCCGAGTCGGAATGGAAGATATTTTTTATGGGGAGCTTTTTCATGACAGAAATACACTCGGAGATTTGCCATTGCCCGCCGAGAGGCGACCGGCCAACTTTCATGTGAATGTCATTATCAGTAATATATTTACGCTTTTGTTTACCAAACGTCCAAGAGTGCATTTTGCGATTTTTACAATGTCTGATTTGATTGAGCAGAGAAGTGCCATCAAATTTTGTTTGCGGAATGAAATTTCGGCTGCGGAAACGTTTAGCATGTTGCAGAAGGCATTTGGTGATTCGACCATGTTGCAGAAAAATGTTTATGAGTGGTACAAAGACTTCAAAGAGGGTCGAGAACGTGTTGATGACTTGGAGCGCTCCGGACGACCATCGACGTCGACAGATCACGTCAATAAAGTGAAGGAGTTAGTGCTCAAAAATCGTCGGTTGACTGCTAAAGATCTTACTGATATGATCGGAATATAAACCATTTTGAAAGACCATTTGGGCCTACGAAAAGTGAAATCTCGTTTGGTACCGAAAACTCTCAATTTCTTGGAAAAAAGTCGTCGCGTTGATGTGTGTGAAACAATGCTTTCAGACTATCAGGACAAGCTCAAATGCATCATTACGGGAGATGAGACTTGTATTTATGCTTACGATCCTGAAACAACCGCCCAATCAAGCGAATATCGTGCTAAAGGCGAGGCCAGACCGAAAAGAGCACGTAAAAGTCGTTCAAAAATAAAGGTCATGATGACAGTTTTTTTTCGATTTTCGTGGTGTGGTGCACTATGAATTCCTTCTCCCTGGCCAAACTGTTAATAAGGAATATTATTTGAGCGTTATGCGTCGTTTACGTGAAGCAATTCGTCTAAAAAGACCAGAATTATGGGCCAACAACTCTTGGTTTTTGCATCACGATAATGCACCGTCTCACACTGCACTCGTTCTTCGTGACCATTTCGCCAAAAATTCCACGCATATCGTTTCGCAACCACCGTATTCGCCTGATTTGGCTCCGTGTGACTTCTGGCTATTCCCAAAACTCAAGAGACCACTCTGGGGAACGCGTTTCGAGTCGATTGAGGAGTTAAAAGCTGAATCGAAGAAGGTGCTGATGGCTATACCGGAAATGGACTATTTGGCATGTTTCGGGGATTGGAAAAGTCGTTGGCATAAGTGTATTTCATGGAGAGGGGATTATTTTGAAGGGGATAAAATTGATTTACAAGAATAAATAAAGATTTTTCATTTTACAACCAAATTCACCTTACTTTTTGCCCACAGTAGCAGAAACAACTTTTTCTTCATTTTGGTGTTTGGTGATAGCCACGCATCAACTCATTCGGCTACGGCGGCCACTAAAGTCAAAATACTTTGTGGATAAACCAGCTTCGATTGAACCATTGGAAGCCAACATTACCAAAGTTATTCACGAGATACCGACCGAAATCCTACAGCGTGTTTGTGTTTATGGCTGGCAGAATTCCGGCGCAGTTGCCCTCAACATTTGAAAGGGAATATCTTTAAAAAATAAATGTCATGGGTCAATGGGTCTACACAAAAATAATAAAGATTGCCCAATCAATTTGAACTTTCGTAGTTTGATTTCAATTAAAATCCGATACCTCTTTGAGAACGATTTATTCCCATGGAATTCACGATAAGGCCGCATAATATTTGACTTCGAATTAGACCAATAAACTCCCACCCTCATAAGCACACGCGTGATTGCGATTTGCAATTAATTCCGAAATAATGTTGTAATTTTTTGCTGAAATAGTTTACGAAAACTTTTGGAATATCAAACCTAAGCAGTCCTAATATTAGCTATTAGACGAGACAGCTGTCATCATTACACCGTATTGCTGTAGTTGTTGCTGCCGCTGAGTGTACCGTTGTATAAGCACACATGGACCGTTGTGTGTTTGTCCGCTGCCGTGCATATGAGTAACACATTTGGTAGCAGCCATGTGCGTCAGATTCCACGCATATGTGGAAAATATTTATAACAAATGCCACAAAACAAATCCGCGACCAAGCAACGAAAGTGCTGAGATACGAGTAATGTATGTATGCATGTAGGTACAATCGCATGCGCGGGTATGTATGTACACACACATACGTGTATATGAAGCCATAAAAGCCAACTGCAACGCATGTGTCGCACAGTTGCAACAACCGATAACTGCTCGAAGCCACATCACCCATACGCACATGCAACGCAGCCGCTGCATTACTGGCAACACTCGGCGAGGCGATCGCTTCGTTGGTGCTAAGTGGTGTGAGGAGAGGAAGTTGAGTGAGCAGCCACAATCAAGCGCGAGTCCTTCTGCGGCATATTCGACACAGCAGTGCGCCATACGTGCAACGCTTGAATGTAACGGGCGCAAAATTTGTGCGCGCAGAAGCTACAGCTGCTTGGAAAAAGTAAACGCAGTTCAGCGCTAAAGCAGGGCAAGCAGCTTGGCAGCCAGCTGTAAATAGCTGCCACGGAGATGGGTGTACCGCGGACTATAGGATAGCAGGGTGGAAACGATGAGCGGGGATAAAGCACACGTGTACGGCGCTGAGAATAGTTGTTGATGTTTCACCTTTTGTACGGCTGCTGCTTTATTGCAGACACCGTCGTCTTTGATGGTAGTTTTTTGTTGTTATTGTTTCGAAGGACGTTCTTGCTGTCAAATTGTTTTCTCAAACTTTCGCGCTAAACTCTTCGAATGCGCCACAACTGCTTCACAAACTTATTTGACTCTGATAGGTGCCACATGCCACCTCAGTCGCAAGCATGTGGCAAAATTACGCAGTTTCTAACTGTTACCTTTCTAGGTCAATAGCAAAGTTACGACGTCATAAACGCCAAACCATGCCATATGCCACACGCAAAAAGTCAACAATAAAACAATAATTGCATTCGACGTTGCAACGAAGTTTGATGAAATGTTTTCAATTGTTAAATGCAGGCAGATCTCGTCGTTGCATGCCAGAAAAATGCGCACCCAAATGTGGCAGCAAGCAGCTGGGTGGTATGCCACGACTTTCTATGCGCGCAGCTGCAACGCAGATGAGTGCAACCTGTGGCAAAGCGAATAGTCGATCAGACAGCTCGTCGCTGCAATATTAGCATTTCTAACGGGCTTGCAGCTGCAATAATTTGTACAGCAATGAATAATGTTTTTGTTATTATTATTAGCGTTTGATACTCCTGCATGTTTGCTCGTGTGTGTGTGTGTGTTTGTGTAGAAATAGTGGCACGTCGTTGCAGCAAATATTGATAGCTTTGTTGATGGCGCGTTACGAAAACTGGATCGATTCGCCGTCGACAATAACAACGGGTACAGTTTCATTAAAAACAACAACAACGATAGCTGAAAAAATATCGACAGCTGCAGGCGCAATCACAACTTGGCAACGTGCATACATACGCAAGTGCTAAACAACAAACACAACAACCACAACAACTGCCAAAGCTGCTATTACGATCGAATGAATCTCACGTAGCTGCCTGATAATTGTGTGGCATGCAACACAGCTGTGCGCCGACATGATGCCATACGTATGTGTGCGTGTGGGATTTGTGCCGCGTTGGCGCGTTAAAGTGAAAATTGCAAAGCAGCGTGCAGCAAGTGCAGCTTTGGCGGGAACAACAACAAAACAGTAAAAACTGCAACAAACAACTCAGCAGTCCATCGTCATTTGAAATTTTTAATTGCTAATGGAATTGTTTATCAAGTTCGCTTGCCTCGGCCGCGACAGCAAGAAAAAAGAAACAGTAGAGTTAGAAAAAAAAAATGGAATGGAAAATGTTCGCCGCCAACAACTTTCGACTCGTTTGCCCACTTGTATCGTTGGCTATGGTGACTCCTCTCGACGGTTGATGCTGCCACAGCTGCGTTGACTAAGCAATAACAATGCGATTACTGCTAGCTACATAAGTTTGATTTGCTGCATTTGTTCGTCAACTTGTTGGTATTATTGAGTTTCATGTGCCACTCGCTGATTAGTTGCTGGCGTGCGCGGTGACAAGTGTTTGGCGCGCACCACCAATAAACGCGCACTGGACAAACCGAAAAAAATCCTCACAAACAATGCGTCATTCAATTTGTTGTGGAAATGTTGTCGCATACCACAACCATAACAACAATAACAAACGCAAAAGAGTTCCATCAGCTGTGATCGACGTCGCCGAAAGCAGCTCGTTTATCTGTTTGTTGTCACCAACTACAAACGCCCATCTATCAGCAGTATCGGAAAACAGCCAATTATTCACTCACTTTTGGGTTGATGATGTTTGAACTAGTTATTACTAATATATTAAAAAAATTATTTAGTAAGAAAACTTAGAAATGAAAAAGGGAAAAACTTTGACGAGTATAACAGTTATCAATATTCTATTTAGTTATAGCTACCCTGTATTATTTTCTCGGAAATTGTATGTAAAAGACAAATTAATTGATGGTTGGTCGAAGAGTATATGATGAAGAAATTCAGAAGGTGAGGCCAATCAACACAGTCTCCACTTATGTTAATTCGCGTAGAACGAACTGAATAACGATTCAAGGGTGATGGATTCCCGGGTTTGCTATTTAACTATGGGGAAAAAGAAAATTGTTAGGGGAACTTTGGCTGCCCCCTCATGGCTGTAATGACCCCCTCGGAGTGCGTGCAACACTGTACATCCAAAATGGACGAGCTCTGCGAGAATAAACAGGTCACAATTTACTGGGTACCAGGGCACAAGAGAATAGTGTGAAAAGAGGGAGTTGATGAGCTTGCTAAAGCTGGCACCCGTTTGTTAATGATAAATACATCGAACATATATCGCTCACTATCAATTTTAAAGACGAAACTAGGCGAGGAACTACCTCTGTAAGCACAGTCTATATGGGAAACCCTGACCTCCCATAGGATTACCAAAATAATGCTACGGGCTTGGAACACGAAAGCACCAACTTTATTTTATCCCTCCCAAGCAAGAATTGTAAAATATTGGTTGGAGTACTAACGGGACATTGTCTCGCTCCGTATTATGCAGCTAAAATGGGATTGATCTAAAACGGCGCGTGTAACTTATGCGAAGAAGAAAGTGGTAAGTTAGAACACCTCCTTTGCAACTGTTCTGCTCTAAGCAGAGTACGTCACAACTGCCAGGGATCGGTAGACTTATCATCTTTGAGAGATATTGCTGACAAAAGTTTAAACTGTTTATTAAAACTCGTCAAGACTCGTTCGTGATACGAACTATGTTTAACGCGACTCTAACCACAGCGGTAAGCCTACGGACCCTTGAGGTTTTTATGAGATATATTCAGATCAGCAAAAACTTAACCAAAACCTTACCTAACCATGGCTGCCAAGTCACTTGGGAATTCGGCAGCCAAAATTTGCACGATAAATTCATACATACTCACACACTCGTCCAATCACTCGTAGTCATGGTGAAAAGATTTCAAAGATCAGCTGTTTAACAGCCCGTTATTCGGCATTGAGCGAATTTGACAGAATTGTATGTGACAGAATTAGCTGGTGGACTGATGGTACTTGAGGTGAAACAAATGATTCGATGCGAAGAGGAATGATTTCGTTATATGAGAAACTGACCCATATTTCCCAAAGTTCGAAAAGTTAAGTTAGAAGCCAAAAATTAGAACAGCTTTGAAATAAATGCAATCCAATAAAAGAATACCAAGTTGAAAAATTAAATCAAAATTTTTTGAGAAACTATTTTTTCTTTGTTAGTCTGGCAATCACAGTATCAGGGCTAACTTTGAAATATGGCAAGAGTGGTTTCAGTGCTTTGCGACAAAATATTTAGATTAATTCCGTCAAAACTTCAGCAAAATACAGGGGGTGTATGGTAGTTGAGGCCATGCATTTGTGTGGGTATACTCGAAACTTCCGAAAACATTATTTTTCTTTTTGGTCTTTTTCAGATAAGACTTTGAGATCTACAACTTGACTCATGAAGTGAAAAGACATACAATTATCGTCACTATATTGCAAATTGAATCGCCTTGGGTTGGAAGTATTAGGCGGCAATACAGGATCTGTTGAAAAAGGCTAAAAAGACGACTAACCTTCTGACAATGTCCCATCTACAGAATTTATTCAACAAGTGTAATCGATCATTGACGAGGATCCTTCAAAAGCAATGAGGCACCTTGCGGAGGAGCTGATACAACCTACGTTATGCGCAGAAGACAATTTATGACGTAGCAAACATGGGAACAGCGAGTTGTCCCATCAAAGCGGCTAAACAAAATTTACAGCCTGAAACGCTTGATATATTATGGTTTTTTTCTGACGAAAGCAATGTTGACCAAGATCAAAAAACCAATCGCGGAAAGAACAGATGATTATGTTCCAATCCTACAAAAGTTTCTGTTTTCAAGCACACGAAGTTTCCAATCACTCTTATGATTTTAGGTATTGTGAGCAACAGAGGACATGTCATGCCAACCCACTTCCTTACACAAGGATTTCGAGAGAATTATGTAGCCTATCTCGAGGCTCTAGAGGCAGTTGTAGAACTCTGGGTTGATAGTGTACGCATTGGCATCCTTCAGTAAGACTCTGCTCCTTCACACAAAGCGATGGCGACACACGATTCGATGGCTGACATTTCCGTCATTCCGTCATAACACGAAACTTATGACCGCCTAACTCACTAGACCGAAATTCATTAAATTACTATGTACAGAGCGCAGTGGAGCGTGAAACAAATGCCATTTACTCTCTGAATACTGCAATTAATGCCGTTATGGTCAATATTTGTAAGGAGCATTTGATTTGGGCCTGCAAACTTTTCTGGGCCCGGATTAGGCTAAAGGGAATTTCATTGCATGATTTTGTAGAGAATAAGTTAATTTTGTGGCAAAAGTTCCTGAAGTTTCAATGCATTTTGTTCAAAATAAGAGCTAATTAGTTTTACTTACAAGTTGTACTTCTAAAGGGTTTTTCAATAAGGGCGGGTAGATGTTGAAATGGAATAAAATGGCGTTTGCTGTGTGGCACGTAGCGCCGTCCTGCTGGAACCACATATCGTCTAGGTCCATATGGGCCATAATAAATTGGAAGGACCACCACGTCTACCTAAAAATGGGCGCAATGCGCGCAACGTTTGCGTTAATGAACACTCATTTTGATAATAAAGTTTTATCATTTGAACGTGCTGTTCAATCGTGTAACTTGCCATGATGATTTGGCATAAACAACTGAATAATAAACAAAAGATTTGACAGATGTCACCAAAACAAAATGGCTGCCACAGGGCGCCAAAATCGACCCGCGCCAACTGAAAAACCCTTTATATGGAAGAACTGTTCTGTAAACCAAGCCACGAATAGATTAAAGTTCGGTTGGACACTCGCTTGGGAACTAACAAACATATATGTATGTATGTTTGTGGTCTTAATTTTTGAATAGCAATGATATTGGGTATGATAATGAAGACATGGTTGTATGTAGAATTTGTATTGCTGTTAGCGACAATATAAGCGCCAGTTTGCGGCAATACTGTTGCTTAAATTTATTGGCAATGGTGGCACATCGGTTGCTGGCGCCGCATGCAGTGTCTGCTTCTTTATGGTCCATCTTTTCCCACGTATTAACACCTGAAAGTTCATGTGCCACTACCATTAATAGCAGCAGTAGTAATGGCGACGCTGGCGGTGGCAAAAACAGTCACAGTTATCCGCACACAATCACCTGACTTCAGTGGCAACGGCGGCATTGGCCTTTCACATTGAGTTATTGCAATTCATAAACATAAATACGAGTATAGACAAAGCAAAACAGAAAAGATTGTGCAACAGCACTTTTGGACTTGTTGGTTGCTATTATCGTTAGCAAGTTCTCACCGCTATCGGTGCTGTTGCAGGTGCAACTTTCATATTGGTAATACGTTGCTTTGAATTTGCTGTTTTACACCTTTAGGCGCTGCCCGTTTTCCGATAGCAATTCTTCCATTTTTCTATTTTTCCACCGTCTTTCTCATCTATTAATGCTTCATTCCCCAAATTTGTCCTTCTATAGATTAGCTGCAGCTATGGCCCAACGTTCATCATTTATTGCATAACTGTATTTCTGTACTAATGTTTTAATGCTTTAATAGAATGTAGCTGGTTTTCATGGATTTGGTTTTGGTTTTGGTTTTTTTCAACAAATATCTTCAACACTTTACGCCGATCATCGTGGCGACGTTTTGTCACCATGGTCATTATTGGTTCTTTGTTCATGATTGGTTCTTTGTTCTCCGTTGTTTTCATTGCCGTTTGTAATTAACAAATTTTATTAGCAACCATTGCAACAACAATAATCGCAAACAACTGCGACAATCTCAGTTATAACAAAAACTGCAGCACAGTCATGGTTGAGCGCCCTGTATGGAAGCGCAAGGAGATCAAATTTCCATGAGAATTCGTTAGAGGTTACGATTCAGCGCATCCAAAGGCGAATGACCACTGGGTAAATGTAAAATGTAGTAACACATTGACAGTGTTGAAAATTATTTCAAGTGGTATCGTATTGAGCATGGCAAATCATGTCAAAAAACTAGATATACTTCGTACAAGGATAATAATTCAAATTTAAGTTAAGTTGATTTACAAGATTGCACAAGAGCAGTTACATATTTGGATTCAATTACTTCATTACCCATCCTGTATATCCTCTGTAAATTTCAAGCGAAGCTCGATCCAATCCATCAAGGTACGTTCGAAAAGAACTATTTCGCTTTCTCAGATGAAATTTATTGGGTCCAACACTTCTGAGTACGTTGAATCGGCCAAACTGGTGAAGAAGCATGACCTGAAATGTAGTCCGGTTTGTATAGGAATGGCGTATTGTGTTGGCTGTTTCGATGCATCGATTAAAGCCTACACTGTTGTTTTGTTAGGCTTCCCTCGGGAGTCACCGTAAACTGCTTTGCCTTTTTTGATTATTGAGGCGCGCTTAGGACTGGAGATCGCAGTACTCTGCTGCTCCTTTTGAACACGCTTCTTTCATCGGCGGTATCTTTATCTGTTTTCGCAGTTGTTGTTTCCATTTTTGTATTTTTGGATTTCCGTTTCAAGCCGCTATCTCTGCACGATGTACAGTTACTTAAAAGTAATTCCCGTGGTTATCTATGCAAATGCAGGCAGACCGCACGAGGGTTGACACGCGTACTTATGGGAGCTTGTTTTCAAAGCCAGAATCAGACACTACTCAGGAGTTGTCTAAATTGAGTCTGTACCACCAACTCCATAGTGATGTAGCATCGAACGTACTTGAAAGCATGCCAGGTTATTAGCGAGACGAAGGCGATTGTAGTATTAACCTCTCAGCCATTTCGTGGAGGTGTCATCCTCCTTTTACTTCAGTACATATAATACTATTTTCACTAGCCCTTCATCCGAATATTTTTTCCAGTATACCATAATCTGGACCTTACTGGTCTTGATTCTGATGAGCTTTCCAGCCCTACCGCAGGAGGTATTCAGGGTATAAGAGCCCTTTTCAGTCGAGCTCCTTTCTCTCCTGCCGGATTTTAGTCGCCTCTTATGACAGGTATGGCTTACCGTGGGTGTATTCTTTTCCCCTACCCGCTGGGTTGAATGCTCGAGTCATGTACATTCCAGTTAGTTCAGATTTATTTTCCTTAAATTAGCTTTTTTCTATATGGGAATCTTGGAAAGAGTTTAGTCAGAAGTCAGTTTACTATCTAATTGTAAGCTTCTTCATCTAAATTATCATTATCGTACAGTGCTAAGTATATAAGAGCCAAGTCCTTGTTGGAGCGTCAAGCATCTAGCATCGTTTTCATACCACAATTTCTAGCTACTTTTGGTGTTCTTGTCTCTAAGACTGTTATTTCTCATAGTCACATCGTTGTGTTCAGAAAGAGAAGAAAATGCCTAAACTCCCAGCCTCAAATTTCGTCGATTTTATTGAGGAATCGTTTTCCAAAAACTCGTAAACTTTCTCTTTATAAACCCGATCAATTGCGAAGATTTTAAACAGCAGTTGCCCTCTCTCCTACTTCTCTATAAATGCGACATAAATTGTTTAGTCTTGAGATGTTGGTTCGAATGTACTTAAGCAATTATTTGGCTTTTGCTACTTTATAGTCAAGCCCTATTATCCAGAACTTGGCACAGGTCACAATCACTCCTATTCTCCACTTGCAATGCTTTAATAATGAGACTATAGTTTCGGCTTAATCCAGCTCAAGGGAACTTCTACTGGTTCCACTTCGGTCGAGCTTAAAAAGGATGCTAGTTTAGCAAGCTCATCTGCCTTTTAGAAACCTTCGATGCTTCTGTGGCCTGGAACCCATATTAGAGTGATATCGAGAGAATGACTGAGTGAGTTGAGTTATCTTTTATACTGCATCACATGTTTGTGGGCTATATTGCTTTAGTTTAGCGTCTTTATAGCAGCCTGATTATCCGTGAAGACAGTTATATTGACTCCAACTTGCATTATGTCGGCGAGGATTTTGCAGGTTTCCCTCGTTGCTGACAGTTCTGCCTGGTATACGCTTGGTTTTTCTAATATGGATAGTTGCAGGGATTTAAAGTAAAATGCTGCTCCAACGTAGTCCATCTTAGGCCCATCAGTGTAGATTTATGCACCAAAATCTCTTAAGACTTTTTTCCCAAACTGCTCTAGATGCACCAGAGAGAGAAATATTTAACGAAGTAAAGGCTTGATGATAGGTTGTCAGCTGTGTTATTAGCACTGATGGTATTTGCAGAAGAATTTGGCTATCCTGACCGCTCTAGTTGCAGATGTGTATTTGTTGTGCAGATCTATTACTCATAAATGTGAGAGAAGTTGAGTGTATCGCTTGGAGCGTAATACCCCTATGAGGGTAGTACTGTAACCCTCCGTGTCGAAGAAACTTATATGGTTTTCTAACTTCGCAAGTACATGCGCGGGAAGAAATGATAATTGCGGCTGGAGTGCATGACCTGGTTGTAGAAAGTTTTGGTCTGCCTTATGGCTGGCGAAATTGGTGAAAATCTTTTTATCAGAAAGGCATGGAAAGTATGTGTGAAACTCAGAAAGTATGTGCTTCGTTGACCCTGAAACTCGAGACGCATATTTGATTAACGATTAAAGACGACTGAAACTTAAATTTTCTTCAACATTTTTCCTGTCTTCTAGGAGTTATTTTTACTACTCATAAACATTTATTTCCTTACATTTGGTACACATCTTCGATGGTAACGTCAACCTTTTCGCATTTAGTGGAATTTCTTTGCTCGATAGAATCCGTCAATGTAAATAACGAATCGACAAGTCCTTCTCCGCTTGATCTTTTGAAAGCAAAGAAAACCTTTCTCTACGGTGCACATAAGCGGCCATACATGATAGACAGCGAATGCGATCGGTCTTTATTCGTCACCGTGAAGCGTATACGTCTTAGTAATCTATCATCTGTAATATTCGCCATCTCCAACGCACAAGGGTCCATAAATCTTCCACAGAAACGTTCTTTCGAACACCTGAAGCGCCAATTTTTTTATCTTATGTTTAAATTCATTTATTTTAATACTATTTTTGAAAACAATAAGTCTCGTACACATACACTTAAACACACACATATCCATACATATGCACCTAGCAAATTACTCATTTAAAAAAATTTAAATGATTTAACTCATTTGCAGTCTTGCCAGAATTCACCTGAGAATTTGACGAAAAATTCATCACAAATTGTTAACTTATTTCCCACTGACGCCGCGCATTCACCACTTAAGAATCGCATAGCTACAATAAAATATGCGACAATTGGCAATCTATTTGATGTTGTCATTGTTGGAATTGTTGTTGTGGTCATTGGCTGTTGTTGGGTGGCTAGCCAACTGGGGGCTGGTTGGCTGGCTGGCTGCCTTGGCTTTTGATCAACATTTTTGATGTTTTAATTATCGGGGTTCGTTAATGTTGGCAGGAGCATAAGAACCAGCTACAACAACAGCAACAACAACAACGGCGGCAGAGACAACGTAAGCAGCACCAATGATCGTCGGTCGTCGGTCGTCGGTCGCCGGTCGATAGCAGTTCAGCTGCAATAAATGTGGCGCCCGTATAGTTGGTCGGTTGCTCTGTTGATCTGTTGTTTCATTGTTGCTTTGTTTTTGTTATTTCTGTAGCATGGGTTGGATGTGAATGCGTTGCAGAAATAATACTAAAAAAGCTAAACACGACTATTACTTAGTAAATATTTTCAATTCCTTTTTATTTCGTATTGTTTTTATTGCTTTTTCGCCTTATTTTCTTAGCACCTGCAACTTGGTGAGGCAAGCCCCAGCTCAGGCTGACAAACACCAACAACTACGAACTATTAACTATTTGAATGGCAAAAATAATACAAAAATTTTGTATAGATATTTTTTAGAATAGTAACCACTCTTTTGGTTGAAATAGTTCAGCGTCATTTTTTTGCTATCTGCCGCCAAACAGCTGGTTATGGGGCGTTGCATGTAGCCAGCGCCAGTCAAAACAAATATAAGTAAGGAGGTACAGAGTTCGGTCCGAATCGAATTTTATACCTGCGCGAATTTTAGTAAAATTAAAATTGGGCTGAATGCTAATTTTTGGAATCAAACAAACCGGAAGACAATGAGAGTTATAGAGTGTAGCGTAAGAGGGAAGGAGGGAAATTTAGTCTTAATATATTTATATAAAAAGTGGGAGTGGTTCTTGTCCGATCTCATTTATATTCACCCAACTGAGGTGGGCGGAAATACAACAAGGGTTAGGCGAATTTTATTAAGTCATTGCTGAAATGCCCAAAAATGAGTGAGGCACTATTCATAATTCACGAATGAGTGAGTGCGTGACTACCATTCGGAAGACGTACGTGCGAAACTCCATGAAACATCAAAATAACGAAAAAGTTCGGAGTCTGCTTATAACTGTAGGTCCCTCTATTAATGGTGACAACATGAAGACGCACGCCCCAAATAGAAGGAGGAGCTCGGCCTAGTTCCCAAAAATGGTGTAAGCGCTACTTACATATATGTCTCAGTTTTTTATTTTCAAAAATTAGCGTTATATAGATGATGGGCGTGGTTATTGATCGATTTCGCCCATTTTCAAAACCAACCTTCCTTAAGATAAACAGGAAAGATTGGCAGACGAGAGTCAATTCAAACGGTAGTGGTCACCATATTTATACTGACGGCTCAAATACAAAATTGCCAATCGAGATCGCGAGGCCCCTAGACCCATAAAGCGTCTTCCAAGCTAAGATCTATGCTACAGACAAGACACCAATGTCGATAAGACTAATGGACTTATCTCCGGCAAACCTGACCATTTTTGTTGACAGTTGATAGCAGTGATCAAAGTGATGGTCTCAACGCGCATCAACTCAAGATGTGTTAAAGAATGTAAGAGGTCGCTCTTGGTTATCGAACAACACAGCATCACACTTTGTTGGGACCCCGGCCAGCGAGTGGAGCGGAGCGAAATGAAAAAACGGTTGAGCGTGAAAGGAAAGGCTCTGCGCTTGATCTTCAGCAAGTGGTAGATGACAAAAGCATTCCGCGAAGCCGACTGTACTCTACGATTGACTTGAGCGTAATCTTGGAAATGAATAAAAGGTGGTCTCTGACTACTAACTGCAGTGCCTCAAAAGTGCTCTGGCCGAATCTAAATGTTAAAAGGACGAAATTTCTGTTTGGATTCAACAGATCAGCTGACAGCGTGCCCGAACGGGTTATGACGAGTCACGTCACTATTGGCACCCTAATCAGTAGTATAGGTTTACTTCACCAAGACGGAGTTGAATGGAGTTGAAGAAGAAATTGAGTCGGTACAACACCTCCTCTGTCATTGTCCTGCACTTCAAAGAAGCCGTACCCAAATATCGTGGTGATTATTTCTTTAAAGTCCTGGAAAATTTGCAAAAGGTCTCACTAGTTGCCTCACTAGTTACTCCAGTTACCTTCTTAAAAAGATCTGAGTGGTTTAAACAACTTAGTTACGGGATGGAAATCAAATTCAGTTATAACAATGGGACTTAGGACCACCGAGTGTCTGGTCTTAGACAAGCAACCTGCCTAGTCTAACCCAATCTACCTTAGATATGCACCATTTAAACATATTAATTTTTGGACGCACGGATGGGCAGGTATGACTAAATCGACTATATGGAACTGTTGTGTGAACTAAATTATAATACCCCTTTGCGTAAGTGCGTGGGTATAGATAGACAAAATCTCAGGGACAAACAAGTATGATTCGAAGCAATTGTACAGATGAAACCTGCCATCAAAGCTAGCAACAGCGCGGTTATGTGGTATTGAAGTAAATATGTCGCTTCAAAAGTAAAAGACAGTCGATGTGGTACGACTCTGTGGGCTTTCAAATACTTTTCATTTTAAACTTCAGTGATCGTCTGTCTACCTTCTTGCTACCGAGCCATCATATTTCACAAGGAGGCACATTGCCGTTTTCGTTTCTAAAGACTTAAATATTTTTCAATACTCTTATGTCATATTGACTGGCAAAATAGAAGGAATTGAAATATATTTGCAAAGATGTGTTTATAGTCTAATGCCCCCTTTAGGTTAGTTCATATTGGTACCAACGCAGGACGAGGCCTCACTTATACGCTGACTAGGAAGTCGTCCATTGTGGTACCATTAAAGTAAAAAGCTATGGGTAAGGTGGATTTCAAAATGATGACGGCTAGAAACTATAAATGAAAAGTCTTATAACTTTTCACTAATAGGTAAAAAGTCCCCCCTCAAGCTGCCTGAATATTACGCTCGCTAAATTCGTCAGGCTTAGTTGTGGAATCTGAGATGATTATTCTACATTGCCCTCCAAGCAGCTACCACAGAATGTGCAAGACTGAATACAAGTCCACAGCTATAAGGCAGAGCGGTTTTAAGGCCAAAGAATTCCGAAAGCTTCCGTGCTTCGAAACAAAAAGGAAAACTATTCTGAAGAATCTGAAATTTGTTTTCATATTCTATTATACCACCTGAACGAAATGGAATAATAATGTTTTATGTGAATTTCAAGCGGGTTTTCGTAATAATTACTCTACTACTGATAATATGTTCAATCTGACTAGTATCGTCCACCTCAATTTTTGTGCAAAAAAGGAAACTTTTGCGTTCCTTGTAGATTTTTCATTTGCCCTTTACACAGTTCCGCGTAATGTGCTTTCTTATATATTAACTGAAAGAAAAAATTCGTGACAAAAGATCCAGTTTGCAAAAGAAAAAAATTCAATGCACCGTGCAAGAACATTTTGATAATGGCTAAAATCTGTGACTTAGGTCCCGGTGGTCTAGAGCTCAAAATTTTAGGCTATTTTCAGGATTTTTTTTTACAATAAAAAAAAGAAAAACGATATTTAAATTTTTAGGCGTTTTATTTAACTTCATTTACATACAAAAATGAAAAAAAAAAATATTTTTTATTTTAATAGTTTAAAAAATGGCGTTGAAGTTGACCCTCCCGAAAAATTGTACCTGGACGGTTTTGAATTTGACACTCTAAAAATCGCGTTTTTTTCAATAAAACAAATATACCAAATAAATGAAATAATAATATGATTCTAGTACGGTTGAAAGCCATTGATGTTGTGATCAACATATTAAAATTTCAGACGATTCAGGCAACGTAGGAGAAATTAAGAAAGCAAGATGACATTTCATTTTGATGCTGCTCGGATGCTCCCCAGCAGGGGGAACAACTGATAGAACACAGCTGCTTACAATTCATGCTTTGGCCTACATGGAATTTGCCTGGAGAGCAAAGTAACATACATCACACTTTTTTTGAATTTTCTATTTTCCATATTCCAATTTTAATTTTGAAAGCAAACAAATTATCAGCTGACCGTGAAACTTTTTTCTGTACGTTTTTACTATATTAAATATTTTTCTCTTTTAATGAGATCAGAAGGTAATTCGTTGGAATTTCGCTGTTGGATATTATTTACTGGCAAACTAACCGAACAAACCTAATGTGTCTCGTCGGAGCGCGCGAGTGGCTAGTGTTGACTGTCCGTTGCTGGTGGTGCCCCCGTTGCTTTGCTAGTATTGCCAACGCGCCGACGATCGCTTGTAATTGCTTGTAAGCGACGCTGACATGCTGAGCGCGCATTGCGTAGCAATAGTAGTTGCCAACAAATATATATTACCAAAAACAACAACACCAACACCAATAAAGCGGGCAATATCAAATGCACCAAAACATTAGCGAACACAAACATCGACCTCCAATCGGGCTCCTAGCGAGCAATTTACCATTTCTGAAGCTGGGACGCACCTACAGCTAAGACAAATGTGCAGCGATACTATATATGGATATGTATTTTAGCATACATTCGTATAGATATACAGACATATGTAAAGTACAGGTGCGCTTGCGCCCAGTCGATGCCACAAAAAAAACGGAGTATCGTGTTGCCAATTGCAACAATTATTTTCGTGTTTCGTGGTTTCGGTTTAGTTACTGTTCTTTCAACTACGACTGCGTGCGGCAAATGCGTAAATCGTGTTGGTTGTAATTTGTGTACCTTTGGTTGTCGTTGTTGCTGCGATTGCAAAAAATTACCATTCGGTGAATTGCAGTTTTAGTCATTCTGAATCATGTTGCTGTTGCCCTTGTGTGCGTCTAGCATTTTTCATTTGTCGTGGTTGACGCACGAAAATACTAAAAACAAAAACAAAAAATAGAAAATTTAAATTAACGCATAATTTCATGTACGCCTTTTGGTGAATGTTGTGTTGAAAAAAGCTTTTGCCGGCAACAAATCCAGCCGCGACTGGTTGTGCAGCGAATGCGACCGATTCATCTTGGGTATATTGCCGCCGCTCCCACATTGCAGTGCTTCACCTGCCCGCCTAACTAACGGCTTTAGCAACACAAACCATTTCCCTTTACGTGCATTGGCGCCAATTGAATTCTACGCTACGACTGCAGTACTTTGCTCTGGCCTGTAGGCGGGTATCAAATGGAGCGCACTGTTGTTGGTAGCTCTGCTGCCGAGCTGCAGCAATAGAGATATTACAACGAGTATACTATATTTCTTGCGTCGTTGCTTTCCGTACTCGCATTATTGGTGGAGATCATCGATCAACTGCTTGCCACTCAACTGTTGCGGCTGTCGGTTGTCATCGACATTAAATGCGTTTTGCTTAACACTGTCGGTTTAAACGGCATCACTATTTGATTTATGTTTTCCATAATCTGTCGGTGCAAATAATAAACATAATAATTAAAAATGTCAGTATTTTTGTAATTGTGCTTTTTATGTACAAGCATCTAAGCGTTGCATGGATTCTTGACAGCGCAGCGATAAGATCGGCTGATGAATTCTAGTCAACACCGTTGGGTTCTCACAGTTTCTGTTGTTGACTATGTTACTAGATTTCATTTCATGAAATTTTATTAATCAAAATACAATATGCTCACATACTGATTTCTCTTAAAGAAGTGATACAAAAACTTAAAACAAGAAGGTATCTGGATATGGCCTCATACTAGGAAAAGTACTGAAACAACTCCCAGAAGAATTACCAGATATTTTTATGAGGAGCTTTTTCATGGTAGAAATACACTCGGAGATTTGCCATTGCCTGCCGAGGTGCGACCACTATTAGAAAATTATTTTCCTTAATTTTGGTGCTTCACGGAAATTCGAACCTACGTCCTCCGAATGACTCCGAAAGGTCGTCATGCACCAACCCATTCGGCTATGGCAGCCGCTGTTAAGCACATAAGTCATATTATTTCAAAAGCTTACTCGGTATTAGGATTTGTGAGGCGCAATAGTTCCAAGTTTACTGGCCGTTGCACTTTTAAACTAAAATACTTATTCATGCCATAAATTCTGTAACAAATTTTACAACGCATACGGCGAGAACAAATTCGCAGAAAAAAGTACCGTTATTTTTGCGTCTGTTGCTATACATTGTCTACCGATAAATTATACTCAGTTTCGTGACAAATTTCGCTTGTTAACAATGGAGTCAGTTCCCTACTCGCATTGCATTACAAAAGTTTGTTAAAAGTGCAAGTGAGATTCACGAATTGCTGAAAAACCAATTTTGTCCATAACGTCTGAAGTGACAGACAGAAAAAGAAGCGTTCGTCCTTGTGTAGTTCGAACCAGTGCAACCATAAAAGTCGTTGGAGAAAGAATTCGCAGAAACCCTCTTTGCTGGCTCGCGGTCAACGGCCATTAAAATATTATTTGCACGGACGCAAAAAATGTTGTTCCAAGGGTTGAGCGTAGCCACCATTCAGCCTCCGTAATGACTCTCCCCGTGGCAAAAGTACATCTGGAGGAGTCTTAGAAGGTGTGGTGAAGCAATGGTGAATGTTGGATCTTCCAGCAAGATTCTGCTCCAGCCATAAGGCAAAAATCACCCAGCAGTGGCTAAGAAACAATATTCCTAGGTTCATAGCCGCAGAGGATGGGTCTTCTGGAAATCCAGATATGAACCCATTGAACTACAGTTTGTAATCAGAATTGGAGAACTCGGTCTGCCGAAAACTTCACAGAAATTTGGAGAGTCTCAAACATTCTTAGGCTCCGGCAGCAATATCCACATCCATGGAAACCGTGCGTGCTGCAATGGCTGAATGGACAAATCGTTTGAAGGCTTGTGTAAAAGCAAATGGTTCCTTAATATTATATTACGTGACTAAATAAAACTAACTTCATTAAAAAAGTATTATAATTTCATATCTCTAACGGACTTAACCTGTAACAGAGCTTATGGCAGAACTAAATATACATCTTTCGTTCGATCGAATCTACATAAACAGAATTGAACGGGTCCAAAACATATTTATTAAGTACGCTCTGCGTTCATTGAGCTTTGTTGAACCAATTCCTTCAAATCAGTCTCGCTTGATTAATTTAAAGTCTTTGGAAGCAAGAAGATCAGCTCTCTCGCTTTCTTTTGTTTATAACATCGACAGTGGCTCATTTCTTTTGGAAATAATTACTTTGAATAAACCACAGTGCAGACTTCGTAGTGCTCTAACTTTCTATGGTGTTGAATGTGAAACGGAGTATTCGCGTAGTGCTCCTCTTGGCCGCGATTGAAGTGAATTTATTTCAATCTCGGGTGCTGTTCAACTAGGTGTTTCTTCGCCGAAAAGTGTATTTTTAATTACTTTATATTCTATTTTTTAGGTATTCATATGTTCTATACTTCTTCTACTTTTTGTTGTATCATAATTAGCCTGTGTGAAACTGGTTTTCATAGACTAAATAAATCTATAATATAAAAATGAATCGCAAAATGTGTTGGTAAGCGCATAACTCAGCAACGCACGGACCAATGTTAACAATTATTTTTTTAAAATGTTCTTGGAAGTCCAAGGATGGTTTGTACGGCGAGAAAAATTCGAATAATTTCCGGGATACCCCTAAAACAGCCTTTTTCTTTTATCCCATACAAATATTGCGCGTTCGTGTGTGTGTGCGTGTTCGCGTTGGAGGATCTAGTCCGTTCACACCAAAATGATAATATCGTGAACCCGACCAAATTGAAAAGTCAAAAAATGTAAGAGCTATAGATTTGATTGGCCTCGGAATATGTTTCCTTTAGTTTTAGTTTCCGAACGAGTTAAGGAATGATTTCATTCACAAATAATAAATAGTTAAGTAAATTCTAAGAATAACCATGCAGGGCTCAACAAATCCAAACATATTTTGAGAATAACGACAGATAAACATATTTTAAGAAGAACAAAAAGCAAACATTATTAATTAATCCAGAAAACCCATGTTTCTCACGTGGTTAATTGTATGTTGCCTGTTCCCGCGTTGGAAAACTACCAGAATTGTTTGTATATTCACCAGGTAATCAAACAAAACACATTGTATATCATAAAGCACTACAATAAAAATAAAACAGATTTTTATTAATAATTATGATTCACTTGATTTACAATAAAGCGATTACTGAAAATACTTATATACGTTTTATTTCACTATTCTTTATTATATCAGTTAATAATAATAATAATAATAAATAATTAATTATCTCTATGTTTTGTCTTTGAAGCACCCACTTTATAAACATTTGTCCCCTTTAGGTTTCCACTATCTCTTTGATTATTTTTCAGTCAGGTTTGAACTTCAGTTCCTCTCTTAGTTTGAAGTCCTCTGGCATTCCAGTCGGGGTTTTTAGTGGGTCCTAAAAGGGTCCAAAGTTCGTGGAAGCGAAGATACTTAGGTCACCCGAGCTGACCCTTTTCTTTAATTCTCCTGAACAGAACCGTCACCATGATGATAGGACGGTGTGTGAAGATCAGCAGAGTAAAAACGTCTTAAGGTCGAAATATAAATTGCCACATTTAAAATCTATTTGACAGAACGAAGTCTATCGAGACCGCTAGTAGTAAATAAATAAATAAATGAATCGACTGTTTGGTGGACTATACATGTTGGCATGCTTATTGTGTGGGTGGTTAGCTTGCTTGTGAACCAATTTCCACTATATATCAGACTAACGCTTCTGTAGGTAAAACAGGCGTGCAAACTAAATTTCAGCAAAATCGGATAACTTTTAACGACACCGTCCACAATAGTGGCAGGCGTGGCAATTCATATTTCTTCTTTCCTAATTGAAAGTCGACCATATATAATAGAAAATCTTAGCAAAATCAAAGCATGTTCACTATTTTTCGCCGACGCTTCGGTGAGAGCGCCACACTGTGACATATCACACGTCGCCAAGTAAATTTTTATAGCCTCTCAAACGATTGAATTGGCATAAATGGTGCGCACACTGCTAAACACACAGCAATAATTATTACAACACCAGCAACAATACCTATGCCACATTAGCAATAGCAGCAAGAGGAAATATGTAGATATTTCAAAGGCAGAACGTGCAAATTATTACATATTTCGAAATTTATTTAATTTTAAATAATTTGTTGCTAATATCCACGAGCGAGCAAATGAGTGAGTGAATAACTGTACGTGTTAAAGTATTAGAATGCTGAGCAAATAGCGTACGCAAATACCTTTGTGCCAATAAGGGCCTGGACGATTGCCAAACAAATGGGAAGCATCTGTGGAAATGAGTAATGGTGTATTTTCTTTCCTAGTAATAATGTCACATTTACTACGCCCTGTATCAGAGCTGCCAAATTTTCGTTTTCATTTCTCAAGCTGTTACACTCTGACCAAGCGAATGTGTGCCATTTTTTATCCTCTACAAGAATGTTTTATTCTCCTCTGAGCGTCAGCGTTTTTCAACTGATTTTTGCTTATCAGTGTTCACAAGTTAAAAATAGTTGTACGAAAGCATTGATGGGAGTAAATTGTTAACTGACTACAGTGAATCCCACTACAGTGAACCCCATAGCCGCATAGCGTATGTCCAAATGGTCTTGGGAATGGACTTACACGGGAGAATATTGTTATGTATCGACCGTTGGAATTTTTTGTTCAGTAAACAGTAGAAAGATGCCTAAATGCTTACTTTTGTTGGATTGTGAGATCTCGATGCCATTGAGCTTTACTGAGGACGGTGTTCACGTTGGGTTGTAAATGAGAGTTGAACTATGGTAATTTAGCGCCATTCGCTTTAATTCGCCAATTTTGTAGCCATTGAGTAATGCCATAGAAAAAACTAGAACAAAAGTAAACAATTTGGTAATAAATATGTGAATAATCAAATAAGAGTTAATAAATTAATGCAAAATAACTAAATAACACCAATGCAAGCTAACATTATTCGCTGCTCAATGCTTGACGCGGGCAGGTGTTCAATGTTGATATCGCAGTGGGCACGAATAATGCGCGAGTTTGCCAGTTTCAGCAGCAACAACAGATATTTTGTATGTGATTCATTATCGATCATTCATCGATCGATTTTCAGGTTCTCCTGTTTTTATATTTTTTCACACGAACATGGATGATATTCTGCCACCAACTGCGCAGCTTTTATTCTTTGCAAACATCGCACTACTCTTGTTGCAATTAGTATCAACATTATCAAACTGACGTGATTTGTGGGTGGTGCGATGCCACAATAAAAATAAGCTGGTCATGTCGGTGTCTTCACAGAAAGGTAGAGGCTGCGTATACCAACGTCTTATATTTAGTAGGATCATTTGTGGGAAACTTTACTAGTTAGCTTCACCGACGCAGACTCCCGCAGTTGTGGCAATAATTTTCGTATACGACCAACTTAATTGGATGGTACAAGCGACAGACGAAGATAGGCGTCTCTGTTGTCTAATATTCACTTTATTGACGGAGGTATTAAACTTTAATGCCGCAATTAGTGCGACAAGAAACAGCAATAAACGAATGGAGTCACAAAAGCGGAGAGAGAAAGAGGGAGTATGGTAACTATGTTGGAGTGCAGCCCTATACTGGTCAAAGAGTAGGTATGTGCAACAGATTTAGTCTTAGAGTCTCAATGCAGGTATATACATACTTATGCATGTCTACGTACCCACGAATATAGGTAAGTTTACAGAGATGTAAACAAAAATAGCAAATTAATTTGAAGATGTTCTCTATTTTGGTAATCAAACAGAAGAGATACCGGAAAAATATCTAACACATTTTTGGCGCAGATGCTTTTTTATGCTTGGTTTTAAGCATTCAACTGCATATACAAAGGGTCTTTCAAAAGTGACGCCTAGATGGCAGTAGTAAATAGTTCCTAGATGGATTCCTTTTTTATATCATATTTGACATTTGTCAATTGGACAGATGGACAGTTTCTTCTTCTTCTTCTTAATTGGCGCGATAACCGCTTACGCGATTTTGGCCGAGATTAACAAAGCGCGCCAGTCGTTTCTTTCTCGTGCTAACCGGCGCCAATTGGACACACCAAGTGAAGCCAAGTCCTTCTCCACCTGATCTTTCCAACGCAGAGGGGGCCTTCCTCTTCCTCTGCTACCACCAGCTGGTACCGCATCGAATACTTTCAAAGCCGGAGCGTTTGTATCCATTCGGACGACATGACCCAGCCAACGAAGCCGCTGGATCTTTATTCGCTGCGCTATGTCTGTGTCGTCGTAAAGCTCATACAGCTCATCGTTCCATCGTCTGCGATATTCGCCGTTGCCAACGTGCAAAGGTCCAAAAATCTTACGCAGAATCTTTCTCTCGAACACTCCAAGCGTCGCTTCATCGGATGTTGTCATCGTCCAAGCTTCTGCGCCATACGTTAGGACGGGCATGATGAGAGTCTTGTAGAGTGTTAGTTTTGTTCGTCGAGAGAGGACTTTACTGCTCAATTGCCTACTTAGTCCAAAGTAGCACTTGTTGGCAAGAGAGATTCTACGTTGGATTTCAAGGCTGACATTGTTATCGGTGTTAATGCTGGTTCCTAAATACACGAAGTCTTTTACAACCTCAAAATTATAACTGTCAACAGTGACGTGGGTGCCGATACGCGAGTGCGCCGACTGTTTGTTTGAAGACAGGAGGTACTTCGTTTTGTCCTCGTTCACCACCAAACCCATTCGCTTTGCCTCTTTATCCAGTTTGGAGAAGGCAGAACTAACAGCGCGGTTGTTAAGGCCGATGATGTCAATATCATCGGCATACGCCAGCAATTGTACGCTCTTATAAAATATTGTGCCTGAGCGATTAAGTTCTGCGGCTCGTACGATGCTCTCCAACATCAGGTTAAAGAAGTCACACGACAGCGAGTCACCCTGTCTGAAACCTCGTTTGGTATCAAACGGCTCGGAGAGGTCCTTCCCAATTCTGACGGCGCTGCTGGTGTTGAGCAACGTCATCTTAAATAGCCGTATTAGTTTTGCTGGGATACCAAATTCAGACATAGCGGCATACAGGTAACTCCTTTCCGTACTGTCGAATGCAGCTTTGAAGTCGACGAAAAGATGGTGTGTGTCGATTCTCCTTTCATGGGTCTTTTCCAAGATTTGGCGTATTGTGAATATTTGGTCGATGGTAGACTTTCCAGGTCTGAAGCCACACTGATAAGGTCCAATCAGTTGGTTGACGGTGGGCTTCAGCCTTTCACACAATACGCTCGCTAGAACCTTATAGGCGATATTTAGAAGACTTATCCCGCGGTAATTGGCACAAA
Organism: Anastrepha obliqua; assembly: GCF_027943255.1. Taxonomy (NCBI): domain Eukaryota; kingdom Metazoa; phylum Arthropoda; class Insecta; order Diptera; family Tephritidae; genus Anastrepha; species Anastrepha obliqua. Next base: position 16,100,661 of record NC_072894.1, read on the forward strand.
TTGCAGGATCGCCCTTCTTATGGATTGGGCAGAGCACACTTAAATTCCAATCGGCAGGCATGCTTTCATCCGACCATATTCTGCATAGGAGCTGATGCATGCACCTTACCAGCTCCTCGCCGCCATGTTTGAATAGCTCAGCCGGCAGTCCGTCGGCGCCCGCGGCTTTGTTGTTCTTTAGCCGTGATATTGCTATTCTCACCTCGTCATGGTCGGGTAACGGAACTACAATTCCGTCGTCAACGATTGGGGTATCGGGATCTTCACATTCTCTATGACATGCGCAGCTGTCACCGTTTAACAGGTTCGAGAAGTGTTCCCTCCATAATTTAAGATTGCTCTGTACGTCAGTCACAAGATCGCCGTCTTTGTTCTTACAGGACAACGCCCCGGTCTTAAAACCTTCTGTAAGCCGCCGAACTTTTTGGTAAAATTTTCGGGCGTTGTTCCTATTGGCCAGCATCTCAAGCTCCTCGCACTCACGTATTTCGGCCTCTCGTTTCTTCTGTCGGATAATACGTCTCTCTTCCTTCTTCAGCTCTCTGTAGCGATCACACATGGCTCGCGTTGCGCCCGATCGCAGCGTGGCTCTATAGGCGGCATCTTTTCTTTCGGCGGCAGCATGACATTCCTCGTCGTACCAATTGTTTTTTCGGGCTCGCCGGAATCCGATTTCTTCTTCGGCGGCGGTACGTAGGGAACGAGAAATGTTGCTCCATTGCTCGCGCATGCCGGTGTGTTGGGCAGTGCTCTCCGAGAGCAGGAGTGAGAGTCGAGTGGCGAATCTTCTGGCTGTCTGTTGTGATTGCAGCTTTTCGATGTCGAACATTCTTTGCGTAGGTAGATGTACGTTTTTCGCTGCACAGAGGCGTGTGCGCAGTTTGGCTGCAACAAGGTAATGATCCGAGTCGATGTTGGGTCCTCGGATCGTGCGTACATCTAATACACTAGAAGCGTGTCTTCCATCTATCACAACATGATCGATCTGGTTTCGTGTTTTTCGATCAGGAGACAGCCAGGTAGCTTGGTGTATCTTTTTATGCTGGAATCTGGTGCTGCAGACTACCATGTTTCGGGCCCCGGCGAAGTCGATCAGCCTCTGTCCGTTACCGGATGTTTCGTTGTGTAGGCTGAATTTTCCGACTGTGGGACCAAAAATTCCCTCCTTGCCCACCCTGGCGTTGAAGTCGCCAAGCACGATTTTTATGTCGTGGCGGGGGCAGCGCTCATAGGAACGTTCCAAGCGCTCATAGAAAGAATCTTTGGTCGCATCGTCCTTCTCTTCCGTCGGGGCGTGGGCGCAAATTAGCGATATGTTAAAAAAAACGGGCTTTGATGCGGATTGTTGCGAGACGCTCGTCCACCGGAGTGAACGACAGTACTTGGCGACGAAGTCTCTCTCCCACAACAAATCCGACACCGAATTTGCGCTCCTTTACATGGCAGCTGTAGTAGACGTCGCAAGGTCCTATGTTTTTCTTACCTTGCCCCGTCCATCGCATCTCTTGGATGGCAGTGATGTCAGCCTTTACTCTCACGAGGACATCAACCAGCCGGGCAGAGGCACCTTCCCCATTAAGGGACCGGACATTCCAGGTGCATGCCCTCAAATCGTATTCCTTATTTCGTTTGCAGGGGTCGTCATCAGTGTTGGAAGTTCTCATCCGAGGCTTTGTTGCTGTTTTCATTGGGGGGGCTTTTTAAGTGGCGGGTCCCAAACCCAGCGCACAACCAGCTATGCTGGGATGCTTCGCCTTCTCACTTTAGCTCACTCCCGAACGGGTGTTCGGAAGCTAACCAGAGGGTACGTGGGCTAATCCCGGACGTTGTGAGCTGCTTGAACCATATGTAGAAGAATCGTCCTGGCCACTCCCAAGTGAATGGCGATCAGTAACTTTCCCCACTTGCGTGGACTTCTACACATGGAACCATCCTCCAGACAGTTTCAGGTTGGACAGTTTCACACTATGAAAAAAGGCGTTAAAATTATTGAAACTTATTATTAAAATAGTCCATCTCTAAAAGCACCATATCTCAAAGCTCATGGTTTTTTTATATAAATAAGCATTCAAAGGAGTCGACAATTCAAAGGTTGATGAAAAAATCTCGAGAAATGGATTCTGCTAAGGATAGAAAAAGAACTGGCCAACCAAAACTGGATGTACTTCTGCTGAATATTGGAATATTACTGATGTAGTGCCAAGTTTTGCTGAACCTTTCAACATCGATATCTCGACCTTCTCAACAATTGGGCATTCATGAATCGACTGCTGGGAGAATTTTACCTACAGACGTACTCGTAGTGGACATTTAAATGATGTGAACTTTCACGTATACTCGTATTTGTAAAGAAGCATATTTTGAATAAAAATAATGAAACCTTAAAGAATCAAAATTTTTACTTCTCTTATTTAAAAAAAAAAACATCTAGAAGCGCCGTTTGAAAGACCCTTCATAATTGGTGTGTGTGTACACCGTTTGTGTGTGTTCTGTCCAGCTCCTCCTCATATGTATAGTATGGTACGCGTCTTGATATTGTTCCAAAATTGGAGGGACTTACAGTTTTTTGTAAAGCTATTGCATCTCAGAAATACACTCCGAGGTTTGCCATTGGCAGCCGAGGAGCGACTGCTATTAGAAAATTTGTTTCCTATTATTTGGTGTTTCGTGCCCGAAGTCTCGGACCTGCGTACATCGGAATGGTAGTCACGCATCCACCCATCAAGCAATGACGACCGCTCGGCTCTTAGCCCAATTTTAATAACAAAAGTTCCACGAACAAGGGTTATTTATATTGGTCGTTCATAGGTCGGTCTTGCCCAGGTCGCTTAGCATTGCCGTTGTTGATGTCACTCAACGGTAAGCCCAAAAATTAGCTACATATAGAGAAAACGCTGCACTATGCAGAATATGGGATGGCAGTCTTTCTTGTCATATATGGAGCCTTTAACAATGTATCCAAGGAAGCTTTGATAGAGGGCGTAGATTCAACTGGTGTGGTACCTGCTATACAACAGTGAACCCCAAGCAGTGATGGGCGAAGGAGGTTCAGTCCAATCACGAAAAAGGCACCAATCTCTATGAAACCTAGTGGGTGCTTTCCATTTCAATTCAACCGGGCTATTCGGGTCATGTTCTCCGATTTCGATGTAACTCATATATGTTGCTCTCTGGTCAAAATAATGAGACACGTATTTTTTTGTTCGCCCGAAAAAATTTTTTTCAAGAGTTATCGGCAATTTTGTTTTTCGGCTCAAAATCGATTTTTTTTAATTATATAAGAAAATTTTTTTTTTAAATACCCATAACTTAGTCAAAAATGAACCGATTTTAATAATTCTGGGCTCAAAATGATCGTCATTACTTACACGAGCGACTTAATGCAGAAACAATTGCAAAAAAGTAGTTGAAAATTTTTTATTTAGCAAAAAAGAAAAAAAATTGAAATTTTTTCGAAATTCAATATTTTAAAAAGTGTATTTTTTTTTTTATAACTTTTTCCAAATCAAGAGGACACCTCAAACTTCAATTGAGCTGAATGCCCAGTAGCTAAAATGAGTTGTTTTTGAGTAATGCATTTTTGAGTAAAAGACTTGTTTCGCACTTTTTGTTTTTTGGAAAATAAAAAAATTTCAACTACTGTTTTGCAATTGTTTCTACACGAGGTCATTTGTGTAAGTAATGGCGATCATTTTGAGCCCAGAATGATTAAAATCGGTTCATTTTCGACTAAGTTATGGGCATTTAAAAAAAATTCTAATATAGATGCTTTCCATTTCAATTCAACCGGGCTATTCGGGTCATGTTCTTCGATTTCGATGTAACTCAAATATGTTGCTCTCTGGTCAAAATAATGAGACACGTATTTTTTTGTTCGCCCGAAAAAATTGTTTTTCAAGATTTATCGGCAATTTTGTTCTTCGGCTCAAAATCGATTTTTTTTCATTATATAAGAATTTTTTTCTTTTTTAAACGCTCATAACTTAGTCAAAAATGAACTGATTTTTATGATTTTGGAAGCGAAATGATCGTCATTACTTACAAAAAAATACACTTTTTGAAATATTGAATTTCGAAAAAATTTCAATTTTTTTTCTTTTTTGCTAAATAAAAAATTTTCAACTACTTTTTTGCAATTGTTTCTGCATTAAGTCGCTCGTGTGAGTAATGACGATCATTTTGAGCCCATAATTATTAAAATCGGTTTATTTTTGACTAAGTTATGGGCATTTAAAAAAATTTTTTTCTTATAATTATAATTAAAAAAAATCGATTTTGAGCCGAAAAACAAAATTGCCGATAACTCTTGAAAAAAATTTTTTTCGGGCAAACAAAAAAATACGTGTCTCATTATTTTGACCAGAGAGCAACATATTTGAGTTACATCGAAATCGGAGAACATGACCCGAATAGCCCGGTTGAATTGAAATGGAAAGCATCAGTGGTAAATCAGATTCTCATCAAACTTGGGAATAGCGGACCGAAACTGACAGCATATGCTGACGACTTGACTGTTATCATCTCAGGTAAGTGCTCACAATTGATGAGTGAAATACTCACAAGGACGCTTAGAGAGATCTACAAGTGGACAGAACAGGTCGGGCTGAAAGTAGATCCACTAAGATTAACTTTATAATCTTTACAAGGAAGTAAACGATTCCTAACTGGTCGCCTCCGAGGCTTGGAGGAGTAGAGCTGACACCATAAATATCGACTAAGATACCCAGGTACTGTTGTGGATAGCAAACTTTAATAGACATAAAAGCCTAGCTTCATTATAGATAATCAAGAATATAGAATATACCGTTCTTACCATTCATACAATTTCTTTACAGATGGATCCAAAATGGCGGAAGGAAAACGAGCGCCTGTGTTTTGTCTGCGGTTTGATCTGAAAAAGTCTTTCATGTTCCCTAATTACTATAGTATATATATTTTAAGCTGTAATCTATGCCGCAACAAAAGCAGCTGAATTGGCTCTGGAATTAGCGCCTATTAATACTCGGACAAACATTTTAATTGATAGCCAAGCAGCTATTAAAGCAATTACGGCTTCTTGGACTAACTCCAAATTTGTTCAACAATGCAGATACAAAATGGATGAAGTAGGCGGAAACGGGCAAGTCACTATTTACTGGATACGAGAATTAAAATTAATAGAAGGAAATCAGAGAGACGATAAGCTCGCTAAGGCAAAGGCAGTTGAATCCAGGTTAAGGCAGGTATTTGCATGCCGAGATTGAACACCGCAGAAATATACCCATCACTCTCTTTTCTGAAAACGGAACTTAATGAGGAACTAGATCTGGAAACGCATTATATATGGGAACACTTAACATCGTACAAAATTACCAAAATTAAGCTAAGGACTTCGAATACCAAAACTGCAAACTTTATTTTATCACTGTCTACGAAAGAATGCAAAATATTGGTTGGAGTACTGAGGGAATACTGTCTCACCCCATATCACACAGCCATATTGGAATTAGTACAGGGCGATGCGTGACTAATGTTGGGGGGTACTTTGGCACACTACTTTTGCTATTTGTAGGACTCACCAAATGTGCCTAGTATCAACCTATTTTTCATCCTTGAAGAATATTACTAACAAAATGTTTAACGGCTTGCTAAAACTCGTGAAGGCGTCTATTAAAAATTACATAAAAGGATATCTTCGACTCCAGAGACATAGCACTGGTATCACAATGGACCCTAAAAGTATAAGTGCGATCTTTTTACAGATCTGTCAGCACTACCTAACCTAACTTAACGCAAGTTTGTGGACACAGTACAAGTTCTTCGTCAGCAATTGATGGTGACGACTTTTACGGGACGGAAGTCAGTGAAAGTGGTAGTAGTCTCTAGTTGAATGTTATGAAGAGTTTGTCGATACAGCGTCAGATCGAGTGGTTTTCAGATGTGTTTTATACGAGTGATAAGCCTGGACATGTTTCTGGCTTTCAGAATGTTTCTGGTAATATCCAGCAGAAACTGCTTGCAGAGCAAGATAAGATATAATTACATACTGGTTGCCATGGATATTATTTTGAAGTAAATCCAGTGCAATATTTGAATAAATCCAAGTAATTTACAAAGAAAAAATATTTCACAAACTATTCAAACTTTTGATTTTATGTCATGTATTTATTACGTTGGGGAATAAGTTCGTAGCGTTTTTACCGAAGACTTTTATTTAAACAAAAAACAATAAAAATATCAATAAGTTAATCAATTATATATTCGCCGTTGCTGTTTACAACCGCTCGCCCTCTCTCAACCAATTTTTTGATGCCATTCCGCCAAAAATCGTCTGATCTGGTATGAAAGAAGTTGTTGAGCCCGTTTTTAAGTACCTCTTTGTTATCGAAGGTAACGTACTTCACATGGTTTGACTGGGAAAAGATGGTAATCGGTTTGTATAATGTTCGAAGAATACGGCGGATGCTGAAGGACCCCCATTCGAATTCTTGGAAAGCGGCTTCGACGATTTGTGCAACATGGGGCCTGGCGTTGTCGTGAAGGAGTATGGTTTGAGTATGTCGATCAGGTCTTTTGAGTCAAATAGCCTCATTCACCCTATGTAGCTGGTCAATGTTGAGCTCCCTGTTGACCGTGGTATTCTTTTCGAGCATTTCACAATGCACCATGCCCTACCAGTCCCACCAAAGACATACATATGGTCTTCTTTGGATGAATTGAATGAAGATCGGACTTGAGTCTCGGCTTTGGCGTATCTCCTGGAGCCACCCACTCAATTCTTTTTTTTTTGCTTCATGTTGATGTACATACACCATTTCTCATCTCCCGAGACGATTCGGTACAAAAAGCGCTGTCTATGACCGCGTGTTGTTTGATGGCGGGCGAGATGCTGAGAAGCAATTTGAAGACGACTTTCCTTATTTTTTTTTCGTTGAGCTCGAGAGGCACTCAGGCTCCCTATTTTTCGGTAAATCTCATTGAATGAAGGTGATTGAGAATCGTTTTATGATCGTAGTTCATTTTTTCCGCCAATTCACGACTGGTTTGACGACCGTTTTCGCTCAAAAGTGTTTTGACGCGTTCTTCATCGAATTCAGAAGTTGTTCCGCTTCGGGACATGTCATTTACGTCAAAGTCGCCTCGCCATTGTTGAACTTTGCAAAGTATTTCCGTGCTGTAGACTAACCTATGCTACGTTCTTCATACACATCGCAAATGTCTCGGGCTGCTTCGGCAGCTTTTTGACCTCGAAGAAAAGCACAGAATACAGATACCCAAAATTTTGATTTTTGTCTACTTGGTATTCCATTTCTTAGCCTCAAAACTAATAAAAAATTAAATAACTCCAAAATATAATTAACACAGTTTTGTAGAGTAGAAAGATTCTATCGAATGAATGCCAAACAGTAAACAAATCGTTGTAAAAAAAATATATATAAAACGCTACGAACTTATTCCCCAACTTAATATGTAAATTTACGGCTACCAATATTTCCCTCATTACCAATATGAAAGCGAATGGTATTAAACAAAATACCGCAAACACTAAGATAGCGGTACCTTACGTACGTTTTTACATTCTTGACAATCACAAATAATAAAATACTATAGCTTAAATATAAATAGATAAATATTTTAATTATGTAAATTAGCAATAAATGACAATCGACTGCATGGCGATTGCCACATCCAATCCACGAACAATCATTCATACAAATGCTTTATTAATTGTAGTTGTAACTAAAGCTGTCATTAGCAAAACAGCTACTTGACCTACAATTGTCTTAGCAGCTGATGAAGACAACTGCAATGTTGTCAGACAATTATTAGTTACAATATTACGAGTACTACTGGATATGACTTTGCTGCTGGCACGTGCATTTTTTCTTATGTGGCGTGATAATGCGCTGAGTTGAATTTTGTGTTTGCTTTTTTTTCATTTCAAGATTTATGTAAAATAACAATGAAAAATGCACATACATTTTTAAAGCGAAATGTCTATGTATTTGTATACGAGTATCATAAGCTGATTTCTCAGCGATCATGAACTGATCTTGTCATCGTTGCTGCAACCACAAATCAATTATTGTCCGCTTCATGTTCATATCCACGCTTCATTGATGGCGCACTTTGTGTCTGTCATATTCTAGTTGTTGAAAAATTCAGACATCTACAAGCCCTGATTGTCATATTGACATGGCAAACATTTTCCTGTCATCACAACATCAAGGCAACGACTTTGCATGCGTATACAAATACGATTAAGTGTGATTATGGGTTCATACAAATATAATAAAAACATGTGTGTACGTATATATGCATTTTTATATTTTATACCTTTGCTTTGCTAACATAAAAACATCAACAACAGGTCGACATCACGCGGTTGACATGGATGGCTTGGCGTATGCATTTTGTTGGTCAGACATAAGGAAATGCTGCACTCATATGACAGGAGTTGTGATTGACAATCTTGAGGTAAAAAAAATGTTACACATAAATTAAAGCAACTTGAGTATGCTAATCGTTGCCCATAATAAACATGTTGAGAGAGAGAAAATAAGATTAGCCGGTTGGAAGTACGAAAAATGATCTTTTGAAATAATTATAAATATAATAAATAATAAATACATGAGCATTTCAATAAGTACTCGTAGAAGTTAACATTTATAAAGGGGTATCGGATTTTAAATTGAAATACTCGTACAACAACGAAAATTCAAATTGATTAGGAAATCTTTAGGTCTCTTCTTTTCGACAAGCGCTAAGAAGTAGGGAATAGAAGAAGCAACTGATATAAATGAACACATTTTGCCAATGCGGGGATAGAGCTGCCCTAAATTACATGTGTTTATAAGATAGTGAGTTATACCAGTTAAGTGAGGTATAACCATACTCACAAGAGGCGAATCTTACTCGATAACTTTGTTGTTGATTTCACCTGCAAATTCTTTGTCAAGTCATCTTTTGCCAAAGCGATTGAAGAAAATTTGACTCGAAAGATGCAAGCAGTTCTTCGGTGGCACGCGGTCAACGGCCATAAGAATATTATTTTCACAAGTGAAAAAATGTTTACTGTTGAAGAAGTTTTTAATAAGCAAAACGAAAAAATCTATGCTAAAACTTCTAAAGACGCAAAAAATGTTGTTCCAAGGGTTCAGCGTGGCCACAATCCTGCCTCCGTAATGGTTTGCTGGAGAGTGTTTTGTAAGGCGTTACACGAATTCATTTCTGCGAAAAAGGGGTTAAGAGCGGGGCGTCTTAGAAGACGTGGTGAAGCAGTTGAGTAGTAATCTCTTCAATGTAGAGCGTTGGATCTTCCAGCAAGAGTTCAGCTCATAAGTCAAAAACCACCCAGCAGTGGGTAAAAAACGATACTACTGGGTTCGCTGAAGATTGGCCTTCTGGTAGTCCAGATCTGTCGAAGGCAGCACAGAAATTTGGAGATTCTCAAACAATATTTGGTTGAGCCGCGATGTCAATGTCTATGGAAACCGTGCGTGTCGCAATAGCTGAATGGCCTAATCGTTAGAACGCTTGTGTAAAAGGTGATGGTAATAGTGACCATTCCGAATGAAAATATTTTTTTTCATATCTATAACGGAGTTAAAAACCAAACGACAGTATTTCAGCGTAGAATAAATATTGGGTAGTCGAAAAAGTCTTTTCGTATTTTGTCAATAGATGTCGTTGGAGTCATCTATCTCCAGTGCTACCAATCCCATTGTGTCATATCATATGGTGTTAGAAAGGTGATATTTTAAGCTTCATTTAACCAAAAAAAATTAAATTCGGAGAAGTTGAAAAAAAGCTATAACTGTTCAAAAATGAGTGAAAATAATGAAGAAATTCGCTATATTTTGAAATTTTTGTATAAAAAAGGGAAGAATGCCACGCAAGACACCAATGAAATTTATGAAGCTTACGGAGACGATGCTGTATCAGTTCGTGTAGCACAACAATGGTTCGCTAGCTTCCGTTCTGGAAATTTCGATGTGAAAGATGCACCTCGCTCCGGTCGACCTATCGTTGAAAAAGTCGATGAAATTATGGAAAAGATTGACCAGGATCAGAATAAGCTGCGAAGGAACCATACCTCTAAAACGAATTCTGATGTCCCCCAATTTGGGTCGAACTTTTTAGTTTCTTTTCTCATGTAAAGGCCAAAAATGGTGATATTTTGAACTCCCCCAGGGGAGTTCCAGGGGGTGTGCCACTGGCATGGGTGGATCGGTAGTCCAAAGTTAGTGGGGGTCGGTCATACATTTGGGCTCGATTGGAGCACTCTAAATGGGTCAAAGTGGGATTTTTCGTTCGACCCAAATTGGGGGACATCAGAATTCGTTTTAGAGGTATGGTTCCTTCGGCAAAGTTTCTTAGTTTGATCCCTAGAATACGATTTTCACAGAGCAATGAGCGATTTTTAAATCGACCAGCCCTAATACATATATATGTATGTATATAACAGGCTTAACTTGTAACAGAACTTATGGCAGTACTAAGTATATTTATTACTCATACCTTTTTATGTAAATGTATTTGCATCTGTGAATACCTAAATAAATGTTTCATAACTGACTTTCAAACGGTGCTTTAACTACGCTTTAATGACCTACATTCGATCAGTCGAAAACACTCATTTATTTAAGGAAACCAATCTGGTCCAGCCTGGTGGTCCGCTTCAGTTAATTCTCTGCCATCGGTAACAGCGACAAAATCAGAACATTTACAAAAAATTAAAATTTTAAATAAAAAGGCACATACAAGAACATACACATATGCACATGAACAAAGCAGGTCCTCAGCTGCGCCCTGACGAATCGGAATTGACTTTGAACCAAGCGTTACATGAGCACAAAAAACATACATCCACATGCATTTGAACTTGTAAGTTGGGTTTGTGGAAAACATAGGCCAATATACAAACATACAAAAAGTGACAACAGCAACAAATTCTTAAGTTGTTCGGCTTGGAGTTTAAGGTGTGTTCTTGAGCTTGACTGAGCACTGGTACGAGTAGGTGAGCGACAACAGAAAAGTTCAAAACAAGCAGAAAGAAAAACGGAAACAAGTAAAAATGGAAGCCTACGAAAGCAACAACAATATGAATAATAAAAAAAAACATCTGATAATTTTGGGGACGACAAAAGCAAGTACGTGTGTGTGTGTGTGTGTGTGTGGACATGTGGCCCCTGCAATTCAAGTCGCTTGACATGAACAACATGTAGCCGTACACGCTTGCTGCTGACTACATGGCTGTCGCACTGACACTGACTTCGCTGTCATTACTAACTCGCCGTTGACGCTGCGGTGGCATTGCCTGTTGGTGGTGTAGCTGATTGACTGGATTGCATACTCTGTATGTGCTGGGAGCCTGTTTTGGACCTTTCAATCGGCTGTAAGCGGTTACGTGCTATATGCTTGGTGACATTGGCGCAAAAGTCATCGTATAACGATTGTATGCCACATGGCGAGCATTGTGGGGGTGTTACTAAAGACCGATCGCTGCAGCTGTTGCTAGCAGTAGGCAGTGAAGCAATCATACGTGCCCATTTGTGACTTGCATAAAACGACCTGCAGGAAAATCAGAATTGATTTCTAGTCCATGTGCTGCTGATACAAACAGAACCATTTTTACTTCCTGCTGTTTGTCAGCATTGCAGTCGGTTGAATTTTTTAAACGGCTATATTTGCTTCTTAAATATTTTGCTTGGCACTTTGCCATATGTCTCTCATTCAGGTAATTCGCCTGCCACCATTCGTGATTTTTCACCGAAATATCAGCACTCATACCTGGGATGCGTCTAAGCCAAGCAGATCGATGCTACTATGACTCATCTGTCCAATTTTGCAGGCGTCACGGTCTAGTTAAGAGGTTCGTAAAGTGTAGTTTTTGTTCGCAGTTAGGATACGTTTTTCAATTGTCTACTATGCTGAAAATCGCAGCTGAAAGCAGGCATTTTTCTGCACTTGACCTTAAGTCTCTTACCTAGACAAAGTTCTTTAAGTGGTTGTCGTAAAAATTAGCAAAATGTTAAACGCCTGTAAGAGGCAGCTGCCAAAAGATGATTCATCTTATCCTTCTCGGAGCTGAAACACAAATTGTCAGTTACCCTTAAACTTATCTAAAAGTTCCTTCCCAGCTGGAGCGAAACTGATGGTTGTACTCAGTTTCATTTTGCATATCCGCTCTTTGGAGGTATAACAAATTTATAAGTGGCGCTAAACTTTTTTCGTTCTAGAAATCGTGCTGGAAATCCTTCAGTCTAGCTTCGAAAATAATATATGTAAAGCCGAAATGAGCTCGCAACTCATTAAATTGAAATAAAATAATGAAAATGCAAATTGATTGGGCAATCTTCATTATTTTTGTGTAGAACCTTTCGTGACATTTATTTCTTAAAAATAGCCCTTTCAAATGTTGGTCGCAACTACGCCGTAATTCGGTCGGAAACATCAATTTTGAATGGCCCGCTGGAGGACTTCGTTTGCTATTTCGTGAATAACTTTAGTAATATTGGATTCCAATGCCTAAATCGAAGCTGGTTTATCCACAAAGAAGTTATACTTTACATACCTCCACAAATAAAAGTCCAAAGGTGTGATATCACACGGTCTTGGGGGCCCATCCACCGGTCCGAGACGAGAGATAAATTCCTCACCTAAACAACGACGCTGGAAATCCATTGTTTCACGGGCTGTATGGCAAGTGGCGCCGTCTTGTTGGAATCAAATGTTGTTGAGATTACGGGCTTCAATTTACGGCATCGTTGTGTGGGGATAGTCGTTGTGCGTTTATGATGGCGCGATAGCATTCGCCATTCCCTGTTACATTGGCGTCAGCCTCGTCCTTAAAGAAATATGGGCCAATGATACCTCCATCCCAAAGGCACCACGCACGCACCAAACGGTACTTTTCAATAGATGTAAGGACTTCCTGTTGTTCTCTAGCACAAATATGGTAACTTTGCTTATTTACGAAGCTATTTAGCCAGAAATGGGCCTCATCGACTGGGCCATCGACTGAAAATATTCCCCTTTTGAAGATCAGTCGACTTGGACTATCTGTATAAGCGAATTTTAGGAGTCACCAAGCTCCAGTTTAGTTATAGTTTCTTGTCTTTTAAAACAGAGAGCGCAGAGGTAGCACAGTCAAGTTTTCGAGAGAGCTGCACAGTTACATAGAAGATGTTCCAGGGTTCCTCTTGTACCCGGCTCGTTACATTTCCTGCAAGCGTCGTTAAGTGTTAGATTTTGCTTTTAACACGTTCACGCCGGCGCGTACCACCGGTGGCTCGCACAAGTCTGCTTCATGGGGCGGCGCGTACCACCGGTGGCTCGCACAAGATTACTTCATGAGGCGGCGTGTACCAGCGGTGGCCCGCACAAGATTGCGTCTTTAGGCAGCGCGTACCACCAATGGTACTTTATTAAACGGTACCTATGAGATGAGATGCCATAAACGACTACCCTTATGAAAAAACTTCGTTTTATGACCTGCAATCGCTTCCGATAGAGCAAAAAGTCTTAAACATTGCCATCTGTGGGTGAAGACCATGAATAACAGCGCCGGCGGGAACGTGTTAAGCATGCGCTGCAACTAGGCAGTGCTCTGTTAGTATACCTACTACAGTTCTACGAGTACAGTTCCTTCTGTCGAGCGATATAAACGACTTAGTATACCTGTCGTGCGTGCTAATACCTGGCAACTCCTGGCAACTTTGCAATTGCTTAGACTAAGCCATCTGCCCTTCGCCTGTGCTCCTCTAGTTCGTTTTGAATTGTTTGCAGGGGCTTAAGTACCTGACTTATTTGATCCCTTGCAAGTCTCGCGTCTTAGCTATTCCATGCTCTATCCCATTTCCCTCTATGCCTTTATGCCCCGGAGCCCAATATTATACGAAGCCTGCGGTTACGAGTGAGTTTGTTAATAGTTTCCTTGCATTCAAGGACGAATATATACTTTGATCTATCCATTTTTTTTAATCATAATAAAAATAAATTTAGCCTGCCTGCTAAACTGCTATCAATTTCGGTAAGAAAGACACAAAGCAGGTAACCCTGGTCACAAGCAAACTGTTTTGCATTTGTCAAAAGAACAGCAAATGTAGTTTAACAGTTCATCTACTAGGTAAACTTATTCCTGCAGGGCATGTATGCTTGTGTGAGTATGCAGGCTGACAACACCTGGGGGCGCTCAAACCGTTAACCATATTACTGCTAAGTTGGCTGGTTTTTCTCTAGCTTGTAGCAGGCATGCACCACAATCAGCCAAGTGAGGCCCATCGAACGTGACCAATACCAAGATTTCTGCATTTTTGCACCTTTTTAAATGCACTTTTCCCATTTTTTGCCTCCACTGCATAAAGCGTGCGCATTCCTGGCAGTCCACAATCCAAAACCAAACCTTTTAATTGATTTTCTGTTACGCACGTGCATTTTACAGCATCGCCTGAGCAGTCGTCAACGCCGTTGCCGTCGCCGGTAACAAAAGATTTGCCATACTTCTTCTGCTATACCTTAGCTGTAGCACATGCAAGCCAGTCATGCCGCATACTATTGTTGTTGTTGCCTTATTGCATCCGGTTGCCACCACTTGGTTGCCTAACGTGGCTTGGTGGCTCACAATTGTCGCTGTGGCACAGGTAATTGGCAAATCTCGCACTTTTATGCTAATTTAGCAGCCGTGGCGAAAATAGCAAAAACAACAACACGAACAATAGAAACAGCCATACAACAAAGCTTGGCAATTAAGAAAGTTACACTAGTTGGCGACCAACAGCCTCCACCACACATCACCATCAATATAAGCACACTTAGCCTCTGCAACAACAACAGCAATGGTAATCGGCTGCTGATTTTTTTGCCACACTCGTCAAATGCCCATAAAAGCGTTAATACTGTTTGCTATGCATTCTCCACCGTTGTTAATGTTTTTGCTATTGTTGCGCACCCAGTTGTGGCATATGCACATGCATAAGTCAGTGTTGCACATTTGTTTGTGGCGAATGCAAATTGGTGCCGCCGCATCTTCAAACATTCAGACGTATGTAGGTATGTGCGAGTATTTGCTGCGGCGTAAGTATTTTGAAACAACTTCTGCATAAGAGTATTTTGTCGGCGCTCCTAGTTCCGCTTAGGTAATTGCATTTGGTTGGTTCTCTTATTGTTATTGTTGCTGTTGCTGTTGATTCGTTCAGGTGTTAAAACTCGCATGCAATCGTTAATGGGCGCTTTTGAGTTAAATCAGCACGGCAGTAGTACAAGAAAAGGTGTCGCACACATCCAATCATCCACACCTTTGCAAAACGACTCATGTTTGCGTGTGTGTGTGTATGTGAGCACTTGCCTATTGGCATCTTGCGGAATTTCCGGAATGTGCAACATGTACCGGCACTACTGCATGTTTAAGTGTTGTTTACAGCATTAGAACGTTTGTGCAACTCTCTGTATGTATGTAAGTATAAATGTGCGATTACATTAATACTTTTCTTCTTCATTGTGTTGATTTACAAAGTCACTTCGAAATTAGTTGGAATTGCAAACAAATACTGACCTACAGATTTAACCTGTTATTTTATTTTTTCTATCTACGAGTATTAGCAATTTCCTATGAAAATAAAATCGTTAACAATTGCTGCCCAATGATTTATCGTTTTTAAGAAATCACCGCTAGGGGGCACAGGAACTTCAAACCGGGCTCTGCCAAGCATTTTAACTCATAATTTGGACTTAAGAAATGTCTGTGCCCGTTTCATTCCGCGCAAGTTTACTGAGGACCAAAAATTTCTCAGAACTCAACACTCGAAAGACCTCATTAAGGAGGCGAGAAAAGACAAAAACTTCCTTTACAACATTGTAACTGGTGATGAAACGTGGTGTTCCCAACATGAACCTGAAACTAAGCGTCAAAGCGCCGAGTGAAAGGCCCCAGAAGAGCCACCACCCAAAAAATTGCGTTTGGGGAAGTCAAAACTCAAGTCGATGCTCATATGTTTGTACGATTCCAAGAGACTTGTCCACAAGAAGTTCGTGCCAAGAGGCCAAACCGTCAATGCAATTTTTGTATCTTAGCGTTTTTGAGCGTTTATTGCATCGCATTCGTCGAATTCGCCCTGAATACCGCGAAGGAGCAAACTGGCGTTTATTGCATGATAAGGCACCATCTCATCGATCCACTCCTTAGACTGATTTTTTGAATAGAAATCGCATTTTAACCATCCATCACTCACCGTATTCGACTAATATAGCTCCCTGTGACTTCTACCTATGCGGAAAATTGCATTTGGCCATTAAAGGAGAACGTTTTGTGTCCGTAAAGGCCATCAAAAAGGTGGGTACCGACATCTTGAAGGACATTCCGGACTCCGGCCAATGCCATGAAACACTCTTTCAAAAGCTTTTGCACAAAACAGTGTATCGAACCCAGAGGGGTTTATTTTGAATAAATAAACTCGGTCGCCGTAGCCGAATGGGCTGGTGCGTGATTACCATTCGGAATTCACAGAGAGAACGTAGTTTCGAATCTCGGTGAAAGACCAAAAATGAAGAAGAAGTTTTTTCTAATAGCGGTCGCCCCTCGGCAAGGAATGGCAAACCCCCGAATGTATTTCTGCCATGAAAAAGCTACTCATCAAAAAATATCTGCCATTCAGAGTGGGTTGGAAACCATTTGTGAAACAACATCAAGTGCAAATAGGAGGAGTAACTCGGCTAAACACCCAAAAAGGGTACACGCACCAATTACATATATGTATATTATATAAACTCAAAGTTATCCAACCAAAGTTCCTGTCGTTTCTATTTTAGCTCAGTTTGGTTTATTTTGGTCTTCATCTTGTAGTTTTCGATAGAGTCGGGCATCATAGAAGATGATTGTATGATCTCCAACATTTGAAATCGAGTTGGCAAATAATAAAAAAGTAAATCGGCCGCTTTTCCTATGCACATTAAAGTCACTTATGGAAAGAAAGCTCTACTAAAATCAGGAGTTGACAATTTTTTTATTGAACCACCAAACCCATTGCTAATTACTTTCAGATTCAAAAGTGACCCCCTTCTTATAAAGCATAATTATTTTCCCTTCTCATTCTTTCTTTTTATTATACATTTTATTTCGACGCCACATCTGGAAGTGGAGATATTTCACGATTCATCAAACATAAGTTCGATTGTTTAAAAGCAAGTGGTCACAAAATATTGCGATAAATCATTTACATTTGTCTGGCAACTATACCGAACGAATGAGGAACTAAAACAAAACATGAATGCCAGACGACAATAAATAAGTTGCCAGAAAATACCGCATTTAGAAATTGCGATAGTTGTTAAGCCCACGTGAGCAAGGAGAGAGCATGCACAGTCTTAAGTTGCACGTGCACCCGTACAAAAAAATTAAATAAAGTAAGGAAGTTAGTTCATGAGTTCTATTCATCAATCCCCATAAAAACCATTTACCCATAAAAACCAGTTTCAAGCCGACTACGAATGGCAAATATTTTTTTATTTTTATGAGGAGCTTTTTCATGGCAGAAATACACTCGGGGGTTTGCCATTGCGTGCCGAGGGGGGACGACCACACTAAGAAAAATCTTTTTCTTCATTTTGATGCTTCTTGGGGACTCGAACCTACGTTCTCTCTGAATCCCGAACGGTAGTCACGCACCAACACATTTGGTTAAGGCGGCAGGTAAGTATGGGACATAATGGTGCAGATAATTTAAGGTTTTGGAGTTGGGTGTCTCGCAAATTATGAAAATTAAAATTGTGAATGGAATCACCACTTATTTTTTCAGTCAAAAAGTATTGGGATGCTCTTACATCAGAACGGAAATTCCATATCGCTTTACTGTTGCTTTAATACTTCTTAAGTAGTGAATGCGATTATTTTAGAAGCAAAAAAAATTATAATTCACGGCCAGTGAGAAACAAATAAGGGTAAATATTTACGTGTAAATAAAAGGGCAAAATGGAAATAATCAACAGATAATTACAAAAACGCATTAATTTATAATTGGGCGTCTTCAAAATGAGAATCTGTAAGACAATTAGTAGCAAAAAAGGAAAACCAGGAAGCAGGCACACCTACAATGACAACAATAAAATGACAAGAGGGTGAAGAGTAGGTCATTTAATTGCGTGCAGCAAAACACATTAACAAACCCAAACACGTCATGGGACAACAATGCGTTTGGCCTTTTCGAAATCACATCAGAAATACAGCGCATAAACAAAGAAAGAAATGAAGGTATAAGAAAAATCAATAAAAAAAAATACTTTAAGGAATGAAAATCGTATTCTTGGCATGCAGCAAGGTTGAAGGGCTGCTAAAAAATCACAACTTATGAATTTAACCGCCGTGAAACACTTCTGTGCAAGTATTTACCTGCAAAACTTCAGCCGGCTCACGACGACGTCGACGTACACGACGGCAACGATCCCCAGATTACCACGATCGGTACGCTCAAGTTGTCCTCTTATGCGCCGCAAAGCATACAAAAACATCAATCAACAACAAACAGCAGAAAATAAATTAAATAAAAAAAGTTGAGCAAAGTAAAATGAATTAAAATGAAAAGAAATCCTGGTATTTTATTTACTAAATACCCATACAAAAAAAGAAAAATGAAATAACTGACGGATGGACAAACAAGTGGACGGTCATGTGATCATACAAACGAACAGATAAGCAATCGAAAAGTGACCGACGATATTAAGCCGGTTGTGGCAAGAAGGTGAGCAGCCAGATAAACGGTAGACAGACAGACAAGTATAGGAGGCAACGATGACTCAACGAAATGACGGCAGTTAAGCCTGCTTGCTACTCGCACTGATCCACGCAGCTGAGGCACTATTACTATACCAAACCAGAAAACCAGTAATGCAGGTGTCAATTGAGCCACACAAAATCTCAAAATGCGAGTATACCTGTAGACCAAATGAATGACGACGGAAAGGACTATTAAATAAATTGTGTAGCAACGACAACCAATGGCGAAGGTGCGATTCCAAACGATCGACAACAGAAATTCCTATGAAAAAGCATACAGAAAGGGTTTGATGCAATCAGTGGTTAAAATAATCTGTAGAAAAATTCACACCAAATGAAGAACTTTGTCGATTTAAAGTGAGCGCAAAGCGCCAAGTGATCGAGCGCGGGATGCCTATCAAATCGCCGACAAAATGTTAATCAGGTCTTAAATAAATCCCAAGGCAGACGCAACGCACATCCGTCACACGTATATATACGCCTCACAGAAAGCGTTAAGATTACAAAAATAATCAAACTGGAATGAACCACAGCAAGTGGCCAAGACAAATGAATGATTTTCCATTTGTACCTAAGTGATGAATAAGGCCAACGAAGCAGAGCAACAAATTGCTTTCGCATGAGTTGAAAATCGGAGAAGCGCAAGCAATGTGGACCGCGTGAACGCTGCTAGCCACTTGGCATGCATTCCATGGCTTCGTCACTTTTTTATTGGACTGATCAGCTGAATCGAAACTGATGGATATAACAAAAGCGCGAACCTTAAAGAGTGTTGGTGGGAAACGTCGCAGCTCATTCTAGAGGGCGTACCGGTGTGCGCTGTATATCGTGGGCAGACGAATGACCGTAGCAAATGAATGGTAGATGGTTAAGTGGTCGAATGGTTAAGCAAGACGGTCGATCAATAACTTGCGAGCAGTGGTGATGCATACAAAAGATTTGCTGTGCCCAAGAGCTGTGCGACGTCCAAGGCGTAAAATTCGTGGAATCGCGTCAATTGATTTACTCAGGTGCGTTCTAAATAACGTTTCAAACATTTGAATATACACACACACACACACTTACATACTCAAGTTTCAAAGCATATTCATACATATGTATATGTGAATGTACGAATATATAAAAAAAGCACGCAAAAAGCCAGCGGCGCGCTTGTACAAACCAGCGATCGCGTAAATCTGTGAATCTAAGTATGTAAGTATGACCTAAGGCGTTAAACGAGCATTCAGTTTTCATCGTTATTCTGGCTTACACATTTGCTCGTACTCGTAAGTATGTAACTCGTATATGTTATTGCTATAATTCCAAAAAGTTACTCAGGTGTTGCCGTAATTCTTGTCCAAGTAAAATACGTACAAAACAATTCAAGCCACAGACATATTTACAAAAGCTAATTCTTAAACAAATAATCACGAAAATGTAGAGATCAGAGCAACAAAACACCCAAGCGATATCTTAGCGCGCTATAAAAAACAACAAGCAAAACATTTTGTGCAAAATACCGGGCGCCGCGAAGTTGGCCTCAAACGGTTTACAAGTATAGCCATGATCATGAACGTCAACGTGCCAACAAGTTCGCGCCGGTAAATGCAACAGATGAGTTAGAGTGTGAAGTGGTCGATTGGCTCGGGAAATGTGAACAAAACTATACATATTCATACACTTTCGATTCCTCGTCTTTATAATTGATGCGTCTGCAACTTAAGCAATTTTAATCCTCTTCAAAAATATGAACCGGGGTAGCTTTCACGTTCAAATTGGAGACAGAAATCTAAGAAAAATCTTTTCTATGGTCTATTTTTCGCAATACCAACGGCGTGCATTGTCTCCAAATCTTTATGAATAATCTACCTGCATTAGACTGTGAAAGCTATCATACGAGCGGGTTCAATTTTTTCCTGCGAGCCATTTTGTCATGTTAGGGAATAGAAGTATTGCGGCAGCAATTCATAATGCAATTCATCCGATAACTCCAGATGAATGTGGTGCTGCGTTATCGAGTTGGAACAGCACCTTCTACTACGCCACATGCGGCCGTGTTTCCTTCAATTTTTTGTGAAAGGGGTCCAATAACTCACTGTAGTGTTGTCCAGTGAGCGTTCTTACTTTTTCTAAAAAATTCATGAGGAGGACGCTGTTCGCATCCAAAAAATCGCATCCCGATGGGACTGTCTTCACCTTCTTTGGATCAGATTCACCGGGAGAAATCCATTGTTTTGATTGTTGCTTAATTTCTGGTATGTAGTGACGAATCCAGGTTTCATCAACGGTGACAACTTGACGGAAAAACTGTTTTGGATCTCGCTTAAATTGCTCCAAACACTGCTTTGCTGCAGTTAACAGCTGGCACCCATCGGACCCACAATTTTTTCATCGCCAAATTATCATATAAAATATTAATTACCTTTCCGGTCGACACACCTATGTCCTCTGTTACTTCGTGCACTTTCGTTTGTAGATCAGCAAACAGCGAGAATCATGTCGTGGACTTTTTGAATGATTTTCCCGGTAACCACGAATGCCGGGCTTCCTGGTCGCTCCTCATCAAAAACAGATGTTCGCCCAAGTTTAAATTCGTTGAACCAATTTCTAACTCTGCTGATAGATGGTGAAGCGTCCCCATAGACAGCATCCAACTTTGTTTTTATCTTCTCCTATATTTTCCCATTCAAAAACTAAAAAAGATTTACCGAACGATAGTGCTTTTTTTCTGGAATGGCTGCCAAATCCGAACTGACCTATCAACAGTCTGAAATTTGATAGATGGCAGCACACGATGCTAAGCCCAATTTCCCTCAGGAATGTCCTCTGTCATCAAACACGGGTACTTATTGAACCACCCTTGTATGTTGTCCTGATCTAAGCGTCTTGGCCATTCACAATGACAAAGCCGCATGTGGTGCATTTGTTTGCCCAGAAATTATCAACGTAATATTTGTCGACGCGATGACAGAACAAGTATTATTTCTATATAGTTCTCGAAAATCGTTCGTTTAACATCAAAAGGAAACCTCAACGCCAAGCAGGTAGAAGCGTAGTTAACCCTGAATTAATTCGGCACTTAACTTTCATATCTTCTAACAGAAAGCATTGTGGACACATTTCCCTATCCGTCTATGCCAACACCGAAAAAAATTCAATGTAAGCGACATCGAAGAGAGAACTCCGCATCTCGTTGTTCCAGCTACATTGTGACAGGAAGAATAGACGCTGTCTACAGGGTCACTCCGCGATTGAATGCAATGCAAGCCTTATCGCATGACATTGCTACTGAGAGCTGCAGCAAAATTAAATGAGGTGGATTATTGGGAGAAACCAGACGGAGGCCGCAATGAAAAAGTGAAGCGTTTGCGGCCGAATTCGAAAGAAGTAATAAGCAAAACTCGAGGTAAAATCTCTCCAAGTGATTACTCAGAAAAAATGTCACACGTTGAACCACAAATAGAGGAAATAGGAGGATGAGCTCGGCCAAACCCATAACAGAAATGTACGCGCCAATTGTTTATTTATTTATTAATCCAGTGTCCCCAGATGAATATTAGTTGAGACATTTTTGGGATAAAACCAGAAATCGTGAATGCGATATTAGAAAATTGAGTATATAAGATGGGCTAAAATGTAGTGGCAGCCGGGATAGTCATTTAAATAAAGCTACAGGTAACACGGCAGACAAGTTCCTAGAAAATGCCGTGTGGTGTGAAACCGTGTTGTATGAAACCCAGAGCCAGTACAAAAATGGGTGTTATTTCTGCATTTAAAAAAAATGACACGAGATTTTCAGATAAGCTCAGGTCTTCTTTAAATTTGTTTAATATTAAATTATTAACTTCACAATCTTTATCAGTGCTAGTGTCCTCAGAATCGATTTGATTTACAGCTTCGGATGGCATTTCCATCGAATCCGTTTCGTCAACCTCCCACCAATAAATATTGAACGTCCTCAATAGCCATATCCACAAAAACTCACCTCCGATTGATTTGGCAAATTGTGATATGCCACCAATTTGATTTTCTGACGATTGAGGCAAGTTTTCTATTTCAGCGATAAGATGTGACGTCGAGACAGTGCTTGATTAAAAATTTCTTCCAAGCGTCTATTGCATTGTTCGATTTTGAGTCGGTTACGTCTAAAATCCACTGCAAAGCTCTTCTTATGTAATACATTTTAAAGGTTTAAATAATAAAGGGTGTTTTTTTTAGAGGTTAGGTTTTCAAGTTGGCACTACTTTTTTCGTAGATGGTCTTTTTGACAGCTGTCACTTGATTTATGCTCAGTTTGGTTTGCCATTTCATAATGAATAGACTTACACCTGAACAACGTTTGCAAATCGTGCAAATTTATTACGAAAATAATGGTTTGGTTCGCGCGACGCATCGAAGAAAATTTTGTTCAGCGATGAAGCTCACTTTTGGTTGAATGGGTATGTCAATAAGCAAAATTGTCGCATTTGGAGTGAACATAATCCACAAGCCATTGCTGAGACGCCGTTACATCCTCAAAAAGTCACTGTTTGGTGTGCTCTATGGGCAGATAAGACCGAGACGATTGACGTCTTGGAAGAGAATATTCGGCGCGTTATTGCTGACATACGGCCCCAATTGCTGCAAAAAGTGGTCGAAAATTGGGCCTCTCGGCTGGAATTTATTCGAGCCAGCCGCGGCGGCCACTTGCCCGAAATCATTTTTAAAACATAATGGCAAACCCTTATCTTTATAATAAAGCTAAATTCTTGGCCATAACATTAAATTATATACGTTTTATTTCATCTTGAAAACCTAACCTCTAAAAAAAAACACCCTTTACCTTGATCCAATGGTAGGAACAACGAAGTAGTGTTAGATGATAGGAATAGTATTTTAACGTCGGGATGATTCAAATCTTGTGGGTGACATGGAACATTATCTAATAGTAATAGCACCTTGAAGCTCAAATTTTTCTGCCTTAAGCAACGTTCAAAGTCTGGTACAAAACAATTAAAAAAAAAATATTTAAATTAATTTCCAGTTACGCAAGTTCTTCGATTTGCTTTCCAATATACCGGTAAGGTGTTTTTATTTCCGCTTATGCACGAGGATTTAAAGATCTATAAACTAGCAAGGGTTTGTTATAACGTCCCCCGATACATTACTGCACACCCTAAATCCGGGTGCAGTTTTTTTCTTTTTTCGATATAAAGATTCTACTGGGTACCAAAGCCCAGTTTCGTCGGCATTGAAAATTTGATCTGCAGTGTATCCTTGTTCTTCTATAATGTTTTTAATTTTTTCTGGTTGTGTCCTAGCGGTTTTATCATCAGCCAATGCAGATTATGCTTAGAATCTTATGCTATAAATTGCAAAACGCTTTTTGAATTTTTTGAAGAAACTTTTACTTGCCACAAAATCTGGGTTGACAGAGGATTCTCTCATTATGATGTTCGTACATTTTTATGCTTTTTGTTTGATGATATTGCCGTCTAATGGAATTTTTTCGCCCTAAATCATCAATCCAAATGCTGAGTACTTTTTCCATTTCCTCAATTATTGCGCTACACGTTTTGCGGCTGTCAATGATCCTACAACAACAGCTTTTATTATTTCTTTTTCATTTTTCTTGATAGTCCGGACTGTTGCTTCATTCAAATTAAGGCTTTTTTAAATGTGAGATGATTTTTCTCTTTTAAAAAAACGATCCAAGATTTGTATCTTTACTAATAAAGAAGTAAATTTCCTCTTGAACGTTGTTTTTTTATCTTTCTCGGGCATAGCTTGGGACTGAAACTTAATGTTAAAAAGTTATTCTATAACATACAGCTGCTCAGCGCAGACTGCCGACGTGGAACACTTTTGTTACACTACACTCACTGAGATAGAAATGTATACATGTGGCAACACTGTATTTTTAATACGGCAAGCCTCGTCGTGGCTGTAGAAGTACAGCACTATACAAAATTTTTACAATTCTCTTATCGGATTAGGGTGAAACCGTGTTATAAAATGCCGTGTTGAAGGAGGGTTACCTGTATTTCCGCATTTCATTGAAAATCATTGTAAAATGTTTAACGATGTTTCAAAACAAACGGACGATGGCGCTCCCTATAACTTTATTTACTATTAAAACGCTCAGTTCCAAGATATTACGCGATAATTGGCTTATCGGGACTTAAGTGTGCAAGTCTGTATTGAAATATGCTTCGTCTTATGAGTATACTATAAATATTATAAAACTATTAGTTAACATTAAAAGCAAACTGCTGTTAGTTCACTCAATATCCGCTTAGGGTAACAACTTGATGTGCATAATTGCTTCATCTACTTCTACACAAATACCGCAAGGAGCGGAAAAGAGCAAGGAAAAGTAGATTTTTATAACCAGCGCAGCTAATAAGTGCAGTGAGTCAGAACTGCCCATGTCGCTACCCAGCCAGACATGTTTGCCGGTCTGCCGACGTCATCCTGCATCACCGTAATGATCTTGAACATGTCTGTCTACAGCTGTAGGTGGCAATGACAACGCATAAATTATTGCTTGGCATTGCATGCAAATGTCTGGGCAGATAAACATTAATTCGCTTACGCGTATGTGCAGTAGAGGAGGTGCGCGAATTTCAAGACCGTATCATCAGTTAACTATTATAGCTCAACAAAATATGGAAATAGATACTGAGGTGTAATGCAGGTACTGCTTATAATTATTATTAAAGTTAATAATAGAGTGTAATAATTTATTTAAGGCGGCTACCATTATTGGACAAGATTGTGATTTGCGGATCAGTAGTAAGTCGGTGGTTCGATCTGCAATGCGGGCTATTAGCATCAGAAAAAATCTCCACGTGCATTTCAGTCATTAAAATGTCTGTAATGAAATAGCGACTGACGCTTGGAGTCAACATATTCGTAAAACTATAAATAGGCCTCTACATTTTAGGAAAAACATCCAAGTACACACCTTTTATTTATTAAGTTGATTCAATCCTAACACAGCAAGGATAAACCTTAGAATAATTAGTGCTAGTCACAATAGGTTTCCATTTCCATGGTAAAATTTACAAATATATTTTAACAAAACAGATCAAGAAACACAAATCAAGCTAACAGTACTTAGGAATTACTTCTCAGTAAAATTAAAAATATCTCTCTTAGTACTATTATATCACTAAAGTTCTCGTCTAAATCTACTTATAGACACTAAATTTTGGGGAAAAGAATTCTAAACTCGAGTCACATGCACCAAGAACTGTCTTTCCGACGTATGTATTTTGTATCTACCAGCGAGAAGTCTTGAGTTTCTCCCTTCTGAGATGCTTTCAAGTAATAGATTTTGTTCAAAATTAAGAGGGATCTAAGCTGAAAAAGTTTCTCCAAGGAGTAAAGATTGCTGGTAGGTCGTTGATGTAGTACAAAGAAAAGAGAAAAGGACCAAGATTAGATCCCCTGTGTAATTCTAAAACAGATGATGTGGCCCACTACAGACAACTTGTGACCTATTTTTAAGAAAAGAAGCAATTAACGTAGGAAACTGTGATTAACTGAATCAAAATCAGCTGTTTAGTTAACAAATCGATTGTCGCAAGCTCAGCGACAACAATTTTGTTGTGCTTAAATTAAACGAGAAAGCAAGAATTAGTTTAAATAACATAAACTAGAATATTATAAGTCCTATTATCACCTATGCATTAGTGGTCTGGATGAGTAGACTCTCTCTCGTGGGAGTCAGGAGGACCTCATCGAGACTACAACCCACAGTGGCCATCTGTTGCACCGTAGCTTTTCCGATTACTTCAGGCTCGGCATTCGATGCCCTGATTATGCTACCACCACTTGATGACCTTGAAGGCCATGTGCAGGCTGAAATACAATTAGAATTGGTACAGTCTCTTTCCGGCATTGGACAACAGAAAAGGCAGGTATGTACTTCGATCCAACAATTCTCTCCATGCCCCTTGACTCCACGCCATCAGGAGTTGTACAAGATATACAGAGGCTCAATTGTGGTCAAACTCTGAAAATGAGCCTGGCAAACATTGTTTTTGTACTGTTTCACGGATAGCTCCAGAAACCATCACTGTTCCGGCTCCGGTGTAGATGTGCAATCCAGCGAGAAAAAACTACACTCTGCTCTTGGAATGCACGCATCTATGTTTCAAACCGAGGTGTATGATATTCAAGAAGCAATGAACCACAAGGAGTTAAAAGGTAGTCGAGTGCTGTAAATCCGGTAGACATAATATCCTCATGCTAACATGCGCCCCTAGACTTGGGGGAATCGCGAGTAACGAGACCTCTGACTCTTTAACTAGGATGGGCTCTGAGGCCAACTTTTTTGGTCCGGAGCCCGTTCTGACACTACCTTCTGTGGCCTCTCTTAGCCTGCCAAGCTCGCTGGTGATTTGAAATAACCCGTTTGCTAGTTGTTACCTGTCATGTCTGACCGATTATTTCTACCAGAAAGGACTATAGGCAGCTGGTTCAACTGATGAGGTGCCACTTTCTATGGGCGAAGCACATTGAAAATGTAGGCTTCTCAGACAGAGGAGAGGTGACTGACGTCTGAAGTTCAGACAGAGAAAAAAGTGGTCGTCTTTGTGTGGTTGGCACCAGTGCAGCTATAAAAGCCGTTCGCGAAAGAATTCGCAGAAATATCCTTAGAAAGGAAAAAATCAGGTGCAGGGAAATGAATGTATCGACCATGAAAGCATTCCGTCGCTGAACTGGTCATCTTTTGACAAGGCACTTGAAGAAAACTAGGGTCGACGGATCCAAGCAGCTTCTTCGGTGGCACGCTGTCAACGGCCATAAAAATATTATTTTCACAGATGAGAAAATTTTCACAGTTGCAGAAGTTTTAATAAGCAAAACGGCAAATTCTTCTAAATACACAAACAATGTTGTTCCAAGCGTTGAGCGAGGCCACCATTCAGCTTTCGTAATAGTTTGGTGGGGAATGGTTTGTAACAGCGTTTCATCTCTTTATTTATGAGGTTAAGAACGGCGCAAAAGTGTACCAGGAGAATGTCTTAGAGAGAGTGGGAAAGCAGTTGAGTTGTACTCTCCCCAATGGAGAGTCTTGGATCTTCCATCAAGATTCTGCTTCAGCCTATAGAACAAAAACCACCCAGCAGTGGGTAAAAAACGATATTTCTGGGTTCATAGCCGCAGAATATTGGCCGTCTGAAACCATTCGCTTCCAGTTTAAATGGTTTCGAAAATTGAATTATCTTACAGTTCCGAAATTCCCCTTTAAAGTTGAAGTTGGTGAGTATGTTCGACTAAGCGTTTAAGCTACTCTATCCAACCCGTTTAGCATTGCTGCATCATTTCCAAGCTTCCACATTCGCATTTCTCCCACAAAACATCGATAAATTTATTAGGCAAGCACTGTTTCCCCTTCCCGACAAGCAAGGCATTGTGGCAAGCACACCTGCAACATTTGCTTACATAAAAACACATACATACAAGCAAAAACACATACATGCAAGAATTCATTCAAAGTGAACTTCCGCTCTTCGGTTGTATGGTGAACATAAATTTCGAGATCAGCCTTTGGACAAGCACGTCGAATCATAATAAGCCACACACAAGCTTGCAGCCACCAGCAAAGCAACATCAACCACAATGACAACAAATGAAAACATTGTATTTGTTTGTTTGCATTGGTGGGGCGGGTGTGCTTGTGATTTGTTTTCAACGCATTTGTTGTCCATTTTTATTGTCTGTTTATGGATTAGAGAGAATGCGGCAAGCCGCTTTTATTACACCACTGCGACATAAGTTTTTATGTATGTACATGTATTCACGCACACACACACACAAACACATGTATGGACCAGGAAGCAACAGCTGTGTAACGATTTTTGTTGAAGCTGCGAAGAAAAATCGAAACGAATATGCAGGTAAAAGAAGTGAACGTAGTTAGTCCGCTGATTGACTTAGTTGCCTTCTTTTTGTCACAGAAGATTTCTAAGCCACTTCTGTGACTAAAGAGAAATTTTTGATGCATTACCGGACATTTTGCACTTTTCTTTGAACAACAATGAAAATGCAACAATAATGGGTATTAACCGCACTAAATAACTTCTTCAGCCATCAGAGGGATATTGATCTCTCACTTTAATAAATATTCGATATTGGCGTACGGTACAGGTGCCATCGATAGTTGTACTATCGTTAGTTTTAGTTTTTCCACAATATAAAAGGTTGAATCGATAGTTACTTTACATAGTTAATTCCATTACTACCCTTTCTCTGAAACATTCTAAGTAACAGAAAATTTAACTTCAAAAATCATTTTTGTACAAATTAAAATTTTTGCTCAATTTTAAGCTTTTTGCGCTGTTGGCGGTGTTGGTTGGACAAATATTACAGATGATGTGTATTGTGTAGATTCTGCTAGAGCATACAAATTTCAAAATATCGGACTGTAAACACTTTTTCTAGACAGTACAATAGAGCTATGGAACGGCATTCTTCTTAATTGGCGCAATAACCGTTAACGCGATTTTGGCCGAGTTTAACAAAGCGCGCCAGTCGTTACTTTCTCTGGGTAACCTGCGCCAGTTGAATACACCAAGTAAACCCAAGTACTTCTTCACCTTATCTTTCCAACTCAGAGAAGACCTTCCTCTTCGTTTCCTACCACCAGGTGGTACCGTATCGAATACTTTCAGAGCCGGAGCATTTTTATCCACTCGGCTGAAGGTTCAGTTCGTGTTAAGTGCCACACTGGCGGAGTTACGTTTCAATGCTTCCTCCTCGTAAACAAAACCGCATCGAATAGACTGACGTGAACCAAAAATGCAACCACTGCAACCGATGGTATATCTGCAGACCGTGAACGACATTCATCCATAGTCCAACACGCCGTTCACAAACTGCTCTTGTTTTTTGAATACCATCATCGCAGACCCATAGTCACTGCAAATAGCGAAGTACTTTAGGCACCTAGGGAAGTCCGTGTTAGAATTGTAGCTATTGAATAAAATTGAGCTCCTGCCTATCTGGAATTGATACTCAGCATAACCGCAGTTTGTGAAGGTTCCTTCCGCATGCCACTTACCCCCTCCTCATCTTCCTCCTTATACCAAGTCATCTTTCACCCACTTTACTTTGGTCCAACCCCGTCAATATAGCTTATTTCTTAGTCCTACTTTTAGAAGATAGGCACAAAAAACTGCTGGTTATTTTAGGTTGCTGATTGTTTACTAAAAAATTTCCGAATATTTCACTTCGCTGAAAGGCGTACATCTAGTCATTTTTTTATTTTTATTTATTTTTTTTTTTTTGTAAATCTCCTTACTCACTCTCATGCATCCACTAAAATCTCTAACACATTCAAAGAAAGATTTGAGAGTTTACCATTTAACCACCGGCAAATTACTTTATGTTCATATTGTGGGCTGCCTGGTCGCCTCACGTTCCCGGCGTCTCACTAACGCGTCAACAAACAAAGAAGCTGCGTTCACTAACACACGTTTGCTGCTTAAGTTTTTCGTTTGTTCACTCCTAGCCGCTTTACGTTTGCCGACCGAGCGTCCGTCCTCTGGCCTTCTACGCGTATGCATATTTTTGTATGCTTATATGCCTATTTGTAAACTTGCGCATGCGTGCATATGTACCCATCCGTTTGTATTTATGTACAATACTGTGTATGTGTGTATGTAGGTATGCTTGTGCGTGTTTTGAACACCTGCATGAGATTTTGTTCAAAGTTAAAATGTTAAACGATCCGGCTGTGTGATTGGAAGTGGCTTGGCATCTTTTTTTTTTGGCGGGGGGAGGACTATAAAAATAAAACTGTGAGCCATGCCATGTTTTGACTTTGACTTGTGTTTCGAAGCCGCGTTATTCGCTGTGGTTTTGCTGTTGCCACGGCCAAAGTCGCTCATGATGCTTGATGCTTCCCAGCCGCCGCAAAGACCTTGAGACAGTTTTGAGGAATGTGTGTATATTTGAAATTTTATAAACGTTTCGAATCGGTCTTTAATACTTAGGCTTAGGCACATCTATGCATTTTAGCTTCTTCATTTTTCGATGTTAATGAATGCCAAGTTGATTTTAATCGTTGCGCAATGTGCAGGCTACATCAATAACCGGCAAAGTAAAAGAAGAAGAGAAGAGATAAAGACGCTCCATAAAACTTTAAATCTTAGCCTCAGGTGAGCGCCTCATAAAAAATCAATAAATTGTGGAAAGTGTATTTGTATATGTATTTCTGTAAGTAACAACCTGTGTGGTCACTCTGGTCGCATTTATTGCTTTCTTTGTAATGTAAAGTAGTGTTTTTGTTGTGAATGAGTCAGAAGTAGTTATTTAAGCACTTAAACTTTTGATGGGAAGATGAAAGGTGGCAAAGGCAACTTACTTATTCATATTTCAATAAACTCGAATTTAATATTTTTTAATGTTAATGGGTTGGTATTATTTCCATAAAATGTTTTGGGTGGTTACTTTTTATTTCAATTGAAATTCATTTTTTTATGATGTTATTTTTTGTCAGTTAAAGCTAATTCATTTTTTCTCTCCCTTTGAATGACTTAATCAAAGGAAATGGTATTTGTAAGGCCAAGCTGATAATACTCAACTATAATTCATAGGCCCTAGGCCCAGCGCTGTTAGTTCTGTCCTTTCCCAACTGGATAAAGGAGCAAAGCGAGTGGCGCTGGTGGTGAACGAGGACAAAACGAAGTACCTCCTGTCATCAAAGAAGCAGTCGGCGCACTCGCGTATCGGCACCTACGACACTGTTGACAGTTAAGATTTCGAGGTTGTAAGAGATTTTGTTTATTTAGGAACCAGCATTAACACCGAAAACAATGTCAGCCTTGAAATCCAATGGAGAATCTCTCTTGCCAACAAGTGCTACTTTGGACTAAGTAGGCAACTGAGCAGTAAAGTCCTCTCTCGACGAACAAAACTAACACTTTATAAGACTTTCATCTTACCCATCCTAACGTATGTCGCAGAAGCGTGGACGATGACAACATCCAATGAGGCGCCCCTTGGAGTGTTTGAGAGAAAGATTCTATGGAAGATTTTTGGACCTTTGCACTTTGGCAACGGCGAATATCGCAGGCGATGGAACGATGAGCTGTATGAGTTTTACGACGGCATAGACATAGCGCAGCGAATAAAGATCCAGCGGCTATGTTGGGTGGGTCATGTTGTCCGAATGGATATAAACGGTCCAGCTCTGAGAGTATTCGATACCAGTCGGGGGTAGCAGAGGAAGAGAAAGGCCTCTTCTGCGTTGGAAAGATTAGGTGGAGAAGTGCTTGGCTTCCCTTGGTGTGTCCAACTGACGCCAGTTATATTAGCTCGAGGAAGAATCAACTGGTGCACTTTGTTAAACTCAGTCAAAATCGTGTATTGCGGCATCAGCCGGAAAATCAGATGTACTGGGAATATCAGATGTAAACAGAAGGTTGAAGCTTGGACTAAGAACGCTTTCCTAAGTCACACCAGCCGTTAGCGGAACTCTCCTGTAATAAAATAGTCGGTCGAAGATGTTATGAAAGTTTATATTAGTAAATTGCCTTTCATGCCAACCCTTTTCGAACCCTTTTTCTTGATTGGTGCGATAAAAAAAAATGTAACGTTGTGAAATTTACGCTGTCGTTTTAAATAACGTAACCATAGCCCAAAATAACCTAGATATACACTTGGATAGAAGCCTTACCCGGAAAAGACTTGTTACCACCAAAAAGGTACAAATAAATCTCAAAACTTCAAACTTCACTGTGTGCCGAACCAAGTTTAATACGAAGGTATCCTAATCCAGTACTTTTTTGCTGGGTGTGATACCTGTATCCTAGGAACATTTTCCCTCCAAAATCAAAGTCGGCGAATGGGTTCTTTGCTGAAAAAGCCGATTTTAGAATCGATGACGTATAACAAATGGTAGAAATTCTTTCGAACGGTCAATCGATAATAGATTTTATGTATGATGTTTTATGTTGAGGTACTGGAAAGACTGGTCGGTAGATATATGATCAAGGTGTGTGATCAAGAACTCGACACACTGAGACGCATATGTAATATTAAGCTTAATTATATTGATTGGCGTCATGCAGAAGCCCAGAAAGAATGCATAAGTCCGCCGATCTTCGATGAAGGTTCCTCAGAAACATTTGCTCAGGAAGTTATTTCACCTCCTGAACTTCATTTAGTGTTAATAGTAGTTAACTCTACACATAACCGCATGTTACAAGAATCCCAATTAAGAGCAAAGGTGTGGGCAAAATTATGTAATGTGGGACGCAGCATAACAAATGGAGTAGCCAATTTTAAACGCAATTCCTTCAAAATACTATGTAATTACACAATAAAAACAAATTATTTAATGGGCAGTAAGAATATGTAAAACTCGATTTAGTTGAGTCTTGATTTATAAATCAACGCAGCTTTCCATGGAGCTAATTTTTTTCGATTTGTTCACAAAAATAATTAGGTAAAAGTAGAAAGTGCACATTGTTTCGCTAAAAAAAACAAAAACAAAAATGAAGCCCCTTACTTTAGTCCCTTTTATGCTAATTGCAATTGTATTAAAATATTGGGTTGAGGAATAAGTTCATATCGTTTTTGTTAATTGTATTTCTGAGTTATTTAATTTCTTATTAGTTTTGAGGCTTAGAAATGGACTAACCAGAAGGTAAAAATCAACATTTTCTGCACCTCCTCTTTTTTGCTTTTCATCGAAGTCATGAATGAAGAACCTCTCTTTTGAGGGTGACCGATCGCCAAACCAGTCGTGAATTGGCGGAAAAAATAAACTGCGATCATAACATGATTCTCAATCATCTTCAATGGAATTTGCCGGAAAATTGGGAGCTTGGGTGACTCACGAGCTCAACGAAAGAAACAAAAAAGTCGTCTTCAAATTGCTTCTCAGTATCTCGCCCGCTTTCGAGTAACACGCAGTCATAAACAGCGCTTTTTGTACCGAATCGTCACGGGAGATGAGAAATGGTGTCTATACATCAATATGAAGCAAATAAAAGAGTGGGTGGCTCCAGGAGATACTCCACAGCCAAGACTCAAACCGGGTCTTCATCCAAAGAAGATCATGATATGTGTTAGAAGGCACTGGGAGGGTCTGGTGCACTGGAAAATGCTCGAAAAGAATGCCACGGTCAACAAGGAGCTCTACATCGCCCAACTACATCGCGGAAATGAGGCTATTAGACTGAAAGAACCTGATCGACATGGTCAAACCATAATCGTTCCCGACAACGTCAAGCCCTAATTGATTGACTTATTGACATAATTATTGTTTTTTGTTTAAATAAAAGTCTTCGTTAAAAACATTACGAATCTACTCCCCAAGCCAATATTGATCTCTACAATGATTTCTTGGTTTTTAAAACGCGTAACATTTGCCTTTGAGTTTCGATATCTCCTCCATTTGTAGCTTTCGCGTGTGGTGCATACTCTCTACTTGTTCCAGTTTTCCATTTGTAAAAAGAGCGATTTAAGTTTTCAATTTTATCGTTATCGTTTATTAAAAAGGAACAAAGACCGATGTACGGCAGCAAACTCGTCCGTTGAAGGTTCTCAAGCAAAATTACGCGGCGACTGAGAAGGATTTATTATCCGAGCTTCCGATAAAAAAAGAAAGGTGCTGCACTCTTTAGACGGTATCAACTACACCGTAACCTGTCTCTGTTCCTATCCACACTGACCCAATTACCAGCTGGCAAATGAAACATCCCGCAAACGTCGAATTTATAACAATATTGTTAATAATGTTGTGAGTGCTGTAATTGACAGTCAAGTATACGAAAATAGGATAAATGTGCAAATTTTTCTGATTTAAAAATCCGAAATTAAGGCGTGGCGACGTCGTGAGCTGCATATTAAAATGAAATCGGTGTGAGCCAACACAATTTTGGGCTAAATTTTAATGCAGCCATTTTAAATCGCATGGTAAACTTAAGCCTTTTTCAAAAGACTAGCCACAAGATGCATAAATATTCTAGAAGTTTTATAAATTTAGTCAATATTTCTGTATGTGCACCAATACTTCTCCATCGACTGTCTTATGCGTCTCTCTCGTTGAAACTTTTTATGTGCACTAGGCACTCTTCAAACAATCCCTTTTCATTGTTTCAATGCATAGTTTATAGGTTATGTTGTTGTTGTTGAAGTTGTTTTGGTTATCTGTAGCGGCACACCTCAAAGCCAACACAATTCCCAGAATGTCAACAAACCAAGAAATTTAACAGGCATTTTGGTCAGACATGCTTTTTTGTTGTATTTATGCTTCAGGTTGCACACGTGCATTTTCTACAATTTCAACTTGCCACACCAAAGATACGGATGAGTGCAACTTAAGAAAATACACACGTACAAGAAATTTCAGTAGGGGACTACACTAAGATTATGGGAGAGGAGTAGGTAAATATACGACTATGTCAAAGGTTCAAGAAATACAATAGGTAACTGTGCACATACAGGGTGCGCTATCGGCTAGTTTTTTTAATCATAAATTTCCTAATCACTATTGGAACACTATTGGAAACTATTTTTGTTCTCAAAAATGTGTCAAAAGTGCACTACTCCATTTTCTTAGAGTGCATAGAGAGATTCAATTCTTTAGCGGCGCGCAATCACATTTAGAATCTATGAATCCCGAGTTATGAAGGGAATAACAGGAATGGGAGACCTCATAGCTGAACCATATCAATGCGACCTAAGCTCTTCTTTCATCGTCAAGACAACGCAAGGCATCGGCAAGGCAACACTCAAGAAAACCTCAGGAAAAAGAGGGAAGAGCTATGAGCCAAATACTGGCACCGCACAGAGGAGCTTAAACAGTTTCAAAACATGTCAACGAATTGTAAACAGTTACCCATCCAGACTGAAATAAGGCAGAGGAAGTGGAAGTGGATTGGCCATATTTATTTTTCGAAATGATCCCACAGAAATATGCAGGCAAGCAGTCGATTGGAACCCCCAAGGCAGTAGAAAAAATGGACGCCCTAGATGCATTTGGAAGACAACTCTCGAAAATGCCCTTAAGGATGCAGGAAAATCTTTGAAAGAAGTCAAAGTCATCGCGAAGAATCGTGACCGTTGGAAGCGTTTTGTAGAAGCCCTACGTCCCATCAGGGAGGACAGAAATTAAGAGAGGTATGAGCCAAATATTGGTATCGTACCGAGCAGTGTACAACCTCCAAAAGTTTCAAAACATATCAACAAATAAACTTAGAACTAAAGGCATTGAAATCATCTGAATGATTGAGCTTTTCTTGACACTCTTGTGACTCGCGCTCAGTGACATCTGCGAACTCGGAAAGTAGAGGAAAACACATTGATTCAGTAAAGCCAAACGAAGATTACATACGTCACTCCGAAGATTACATACGTCACTACGGCCTGGGAGCGTAAAGGTATGCTCTCCGCAGGTGGATGGGTTGATTCGTGACTAACATTCGGAAGGGTTCGATGCCTGGGTTCGATGTACAAAACTTACATCAAACGTTTTTTTCTAATAGCGATCACCCGTTATCATCTCAGATGTGCGAATTTTTTGACAACCAGCAGAATGTGTTTTTACTTATGGATCTGTACAATGACAGCAACTGACTGGAAGAGCTTAAGAATACGTGTCAAACAAGCGGAGCTAAATTCTGTTGTCGAATCCCCAATGACGTAACAGCCAAAGCTACTCACAGAAATTTGCCTCGAATGGCCAAGTATTGTAATCTTCCTTGGTGTACCGCAAAGCCTATTGATTCAGACAATTGAATGAAAATATATTACACGATAAATTGGAGAATTAACTCTTTCCAAAAAAAAAAAAAAACAAAATATTATAAAATTTCAAGGAAGTTCCTGAAAGTAAACCATCAACGAGACGCCCTCTATATGTACGTACGTGCATGTTTGTAGGCGATAGTTATGGTAGTTGTCTGGCAGTTTACGATTTGTTTCACACCAAACATCGAGCAGCCAGTAAAGTGCAACAAATAACATTCAACAACCGTCCAATCAAGATAAGCACAACAAAATAAGTTGAAAATGTGGAGACAAATGAGAAGAGCAACTAAGCAGCGTTGATTTAAAATGCGCTCAGCTAAGCTGAGTTGAGCTGCTGAACATGTAAAGGCCTGTTAATTACTTAATGACAGTTAGTGGAGTGCCCGGGGGTTTTGACCTCGGATCTCTGAGGGACTGAATGAATTGCCATGTAACCATCAGGATTTTCTTTTGTATGCTCTAAATTGTAACTTCTACCAATATTATATTGTGCAATTAATTTTTTCATTGTTTAAACAAAAAAATATGAAAAATTAATATATTGGAGCATAATATAATATTTAGTTGGAAATAATTTTTTTTAGTTCTACGTTAAATTTTACTTAAATAGATAAAGAAATACATCTTCCAAACGTTATATATTATTGGTTATATTATGGCTGGAAGTGGGATAAAAGAAGTTCTTTCTACCATTTATGCAGAAAATACGATTGATCACATAACGTCAGGACGTGCCTATGCTAGAGCAATACGTGCTCATACCTTATTGCAGCAGGCTTTATCACAATTAATTTTTGAAGATCTTAAGGAAAATAATGCGGATTTTTTAAATGTATTGAATGACGAATAAATATCGATGATTTTTGAAATGTTCAATTACAATGAAATTACAGAAAATCAAGGATTTCAAATGCTGAGTAGAATTTTTGAAGATAAGTTAGTTGAGCTTGAAAATAAAGATAAAACATCAAAACTATGGATTACGTATTTTCGAATGGTAACAATATTGAAAGACTTCATTGCTGCCGACCTTATGGGGGATTGGGATTTACACCTACATAGTACTGAGCTGATGATTCCACTATTCGATGCATCAGGACATTTTCCCTATATGAAGGAATTACAGTGTAAAATGGATCCAGCAGAGTTCGAAAAATATACAACAGGATATTTCACATCTAGGCGATCAGATATTTTTTTTCTGGTATTGCAAGTGATCAGACTTTAATGAAAGGAATAAGCGTCGAAGGGGGTCCTTTTGAACGAGGTGCCACTGAAAGTGTAGTTTATAAATGGATCAGAGGAGTTATTTATAGAAAAGATATTATTGAAAGCATAGAAAATTTTTGTGACATATCTTTCAATAAAAGTCATCAACGCAGTGATTCTACAGATGCTAGAATTGAAAGGGATGGTATCGATGTAAAAAGATTGGTAGACTTTTTCAAAGAACACAGTCCTTTTCCTGATACAGATGCAATTATGTCAATTGCCACTGGAATTACCGGTAATAAAAGTATAAATTGTTACAATGCTTTTGAAGAAGGTTTAAAAGTTATGAAGAAAATCGAAGGGAAAAATGTACGCGAATTGAAGTTATTAAGGAAAGATAAAATAAATTCTCTATTGGCTAAAAATAATAAAATAAAAATTCATGACAATGTTATTCCCGTTGATCCATTGTTGCTGTTTCAACGTATTTGTGTGTTGAAAAAAACAGATTATGAACTAAAAACTTATATGAATTATGAACTGGTACCATATCCACTTGCTCTGTTTGAAGATGGCCAACTGCGAAAAACAAAAAAATCAACTTTCTACGAATTATTCCCAGAAATTCAGATTAATTTGAAAAGCTTAGAAAATGTTCATTATGTTATTGATGGAGGCATGTTGTTATATCGTTGCAAATGGCAATTAAATGAAACATTCAAAATGATATGCGAACATTACGTAAGATATTTGAGGAATAATTATAATAACGCATACGTAGTATTTGATGGATATAAGAAGCACGGTATTAAATCTGCTGAAAGGAATCGTCGCGCACTAAAAAATATAAGTACAGATATTGAATTTGATGAAAATATGCCATAAATCTCGCCTAATCGAAATGTTAAGTATAAAATTAGCAGATAACAATATTTTTACATGCCAAGCGGAAAGCGATGCAGATAAAATAAATGAGAGGCAAAGTTAACCAACAAATATTTTCATTGAAAAGTTTAGAAAAATCTTTACCAGCATCTAAAGAACATGTTCTATTTTTACATGCTTTCACGGGCTGTGATACTACTTCTGCGTTTTACAATAAAGGAAAAATTAAGTTTATCAAAAATTTTGAGAAGCGGAATGATCTACATGACTCAGCAGCAGTATTTAAAAATGTACATGAAGATGCAAATAATATATTTCAAGCTGGTATTACATGTATTTTGGGACTGTATGGTGGTTCGGCAAAAATTACAGATTTGAATACATTCAGGTTCAATTCTTTCATCAAAGCAACTGCCAAAGACACAAGTGTTCTTTTATCTTCGTTACCTCCCACATCTGATGCAGCATTTGAACACTTTAAACGGGTTTACCTACAAATTCAGATGTGGTTAGGGAATGATTTAATCATCGAAAATTGGGGATGGAACTATTCCAATAATACCTATCATCCAATATTTACGAATCAATTACCTGCTCCGGAAAATTTATTAAAAATGTTATTTTGCAATTGCAAAAAAGGATGTGGAGCTGCATGCGGATGCCGAAAAAGTGGATTATACTGCAGTGTAGCATGCCTACAGTGCAACGACGACAGCTGTCTAAATGTAGCGCCTATGATTAACATCAGTGAAATTGAAGATGATATTTGAAAAAATGTAAATTTTTCAATAGACAAATTTTTTTGTTAATTCATTTTTTTCTTTTAAATAGTCATAATTTTTTTGTTTTTAATAATTAATTCGATTTTACTTTTATGCTATAATAACAGAAAACAACTTTTTATTTTTTTTTTGTATGCTAATTATTTAAATAAACGAATAGTTTACATAATATTTTTTTTTTTTAACATTTATTTATCCATAATCTATTTATTTTTTCGTTTGCTTCCACTTCTGTTACAAAAACAATAAATTCTACAACGTTATTTGCATTATAGCACATAAGTTATTGCAATCATAAATTTTTGCTATTTAAAAATCAAATGCACAACTTTTAAATAGGTAGAGATTATTATTTATGTTATTCACAACACATTTTCGCAAAGATAATTTAATTTCATCTAGTCCCTGAGACATCCTAGGTTTTAACGTTTTTAACGCTCCAGACACTCCACTAAGTGGGAATAGACTGCATCCACGCTGCCGACAGCCACAACATAAACATTTATTATGCATACAGAAGACCGAAGCGGCACGGTTAGGTATCCTGAGAATGTGAAATGAGCTTGTTGTTGCAGCATTTGCTTGTGTGGTGTTCGTGTGTTTGCTACACCCCGGCATTGTTAGTGCGAAGGACGAAAATAGACGAACACGTGCACACATCCAATCACTGAATGTGTGGGAAACTCAAGCCGCACAAGTGTCTGCGGAATAGTGAATCACGACAATGGCATCCTGACAATACACAACAACAAACAAGTGCAAAGCGAAGTCTTACATTTGTGGAAGAAGCTGGTTCTGAGACGATGAGCCTAATTATGCGTGCAATCGCAGCCGAAATACATATCGATTTCTTTTGTGTAGCAACAGCAGCAACAACAACAATATGTTACCAATGGAATTATCAAAGAATTTTAATAGTTGTTTTTTACTCGACAATTCAAGCATAGCCAACTTCTCTGTTAGGGTAAATTGTGTGTCAATCTGCATAGTTAGTTTTGCTGGTAACTGCATTTACGTACCGCAAAGAAAAGCTTTTTTCGGAACAAACTAGCAAGTACAGCACTCAGACAACATTAAGTCCATTGCACTGCTCTCGGGTTTCCTTTTTAATTTTCTAAAAATCTACCCGAGCTCCGAAGAAATATGAGCAGATCTTGTGGTGCCAAGGAGCCAAGGTTGTCGCTTCTTAGCACATCAGTGCCAAAGACTTCACGCTTAATTCGAGCGAAGACCGGGCAAACGCACAGAAAGTGGTCCTCCGTCTCATTCTCCTCTCCACATGCTGGGCAAAGTGCACTGTCTGAGATGCCTACCTTTCCCATGTGCTTCGCCCATAAAATGTGGCCCGTTATTAGTCCAACAGACTGTAGGAACAGTCCCTTCTGCTTAATGAAAGGAAGATCTGCGACAGTCCGTCGGACATGACAGGTAACATCAGTTTTGTCCATCTTCAGGCTCTCTCAGCCTACCAAGCCGTTAGCTAATCGTGGCTTTGATGGGTGCAGAAGGGAGAGGCGGAACGGGTCTGGGCCTAGCTAAAGAGTCAAAGATCTCGTTACTCGCAGTACCCACATGTCCCGGGACCCATGTTAGCATGAGGATATTATGTCTACCAACATAAAGGGTTTTCTAATAAGAGGTATTATTTTGATATTCAAAGAAAAATGCTATTTTTTAATATAAATGATGCGATTCTTTTTTTATTATAAAGACGAAGGAAGGTATGCCGTTAATAGTGGAAAAGAACATCAGGCAAATGGCCACCCCGACTACGCTTTGTGATCTTGAATCGACCCTGGACTGTTGGCGTAGACCTTCTCTTTCACGTGGTCCCAAAGAAAAAAGTCACAAGGTGTTAAATCACAAGATCTCGGTGGCCAATTGTGATCACCTCTTCGAGAGATAACACGGTCCGGAAACTTTTCCCGTAAAATATCAATGGCTTCGTTGCTTGTGTGGTACGTAGCGCGGTCTTGTTCAAAATAAATGTTGTCCAGATCAATACCATTCAATTCCGGCCATAAAAAATCGTTAATCATCTCTTTCTATTCAAAATAACATCTGTTATTGGAAAACCCTATAATTCAGCCTGAATTTACCGGAGTCAACTACCCTGTCTAAGGTTATGCCGGTTGTCGCTTGAAGCACTTACAGGTTTGCCTCTCTATATGTTTTCCGTAGGCACCAGAGCCGCAACCGTGCTCGGTCCTGGAGCCATCCGTGAAAATGCGAAAACAGCATTTTGCCAAGAGCTTACATTGGATCTTCATTCTACCAGTGCTGCTACATTGAAATGTCAAAAGGATTCCTGGGGGTCATCAAGAATTCATTAAAATCGACTGCGTCCATGTAGTGGTAAATTCGAAAAAAGTAGTCACCTGATAAGCGCACATGCGCGTATTTATCCCATTACGATTCTACGACAAACCGCTGTATTCATGTCAAGCAAACGACACAGACAGACTCTCACAAGCAACGACTTGAAGTCAGCTCTAATCAGCAGTGGTAAAAAAGTGCACATATTTTACTGCCTTTTCCACAGGGACCCTGTCTGCAGCACTTAATGACTTCGACAATACTTTGCCTGCCTCATTTGTGCGCAAATTATCTGGCAGACGTCATGAAATTGTTTCTTAAATTACTTCGATTGATTGTTAAACAAGTTTTTTTTTATTTTTTATCATTGCACGCTTCTGGTGGTCCTATTTCTGATTGCATATACACATATAGATGTGTGTATGTATTTATATAAATTTGGTTAGAATATCCATGTGTATGTATGTACACATAAAATAATTCTTGGTGGATCCTTTACAAATATATTTAGCAGATATACCATACTATACATACAAACATAATTATCTATTTACCATTGATATACGAAGTACAGTTTTATACATAGTTATTCCCGCAGCACTTGACAAATATCTCAACACTCTCCAAGTGCGCGTTTTTATCTGCCACAGCGATAAGACACGTTTCAGTAGATGTTAATCTGTTTATACTTCGCATACATATGTGGCCGCTTCGAGTTACAAGAAAATGCGTATATGTGTATGTATACTCGAACTCGTACTCATATTAAAATCTGTTGATCTTTCAAGACCATAATTATCTCCTATTCACATCTGAACAATCACTTAAATGATATGTAACGAATAATTTCCGATAAATGCATATGTACATTAGATTAGATAACTATGAGGTTTGCACTTCGACCTCACGGCCTTTTGTGCCCTCTGCTCATCACATCACCTCCTTCAGACCCAGTTCCCTTATTAAACTCAGGATAGAGCTGGATTGGATTGAGCGTATACGTCTTTCTCCTACCTGCAGTTGACCGAGATGTCCCAACCTTCTTCGCGTTATACCGCTACGTTCCAGGAGAAGGTGCATTAGTGTCTCCTGGAATTGGTCGCAGTAACGACAAGAATCAGTGAACCATATCCCGATCATGTGCAGTTGACTACGCAATCTGCAGTGGGCTATGAAAATGCCCGTGAGCGTTCTCAGTTTATCTTTGGAGGGGGTTATGAATTTTTAAACCGCTTTTGGTTGTACCCTCGCAATAAGGATTTCGCCTGGCGTAGCCCCATCGTTCGCTACCTGCAAGCCTTCTTTAGCCTTAACTCTTCATTCCTTAAACTTCTCTTCCATGGGGAGTTGTCCCATAGAAAGGAAGGGATCGAGTCCTATTAATAACGAGGTCGTTGCCTTTCTAGCCAATGCGTCCGATACTTCGTTACCAGTTAGCGTCCGCTACTTCATTCCCGCATTTGGCAGAGCGTCGGGGTAGCCTCGTAGTCCTCGGCTTTCTCCGACATTGAAGATTTTACCTATTGTCAGGCATGAGTAGCACATGATTTTTTCACTTCCTTCTTCGCCCTCAGCTCTACCTGACAATGTCTTGTTTGCACATATCCCTCTAATCTCTGCGAATATGTCCTGTGTTGAGTTGCAGTTGTATCTGATCGGGTTTCAACTGCATAGATGAGTACTGGTCGAATGCATGTTTTATAAATTCGGACTTTGATTTTTAAGCTTGGACATTATTTCGCCATATTACATCGCGTAAGCATCCAGAAATTCCTGCTGCTTTATTGTTGTGGTTGTTTACTTCGGCTGTTAATTCTTTCGATGATGTAATTATGGTACCCAGGAAGCAGAATTCCATAACCTGCTCGATACTATTTCCATTTACTGCTCTTCGTCTTGGCTACCGATATCTGTATGTTAAATGCAGAAGCAGCTCTCTCAAAAGCATGCAATGTCCGCTGAAGGTCGTCTTCGTTGTTCGACGTTATAACTGCATCATCGGCGTAGCACATTATCCTATATTCAAAAAGGGCAATAGCAAGCTGCTAGACAACTATAGAGAAATTACCTTATTTAGCTCCTGCTCGTTTGGTGCGAGACTACCTTTCGGAATTCGGATTACGTTGGTTTGAATCGTCGAAAAAGCTATGGAACATAAAAAAACAGCTTTTTTATATTTTATCCATTGGCAAAAGCTTTTGGTAGGGTTTTACTTAAGATGTAATTGAAATTATCGACAGTGTCCGTAAGCAGTAATTTGGAATCTCAACACCGAAAACACTACTTCCGTCAAGACGAATAATGAATCAACCTCAATTTCGGTGCCAACAAGGATAAGACAAATTGCTCGTAAATTTTAAAAAGGTTATAACTAGTCGCATGAAAACTTAAATAAAAGTTAGTGGTACGCATAACAGAAGTGAAACTTTGAAGTCAGAAAAAGAAAGAGGGAGAGACCCGAGAGAGAATAAGAGAGAGAGAAAGAGAAAGGGAATATAAATAGACAAAATTTACGAAAAACGGAGAAGAGTCGACCGGTGTAGGTAAACGCCGGACACAAGCCGTGGCAACAACGCGCACTACTCCGAGCGTTTATCACCCGCACAAACGCAGTGATTCCAGGACCGCAAATTACCGCAAGGCAATACCAATAAATCCGACGCCGGAATGGATGGCACTTTATGGTACGCATACGCACTAGCCAGGAAACGGAAATAAGCGCCAAAAATAAGGCACCAAAA
This sequence comes from Anastrepha obliqua, assembly GCF_027943255.1. NCBI lineage: Eukaryota > Metazoa > Arthropoda > Insecta > Diptera > Tephritidae > Anastrepha > Anastrepha obliqua. The sequence continues at coordinate 16,145,081 of NC_072894.1, forward strand.
AACGTCAATCAAATTGGGACCAAAAAACGCCCCAAACAGTAGGCACCAAGAAAATATAACGGCAAAAAGTAGGCACCAAAATTATATTTCCTACAAGTTTGCACCAACAAACCAGCGCCAAAAAGTAGGCAGTGTTATTTCTCACTAGAAATTAGCAACCACAAGGAAAAACTCAGGAAAAATAGCCTAAAGTGTATCTAAGATATATATAAGGTATAGCTCCCACGCTCCTTTTCCTCTAAGTTATATCTTTTTTTTCTCTCGCGGAACGAAAATGCCCAAAACGTTGCATGGCCTTGAAATTTTACTCTCCATTCTCGCTCGTCCATCGCCGCCTAAGAAGTTTTACTTCAAAAATAAATAAAATAAAATAAAAAAAGTTAGAAAGCATATGTATGTCCGAAACTCTCAAGGCAACTTTGTGTAAAGAATTTGTAAGTAGAAGTCGAAGAAAGCATTGAACGCCAGAGATCCACATAAATAACGCAAATACTATTTTTTGCATATTTTTATGAGTTTCAGCGCCTGATGTTTTTACATTGTCCCTCATCTGCGCGCAGTCTGCTTCCCTAAGATGCTTGCTTGCTGTTAGTGGGGCCAATCGACCTACTTTACCAATAAATTGGTATAATTTAGAATTAAAAAAAAAAACAATTTTTTTCGGAAATCTTGTAATTAATTAAATGTTTGCCAGTCGGCAAAATATATGAACGTATGAATGTTTTTAATTTACAAGTAGTTATAACTAATTGCTGAGGCTGAGTACAATAAAAAAATGCATGTTTTATGTACGTAAACAACGGGTGCTTTTTTAACTGCATGCGAACTATTGATTTCACAGCTGTGAATGGCAAACTGTGTTGACATTTCTGTTCAGAGAGGTTTGACAAGTCCTCATGAATCGTTTATTGCCAGAACAACGCTTCCAAGTAGTGGACATTTACTTTGAAAACAATAAAATCTGTGCGCGATGCTCATAAAGCACTTGCCATACAGCGCACTTAATAATCGATTTATTGCAAAATCAATTTAGTGGAAACTTTCTTTCCCGAAGTGGTCCTATTCACTGGTCCGCTCGTTCGTACGTTTTAAAGCCTCTGAATTACTTTGTGCCGATTTACATATAGAGACATCTGAAAGAGAGACTCTGGAAATTCTCTTCTGTTGTTTCATTCGCGTTTACACGGCCAAAATTATTTTTGGAAATATTCGTTGCTCACTTCTTTAGCAAATTCTGGTTCGGATATATTTTACAATCCCCGAATATGTAAAGCGGACCGATTTAGCGACGTGTGGCCTGGCGCTGTCATCCAGCTAAATCAGTTTGTCGGGTCTACCGTCCGGCCACTTTTCTTTGAGAGCTCGGTTCAAACGCATTAGCTGTAGTCGATAAGGATCGCCAGTGATGGTATAAATGGCATAATAGATGACACCCTTCTGATCCCAGCAGATGCCCAACATAACCTTTGAAGCATGAATACCATATATTTTTTCACTGTCGACGGACCTGGTTCACCTGGCAGGCTCTAACATTTTCGGCGCTTCGAATTTTTTCAGTGCCCCTTCGCGGTCTTTATCACTCACGTCGAAATTGGCACTTTGGAAGCATCGAAACTACTCTTTACGTGATTACCGTAAATATTGATCAATATACGACACGTTTCAGCTGCAAATGTAATAATGCTAAAATGTAATAATGAAGCATAACTTCCTCCAAATACTATTTTTTCGCGACAAACGTAGACATTTTGGACAACAGGTAAGAAAAGATGTTTACACCTTAAACGAGTGTCAACTACTGCGATCGAGACCTCGTATATACACCTTCAAATCACCAGTATATTACTATAGCGAACACAAAAATAGTAACAGCAGTGACACCTCTTTTACGAGGGCGGAAACTTATTCCCATACCCAATATATAAATTTTTGTGCTTGAATAAAAAAACAAAAATTAAATTAAAAATACTTCATACATATATCATTAACTTAAAATTAACTTGAGTATCTAGAAATGGGAAAACAAAATTTGAATTCAACAAAAACATGTCCCATAAGTTTCTTAAATCATATCTAATTTACTAGCAAAAATCATCCTATATTTCCCAAGCAGCGTTCTGATGTGTGTCATCGTTGATTTCTTCCATTTGATTGGACATCAACACAGAACTCAGAACAACGAAGAAGCACAAAGGGTGTCGCCAGTACGGAAGACAAAATTCCCTCTCTTTTCCCCGTCCGTCCTTCTTCCACGAACAAAATGTTTCCCTGTGTAAATGGGCACTTTTTATGCAAACCAGCAACTCTTGAAGTATTGGAAGCCAATATTCATGCCATAAGCCACGCTCTACAGCCAGATTTACTGGAAAAAGTGTTCGAAATTGCACTGATCGAATGGACCACATAACTCACAGGCGCGGCGGACACATGTCAAAGATCATAATGAAATAATAAAAGCCATAAAATTATCTACGAGGTTATAAAAAAAATGATTTCAACAATATTTCTGTTTTGTATTATCATTTTAAGCTCTCAAGCTCTTAAAAAGCACCCGACATATGTGCCAGTATGCCATTCATCATCTCCGGTTGTATGTATGACATAAATGCTTATTATCGTTCAAAAATGGCCTACAAATATATGTTGCAACCTGCAAGTAGCAAAATTCTGCAATTTCGTGTGACATTCTTCACCACAAAAAGTGGCTTACATCAACACTTGTAGCTTGTGGCAAGTGAATGTTATGCTGCTAGCAGAGCGTAATGAAAGTAATTATGTAGGTCCTGCAACGTTATCAATCACGCAAGAGAAATATATCCACACATACAGCTTTGCCAACTCACGTGGAGCCGCAGGCGGCGGAGGCCAGTTTGTTGAATGCACTTGCAACGCGTGGAAGTACCACTTGGCAGTGAAAAGTAAATGAGTGAAATTCGGCACGTTGGCATATGCATTCAGAAGGCGTGGCGTGGCAGAGCATGGCTAATTTTATTGTAAGCCTTAACAACCAAAAATTACACCCCATAATGGTCAGCATACGCAAGACGTTGTCGCTCATAAATTAAACACCAAATTATTTGAATTCTCGCGCCGCTCTTGGTGCCCCAAATTCTGTTGAATCTTCACTTCACCAACTACCACATCTTGCTGGCATTTGTGTAAGCAGTTTTTGCCGCATTTTGGCACTGCTTTGTAGTTACAGTTGCAGATTTTTAGCAGTTTGAAATTTTGCAGCTGCTGCTTGAATGACCAACCGTCTCTGCAAATGAAGTAAATGAGGGCAGTTAGCCGATTATGGGTGAAAGAACCCAGCGCAGAAGCGACTACACAATGGCCGGGATGTTGTTGCAACTGATGCAAAATTACATTTTAACTGGAAGCTGCTTAAGTTTGGTGCAGCCGCACCGCCACTCAAGCGTCGACACTGATTTGCTTACTGACTGTCCTGACTGTAAGCGCAGCAACCGCTGCTGTTGCTGCTTCATCTTAGCGGTGCTACTGTTGCGCGATCGCTTAGGGTCAACGCAGTGGCTTGTTGCATGTAATTTTTTCACGACGCGCCCAATTATCGTGTTCACTGCCGTTTTTACCGCCGCCAAAGCTGTTGTTCTCAATGTTGCTATTACTCTGTTGCTGCCGAAAAGGCAATTTGATGCATTATTTGTGGCGCGGTTGCACGGTAGCAAATGTTGCTGAAACATTCCAACAAACAACTGTTGCTTTCTGCCTGCTGCTCTTCTTCTTTAGCGCTTCTGGCACGCCGTTAATCATTGTTTCAAGTGGCACATAGAATTTAAGTTTTACAAAAATAAGAAATAAAGGATATAAAAAATAAATAAAACAAAATAAACTAAAATGAGAAAAGCACTGATGGTGTTGCACATGCGCACCCTTCGTGCCACATACGTGTGGCAATGTGGCACCTCAACGAGCACCGCTGCGCTGTTGGCATGCGGCGTTTCATTTAATTTTCAGCTGCTTGGCAGTTAGTAATTTCGCGTTGAACAATTTGAAAATGGCATGGGAGTGGTGGACCAAACGGTGGGAAATGCTACGAGGTGGAGCGGCATGCGGGCTAACATTGAGGCGTTGTTAACGACGCGGCAACAGTTAAAGTACTTAAGTATAATTATTGCCACGCCCTCTTTTGGTCCAAAATCTTGTCGATTTGATGCTCTGCGTCGTTGCTTGCTTGAGCATTAAATTACTGTTGCTGGATGCTGTTTAAACATTTATTTCTTATACGGTTGGGGTTATTGCTAAGTAATACTCCTGTTATTTTTATGGTTTTTGTTATTCGCCTTTTTACTTTTCATTTAATTTCTTTCTTAAAAATTTTCAAAAGCTTACCGTCATCGCGATATTTTCAGGAGCTTGAAGGAAGAACCATACTCGTAGTTAATTATGGACATAACGCCTAGGCTGAAAAGTTTCGCGTCTAACAAAGAAAACACGTTTTTTTTTGCTCAAAATGAACTTTCTTCATCAACGTAATTTCCATTAAGAACAACGCAATCATTCCAAGGCCGCTCTAACATTTCAATACCTCTTTTGTAGAAGGATTTATCTTTGGCCTCAAAATAGACCTCAGTCTCAGCGATAACCTCTTCATTCGAGCGAAATTTCTTACCGAGCATTTTTTATGTCACCGAACAACCAGTAGTCGCTGGGAGCCAAATCTGGCGGATATGGTGAATGTGGTAGCAATTCGAAGTTCAATTCGTGTTGTTTTGCCATTGTTTTGATTGATTCGGACCCAGTACGTCTACTTGCCGAAATAAACTTTGTTTCTTTGCCATATGAAGACGTTTCTTTGAAATTTCGGCCTGCAAACGCTCCTACTTGATGAGCCTTTCTCGATGAATATTACACCACACACATCCCAAAATACCGAGGCCATAACCCTTTCCGCCGATTGTTGTGCTTGCGGGCGCTTTGAACGAGGATTAACAGTTGCTGTTCACTCAGATGGCATTCGTTTTGATTAGGGAGTGAAGTGATGGATACATGTTTCATTTATTGTCACATATCGATGCAAAATTCCTATTTATTACGTTTAAATATGGCCTAACACTGCTCAGAATCATCTTTTTTCGAGCTGATTTTTGGTCAACGCGGCACCCACTTTGAAGAGAGCTTTCTCATAGTCAAATGGTCATGCAATATAAAGCCAACTCATTCTTTTGATGTCTTTACGATGTAAGCTAACTCATGCAGTTTTACTTTTCGATCATCCGAACGATTTTGTGGATTTCCTTGATATTTTCTGAGTTAACCCCCTCATTTAGACGTCCACTGGATTGTGCATCATCCATGACTCTACGACCAGGTTTGAAGTCAGCAACCCGTCGTTTTATTGTTCTTTCTGATGGAGCGGAGTACCCATAAGACTTCTGAAGCCATTACTTCACTTGAACGGGATTTTTTCCCATAAAGAAGTAGTGTAAAATTTAAATATGACATTCTTTTTGATCCATTGTTTTGAAAATAACAAAAGTAGCGTCACGCTCAGCGAAATAACTCACCAACTAATGAATAGAATATCGTGAAATTTTAACAGCTGTGTTTTTAAGGATAGTACTAACTGAAAAAGAGGTGCTTGCAATAAAACTAGTGCCTTCTATTTCTACCATGAAAAAACTACTTTTAAATATTTGCCGTTTGGAGTCGGTTTAAAACTGTAGGTCCCTCCATTCGTGGAACAACATCAAGAGTCTTATCACAAATAAGAGGAGGAGCTCGGCCAAATCCCCAAAATGGTGTAAGCGCCAATTATATATACTTACATATATATGTTTTTCCACAAACGGAGAGGCCTCAAGATTTATTCTACCTGAGAACGGCAGGTGGTTGCTTATGGTGAGCTTTTTTTCATGGCAGAAATGCACTCGTAAGTTTACCATTCCTGCCGAGGGGTGACCACTACTAGAAAAAACCATTCGGCTACGACGGCTAACGTGCTCACAATACTCCACTAAAATGTTAAAATTCAGAGTTAAAGATATTCTGATTTTGTTTTGGTATTTCATTCTACGAAGACGCAAACTAGAACTCAAAATAAAAATTCAAACGTTGACTTTAACATGGATAGAAGCGCTTCTGGATGGAGCTTTATATGCCCACGCACATTTTAGTAAAATTTTGTATAGATTATCCAGGATTACAATCTCTAAGGAACACCTTAACTTTCACTTGGGTACAACCCACGAGCTCCACGTCGACGTATTTGAATAGCTTCAACAGCCCTTCGTTCATTGTTGCCCTGCAATTATCACATTTCGGTGGGTCGTAAATTCGGATGTCAAAGCGATTTGGGATCAAAGTTTTCATTTACTGTTCTGGAAATCGCCACATCCATAAAATCTTCTGCAAGTCACTCTCTTTGTGATTAGGACCAACTATTGGGTGGCGCAACGGCTGGCTGCCTCTTGCAAGTGAAATTTTTCAACGTAGAGCTTTCGTTTTGATATTAAACAGACACATTTTGCTGTACAGAAGCGTATGCAGATCTTGGTAGTCACAAAACCAAATCTTGGTTATCCAAATGGCTGAGAGCTACTGGAATCGTACATAAGATTTTCAAAACTTTCCCTCGATCGTTTCACATATTCTTTATCCAGACAATCCTTCCACAAAATCCTGTTGCATAAAGTTTTTGTTATTCACATCACACTCTCCACACAATCACAACAAAAGCAATAGAAAAGGGGCATACAGCGCTAAGTTCAACGACTTGAATATTTAATAAGCAATAAAAAATATCAAAGAGCGAGTCACAATTCTTGGAATACAAGCAATGAACTTCACAGCATACATACATACAAGCATAAATATTCAACGAAAATATCCAAAAACTGTGTGCCACACACACACATTTTGATAAATGCATCATTTGTTTAATAATAAAAAATGAACAGGCTGTGCGACCGGAGAAACCAACATATCAACAAGTGTTTGCATTTAAATTGGAATAATTAAGTGAGGCATAGGCCTCGAGCGCAACTAAAGGTTTTTACGGGCACCGTCAACATAACTATACACAACATAACTATGAAACAGGCGTATAAAATATTTAATCCCCATATGCCGGCGGTCTGGCATGCCAGCGGCATCGAAAACGCCAACGCACAGCAGCGCAACTTCGGCGCATATTACGTGAACTGTAGTGCACTTGCCGCTTGGCTATGCGTTGGGCATGGCAGTGATTGTAACAATACACCACATCCCACCATCAGACCACAGTGCAGCACATTACAGTCTTTTTGTGCTGTGATTGAAGAAATTCCTCAAGAAAAAATCAACGCCAGTGCAATCCAACCAATTGACCTTCCACGAATTGAATGCAAATGCACGTGCAACACACAGGGCAGAGGTACAGAGAAGAGAGTTTGATGAGACTTAAATTAATCATAAATTTAAAGGAGGAAAGGAAGGGTTCAATCTCGCTGTGATTTCATATATTTTGTTTGCGTCTGCGTCACATTCAAATGCTCGCTCGAGGGATTCTTTTTACCATTGGTATGCTCATGATGAGGTGCTTTTTGGTATGCGCTGGCATGTAGACACTGATTGAAGTGTAGGTGTCGCCATTATGTTGAGATGTTTAACACATGAAGCGCTTATAATGGGAAAATTACGCATACATAGGCATTAACGCGGGGGTTCAATAAGAACCCGTTTTAGAACTGAAATCACCATTTTTCAAACATTTTTATTATTTTTATTTTTCAACATAGTCGCCTTTTAGAAAAATATACTTCTCCCAACGCTCCGGCTATTTTTTAACCCATCCGAAAAATTGGATTTGTCGGACTCTCCAAAATACGTCTCTCTCTCGGCGATGACTTCCTCGTTTTTCCTGCGAGCAATTTCTTCATGTTAGGAAATAGGTGGATTGCGGCAGCACTTCATAACGCAATTCGTGCGATAACTCCAGATGAATGTGCTGGTGCGTTATCGTGGTGGAACAGCACCTTGTTTTTCGCCACATGCGGCCGTGTTTCCTTCAATTTTTGTGAAAGCGGTTCAATAACTCACTGTAGTATTGTCCAATGAGCGTTCTTACTTTTTCTAAAAAATTCATGAGGATGTCGCCGTTCGCATCCAAAAAATCGCATCCCGATGGGACTGTCTTCGCGTTCTTTGGAGCTGATTCACCGGGAGAAATCTATTCTTTTGATTGCCGCTTAGTGTCTGATGTGTCATGATGAATCCAGGTTTAATCAACGGTGACAACTCCGCAAAAACTTCTTCGGATCTCGCTTAAATTGCTCCTAACACTGATTTGAAATTAACAGCTGCATCCACTTGTTGTTGTTTGTGAGCAATCATGGTACGCATCGGACCGACAATTTTTTCATCGCCAAATTATCGTGTAACATATTAATTGCCATTGCGGTTGAAACACCTATGGCTTTTGTTACTTCGCGCACTTTCGTTCGTCGATCAGCGAGAATCATGTCGTCAACGTTTTGAATGATTTTCTTGGTAACCACGTCTGGCGGGCGTCCGGTTCGCTCCTCATCAAAAACGGATGTTCGCCCACGTTTAAACTCATGGTCATAGATCAAACTTTGCTTTGATCTCCTCGCATTTTTCCCCATCCAAAAACAAAAAGCGAGTTAGCGAACGATTCTTCTTCCATCTTAGCGAAAATCACGAAACACGTCTTATTCGAATAGCTAAGGACCTTGACTCAGGGTCAGTGGCTATTTTCACTGACAGCTCAAGACTAAATAATAAGGAAAGGAAGGTCGGAAACTCGTCTGTTGCAGCACACCCGGTCATTGTCTACTCTGACACCCAAGCTGCTATAAAATCTCTATAGTGTCCTACTATTTCTTCCGAATTAACATTTTTATACAGAGCTATTGTTTGTGGAACAACATCAAGACGCACACCACAAATAGGAGGAGGAGCTCGGCCAAACACCCAAAAAGGGTGTACGCGCCAATTATATATATATATTGTTGAGTTCCTGGATACAGAGATATTCCTAGAATTTCATCGTGTATGAGCTGGCCTGAAGGGGAAATGTCCTTAAAACAGTCATTTCTGCGCAATATATGGGCATTCCAAGCTGACAGTGGATTGACCACGATGCTCACCTGTGAGATAACAGGTTTAGAAGAAATTATTAGAAGGAATTAGTACAGATCCAGGCCCCTCATCAATATAGACCAACTTTCATTGGTACCGTGGGTGATGTATAACCGGGCACTGCGTAATGGAAGCACATGGGAAACGTTTGGGGTCTACTTTAAATGACTTCTATCGTAGCTTGCTAATAAACGAGGAGGAGGAGTAGAGCATTGAACATTTCCTCTGTCACTGTCCCGCTGTTGACAAGACGTGATATCGCTGTCTAAACTCCTAATTCGTTAGATAACTAGCAGACTTAGAATCGGCAGCCATCCACAGTATTTTATCGTTTATCCGAGACACGAAGTGGTTTCACCACATTGGGAATTAGATGGGGAACTTGAGTCTAAGCTAGTAGTACAACTCACTAAAGTAGTCTACTCCAGCAAGGCGTATTTCCCACAAGAAACCATTTTCACGCGACTTGGAATCTGCTAGGTTAGGTTAGTATTTTGTAGCAGTCGGCTTAGAATAGCCGACTCACTTCGACCATGTAGGTACATTGTGGGAGTACTGTGTAATACGGGAACCTCAGTGTCCTTTCATCATGGACCATTAAGACGCTCTTATGAAGTGGAGGATAGGTTTCATCCCAACACCGGATAGTTCCGTAATAGAGTCAATATGGTATTTTCTTAACAACCGCGATCTACTCTTAAGTAAGGCTGCACAATTACAGAGGAAGTGTTCTACTGTTTCATCCTCTCCTCGTCGCTACAACTTCTGCAGTATTCATGTGCAAATACTCCTAGCCTTAGAAGGAGTAACAGCCAATAGTCAAGCCACGACCTTCGAGATGTTCTCTCTTGGTAACTTGAGCAATTCTCTTGACCTTTTCTTATCTTTTTGCAGCCAAATTAGCCTGATTGTAACACAAGTAATTTCTTCTGCCTATGATCTATTGGCCTCCAGGAGAATATTATTTTTTATCCTTAACTACAAGGAATTCCAAAATTGCCTCTGTTTTCAAGCAGTAGAAGATTTGTACCCTTTCTGGCTAGTTCATTTGGCTTGCAATTTTCTTCAATATCTCTATGTGCAGCCACCAATAGAATCTGTTACATACAAATTCACATCAACACATTCTTACCAACAACCTAAAATCAGCAAGTCCTTTCCTTTCTTTGGGCTACGCCTATAAGAAATGCTCAGTTTTAGCGGATATTAAGCACAAACACTTAATTTCTACACGCCCCCCTTCTAAATAAAGGTAACTTCCAAAAAAAGAAAAAAAACCTGATTTCCCTTCTATGTATAAAGCAAAATTACTCAAACTTGGCACTAATGATGAACCCAAGAAAAAGAATGCCATGAAAGAAAAATGTTGGTTGTATCTCTGTAACGACTTTTTCAAATTTTACTAAAATGTGCACAAAGCTTGATTCGGTCTAAATCTTTCACTTCATTACATGATTTAATAGTTCTTCGTCCTATCAACACTTTTAATATCATTGAAAAAAGACCGAAAAGAAAAAATATTTCAGTATCACTTTACGTTATCTCCAGCGGATAAGCAAATAGTGGGAACGCAATGAGCGACATATAAAGAGCGATGGACTGAACTTACCGCATTATCAGTTAAAGGGAATTAGCGGTAGTTTATTTTGAGTTGATTTCAAATTCAATATTTACTTCTGTCTAATTTTTTTTGTAAAATATCTGGTGCTTGTAAAGGGTCTTTCAAAAGCCGCACCTAGACGCTGTTTAAAAACAAAAAGAAATTAGATTCTTTCAGGTTTCGCTATTTCTATTCAAAAAAGCGGCTCTTAACAATTATACATAAATATATGAAAAATAACATAATTTAAATAACCGTCATGAGCAGGTTTACAGGTAAGATCCGGCAAACAGTCTATTCATTAATATCTAATTGTTAAGATCGTCGAAATATCGAGATTGAAGGTTGTTCAGCAACACTTTGCACTACAGCAGCAATATTGAGCAGAAAAAGTCCAATTTTTGGTCTGCCAGCCCTTTTTCTACCCTCGAAAGGACCAGTTTCTTGAGATTTTTTCACCAACCTTTAAATTGTCGACTCAATCAGACGATTACTTCCACCAAACAAATGCACGGGCATCAGCTGTCTGTTAGTTGGCTAAATGACTGTCCAGAGTATTGTTTACTGGCGCGCGGAAAAAGAAAATCAGTAATGGATTTCAAACGTAATAGTGTGATTGCATTATATTTGTCTGGAACATCACAACCAGGGATTGTTCGTGAGCTCGAGCACCTTAAAGTAGAATCCGCCGCATACTAAAAAATTATCTCAAAACCAAGATCCAAAAGGCGCATGATCTCACACCATAGCAGCAACAAGTCAGACCGGAGAGAGCGAAAATTTTTCAAATTGAGCAATTCGTAAACTCCCAAAACGATAGCGTTTATTTTACCGACCGTTCATATGAGAATTTGAGTCATCGATGGGCCACCAGGGTGCAGCACCCGTCACAGGTAATGGTTTGGGCCGCTTTAACTGCAAATGGGCGCTCTCCAATCGTTTTCATCGAGCCTGGGGTCAAGGTAAATGCGAAATATTATCGGGAACGTATTCTGGAGGTTGCTTTAAAGCCATGGAGAGACAAGCATTTCAGTGGCAGACCACGGACGTTTCAACAGGACTCGGCACCATATCACAAAGCTCCAGTGAACCAAGAATGGCTAAAAAACAACGTTCCGAACTTCATAATGTCCACACAATGGCGCTCGAATCCGATGGATTATTCCCTTTGGGCCATGTTAAAGAGCAAAGAGACTCACCAGTCTCGAGATGCTGAAAAAAGCCATTGGTCGCGAGTGGGACAAAACACCTGCAAGTCACAGCTCGTTTCTGGACCGTCTCAAGGCCATAGTTAAGGCAAAGGTGGTTATATCGAGTAAATTGAGAAAATTGATTCTTAATTTTATATTATTTACACACATTTTTTACTTTAAATTGAACAAAAGTAATTTTCCAAGCTAAGTTTATTGTCCTTTTCATTGATTACACTTCGAGTGCCGGAGTCTGTAGAGTAGATTGTATATATTTCTACTCGACTAATGTCAAAGAATGCATAAAAAAAGTACCGTCTAAGAATTATTCACTACTAACACCTAGGCGTCACTTTTGAAAGACCCTTTTTGTATAACATGTAGCTTAGGCAAGCAAGAAAGTGAAATGAACTCATACTTTGTCAAATAAGTTCCAGTACTACATCAAAAAAATTTTACCTCTTTCTTTTCTTTTAATCGTAAAAATAATATAATATATAAAAAATAGGAGTAACAATTTTTTATTTCTACTATGCACAGAACAGCTGGGGTGATCGCCACTATTGCGATACATTTATTTATAAAAGCTTTCAGAAATATAATATATAGCTCGCAAGGTGACCTCCTATGGATCTCAAAACTTAGAGAAATTTAGAGCTCCGTATAACCGAATAACCAAAAAAAAAAGTTAATTGCCGCGCACACTTTTATTAGGATTTTGGACCAGCTCCTCCTCCTCTTGGTGGTGTGGGTCTTAATGTTGTTCCACAAATGTGTGTGTCTTAATTTTGTTCCAAAACTGCATGTTCTAAGCCAATTCGGAAAGGCAACTGGTTTTTATGAGGAACTTTTTCATGGCAGGAAAACACTCGGGGGTTTACCATTGCTTGCCGCGGGACGAAGGAGAAGACAATGAAACAAAACTTGACGACGATCGCTTCCTTCCGAGCTTCTGTTAAGAAACCTCAAACCATACATCCGCCTTCGTCGCGGCCACACAATTCTCACACACGTACACAAGCAGCCGATTGCCCATTTTGTGACGATACCGCAACGTTTAATTACATTCTACAATCTTTTCGAATTCTAGACATCTCCAGGTAGCAATTTTTTGGATCTTCTTGCCCACTAGATTTTCTTAAAGTGCACTCCGTAAGTAATAACTTTAGTATCCAAAAATTTCTGAAAGCCCATGACTTGTCCGCACGGATTTAAATTTTTAGTTTATATTTTTCGCTACTTAGTTTAGCTATAAGCATTAATTTCTTAAACAACTACTTAACGCTAGGTGTTAATTAAACTATAAGTACATTTATTTTGTTAACAGACAGTCGATGGCTTATGTTGCTAATGCTTGCTGCACACAGATTAATTAATAAGTCATGTGAGTCACCTACGCAGTTCAAATCAAATTCCAACATCGAGGATGAATGGACCCTAAAGACGGACTCGTCGCAAAATGAGTGGATTGGGATTCCCTTGAGATCTTGGAAAGATGGGCCTCGCGTCAACTCAACGATCGCTGGGCTAGTGCGCAAGCGTGCAAAGTAGCGAGATCCTACCGGCCATGGGTAGATCGAAGGCGCTCGAAGGAACTTCTAAAGCTAACAAATCCGCAGCTCTCGAATTTGGTAGGTAACTTCACCGGACATTATCCGTTAGGTGTCATGCGATGAGGCTTAGGTTTGCTCCAACTCCTTTCTGCAGAAGCTGTCGGGAGGACGAGGCGGAATCATCTCAGCACCTTCTTCTCAGCTGCCCTGCTCTCATCGGACAAAGGTTTTAACATCTAGGATCTTACTTTTCCGCTATACCTGTGGAGATGGCCGGTTTAAATATGACAAATCTGGTGAAATTTATCAATAACTGGAAGCTGTTAACGCAAACATAAATCGCCACTATTGATCGTCATCCCCTAATCCTTCTTCCTGTCGAGGTTTCAGACTCTCTGTCGAGTGAATTCTTTAACCCGATACTGGAAAAGGTCGTATGAGCTGCAGAACTTCATCCCTTAGGTACAATTTTTTAGAGCGTACATTAGTTGACGTATTCCCGATGATATTGATATGATTGACAGTTATGATTTCGAAGTTGTAAGGAACTTCGTTTATCTATAAACCAGCAGAGTGTCTCTTGCCAACATGTGTCACTTTAGACTAAGTAGGCAATTGAGTAGTAAAGTCCTCCCTCGACGAGCAAAACTGACACTATATATGACGCAAAAGCTTGGACGATGACAACATCCGATGAGGTGTCCCTTGTAGTATTAGAGGGAAAGATTCTATGGAAGATTTTTGAGCCTTTGCACGTTGGTGACGCCGAGTATCGCAGACGATGGAACGATGAGCTGTATGAGCTTTTCGACGACTTAGACATAGTGCAGCGATTAAAGATCCCGTGTCTATGTTAACTGGGGCATGCTAAATGAATACAAACGCTTCGGCTTTGAAACTATTCGATGCGGTACCAGCTGGTAGTAGTAGTAGAAGAAGAAGAAGGAGAAGTGGAGAAGAATTTGGCTTCACTTGGTGTATCCAACTGGCTGGTGCGCTTTGTTAAACTCTGCCAAAATCACGTAAGCGGTTATCGCGTCAATGAAGAAGATGGAGAATTCATCCATAAATCACATTTTGAATTTAGAAACTCGTTGAACCCAATTAGATGAACGATGGTGTATGCTTGAAGCTCACTTCTCAACTTAAGTAATGTAATTAATACAAAAAAGGGTTTATTTTGCTCAGAAAGCTATGCTTCTCCAACTGGGATATTGTGGAAAAAAATTTTATATTCGAAAAATTTAACTTAAGCTTTATGTAGTTTAGCTTTGCATGATGCAAGAAGTCTTTTCATAGAGATTCAGCAGCATGTCCTGGAAATATATATAAGTTGGTATATGATATTAGAGAGTCGTTCCATGATGCAAATGGCGCAATAGGAGCAGGACCTTTTTCTTGCTAGAAATATACTCCGAGATTTGACATTGTCTGCTGACGGGTGACAGCTATTAGACATTTTTTTTTTTTATTTTTTGTTTCACGGAGATTCGAACCTACATCGTCCGAATGGTAGTCAAGCACCAATCCAAAGGCTACGACAGCCGAAAATCTTATGAAGACATATTTTACCAAGTTATCTTTGTTCGCGTTTTCTTTGAAGCTGTGAATGCCTATTTAGAAGACGCTCAGGCGTTTGGTGTCCTACCATAATTCATTGTTCTTAAATGTTTTTAGTCTTATTTAACCGAATGTAACCCATAATCACTTATCCTATTTATTTGAGAACAGTTGCTGATGGACATAAGTTGTAGTAATTTTCACTTGTGGCGGCCGAAGCGTTGGCTTCAGAATACGTGTCAAAAATTTCTGAGCAAACGTACGGTCAGAGATAAAGAAATTGTCGCCACATGTGATCGTAGGCATAGTGCTGGTGTTTGTCTTCGGTGGTTTCAACAAGTGTCTCCTTATCTTTAGGACTGTCTGTTGGTTTGTCTCTCCGCTTGGCTAAAGACGACGTTGAACTCGACCCCAATGAACACTTGTGTTTGCTCAATGAAAGCAGATTTTTTCTTCGATTTGGTTTTCATGTACATACTTACGTGTATGCACATATACGAGTATAGTTTCTTTTTTTTTGTTTATATGTTGTGTGTATTTATAAGTAGATTCATTATAAACAAAGGCAAGTGTTCAGCACAAATTCCATGCAACGCTTATGAGTACTCGTATTATATTATGTATGAACTATCACTTGTTGTTCACAAACCGTAGTTATCAATGGCAGCGTCGTTGTTGTTTTTGTGGTGTTCTTGTCGTCAGCAGCTACACATACGAGTGCATATCAGCAAGGCAATGGCACCGGTGTCGGTGACACAAAGGCAATAAAACACCCATTAAAAAAATGCACGTTCTGGGTTGCTGCTTTCTTGCTCATTGCCATAGCGCTAATGTTACCTGAGGTTTTATCCGCATGTTTTTTTCTTGGTTTTATTCTTGCAATGTAATCTTTCGCGCGAATATCTCCTACTGCCGTTTTGGGCAATCTAAAAAAAACGACTTTTGACATTTACGAAAATTTGTGCAGAAGTCACGTTTTTCGGCACGTTTTTGCCTTCTTACTTGAGTTGAGTCACACGCTTTTGCAGCCAGCCACAGGCGTTCGCTGCTGCGCATGAGCAATGCGGGAGGACTCTTCGTGCTAGCGTTTTGGTGTCGGTGTTGAGTGTCGCATCGCCAGAGTTGACCGTTGCGCACCGACACGTTTCTGTGGTTGGCGTCGTTGGCAACGTTCATTCGTTCCTAGTTCCCAGCTAATTTCACTAAATTTTTTCTGATTTTTTTGTTGTAAATTGTCATTAATTCCTATTTTAGCAGCTTCAAGTGCTCCCTACACGGCCTGTCCTGTTGTGTTTCCTACATGCATACATACATACATACATACATACATACATACATACATACGTACGTATATATGTGTGTTGGCATTTTCTTTACGTGGGCTCTTATTTCATATTAAATTTTATTTTTGTGGCTAAACCTGCTGCACACTTGTAATTGGAACCTTGCATTTTTATGATTTCAAACATTTTAATGATTTTGTTTTTTTTTCTGTTTGTTTTTTATGGAGCACTTTTGATGGTTTCCTTCGAATTATCAACTGAGGGCCGTATTAATAGCTAATGCAAGATTATTAATTTTTTTATCAACAAATCTCAAAAAAATTTCAATCACATAAACATGCATTTTTTTATTAGGGCAGATCGATTTTGTACTGTACAGCTTTCTTCTACCTCCAGCACTTCCACATTTTCATTTTGTTTTTGTTGCTTTAAAAACTCATTTACAATCTAAAGAATACATTTTCAATGTTTTAAGTTTAATAGAAAGTCTAAAAAGTAGCTATAAAGTCAGTGAAGTGATGCGCGTTGACCGAAAGATAAATAAGAACGAAAACTTTAAACGCGTTTTTTCTCGAAAAACGTTTTTTTCCACGCTGTCGGATATAACTCAAAAATTAATCAAGATATCAACTTCAAATTTTACAGGGATATTCTTTAACGTATTGGCCTTTGCATGTACCTCAAATGGTATATTAATTATCACTAAAAATATTATTTTGATCAATTAGTTAAAAAAAGTGTAATTTTTGTCACTGAAAATCTTCATTTTTCCTTTCCTCGTTAAAAATAGGCACGTGCAAAGTGGAATAACTTATTTGAATGAAAAATTTTTGTCTGGTTGATTTCAGTTGACTAAAAGGGGCTGTGCATTCCACGGCGCAAATTAAAGGAGCCAAGTTTGAGCAGCTGTAGCGCCGCCATTTTTTTTTTTTATTTCAAAAAATTTTTTATACATTATTTTAAGCATAAATATGAATACGTAATTTATTTTAAGATAATAAATAATCTCAGTTTTTCGCAAAAAATTACTGAACAACTCGTTGCCCAGAGGAGCTGCCCCGCTTAAATTGCGCTTTGGGCGACATCAATGCGTGCTTTTAAAAATTTATTTCAAAGCCAAATATTCAAACTGCGTATGTTTGTGTTCGCAATGCTCAAAAAGCAGTCTTTGCTCGACTTGAGATTTTACACGACGATGCAAGGCGCATCGGGCACTAGCCCAACAACAATGTTTTGTACGTTTGTTTGTCAACGCAAAGTATTGGCAAAGTAGAAAACAAATAATGAAATCACTTTGTTGGATTCTGGGCTGACAGCCTCATGGACACGGCGAAAGGAAAAAATAAAATCAGCTGATTAACTGATAGATTCGCCTTGCAACGATGCCTTTAAAACGTGCGTGTTTCCGACAGTAAAGTTGAGGCAAATCTTAAAGGTCCACTTCGGCACGATAGGAAATGATGTCAAAATATTGAAATCAAATGAAAGCTGTGGGAGAAAACTTGTATCCAGGCACATTTTTTAGTTGGAGTTGCCACCATCTATCTTAAAATAATAGCTAAGTAAGTCAGGTACTTTAATAGGAACATCAAACGAAAGGGGTCTAAGAACTCTTCACTTATAGACAATTACTCGTTGCATGATCTCGAATCAGCAAATCAGGCAATTTCTATATCTATGCAGACAATTCAACAACAACCACAAATATCGTATGTACACAAGCATAATGGATTTGAAGACATTTGTATTTAATACCTCTTCTCTGTTCTATTTCACCAGACTGAGCGCCATTGATGCAAGATTGCAATTTTTGCCTCCGAAATTGAGAATTCGAAAATCGTGCAGTCTAAGTGAACTAATCAAAGTTTTTCCATGAAAACAGAATTTGATAACGTAACGCTTCAAGCACCCATGCAAATAATATCAGGTCACACAAAATATTTGACTTTCATTGGCCGTGAGCCTAATTAATAGAGGCGTGGAAAAATCATGGAAATGCGTAATTCGGCATACTACAGAAAGTATCCAGGTTGAAGAAAAATTTTTACACTTCAAAATGCTATAGATTTCTTTGTGTTTTCAATACCGATATTTCGACGCATCTTAATGTTGTTCGGTTGTTCTTAAACATTGATAATTTTTGTAATTTGAACTTTGTGGCGCGATAAGGTTTGATTTGTATTTCAATTAATATATTTAAGGCGTCCGACGAATTTGGGTATGAAGCGTTCAGGCAAAGAAAAAATCCGACTATAAATTTTTATTATCATAATTTATTTTTCTTAACCTAAACATTTTTACTTCAATAACTAAAGTAGTCGTAGCCGAATGGGTTGGTGCGTGATTAGCATGCGGTAGTGCGCGAGTTCCAAACCACGAGCACGAAGTATGAATTAATAGAAACAGTTTTTTTCTAATAGTGGTCGCTCCTAGACAGGCAATGACTCGCTTTCGGGTGTATTTCTGGATTGAAAATTATTCTAAGTTCATAAAAAATAAATAAAAATCACAAATTAAATTCACTCACTTCATAAAATATTAAACTTAAAATTACTTCACATATTCTACTACTTTTGATTTCATTTTCATTAGCTTTGGTTCATAATTCTAAGCCTATGCTTCTTTAGCTTCATTTCCATCTTCTCTTAGTGTCATCTTTTTTTCTAAATTTTTTTCCTTTCTTCATTTCCTTTTTCTGCTTTCATTTTTACAATTTGCTTTTCTATAGCTTTTGGATTTATGAAATAGATTATAAACATAAGATTAAAATGTACTTACGTTCTTTTTATTTTTTAATGCGATTAGAATAAGCAGTAGCCAAATTTTGACAGTAATGGCGAAGTGAATGTAGCTTTTCGCCAATGGCAAAACAGAAAATTCATTTTCGACACTCGTTCCGCATTTTGAGGCGAATTCTCTGGCGATTCGCATCTTATATTTTCATTCAGCCTTAAGCATCTAAATAATAGTCTGGAGAAAATTATTTTTTTTTATCAAATGTATATATTTTACTTTTCTTGACTTTACTTTTTATTTTAGCCTACCAGCCTACCAGCCTGTCAGCCCTGCCAGCTAACACAATTCCTGACAAGTCATGGTTACCACCAGAAGTACCTACATCGCCTCAGGATACGTGACTCGACGTGATGTCCAGTATGCCATGAAGAGGAAGATGCAAAGCATAGGCAGCGGACTACGGTTTGTGGTTAATCGTGTTAGGACGGAGCTCGTCCTATTCACGAGGAAATATAAAATTCCTAGAGCTCAACTCCTCTCAATAGGGGCGCCTCGTTGGTGTTGGTGCATGGTAAACTACCTAGGCCTATTCCTTAACAGTAAACTAACGTGAAAGCTTAGCATTGATAAGAGAGTAAGAAAGGCAACAATAGCTTTGTATGGATGTAAGGACGCCATTGGCAATATATGAGGTCTCTCGTTTAGAGTTGTATTTTGGCTCTATAATACAATAATTAAGCCAATTTTGTTATATGGACTCATTGTCTGGTGGAACTTACTGGTGAAGAAGCTATAGAGAGTTGAAAGGTGGGGCGATTCGAGCTATATCTATTCTAGCGTTAAACACATTGCTAAATGTGGTACCTGTAGAAATCACGAACAAAACTTCCGCTGTACGTATTGAAATCAGGCTGAAAGGTTTGGGCTTCAGGCTCGACCCCACTTATGGACACTCCAGTATCCTTACAAACTTTGGGTTCATCCCTACGACAATGGATCAGTGTGCACCCTCGCTTAGTCCAAGCGAAAATTTCTGCACTCATATTTCATCAAGGGAGGAGCGGACTGGGTGCAACACTTGGGGACAGGGCTTATTGAACCTGTTCACGGATGGCTCGAAGTTTGACGATAGAGTTGGAAAAGGAGCATTCTGCAAAGAGCTCCCCATCAAACTCAAATAAGGTTACCGAATCCCTGCAATGTGTTCCAAGCAGGGGTAGCCGCAATCAAAGAAGCAGCTGATTGGCTATTTACTTGCATAATAACTTTCCTTCTGGCCACGTGTAGATCGGAGGCGTTCGAGAGGTATTTTAAAGATGATAAAATCTCAGCTCTCAGACCTCATGGGCGTTCTCACGGAGCACTGTCTGCGGGGAACAAGCCGTGTGACTCGGAATTACTTCGAGTCCTTTTTGCCTTAGCTGCCCCGCTCTCGCGGAACTAAGATTTAAGCATCTTGGTTCTCACTTTTTTTCTACGCCTGCTGATATAGCAGGCCTTGATATCGAAATTCTGATGAACACCATCAACAGCATAAAGCGGCCAACACAACCCCAAATTAGTCACCGTCCGTAATCTTCAAATACTCAACTCCTTCCTCCTCCTGCTCCTCTAAGCAGACGATACTTGACAAAGAAATGGGCTCCTAAGTCGAAGTGTGGCAAATAGGGTGAGAGGGGGTGGACCGGCCCGACTGGAGTGGTTTCCTTCGGAAATAAACAAAACTGGGGGAGGATTAAAGTACATGCGCCTTTTCACGGACTGAAGGTGAGGAGTAATTGACGTAGAGCCTAGTGCTCAACCGACTCCCGACGATTTACTTAACGGTAGTAGCGGGAGGAGATCGGGACATTGACGATAAGAAGTTTAGTTCGGGTTAAAGCCCCATACTGACGGGTTAAAGCCTTTCGATGCTTCCTCCTCGAAAAAAAAAGCAAATGTGTTAAATAAAATGTGTGGGCACTAATTAAGAAGTTTTGAAAGCTCTAATCGTTAGTAGAAGTGGAAGAAGGAATAAAATGACTTTTATACACATAAAGCAATAAAGTAATAATTTGATAAAGAATTATAAGCAATATATTAAAATAGAGCTTCAAGCGAGAAATCTTTATTTATAATTCCATTGGAGAACCGAAGCATTTGGAACTGGAAACTATAAATTTAATATTTCATCAAATATTAATTTTCCAAATGCTTAATACTATTTAATCAATCTAAATAATCAGTTTGAAATATTTGTACTCAAATTCACGTGTCGTAGCCTTGGAATACCGTGGCCTGCTAATATGAAATATGAGTAGTTCATCGAGTTATCAGCTTGACGTATTTCGGTATTTAGAACAGAATAATTTTCCGTAAGCAATCAAACTGCCTTACGACCAGACTCGCATTTTGGAAGATTATGAAACGCAATTAATGAAGGGAAGCTGTGCCGAAGTGTTAATTGAACTCTACAACCCTCTATGAAGGCAGAAACAGTTATGGGAAATGTCAACATATAAGTAAGTGTGTGGTTGCATGCTTGTACATATGTGTGTGTACTCGTACATGTATGCGTGGTGTAGTAAACAGCATCTCATCTAGTGAAATAATTTTAATGATTCTTTTATTAAAATAAATTGCCGACGGCACACGTGTTGGTGAGCCTTTTTTGTAGCCCGTATAATACATTTACAAAGTATTCACAATGAATTATGAAATTTTGTTTTGAAAAATAAAACGCAGCAATTGAAATTATTTAGCCCAAATTAAATGAAATACGCGATAGAGGAATTTCGTTGAGTGAATTGGAGGGCATACAGATGTACATATATGCTAAAGTACATATGTACGTATGTGCATATATGTATTCAAGTATACAGTATTGTGCAAAACAGAAGCGGTTTTTTTCTACAACTAAATATTAGCGCCTGACTTTTATTACTGTAAATGGTTGGAGTATTTTTTAGCTCACATTTGTCAACCAGTCTAGCGAAATTTCCACAAGTTGAGAATAAAATAAATAATTAATGGAAACTAGCGCTTCGTATCCAGAGTCGCACGAATGGATTTCTATGAGGCAGAATAGGATGCATTTTATTTAATTTAAAAAGAGGCTATTGGTAATCAATAATATGTACACATTGACAGATAAACTATGTAGTAAAGGGTGGTTAAGTTTTAAGGGCCGGTGTTGATTTTGAATAAAATACAATTTTTAGGAAATTATTGTCATTTCTCTTTATTATGATAATATTAGTATGGCTCAGTTTTGTATAAAACAAAATATTGGCCAAAATGGCAGCCGCGGCCTCGGCGGCACACCTCCATCCGATGGTCCAAATTTTCGATGACGCTGAGGCATAATTGAGGTTCTATGCCATTAATGTGCCAAATTATCTCATCCTTTAGCTCTTGAATTGTTGCTGGCTTATCGACGTGCACCTTTTCTTTCAAATAACCCCAAAGAAAGAAGTCCAACGGTGTCAACTGACATCGCCGCGACGTGAGATTATTTGGCCATCAATTTTTTCGCGCAAAAGAGCCATTTTTTCGCTGACTGTGTGACGAGTGGCACCGACCTGTTGAAATCACATATCATCCACATCCATATCTTCCAATTCGGGCCATAAAAAGTTCGTTATCAGCTCACGATAGCGAACACTATTCACAGTAACTGCTTGACCGGCCTCATTTTGGAAAAAATACGGCCCAATGATGCCGCCGGCCCATAAACCGCACCACTCTTGGATTATCATTCGTCCAAATACGGCAATTCTGCTTTTCTGAAAGCTAAAAGACGAGTAAGTCATTTGAGAGTTGTAAGTGATAATGCTGAAAGGGCTGTTAAAGTAATGCAAGCCTTTAACAGACTTACACGGCTCAAGAAGAACAAAAACAGTTCTTGCTGCGCTCTATCCAGGAACATAGAAAATTGTATCCGAACTGTAAAAAAACTACTCTAAAAAGAATGCACCCTGACTGATTGTTATTACTTTGTGTCTTTAATTAAATACTAGTGTACATCTCATTTAATTTTTACTTTTATTCACTTAATTTATTGCATTCATAGTGATTTTATAGCAGACTGAAATGTCAGGACAAAACATTATTTTTACTAAACTTTGAAGCTCGGTCGGCACTGGTTGCACTTATAATAGAAAGACTAAATTCTATATTTGAGCATCTTATAGTATTAGTAAAAAATGTAGAGGGTATCCCTTTCGAAATTAGAAAACCAAATTTTTTTTTTTCATATAGGGGACACCCTAGTAAACAGCAATTTTGAATGGCTCGCGACTCACTGGAGGTCTCCTCTCGGTGTATCGTGAATAACTTTAATAATGTTGGCTTCCAATGCCTCAATCGAAGCTGGTTTATCCTCAAAGAATTTACATTTTATTTACCCCACTTTCCCACAAATAAAAGTCCAAAGAACCAAATGTAGTGCAGATCACTGACTTCAATTTCAGTATCAAAAATTCCCGTTTATCATGACGGTATAGCTTTCGCCATTCACTGTTATATTGGCGCCAACCTCGTCTTTGAAGAAATATGGCTCGCTGATTCCTCCAGCCCCCATACGCACGACGCACTCACAAAATGGTTATTTTAAATGGATGTAATGGCTGTTCTTAAATGGTTAGGGGTTGCACTTCAGCTCAAATACTGAAACTTTATTATATTTGACAAAGCCATTAAGCCAAAGATTGGCCTAAGTGCGCCATAAACACTTTTCACAGAACGTCAGTCTTCGTAATCCAATTGTACGATTTGTAAACGTTGTTGAAGCGTAAGGCTTTCCATGACGAAATGTCAGTGAATACTGAAAAAAATTATGTATTTAGTTTGACAATAGTCACGCGTAATTTGTCAAAACCCCCTGTTAGAGAAAGGACTTCCAATCTGATCACCCTTTATTATAGTGGTATTTTAACTTATTTATTAAATTGAATAGTTAATTGAAATAAAAGGCAATCATCTCGGAAAATATTTTCGAAATAGGTTTTCTCAAATTTCATTAGTTCTTCACTGTATTATTTTAACTATTTATAATATAACTAATTTTTTAATTTACTGATTATAAGTTTTAAGCATTAGGAAACCCTATTTCAAAATATATACGATTTTAATATTTTTGAAGCCCCTTCCTTTGGCAGCCATACTGTTATATTTCATTTATTTTACTAATTTCACCTGAGTTCAATTTTCCCAACAGGTGCCAACCCTATTCAAAAATGTTTCCGAAACTAAGCGCTCTTAACATTTTTATTTTTTTTTTTATACTTGCATTGTAAGCTTTGATTGAAGTTACTAATTTAATTTAACTTTCTTAACAGGTGGCAAAAAAGTTTTCTTAAAAAGCTTTTCTATTTTTCAATTTCACGCAAGTCCATTCAGTCCTGATCTGTCACAAACTTTCATATTTATAATATTGTATTAATATAATAATCGGCCGCCGTAGCCGAATGGGTTGGTGCGTGATTACCATTCGGAATTCACAGAGAGGTCGTTGGTTCGAATCTCGGTGAAAGCAAAATTAATAAAAATATTTTTCTAATAGCGGTCGCCCCTCGGCAGGCAACGGCAAACCTCCGAGTGTATTTCTGCCATGAAAAAGCTCCTCATAAAAATATCTGCCGTTCGGAGTCGGCTTGAAACTGTAGGTCCCTCCATTTGTGGAACAACATCAAGATGCACACCACAAATAGGAGGAGGAGCTCGGCCAAACACCTAACAGAAGTGTACGCGCCAATTATTTATTTATTTATTTTTTTTATTAATAGGATTCGTTGCAAATTTATCAGAAGGAAAAGGACATCAAATTCTCTGTTTACACAATTTTTTTTTAAATGAATTTGATTTACCAAAAAGTAAAAAAAAAGATTTTTTTCAACGAATTTGTTTTGTTTTATTTTATTAATTTTTCTGGAATCTAATAGAGCAAGTAGAGTGAGATTTTTCGATGTATGTACGAAGCGTTTAAATTAGATTCAGGAAAAGTCTCTGAGACTCGGTAGATTTTGCTCTCGCCGCTCAATAATTTATTTCTTATAAATATTTAATGAATTAAAATGCGTCAGCACGAAATAAATTCTTAAGTCAACTCTAAAAAGAATTTTTTTTTAATTTTTTTCACCTAATTCTCTTGCCTGCCGACTTGCCTACTTAATATTAATTTAATATTCCCCATGAAAAGTCGTTAAATTATTGCCATCAATCAAAAAGCTGTATATATGACACATATGAAATATCTTACCCACACGCTGAACTCGAATGGCTATACAAAATGATCCATTCTAAGCAAGTAACCATTTAAACGAATTAACTTTCAATTAACCCACAAAAAAGCAACATAGCCAACTAGCTAAGGAGCGCCAAACATGCAAGAGGCATATCATATCAAACAACCACAGAAATAATGAACGCATAGTTCCATTGAAAACACAAAAAATATTTACTTGCTAATACATACGCACTTAGGCGAACGCCCCATGCCAGGCGCAAGTCATCAAACGCCAGACAAATTACAGTATACCGTCCAGTGAATAGCAAAATGTAAGGCTGTTTATTAATTCCTTCACTTGTGCCTTCATTCTAAGTCAATAGCCGGCAGCTATTCTTTATGCGGTTGTCTAAAATGCGCCTTTGGTCAGGCAGTCACTCACTCAGTCAGCCAGCCCGTCAGCCAGCTAACTCATTAGAAATTTATTGTGGCGCATTAAAAGTAATCAATGTTAAATATCAACTCAACTCATTTCAACTTTGCTTCAACTTGAGCCGAACTGCACTGCGACACACAAGCAACACTTTGGCCGGCAATCAAGTAATCAAACTGCCAAGGCGTCAAGTCGATTGACATGCGAACGTGTAACGGCTTTAGCTCCACGTTTTACCTGGACTAAGTTAATCCATCCTCCCATTGACATGGTTAAGTGATTATTATAGGCAGAAATAAATGTTTGCACTTGTAAAGCGAAAATTGAAGAAAATAATAGAAGCCATTTTATTAACATTAAGAGTTAACAATTCAAAAAAATTTCTGAAATAAATAGTGCGTGAACACGAATATATTTTTCGCGTGTACTAATTTCGGCCGGCTTCCAACTACTAAAAGGCAGCTATCTAAGTAGCAGGTGTACATTTATGAAGCCCCAATTTAGATAAAGGATGGTCCATATAGTATTTTATTGTTTGTTTAACCCTCCTTTGGACATCCTCTTTAAATCTTTGGTTGGGCACCCGGGTCTTGCCCTTTTTCGTCCTATTCGAGAAACCTTTTTAAAAGGTTAACTCCATAAATCGATAGAAAATTAAGTTTTAGGAAGCTACCTAGAAACTCAAGTCACTAATAATAGAAATATGTTAAATTTACATCCAAAGTCGAATAATTCTGGCCAGACAAG
Organism: Anastrepha obliqua; assembly: GCF_027943255.1. Lineage (NCBI taxonomy): Eukaryota > Metazoa > Arthropoda > Insecta > Diptera > Tephritidae > Anastrepha > Anastrepha obliqua. Next base: position 16,171,487 of record NC_072894.1, read on the forward strand.
GAACCCAAGGGGGAGGGTTAATCTATGCTATATTTGACACACTGCCCGCGGAATGAAAATAATCTCTCTACCCATGAACAATGTTGGGGAAATATGGCAAACTTACTTCCAAAGCCAATGATGTAATATATTTATTAAAAAGAAATAAAAAACATCTTTTCCGGCAGAGCTCATTTGCATCTCGGCTATGTTAACTTGCAAAACTGTCACATCTGTGGATCGGAAAACGCGCACATGATGGTCGGGAAGTCAATGCATTTCCAGGAAAATGATACTCGAAATGCCATGTCGGTCAACGGTGAGCGCTACAGAAGCATAATAAATGAGTTTTTGAGGAACTGGACTTGGACGATCTTTGGTTTCAGCAGTTTTCACAGCAGTCTCGGTGACGTGAATTGGCAACATGGCGCTATAGTTTGATGCAGTTAGACTCTTTTTGTGGGATACGCTGAAGGGCTGATGTGATGCGAGTAAGCCATTAACGATTCAATCAATCCTTTAAAATGAATATCGAGCAAAACATTCGTAAGATAGATTCAGAAATCGTCATCAATGTCTTGGAGAATTTGGTTAATAGAATACGCTACTGCGAAGCCAACCCAGGCAGCCAGATAAGTGATATCAAATTCCATAAATAAGTGGATGTAACAATCGCCAGATGACGCTCTAAGTCAATTGATTTGAGTTCTATTTTGTTTGTACTAATTGTTGTATTAAAAATGGACACTGTTTCAGTAATGAAACTCTAACGAAAACAACCCTGTACAGGTGGCATGAACACTTGAGATGAGCTTGATAACGAACGTAGTGGCAAACCGGCAACATCACAAGGTAGGTAGGTAGGTAGGGTGGTTGTCGCAAGACACACTTAGACCTTCGGCAGGTCCATTGTGATACCACTGGAGCTTATCCTTACTCTACGTGTTCCTTTTCAAACCATCCGGTTGCTTTAATAAACGAGCAGAGCTTCGTTAGTTTTAGATGGGCTATGTCCGCTACATCAGTTAGAAATGCTGTATCGAGAGTGCGCAGCCTTCTCATAGCTAGGCTTTCACACTCACATAAAAGGTGTCTGACTGTTTCCTCTTCTTCTGTATTAAGACAGCTTCTACAGAAATCGAAGTAAGGGAGTCCTAACCTTCTAGCATGGCTGCCTATTAAGCAATGACCAGTTAAAACACCTATCATTTTTCTTATAGATTCTCTGTTGAATCGTAGCAAGATCTTCGATCGACCGCTGTTCCAGTTCGGCCATGTCTGTCTGCTTAGTTCGCATGTTGTGAGGTTTTGCCAGATTGTATTTACCTTTTTGATGGTTTCCCTGTCTATAAGTAATTTACAAGTGGCTATGGGCATGGGTATCAGCGCCTTATCCGGTTCGAGATCGAGCGTTGTACCGGTTCTTGCAAGTTCATCCGCCTTACAATTTCCTGCAATGTTTCTGTGGCCTGGCACCCAGATAAGGTGCACCTTGTAGCACTTAGATACGTCATCTAGTAGTTTAAAACATTCTAGAACTGTTTTTGACGAGTGTGTTTTTGATTCCAGCGCTTTTATTGCTGCTTGACTGTCCGAGTAAATGAAGACTTCATTTGCGGATAATACTCTCGTTTTTATCTCTTTAAGTCCCTCTTTTATGGCAGTGACTTCCGCCTGAAATACACTGCAATGATCAGGCAAGCGAAATGATTGGCATACTCCGAGTTTGTCGGAGTAGACCCCTCCGCCTACTTGGTTGTCTAGTTTTGAGCCATCTGTGTAGATGTTTAAGTCATTTATCTTGACAATGAGCCCGTTATCCCATTCCTCTTTGGAAGGAAATACTGTGACAAAGGATTTATCGAAATTGATGTCCTTGGTCCTACAGAAATCCGTTGTGCTGGGAATGCAGGGGAATTGTTCTAAAATTGAGGAGTGCCCTCTTTGGTACGTTCTGAGTAGGCCGATTTCTCTTAGTCTGAGAGTTGCTTTGGCAGCTGTTTGCTTACCGTACTGCTCTATTGGTAGAATGTTAAGAATAATATTTAGTGCATCTGTGGGTGTGGTTCTGAGGGCCCCGCAGATGCAGAGACTGGCCATTCTTTGTACGTGTGCCATGGTTCTTTTGACGTACAATTTATCTAAAGCTGGCCACCATACTAATATGCCGTATGTTAGGATTGGTCTGACAATTGCCGTGTAAAGCCAGTATACGATAGATGGGGAGAGACCCCAACTTAGTCCTATTAGCTGTTTACAAGAGTATAGTGCTATTGTCGCCCTTTTTACTCTATCTTCGACATTTGCCTTCCATGTTAGCTTTCGGTCTAGTATTAGACCTAGGTAGCGGGCCTCATCACTGAATGACAGTGCCGTTCCACCTAGAGTCGGAGGAGTTATATTTGGAATTTTGTGTTTCCTGGTAAATAGGATGAGTTCAGTTTTATTGGGGTTGACGCTTAGCCCATTTGCTTTTGACCAGTTTTCAACCATGTTTAGTAAATCCTGCATGACTTCTATGAGTGTATTGGGGAATTTCCCCCTTACTACCAATGCAACATCGTCCGCATAGGCTACAACGTGTTGTCCTCTCTCCTCTAGGCTCTTTAGCAATGAGTTTAGTGCCAGCACCCATAGGAGAGGGGACAGCACACCGCCTTGAGGTGTTCCTCTGCTAACTTTTTTCTTGATCTCTGAGTCCCCTAGGGTTGCGATCACCAATCTGCTCAAGAGCATGTTTTTGATGAACTCAACCAGGGCGCCAGAGATCCCGAAGTCCGTCAGTGCCTTTATTATGGTTTCCGGTAGGATGTTGTTGAATGCGCCCTCTATATCTAGGAAGGCTACCAGTGTGAATTCTTTATTATACATTGACTTCTCGATTTCTGTAACAAGTGAGTTAAGTGCTGTTTCGGTTGATTTCCCTTTACAGTACGCATGTTGTGAGATGCTGAGCTTATAAGGGCTGATGTTAGCCCTAATATGCTCTTCTAAAATTCTTTCTAATGTTTTTAGCAGAAAGGAGGATAGGCTTATTGGCCTGAAATCCTTAGGTGTCGTGTGTGAACTTTTTCCCGCTTTAGGGATAAAGACCACTTTTACCTCTTTCCATGTTGATGGGACACTTTTCAGTTTCAGAGCGGCCTTAAATATGACCGTCAACCACTCCATGATGTAGTTTAGTGAATGTTGTATTTGGGCCGGGAATAATCCATCCGGGCCCGGTGATTTAAATGGTTTGAACGTGTTCACTGCCCAGGTTATCTTAGTTTCAGTGATTATTTCTTCAATGTCAGAGTTTGGTCTTTCTGTACCATTGTTGATTAACACGTTAGATGATTCGTTGCTGGGAAAGTGTGTGTCCACTAGCAACTTCAGAGTTTCGTCACTCGAAGTAGTCCAACTCCTGTCCGGTTTTTGGAGGTATCCGGTGGTATAGTGTTTTTTTGAAAGGATTTTACGCAGTCTGGAGGCCTCTGTGGTTCCTTCGATTTCTCCACAGAACGTTCTCCAACCAGACCTTTTCGCTTTCCTAACTTCTTTTTTGTAAATTTTTAGCTTAGTGTAGTAGCAGTCCCAGTCTTTACTCTCTCGTGTCGCTTTCGCTCTATTAAACTGTCTTCTGCTGTCGTTTCTTAGTGTAGAAAGGTCTTCTGACCACCAGGGCGGCTTTTTCTTCCCCTTATACTTAATTAAGGGGCAAGCCTTGTTTAGCGCAGTTCTACAGACCTCCGTAAGGATTTGTACGTGTTCGTTCAATGATTCTCTGTCTTCAATTGTAATATTTTGGGAGTTTGGAAGTCTTTCCTTAAGTTCCCGTTTATATATGTGCCAGTTGGTCTTTTTCAAGTTCCTGCTGGCGGGCGGGGCCCGTGAGTTTTTTCCCCCAAATTTTATTTCTATGTAACGATGATCGGAGTAAGAGTGTTCATTCAGAACCCTCCACTGCGTCATCTTTTCGTAGAGGGTTTGACAAACTAGCGTAATATCAAGAACTTCTTGTCTATTGCGCGTAATAAATGTAGGTTCGTTGCCTTTGTTACACACTAAAAGCTTACTACATATAATATAATTGAAAAGAGACTCACCTCGTTCGTTTGTATCCGAGCTCCCCCATACGGTATGGTGGGCATTGGCATCACCTCCTAGGGCTAGTTTGCGGTTGTGTGCTTTGCAGTCTTCCACAAGGCTTCTTATTAGCGGCGACGGCAGTGGACCTGTGTCGTCTCCAGCAAAGTAGAACGAGGTTAGCCAGATGTTGCTTCCGCTCACTTCCCAGCTAACCGTCGTAGTATCTGCGTTACTGAAATCACAACATCACAAACTGATTAATAAAAACAAAAAAACTTTAATAAAGAAAGAAAAGTTGACCAATAACTCATCAGAGAGAGTTAAACATTGCTTACGAATCCATTCAGGGCTTTGCAGTTAATGAATTGGTGGTGCCCCCTGTTGCTCCAAAGGACTAAAATCTCATGCAAAAGCCTAACCAAAACCAACCGAGCCAAAATTCATCAAACTCATCATTACTGGAGACGAGACGTGGGCTTATGAGTCCTACATGCAATCCAGATACCAGGTGAGTGAGTGGAAAGCTCCGAATGAACCAAGACCCAAAAAACCGTGTGGTTTTCAAACAAAAAAGTAAGCGATGCCTACGGTTGTTTTTGCCAGATGGTCACACAATTAATAAGGACTAATAAAAGGAATTCGTGAGACTATCGAGGACATAGGGCAGGCACTTTGCAATTCAGTTATGGAAAATTTCATGAAAAGGATATTGCTCTGTAAGCGTGGTCGTTGTAGTCATTTGCCTGATGTTATTTTCCACTATTAACGGCATACCTTCCTCTTTATAATGAAATAAACATCCGATCATTTGTATTAAAAAATAGCATTTTTCTTTGAATATCATAATAACACATCGGTTTGGAAAACCCTATATTTGGGCTCTATGAATATTTACGTGAAGCAATTCGCCAAAAGCAGAAAGGATTTGTGGGAAAACTACAATTTGATTTTGCACAATTATAGCGCAACGTCACACAGAGCCGTCATAATCCGCGAACTTTTGTCCAAGAACGAAACGAATACCATCCAACAGCTATCAAATCCATCTGATATGGCGTCTAACCATTTTTTGTTTGTTTGTGAAACCACTACAGGGAACACGAACAGAAAAAACGAGGACAACTCTGATAGCATTACCGAAAATAGAGTTCCAGAAATGTGTCAAAATCGGGTTCAAACACTGGGATAATTGCATTGCAGTTGATGGGGAGTACTTTGAAGGCGATGATATAATTTTTGAGGAATAAACTTTATAAATTTTCTGAATATATTCCGAAAACTTTTTGAGCAAGGTTGTACATTATACCGATAGCATTAACTTATGTACGTTCGCAATTTGTTATGGCCTTCTAAAACCATGGGTGATTGATACAAATTGATGATACCGACATTGAATTGAGAAGTACTGAAGACTGATTGAAATATTTTCCATCTCACACCTAATTTTATTTCCTTCGTTCCAAAATAGGCATTCCAAATGAAGTTTTAGCTTGACCTTTCGGCGTTGTTGCTTTTTTCTAGATGTTTCTGGAAAACCATTTTGGATCTGTTATAGCAATATTCTCTCGTTTATATTGTCATATATCTTTTTTGCGAAAGTTTGGCCCAACGACTAAAACCCATTATTGCCGATTTGGCTGGGTTAACCTCCCCGTTCCATTTTGGATGTATAAATGTCTATGTCTGTCTTGATTCCTTTATGCTTTTACATACAACCTTTCGGTGAGTAAAACTAATATGCCCTCGAGCACAAGCTCTACTTAACCACAAAGGCGGCAGGCAGTGCGCACATTATTTACATAAATTGTAAGGCGAGACGTTTACAAATTATTATTACGCTCAATTGTAGCAGAAAGCCATCAATGTGATTAATCACAGCATTAACGCTGAATAGCATTAGTGGCAACAAGCAATCGTACACTTTTCAGGTGGCGTAGAATTAGGCGGCTAAATGCTGCTTAAATAGCCGGCAATGAGTAGCTGCCCACTTAGCAACCAGCAAACGGCAGCCAGCACACTAGCACTTGCATGGGCAACTGCAAGATAGTAACATTAGCAAATGCTGCTAAGTGGTAGCAACAACATTGGCAACATTAACAGCGACTTTACCACCAACTGGCGACAAACAATTTACTGATGATGGCTCTGTTTGGAAATTTGTGTAAGACACGACATTACCAACAACAGCAACAATAACAATACAAGTGGCAACAACAATGTCCAACTCAACGGATTCCAACAACATTAACGGTAACAGCGCACGGCGACAGCAAGTAATGTTGTCGCCATCGAGTCAGCGTGTGTGCAGTAACAACAACAACGCGGTTAACTGTTGTGCTAGTCTGTCGATCGCATCAACTGCAACAAAAACATGCACAAAAACATACGACGAGTATGCAATGCCACGCAGCCATTGGTAATGAGAGGGTGGAGCATGTTGGTGCGCCTGCTGTTGCCGCCGCCAGTTGACGTTGCCTCACAAATTATTTGTTGTCTAGCAACGCTGCCAGCAAAGAAATGCGATTACTGCTGTGTAAAATTGATTATACGCCGACACTGGCAGCAAGTTGTTGTTGGCACCAAAGTAGTTTTTTCTCGCTGCACAAACAAACTTTGCGGTGGTTTTTTGCAGCAATTTTTATTTAAGTTTTTTTGTTTTTTTGCATCTTTCCTGCAACTTCATATCTTATGCGCGCATCTTGTCGATATTTTATTGGCGATTGAAATGTTCAGTTCAAAAGGTCAGCCAAGCTGCGTGTCAAGTTGCTGTCGAGGATCTGTATACATACATATTTGTATGTGTGTGTGTGCTTTATCTGTTTTCCTGCCAACTGCATACAGTATCACGAATGGAGGCGACTTTTTGGGACTACAAAGCAATTAATTTGGTCAGCTAAACATTCTGCTTTCTGCACTTTTTTCTTGACTCAATAATTACGGTTTTTTCTTAGCTTAGTACCAATTAATTTGTGCGCATGTTTTGACAGCCAACTAATGAACAAACTCTTATGTTGCCGGTCGGAAATAGTATTGCCAAAGGCACTTGAATACACCTGAAATGGGTTTTTTTTCTAAAAAAATTCGCGTAACTGATTCTAAGCTAATTTTAAATAATAGCACTTTTTTCACAATCCACGTGAATCAAAATCATGATAGACAATTTCATTTCGGAACAAGCATTGCCCCCCTCTGTGTCAATACTTGTTTTCAAATTTTATCAAACAAGGACTATTTGTTACCTACTGTGGTAAAATTCTTCTTCATTGGCGTGATAACTGCTTACGCGATTTTGGCAAAGGGCTCCAGTCTTTTCTTTCTCGGACGGACATGATGAGAGCCTGATATTAGTTTTATTTATCGAGAGAGGAATCAATTGCCTACTTAGTCGAAAATAACACTACGTTGGACTTCAAGGCTTACATTGTTATCGGTGTTAATTCCGGTTCCTAAATTAACGAAATATCTTACAACTTCAAATTATAATTGCCAACAGTGTTATAGTTTCGCAGGGATACCACATTCAGACATCGCGGCATAAAGATAACTCATTTTCGTTGTGTCGAATGCAGCATTGAAGTCGACGAAAAGATGTTGTGTGTCGATTCTCCTTTCATGGGTTTTTTCCAAGACTTGGCATATTGTGAATATTTGGTCGATTGTGGACTTTTCAGGTCTAAAGCTGCATTAATAAGGTCCAATCAGTTGGTTGGCGGTGGGCTTCACCCTTTAACACAATACACTCGCTAGAACCTTATAGGCGATATTTAGAAAACTAATCCCGCGATAATTGGCACAGATTTCAGGATAACCCTTCTTATGGATTGAGCAGAGCACACTTAAATTCCAATCGGTATGCATGCTTTCACCCGACCATATTCTGCATAGGAGCTGATGCCCCCATGTTTGAACGCCTCAGCTTGCTTGGTGCATCTTTTATGCTGAAATCTGATGCTGCAGACTACCATATTTCAAGCCCCGGTGAAGTCGATCAGCACCTGTCCATTACCGGATCTTTCGTTGTGCAGGCTGAATTTTCCGACTGGGGGAACAAAAATTCCCTCCTTGCCCACCCCGGCATTGAAATCGCTAAATACGTTTGTTATGTCAATGCGGGTGCAGCGCTCGTAGGAATGTTCCAGTTGCTCATAGCAGGGATCTTTGGTCGAACCATTCTTCTCCCCCGTCGGGGCGTGGGTGCAAATTAGCGAGATGTGGAAAAATCTCGGTTTGATGCGGATAATTGCGAGACGCTCGTCCACCAGAGTAAACGACAGTACTTGGTGACGAAGTCTCTCTCCCACAATAAATCCAACACCGATTTTGTGTGCCTTTACATGGCAGCTGTAGTAGATGTCGCAAGGCCTAATGCTCTTCTTGCCTTGTCCCGTCCATCGCATCTCTTGAATGGCAGTAATGTCAGCCTCTACCCTCTCGAGGACAGCAACCAGCCGGGTAGAGGCACCTTCCCCATTAAGGGACCAGATATTCCAGGTGCATGCCCTCAAATCATAGTGCTTAGTTCGTTTGATGTGGTCCTCTTCAGTATAGGAAGTTCTCATCCGAGGCTTTGTGTATGTTTTCATTGGGGGAGGTTTTTAAGTGGCGGGTCCCAAACCCAGCGCACAACCAGCTATCCTGGAATGCTTCGTCTTCTCACGTTAGCTCACTCCCGAACGGGTGTTCGGAAGCTACCCAGAGGATACGTGGGCTACTTCCGGAAGTTGTGAGCTGCTTGAGCCATATGCAGAAGAATCGTCCTGGCCATTCCCAAGTGAATGGCGATCAGTGACTTTCCCCACTTGCGTGGACTTCTACATATGGAGCCATCCTCCGAAGCATCTACCTCTGCTTTAATATAACCGTAATCATCAGCAGGGAATCCATAAAGCCAATTGATGATCAGATGAGTCGAGTCTTAACTCTCTTGTTCGTTTTGGTTTCTTATCTTTTTGGCTGTGATTGGTATTTTGGTGAAAACTTGAGAGGAGTGCATTTAGCAATATTTAGATTTTTGTTCACATAGAGCTGTGGTGGTACGTAAGCCTTTGCATATTTTCTCAATTGCCTCTGTTATAGCGGGTGTTTATCACTGTCGCAAATTATACACTCACCTATCGAACTTTATGTAGGTATACAAATTTCTTTCTACAAACAAAAAAACACAATTAATACGCTTTAGTCCAACTAAACTAGACTAAAGTAAATTATTGTTCTCCTATGAAATCGTAACGAAACCGATTTGCATCAGTTATTTTTTTATTGTATTGCATTTTTTATTTGTATAGTTTTGAAGCGATGCGAATCAAACGAGTGTGCAACTTGTAAAATGCAACATTAATTTCGATGCGATAAAATCTAAACCAATAAATTTACGACAAGCACACAGTTAGCCAATGAATCGATGTACAGACGACGATCAGTGCTCTGTGGCGCATGCGCATACGAACGTGGTGAATTTGTGCAGACTAACTTATACTCACACTTAGCCATGGTTGTGATATTTTAGTATCTGCTTAGTATAATGAATATACTAACATGCAGTTCGGATGCGATTAACTAGTCGGAGGAGGGAGAGCCGATAGCTCAGCTAGTAGCCGACTTGAGCTGACCACGTACATATTCGTATTTGTCAGCAGCGCGTGTCCGTAAAAATCGGCTAGATGAGGTGATAAGCAAAAGGAATCTCGAGAATCACTAAAGCGCCGTTCAGAGTACAAGACAATAAGTTGAACATACCACCCGGTAATCAAAAGGAAAATGAAAAATACAAAAACAAAAAACAAGCACAATAGTATAATATAATCGTAAGCATATGCAAGGAGCAGTGGTGCTTTGTAGTAACCAACTAGGCACAGAGGGTTAGAAGGCATGCAAAAATGGGCAAAGTCAACGTTAGAATTTAAATTGTTCATGTTGGTAACTAAAATGATTATATGTAAAGATGAATTAAACATTGTTTATATTTTAAGTTAATTATTTATAATTCACTTCAATAGAATGAATTTCTGTGCGACTTCCATTCGGGATCGAAACTGCGAATGATAGAAAAAGTGTTTCTAATCGCGGGTTGGTGCGTGACTACCATACGGAAGACGTAGATTCGAAACGCCGTGAAACACCAAAATCAGAAAAAAAGTTTTTTCTAATACTGATCGCCCCTCGACAGGCAATGGCAAACATCTGAGCGTATTTCTGCTACGAAAAGACTCCTCGCTTGCCGTTCGGAGTCGGCTTCAAATTGTAGGTCCCTCTATTTGAGGAAGAGCATTAAGACGCACACCACTAACAGGATGAGAAGAGAAGCCAAATACCCGAAGAAAGAGTGCAAGCGCCAATTATAAAGAGTATTTCAAAAGTGATGTCAGTAGTGAATAATTACCGGACTTTTTATACCATCTTTAACATTTTGGAATTTTACACGATAGAAGAATGAGTTAAAATTTTTAAAAATTGTGAAAATGGTCGGTCTTTAAGGACAACATATCGCAAAATTCGTGATTATTTCCCAAAAAAAATCGTCCGAAGGAGTGAAAATGTAAACGTTGATAAACAATTTCAAGAAACTGAATCTGTCTGAGATAGAAAAGGACTTGCTGACCAAAAACTGGGCGTTCGGTTATGTGTTATTACTCCTGTAGCGGAAAGTCTTCCTGAACCAACTTCGACGCCGATATCTCGACGTTCTCAACAATTCGGTCTTCAGGAATCGACTGTTTGGCGGATTTTAGCTGTAGAGCTGCTCATAGTGGACATCTAAATGATGTCATTTTTCACATATAATTGTTAAGAACCGTAATTTGAATAAAAATAGTGAAGCCTGAATGAACTAAAGCAACATATAGGCACTTTTTTGAAGTACGTTTTACTTCTATTAGAGTATTAGGTTGGGCAATATGTTCGTAGCGTTTTTAGCGAAGATTTTTATTTAAACAAAAAACAATAATTATATCATCCATCCATTTTCCATCCATTACGATCTCTCGACTAATTTGTTGATGTAGTTCTGCCAAAAATCGCCTGGTCTGGTGCGAAAGAAGTTGTTGGACCAGTTTTTAAGGTCCTCTTTGTTATTGAAGGTAACACTTATTATACGGTATGACGGGGAGGGGAAAAGATGATAATCGGTCCGGAAAATACGGCGGATGCTGAAGAACCTCTCATTCAAGCTCGTGAAGTGCCTGACGTTGTCATAAAGGAGTATAGTTTGACCATGTCGATGAGGTCTTTTCAGTCGAATAGTCTCATTCAGATGGTGTAGCTGAGCAATGTAGAGCTCCTTGTTGACCGTGGCATTCTTTTCAAAGTCGCCATTTTTGAACTTTGCAAACCATTTCCGCGCCGTAGACTCGCCTATGACACCTTCTCCATACACGTCGTAAATGTCTCGGTCCGCTTCGGCAGCTTTTTGATCTCGCTGAAAAGCAAAGAAGAGCAGGTGTCGAAAATGTTGTTTTTTGCGTCCTGGGTATTCCATTTCTAAGCCTCAAAACTAATAAAAAATTAAATAACTCAAAAATACAATTAACAGAGTTTTTTAGAGCAGAAAGAGTTCTATCATAAATATTATCGGCCGTCTTCGTCTAACTTATCTAACGGTAGGCCCAGGAAACTTGCAGATTGGGTGCAGAGGGAAAGGGGTGTTAGGTGACTAGGTTTGATGCGGCATGTGTAAAAGTGGTTAGTATCGTGCAGAGTGCCTTCACATGCTGGACATATGTTGGGTATGTCAGGCTCGGGTAATTGTGCCAAGGTTACGTACGGCATTAGGGGTTGGGATTTTACGAAGCTGGTAAATATCTCCCAATGAAATTCATTGAGCGTATGTCTAAACACTAGTTGTGGTTCAGGTTTATTTTGGATCTCGTCGGAGATCCTGCGAGGCTGCTCTAGCAGGTGTCTACAGGGATAAAACCCACGGTAGTACCCGAGTAAAAATTGTTTGCTGAACAGTTTGTTGTGCTCATTTACAAAAAACATCTGTGCCAGGTGTCTGAAATCAAACAGGCAAAGATATTCTTGGGTAGTATGAACGTCGTTATCATGTGAACTACGATCTTAAAAAAAAATTGGACAATATGGCGGACGCGCAAAGATGAAAACCCATTTTTTTACCCTTTTTTGACTTTATAGGTACGGGAAAAATACTACAAAATTTTTTTTCCAGAATAATCGTAGTTCACACTATAACGACATCAACTCTGTCATTTAAATTTTATTTCATCAAAATAAGTTCAGTAGAACCGCCTAAATCTGTGTCTTTGTCCATGTGTGCCCTTTTTTTGAAGGCCGACAACTTTTTGAACAAACCTCGCATTACAAAAAAAGTTTATATTTTTTAACACTGGATCAAAAAATAAAATACTGAAAAGAACTAAGAATATTTTTTCGTTTCCGTTTTACACGCTTTTAAAGAAACACCATTTCAAATGAGACGAGGGCCTAAGAACACCATTTTGAATGTTTTAAATCCAGCTTCCGATTCGTGATCAATGAAAATGATTGGTTTTCAAAATATTGTGCGCCATATTTGATCTACCCCTTTGAATTCGTGATCAATTTCAGGTTCGTGATCAAGGGTAGCAAGTTTTCAGCGATTCCGATAAGGTTTCGAATTTTAGCCACTTTTGATCGTTCGCTGGCCCATAGTGCAACGTCAGACCCACATTTATAGCCACTCAAACATTTGTGCTTACAACAAATGGCATAGCAATTCTGCGCGAAAAAAATTACAGGCTGTTTTATTTCGTTTCGGTTGCAGCAGCTTCATTGCAGCCATTTGTATCATCGCTTTTGGCGACCACCTGGCGACTCCTATTTGCGAGCACGCGCACACGGAAACACACTCAGCTGAGTTATCCATGTCTCTGGCTTAGCTACCGCCACTGTAGAGCATGCACATATGCACATACATACAAACACATAACTACTTTCGTATGCATGGGAGTTCTTCGTGGTATTTGAATGCCACCAATCGCAACGCTGGGCAGCCGTGGCGAATGAGTGACTAATAGTGGCACTTGTTGCACGATGAGTGCCACATATCTGCTATGTTACCATAAGATATGCTTGTGTTGCGGGCGGTTCTTACAATAGTTGGTTGCTTGCAAATCCCATTTCTTTTGTTTCTGCTCCTCATAAAATGTGGGAAATGTGGGGATGTGTAATTTTACTACAGCAGGTAGTTACTTGTATTTCCCGACAGCTGCTGCCGCCAACGTTGCTGAGAAAGTTAGCCTTTACAAGTATGTATTTAATTTAATTTTTTGTAGAAAAAATCGTGGGAATGCCTTGCACGCCTTTGTCTTTGCCTGAAATTTAAGAGCTTCACAGTTGTTTAGTGCACCTTCGTAACAATAAACTTATTGTCTGTTGGTCGTTGGAGTATTTATGTTAGGTGTAAAACCAGATAATATTATTTCTTTCTCAAAGTATTTCTGGTTGTTGCTACTTAAAGAATATTCACGGATTTGATAGCTGAACTTCGCACATCTGCATCGCAAAGTTTGCTTAAAAATTTATTGATATTTATGTCGCGTCGAAGACCTTCTTGTATAAGGTTAAGTTAAGGTGATCAACATTTCAGTCAGCCTTAGCATTTCCGGTAAAATGTATGCCTTCTCCACACAATGCAGAGCAATCACAGGAAAGATGCCTGATTGTTTCTGATTCTTCTTCGTCGAAGTAGGTTAGGTTGGTATGATTGTCCAAGGAATGAGCACACTTGGACGAAGAAAAAAAACAACGGTTTCGTCCTTTGTGATTATAAAGGAGGTGTGGTGAAAGAGAAAGACCGATGGGATGCAGGGAGAGGGCGGGGAGAGGTGGTGTTTAGAGTGTGTGGAATAAGAACGATGGCTGTGCTGCGTTTGCGTCAACTGCTTTGTGCTGCTGATGAAATTCATCAGATTTTTAATGTCAACGCCAGCTATATCAGGAGGCGTAGCAAAGAAGTAAGAACCGAGATGCCTCGATCTTAGCCCCGCAAGAGCAGCGCAGCTAAGGAGAAGGTGTTGATTTTATTCCCCCTCATCCTCCATAAATCCAGCGCAAAAATGACTTGAGATAATTCCAAGTCTCACAGCATGCATTCCTCGCGCATAGTGACCTGTGAGAAAACCCACGAGATTCGAGAGCTGATATTTTGTCAACCTCAGAAGCTCGCCCGAGCGCCCCCGGTTCACACGTGGCCAGAAAGATTTCGTGACCTTACAAGCTTGTGTCTACAAGTTACAGTTTCCTTCAATGTCGCTGGAACCCAAATGAGGCTTACGTCAAAAAATTGGGACGCAGTTGAAAGTGAGGTCAGGCATTCCCAGACCAGTTTCGAATGCACCGTCAGGACCCTTATTGCCGTAAAGTAAATATTTACTTTCCTGACTGTTAGTACGCATGTGAGCAGCCAATCAGCTTCCTCCTTGATTGCGGCTATCTTTGCATGGAACACACTGCAGTGTCCGGTAACCTGAATTTGAATCTGATGGGGAGCTCCTCACAAGAAACACCTCCGCCAACCTTTCCTTCCAATTTCGATCCATCCGTAAACAAGTTCACCAGGCCCTGTCCCCAAGAGTAGCCCCCCGTCCACTCTTCCCTTGATGGAATATGAGTGGAGAAGGTTCCGGTTGGACTAAGCGAGGTTATACACTGATCCGTTAACAGGGGATGAACTCGAAGTTTCTAAGGATGCTATAGTGTCTATAAGTGAGGCTGAACTTATAGCCCAACCCCCTCAGTCAGATTGCGGTACGTGTAGCGGCAATTCTGCCTGCGATGTCTACGAGTACCACATTTAACATTGCGTTGAGCCCCAGAGTAGGAGTCGTTCGAAGCGCCCCACTGATTCCAATGAGTGCCTCTCTAGTGAGTTCCACCAACTATGACTCCATATAACAAAATAGGCTTTACAATAGTATTATGTAGCCAAAAAACAACTCTAGGCGAAAGGCTCCATCTTTTGCCAAATGCGGATCAAAGGAGCGGCCTTAGTGAGGGAAGTTGATATTTCCTAGGTATTTTATATTTCCTCGTAAATAGGACGAGCTCCGTCTTAAGCGGATTCACCAACAGGCCGCAATCCGTTGCCTATCTAACAACTGCGTTCAGATATCCCTGCATCAAGTTGTACAGAGTATCCACAAATTTTCCTCTAACAATTACTGCCACATCATCCGCAATTACCCTGCAGCCCCTTTCACCAGCTCCTCCAGCAAGTCATTTACAACAACAACCCAGAGGAATGGTGAGAGAACACAACCTTGCGGAGTGCCTCTACTCACCTGCCGGTGGATGGAGATCCGTCGAAGCAACTTCTGTCCAAAATATTTAACTTTTTATACTTTTTCGCATATTATATTCAACATTTTAGTTTGGACTTTGTTTATCCTAAAGTTATTATTGGTATATCTCGGTGGGGCATTCGAAGCTGGACTAGCATATTATGCTTGTCATATTAGTAGACTTGAATGTATCCAGAAAGGTTTTGTGCTTTGTATTTTGCGTTCTTTTAATTTCACTGATCCAATTCCATCCTATAAAAGTCGGTACTTGCTCATTAATCTAAAAACACTAGGTATTATAAGGAATTTTCTCTCCCTCACTTTTGTTTCGATTTGATGGGCGATTGACTCTCCATCATTACACGACAAAATTAATTTCAATATTCCTCAGCGAGGCTTATGAAATAAAGATATTTTCTGGTTAGGGATGGTTGGAACTAATTATGTTCACAATGCTCTGATTTCCAGAACTTTGAGAGAAATTTTATGGTCAATCTTTACCTCCTGGGTGATGCTACGACTACCAACATGCCGGTTAACTTCTATTATTTCTGTGATTTTATTGACATTTTTTTTAACATCGAAACTACTTGAACAGAATTGCTACAGTACTGCTATAGTATCGGCATCATAAGCACCATTCACAATTTCAGCGGCCTGGCTTGGATTTTCGCCTTTATCAGAGAAAATTTGTAAAATGTACGGAATTGTCTCTTTGTTAACACCCTGTAACTATCTATTATTAACACCTTGTAACTCACAACTGAATCAACGAAATAAAAAACCGTAAAATAACTTTTTAAGTTAGAAATGTCACCAATAGCCAAAGAAGCGGTGATTAAACATCTCCTTGGGGGTATCCTTTGGTTGACCTGATTTTCGGACCAGTTTCAAAGATCGTTGACCTATTCTTCAGCATGTGGAGATCCATATTATGAGTAGTCTATCATTCTTAACTTCCTAACCATCCCTTCTTCGATACGAATAGAGCGGAATCAAGCATTATCAAAAGCTCCCGTAATGTGAAGGGCAATTTCTTTACCAGCCAACGCCTTTTCGATCTTAGTCGTCAGGCTATGTATAGAAGTCTCAGTCGACTTGCCTCACTGGTAAGTGTATTTTTCGATATGCTAAAGCGAATCGCTAAGATAAGCATCTTTAATGTAAATTAAAAGTGTAGACCAAATACAAAATAAAGTTTAATCAACTAACAAAAGAAGAAACAGAATCAAAGAAATAAAAATTAAATTAAATTGAACCCAATGTCTGTTTTCTTTAATTTTCTGAGCTAAAAGTAAAAGTCTTCTTATGGCAGATATTTTTGCTGCTTTTCATAAAAATTATACATAGATTTATATTTTGAAAAAAATTAGTACTAATATTATTTGGAGATATTATTGAAAACCCTGTATTTCTACAAATTCATAGTCATCGCCAAGTGGATCCATTATGTATAATAATATTAACCCTCCGTTGGGCAACAAGGTCTGGTTTAACTTATTTCTATTATAGCTAACGACTTGACCTTCCAGGTTGCTTCCTAAAATTTAATTTTTTCTTGATTAATGGAGATAACCCTTTAAAAAGGATCCCCGGGTGCCCAACCGAAGGTTTTAAATATATGTCTAAGGGGTTTTAGTTGTTTAAGATTTTGAAAAGTCAGTTTATTTGTGGATTTACGGTGATAGTTGATTTATTTTGTACACAATGAGATATGAGATTTAAGTTTGTATGGGAGGTGATACGACCCCTTTTCCTATAGCTAATGCTTTTCGTCTTAAGTACGGTCTATGTAACGTATTTTATATAACTGTATGACTGTATCAAATTTCATTATGTTATCTTTTGGAGGTCCAGAGAGAAGCGATTTGGAAATTTCAGTTTGTGTGTGAGGTACTACATCCGCTTTTTCAATATCTGCCTCTTTTCACCTTAAGTATGGTATATTCAATTTATGCTAAGTTTCAGTTCCCTAGCTCAATTGGATTTAGAGGTATGATGGTTTTCACATTTCCCTTTACCTCAGGATTAACATTTCGGCCTTAAAGGAGGTTATTTCCTTCATGCATTTTTCATTGAAATCAGGCGAAATATTTCTGTGTGGTGTATTAATAAAAATAATTAACTTACTAATTTTCTAACTTTTTGCTAACATTTTAGAAAATAACCATTTCCATGCAGAGTTCGCATAAATTTTTAGGACACCCCACAAATTTTAATACAAGCCCAGCCAAATACCTAATAAAAGTTAAATGCTTTAATGCGATAAATGTTGCATCCTAATTACAAATATTAGGAGTTATATGCGACGACTTTTTCCGATCAAATTTCTATTCAATTATTTTTATTTTCCATGTCGCAATGGCTGCGATGCAATTTCTCTAATTTCAATTAATCATAATTGAGTTAACAAAGTGAGAATTAAATACATACATTTATGTAAGTATGTATATATCGAAGCGAATATATCTGAATCCGCATTAAAATTGTATATGATGATGGCACGACATTGATGGCCTTGATATGATAAAAAAAAGAGTATAATAACTCCAAGCCATATGCTTTTCATTTACGGCGCACTGTGAAACTCTTTAACTCTTTAACTCACTACTGTCTGCCTCCTTGTTATTACCACCAGTTTAGTGCAGCCAATTTGCAACACGTAATAAATTACTCGAATAAAATTGTTTACCTAACTCATTCCAACAATATCTCTTTTGCCAAACTCAAGCCGCAACACTCCTAAGAAACTGAAGTTTGATTGCCATGTCTGCAACTAATAATGGTGTTAGTGTGTGGCGTTGCAGGCTACGAGTGTCACAAGTGTCGAGTGTCAGGTGAATGAGCGTTCACCTGTAAAAACTTACAAAATACATCAATAGCATTAGCAACTGTCAACTGCATCAAAATCTGCAAAACTCAAAATGCACGAAGTCGCTGACCATCAACTAAACTTGGTGCCGTGCAACTGCACTTCCACTGCAATTAATCAAACCTGTTGTACTTGCATGCAACCTATGGCGGTGACATGACATGAGTGGCAATTTTGGTGAAGCAACTACCACAAAGTTCATATATGTAAATGCCTATAGGTAAAAATATTACACTAGAAAAAATTTAACCAACAGATGCTGAGAATCAATTTGAAGGAGACTTCCTTTGTTCTTTTTTTCGTTGAGATCTTGAGGTGCACAGGCTCCCAATTTTTCGGTAAACCCCATTAAATGAAGGTAATTAAGAATCGTTTTATGAGCGCAGTTCATTCCGCATTCATTTCTGCCAATTCACAACTGGGTTGGCGTCCTTTCTCCTTCAAAAGTGATTTGAGATGTTCTTCATCGAATTCAGAAGGCCTGCGGGGGTGTCATCGACGTCGAAGACACCATTTTTGAACTTTGCAAACTATTTCCCTCCTATGAAACCTCCTCCATATGCGTCGCAAATATCCTGGGCTGCTTCGGCAGCTTTTTTACTTCGATGAAAAGCAATGAATGTTTTTTTCTTCCTGGGTATTCCATTTTTAAGCCTCAAAACTTATACAAAATTAAATAACTCAAAAATATAATTAACACAGTTTTGTAGATCAGAAAGAGTTCTATCGATCGAATACTTACCCTTTCCCAAACAGCAAAAACATCGTTGTAAAATAATTAATATTATATTATATAAATACGCTATGAACTTATTCCCCAACCCTATAAAGCAATGAAAAATCAAATTGGTTGGGCAATCTGTACAACCATTCATCACATTTATTTCTAACGATAATCCCTTTCAAATGTTGGCCGCAACTGCGCCGTAATTCGACTACCCCTAAACGCCAATTCTGAATGACTCGCGACTCGCTTGAGGACTTCCGCCGGTATCTCGTGAATAACTTTAGTATTGTTGGCTTCCAATGCCTAAATCAAAGCTGGTTTACTTGCAAAGCATTTAGACTTTACCCACCACTACAAATAAAAGCCCAAAGGTCTGATATCACACGATTTTAGTGGCCAATCCATTGATCCGAGACGCGAGATAAATTACTCACCGAAACAGCGACGCTGGAAATCCATTGTTTCACGGACTGTACGGCAAGTAGCGCCGTTAGAACCATGGAGTGGATATTGTGGAAATCGCGGGCTTCATGTTGAGGAGAGGGTGAAGAAGGCCACGAATGCTTTATACGCATGTAAAAGGATACTTGAATGCACATGGGGCTCTCACCCGCTCTTATGCACTGGTGCTAAACTGCAATTGTTAGGCCTACATATATTAATGTATGGCATACTGGTGTGGCGGAAGGCGGTAAGGAAGAAAACAAATCTCAAGCCATTGGTAAAAGTTTAACGACTCTCGGCGCTTTGCATTATAGGAGCTATGAAATCAACTCCAACGGCAGCTCTCGAGGCTATCCTCAACTTAACACCGATTTATCTTTATCCGAAAAATCGGGCTGCAAATTCAGCTGTGGGGATACAAACAACCGATCAACTTGCCTCTAGAATCTTTGCACATGGCTCTACTACTGAGAATGCCACGGTCATTTCAGCTTAGTTCCGAAAAGTAAAACCATCAATGTCTTTACCGATGGATAAAAAATAGAAATTTGAATAGGTCGAGCCCAGGAGCACCAGGAGATTTTGTGGCTCCTAGAACACTCAGACTAAAAAGCGCATTGTATTTAGAGCTCTGGAAAGAGGGTAGATAGTCAAGGAGGGAAGGAGAAAAGTATCAGAAAAAGAAATAGGAAAGAATAGAGACAGAGATTCCAGATTTTTTGGCAAATCTGTAAATATCCTCCAGTTTAAGAGAACGAATATTACTCATTCTCACGACATCGGAACCCAAAACTCGTAGCCGTACTCTAGCAAAGACAGGAGAGGGGATTGCTGCTGGCATATTGGTCTGCTAACTATTGGTCTGTGTTTCAAGCTGAGATATTTGCTGTAAAGAAAGCAGCAGAGCTTTTATGTACGGACTCAACAATTAACTGCGGAATAAGCTTCTGTGGGGATCTTCAAGCGACTATAAAAGCAATGAAATCATACAGTTTATCATCGAAAAATGTCCATGAATGCAAGGAAGCAATTAGCAAGCTCGCTTTGTGTAACCGCAGGCTTTGTGTTTATCGGGTTCCTGGGCATAAAGGCATAGAGGGAAATAAAAGCGCGAGACTTGCAGAAGATCAAATAAGTTAGGTACTTAAATCCCTGCGCACAATTCAAAAAGAACTAGAGGAGCACAAGCGAAAGGCAGACGGCTTAGTCTAACCAAATGCAAAGTTGCCAGAATCAGATGTTAGCACGCACGATAGGTACACTAAATCGGATATGTCGCTCGATAGAAGGAACTGTGGAACTCTAGTTGGTATACTAACAGGGCACTGCCTAGTTGCAGCGTATGCTTAAAAGCAAAATCTACTACTTAATGATGCTTACAAGAAGAGTAATGAGCCGGGCACAAGAGAAACCCTGGAGCATCTTCTAAGTCACTGTTCGGCTCTCTCGAAAACTAGACTATGCTGCCTGGGTGCTCTCAGTTTTGAAAAACAAGAATCTAGAGCGACTCCTAAAATTCGCGAACAGCACGCGCATATTGAGTGATGTATATTTTCGCTAAAAAAAACCAAAGAACTCTGAGGACAATGGTCTCTTCGGCCAGCCAGTATAACCTAACCTAACCTATTACTTTCTTATTCTTGCTGAGGCACAAATCATAAAAGCAATGCTTTAGCTTATTTTGCAAAAGGTTTCTAGCCAAGTACAGGAAAACCGAAGCTTGCGAGGTGTGACTTTTATCCATTTTCTAAGCAGAAATAAACCTTAAATGGAAACTTTAGAGGAGAAAGCGGTTAGATTAGATTCGATTCGATTTGTGGGGGGTTGGACAAGTCCAAGCACTCAGTCAGGAGACCGTTGTACTACACCCGGATATATTTCAGTAGAAAGAATAGAGAGATAGGAAAGGTAAAATGTGGGTGGTAAGACGGAAAAATTAGTTTGAGGTCACTCCTCCACAAATCTCTTAGACTTATTGATGAATCTTAAGAGATCCGGAAGAGGAAGAGTCTGAATTTTATCTATACTCAGTATATCGCAACCCAATATCCTAAGTCTGATTCTGGAAAACGCCGGACAGCTACAGAAAAAAATGCTCTGCAGTGTCGTCATCCTCAAGAGACAGGATAGCATATCCGGCTGGCGACGGCCCCCAAGGCAGCCATATGCTGACCACCGGCGTTGTGCCCTGAGATTACACCTACCAGTGCTCTCAGGTCCTTTCTGCTGAGTTTTAGGAGAAAGGTCGCTATTTTCGTGTTTGGTTCTTTCACAAAGCACTTGGCTACTCTGCATGAGTTCAACCCAGACCAACGTCCTCTATGGGTAGACCTTATGAAGTCGTCAATCCATAGTTGAATCGATGCAGAATTGACACCTAGCAAGGGTTCAGGGCCTAGTTGCATACTTGCAGAGCCTTTATTAGCCTGTTTAACAACTAACTCATTCCCTGTAATACCACACTGTCCAGGCACGCAAATAAGACTAACTTTGTTGTGTTTAGCAACACTGTTCAGTTTTGTTTTACATTCACCGACTAACTTCGAAGAGCAGCGTGGATTAGCAAGGAAAAGCGGTTACGAGCAATAGAAGATTCCATTGACGAAGCTTTGTTTTGTAGGTAGCTACGGGAAGGGTGTTTATTGCGCGTAGTAATAAACAAATAAGTATGGAATCGAAATAAAATGCTTTGATTTGCGAGCTTCAATATACTCGCATATTAGCTTTAATTCCATTATTTTTGCGTAAGATTTTTGCACTTTTGTTCACTTCCATTTTTGATATCCAGTAACTCACTATTGCATAGAAGATACAGCAAACGCATTTTTTTTTTTTTTGTGCAAAATATAAAAGCCACACTTTGTTAATGAAACCTCTCGAATCTGGCTAAGTTTAATCCCTTCAAGTCGTAATTTATATTTTACTGCTGATTTTTTTTCCAAGTGCATCATTCGCTTTATTCATTTCTCACAGTTGAATTTTGCGATGGTGTCGCTGATGAAATGTCATAAAGTCAGCGCAATGAGGCAAATGTTGTGATTCAACTTTTTTTGCATAGCATTGCTGGAATGATTATACCATTGGCCTCTAGTTGCCTAGTTTTGCTGCTACGTTGTTGTATTTGTAATTGTTGGTAATTTCTTGGATATAATTATAAAATTTTCCCGTTGCTTTTAGGTCATGCGCACCTAAATTGGTAGTTCATGATTTTTTTATATTTTTTTATATATATTTTTTTATTGCTAGCGCTCGTTAGCTGCTTTGTAGAGAAAGCCAGAAATGGCCAATCAGCGTGCGTCTATACACACTTTACAAGCCGCCACTAAATTGCCAACAATTTTTCTTAATCCTTTTAGTTAGTGTATTTTTTTTTACTTTCAAAGTATTTTTTATATTTGGCTTTGGTTGATTATTAGTCACCTCAGCAGCTGGTTGACCATTTTGTGGGCTTTGCTATTTTTCAAAATCACAGCTTGCTGCCAACTAATTACAACATTTGTGAAATGTTCTCAATCACTTTTGGCTCAGAAATAAATACAAACACCAGCAACAACAACAGTAATAATTGTTCGGCCGCACGTCGTCCGCCAAAAGTGCCAAATAAAAGTGGATTTTGAAGTTGAGCGGCTTGTAAATTATGAACGCCACTTAAGCGGCACAAGTTGCAGATATACACAAATTTGTGCGGTTATGTTTATGTAAATATACATACGCACATATGCTATATACATTGATATTTTAACGCCATACAATCGCGTCAATTTGCGGGCACTTGTGTATGAGCTTCCTACGTCGCGCGTTTCCGTGGTTGGGTGCGCATGCGCAGTAATTTTTTGACATATTGCACAGCTACCAAGCGGCTACCAATGGTGGCAACTACTTCACTGCCCAAATGTGTATGCATAGGTACACTTACACCCCTATGTTCATGGTTGTTAATTTGTTGTCAATGCGTTTGCGTTTATTGCGGGCAACTGGCAAAGCACCAACAACGCCAGTTTTGGAAAACGAGCTATTGACGCCACTTATGTTATGTAGTCAAAATTGCTAGTTTATTGCAGTATTTCTTATTTTTATTGCTTACTTTATAATTCTTGCCGATTGTATGTTTTTTATTTGTACAATTTATTGTTGCTGCTGTTCCCGCTAACCATAATTGAATGCAAGTCACACACTTGTGCGTCAACTAATTTTTTCTGCGTCGGGCTATTGTTGCTACTTAGCTGCCAATTCGTTCGCTACTGTCCGTTTCATTTGCCACTTACCTATGCACATACAAATATATGTGTATGTAGGTACAATATGTTGTTGTTGCTGCTATTGCATTCTGCAGCAATTTTCATCTTGGCGCTGTTATTTTGGCACTACTTTGCTGTGCCTTTTGACAGCCACCACCAACAGCCTTACATTTTTCGTTGGCGCATATTTTTATAAACTGTTTTCTACGTTTTTTCAATTACGTTTTTTCGCAATTATGTCCGTTTATTTATTTGCTTTATTGATGCTGATCATTGCTAAGCGTCTGTCATGTTTTATGTGGCGCACATGGATTTTTGTCAGCTGCTATGCTATTGTAGGTGGACATATTTGCTTTTGTAAGAAAACTTGTATTTTTTATACTTCTATGTATGTACATACATACGAGTACTTATGAAAGCATGTAGACTGAAAGCACAGCTGTCGGCTGCCACCACCTCGTTGGCTTGTTGTTGAAAGGAGTGTCGCTTTTTAAAATCTGGCATTGGCTTTTTACTCGAAAATCAGTTAATACTAATGCATACAGAGAGGTTATTGTTGTTTTTTTTTTGTTTTTTTTTTTTGTTTTCATTATATCATTAAAAATTGGTTATACAATGGATTTAGTCCCTGCAGATGACTTCTAATTGAGGTCAAAATATCGTCAAACAACACATGGGCTGAAAAGACCCACGCCAAAGAAAACTTGTTCAAAATTTGTTTCCTTCATCGACTTAATTTCAATCAAGAATAACGCAATTATTCCACCGCTGCTCTAACATTTCAATACAACTTTTGTAGAACGATTTATCTTTTGCCTCAAAATAGGCCTCAGTTTCAACGATAACCTCTTCGTTTGAGCGAAATTTCTTACCAGCGAGCATTTTTTAGGTATGCAAACAGCCTGAGAGGCAAATCTGGCAAATATGCCTTGCATGGTAGCAATTCGAAGTTCAATTCGTGTACTTTTGTCATTGTTTTGATTGTCTTGTGACACCGTGCGTCGACTTGATGAAATCTGAATTTTTTTTTATTTGCAATATGCGGACGTTTCTTTGCCTTCAAACCCGCCAATAACGCTATATAATATTCACTGTGGATGGTATTTCCCTTCTCAAGATACTCGATAAATATTACATCACGCACAATCCAAAATACCGAGGTCATAATCGTTCCTGCCGATTATTGTGCTTTCGTGCGCTTTGGACGAGGTTCATCTGTTGTTTTCCACTCAGGTGCCATTCGTTTTTATTAGGGAGTGAAGTGATTTTATTACATTTAAACATAGCCAAACACTGCTCAGAATCATCAACCCGTTCTTGTTTTTGGTCAACAGTGAGCAAACGGGGCACTTACTTTGGACAGAGCTTTCTGTTCAAGTCAAATGCTCATGCAATATAAATCCAACTCGTTCTTTTGATATATCATATTTACGATATCAGCTAACTCACTCAACTTCACTTTTCGATCATTCAAGACGATTTTGTTGATTTTTTGGGTTTTTTCTGGGTTAACCCCTGATTTGTACAACCGCAGTGGAGCATAATCGGTGTCTCTACGACCAAGTTTGAAGTCAGCACACCGTTCTTTTATTGTTGGTTCTGATGCAGCGGAGTCCCCGTAATACTTTTCCAGCTCTAAGCACAATAACTCACGAACTAATAAGGTTAGTACTAACTGAAAAAGAGGTGAATGCAAAAACATATGTTAAGCCCGGGACTTTTCAGCCCATGTGTTAAATAATGGCAATACTTTAATTTGATATTTCATTTTTAATCCGGCCTGGAACTTAAAAAATAAAAACACATAAACTTAAAACTGGTTGTAATTTTTAAATAACGGTTATATTTTTTTAATTAATTACAAGTTTTTAATGAGTTAGGTTAGGTTAGGTCCCAGTACTAGTGCAGAATTTGCCGTTTGAAATAGTTTTTTTTTGTGTGTTTCTTTAAAAGCATGTAAAGCGGGAACGAAAAAAAAATTTATTTTTGTTTTGAGTATTTTATTTTTTGATTCATTATTAAAAAATAAAAATTTTGTTTTGGCCATACGAGGTTCATTCAAAAAGTTGTCAGCTTTCAAAAAATTGTGACACGGATTCCGGGACTAACAATCAAAATCACAAAAATGCTCTTGTTCAGTAAGAATGTTGTTATACATAGTGTGAACTATGATTAAAAAACAAAAACCAAATTGACAAAATCGCGGTGGTTCAAAGTAAAAACCGTTTTTTGACCCTTTTCTTTAACTTTAAAGGTCCGAAAAATACCAAAATTTTTTTTCCGAACCATCGTAGTTCACACAATAACGACATCAATCTGTGTTCATTTTCCATGAGAAGACCATTTTTTGAAGGCTGACAACTTTTCGAGTGAACCTTCTATGGCCAACAAAATTTTTTTTATTATTTAACAATAGATCAATAAAAAAATAGTTAAAACAGAATAAGAAATATTTTTTACACTAAGCTCGCAAGTATCTCTCCAATACTTCCCTAAAAATTATGTATTGCCATTCATCATACCAGAACTTGTGATTATAAGTGAGTTCAAGTCTGGCTATTTGGGGCGGGGTGTAAGACTCGGTTCTACTGGTCTTTTTTTTTTTTGATATTTTAACTTTTTAATCTTCACTGAAAATTTACTGTATACTGCTCTTCGTAGCATTGAGAGAAAGTTCACATATAATTTGGTTAGGGCTGGTGTTTTTATTGACAGCCAATTATCTTATCTCTCTGTTACACCTATCGTCAATCGGAGGCTTCGGACCAGTTCTTTTACCAGTTCTTCTATTCATTAGGATTTTTCAAAAAGCTGTGGATGGTATTTTTACATCGATTTCCTTTTAGACTCGGGATTCACTGTAAGCTATAATACTAGCCGCTCCTCGGTAGATAGCTGCGGTCTCCTTGGCGTAGTGTCCTAAAAAGTCCGCATAAAAATTATTTATTTGCCAAGGAATTTTTTAAATTGTAGAAATGTAAAATTGATATGCTTTAAATGTACCAAATTTTCTCTTTGTTGACTTCCATTGTTGACACCCTGTAACTCACAACTAAATGGAACAAACAAAAAACAGCAAACGAATTTTTTTAGTGTAAAATATCACCTTCACATCGCGCATGCATCTTAAATTGTTTTATCGATACTTTACTAGATATCGATCACCACAGCCATCTACCGAGAAAATAATTGATTTTTTCCCCCTAACCTAATTTTAAGAAGCTGTTTTATAGGAAAAATTATGAAGTTGGTTTGTCTCACCTATTTAGTTTATAAAGCAACGGTTTCTTAAAGAACGTTTTTTGTGCATGTCGAACGTAGAAAAGTGGCATCACTTTTTATATTATATGACGGCCGCGTTTCGGTGATGGGCAAATACTTAACATTATTTTACGATGAGCGGTGAGCGCTAACTTCTGTGTTTAGTTTTGATATGTAGTTCTCATAGCTTTTTTTATAAACACATTTTGTACTATGTAGAAAAGCAACAAATCTAAAATACACATTGATTTCTCAAGAATCATGACGCTTTATGTATCAGGTCAGTCCATAATTTCGTGCGTATTTTACCTATAATTTCACTTTTGTACGATTTTTGCATACAAAAAATTATTCGCGGAATATAATGGAACTATTTATATTTCCTTTGATATATTGTGTATTAAACAAGTGATTTTAAGTGTTGTAAAAAAATAAAATGGAATCTTCGAACGCGTATAAGAGGCATATTTTGTATTTTTTTTATAAACTTTTTTATAACTGCTGATTATTATTCCCATCAGCTATCAAACCTGAATGAGGCACTTAACAAAAATCGACCGTCTTTAGTGAATAGACGCAAAACCTCATACCGCAAGGCAAACATTAGGCAAGTTGAACGAACTCGGATGGGAGCTAATGCCGCATCCACCATACTCTCCGGATATTGCACCTTGTGACTATCATCTTTTCCGTGGACTTGAATCCCATATGAGTAACAAGTACTACTCCACAAAAGAAGCCATAAAAAAGGATATCGAAACTTATTTTGGCTCCAAGGACAAGACATTTTTTGAGCAGGGAATTAAAAATTTGCCTTAACGCTGGGAAGACATTGTAAATAATAAAGGAGAATATATTATTGATTAATAAATACTTTAAAAATCTTTTTTATTAATTTGAAACCACCCACGAACTTATGGACTGACCTGATACTTCCATCCTACGGACATTTTTCATCTTCCGATAATTCCTCATATTTCAAATATACCAATGGTGTTACATCTAATTCATCTATTTTACTGCGTATTTTATTTAATTTAACCGATTTTTTTTTAATTGCACAAGGGAAGTTTTAAACTATTAAAATTCACATTATTTTATCCTACCAGCGTAAAAATACGATCGTCTAAGTTCTCATTTCTCCCATCTCTTGCTTTGGAATCCTTGCTTTAAAAGTAAAAAAAAAAATCTCCAGAGACTAAAAAGTTTAGAAGAGACAATAATTAAATTATACATAAGAAATTGTTCTAGAAATTTTATGTGTAGAACTGGTCGCATTGCGTGGGTGTATCACTATAGGATAACCCAATTATTCCCATAGCCAGAAATCATATTTGTATCCACAGCCTTTCTATTTTCGATTAAATTTTTTTATCACGTAGAATGAAATAAATAACCGTTGAATTCAACTATATCATAATCACTGTTGCACGCATTCATTGTTGTAAGCAACCACAACTTTTCCTCTTTTCTACATACATCGCAACTCAACTAGCAGACTATCCTCATCTAAACTAAAGACTTAAGGCACAAACTTGAATTTGTTAAAACAAACTTTCGGGTTCATAAAATTGCATAACAATAAATTTAATCTATGGAAAGAGCTTGAATAACATCAAGTATATTTTTTGTTCATATTTTTCATATTCACTTTCGCGGGTATAAAATGAAGCACATACGATTTTTACTTCCCTCATATAAAACAAAAATAGCCACTGTCTTCAAACGTAACAAATCTTCCTAGAATTTGATTGTAAAGTATTAAAATAAAATGAGACAGGGCTAGTGTAAAGTAAAAATATTCTTAGTAATATTATGGATGCATTGGAGCTTTTTCTTCAACTCTCTCAAGCTGTCTTGTTACATTAATATTCTCGGTTTATTAAAGGATACTGCAAATCAAAGAATCAGCCACTTTTTTAAATTCGCGATTATTATCCTTTATTCTCCACAACAAGACTTTTAACAGCGAGTACGTGCCGCTAAATCCGCTTTCTTGTATAAATGGAAGTTAGACACACCATTTGGCGCTTGTTACTCTACACTAAATAAAGAGTACTCCACTAACGAAACTCTCACTCCCAGTTCGTCCTAACTGCATTTGAAGTCAAAACGTCCTTACAATTCCTTGACAGCACAAGGCAATAGCTCCATCAGGTAGGGGTGCACTATTTATCAGCAGAGTTAACCTAATCTACTCCTAAAACAACACTTTTTCAGTTAGAATTATGCAAATATTTCGTGAATTTAATTTCTAATCTCTCTTGAATAGCAAACACCAATCAAGTTGTCTCGAATGCTTAAAACTAACGGAGATTAAAGCACATATTATATTTCCAACTATAAATCACGATTTAAGTCTGTTTACATACGAAGTGTAGCAAACTAAAATTCAAACACGTTGCGGCTACCACCACCAAAGTGTCTGCCATGCCACACGTGAAGGCGATAAAAGTGGCACCCCCGCAAGCACAGCGAAACCCCTTAAACAAAACAGCTGCAAAATTATCGAAAACGACAGGAAATTATACACGTCGCCGCAAATTCACAAATTCGTAGGCCGAAAGCAAACAAAAATCGAAATGGAGAGAAAAAATCATGACTGGAAATTTATCGCGAAAATTCACATTACCGGCAATTTTCATATATTTCAATTTCAGCCGCCCAAAAAAAACTCCGCACAATAACACCACCCGTAACAAAGCAGCGATACGAGTGTGCGCCGAAGGCGTAATTTGATATTAATTGGGCAAGAAATTCTCACAGCTCTATGTGAGGCAAACAAAAACTGATCACACAAATAGTCAAAAGCGCTGGACGCCTGGAGAGCTCAAATCATGGATGAAAGCCGAATGGAAAAATCCCCAAAAAGGAAAAATGCCGCAAAAAAAAAATTGCAGATAAGTTAGATGAAAAAGTCGTAAGTGGGCACGGCGACAGCTGCACTATAGACTGTGATTTTAGCAGTGGACGCGACGAAGACTGATTGCACCAATTTGTCTGCCAATACTGAGAGCGAGCAGAAAAAAATGATCGTTTAAATAAATGCATGCTGCACTGCATATTTGAGATGGTAAAAAACGTTTTAAACCAAATACTGATGTTAAGCGCATTTTTATCGTTGCGATACAAAGTCAAGCTATTTGGACTTAAACGCCAGCGCCGC
This sequence comes from Anastrepha obliqua, assembly GCF_027943255.1. Classification (NCBI taxonomy): domain Eukaryota; kingdom Metazoa; phylum Arthropoda; class Insecta; order Diptera; family Tephritidae; genus Anastrepha; species Anastrepha obliqua. The sequence goes on from NC_072894.1 coordinate 16,201,521, forward strand.
ATGCGGACCAAACAACTGCCTACTTGCCTAACTGGCCAATTGGTCAAAGCGTTGAGTCAAGTCGACGGCTAAAGACAGCTGGCTGGCTGGCTGGAAAAATCGCTTCCTTGTTGGCTTCCCGCCTAATCGTCTAACCGAACAACTTTTTTCGCCTATCCCACTATTGCTTTTTTTATTTATTTGTTGTATTTGCTGGCTGGTGGGTGTGTACACAGCAACCAACTCGAAGGCTTGAAATCCCCCGTTGCGCACAGACACTCTGCGCTGAACTTTGCAATTGTATGTTTTTGTTGTAGTTCTTTTTTTTTTTTGTCTTCTATACAGCTGTAAGTTGTGTAGCGGCGCCTGGGCACAACTGCATAAACAATGGCATCAAAGCACAGCGGTAATAACAACACCACCGTGCAGCCACAATAATAGAAACATTTAGACTCGTGCTTAGAAGGATACCAGCAAAAATATTAAATTTTTTCCCCAAGTTTTTGTGGGTGCGTTCAAAATCACGCACTGCTGGGGGTTGCCATGCCGATCGCGACTCTTTCACCCAATCCGTACCCGGTTGGCCCGCCGCTTGGCCCGACTGACCATCACGCGCTGCCTGCTTGGTGCGTCAAGCTTACCATTTTTTATTGGCCAACCCACGCGACAAAAACCTAAACGTCTTTGCTTGACTGATCTTGCTCAAAGTTTGTTGTATTTGTCTGAACGGTGTTTCGCATTCGTGTTGTTGTATTGTGTTCTGTAGTTGTAAACGCGTTAAATGGGTGCGTTTGACAATTTAATAGGAAATCAATTAAAAAATTGATTTGTGTTTTTTCGCACCGCGGCACACCGCCTTGGCTGGCGCACATTTCTTGATAACTTGCAAGGCGGGAATGTTGACAAAAGTAATAAAAAATTATTGTGTTGGTCGGAAATGCGCTAAGAATTTTGCAGATTGCATAAAAGTAAACTATGTAAGTATGAATTCTTATTCTTTACATAGCTACGTAGGTAAAAACGTAGACTTAGAAACAAAAGTGTGACTCATTTAAGCCAGAGCTGTCAAAAACTAAAGGTAAATGCTGATCTGGTATTTGGTTTCTTATATTAAGCAAAAATGAAATGCTTCCTTTTTTTGTAAACCCAAGAAACATTATAACTTGCGTTAGATGGATAAAATAGATTACTTGGATGAAAATTCGTAAAAAGAAAGAGAAATACAAGGTGAAATCCAAAATAAACAAGACTGGCATCATAAAAATGTTTTTGGTGGCACTACCTGAAACGTGGTGTTTCTAACATCTGAAACTAAGTGTCAAAGTGCCGAGTGCCATGCCTCAGACTAGCCACCACCCAAAAAATCACGCTTGGAGAAGTCAAAAATCAAGTCGATGCTCCTTTGTTTTTACGATTCCAAGGGAATTGTCACAAGGAGTTTGTGTCTATGGGCCAAAGCGTCACTGCCGTTTTCTATCTTGCCGTTTTGAAGCGTTTGTTGCATTGCATTCATCGGATTCGCCCTGAATACCGCGAAGGAGGAAACTGGCGCTTATTGTATGATAATGCACCATTTCATCGCTTCACTGTTGTGCCTGATTTTTTTGTCTAGAAATCGCATTTTAACCATCAATCACTCATCGTATTAGGCTGATCCCTGTGACTTCTACCCATTCGGAAAATTGCATTTGGCTATGAAAGAAAAACCTGAAACACTCATTCAAAAATCTTTTAGATCGCGCAAAACAGTGTATTTTGAATAAATAAACTCGAAGTTATCAGAGCAAAGCTACTGTCGCTTCTATTTTAGCTCAGTCACCTTGTAAGTAACGGTATATAGCTGAGCATAGCAAAACATTGACAGCCATGCAGCCTACATTTTGAGTAGTAAGCCTAAAGATGATTCCACCTCATTCTCCAAACAGCTACCACAAAAAGGACATCTAGTGCGCAATGACCGGTTAAAACAACTACAACAAACGAGAATTGTGATTTTACTAACCTCAGGTATTTAGTCGATCCCAATCCCAGGTTGCTAGCTTAATATTATATGAAAGTACTCGAATGCAACTAAAAAGGAAGTCAGGGGTTTACCCGACTAGGTTCGAGTACACCTTGAATGAACTCAGGGCCCTGTTTGCTGCTTAGCTGTTAAAATAAATGTATAGTTCCTTGACAGTTGTTTATTATTATTATTAGGCTACTGCGCACTGCCACCAAAATAGATCTATTGTGCCAAGCCTGCTGGAGGCACGACAGTACCTACCAGCCGTTTTCTGCCTAGTGCAGGACCTTTACAAATAATGGATTCAAAATTTTCGCTGTCCACTTTACAAAATCGGCAGATGATGGTCTCAGAGAGCCCAATTTTGTTAAAGTTATATCTATTGGGTTGGCAACTAAGTAATTGCGGATTTCCCTCATAGATGGCTTCAGTTGACTTTTTAGGTATAGTTGGCAATTCAGCTGTCAATTAGTAAACAAAGTTTTTTGATCGGTTGCGTAGTTTTTGTTTGGCGTTCGTTGAAAAAATGGAAAATCAAAAGGAACATTTTCGACATATTTTGCCTTTTTATTACCGCAAAGGGAAAACCGCATCGCAAGCTCATAAAAAGTTATGTGCCGTTTATAGTGATGCAGCCTTAAAAGAACGACAGTGTCAAAACATGTTTGCCAAATTTCGTTTTAGTGATTTTTCACTCAAAGGTAAAAAGGCTCTGGTCGTCCAGTCATCAAAGCAATAATCGACTCGGATCGTCCCAGTAATGAAATGGCACAGAAGCTTCATGTATCCCATACACGCATTGAAAATCACTTAAAACAACTTGGCTATGTTCAAAAACTCGATGCATGGGTTCCTTACGAACTGAAAGAAACGCATTAACAGCTGCGATTTGTTAAAGAAACGTAATGAAAGTTATCCATTTTTAAAAGCACTGATAACTGGCGATGAAAAATGGGTTGTTTAAATCAAGTGGAGCAGGTCAGGTGAACCAACTCAAACAACATCAAAAGCTGATATTCATCAAAAGAAGGTTTTGTTATCAGTTTGGTGGGATTACAAAGGAATTGTCTACTTTGAACTCTTACTAACAACTCTGAACAACTAAAGAAATTAACGACAAATCGACAAACGAATTGACAAATCAAAAAAATATTGTATTCCATCATTGTATTCCACACATCTTTGGTCACTCGGCAAAAATTATTGGAGCTTGGTTGGGATGTTTTGCCACATCCACCACATAGTCCTGACCTTGCACCATTTGATTGCTTTTTGTTTCGATCTTTACGAAACACCTTGAATGGTAAACATTTCAATAATGATGATGATGTCAAATCGTACCTGGTTCAGTTTTTTGCTAATAAAAACCAGAAGCTATATGAACATGGGATTATGATGCTGCCTGAAAGATGGCAAGAGGTCATTGATCAAAATGGGCAATAGATTACAGAATTAAATTATTTAGTTGCATGAAAAAATTGTCTTTGATTTTCTAAAAACAATCCGCAATTACTTAGCTGCCAACCCAATACGTTATATAAAGTCTACTCTGCTAATAGGAAAGTGAAAGTAGCTTATCCTCTGTCTGGCGTTTGGAATTATTTCGCTTGTCGCCGATCGACAGAATTTCGCTAGTGTACAACGAACTTGTACGAACCTTCGTAAGTCCACAGAAAGGTGCAGGACCAATAAGGCGCATGTTTGCCCCTGATGCTTTCCATTCAAATTCAACCGGGCTATTCGGGTCATGTTCTTCGATTTCGATGTAACTTAAATATGTTGCTCTCTGATAAAAATAATGAGACACGTATTTTTTTGTTCGCCCGAAAAAAATTTTTTTCAAGAGTTATCGGCAATTTTGTTTTTCGCCTCAAACTCGATATTTTTTAATTATATAAGAAAATTTTTTTTTTAAATGCCCATAACTTAGTCAAAAATGAACCGATTTTAATAATTCTGGGTTCAAAATGATCGTAATTACTTACACAAGCGACTTCATGTAGAAACAATTGCAAAAAAGTAGTTGAAAATTTTTTATTTAGCAAAAAAGAAAAAAAATTGAAATTTTTTCAAAATTCAATATTTCAAAAAGTGTATTTTTTTTTTGTTTATAACTTTTTCCAAATCAAAAAAACATCTCAAACTTTAATTGAGCTGCATGCCTAGTAGCTAAAATGAGTTGTTTTTGAGTAATGATTTTTTGAGTAAACACCCTGTTTCGCACTTTTTGTTTTTTGCAAAATAAAAAATGTTTAACTACTTTTTTGCAACTATTTCTACATGAAATCGCTTGTGTAAATAATGACGATCATTTTGAACCCAAAATTATTAAAATCGGTTCATTTTTGACTAAGTTATGGGCATTTAAAAAAAAAATTTTCTTATATAATTAAAAAATATCGAGTTTGAGGCGAAAAACAAAATTGCCGATAACTCTTGAAAAAATTTTTTTTCGGGCGAACAAAAAAATACGTGTCTCATTATTTTGACCAGAGAGCAACATATTTGAGTTACATCGAAATCGAAGAACATGTCCCGAATAGCCTTTTTGAATTGAAATGGAAAGAATCTACATAAGAAAATTTTTTATAAATGCCCATAACTTAGCCAAAAATGAACCGATTTTAATAATTTTGGGTTCAAAATGATCGTCATTACTTACACGAGCGATTTCATGTAGAAATAGTTGCAAAAAAGTAGTTAAACATTTTTTATTTTGCAAAAAACAAAAAGTGCGAAACAGGGTGTTTACTCAAAAAATCATTACTCAAAAACAACTCATTTTAGCTACTAGGCATGCAGCTCAATTAAAGTTTGAGATGTTTTTTTGATTTGGAAAAAGTTATAAACAAAAAAAAATACACTTTTTGAAATATTGAATTTTGAAAAAATTTCAATTTTTTTTCTTTTTTGCTAAATAAAAAATTTTCAACTACTTTTTTGCAATTGTTTCTACATGAAGTCGCTTGTGTAAGTAATTACGATCATTTTGAACCCAGAATTATTAAAATCGGTTCATTTTTGACTAAGTTATGGGCATTTAAAAAAAAAATTTTCTTATATAATTAAAAAATATCGAGTTTGAGGCGAAAAACAAAATTGCCGATAACTCTTGAAAAAATTTTTTTTCGGGCGAACAAAAAAATACGTGTCTCATTATTTTGATCAGAGAGCAACATATTTAAGTTACATCGAAATCGAAGAACATGACCCGAATAGCCCGGTTGAATTTGAATGGAAAGCATCCCCTATTTTTTGCTAGATGGTCCATTATTTCATTTCTCTCGTGTCCTTCGTGTCCAGGAACCCAACCCAGTAATAGTAAAATGTGTTGAAGCTCCCTAGCATATTAAGAAGATTCAGACAGTCATGTACCATTTTTGAGGTGATTGTAGTTAATACAAAGGTTTTCAAAGCCGTCTGACTATCTGAAAGTTTCTAAATGTGAGTTCCTCCCATTTTTCTACGGAAAAATTCCCTCACACATATCTCAACGGTATGTATTTCTGCCTGGAAGATTGTTAGGTAGAGACGCATTGGAATCGATTTTTTGAGCTTAGGTCTGTCCATTGATTCCTGCCTCTATTCTATTATTTTCCTAATTGGATCCAACAGTGTACCATATCTGGGATCCGAGTGTGAAGGTGATAGAATTGTTTTCCCAAACCGTACGTTCATTAATGAGAACTTGGAAGTTTCTGAAGAGAATGGGTTTGGGAGATAATGCATCCACCCTGTAAAAAATAGGAGTATGTAGGAAGCCTTCTAAGATCTTTAGATGTCCTTTCATAACTCCATTTTTTAGGTTGGAGTTGCCTTTTAGTCTTAAGGCGCTTGAATGTGCTTCTTTTTCAATTAAGATGGAAAGCGGTGGTATGCATAGGAGCACCCCTGGGCATGTTTTCTTTGCTCCTGTTATACCGACGCAGATGAGACGGTACAATTTTTTCAGATCATTTACCGCTTTTCGTTGCTTAACTTTGGGCCACCATTCTGTGGAAACAAAGGTGAATATAGGTTTAACAACTGTATCGAATGTGCAATAAGCCATTTTGGAGCTGACCTTCCATGTTTTTTCAAAATCCCTTGTGTAGGCATAGAATGCCCTTGTGGCTTTTGCAGGAACTTTTTCAAGATGAGAGCTCCAAGTGAGCGTTTGTAAAAAGTTGAAGAGTCGTATCATTTGGGACAGGACATTCGATGCTGATATTTCTTTTCCAAGTGAACGGCCCTAGCACAGTTTTAGATGGGTTAATAGAGTGCCCTTTGTCGGTGTACCATTTGTTTATTATATTGAAGGATTCCTTCATGTGGTTAGAGATGGTCTCCTCATGCCAGCCCACTGTGTATTACAGTAGTAAGCAGTCCATCAACTGCTTATTTGAGAGCAGCTACCTCCATTTCAGAAACACTGCACTGCACAGCACAGTTCTGATATCTAAAACTTGAGATTGATGAGGAGCTTCTCGCAGAAGACTCCTCCTCCGAGCCATTCATGCTTTGTTTGCTACGCACAGTCCCTGTCTCCATTTCGCCCTCGGGCACTTAAGGTTTGCAAAAAATGTGGTGATAAGAATAACAATGCTTTTAAAATCGAGTCCAACTTTGCAAGTGGTGATTATGTCCAGATGAGGCTTAATAAGAGTGTTAAGTACTAGAGCAAAAGGAAGACTGAGAACAAGATGCGCCAACGAACTAGAAGAGAGCATCAACAAACTTGGATTGGAAAAAAGTCGCAAGCGATCGAGATGTATGTACGTCCCACGTGCAGCAGGCCTAAGCTCACAAGGAGTTGTAGTGCGAAAAGCTGATGATGATACTAAGGCCTAATACCTTTAAAACAGCAATAGTGTGAATTATAGACCAGAAATATAAATTGCAGACTACGAGGAAGCAAATCGTATATCTAGGCGTAACCACAGGGCTACCATTTCGCTGTCGGTAGAATATTAAGGAGTAAATGAGGTTTCACACAATGCTGCTATGAGGTTTCACGCAATCGATAGATCTCGAACAATGTTTATGCATTTAAATTAGATAGAATTTAAAATTTTTTCTCAAGAGGTGCGCAACTGCGTTAAGCAAGGAAATACGTTACTACAAAGTTGTAAGTTGGACAGTCGAGTGAGTGAGCGTGTAGCTACTGTGCATTCGTTCGACTCCAGATTCGAAGCCCTTATAAAAGTAAACCATCAAAAAATAGATAAAGTGATACTGATTCAATCACCTCCGTCGCAAGCCTACGTGAGAATTTCTGCCATGAAAATGTGCCATATAAAAGCCATCTGCAATTCGAAGTTGACGTAAAATTTTATGTTCTTCCACGTCATGTCGCACACCACAAATTAAGGGAGAAGCTCAGCCATACAATGAATAAGAGAGGTAAATTATCCTTACTAAAATCATTAACTGCAATGTCCTGGGGGTATCTAAAAGCAATGTTCAAGTAATCCACCAGCTCTCTGATGGTTATTTTGCGATTATTGATCAACTTTTCCTTCCATTTATTGATGTTTTCATCAGTTTTCGATGTCAACGGCCTGCTGCTACGTTCGTCATCTTCGATGGCTTCGCGAACTCTTCTGAAGCGTTCATGCCACTCGTAAATGGCTGTTGGCTGTCTTCTTTAGGGTATAATTACCGAAAGAGTTGATCAATATTTCTAAAGTTTTTGCAGCATTAAATCTATTTTTAACACAAAATGTAATACAATACAAATTCGTTGTTTCAAGGTAGGTAGGTAGATGAAATCGTTGAAGTGTCAGTCTAGTACTCCTCAAGTAGCACGCCGTTTTGATACCATTATGAGACCTCCAACAGGCAGATATCTACAACCAACCAGAGCTGTTGATGTAATGGAGAAGATGGATGGGATTTAGGTTGGCGCACTGCCCCAGGCTGTCGAAGAAAGAAGCACCCAGTGATCTTAATCGCCTAGCTGCCAAATCCGGACATTTGCAAAGAAAGTGCTCTACAGACTCTGAGGTCCCCACAGCTTCTGCAATGGGGGTTAAATGGTAACCCTTTTCCGCGTGTGTGCCAATCGTCAACTGACCGGTAAACACAGCTACGTATTTGGATATTGAGTGGCGAGGAGTACAAAGGACTTTCTGAGTCCTTCGTATATTGTACTGGGGCCAAAGGGTTTTCGAAATAGCACATGAAAAAATGGAGCTCCATCTTTTCTGCGCTTTCCTGAGAAAAAATTTGTGAAGTTCCCCTTTAACAAATGTCAGGGGAATGTCGACGCCCGGGTAGGAGGTCTCTCAGTCCCCTTCCTGGCAAGTATAATGCATCAGCAATTTCATTTCCCTCCACGTTCCAATGTCCTGGAACCCAGTTCAGAGAAATGTTACCTGCACACCCAAGAGATTTGATCTCCTCCTTACAGAAGTTTACTAGTTACGTTCTGCACCACGACGTTGTCGGAGCCTTGATCGCGGCTTGACTATCGGAGAAAATGTTAATATCTCGCTCACTCCCGCTTTCCCGTTCCCGTTCCCGCGTTCCCGTTGGTGCAAATTCCAAGCCATTTTTAAAACTGTAAAGAAGCGGAAAACACACACAGAGATAGATTTACTCAAGTCGGCGTAACTTTTACTAATGTCAAGCAATGGTCATAACATTTTGGTAGGAATTTTAGTTACAGATGCGATAATCTAATGACAATTCGCATTCCATTCCGCTTAACTTTTCGGTATCAAAGAATGAATTTTATAAATTTCTATACTTTTTTAATTTTAATTTATTTATTTAACCATCAGCAGTAATTTTAGCTCATATTACCGCTAAATGGTCTGTAAAAACTATGATTATGTTTTAAATTTGAAATAAACGAAAACGAAAAAAAAGAACTCCAATCGATTAACTTCCAGCGTCACCTGGCGGCTGTTCTGGGAACTTTTTGCACAAGGTGGCGTATCTCAAATTAATCTGCGTATCGGCGAGCACTTAAACACCAAATATCAATGCTAATGTATGGCATAGTTGTGGTAATAATGATTAAATATTTTTACAAATACACTGACTATCATAAATCTTCCGTAGACCAGGTTGTAAGCGACAATGCAACAAAATTTAGAAAAGCCCTGCAAAAACCCACTAGTGTCTCAAGCACAAGGCACATGTAGAATAGCAATAAAAGCACAGGAAACGAATACCACATAAACAACAACAAAAGAAAAATAAAAAAAAATCGGTGGCTCATTCGCTCAGCAGTTACACATTAACAGGTCATAAACCTTTTCGCGAGCGCCAACAAGCAACTCGACGTGTTACCAAAACTAACTAAATTGAAAAAAGATAATCCACAAAGTACAGAAATATATGAGGCAGCAACAACTGCAATAACAACTACAATAACCTATTATGGTTACAATAAAGTTAATGCTCGCATGAAAAATCTAATCTCTAAGCAAAATGACCGAAAATTTATACAAAACACTGTCAAATAAAGCAAAAATTACAACCGAAATTTCAACGGACATAAATAAGTTTTATTGTTGTTAACGTGCAAGGTAATATACCAACAGGCTGCCAAAGCCAGTCAACGGCCAACAGCAGCACCAGCACCAGCAGTTGCCACAATCACCGCCACAATGACAACAATAAAGCAGCGCACGCGACCGCACTGCGCGTCGGACAACAGACTACAGACGACAAACAACTAAACAACGCCAGGCAAACCAAGCAAAACGCCCACAACAATGCGAACACCAAGTGGACAGACGCGCTAAGGCGGTGGACAGACAGACTACATGACGGTTGCTAACAGATTTCTTATATTTGGATCTTTGAAAACAACTCGCACTACTCGCACAATAAAATTTGTGTGTTTGTGGGCAAAATAGCATTACACCCGTTTGGATCACTGCTGGACTGGGCGCACGGCCATGTGACCGCCTATGCGTTTAACATGCGATCGCGCAGGCGCATATGGCGAGCTAAAAAGTTTGTACCAACAACAACACAACAAAATGAAAACCTCCTTTCCTATTATTGATTTAATGTGTTTTTATGATTTCTTAAATTTGCGATAATTTCGAACATTTCACAGCGACTGTTGGCGGATCGCCTGCCAGCAAAACCAGTGATTCGATCGATGAACCGCTATCGATCGTTTGGTAATTGAATTCCAGCAGCGGGCGTTTCCACCACATGCGCGCACACTCATTCACACTCATGTGCATGCATTAGGTCCACTGATGTATGTGTGCGTACATATGTATGTATGTATGTATGTACTTGGACAGCAATAGCCGCCACTGTTACACCCTAGCAACCCACCTGCAAAGCGCGGGATTGGTGGGATCGCTTGCATGTCGGCATTAGAATTTGTTGCGTGTTAATCTGCCGTTTGCCGCGGGGCTCACACTCTCAGCCGCCGCATTTTGATCGATTGGTTCGATTATGCGCGTAGCCACGTCGCGCATGCAATATTCCTTAGTCTATAATCGTCGACGTAGTTGTTGCTGTCCACAAAGAAAATTCTCAAGTGCGATACTGGCGTTTTGTCGGTATTCTTACGGCGACTTACTCCTACTTTACGGCCAGTTTGTTTTGCTGTTGATTTGGTTGCGCCTGCGGTCTGACACCGCTGGACAACTAACTAACAGCCAACCGAACAAACCGCATAGCAGCGCGTTTGCTATGCTATTCTATGCATAGTGGCTTTTTGAGCTGTACGGTGCTGTGCCGAAATTGAATTATTGAAAAATTTGACAGATTTGTTATTGCAACGTGACATGCGGCAACATTTGGCAATTAGTTGGACTGTCCGGTCGAAGTCGCCGCCGCAACTGTGCGCTGCTATCGTTTTGTGCGGTTGTAGTGGCTGACGGTTTGAATTACTTTGTTAAAATTGGCAATTGAGTGGTCGCAACAATCTTGAATTTATAATTTTTAATTATGCAACTATAGCCGCAGGGTATTGTTGGCAATGTTCTAATGGCCGTGTGCACCATTAGTTTATGCGCTACGTTCGAACCAAATAAAAACCGTTAAGTGGATATAAAATTTTATTTCTGTTGATTGCTGTTGATTGTTCATTTTAACAGTCGTATCATTTTTAAAATTTGTTCAAAAGATGACCACATGACTCATTTTTATCTGGTTGGTTTGCCAGAAACTTTTTCCCCGCACAACTTTCGTCTTTCCACGCTAACTTTAAGGTAGTAGTCTGGTAACTTACACGTTTTTGAGGCCATGTTTGGGACATTTTTTGGAAGGGAAAATAAAATTCAATCGGTTTGATTTTCTGATATGTTATTAAAGGTTTCAGAAGGTGTACAAAAAAAATTTTTTTTTTTTAATGTTTTGATACTATTTTTCTACACTGCAGAAAGCGGCAAAAAAAAGAGGTACAGTGGCTGGCTGGCGTGATTTCGTCACTTGTGGTCATGTGAAACAGAGAAAACAAATTGCTCATTAATCAGTGTGCTTGTCGTTCTGGCGGGTAGTAAGATCAAATGATTTTGACAAAAAATAACAAAATGGCGGACTTCGTAAGAAAATTGCCTTTTTTTAAAGTGGAAATCGGACTAAAAAATGGAAAGTTAGGGACGAAATAAATTAAATCTACTACCCAGAACTATTGATGTGTAGAAAAACATATCTAAATTTCAGCTCAATCCGTTAGATAGAAAATTTGTTTTCACGACAGCCATCCGGAAAAACGTTGTTTTGAGAAAAACGCGTTTAAAGTTTTAGCGGCTTAGCGCACGCAAGTACGAGCCGCTCTCATGTATGTGCTATAATTTCGTCAATATTTCGAATTTTGGTCTAAAATTTGTACAGTATATTACCAATATATCGCACTTTCAAAATATGTAAAAAACCGAAATTCGAAATTTTCAAAATAAGTTACCAGACTACTACCTTAAGGACTTGGACATTAGATGGTATTAACATTTGGCCTGCCAGGTGGAAGAAGTTTTTTGCCAGACAACTACGATCTTAACTATCCCTGGCGATAGCTATGGAGGAGCAACTTCTAAAGGGTGATATGATTGGAGGGACTTTTTCCAATAGGGGTTTTTTCAGTATTCAGTGAAATTTCATCATTGAAAGAATTACACCTCAACAATAGTTACAAATCGTACAATCGCTTTACGACAAACTATAACAACCATTGACAACAATCGTTTGGTGCTGCCTATGATCTAGAGGAGTCATCGGCCCGTATTTCACCAAAGACGAGGCTGGCGCCAATGTAACAGTGAATGGTGAAAGTTACCGCGCCATGATCGTATCGCGCTTTTTAATGACGGAAATTGAAGCCTGTGATTTAAGCAATATTTGGCTCCAACATGGCGCTACTTCCCGCATAGCTCGTGAAACAATCGATTTACTACGTCGTCGTTTTGGACCGCAATTTATCTCTCGTCTCGGACCAGTGGATTGGCCACCAAGATCGTGTGATATCCCACTCTGGATGGTTTGCGGATAAACCAGCTTTGATTGAGGCACTAGAAGCCAACATTAATCAAGTTATTCACGAGCTACCGACCGAAGCCCTTCAGCGAGTCACAAGTTATTCAAAATTGGGGTTTACGGTTGGCCGATTTACTGCGCAGTTGCGGCCAATATTTGGAAGGGGTTATCTTTAAAAAATAAATGTCATGAATGGTTCTACACAAAAATAATAAATATTGGCCAATCAATTATTATAACTAACAATAATTATATCAATGAGTTCTCGACCAATTTGTTGATGCCGTTCCGCCAAAAAACGCCTGGTCTGGTATCAAAGAAGTTGTTGACCCAGTTTTTAAGGACCTCTTTGTTATCGAATGCCCGTCATATGGTTTGACGGGGAGCGGAAAGATGGTAATCAGTCGGATAATATGGTGGATGCTGAAGGACCTCCCATTCGAGCTCTTGGAGTGCGGCCTTGACTACTTCTGCGCCCCATGTTGCATTGTCGTGAAGGAGTATGGTTTGACCATATCGATCAGGTATTTTCAGGCGAATAGCCTCATTCACGCGGGGTAGTTAGGCAATGTAGAGCTCCTTATTGACCAAAGGCATTTCATGATCTTCTTTGGATGAAGATCTGGCTTGACTCTTGACTTTGGCGTGCCTCCTTTCTTTGCTGCTTATTGATATATAGGCACCATTTCTCAATGCTCAATGCTCGATGCTCAATTTGAAGGCGACTTTCTTTGTTTTTTTTCGTTCAGTTCATGAGGCACACAGGCTCCCAATTTTTCGGTAAATCCCATTGAATTAAAGTGATTGAGAATTGTTTTGTGATCGCCGTGCATTTTTTCCGCCAATTCACGACCTGTTTGGTGACTTTGAGACGTTCTTCATTGAATTCAAAAGGCCTTCAGCTGCGGAACGTGACATAGACGACAATGTCGCCTCGCAATTTTTGAACTTTGCAAATCATTTCCATGCTGTAGGCTCGCCTATGAAACCTTCTTCAGACACGTCGTAAATGTCCTGGGCTGCTTAGGCAGCTCTCTGACCTCGATGAAAAGCAAAGAAGAGCAGGTGTCGAAAATGTTGCTTTTTGCCTCCCGAGTATTCCATTTCTAAGTCTCAAAACTAATAAAAAAATTAAATAACTCGAAAATACCTACAATTATCATAGTTTTGTAGAGCAGAAAGAGTTCTATCGATCGAATACTTACCCTTTGCCAAGCAGCAAACAAGTCGTTGTAAAATAAAAGAAATAATAAAAACGCTATGAACTTATTCCCCAGCCAAATAAAATGTATTTATTGCTCTTACACGCAAAATTTTTGCTTACTAAGACAACCTTTTAAAAATTATGTTTTATTTAGAAAACCATTTTTGTTTTGAGATTTATGCAAGAACGAAAATTTCATGTAAAAAAATTTATTAGTGAACCATGTTATTTCACAATCGTGTAAAAAAGACCGTGTAAAAAGACATTTTGGTATACTAAGAAAATCTCCATGCAAAAAAGTCTCTTGTAAGCTTAGAATTAATTTCATATCAAATGCATCTCAAGTTGGTACCAAACACAGAAGTTAGTTCGGGTTATTCACATTTGTGACTAAATCTCATAATTTACTCCACATAATTGCACTTCCATTTGATTGAATCTTTATATTCCGCAGTCCTTATTCCCTATTACGCTAATATGTTTCAGTTTGTGAGAAAAGAAATCTCAATCAAACGCAATGAACTATAAAATCTAAATTTGAATTTGTACATGAAATAAAGGAAGTATTAATAACCGCAAACCTCTACACCCCGAATTGCGCAGGCGCATCTCCATACCACCACAATTGCTCAAGAACTCCAGCCAAGCCTATTTGTACAGCGGCGCATATGACTCTGATACTCAAGAGGCGGCAATGCCACTTAAGAAATCATTCATTCATACCGACGGCGAATGACGACTATTAAAATAAAATTACAGCCGATGAATTGCGGCACTAAAATCGAGGCGTAGTGAAACAATGCAAATATTTACCCCTGTTGACATGCCGAAAAACAGCCGCAACAAAAATAAGAACAACAAAAGAAAACGAACATAACCTTAACAGCTGTGTGAGAGTGAGTTTGTTGTAGTGGTGGTTGAGAAAATTGAGGGAAATTTCAACGCCACGAAGAGGGCAACAACTAATACTGACGGATAGACGATCATTAATCACAACCCTTAATTGTGCGATCGACGAGTGGCCAACAAACTATGGCGCTGCAAAGTTGGCAAACACTTTCAATTTTTGGCTGCAGCTGAGAGTTCAACAAGCAAGCGGCAATCTAACGACATTTGCGTTGACTTTTCTATCAGCTATGTTTGTATGTATGTATGTGAATGCTAAGCGAAGGGCGATTGGTTGGCAGTGCGAGCAGGGCAGTGGAAAGTGCGCAAAAATATTGAACGTCGCGCTGTGCGACAGCTGATCATAAACGAACGAACGTGGGAATTTTTGCAAATGCGAACAGAAAAATTGCAGACGTTACTTTTCCATGATTTCATGCAACATGCAAGAAATGAAATAGAAAACAAAAGCAATGCAGTCAGCAAACTACCGCCAATGCATAGCATAAAAAAGTGAAAACTCAAATCGTGAGAGTAAAGCGAAAAGAGTGTGCAACCCTTGCCGGTGGCACATAAGAAAATTTAGAAGTCTAAACAAAAACTTACAAAACTGCACAACTGCACAACTTATTCAAATTGGAAAGACTGTAAATGTATGTACATACATACGTGTGTACTTACAACAGTAGCACTAGCATAAAATCCCTTTTTTGTGGTAACTGGATTGCAGCTGATGGTGCACGTGCGCCGGTGAAGCTTAGCGAAATCGCAGCGTGAATCTGTGGCACAAAGTTGACACAAATCGGCATCTGCGAAAACAGTGAGCGAACATTTGCAGCTTCTTCAATGCGCGTCACCTCGATGTGAATGCGTTGTTGGTACTCCAGCGGCGCATATCAGCCGACAGCCATCAGACGCTCACCATTGCGCTGTCAACAAAGCTGTTGTGTCAGTTGTGTAATGGTGCCCGGAGAAATCTGTGGCAGTGAGCGTGAAGCCAATTTGCGCAACATATGTCACCCACAAGTAGCAGACGCTGTGCTGCAGCAGCAGATACACAGTTTTTCTTATTTTATCCAACATTTCAACTTTTTGACTGTCACCAACAATGCCTTATTATTTTTAATTGACCCGATCGTTAAATTATTAAAGATACTTTGATCACAAAATGATGGCGGGCTTCACAACGCATTCGATCTTTTCATAATTTTTTACTGAAAATATTGAAAAAAAAATCAGAATCGAGACAAAAGTCTCTAATCACTATAAATAGTCACTAATTCATCAAGTCACTGTTGACGGCTGTGTTAGAATATCGCAATAAATATTCTGAAATCTGCAAAATTTGATGAAAAATCGTTAACTTATAAAGTTAAATTATTATATTTTTGCAATGTAACTCTCTTTTAATATATTCACAGATAATGTCCGATGATTATCCACCAACGAAATACTTTTGGAATTGGAAGCAGAAGCCCATGAAATAAATTAAATCAGGAAATACCCTCTTCCATAGAGGCGAGGAAAATTTTTCTCATCAACAAACACTCTGTGAAAAGTGTTCATCGCGAGCTTAGGACAATCTTTGGCTTAATGGTGACGTCAAAAATAATAAAATTTCCGTATTTAAGCTGAAGTGCAACCCGAAGTCATTCAAGAAGTGCCATTACATCCATTGAAAACAATCGTTTGGTGAGGAGGAAGAATTAGTGGCTCATATTTCTTCAAAGACGAGGTTGGCGCCAATATAACAGTGAATGGTTAACGCTATCGCGCCATGATATATGCGCAACGAATTTTTGATGCCGGAAATTGAAGCCCATGATCTTCATAACATTTGGTTCCAACAAAACGGCAGTACTTGCCAAACAGCCCGTGAAACAATGGATTTATTGCGTCGTCGTTTCGGTGAGAAATTTAACTCTAGATCGTGTGACATCACACCTTTGGACTTTTATTTGTGGGGGTGCGGGGGTTATTTTTTTGATTGGAACAAATAATCTAAATCATTAAAAAATTTACGAATAATTTCAATCAGAAAAAATTTTCTCGCAAAGGTACATTGAAGTAAAAAATTAATATTAAAAAAAGTTCTTTAAGTTCAGGATACAAACAATTATCTAAATTTCTCCAGAACTCAATTATATCACTTCCATCGTAAAAATGTATTTCGCTTCGTAAGATTATTATTTCTATTTGAATTTCAAAATCATACTTGCTCACATCACAAGTAAAGGGGCTTTCAATGAGATCAATGAAATTCTAAATTCCCTTAATATCGTCAAATCTGTCCTCAAAATTCAATAAAATGGTTCCAACAGTTTTGCATGATACATTTTTTTAGGGATCTATGTCTCTGCAGTAATGGCAGCGATTCGTGGGAAATTTTAATAATCCCCTGACCGAACTTTAACAAAAACTAAAAATGCAATGGTTTGAAAATTATTAATTTTTATAAATAAACTGGTTAAAGTTGTTTACTTCCTTCGAGTTTCAATTCAGTTTATTTAAATAATTTGTTATATTAGGGAAAAATGCTAAGTCCAAAATAAATTTACTACCCTGCAAAGCCTAATCTTTCTGTTGCTACCAAATTCTCGAAACGTAAAAATTCCAATACCTCTTTCCTAAGAGCGAATAATCTATTCAGGTATTCTTAACCATCGGGCTTCTGTGGACATGTTTTTTAATGCAATGTAGTAGTCACGCACTAACCCATTCGGCTACGGCGGCCGCTTTATGATGCACCCTTTATTTGGGTGTCTGGCCAAGCTCCTTCTCCTATTTGTGGTCTACATCTGGATGGTTTTCCACAAATGAGGGACCCTACAATTTTATGGCACCTCCTAACGGGTGATAATTTTCTATGAACAGCTTTTTTATTCCAAAAATACATTCAGATGCTCCAAATTGCCTGCCATGGGGCGACCACTAGAAGAAAGAAACTTTTTCTACCATTTGGTGTTTCAAGCCGTGGGTCTACCAAATAGTAATCACCTACTAACCCATCCGACTAAAGTTAAGGTATTCATAAAGTACCTTTTTTTTTGTTTTTTTTTTAACCAGTATTCACATACACAAAAATATTTATAACTTACAAATATCCATGCAACTATGAGTGTCACATTGAGTGCACAAACACACACATAAACGAGTATTTGTATTGAGTGAAGGCTGCACAAGCCAATAGCTTGTGACAGAATTGTGAAAGTTCCTTGGCGAACGGTAAAACCTTTTTAACAGCTTTTTGACCAAGCCAAGTGATCTTAATTGTTGCCTTGTTTGTCTTAACTGAAGCAATTTCACACACTCTTTGTTACTTACTTTGTTTTGCTTACGAGTTTTTTCTCAGTCTACAGATTTTTCTCTCAGTCTTCACCTCGACACAGCATAAATGGGTTAATTATTACACTTCAGTGCAGCTGAATTGTTTGTCGAAATATTTAAACACTCCATTCACTCCACTTGGGGTGTTGAAACGAAATTGGAAAGTTGGCTGGTCAATGTTGAATGATGGCAGTTGGCAGCTGGATGGCTGCGCTCCAGAGCAGCTGAGCGGCTGAGCACTTGAATGCGCTTGGCTGTGCGATGTGTGGACCGCTAAAAGTGAGCTGACGCATGTCTTTGCCGGTATGAAATGTAAATGACACAGACTCCTATGCATGTCGTAAATAGTTGTATTTCCATATGTTTGTACAATACGAAAGTTCGTGGGACTATGCAAATAAATGGGTAAGTGAAATAAATGAGTTGATAAAATGCACCGTGACATTGGCATTTAGATCCGTACCAATTCAAGGACCGCCACACACACACCTTGGCAGCCGATCTGCTAGTATTTCTCGAATCTTATCGGCGCGATTAGTTTACACTGAAGTGGGGATATGCATTAAAAACTTATCCTACGCGGCAATGAAATACATATCAGAAAAATTCAATATTTCAAATATTATTATTATATTATTACTAGGTATGCTTTTGGAGACCTTCTGTGAAACTACCTTCTATACTCGGCAGGTCGTGACTTAGTTGTCTTAGTTCTGCATCGGCATTTAGGAATAATGCTGACCAGCGGATCAGCAAATTATTTAAACCCATTAAACATTCACTGCATCACGAGTCAGATCTGAAGCTTGCGCCTCCGTACTATAACTTGGCTATATCGGATAATTTAATAGTTAATACAAGTATACAAATAATTATAATAAATAATGTAACCTTATCAAATGTGTTGCCTTTATAGCGCTGCAGGGTATATTTTTTTTTTGTATTTCCATCTTGTGAAAAAAGATAAGATATTAATGTCAAAAAGACGGATTTAACATTACCAACAAAGCTTTATAATTATTGGCTGAACAAATAGTGGGTTGTTGTTCCTATCGTCGCTAAGTAAACGGAAAGAGTTAAAGGGAACTTTAAAGTTCGGAGTAGTTTATCGCCACGGTTATTAATGGTTGAATGAGAAAGTGATCTTAAGAAACTAAATCGTTTTCTAACACTTCATTCTTGCCCAAGAATAAGGACGTTTAGGAAACAGAACCATTTTATATGTATGCATGTAAGAAATAAACACGTTTCGATTTTTCCTGCGATCAAAACCACTATGGTAGGATATTGAAATTTGAAAAGGTCGAGCCAAGGAGCACCAGGAGATTTGATGGCTCCTAAAATACTCAGACTAAAAAGCCCATTGTATTTAAGGTGGGATATTACAAACAGAATTTAAAGCAAATTCAATTTAGATTTATCTCTATCCCTCTCTATTTATTTATATTTGTTTTGATGTATTTCCTGTTATTTATTCCTATCTTTATAATTTTCATTAACATTATCCGTATAACTATTTTTATATTTATCATTATCTTTAGCTTTACCTATTTCATTGTCCCTATCTTTATCTTCATCTTTACCAATATCTACCTCTACCTCTACCTCTACCTCTACCTCTACCTCTACCTCTACCTCTACCTCTACCTCTACCTCTACCTCTACCTCTACCTCTACCTCTACCTCTACCTCTACCTCTACCTCTACCTCTACCTCTTCCTCTACCTCTACCTCTACCTCTACCTCTACCTCTACCTCTACCTCTACCTCTACCTCTACCTCAACCTCTACCTCTACCTCTATCTCTCTCTCTATCTCTATCATTATCTCTACCTCAACCTCTATCTCTACCTCTATATCTATCCCTACCTATATCTCTATCTCTACCTCTACCTCTGTCTCTATCTCCACCTCTATCTCTATCTGTATCTCTATCTCCATCTCAATCTCTATATCTATCTCTATCTCTACCTCTACCTCTATCTCTATCTTTATCTCTATCTCCATCTCTATCTCTATCTCTATCTCTATCTCTATCTCTATCTCTATCTCTATCTCTATCTCTATCTCTATCTCTATCTCTATCTCTATCTCTATCTCTATCTCTATCTCTACCTCTACCTCTACCTCTACCTCTACCTCTACCTCTACCTCTATCTCTATCTCTACCTCTACCTCTACCTCTACCTCTATCTCTACCTCTATCTCTATCTCTATCCTTACCTATATCTCTATCCTATCTCTATCTCTATATCCATCTTTATCTGTATCTTTATCTTTATCTAACATTGCATACGGCTCTTTCCACAAATGGAGCGACCTACAATTTTAAGCCGACACCGAACGGCAAATAGTTTTTTATGAGGTGCTTTTTCGTGGTAGAAATACACTCTGAGATTCAGCGCTATAATAAAATGCTCGGTGGTCGCCGAACCAAATCGTGAGCATTTTCGTGCGATCTTTTCACAATTTTTGACTTGGACAAACATGCCAAAAATGCATCAATGAACTAAAATTGTTATACGGCGAACAAGCACCATCCCTTAGTACCGAAAAAAACTGGAAACACTGAATTTTTATATAGTTGTTCTTCGCTAACCGCCGAATTCCGGGTAGGTAGTACAAAATTAATTCTTGTGCCAGATAATATCGATGCCCGAAATAATTGAAAAAGATCGTCTTGACACACCCCGTCCGATTGAGGCAATCTTGATCACTAGTATGACGAGCAGCCATAAGATTTTACATAATCACCTTGTGCTAAAAATGGAGAATATTTTGAAAAGCAATAAAATCATTTTCAACCATCAATGTTCATTTTCCATTGCTAGGTCGGAAATATAAATAGTAAACCTCGTACTACAAAAAATTTATAAATGTAAGATATGAGTTTATGAAAATCGGAACGCCATCGTCATTTATTTCATAATCAATTGCTTTAAACTTCTCTGCTGTTTTCATCAATAAATTTTTCATTCATTTGTTTTCTGTTGCATAAACTAGTCTACAATGAAAAAAAATTGTAATTGGGAATAACCTGACTTTTCTTGTTATTATAACATTGGAGGACACTGCGAAGAGTTTTACTTCACCAATCAAAAATAAACAATAGATTATTACGTTATAAGAACAATTTACAATTCCAAAAAAATATAAAAGTAAAAAAAAAATTAATAAAAAACTAAGTAATACATTACATTCGGGCCTATCTAGCATTACATTTGGACCACTTTTAAAATATTTTAACATATGTAAGTATTTACTTATAGGTAGAGTTGGGTATTTCCCGAGAAAATCCCAATCTCGAGAATCGGGATTTCCCGAAATAACGAAAATTTCAATTCTCGAGATGCGGGATTTCCCGAAAATAATTTTTGAGATTTCTCGAGAATTCTCGAAAATTCGGGAAAAATTCCAAAAAATTTAAAAAAAAATCTAAAACCAGTGTAAGAGCAATGAATTTCATAAAATATTATTTTTATTTATTTTTATTAAAGTATAAATTACATAAAAAAATATTTGCAAATATTACTATTTCAATTATTGCAAACAAAAAAGTGAAACAAAAATATATTAATTACAAAAAAATTCAAAATAAAAATAATTCAAGATTATACTTATTAAAATAGGGGAAAAAAGTGATTGTAAACATTATTTCCCAAAATGGTGTTTTAAAAAACACAGATTCCTCTCATTTTGAGTCGATGTTGGCTTAACAGTGTTAAAAGCCCCGATCAGTCTTTCAACATTTTGTGTTTTCTCTCCACTTTTTTCATATATATTCTTGAATTTCAAAACTATCTTGCGAACCTTTTTTACGATTTCAAATGCAGACTTTATAGTGACCGTCTTGTCAGCAACAAATACGATATTGTCGTCCTCGTCATCGGAAGCGTTTTTTGCATTAATGTCGGAAAATGAAGTACTGGCTGCATTGTTTTCATTTTCATCGGAGCCTCTATCATCCGAATCGTCTCCATCGCTTACGTCACTATCGTATATCCTGTTTGCGACTTCTCGTTTCTGGTACATTACCTCCATGACCGCCAAATGTATGCCGTGATTGTAGCAAATCTGTTGATGCGCTGGTGATAGTCTCCCAAATTTGATCATGACACTGACACCATCACTTGTAATAGCCACGATGTCGGACTGTAGTTTTATATTGAAGTCTGAAAGCTTTGCATTTACGAGCTCATATACTTTTTCAGCGGGACATGATTCCTGAATGCGAACCAGGCCAAGGTTGTCAGATTGTCCATCGTCATAATATATATGGATGTTCATGTAACGTCGGTTTCGAACGCTTGTCCACTCGTCGATGCTCAAGCTGAACTTACGCTGTGCAGATTTAAAATTTTCAATTTCGATCTTCAAATCGCTTTTTATTTTCGTGCAGTACTTCATAACCAAACCCAGAACAGCTTTGTGACACTTTGGAAGATGAAATCCTAAGCGGCTGATACTATTACGAATGAACTCACTTTTTGTTATCGCGTTTATTGGAATTCCATATTTTGCAGCCAATTTTGCAACAATTTGTTCAAGCGATTCAGGCGAGGAAGAAGTATTGAAAAAGTTGTGAAGAGTTCGGGTCTTCTTGGCTGGTGGCTGTTCTTTTGGAGCCTCATGTTCCCTTCGCTTCATGTTGTGTATCCTCTCCATGTGACGGTGAAGTCCAGATGTTGACGATGACTTGCATTTAATGATTTTATTGCATTTCAAACATGTTGCTTCGTCGTCAAATCGCTTGAAAAGCTGCCACACTTGGTCGTATTCGTATTCTGAACTCATGATTTTTAATGCTAAAAATTCAAAATTTGTTTTAAATTTTGTTTTTTAAAGGAAGTAACTAACCGGTACTCACAGTCAACGATACGTCGATTCAAAACTTAAAAATAAGTAATATTTGGACCACAAAATATTTTATTATACGATGTATAATTTACACTTAATCAGGTACCACAAAATGAAATGCACCCGCTCACTACAAAAAATAAATTTACAAACGTCGTCTGTGCAGTCTGCGAACAAATTGAAATTGCTTGACTCGGATTTCTCGAGAAATCTTGAAACATTCTCGAGATTCGGGATTTCCCGAAATGCTAAAAATTTCAATTCTCGAGATTCGGGATGGAAAAATATCGAGAATTTCTCGAGAATTCCCGTCGGGAAATTCCCGAAACCCAACTCTACTTATAGGTATAACCTACCTAGCAATGCATTCCCATTATTTCTAAACTGTCTGCTGTTGGTCTACTTACAATAATTAGTACCATAGAACTACGATTAAATGTAATTTTTAGACAATTGTCCTCATCTCCAGTTCGAGGTGTGTATTACATCCTTGCATATACATACATACCCATATACATATGTATGTACGAGTTGTACTAAATAAATAAAAATCACGCACCAGATGTTCGGTTTATCTGTGATCGGCAATCACTGGGCCGCATGCCAGTGCTATTTAAAAGCAAATTCCAGTTCAGAACCATTTTTGGTGCGTCTAAGCGGTGACTGCGATGCCAATACGAACGTTTCGACGCCAACGACAACTGAAACCATTTAAGGAAGAAGCACGGTAATCACGCCAACAACACCAATAACATTCACATGAAACACTTGGCAGACCAATGCCGAAGCAATAAAGTGCCCCAAATACAACAAAACAGAACAACTGCTTAAGTGCACAATTGGAGAGTCTGCAGCTGTGAGGTGTAGTGCGAGTATGCATTTGGACTTATTAGAGATGCCGGTATTCCAGAATTCCGACAATTTTCAGATACCACAATTACCGGGATTAACTTGCATTACACACGGAATCCCGAAAAGACATTTACTAGTGTATACACTGTGAGTTTAGCCATATGTCCTTACCCACATGGGCAAATCCCATCGATTGAGAAATGTCTAATTTTCTTAATTGCGACCATTAATTCGGTTATAAGGTTCGCCGTGAAGTGGAAGTACTAGGCGGCGTTGCAGAATGTGTTGAAAAACGCAAAACACACGATGAACCTTCTGACACTGTCCGATCTGCAGAATTTATTCAACAAGTGTAAACGATCATTGACGAGGACCGTTCAAAATCAATGAGGGCCATTGTGAGGGAGGTTCAATGTTCCTGAAGGTCTTATCCGTCGAGCTGAGGGTCTTGTTCTGTGTGAAGATCTTCGGTATAAATCGTACGTTATGTGCACAAGACAGTTTATGAAGGAGCAGCAACGGGAACAGCGACAAACGACTTCTAAACAGAATTAGACACTCTGAAGCGTCTCAGATGTTATGGTTTCTTCCAGGCTCTGTTATGGTTTTAGATCATACGTGTGAATTCCGCACCATATATCGAGGTGCCAGAGAGAGTAGTGAAACCCCGAATTCATAGTATACGGGGTAAGTGCACGGGGTAGTTGGTAAGCAGAAAGCAGGTAACACAGCTGCTCGGCTTGCCGAAACTAATCAATTGGCGCAATTTATGGGTTGGACATTCGGCCATAACACTCGCTCTGAGTCCAAGTCTGGGTTCCTATTGATTTCAGGGTGAAACTCTAGTCGTAAAATGCGACTACCTTCAGAGAAATCTATATTTACTCCGTTAGCCAAGCGGCGATTAATTCTCTTAGTGGGATCGTCTCTAATTACATCATCGTTCGCAAATGCTGGACGTCTCTTAACGAGATGGCGGAATATTTCCCCATCCATTTGATATAGGTGCCAGGAGATGCTGGCATACCAGGAAGCCAGAGAGAGGGCGCTGCCACTCGCCTTCCTAATGATATGGAGATTTTATGTATACCCCTCTCAACCAACAAACTGCGTTTTGCAAGTAGCTGACAACCCGAGATTGGTTGATAGTCTAAAATGTAATGCCAAAGATTGAACTTACCTCATTTCAACTATTGCAGAAGCTGCAAGAATAAAGAGGAGGAAGAGTCGGTTAGACACCTTCTCTGTTACTGTCACGCGTGACA
This sequence comes from Anastrepha obliqua, assembly GCF_027943255.1. NCBI lineage: Eukaryota > Metazoa > Arthropoda > Insecta > Diptera > Tephritidae > Anastrepha > Anastrepha obliqua. The sequence goes on from NC_072894.1 coordinate 16,226,326, forward strand.
AGCCACTAGGTTTAAATACTTTGGCTCATCGCTTCTAAATGATAGATACTGATGCCCTTAGGGATATAAGTGTAAGCCAAATCGATGGGTTTGCGCTCAAAACACAATGGTTTAGCGAGGAGTAGCCGATAAAATGCTACTGCAGTATCACACTGGATCGGCAACGGTCTAAGTGAGCTGGTCTAGAGACCGACTGCCCCTTCTACCTACGAGGACTGTTCAAGAAGTACCCGTGTTTGATGGTGTTAGCAACGTGTGCTGTCATCTATCAAACGACGGCCAAACAAGTTTCAGACTATGGGGACGTTTCGTGGGCGAACATCCGTTTTTGATGAGGATCTCGGCAGACGTGGTTAGCGAGGAAATCATTCAAAACGTCCACGACATGATTATCGCTGATCTTCGAATAAAAAAGCGCAAAATAACTGAGGTCATAGGTGTGTCGACCGGAACGGCATTTAATATTTTACATGATAAGTTGGCGATGAAAATAGTGTCGGCCCGATGGGTCCAACGATTGCTCACAGTGGGCAACAAGCGGATGGGGCTGTTAACTTCAAAGCAGTGTTTGGAGAAATTTAAGCGAGATCCGAAGGAATTTTTGGGTCGAGTTGTCACCTTGATTCATCATTATACACCAGAAACTAAGCAAAAATCAAAACAATGGTTTTCCCCCGGTGAACCTTCACCAAAGAAGGCGAGGACAGTCCCATGGGAATGCGATTTGGAATCGAACGGCGTCATCCTCACAGAGATTTTAGAAAAAGGAAGAACGATCACTGGACAATACTACAGTGAGTTATTGGACCGCTTTTAAGAAAAAATTGAATGAGGCTGTATTTGACGAAAAAGAAGGTGCTTTTTTACCACGATAACGCACCAGCACATTAATCCGGAGTTGTCGCCGCCAAACTGCTTGAATTGCTGCCCTCGTGTTCTCCCGATCTGGCTCTGTGCGACTTTTTCTTGTTCTCTAACATGAATAAATGGCTCTCGGAAAAAAAATTGTGTCGAAACCAGGAAGTCATTGCCGAGACAGAGACGTATTTTGGAGAGTTCGATAAATCCTATTTTTTGGAGGGGTTAAAAAATGGCCGGAGCGTTGAGGGAAGTGTATTTTTTTAAAAAGGGGGTATGTTGAACCTTAAAAAAAATTTTTTTTTTGAAAATTTGTGCGTTCGTTTTTAACACGGGTACTTATTGAATCCCCTTCGTATGTGATTATTAAAATCAGTCTATCTCTATCTTAAATTTAAAATGATTTTATTTCATGGTTTCACCTGCGATTATTGAACCATTACTCATATTAAAGATGTTATGTTCGAAGGTGAGTCCCGGAACTGCTTTAAAAATATCCCGAAATCCCGATATCAAAATTACCCACTAATATTCACACCGCTAGTAATCCCAAATATGTAATATGTTCATTCATGTTGGCTCGCTCGTTTGACTTCAATTACAAGCAGCAACAAAGCACAACACCAACAATAACTTTTACATAGTTATGCTATAATGCACGTGAACGACTTCAAAGTTGCATATTGCCAATAAAAGCAACAACAGCAACAAAAGCTGTGATGCCAACCATGGCGGATGGCCGGTTTCGGTGCAGTTGCAGTTGCGACTACGGCTGCGTTATTGCGTGTTGCAGGTGTGCTCAAGCAGCAATAAAAACGAATGAACGGATCAAATGAAATTCTTAAGTGATCGCGCCAGCAACGGTAACAGCAGCAAAGCAAAACTGAAACAGCAACAAACAACGCTTTGAATCGAATGTGATTTGTTGCATGCGCTGCTGGCCGCAGTAGTGGTTAGCCCTGCCGTCGAACGCACCCATAAGCCACGCAGACATGCGATCACGGTCAACTCCCACTGAACGGCGCAGCCACACCAACTAACACACTTACATATTTGTTTACCCACACATACAACTGTATTTACAAATTAATGCAGGTATACGTGACTTTTATTAGGCAGAGAGGAACATTTGCACTCACATCACTGTATGAATTCAAACTTGCAACATAGTAAATACTCGTATTGACGCATTATTGCGGTGAATGCGAACGCGTTCGAATGCTGATTGATTAATCACCGACTGACTGCTCAACAAACTGGTTGTTAATAGCACATTTTTGTTGCTCATTTCGTTGTACCTTTTCGCATTCACATTCGCGCTGCATTAACGAGCACAGTATTCAAATTCAATTTTATTTCAATTATTCGCGAATCGCTGCACCTCAGCACAAGTAGATACATGTATGGATGTGTATGTGTGTGTGTGTGTGTAGTTAGTAGTGACACCAGCGTTGCGCATGCGCACATCAGCACTCTCAGCACCATTTTAGTCAATTTTTCGCAGTTTTGTTGTTATTGTCACTTTTAACGTTCGCTGTTTTTTCTGTAACGCTTAACTGGCGATCGTCATGATAGATTACCTTGCGGCATGTCAGCTCCAAACTCAGCCTCAGCAGTGCGCACCTCACCTTGGCATTAAAACAGACGGCAAAAGCAGCTGGAGCAGCAACGGTAAAATTGCGCTATCGAAGTGAGACAAATGAAATATTCACCACCCGCACTAAATGGTGCATTCGAGTATATCTCGCAAAGCCGGTACCGGTTTCTGCTCATACACACACATGATCTACTTATACATTCAGCTCGGTTTACAACAACATGTTTTGCATATACATACTCGTATACATACATATCATATCATAGTCTAATGATTTATGACATACGACAATTGGCTAGATTTCGCCTTCGATCACCTAACTCTCCCATCAACATGCAGTACAACAAAGTATATGAAAAATATTTAGATCTCTGACTCATTGCCCGGCTAATGCAGATAAATGAGTAAAGCTTCAGTTAGACAAGACTTAGGCGCAACTTAGTTTTCGTAGAAACTTAGAGGTTGCTACTCAGCACTTCAGTACGTCTACGAAAACTAAGTTAAGTTAAATTATGTCCAAGGCTTGGCTAACTGAATCTCAATATGAGTAAAACGGGTGTGCCGAGTCAAATATGAGGGTCGAAAAGTGCGTGAATTAACTATAGCAGAAGCCCCTTTCATCAGCACGTTTCGAAAATTTATTTGTTTCTTTTTTAATTTTAATATTTTTGTATAAAATTATAGTTCAAGAAATCCAAGCTTCATACTTTGTAAGACTTAAAAACAGATTTCACAAATTTTCATCAAAATTTCACACTTTTTAATGAGAATTTCTAGAAAGATTTCGGGTATGCTATTTTATAGCCCACTGATTTTTAGTAGAGCTCTAACACCGCCTTAGTTTATGAATAAAGTGCACACAACTGATTAAAATTTAAATTTCGATGTTTGGCCGAGCTCCTTCTCCTATTTGTGGCGTGCGTTTTGATGTTGTTCCACAAATGAAGGAGACTACAGTTTTAAGTCGACTCCGAACGACAGGTATTTTTTATGAGGAGCTTTTTCAGGGCAGCAATACACTCGGAGGTTTGCCATTGCCTGCGGAGGGGCGACCTCTATTAGAAAAACCTTCTTTATTTTGATTTTTCACCGAGATTCGAAACTACGTTCTCTCTGAATTCCAAATGTTAGTCACGCACCAACCCATTCGGCTACGGCGGCCAATTCATTTGCTCACCTTAAAGCTTGAATTTACCTATAAGAAAAAAATGGATGAAGGAAGTTGCATCAAATGTTGGGTAAAAAATAGAATTAAGTGCTCAAAAACACTTGAAATGTTGACAGTGGCATACGGGGAGAGTGCTCTGAGTCAAAAAAATGCTTAAAAGTGATAAAAGCTTTTCACAGAAGTTCGAAAAGATGTGAACAACCACATCAACAACCAATGAAAATGTTGAGAAAGTGAAGAAAATTGTTACGAAGACTTGTCAAATCACAATTAGAGAAGTTACTGGCATATCAGTTGGCTCATGTCATGCAATTTTTTTCGGAATTTTTAGGCATGAAGCGAGTGGAAGCGAAGTTCGTTCCAAAATTGCTGAATTTTGACCAAAAACAATGTCGCATAAGCAACGATCAAGAATTCTTGAATGATGTCAAATATGATCCAGATTTGCTTCAAAGCGTCATAACTGGTGACGACTCATGGGTCTATGGTTATGACATCAAAACCAAACCCCAATCGTTCAAATGGAAGAGTCCAGGAGAGCCAAGACCAAAAAAAGCACGCCAAGCTTTATGAAATGCCAAGGTTTTGCTCACTGCTTTCTTCGATTACCAAAGCGTAGTGCATCAGGAGTTTTTACGGTAAATAAGAAGTATTACGTTGAAGTAATGCGCCGTTTGCCTGAAGCAATACGAAAAAAACGCCCGGCATGGTGGAAAAAAATTCACGGCTTTAGCGTCATAATAATGTACCTGCACACTCATCCTCGCTTGTGAGAGATTATTTGGCCAAAAACAACACCGTTATCATACCTCAGCCATTTGGCCCCCTGCGACTTTTTCCTGCACCCAAGATTGAAGAGACCCATGAAAGGACGGCGTTTTGCGACGATTAAGGAGATAAAAACCGAATCACTAAAATACTCAAGGACATACCAAATATGCTGGGGCAAGTGTATTATATTTTAGGGGGACTACTTTGAAAAAAATAAAAAATAGAAATTGATGAATAAGTGCATAAATATTTTTTTATATTAGAAAAATGAAAATTCTCCTTATTTTTTAAACACACCTTGAATATGGTTTTATCAGTAAAATTAACTACATTTTCATAAAAGAGATTAAAAAAATAAAATATCAAAACTTGTCGGTAAGTCCCTCTGATGTACATATTTGACGAGCTGTTTATAGAAATGCTGCCGTAGCCGTGCGTTTAGTGTGTGACTACCATTCGGGAGTGCGTAGGTTCGAATCTCCCTGAAACACCAAAATGAAGGAAAAGTTTTTTCTAATAGCGGTCGCCTCTCGGCAGGCAATGGCAAACCTCCGAGTGTATGTATTTCTGCCATGAAAAAGAAAGCCGAACGCTGGAGAACGCAGTCCGTCATATAGCCACAGAAAATTAAATCAACAAGATGCTAAGCAGCGAAGAAACGTGGCGAATCATCAGTGATTTAGTGGAAAAAATTCCGAAATTCGGTTGAAAAGCATTCAGGCGTCTATGCTTGCCTTTGTAATGAGGAAGATGAAACGCCACGGAGTAATGCGAAGGCGGTTCCAAGGTGGGCGACGATTCCGAACCAAGGGGCGTCTCCGAACATACCATTGCTGCAACGGCAACTGCAACGGTACATTATGCATTTTAAAACTCCTCATCCACGAAAAAAAAAAAATCCGTTTGAGTGGATCAGGTAATTGCCACCGGGTACTCGACAGCCGAATTCTGTTAGCACATTTCACACGTTTCACAGGGTTGAGTTGATCTTTTTCATATACTACAACTACAATACCAGTTTGTTCAAGAGCTTGAGCTGTCATGACACCGGTGACGTAAGGCAATCAGCTGATTCTTTCAAGTTCGCTGAGAACCGGTTAACGGTCTGATTTTGGCAAACCTTCTGAATTTTTTCCACCATGCCACTCAAATTAGCCTTTAGCCTTTAATATTAGGAGAAAAGTAGCATCCACTAAAATGCCAATTTGCAAACTTTTAGACTGTCTATTCACATGAGTGCAACGTGTGGCAAGTACCTACGAGTAATTCTCATAAGACCGTCGCCTCATTTGAAATGGTGTTTTTGTATATTTCTTTAAATGGGTGTAAAACAGAAACGAAAAAAGATTGTTTAGTTTTGTTTGTAAAATTTAATTTTTGGATTTATTGTTAAAAAATAATAATATTTTTTCAGTCATATGAAGTTCGTTCAAAAAGTTGTCAGCCCTCAAATAATGATCTTCACATGGGCAGTGGACACAGTTTTAGCCGGTTCTACTGAACCGATTTTGTTGAAATAAAATTTAAATGACGTAAAATTGATGCCGTTGTCGTGTGAACTACGATCATTCTGAAAAAAATTTTAGTATTTTTTTCGGACCATTAAAGTAAAAAAAGGTCATAAAACAGGTTTTCATCTTTGAACGTTCGCCATTTTGTCAAATTTTATTGTTTTTCGTATCGGATTTCACGCGATAATGACATTCATACTGAATAAGAAATATTTTGTCTTTTTGTTTGCGGACCCCTGTGAGTCCCGGAATCCGTGTCGCCAGCGAATACCTTTGTTTGGAAGACCACTTTTTGAAGGCTGACGACTTTTTGAACGAACCTCGTAAGGCCAAAAAATAAATTTTTATTTTTTAGCAATGGTTCAAGAAATAAAATACTCAGAACAGAAATAAAAAATCTTTTTTCGTTTCCGTTTTACACGCTTTTGAAGAAACATCCAAAACACACCACTTCAAATCAGGCGGGGGCCTTAATTCACATTTGTTAAGTTACCCGCGCTCAATGCATGCATATCTATTCATGTGCATATTCAAATGTAATACATTTATAACTGGCTATAAACGCATTCATAGTCATAGTCATAGTCATATCCATATTATCGTAAAATTTAAATATTACAATTGCATTTTTATTGGCCCCTTATTCTTGCTGATTGCCTTTGAATTCACACAGCAAGCGTGCCGTAGTGTGAAGATTGCATAAATAATGTGTCTCTATGCATTTAATTCCAATTAATATTTCATTTAAATCATTTAGAAGCTGATAATACGAGTACTTACTCGCTAATAGCGCTTTATGGACTCTAAAATACTTCTTGTTTTCTGTTGTGATTAACCACTGGAAAATAAATAAAATTCACTCGTAACTTTATATTATTTGAAGTCAGTTGCTTGTCCGTGGCACAATGTGGAGGTGTTCATAAATTTTAAAAGTAAAAATTCTTGGTATACGGATACGCGTCAAGAACGTAAAAAGTTAACACATTTAGTTACAAATTCACAAAGTTGGAATTCGCAAAGATTCAAGCGATTTGCTTTTAGTACTCGAGGACTAATGGAATGAATTGGAATACATTTTAAAGCATTAAGCTTAGCGAAACTGTACATGAATTATGTTCATTATGTAGTCTTACGCACCCATTTATGGAACAGCGTCCAGAAACACGCCACAAATAGGAATAGAAGCTTGGCCAAACGGCTAACAGAAGTGTACGCGCCAATTATTTATTCATTTTCACGCCTACGGAAGTTCGTTTTGGAAAATAACAACAGCAGGCAATGGTTGCTTCTAAATACCTGAATAATCTACTGAAGTTTTGCCATACACAGGGTATTTTTTGCAGGACTTGAGAATTTTTAATTATGGTACAAACTAGAAATATTGTTGGAATGATTTTTTCTTATTATTGCGTTGGGGAATACTGGGTTGCCCATATTCGACGGGCCCATGTGCCATTCGATGACTCTTTAGGCCCATTCCAATCGACGAGGCTTGTCCGCAGGCAACAATCTTTGCGTTAATTGAATCTTATACGGGAATAAATGCAAATCAATGCTGATAATTCGTTGTAAAGTGGTCCGAGCAATGCCCAACTGCTGAGAACGGCGATTTTGGGATGTCCTTGGCAACGTCTCAACACTGTCCCGTACAAGAGCGTTGGTCGGTTTTGATTTGGCCTCTTTGGAATAGAAAGAGCATCACCAGTCGAAAACTTTTCGTACAAACGTTTAATGGTGTTCTTAGAAGGCGCACTTTTCACATTATTTAATTTTTTATACGCACGTTGAGTTTTTACAATTGACTTCTTTTGTTAAATGTAAATTTCAACAATTTGGGAGCGCTCGCGTGGCATGTACTGTTCCATGATAAAAATCTACTTGGACTGACGCTCCAACGCGGTATGTCATTAAGCGATCTGACGTCTCTGTCAAAAGATACAGGGTTGCCAGATGGGTCCATCGAATATTAACAACCCTGTAAATTCGTAGCGTTTTCATATTATCTTTCATTTTACCACGATTTGTTTGCTGTTTGGCAAAGGATAAGTATTCATTCGATAGAACGGTTTCTACTCTACAAAACTATGTTAGTTATATTTTCGAGTTATTTAATTTTTTATTAGTTTTGAGACTTAGAAATAGAATACCCGGGAGGCAAAAATCAACATTTTCCACACCTATGTACTCTTCTTTGATTCTCTGCTTTTCATTGAAGTCAAAAAGCTGCCGAAGCAATCCGGAACATTTGCGACATGTATGGAGAAGGAGCCATAGTCGAGTCTACAGTACGGAAATGCTTTGCAAAGTTTAAAAATGGCGACTTTGATGGACGTCACGTCCCGCAGTGAAAGCTCTTCTGAATCCGTTGAAGAACGTCTCAAATTAGTTTTGAAGGAGGACGGTCGCCAAACCAGTCATGAATTGGCGAAAAAATGAACTGCGATAATAAAACGATTTTCAATTACCTTCATTCAATGGGTTTTATTCAAAAAATGGGAGCAAGTATACCTCACGAGCTCAACAAGAAGAACACATAAAGTCGACTTCAAATTGCTTCTCAGCATCTCACCCATCATCGAGAAATACGCGGTCGATTTGTACCGATTCGTCACGGGAGATGAAAAATGGTGCCAATACATCAATATGAACCAAAGAATGGAGTGGGTGGCTCCAGAAGATATGCCAAAGCTGAGCATCCATCCGGCTATGTGTTTGGAGGGACTCGCAGAATGTTCGAAAAGAATGCCACGATCAACAACACTGCCCAGCTACACCGCGTGTATGAGGCTATCCGACTGGATTGATCTGATCGACATGGTGAAACCATACTCCTTCACAACAACGCCAAGCCCCATGTTGCACAAGTCGTCAAAGCCACAAGTGCCAAGAGCTCGAATGGGAAGTCCTTCAGCATCTACCGTATTCTCCGGACCTTGCTCCAACCGATAACCATCTTTTCCACTCCCTGTCAAGCCATATGAAGGTTGTTAGATTCAATAGCAAAGAGGTCTTTGAAGGCTAGCTCAACAAATTCTTTGATCCCAGACCAGGCGAGTTTTGTTGGAACGGCAACAAAAAATCGGACGAGAGGTAGGAAGAGGTCCCTGCTACGACTCCCGATTCCATCTTGAAACCGTCAGTGAAAACAGAGGTGAAAGCTTCGGTGCAGATTTTCCACTCGATCTAATCCAGCCTATTTGGAAAGATTGCCCTCAAACTACAGTTTGCGGATAGAGAGATCTGTACGAAGTTCGGGGAGAAATACGGTGTTAACCGCCCAAAAATATTGCCTCGTCCCTTTAGAGATTACCTCCAGAGGCCAGCATCCTTTAATCTGATTGCACTTTGAGCTGCGATAGAATTGACGTAAACTTCGATGGGAAGTAAGTGCAAAAGAAGATTCGGAGCAGCACTGGGGCACGTTCTGCATGCTACGGTAACGCCAATTCATGCAGTCCTATGCAACGTCCCCAAATTAGTGTTATTATAGCTGTTCCGAAGAGCTTCCCACCAAAACCATGCATCCATACATTAAAATTGCCGGCGAATTGGTCACGATCTGTGAATTAAGTCTCCATTTTTGCCGAACAAAGATTGCAGAAGTAAAAAGCTATACTGGAGTTTGGAGTCAAGTATCACTCCAAGATACCTTACTTCCGATGAATCTGAAGAACATGGTTGTTTAATTGAGAATTTTTAAATGCGGATATTTTTATTTTCTGGTAAATAGCACCAGCTCCGTTTTATTCGAGTTGACTCGGAGGCCGCAACTGGCAGGGACCCATATGTACTAAATGGTTTTTTTTTCGGGAACTAGCAAGTACAGCACTCAGACAACATTAAGTCCATTGAACTCGAGTTCCTTTTTTAATTTTCTTGAAATCTACCCGACCTCCGAAGAAATATGAGTAGATCTTGTGGAGCCAAAGAGCCAAGGTGGTCGCTTCTTAACACATCAATGCCAAAGACTGCAAACCTGATTCGAGTGAAGGCCGACCAGACGCACTGAAAATGATCCGCCGTCTCATTCTCCTCTCCACATGTCTGAGGTGCCTACCTTTTCCATGTGCTTCGCCCATAGAAAGTGGCCCATCATCAGTCCAACCAGCTGCCTACAGTCCCTTCTGCTTAATAACAGGAGGATCTGTGACAGTCGGTCGGACAAGACAAGTAGCATCAGTTTTGTTTATCTACAGACTCTCTCAGTCAAGCTCGCTTGTGGGTTAGAGTAACCCGTTTGTTAACCGTAGCTTTGCTAGCTGCAGAAGGGAGTGACAGAATAGTTAGAGCTCCGAAACCCATGTTAGCATCAGGATATTATGTCTAATTGATCTTAAACTGAGTGATCATTGCTTAGCGAAACCTGGAAAGCTCTAATGCACTAAGATGCCGCCGAATTGCAATAAGAACTCTTCCGCCACGAGTAAGACCCACTCTGTTAGCATCTTTGCGGAATACGTTAAGCAATAGCAGATCAAAATATTCACTGAGACTGCACTACAGAAACATATATCGTCCGACTTGGTGCGTACACCGCCCATGATTTGGAAGTAAGCCGTGCGATTCCTGTAAGTTGATATATCTGCCAAATATGTACCTATTTTGTTGTTGTCAAAAGCTCTTACGTAAACCAATTGGTAAATATCCGAAACACCACTTGTTTATATGCATTTATACATATCAAGTCATCTCCCTCTGTTCCGTCCCACCCTAATCATATACATATGCATTTTTCTAAGTTTCCTACAAATCGGTGCATTCCCATGACGCACTAAAATCGGCATGAAGGGCTTGTCGCTTCAGCTGGCAAATGCGGGAAAAAGCCATTTAAATGGTGAGAAAATATGCTGGCGTAATAACTAACCAAGTGTATGAGGCAAACGCTCGCGTACTTACAAGTATATTCAAATGTTCAAAAACGCAGGTCAGCTGGTCTAGAAGCCAAGCCATCACTCACTTGGCCATTCAACTGCTACCCAGCCATTCGGTGCCTTCCATTGTTGTTTCGGTATGTGATTTTCTAAGGTAAATGCAAGACAGACATAATAATTATAGGTAACAAAGAAGACGAAAGCAAAAGAGGTTTGAAGTATTGTTGAAGAAGGCGGGTAAGCGGGAATGATGATGTAGCGAAATTTTCACTGATCGTCACGCCGATAGAAGAAAGATACAAGTGAATGAATTTTATGGTGGTTGAAGGGTTGATGGCGCTGACCGGTGACCGCTGTTAACTGCTGCCTGCTGGCTGGTGGCTGGGAATGTTTGTTAGCTGCCAGAATTCAAAATTCAAAAAGCCATAATTCAGCTCAACGCAAACTTTTGTTATGCTTTTGATTTCTTTTACTTTTCGGACGCTTTTTCGAATTGCTATAGCATCGCCAACACCTGAGGAGCTATTGGTAAGAGTATAAAGAAGAAGAAGAAGAAGAAGTAATTACCCGTGGGCAAAAAATGGCGCAAACACCCACACAGATTCATGAGCCGTGGAGCGCATACAAATAGAGGCTTGCGTGCCAACACAAACTCGCCTAAAATTGTTATTCGTGATGTCAGTTTTATTACGTTTGCGTACATATAAATATATTTAGAGATCCCGAATACATACAATACGTAAATGTACCCTCAGGTCAACAGCGTTGTAATTTAAGACGCAGTCATCAAACTCATCAACCAAGCGGGCAAACGTGCAAGTGGGTGATGGCGCAGCAAAAGAATGATTCGGCACAACTACTCGTATATGTATGCAGAGGCAGGAGCCACGAAGAGCCAGTACAACAGCCAATTTACTAGTGACTAGTGCCACCGACATCGGCGCAACGACGAACGGTCGAATAGTTGAGCGACCGATATCGAAAACCACAATTCGAGAGCACAAGCGACAAAACAAAAACAAACAGTGGCCGTTTACAGCTGCGGAAGTTCGTACGAAAAGCTCGTCACATGAAATGTTCAACGATCGTGGGTCACGACTCTGCCATAACGACGTCGTCGCTGTCGAAGCCGTTGATGTTGACTAAATACACAAGCGACGGACAACGCCGCTGATTGCCACGCTGATGCACTATTCAAATTGTTCCACATTGACGCTGTGTTTCGCTGTGTTTGGAGTGGTCTGAAGTGACGTTGAGTGAAATTCAATGTCCCTGAATGCAATACTTAGTGGGTAGGCGCATACCTACAGTATCTGACGAACTGATTGACTGCGGCGCTGACTGGCTGTGTATGCCTATGCCACATAAGATATTTGCACAGCTGTGCCCCCAAAATAGTGAACAGTACTCTGCACTGTAGCGCGATGGCTACTCCCAAAAATAAAAGCTATCAACTACAAAGTGGGAGCTAAAAGAAATGAATGCATCAACGAACACAGACAGACACGCCAACGAACGATTGGCTTGGCCGCATGTCAGCGATAAATCCATCCGAAAACAAAAACAAAACGTGCAAATGCTCTGCTTCATTGCAGTTGCATTACACGTCTGCGCGATGGTGTATGGATGTAGTCCATATAAATATTTAGTTGTAATATCATCGCGTGGATTCTGCATACAAGTTGCCCCAGACTGTGTAGCATTCGATGACGGCAGCTTTACAATACTCGTACACTCAGAGTTCAGTGCAGCGTAAAATATGCTCCCGATTCATTAATCGAACGATCAACCAATCGTTTGAATGATCGCCGATCGCCCTCTGCCAAAAGTCTCTGTTTCATGGTGTCTATCGTAGTGAAAACGTTCGATTGTCTGTTCGAAGCGGCAACAATTTGACTATCCAATGTGGTCGAGCAACAATTTTCATTTGATCAATGAAGCTGATAATTTAGCGCACACCGGCAACGAGCGTTCAACGCGATCACAGCGCTTGCATGCCCGTGCAACTGTGTATGTGTGTGTGTGTCATTCTCTCAGGCACTCTTGAAGGTTCAATAGAACTGCTCCGTCTTCAAGTGACGAGTTGATTGACGTTTTGAGACTGGAATAGTGCGAACAAGCGTTCTAGTAGACGTGCGGTTCTTCGAATGCATACACATTCCTGCATACAAACATACATACATACATGCACACATACGTACATACATACATATACATATAACTGCCAATGACTTTGACTTTTGCGGCTAACTTTGGCGTAGTACACAAGCCCACGTGTTCCTCAAAGTGTAACTGAGTTTTTCTGTTTTCTAATCTGTCTTAAATGTCAGTAACTTTCCTAAGCGCCTCACTCGGGTCAGAAGATCAGTGTTTAACCTTCCTCAAGAAAGCTTTGGCTTCATTGAACACGTGCAGCTATGAAAAGACTTCACCTACTCTACATGCATGCATACATAAATGCATACGTAGAAGCATAGTTACAGCCGGGCTATGTATGAAAAACACTTCGAAGGCTCGCCGCCAGTCGGGTGTTAATTACCGTTGAATGCTGTCAACTTACTGACTTACTTAAAGCCAGCCTCATCTCCATATAGACACATACACATATAAACAACCCTCGTTAGGTGTTTGGCCAAACTTCTCCTCTAATTTGTGGCCTGTGCCTTGCAGTTGTTCTGCTAATGTACGGCTCTTCAATTTTAAATAGTCTTTTTTCACTACAGAGATGCACTAAAAGGTTTTCCATTGCCTGCCGAAGGAGATAGGTTTTACAAAAAACGTCTTTGGTAATAATCCGCTTTTGTGTACCAGATCCGAACCTGGACTAAACGAATGGCAGTCATACACAAAGCGGCACCAGATTTTTTCTTAATAACTTACTACAGAGAAGAGAGATTTGTAAATGCATATATACAGGGTGATTCGACTAGCATTTAGAATGTATTAGGTGCGCAACTAAGTTCCCGCTGTTGGTCAATAGATGCCGCCAGCAGTGTGTGCTAGTCGATTATAACATAATCTAAATGTCATAAACCAAGATTAGACATATGGTAAACAAACTGATTCGACACATTAGTGATTTTATTTTGGTATCATATACTTTTGGTGTTGTGAAAATGTCTGATTTTGTGCCGAATAATCGTCATTTGCGGGAAGTGTTGACTTTCCTCTTTGAATTGAAAAAAACGGCGGATGAAGAGCATCAACAGTTACAAAAAGTTTATGAAGATGCTGCTTTAAGTGAAACAACGTACCGAGATTGGTCCGTCGCTTCAAAGACGGTGATTTTAATGTTGACGACCGTCCGCGTGAAGGAAGGCCAAAAACCTTCGAAGACGCTAAATTGGAGGCATTGCTCAATGAGGATCCATGTCAAACGCAAAAAGAGCTTGCTTCAGTATTAGGAGCTACCCGCCAATCCATTTCGAAGCGATTGCATGTTTTGGGAAGGATTCAGAAACAAGGGACTTGGGTTCCTTATGAGTTAAAACCAAAGGATGTTGAAAGTCGTTTTTTCGCCTGTGAACAATTGCTCTAGCGGCAAAAAATGAAGGGTTTTCTTCATCGCATCGTGACGGATGATAAAAATCGACTCATTACAGCAATCCAAAGAAAAGAAAGTCATGGGGACTGCCCGGTCATGCTTCTACGTCGTCGCCTCGGCCGAATATTCACGCTGCGAAGGTTCTACTATGTATTTGGTGGGACCAAGTTAGTGTTATTTATTATGAGCTGTTAAAACCAAGCGAAACCATCACTGAGGATCGGTATCGAGTTCAATTGATGCGATTGAGCCGAGCACTGCACGAGAAGCTACCGCAATACGCGGAGAGGCATGAAAAAGTGATTCTACAGCATGACAATGCTCGGCCTCACGTTGCCAAATCCGTTAAAACCTACCTGGAAATACTGAAATGGGAAATCCTACCCCACCCGCTATATTCTTCAGATATTGTGCCGTCCGATTATCACCTGTTCCGATCAATGGCACATGGCCTAGCTGACCAGCAGCTCCATTCATTTGAAGACATCAAAAAATGGCTTGATCCGCGACGTTATACGAGACCTACCAGAAAGATGGGAAAAAGTAGTAGCCAGCGACGGGCAATACTTTCACAATTTTTTCAGATAAAGTTGTATTTTCATAAAAAAAACAGCGAGAACTTAGTTGCGCATCTAATATTTTAATTCTCTTGTATGCTTTAATGCATTTTCCTTATTGGCTGGCTTTGGCGTAGCATCAACCAAGTTTGTCCGAGTTTCTCGGCTCTTATCTCATCTATAGCAATTTCCATTTTTGTTCCTTCTTTAAGTGTCTCTGGATAGTTGAATGCCAAGGCAGATTCATATAAAATGAAGTCAGCTGCGCCACATTTGTTTTGTTTTTTGCGTTGTGGGGAATTCAGTGTCGAAGTGATCTGCTGTTTATTGTTGCCTTGTTTGTTTGTTTTCATTCCGATTGAAAATTTGGCATTCAAACCACCAAATTGTAAATACAAAATAAAACTAAGTTTTTTTGGGTTGCCCTAGCAACTTTACTTTGTTTGAATTCGACTTAATATTATGCACCCTTAACGGATATCCATGAAAAATAATCAAATGGAGTCAAATCGACTATTTTTAAGCCACGATTTTAATATTTATTTCACAACTTTAAAATACAAAAAATGGCACTTTTGTCTAGTGTTCGGTCGAGCTCCTCCTCCTACTTGTGGCGTGTGTCTTGATGTTGTTCCACAAATGGAGGAGTCTACAGTTTAAGCTGGCTCCCAACGCAAAATGGTTTTTTATGAGGAGTTTTTTCATGGCAGAAATACACTCGGAGGTTTGCCATTGCCTGCCGAGGGGCGACCGCTATGAGAAAAACGTTGTCTACTATTTGATGTTCGGAGATTCGAATCTACATACTCCGAATTCCGAATGGTAGTCACGCACTAACGCATTCGGCTACAGCGGCCGCATCTCTCCACTTTACTCAAGAAAAATGTGACCTCTTTTTGCAAATGCCTAAGCACAAACTAAATTTATGACACATCACGTTTGTGAGTCAGTTTAGCCGTCAAAATAAAAAAAAATCGATAGTTCAAATTTTAGACGTTAGATTGACCACCTTGTACTTGAGTATATATGTGCATGTACTTATATATGTACGAGTATGTAAAACTAAACGCTGCGCCAGACATGAAATACTTAAAAGCCAGCCGATCTTGTCGGCACTTTGAGCTCCGCTCGTTTGCTTACGTGTGGACTCGATTGCTTACGGCTTACTACGAGTATTTAGCGGCTATTTCGGTGCTTACTAAGCCTGTTTTTATAGCATGTCGGGAATTTGTTGCTTTGACTTCTTTAATATGGTAGTTAATTAGCGCTTCATGAGCTTGGTGCAGCACTTGTGGTATACTAAGAATGTTGCACTCAGAAGTGGTATGCCGAGGTGTTCTGAATAAATGTAAAATAAATTTTTTTTTTGAATTATGAATTTGTACTTTCATATAAAGCGTGTTTTTTGATATTCAAAGAAAAATGCTATGTTTTAATATAAATGATCGGATGTTTATTTCATTATAAAGAGAAAGATGTGCCGTTAATAGTGGAAAATAACATCGGGCAAATGATCACCACGCCCGCGCTTACAGGGCAATATCCTTTTTAGGAAAATTTTCCATAGCCGAATTATAAAGTGGCTACCCTATGTCCTCGATAGCCTCACGAATTCCAGCTTTGAGGTCTTGAATCGAACCTGGGCTGTTGGCGTAGACCTCCTCTTTCACGTGGTCCCAAAAGAAAAAGTCACAAGGTGTTAAATCACAAGATCTCGGTGGCCAATTGTGATCACCTCTTCGAGAGATAACACGTTCCGGAAAATTTTCCCGTAAAAGATCAATGGTTTCGTTGCTTGTGTGGCACGTAGCGCCGTCTTGTTGAAAATAAACGTTGTCCACATCAATACCACCCAATTCCGGCCATAAAAAATCGTTAATCATCTCTCGACAGCGCAATCCATTCACCTGTAACACCTGTTATTGGAATAGAAACTACAAAGTGGGGAATTTGGAACTATGATTACTTAGCATTCCTTGTATTTCCCATAGAATCATTTGGGGATGACCAAAGAAGTGCTTATTGTTCTCTTCTGCGTTATTTTTTCATTTGCTTTGGGGCTCGAGGCTCAATTGATGAATTATTATTACTACTATTTGACTACCATTCGGCAGGGCATGGGTTTAAAACCCAGTGAGGGCATGAAACAATATAATGACGAAGTTACATACCATGGTATGTTGCTTAGAGAAACAAGAATATTTCCACATTTTCACTAGAAACTGCTTCTTCAATCTTCTTCTACTAAATTGGCGCGATAACTGCTTACGCGATTTTGCCCGAGTTTAACAAAGCGCGGTCTTCCTCTTCCTCTGCTACCACCGGCTGATGCGAGTCGATGTTGCGTCCTCAGATTGTACGTACATCTAAAACACATAGCCACGTAGCTTGGGGTATCTTCTGGTGCTTCACACTGCCATGTTTCGCGCCCCGGCGAAGTCGATCAGCCTCTGTCCGTTACCGGATGTTTCGTTGTGCAGACCCCCTCCTTGTCCACCCTGGCTTTGAAGTCGCCAAGCACGATTTTTATGTCGTGACGAGGGCAGCGCTCATAGGAACGCTCCAGACGCTCATATAAGGAATCTTTGGTCGCATCGTTTTTCCATCTTCCGTGGGGCGTGGGCGCGAATGAGTAAGATGTTAAAAAATCGCGTTTTGATGCGGATTATTGCGAGACGCTCGTCCACCGGAGTGAACGACGGTACTTGGTGACGAGGTCTCTTTCTCCCACAACGAATCCGACACCGAATTTGCGCTTCTTTACATGGCAGCTGTAGTAGGCAGCTCTTCTTGCCTTGCCCCGTCCATCGCATCTCTTGAATGGCAGCCTTTATGCTCACGAGGACATTAACCAGCCGGACAGAGGCGCCTTAGCTATTAAGAGACCGGACATTCCAGATGCATCAAATCCCAGAACTTAGTTCGTTTGCAGTGGTCATCACTAGTATACGAAGTTCTCATCTGAGGTTTCCTTCGGGTTTTCGTTGGGGGTTTTTTTACGTGGCGGATCCCAAACCCAACGCACAACCAGCTATGCTCAGCCTTCTCACGTTAGCTTGCTCTCGAATGGGTGTACGCAAACTACCCAGAGGATGCTTGGATCAATCCCGGCAGTTATGAGCTGCTTGGACCATTTGTAGAAGAATCGTCCTGGCCACTCCCAAGTGAATGGCGTGGGCTTTTACATATGAAACCATCCTCCCTTCAAACACTACCCTCAGAAAAATAAAGTTTATGAGTCGGATAACAAATAAGGTAAGGAGGTTTATTAAAGTTCCAATAGAACTCTGTGCCAATAAAAAATTATACATTTTCGTAATTTATGTTCTTATACGAGGCATTATACGAGCTATGGCTCTTTAAATGTGTAAGGTGGGAATGAGCATTCTTGCGATGATCGCTTTGCTAAGCCTCTGTTAAGAGTAGGGACTTGCTGTGAATTTTATTAAAGGTAGTAACACGTGAATAAACATACGTAGTATATTCATATGTAAGTATTATATTATATTATATAAATACGTATGTAATTAAAAATACCTGATAGCAAGTAATTGTCCGTCAGGACATATTTTCCCCCCTCAAAAACATATATCACTCATCATATGGGAGCAGCAGTGCCTGTATAAAACGCGAACCCGGGAAATGCAATCGATTTTAGTTGTTTAACTGTGGTGAAAAAAACATTCCCGACAGCTGAATGTGCTTTTAACCACCAAACCTCTTCCGCGTATGAGAATAAACTTAAATATTTCCTTCTCGTTCCCATTTATTTGCTAACATCTGTAAGTGAATCCATACGAGTATGTATGTGTGCATGTACAAGTATTTGCTCAAAATCATCTGATCAAATATAGTTTTGGTCAATGTTTCTTTTTTGGGTGATAAGGTTTTTGACTGAAATTATATCAAAGAAGGCATTATATTGGGTAACGTAAATATGTATGTATATGCTCGTACGCAACATACCCCAGGTGCTTCTCAGATTTGCATATTCAAAACAAAAAATATCAATACGCGTTCGCTTGTGTGTGTTTGAATGTTGAGTAATTGTAGTTCCTTGAGAAATGCAGTCAAAAAGAACGAACGCTGCGCGGAGAAATTCTTCTAAGCAAAAAGGGATATTTGCATGTGTGAAGAGTAATGCAGAGAACATTAACATTCTCTGAGTACTCGTATAACAATAACAAAGGCAACGCATAGGTGATGACACCAAACGAAGCCATTCCCAACAATGCAAGCAAACATTTTCTTCTATTTCTGTAACTGTGCGAAATAATTTAAATTTGAGTTGTTGAACTATTCTTCCCAGCGCTGGAAGGAATCACGCTAGAATGATTGCTGACCGGTCGAGCAGTCAGTAGTCATCAGCTGCCAGTAAAGTCATGAGAAGACCCTGCATGAAATGTCTTGCACTTCGACGGCAAATATAGTATTTTTGTATTTGCATACTACACACATGCATATACATAAATGTGTCCATCACAAATACATACATACGAGTACATGTACTATATCCCTCAAGTATGTACGAGTATGTCCCTTTTAATTGCCACCAATTCTGCGGCTGTGTAAAAGTTAGCTGATTGTGAGTAAAAGTAAGAGCAATTCTGCGATCACCACTTTTGCAGCATTTCATGACCATTCAAACAATTGTATGCGTATATTACATGTGTGTATGTGTGTGTGCGTGTGCACATATTATCACTCGAGGTACATTACATTTGCGCAGCTGTGCGCTATTTACAAATTCAAACCCGCTGCTGGCCGTTCCACATTGTTTGTTTTGTGGGTATTTTTGATATGTCAGCCAGTAATTATCAGCAGCTCAGTTATTGCGTCAACTTCTGCTGAATTTTGAATCCGGAACTTGGCTTTTCAACAAAATACACGACACATTTGGGGCCAATGGCGATACTTTTCTTATATGCCCGCTGTGAGCGTCAAAATAATGTATTGAAGATTGATTGAAATTTACGGAAATTAAAAGAGCTTTTGATTGTCGTTCACTTGGAGCTGAGCTGGAATAATTTTTTGTTATTTGATATCAAAATTTCTCGTTCCAACAAGGGCTACTTTGAACTTTGCCTACTCAAGAATGATAGATTTACCAGATTTGGCCATTAAGCTGCAATTAGAGGTGCCGCACCATAACGCCATAGCCATAACAGTAGATGTATGTATCTATTGAATTTTGGTTTTCCCCGTGGAAAAGTCGTCATGGAGTCATATAGCGTTTGCTTTTTGAACAACCTATTTTTTTGAGAATGGTAACACAAATGACATGTCAAATGTGTTCATAATTTACTTAAAGGTTTGACATTTACGAAATGGGACGCTATACGCTTGAGTCTTCTTCTTTCCTGATTTTCACATCGGTGGATACGTCAATAAGCAAAATTGTCGGATGGGGCTCAGAAAATCCACACGTTACTGTAGAGAAGCAAATGCATCCACAACGAGTCACTGTTTGGTGGGGTTTTTGGTCTGGCGACATCATCGGGCCATTTTTTTTTTTTCGAAAATGAGCGTGGAGCCGCGGTTACAGTAAATGGCGAGCATTACCGTGACATGCTCAACGAGTTGTTTCCAAAAATTGAAGAGGATGGCATGGACGACATTTGGTTTCAACAGGACGGTGCAACTTGTCACAGTGCCAAAGTTACACTCGAACTTTTGGCTACCGTTTTTGAAAACTGAATAATCAGCCGAAATTCCGATATCAATTGGCCCGTTGGACTATTTTTTGTGGGGAGCCGTTAAGGACAAATGCTATGCGAACCATCCAGAGACGATTGATGCTTTAAAACACGAAGTCGAAGTTGCTATTCATGAAATTGGAGCCCAAACAATCGAAAATGTGCTTAAAAATTGGGTTGATCGAATGGCCTACTGTAAAGCCAAGCGTGGCAGTCAGGTTAAAAGATTATCTATTATTGAGTATTCTCTCCGAAAACCTGCTTGAAATTCAATAATTTTTTGTTCACATTCGCCCAACATTGATGCATGTTAAAAGAATACCAGTAAAGGTTTTGTATGTACAAAGTATCAAGCAGGGAGAGGCCCTTATAAGTTGAGTTGAGACACGTATCCCCTCTTTTGAATAGAGAAACATGGTTGAATAGCCAATAGATGGCCGACATATGTACTTACACTGTTTTATTTTTTGTTCGTGAATTTATTTGTTTCAGATGTCTAATGTGAAAAAATTAATTTTCCTTCTAACAGATACCCTATGATCGAAAAGTACCGGGAATGTTTAATTTAAACGAACCGCGCACGTGGGAACCGGTCCATATTTTTTCTTATGTTGGTAGGACTGTAAGACACATCTGTCACTATTTATCCATTTTGAAGCGTTTGAGAGATGCTGTACGTCGCAAACGGCCGGAAATGTGGGCAAACTATTCTTGCGTTTTGCATGATGACAACGCGCCATCGCACCGAGCCCAAATTGTGCTGGATTATTTGACCAAACACCAAGTAAATGCCACCGTGCAATCACCGTATTCACCTCATATGGCCACGTGCGACTTCTTTTTGTTTCCCAAGTTGAAGTTACCACTTCGTGGAAGGAGATTTGAACCGATGGAAGAGATCAACGAGAATGCGACGAAGGAGCTGAAGGCCATCCCTTCGTCAGCCTACAAGAGGTGCATGGAGGACTGGGTTAAACGTTGGCTCATGTGTGTTGCTTCAGACGGATCATATTTTGAAGAAGATAAAATAAATTTGCCTGAAATTTAACTCTGTTTTGTTTTATTTAATAGTTAGATCTTAAAAGCAGCTGTTTCTCTAAAAAAAAACGGTGGCTTTGACGAATTTGTAAATAAAGCGTCTACTACAAAGGCTGTAAGCGTCAATAACATGTACGAGCTGTGTTCAAAAAATTAAGTGAATTTTCATTTTTCCCAAAAAATATTTATTTATTTAGCCATTTCTATTTTATCTCCTTCAAAGTCGTCCCCCCTCAGATATAATACACTTTCCAATTCTCGAAGCACTTTTGGGTATGTCCTTCAGCTCTCTCAGCGATTCGGTTTTTATCTCCTGAATCGTCGTAAAACGCCGTCCTTTCATGGTCTCTTCAATCTTGGGAACAGGAAAAAGTCGCAAGGGGCCAAATTAAAATAAAGTTGTTTTTGGCCAAATAATCTCTCACAAGCAAAGATGAGTGAGCAGGTGCATTATCATGATGCAAAAGCCATGAATTTTTTTTCACAATTCTGGGCGTATTTTTCATATTACTTGAAGCAAACTGTGCATAACTTCAAATTAATACTCCTTATTTATCGTACAATTTTGTGGTAAGGACTCCTGATGCACGACGTTATGGTAATCGAAGAAAAAAATGAGCAAAACCTTGGCAATTCATCATTTGGTCTTGGCTCTCCTGGACTCTTCCATTGGGACGATTGGGCTTCGGTTTCGATGCCATAACCATAGACCCATTATTCATTTTTTTACGCAGAGTACTTTCACCGTATGCCACTGTCAACATTTCAAGTGTTTTTAAGCACTTAAAATAGCCGAGCTCGCGAAAAACTTGCCTCATTTGTGTGTGTACCAACATAAAAATAATAATAATCGAAACTCAACTGTACGCAGGCCGCGAAATTAGAAAATTCACCTTAATTTTTGAACACACCTCGTATTAGTATATATTGATATATTATTAGGTGCGCAACTAAGTTCTCCCTGTTTTTTTTTTTGATAAAAATATAACTTTATTCTGAAAAAATGCTTACAAATGAATCATTGAAAGTATTACCCGTCGCTGGTTACTACTTTTTCCCATCTTTCTGGTAGATCTCGTATACCGTCGCAGTAAAACGGTTCATCTTTTGAGGCTTTCCACGGATCACGCCATTTTTTGATGTCTTCATATAAATGGAACTGCTGCTCAGCTAGACCATGTGCCATCGATCGGAACAACTCATAATCGGACGGCACAACATCTGAAGAATATGGCGGGTGGGGTAGGATTTCCCATTTCAGTGTTTCCAGATGGGTTTTAACGGGTTTGGCAACGTAAGGCCAAGCGCTGTCATGGTGTAGAATCACTTTTTCATGCATCTCCACGTATTGCGCGCGCTTCTCGCGCAGTGCTCGGCTCAATCGCATCAATTGAACTCGATACTGATCCCCAGAGATGGTTTCGCTTGGTTTTAACAGTTCATAATAAATAACACCAACTTGGTCCCACCAAATACATATCATAACCTTCGCAGCGTGAATATTCGGCCGAGGCGACGACGTAGAAGCATGACCGGGCAGTCACCATGACTTTCTTTCCTTTCGATTGCTGTAATGAATCCATTTTTCATCACCCGTCACGATGCGATGAAGAAAACGCTTCCTTCCTTCCTTCCTTTTTTGCTGCTGGAGCAGTTGTTCACAGGCGAAAAAACGACGTTCAACATCCCTTGGTTTTAACTCATAAGGAACCCAAGTCCCTGTTTCTGAATCATTCCGAAAACATGCAATCGCTTCGAAATGGATTGGCGGGTAACTCCTAATATTGAAGTAAGCTCTTCTTGCGTTTGACACGGACCCTCATTGATCAATGCCTCCAATTCAGCGTCTTCGAAGGTTTTTGGCCTTCTTGCACGCGGACGGTCGTCAACATTAACATCACCGTCTGTGAAGCGACGGAACCAATCTCGGCACGTTGTTTCACTTAAAGCAGCATCCCCATAAACTTGTTGTAGCTCTCGATGCGCTTCAGCCGCCGTTTTTCGTTTTTTTCGAATGAAAGAGAGAAAAATCAACACTTCCCGCAAATGACGATTATGCGTCAC